>NC_141685.1:692662744-693904411 GCF_964263255.1 Lissotriton vulgaris
TTTGCACTCCACACCACCCCGGTTGAAACATGGCCATATCCAAATCAGTCTGACCCTGTGCCTATTGGGAACAGTCCAGCCCGAACTGCCAGGCCATGCCTTCCCTGGACCGGAAACAAGCTTCTGAGGACCGGTTTCTGGCATTCCAGCCGCCTTCAGCCCGGCTTGCTTGAATCCAGTGGTGTGCAGTGCATGGGACTCACGTCTGAGCATACCCATCCCACTCGGGTGACAAATGCAAAAACTACAGTTGATGGACAGAATGCAGAATAATGTCATACATTCACCCCAGTACAGAGATCTGGGCCTAAATCCATCGTTTTTTTGCAATCCACAACACCCCAGTACAGACATGGCCATATGCAAATCAGTCTGACCCTGTGCCTCATGGGAACAGTCCAGCCCGAACTGCCAAGCCATGCCTTCCCTGGACCGGAAACAAGCTTCCGAGGACCGGTTTCTAGCATTCCAGCCGTCTTCAGCCCGGCTTGCTTGAATCCAATGGATGGATTTAGGCCCAGATCTCTGTACTGGGGTGAATGTATGACATCGTTCTGCATTCTGTCCATCAACTGTTATTTTTGCAAGTGTCACCCTGAGTGGGATGGGTATGCTCAGATGTGAGTCCCATGCTCTTCACACGACTGGAGTCGCGCTATACTGGCTGAAGACGGCTTATAGCCAGAAACCGGTCCTAGGATGCTTGATTCCAGTCCAGGAAAGACATGGCTTGGCAGTTCGGGCTGGACTGTTCCCATGAGGCACAGGGTCAAGGCTGATTTGCATATGCCCATGTCTGAACTGGGGTGGGATGGAATGCAAAAAAACGATGGATTTAGTCCCAGATCTCTGTACTGGGGTGAATGCATGACATTGTTCTGCATTCTGTTTATCAACTGTTATTTTTGCAATTGTCACCCCGAGTAGGATGGGTATGCTCAGACGTGAGTCCCATGCTCTCCACACCACTGGAGACAAGCTATCCTGGCTGAAGACGGCTGATAGCCAGAAACCGGTCCTAGGATGCTTGATTCCGGTCCAGGAAAGACATGGCTTGGCAGTTCGGGCTGGACTGTTATCATGAGGCACAGGGTCAAGGCTGATTTGCATATGGCCATGTCTGAACTGGGGTGGGGTGGAGTGCAAATAAACAATGGATTTAGGCCCAGATCTCTGTACTGGGGTGAATGTATGACATTGTTCTGCATTCTGTCCATCAACTGTTATTTTTGCAATTGTCACCCCGAGTGGGATGGGTATGCTCAGACGTGAGTCCCATGCTCTTGTGGTAAATATTTAATTACCGTCCTAATTTCTATGCAGGTAAGTACTTAAAATAAAATAACTCAATCGGAAAGAAAGACGCAGAGTCCGTGGTGTTAGAGTTCTTAGGGGTTTTATTCCTTAAAAAGGAATGGTTCTAGAACCGGATATCGGATTCCTGACACCACTGGGGTTCAGGAAGGGATAGAGCATACTTTATTGACAATACACAACCTTTATACTTAATGCACATAATGAAAATCAATGCAGAAGGCGTAACAGCTGAGAGAAACAAGATAAGAACACACACGTGTTAGCAATACGTAATCAGAAGGCGTGAACTAGGGCGTGTACAGAGGTGTGTGCTAGAAGACGTCATATGAAAGTGTCACAAGTGGGTGGGTACATAGCAGAATCTTGCAATGTCAGCAGAAATCTGAAGTCTGGATGCGCGCGCAGCTGCATGACGTGTGATTGACGTAAAGCTGGAGGGTGCAGGGGACTTGACATTTACACTAGAGGAAAGAGACAGAAGTCCGGCATGTCAGATCAACTCGTACCTCTATCATATCTGATATCTGATGTTTGGGAACCATATTATCTAGAAGGAAAGGTCTCTTGGGCAGAGGCTATCCTATACTGACTATGAATGCGTGCATATGTGCCTACGTGTCTGTGTGTAGAGCGAGGGGGTCATGGGCCTACCATGGCAACGGGAGCTATGAATTACTTGTATGGAGACAGAGAGGCCGGGCCCTTTGCTCTGCAATGGAGGATTGTTTATCTATTCTGCTGGACTGGAATGTGTTTTCGGGAAGCTGAGCTTGGCTATACTGATAGCATGAAGGTAAAATACTGTCCTTGGCAGGCAGGCAGGCCGAGCCAGGCTCCGCTCGCCTCGCAGGGAGTAGGACAGAGTTCACGGGTGGGGGCATCCCACGTTGCAGCTTCAGGAGGCAGAGATGCTTTTGAAAAGAGGCTCGATGACAGAAAACAGAGCCTAGCTCGCACAGAGCCAGGAATACGTGAAAGTGCACCATACAAAGACGGTGGCAAGGCATATTTAGGAACGGAATATCCGACCCATTCAGGGTGGATCTGAAAGAGGACATGTTAACGTTGGACGCAAATGTATTTGCGTCTTCATAGCTGACACAGGAGGGAAGTTACATGCACTTTAAGCTCTTACATGGAGACGGTGGGGTACACGTTAGGGAACATTTCTTGACCATAAAATTTATATTTCCTCATTCCCTCCTTGTTCCCTACGGACCCTTCATGATATATCAATCGTCATTAATCTATTTATTTGAGTAGTTAGCATCATCTGCTCATCCTTTTTCACATGGGATTTAGAACGTTGACTTGAATGGGGAGTGCAGGATGTGGCGCACAAGCCGCAAATCGCTGGCCCACATTGTAAACATAGACAGCAACTGAATACTATAAGTAATATTGTTCCAAGGAGTGACAGTATTTTCCAACCCCAAGCTGAAATAGTAGTCCAGAGCCAACCGGACCAAGTCCAAGTGCCTGGATTCTGATGTATCTGACTAGCTATCTTATGGAGACGGGTAATAGCCTTATATACGGACGGAGCATTATCTGGGATGAAAACGCAACAAGCTGACCCGAGGACCTTACAGGCTCCTCCGCGATCGGCTAATATGACGTCAATAACAAGACGATTTTGAAGAACGACAAGTCTCATAGCAGATTGTTCCTCAGTCAAGTTACCTAGGGCGGAAGTAGTCTCTTTCACTACTGCTTCGAGAGTTCTGGTTAAGTGACGTATAGACTTACTATTAAAGATAGCACCTAAGTAGGGAAAGAAACCTTTATTGAAATCTGTATACTGTTCCCATGCTGTCTCAGTATAGTCGACAATTGGGAGATCTCTTTTGGGTCTGTGAACTAGGCGGGAATTTCTATGATAATCTGGTGGAGCTAGGAAAACAGGTGGCAGTAAGAATCCAATGTAACAGGTCCCATCCCAATCTAGAGGCAAACGTACATATGCTGTCTGACCACAAATGAAATAGGAATGACGTGTAGCTTTGAATGTGGACTTGCCCTTATCGCTAAATTCGACCACAGTAGTACATTTACTATGACCCAGGTGTATTGAACCCTTCTTTCTGATACATAATTCACCCTTGACTGGTAGTACTGACATAGTGGGCAAGTCTGGCTCGGTTTCGGAGTCAACATTTAGAATCATGAGGTTAAGTGTAAAATTTCCTAATTCATATACTTCATTTTCTAGATCAGTTCCTGTTCTTATGGGAAGTCCCTCCTTGTCAGGATAACATACTCTATGGAGAACTGTATTCAGGTTTCCCCATACCCAGTTACCCTGATACACTACGGAATTTGAATCTAAGGAATTAATTAAACTGAACCAAGCTCCACATGACCCATTGTGAGTGAACGGGTACGGGAAGAGGGGCAGAACTCCCTTGTATTTCTGGTAGGGAGGGAGTCGGCCACATATCCAACAATTTGTAGCGTTGCTGGTCTGATGCGAGTGGTGTAACATACTAATGAATGTATTGTTGCGCAGCGCAAGTCGGTAGGACAATTCATGAAGGGGTAACTCACTGAAAGAATGCTCGGCAGTGTCATTAGAAGAAGAATGTGCACGTGTAGCAATAGGAAAGTATATATTTAGAATTACACTTGTGACAATAATCGTAAGACTTAAAGAAAACATAATCCATAAGGTAACAATACAGTAACTTTTGAGAGATTTGCAATACCGTTGCTTCTTGATCTGTTTCTCTCTATCTCTCTCTCTATTGGGGTCTAGGGGATACATGTCAGAAACTATTTAATCGATTCACCTAGGGGAGGACTTAAACAATTAAACTGTCTGACTTGCTAGACCGCAATTTCAACTTGTACTCTTCTTGCGGAGTTTTCTCTACCATCGGAATTTTACAGTCACTAGAATCTGGGCAGTCCTTTGAGGGGGTGGAAGAATCAGTTTCTGGTGGCAGCAGTTCATTACATTTTTTGACGTGACTTGTATGTATCCACCCTTTTCTGCCCTCAACCTTGATTGCAGTCCTCGTGGTTAGAAGGACGAGCTTCGGCTCCTGCCAACGGGGCTCCAGCGGACTCCTCCTGTCGAAATTTCGTATCAGTACAGTATCTCCGGGACGGACATCGTGAGGCTTCACGTCAGTGTTGTCGGGAAAGGCTGCGGCAACCTGTGAACGACATGATTGGAGTGCAGACATCAAGGAGGCAAGGTAATCTGTCAGCATATTACAGTCGACATCCTTTATTTTCTTAGGCATGGGCGTCCCCCACATATTTGGTGGCCGGCTGAAGACCACCTCATACGGGGATAGCCCTGATCTCGAATGAGGAACCATCCTCATATAGAACAATGCAACTGGCAAGGCGACTATCCAGTCGACCCCTTTCTCTTTACAAACTTTAGCAAGACGGGTTTTCAGTGTCTGATTGTGTCTCTCTACAAGGCCAGCTGCCTCGGGGTGTCGGACGCAATGGAATTTCCACTGATATCCTAGCAAGAGGGAAACATGTTTCATGAGCTCGGACGAGAATGGCTGGCCGTTATCTGAGTACACGATACGAGGCAAGCCGTACCGTGGGAAGAATTCTCGAACCAGCTGCTTGGCAGTGGTCGGGGCAGTGTAATGCTGGGACTGGATATGCTTCTGTCCAACGGGAAAGTGCACAAACAACTACGAGGACGTACTTGAATCCTCGACAACGTTCCATCTGGATATAATCCATCTGGAGGACTTCAAAAGGGTGATCGGTAGGATGAAATCCACCTTGCTCTACAGGGACGCTTTTACCTGGATTGAACTGACAACAGATCATGCAAGTACGCACTTTCTGTTTTGCTGCTGCTCGTAAATGTTTGTTGAACCAGAGATTCTGTAAACTGTCTAACATGGCTTTTTCTCCCAGGTGGGCTGGACTATGTGCTGTATTTATTATGACTTGAACCATAGAGTCGGGGAGAAACCATGTAAATTTTCCCTTCGTCATCCATCCCTGATCTGTCTGGACCCCTCCTAGTTCAGTCCATTTCTTGATTTCGTCTGGAGTAGCATGTGTCTGAATATCGATTACCTCTAGTGTGGGATCCCTAACTGTCATACAATGTGTCGGTACTATTGTCTTTGTCACATCAGTTGTCTGGGTGTGAGTCAATGCGGTATGTTTTGCTGTTTGGTCTGCCAGGTCGTTACCCTGGGAAATAGAGTCAGTAACTTTAGTATGCGCTTTACACTTCATGATGGATATGCCTGAAGGCAGATGTATTGCTTCTAACAGTGCTTGAATGAGCGGACCGTGTTGGATCTTGGCACCGTGAGAGGTCAAGAAACCTCGTTCTTGCCATAACATTCCGAAGTCGTGTACAACTCCGAAAGCATAACGTGAATCTGTGTATATGTTAACATTTCTGTTCTTGGCTAGTATACAGGCTCGAGTCAGAGCGATAAGCTCTGCGGCTTGAGCGGACAGTGTATCAATACGGTGTGTTTCTTTGACTTCAGTTTCGGTGGTCACTGCATATGCGGCCACTAATTCTCCTGTACTTGTTCTCAGACATGAACCGTCCACGTAAAGTGTCAGGTCTGGATTTGTCAGTGCAACATCTGTTAAGTCTCGTCGGGGCTTTGTTACTGCATTAATGATTTCTATACAATCATGCGGGGTTGAATCTGTCATAACCGAGGGTAACAATGTGGCAGGATTTAGAATGTTACGGCGTCTGATTTCTATGTGTGGCTGGAATAGTGTCAGTTCATAACCGGTCAGTCGTGCTATAGTCAGGTGTTGAGTCTGTGTTCGGTTTAGAAGAACTTCTACAGAATGTGGAACTTGTACTGTCAACTGGTGTCCTAATACTATTGAATCGCTTTGTCTGATTGCTAAGGCTGTCGCTGCAACTGATTTTAAGCACGCAGGCAAAGCCTGGGCTACTGGGTCTAATGTACTTGAAAAATAAGCACAAGGCTTATGTGAACCTGCTTGATCTTGTGTGAGGACAGACAACGCTGTACCATCACGTTCTGTAACAAAAAGTGTAAAAGGTTTGCTGTAACATGGTGTCGCTAGAACTGGTGCTTGACATAAAGCTTTCTTTAATTCCTCAAAAGCCTGTGTATGTTCCTGAGTCCAAGGGAGGACAGTCGAAGTTGCTGCCTCCTGTGTTGTCAACTGTATCAGTGGTTTAGCTAGAAATGCATACTGAGGAATCCATTGTCTGCAGTACGAGGTGAGGCCTATAAAGGCCCGCACTTCCTTTTGTGTCTTGGGTTGTGGTAACTGTACGATTAACTGAATGCGATCAGGTGTGAGCTGTCTCCCCCACTTGTTCAGCAAGTGCCCAAGGTACACTACTTGCTGAACACAGAATTTCAGCTTCGAAGGAGACACCTTGTGTCCCTTGTCAGCCAGAAAGTGTAAAACTGTCAGCGATGCTTGTTCACATTCGGGTTCACTTCGTGCGGTGATCAGCAGATCATCGACGTACTGGAGTAAGGCTGTGTTAACTGGCATTTGGATACAGTCAAGTTGTCTTTTCAGTGCTTGGCTATAGATGCTGGGGCTTTCTGTGAATCCTTGAGGTGCGCGTGAAAATTTGAAGCTTCGGCCATTTAAACTGAATCCGAAGAGATATTGGCTCTCTGGATCAATGGGTACACTGAAGAAGGCGTTCTTGAGGTCAATTACAGTAAAGAACGTCGCTTCTGAATCAATAGCAGTCAATAAGGATGAGATATCGGGAACCACAGGATACTGTGGTACAATGCATTTGTTCAGTTCTCGTAAATCAATCACCAGCCGATATACTGGCGATGCATTGGGATCAGTACGTTTAAGAATCGGAATGATAGGGGAATTACAGATATTGGAGTCGGTTTCTACGACCACTCCTTGGGCAATAAGCTCTTCAATGATTTCCAGTAAAGCCACTACAGCATCGGGCGGCAACTTGTATTGTCTGATTCGGGGTAAAACAACTCCTGGTTTGAGTGTGACACGGTATGGTGTAATGTGCATACAACCTACATCGGTTGGGCCTTGTGCCCACAGGTGTTTCGGTACATTTTTCAATCTGACATCAAACTCTCGTAATACATAGTGACCCTTAAAGTCACGTAGGAAAAGTCTAACTCCCTCCGGAGAACAACATATCACTGCTCCTAGAGCCTTCAGTGTCTTGATACCTAATAAGTTTTCTGGACATGACTTCGTCAGTAACAGGTCTGTAACACGTGATAATGGACCTACTGCTAGGGAAACGGGTTCTGATACTTCATTTACAATAGGCTGTCCTGAAAAACCAAGGGAAACATTCTGTGAGCCTGAGAGGGGTGCCCCTGGAACTTCGTCGTGACTGATTGTGGTGCGACTTGCCCCTGTGTCAATTAGAAACTTTCTGTCTTTTCCTAATACTTGACTATGTACATAAGGACCCTCTTGATCTACAGGAATCTCAATAAGAGGCAAGCCAACCTCCCTCTCTAGGCTATTTCATGTGTATCGCTGATAATCGGGATAATCAGATTGGGCATACTGGTACATCTGCTGCGAGACTTGCTGGGTCGCCGCAATGGGCTGTGGCTGTGATACCGCTACGGTCTGCGCTGTATGTGGGGAAGCATGCATAGGCTGTATATTCTGTGAAGTCTGTTGCTGGACCTGGTCTGGTCTAGGCTGACGCGGTCTTTCTTTAGTTTTACCTGTTGCTATATTGTGTTTCAGGACTGGACATTCGTTTACGTAGTGACCTGGTTGTTTGCAATAGTTGCATGTCCCCTTTACAGGAGCTGCTGAATTACTTGTCTGGGTCACACCCTTTTTCTGACCGTCAGCTGGGACTGACTGGGCAACTAGCATTTTCATTTTCGTGTCTTTCATACGTCTATGTTCATGTTCTTGCTCTTCTCTAATTCTGTTCTGGTGATATTGTAACATTTGTAACATCTGAGATGGCGTATTTGCTTGCCATGTACTTTCGACTTTATATACACGATTCTTAACCTGTGTCAGGGAATTCTCGACTAATTTGCTTACAAAAAGGTGTGGGTATGACTCGCTGCTTGGTTTCAGGCCACTATTAATAATAAAACATTTCTTGAATCTTGAATAGAAGTCACTAGTATCTTCATCGTGTTTCTGTTTACAAGCTGAGATTGCGTCCCAGTCTTCCTTTTTAGTTGTCAGTAATCTTGGCAGAACCTGTACTATTAAACCTGGTAATGCTTTAGCTTTGTCCCCAAGGCCCAGCCCTGGAGTACGACCATTTTCCTCGGCTTCTATTTCAGTCCATATAATCTTTTTGTCTCCCACCTCCCATTCTTTTTCCTTCAGTTTCTCGTAAATGCCCGTGGGCAGCAGTACTTTTAACAATTTCATAATATCCGTATACGTGTACTCTCCCATGAGTAACATGTTCTTAAGTTCTCGGTGAAAACCTGCAGGGTCTTTATCGTGACAGGGCACTAGTTTCTTCATTTCTAACAATTCCAACTTTGTTAAAGGTGTGTACACAAACACACGTCGTAGGGTATTATCGGCATTCATAACTGGGTGTACTTCTCGTAAAGGATTCTGCCTGTCAAAATGAAACATTTCTTTTCTTTCTGGGGGCGGAGCTGGAACGTATTGTGGGCCTAAGAAAGCGTTATATCTGTGCCGTTGTTCTAGAATTATTTGAATTAACTTGGTACTTAGGCCTCTCCATCTATTCATAAGTAGTGCTTCTAATGTATCAGGTAAAGGACCTGGATCAGAATGTTGATGTCTGTATAACGTGATGAGATGCTGAATCATGTACATACCAGCTAATTTCTGCTCGTCTGGGGAAAGGTTAAAAAATGTCTGTGCTACTGTATCATCATTATATGTGCTAGGATTGTCAGCCCATAGTACTGCTGACCGGGCTAGTTCTTGTTCATCCATAGAATTGAGTACATGGTACCCCTTTCGTTCTTGAAGAATTTTATCGGTAGCCTGAAACAGATATTCAGGAGAACTCGTTTTCGAGATGCCAGAGAGAAAAACTCTCTTGCGTTCTGGACGAATGCCTTTCTTAAGGTAATTTCCCTTACCTACATATGCTATTATTCCTTTAGCCGAGTCTTGTTCCTCTGGTTCGTCCTCCTCGGAGGAGTTATTCCTGTCACTATCTCTTTCCTTTTCTTGTTCCTTTCTTTCGTGTATTTCTATTACTTCTTTCCTGATCTTTTTATACATACTTGCTATACAATTCTGTTTATCGTGTTTTCCATCGGCTATATTCTGACCCCACTTGTTTAGTGCATCCATCTCGTCCTGGTCTACCCCAGGCCTGTCTCGTTCTCTTATTAAGCAGTTTATGAAGAAGCGTAATATACAACCTTGAGTGTCAACTTTCTGGTGAGCCAGGGCCTCTTTAATACTTTCAGGATCTTCCCCAGTCTGGATAAAATGGTATATTCTATCTAGGTATTCAGTCATTCCTGGGAATAACACTAAGTAATCTGTAACTTTTCGTAAGCGTAGAGATGCTAACAACATCCTGTCGTCTTTACCGGGAACTGGATCGTATCTGCAAATTGGAAGGGGTTCCTTAAGCATGTCGAAACTTGGTGTTCGGGGTGTACGTTGCTTTAATATGTCCCTAAGGTTTAACCTATGTGTTTGTGGCGGGGTCTGGTGACCTCCTGTCGCACCTCCTGAGGCGGAGGCTTGAGCATGACTTGTCTGTGGAGTCTGTGTAAGTGACTGAACTGGTGTTTTACCAGGGTCAGGCCCAAACGGATTCAGTGTATTCATCTTAGGTGTAGGAAGTGGTGGAGGAACAGGTGGAACAGGATTTCGGGCAGGTGAACTTTGTTGCGGTACGGGCTGGGCATTGTCTCGGGGAGAGTTGCCACCACCGTCACCGTCAGTAGGCGGTACATTAGTACGTGAATTGGTGTAAGCGGGAACTACATCGTCTAGATAGGAGGCAAGGAATATGTCTTTTGTGGTCCTGTGGCTTACTTTAGTCGGAACCAATGGTGGCGGCAGATCATTCGGTATTTCTGGAGTGGCCTGAGGCGAACCCTCGGTCACTAAATACATGCCATTGGCAAGAGTGTTTCGCATGCGGTCTACTTGTTCTGCTTTTACTCGGATACCTTCAATAACTAATTCGTTCTCTCGGTCTTCATCTGACTCTTCTCTATGTTTTTCAGCTTTTCGGAGTGCTTTTTCTGTACGCTTATGTGACTCTTTACGCCACAACTCTATGGCATCTTTCTGGGATTGTCTGGCTTTCTTTTTCCATAGCGCTTCCTCTACTCTCATGATGCACTCGGCATCCCATGTTCCTGTAGCAGGCCACCTGTGTCTCTCTTCTAGGTGCTTGGTATAATCGGCCCATAAATCTAGATACAGTATGGCATCTATGCCATGCTTATGGTACATAACATTTCCAGGAGTATCCCTAGGGGGAATAGGAATTTCTTCCTCTAGTATCCCTTTCCTAGTTCCTATCTGTCTTAATTTATTGAAAAACGGCATTTTGTTACGCAGTGCTGGTCACTCGATACTTGTTACTTACTCTGAACACAGCTAGTTACACAAAAACACAGTAATGTACGTCAAACAGTCACTCATACCACGACATTTATCACATGAAACATTTTGAACACATATGGCCTACCCTTGAATGCCTGATGTACTGCTAAACAGCACAGATACGCTGTCTAAAACAGCGCAGACCGTGTTTGTGTACCCAAACCCGTCTTTACCGGATACATAATAATGCACCCGTCTAGATGCGTCCCCAGCAACGGTACTCACCGGGAAGCACGGAACAGAAGGCCTCGGAAAACTCGACTGGACTGGACTCGACTCGACTCGATACTTGAATACTTCGGAACTGGTGGGCCTCTTGACACCTCGGACCTTGCTTCTTTCGGCTAGGCTCTGGTCGGGATCCTCCGCACTCCTCACCGCCTCGTCTGGGTGCTGATCGCAGTCTCCGTCACCTCCGTAGGCCTGAGGGAGATACAGGAAATCCTGCGGGTACGCGTAGTTGTCCGTCTAGACTGTGACCGGGGGCACAGGCTGCAACGCACCAACCGGTGCGTGGGGTGGGGGAGGGGTCCCTATTCGGGCGCCAGATTAATGTGGTAAATATTTAATTACCGTCCTAATTTCTATGCAGGTAAGTACTTAAAATAAAATAACTCAATCGGAAAGAAAGACGCAGAGTCCATGGTGTTAGAGTTCTTAGGGGTTTTATTCCTTAAAAAGGAATGGTTCTAGAACCGGATATCGGATTCCTGACACCACTGGGGTTCAGGAAGGGATAGAGCATACTTTATTGACAATACACAACCTTTATACTTAATGCACATAATGAAAATCAATGCAGAAGGCGTAACAGCTGAGAGAAACAAGATAAGAACACACACGTGTTAGCAATACGTAATCAGAAGGCGTGAACTAGGGCGTGTACAGAGGTGTGTGCTAGAAGACGTCATATGAAAGTGTCACAAGTGGGTGGGTACATAGCAGAATCTTGCAATGTCAGCAGAAATCTGAAGTCTGGATGCGCGCGCAGCTGCATGACGTGTGATTGACGTAAAGCTGGAGGGTGCAGGGGACTTGACATTTACACTAGAGGAAAGAGACAGAAGTCTGGCATGTCAGATCAACTCGTACCTATATCATATCTGATATCTGATGTTTGGGAACCATATTATCTAGAAGGAAAGGTCTCTTGGGCAGAGGCTATCCTATACTGACTATGAATGCGTGCATATGTGCCTACGTGTCTGTGTGTAGAGCGAGGGGGTCATGGGCCTACCATGGCAACGGGAGCTATAAATTACTTGTATGGAGACAGAGAGGCCGGGCCCTTTGCTCTGCAATGGAGGATTGTTTATCTATTCTGCTGGACTGGAATGTGTTTTCGGGAAGCTGAGCTTGGCTATACTGATAGCATGAAGGTAAAATACTGTCCTTGGCAGGCAGGCAGGCCGAACCAGGCTCCGCTCGCCTCGCAGGGAGTAGGACAGAGTTCACGGGTGGGGGCATCCCACGTTGCAGCTTCAGGAGGCAGAGATGCTTTTGAAAAGAGGCTCGATGACAGAAAACAGGGCCTAGCTCGCACAGAGCCAGGAATACGTGAAAGTGCACCATACAAAGACGGTGGCAAGGCATATTTAGGAACGGAATATCCGACCCATTCAGGGTGGATCTGAAAGAGGACATGTTAACGTTGGACGCAAATGTATTTGCGTCTTCATAGCTGACACAGGAGGGAAGTTACATGCACTTTAAGCTCGTACATGGAGACGGTGGGGTACACGTTAGGGAACATTTCTTGACCATAAAATTTATATTTCCTCACTCTCCACACCACTGGAGTCAAGCTATCCTGGCTGAATACGGCTGATAGACAGAAACCGGTCCTAGGATGCTTGATTCCGGTCCAGGAAAGACATGGCTTGGCAGTTCGGGCTGGACTGTTCCCATGAGGCACAGGGTCAAGGCTGATTTGCATATGGCCATGTCTGAACTGGGGTGGGGTGGAGTGCAAATACACAATGGATTTAGGCCCAGATCTCGCTACTCGGGTGAAGGTATGACATTGTTCTGCATTCTGTCCATCAACTGTTATTTTTGCAATTGTCACCCCGAGTGGGATGGGTATGCTCAGACATGAGTCCCATGCTCTCCACACCTTTGGAGTCAAGCTATCCTGGCTGAATACCGCTGATAGCCAGAAACCGGTCCTAGGATGCTTGATTCCGGTCCAGGAAAGACATGGCTTGGCAGTTCGGGCTGGACTGTTCTCATGAGGCACAGGGTCAAGGATGATTAGCATATGGCCATGTCTGAACTGGGGTGGGGTGGAGTACAAAAAAACGATGGATTTAGGCCCAGATCTCTGTACTGGGGTGAATGTATGGCATTGTTCTGCATTCTGTCCATCAACTGTTATTCTTGCAATTGTCACCCCGAGTGGGATGGGTATGCTCAGACGTGAGTCTCATGCTCTCCACACCACTGAAATCAAGCTACCCTGGCTGACGACGGCTGATAGCCAGAAACCGGTCCTAGGATGCTTGATTCCGGTCCAGGAAAGACATGGCTTGGCAGTTTGGGCTGGACTGTTCCCATGAGGCACAGGGTCAAGGCTAATTTGTATATGGCCATGTCTGAACTGGGGTGGGGTGGAGTGCAAAAAAACGATGGATTAGGCCCAGATCTCTGTACTCGGGTGAATGTATGACATTGTTCTGCATTCTGTCCATCAACTGTTATTTTTGCAGTTGTCACCCCGAGTGGGATGGGTATGCTCAGATGTGAGTCCCATGCTCTCCACACCACTGGAGTCAAGCTATCCTGGCTGAAGACAACTGATAGCCAGAAACCGGTCCTAAGATGCTTGATTCCGGTCCAGGAAAGACATGGCTTGGCAGTTCGGGCTGGACTGTTCCCATGAGGCACAGGGTCAAGGTTGATTTGCATATGGCCATGTCTGAACAGTGGTGGGGTGGAGTGCAAAGAAAACGATGGATTTAGGCCCAGATCTCTGTTCTGGGGTGAATGTATGACATTGTTCTGCATTCTGTCCATCAACTGTTATTTTTGCAATTGTCACCCCGAGTGGGTTTAGTATGCTCAGACGTGAGTCCCATGCTCTCCACACCACTGGAGTCAAGCTATCCTGGCTGAAGACAGCTGATAGCCAGAAACCGGTCCTAGGATGCTTGATTACGGTCCAGGAAAGACATGGCTTGGCAGTTCAGGCTGGACTGTTCCCATGAGGCACAGGGTCAGGGCTGATTTGCATATGGCCATCTCTGAACTGGGGTGGGGTGGAGTGCAAAAAAAAGAATATAGGCCCAGATCTCTGTACTTGGGTGAATGTATGACATTGTTCTGCATTCTGTCCTCAACTCTGGTATTTTTGCAATTGTCACTCCGAGTGGGATGGGTATGCTCAGACGTGAGTCCCATGCTCTCCACACCACTGGAGTCAAGCTATCCTGGCTGAAGACGGCTGATAGCCAGAAACCGGTCCTAGGATGCTTGATTCGGGTCCAGGAAAGGCATGGCTTGGTAGTTCGGGCTGGACTGTTCCCATGAGGCACAGGGTCAAGGCTGATTTGCACATGGCCATGTCTGAACTGGGGTGGCGGGCAGTGCAAGAAAACAATGGATTTAGGCCCAGATCTCTGTACTGCAGTGAATGTATGACATTGTTCTGCATTCTGTCCATCAACTGTTATTTTTGCAATTGTCACCTCGAGTGGGATGGGTATGCTCAGACGTGAGTCCCATGCTCTCCACACCACTGGAGTCAAGCTATCCTGGCTGAAGACGGCTGATAGCCAGAAACCGGTTCTAGGATGATTGATTCCGGTGCAGTTAAGGCATGGCTTGGCAGTTCGGGCTGGACTGTTCCCATGAGGCACAGGGTCAAGGCTGATTTGCATATGGCCATGTCTGAACTGGGGTGGGGAGGAGTGCAAAAAAACGATGGATTTAGGCCCAGATCTCTGTACTGGGGTGAATGTATGACATTGTTCTGCATTCTGTCCATCAACTGTTATTTTTGCAATTATTCCTACTTCAGCAAAATGTCTGCTTACCCCATACCTTTAAATAGTTATCACAAATATCAACCTGTTAGAAATGGATGTCTCTAGTTGGCAGAAGTATGTACCTTTGTCCAAGTAGGGATCCTTATTCCTAGTCAGGGTAAGGGAGATACACTTCTAAAATAACCTCTGCTCACCCCCTTGGTAGCTTGACACAAGCACACCGGCTTATCTAAGAGGCAGTATGTAAAGCATTTGTGAACACATACAGTAATACAGTGAAAACACTAAAAATGGACACCCCCCTTGTTTAGAAAAATAAGATATCTTTATCTAAACCAAAGAAGACCAAAATGACAAAAAATCATAATACAGTGATATAAATATGATTTTCAAATGGTAGCAATAGATCAATTCAATGCAAATTGTAGATGCAACACTTTTCACACAAAGCACCATGGATGCGTCGCGCAAACAAACAAAAAGGGTCGCAGGGAAGTGATGCGTCAGTTCCTTACACTCAGGGAAGGTGATATGTTGGTTCCTTGATCCTGGGAAGGTGATGCATAGGTTCCTTATCGCTGCATAGGTCAGTTCCTTACCAGAGAGGAGGTGATGTGTTGTTTTCTAACTGGGAGGGGAGGTGATGTGTCAGTTTTGTACTGCATCCCCCAGCGATGCGCCAGATCTGAAACCTCAGTGTGATGCGATAATCCAAGACGATGAATAGGTTCTTACAGCCGCACAGCAGGGCTTGTGTCAGAATTGGTGCGGGGATCTCGGACTTCAGAGACCGGTGCACTCAATGTGGTGTGCAGCAATTTCTTGGGCCGTGGGCAGGCGCTGTGTTGGTTTCTTCAGTGATACATCAGAAACAGGTACGTATGTGTTGCGATTAATGTAGCTTCATTGCTTTCCTTGCTCCTCCAGCCAGAAAAACCTCCAGAGGCCCAAATGAACAGCTATAGGCACCTCTTGTCAGGTCAGAACTCACAGCAAAGGATTTCAGGGGAGCTGGGGGTGATGTCTTTGTGTCCCTGAGACTACAGAACAGGAGGCAAGCTCTTCTTCTAGCCCTTAGAGATCTTTCTCAAACAGGGACACAGCAAACAGCAAAGTCCTTTTATCTTTCCTTGGTAGAAAGTAACCACTGCAGGCCAATCCCAGACAGCAAACGACATAGGGGTAGTCTCAGTTTCTCCAGCTCTTCTCCTTGGCAAAGGGTCCTCTCGATTTCCCAGAAGTGATCTAAAAGTCTGGGGTCTGGGCCCCTCTTTTTATATTCCGAAATCCTTTGTTCTCTGAGACAGAGAAGCTCTTTGACCATCCAAAATCAGTTCTGACCTCTCTGGTGCAGCTTCCTGGCAGGAGGTGGTGACAGCATTGTCCTTGGCAGACCAGATCCATTCAGGCAAAAACAAAATCTCCTCCCTTACTCTGAATGCAGCCCAGGCCTATTCAGCCTAGCCCTGACTCACTCTGGAAATGCAGGACACCGATAACTCCCCCCAAGTGGCTGTCTGAAAAGAATGCACATCTCCAGCCCCTGTCACTTGAAAGCGAGGCAGTCAATACACAGCCCTAACAGAGGCACACTGGATGGTTAGGCAAGAAAATACCTACTTTCTAAAAGTGGTATCTTCAAACCCAGAATGTAAAAATCACCCTTACTAACAGATGAATCTTAACATTCTGAGTTCATGCATATCAAACTTCATTTTCCTATCTTGTTCCCATGGGCAGTAATGCTCATAAAATGTCATGAGCAAACTCCTCATTCTATCCTATGGGGACAGATAGCCTACAGTAGTGAAAAAAATAAATTGGCAGGACATGCCACACACATCAGGGAATGACTTACCTTTCACATACACTGAACCCTGCCCACAGGGGTACCTTGGGCCTTCCTTAGGGGTGACTCACATGTAAGAAAAGGGAAGGTTGGGGCCTGACAAGTGGGAGCACTTGCAAGGTCTACAATGCAGTACTAGACTGCACACAGGCACGTCAATGGCAGGCCTGAGTCCTTGTTGCCAGGCTGCTTGGGTAGGTAGCACAATCAGTGCTGCAAGCCTAACCGCAGCATTTGGTTACGGGCCCTAGGCATACACAGGGCACTTTACTAGGGACTTAATAGTAAACCAAATATGACAATCATGGAAACACCAATCTATAACAACAATTTACAGATAAAGCACTTGCACTTTGGCACTGCACAGCTGAGGAAAAGTGCCCACAGCATCTAGACCAGTAAAACGAAGTTCAACACACAGAAAAATAATAGGAGGCAAAGGCAAATATACACAGGGAACCCACACCAATGATGTCAGGTATAACACATGTCCCCTCCAGCTGAAATGTGGGCAAAACTACCCACCCTTTTGGGAGTTCTCTTCTCTAAGGCAGGAAAATCTGGACAGACCGTCAGCATTAGAGTGTTCTGTACCAGGGCGGAGGTCCACCATGGAGTGCATCCCCTGTAGGGAAATGGACCATCTCAACAACTTTGGGTTCACACCACTCATCTACATCAACCATTTGAGGGTCCTGTGGTCAGTCTGAACCCAGAAGTAAGTCCCAAACAAGCAAGGCCTCAGCTTCTTTAGCGCCCAGACCACAGCAAAAGCCTCACGCTCAATCACACTCCACCTCTGTTCCCGGGGAAGTAACCTTCTACTAATGAAGGCTACAGGTTGGTCTAGGCCCTCCTCATTTAGCTGTGAGATCACAGGCCCCACACCATGCTCTGAAGCATCTGTTTGCACCACACATTCCTGTGAGAAGTTGAGTGCCTTGAACACATGCGCCGTGCACATGGCAGATTTCAGGGCATCAAAAGCTTTTTGGCAGGTCTCAGTCCAGTTCACCTTCCTGGGCTGCATCCTGGATGTCAGCTCTGTCACAGGGGCAACAATGGTGTCATACCCCTTGACAAATCTCCTGTAATATCCAGTGAGGCCTAAAAAGGCTCTCACCTCTGTTTGTGTGTTGGAGGGTTCCCAAGCAGAATGGTGTCAATATTAGGCTGTAGAGGCCCAACCTGGATGCTCCCTACTTGGTATCCTATGTACACCACTGAACCCTGCCTGGGCTGGCACTTGCTTGCCTTGATAAAGAGGCCTACCCTCTACAGAGCCGTCAACACTTCCAAGAGGTGGTGCAGATGTTCCTCCCAAGTGGCATTGAACACTTCGATGTCATCCAGGTAGGCAACACTGAAATCCTCCAGTCCATCCAACACCTGGTTGAACAACCTCTGAAAGGTGGCAGGGACATTCTTCAACCCTGAGGGCATCACCTGGAATTGGTAGTGCCCCTCTGGGGTTGAAAATGCAGACCTCTCCTTGGCCCCATCAGTTAAGGCAATATGCCTGTACCCAGACGTTAAGTCAAACGTACTAAGGTACTTGGCAGCTCCCAGCCGATCTATGAGCTCATCAGCTCTGGAGATGGGGTGTGCATCAGTCCAGGTGACTGAATTGAGCCCTCAGTACTACACATAGAACCAGAGTTCTGGTGTGGCACTGGGTGCGGCAGCCTTTGGGACCAAGACCACTGGGCTGGCCCAAGGGCTGGTTGAGGGCTCAATCACCCCTAGTGCTAATATCTTGGAGACTTCCTCCTTGATGCAAGACTTCACCCTGTCAGTCAGTCTGTAAATGTTATGCTTCACAGGAATACTGTTCCCAGTGTCCACATCATGGACACACCATTGAGTGACACCTAGGGTCAGGGAGAACAGAGCAGCAAACTGTCACAACAGTTGGTGGAATTCACTCTGCTGTTCAGGAGTCAGTGTGGGGGAGAGGGTTACACTGTACACTGACCCATCATGTTCCTTAGCAGACAGGAGGTCAGGAAGAGGCTCAGTCTCATCCTCCATTCCAACATCTGTTGCCAGGAGCATGCCACTTTGTACCTCTCTAAGTGGGGCTTAAAGTGGTTCACATGCAGGACACGCAAAGGGTGTCTTGGAGACTGCAAGTTCACCGGGTAGGTGACTTTACTCTTGCTCTCCCCCGCCTAAAATGACCCAGTACACTTATCTTGGAGCGCACAAGGCTCCACTAGGGCCATGAACTACACTTTTTGATCAGGCTGAACCTTGATCAGAGTGGCATTCTGATCATACAACTGTTTCAACTCTTCCTGGCTGGCTTAAAGATTAACCTGAGCGAGTTGCCTGAAGTGCTTAGTCTTGTTCCTGAAGGCCAGCATATAGCTAAATACATCCTGGGGAGGTTTACTGGGATCTTTCAATTGGCCTTTTTTGAACAGACTTAGAGGTCCTCTTACAGAATGCCCATAAAAGAGCTCAAAGGGCCTGAATCATAAGGATGTCTGCAGTACCTCCCGGTAAGCAAACAACAGGCAAGGTGGGCCATACTATCGATCAGATTCTCTCGACCAGGCTGATTGATATGTCCCCGCCGCTCCCAGTTTTATGGTCAGACCATTTTTTAATCAATTTTTGTATTCCTACCTCTGCTACGACTGGCCCTAGAGTGCTGAAAGATGTAAAACGGCCGGTGAGGCCATATCATCAAGTTACGGCAGGATTGTTGTCCGATGCCCTCCGCCGCCATCCCTGTGAGCTTACTGGTAATCTGGAGGAAAATCTAGATTCAGTCCAGAAGTGGCTGACTGCCAGATTTGATGAGCTAGCCCCGGCTAAGCCAGCTAAGTCCGAGGCCAGACATGTCTCGGCCCCTTGGTTTACCCCACTCCTTGGGAAAATGCGTCAAGATTGTAAAAACGCTGAAAGAATATGGAGGCGCAAGTATGATCCGGACGATAAATCAAAATATCGGGATGCGATTAGGCTTTATCATAAGCACATCGTTGCGGGAAAAAAAGTATATTTGGAGCGTAGAATTGATGAGGTGAAAATATAAGTTAAGAACTCTTCAGGATAGTAAAGGAGTTTACCTCCCCTTCCTTGAGCTCGCCTTCTCATTCTCATACTGAAGCTTGGATCAGTCAACTTGGGGATTTTTTCATAAATAAAATTAAGTCTATTCAGGATTCTTTCCCTGATACTGGCCTCAGTTTTACGGTTAGTCAACCGATCACATTCCCCGTATCATCGGAAGGCAACGGTCCTGTTCTTTCGGTATTTCCTCCCTTGCCTTCTGCTACCTCTCTTGACCTTTTGTCCCTGCTTCAATCTGGTTCTCCACTTGATCCCTGTCCAGCGAAATGCCTGGGAAAAGTAGCGCCTGCAGTTAACAACCTGCTTAATCCGCTGCTCAATCTCTCCCTGACTACGGGAGAGGTACCTTTGGCTTGGAAACATGCTTTGATCCCGCCGCTGCTCAAAAAGCCTACCTTGGATCCTCTTGTTCACGCTAACTATAGGCCGATCTCCCTCCTCCCTGCTTTGGCAAAGGTGATTGAGAAACATGTGCAGTTCTCTATTTCCAGCTTTATCGAGAGCAATAACATCTTACATGATTCTCAATCGGGTTTACGTGCCAATTTTAGCACGGAGACAGCCCTTCTTGAGATCACCGATGCCATCAGAGAGACTCTTGACCTCGGGGGTAAGGCTATTTTGGTTATGCTGGATCTGTCGGCGGCTTTCGACACCGTCCCTCATGACGGTCTCCTTTTCAGACTCTGGGAGATCGGTCTTCGTGGGACGGTGTGGAACTGGTTTAAATCTTTGTTGACCGGCCACCGACAATTGGTCTGGGCACCTCCGTTCTCCGCTGAAATGACGTCGCTAGAGGTGGGGGTTCCCCAGGGGTCCATCCTGAGCCCCACCCTGTTTAATATCTATATGGCCCCTCTGGCGGCGGTAGCGGAGTCCTTCGGTGCCCGGATCATATCGTACGCTGATGACACCCAGCTCCTTTTTACGTGTAAGAAGGGAGAGGATTTTGATGGTAGTCGGATCAAAGATTGCCTGGGTGCGGTCTTCGACTGGTTCCGGCCTCACTGTCTGAAATGCAACTCCGATAAGTCGGAGCTGCTTTTTTTCGGTTGTCCGCCTGATCCCAGCTGGAAAACATGGTGGCCCCAGGACATGTTTCCACCTGATGTGGCCTCCCCAAAAGCAAAAAACCTAGGTGTGCTGTGCGATGACAGCCTTTCTTTCAGACCCCAGATAATCGGGCTGTCTGGGAAATGCTTTGGCATTTTGAAAATGCTTCGGAAGATTCTTCCACTGTTGTCTCTGCAGCACAAAAAAATCATCGTTCAGTCTCTAATAGGATCGCGATTGGATTACGCGAATGCCCTATATCTAGGGCTGCCCAAATATCTGCTGACCCGTCTGCAAATTGTGCAGAACTCGGCGGCAAGAGCCATTTTTGGTCTTCCGCGCAGGGCAAAAGCCTCCGAACTGCTTAAGAGACTGCATTGGTTGCCTATCTCTAAAAGAATTACTTTCAAGGTTCTGACCCTTGCTTTTAAGGCCTTTCATTCGATTGGTCCTAAATATATTGGGAAGCGCATGGCCTTCTATGCGCCGAGGAGGACTCTACGGTCGACCTTGTTGGCCAAAGCCGTTGTTCCTCCTATCAGACTTGCCCGGATCGGAGGTCGCTCCTTCCGATATTTGGCTTCACGTTGCTGGAATGAGCTTCCTGTTTCCCTAAGGAAAGCCAACAATCTCCTCTCCTTTAGAAAGGAGTTGAAGACCTGGCTTTTTTCCGTATGATTTCTTTAGGCCTCTGCGAGTTGCTGTGTTGTGTTTTCTTCTCCAGTTCTCTTTGCCAAAGCGCCGGGACACCCCTCGGGGTAGCCGTGCGCTATAAAAGAGACATAATAACAAACATAACATAACAAGAAGATTTCCCTCTTACGCCTCATCGGTTCATGAAGATCCATAATCATGCCCTTCAGGGTCTGGTTGAATCTCTCAACTAGCTCATTACCTTGGTGGTGGTAGGGAATGGTGAACTTGTAGGCAACACCTCACTCCTGCCACAGGGACTTCAAATACTTAGATATGAAGTTGGTGCCTTAGTCAGACACCACCTCTCTGGGAACCCCATATGGGAGAAAATCCCCATCAATGCACGACCCACGACGGGGAGGGATGGCTTCCAGGTACCGGGTGGCATGGTCCACCAAGACCAGGATGAACCTGTTGCCCATGGCTGTCTTGGCATCCAGAGTCCCCACAATGTCAATGCCCACCCTCTCAAAAAGGGTGCTGACTACAGGGAAACATTGGAGAGGATCCTTGCCCTTCCTCCCACTCTTGCCACTTGCCTGGTAAGTCTGGCAAGACCTACAATGTGTGTCAGAGTTCTTATGCGTTTGGGGCCAGTAGAAGTAGGTTACAAGCCTTTCAAAGGTCTTGTCTCACCCCAAATGGCCTGCCAAAGGCACATCATGAGCCATCCACAGTAGTAACGCTCTGAAGAGCTGGGGTACCACAAGCACACAGGCTGGTCCAGGCTCAGCAACTTTAGGCTCACCATACAGGGGACCATGCACCCAGTGAATCCAATGTAATTCAGACTGATTATCTGCTGACTCTTTTGCAGCCTGCTGCTACAAACCTACAAGAGAAGGGCAATTCTGCTGCTCCTGGCAGATTTCCTCCCTGAAGGGGTCTCCTTCCTACTTCCAACGGGCCAGCTCAGGCAGGTTCCCCAATTCGGCCACTTGCTCCCCTGAAGGCTTTACTCATAAATTCCAGTAAGTAAAAATTGTATATTGTTTCTATACAGCACCATAACTTTATGTTTGCGCTTATTTTTTCCCTCGCTCTGTAGTCCGATTAAAGTTTTGGAACCCAAACAGTTTTGCCAAGTAAAATTTAATGTGCATGCTGGGATGCTGCTGACGGTTGTCTGGGAAATGCTCAATACACAATTGAATAGGACGCATAAATGTTTGTGGCTGTTTTCATGGAAACATTCTCTCACAACTGGAAACACTCAATAAACAACAAGGCAGGCCGCTTAGATGCTCTCAGATATGCATTACCATTTGGCCATAGTGTCAGAGAAATTGTAACATATGTTTACCAATCAGATATCCTTCTCCAAAATTCACCCCCAAGGAGACGAGTGTGTATGCCACTGTGTCTGAATATGTACGAGTCATGTGTGCTGCCAGGATATTGTGCCACTACGTCAGTGAGGATGTTTTTAATTTGCAGACTACTTGGATATTTAGTGAATGGTAGGATTTCCGGTTCCCATAGATGAACTCTTTCACTGATGGTGGACAAATGGCTACATGCGTTCCATCAATGCAACCTATTACATGGGGAAACTGGGCTACCTAATAAAAGTCTAGTTTTGTCTTAAGCAAATCTTGTGGGGTTGAGGGGAAGCTAATGTGTGGTGATGGCTTTAAGGAATGAATTACAAAAACATGATAGGGCACTTTGTGACATCCCCCCAGCTACAGATACTACACCCTGGAAGCTACCTGATGCTAGTAGGTGCAGGGAACATAAGACCTGCACATGAGTGGGAATGGCATGTGTCTTGCGAGTCTGCGCTGCACTAGGGGATCCAATTCAGCAATCAGATCATGGCTCAGGGCAGCATTTAACGTATACTTGTCATAGATCTCTTCTTCTGTCTGCCCCAAAAATGTGATGCGCGCTCTTAAAATGCGCTCCTGTGTTTTTCTTATTCTCTGTGCTGCTGCTTGTAGCCTCATCCTTCTCGCAATGACGTAGAGCGCTGCCATTGTGAAACATCCTGAGGCCTCCTGGGCCTGTTTAAATACTTTGCCGATGTTCTGCACCTGATTATTTTCATCTGTTTACCTCTTGCCTGTAAAATTCAGTAAATTGCAATCGCAAAGTTGCAAATTTCAAGGAAATCGCTATTTGCGACTTCGCTTGCATAGCTTTAAAACTCTTTAATAGCGACTTGCAATTAAGGAATCGCAATTTTGGTCCTCGCAAAATTTCGATTCCTTATTTCTGCGATTTTCTTACAATTTCGCAGATTTGTATTGATGTATTGCAAAGGGCTTATTTGCGAGCACAACAGGCCTCTTTTTGCGATTCGCAGTTTTTGCTCTTGCAAATTAGCTTGATGCATGTGTACAATAGTTTTTAATCTTGACGGGTAAGGTAGATAGAGTGACTTGTGTACCATGCAGAGTGCCTTAACCTCTTCTGTGTGCACAACAGCCGGGAGCCTTCGCGCGCTCATGTGTGCAGGACAGCTCGCGGCCGTCCTGGCACGTGGTACCGAAAATCCCTCTGATGCAGACACCAGAGGGATTTCTTTTTCTCCCTCAAATCCTCTAGAGCTGGGAAAGAGCTTCCCTAGCTCGTGAGGCCCCACATTTCTGTGAAATGATGATCAGCGCGCACGTCGCGCTGACGTCATTTCACAGAAACTGAAACTGAAATGAGCCTTTAGGCTAATTTCAGTTTTACTTTCCACGTGCCCCCTGAGCACGTAAAAAGACGGGAGAGGTATCATTGGAAAGGGCGATCCCCAAGCAGGGATCCACTCACTAGACATCAGGGAGGGGGGAGCGGCCCCTTGGACAAGGGCCTCCGCTCCCCCCCAAATAATTGGCCAAATTCAGTCTTTCTGCCTCCCTGTGGGGCAGATGAGAGTAGTAGCTCCCAATCTGCCCCCCGGGAGGGGGGCAGAAAGCCCAATAGTCGCCAGGGATTTTTTTGAACCATTTTTATTAGGGTGGGGGCTGCCCAAAATAGGAATTCCAATGCCCCCTGCCACAATTATAGCCTTTCTACCCCCCCTGGGGGCAGATGGGGGCAGTAGCACCCAATCTGCCCCCGGGAGGCAAAATTTCCACTAGAAGTGGGCAATTTCAATAAGGGTAGGGGTGCCCAAAACAGGCATGCCAATGTCCCAACTCCTGCAACAATTACAGTTTTTCTGCCCCCCCTGGGGACCAGATGGGGCAGTACCCCCGAATCTACCCCCCGGGGGTTGAGGGCAGAAAGCCCACTAGAATCCTTGGATTTTGTGGGGGCAATTTTAAATAGGGTGGGGCTGCCCAAAACGGGCATGCCAATGCCTCCACCCTCACCAAAATTACAGCATTTAAGCCCCCCCGGGGAGAAAAAACCCACTAGAAGCCAGGGATTTTTTGAGGGCCAATTTGAATTAGGGTGGGGCCTGCCAATGCCCCCCCCCACAAAAATTATAGTCTTTCTCTCCCCCTGGGAGGCAGATGGGAGCTGTAGCCTCCAATCTGATCCCGGGGGGGAGGGGGCAGAAAGCTCACTAGAAAGCAGGGATTTTTTTATTCGTGCAGGGGTGGGGGCTGCCCAAAAGGGAACGACAATACCCCACCCAGAGAAATACCAGTCTTTCTGCCCCCCGGGGGGCAGAGAATGTCCACTAGGTGCCTGCAAGTATGCTGGCTTTTTTATGCGTGGGGCTGCCCAGAATGGGCATACCAATGCCCCCACCCACACAAAAAATAGCCACAGTCTTTCTGTCCCCTTGGGGGAATATCGTGGCAAACCTCACCTATTCCCTCCCTCCCTCCCTTGCAAACCTCCAAATTTGTTTTAAAAGAAACACATTTTCCTCACATGTCTTTCGTGGAAAGTTCTAGAATCTGTGTGAATCAACAAAATTCCATCCACCCCGCATTCCCCAAAGTCTTCCGACAAAAATGGTACCTCACTTGTGTGGGTGGGTCAAGTACCACCGACAGGCAAGGGCACAAAATATATTGAGGTGACATCAAAATTACCTATCATAAAACAACCTGGCTTTGCAAGGGGGGTCCCATGAGGTTTTGGCCCTGGGCTCAGCAGCCATCTAGGGAAACCTACCAACCCACACATTTATGAAAAGTAGACACCTGGGGGAGTCCAACAAGGTATGCTTGCATGGGTCCCCCAACATTTCCCTGCCCCAGAATCCCCTGCAAACCTCAATTTTAGCTGAAAAAATCACTTTTTTTTCTCAAATTTCTGTGTGGGAAAGTTCTGGAGTCTTCGTGGATCCACAAATTTCTTACCACCCAACATACTGCCAAGTCTCCCGATAAAAATGATACCTCACTCGCATGGGTGGGTCAAGTAACAGCGACAGGCAAGGGCTAAAAACGTGTTGAGGAGACATCAAAATGACCTATCACAAAACAACCTGGTTTGCAAGGGTGGTTACCTGGGTATTTGGCCTCGGGCTTGGCAGCCATCTTGGAAAACTACCAAACCTACACATTTCTGAAAAGTAGACACCCGGGGACTCCAGCGAGGTATGGCTTGCGCAGGTCCCCAAACGTTTTCCTACCCAGAATCCCCTGCAAACCTTAAACTTAGCTGAGAAAAACACTTTTTTCTCAAATTTCTGTCTAGGAAAGTTCTGGAATCTATGTGGATCCAGAAACTTCCTACCACCCAGCGTTCCCTCAGGTCTCCCGATGAAAATGATACCCCCAATTCTGGGCCCAAAACTCATGGGACCCCCCCTTGCAAAATTAGGTTGTTTTGTGAAACGTAATTTTGATGTTGCCTTAATAGGTTTTGGGCCATTGCCTGTCGCGGATACTTGACCCACCTACATTAGTGAGGTACCATTTTTCCTCGAAGACTTTGGGGAATGCGAGGTGGGTGGAATTTTGTGGATCCACACAGGTTCCAGAACATTCCGGCACAGCAATGTGAGGAAAATGCGTTGTTTTTTTTACAAATTCTGAGGTTTTCAAGGGATTCTGTATAACAGAACCTGGGGAGAGCCAGACAAGTCACCCCATCATGAATTCCTCTGGGTGTCTAGTTTTCAAAAATGTATAGGTTTGCTAAGTTTTCCTATGTGCCAGGAGAGCTAGTGTTCAAAATCTACAGCTAGGCACTTTGCAAAAAAAGTTCAGTTTTCACTGTGAAAATGTGGTGTGTCCATGTTGCGTTTTGGGATGTTTCCTGTCATGGGAACTAGGCCTACCCACACAAGTGGGGTACCATTTTTCTTGGAAGGCTTTGGGGAATCCGGGGTGGGTAGAATTTTGTGGATCCACACAGATTCCAGAACTGTCTGCCACAAAAATGGGAGGAAAATGTGTTTTGTTTTACAAATTTTGAGGTTTGCAAGTGATTCTGGGTAACGGAACCTGGTGAGAGCCAGACAAGTCACTGCATTCTGGATTTCCCTTGGTGTCTAGTTTAAAAAAATGAATAGGTTTGCTTGGTTTCCCTAGGAGCCGGCAGAGCTGGGGTTCAAAATCTACAGCTGGACACTTTGAAGTAAAGGGTGTTTTCACTGTGAAAATGTGGTGTGTCTATGTTGCATTTTGGGCTGTTTCCTGTCAAGGGCACTAGTCCTACCCACACAAGTGAGGTGCCATTTTTCTCAGACGTCTTTGGGGAACACGGGGTGGGTGAAATTTTGTGGATCCACGCAAATTCTAGAACTTTCCTCCACCGGAATGTAAAGAACATTTTTATTTTTGGACAAATTATGAGGTTTGTAAGGGATTCTGGGTAACAGAACCTGGTGGAAGTCAGAAAAGACACCCCATCCTGGATTCCCCTAGATGTCTAGTTTTAAAAAATGTATAGGTTTGCTAGGTTTCCATAGGTTCCGGCAGAGCTAGGGTTAAAAATCTACAGCTAGACACTTTGCAAAAAAGGGTCAGTTTTCACTATAAAAATGTGGTGTGTCCACGTTGCATTTTGGTTTGTTTCCTGTTGCTGGCACTAGGCCTACCCACACACGTGAGGTACCATTTTTCTCAGAACCCTTTTGGGAACACGGGTGGGTGGAATTTTGTTGGATCACGCAAATTCCAGAACTTTCCACCACAGAAATGTGAGGAAAATTTGGTTTTTTGGACACATTTTGAGGTTTGTAAGGGATTCTGGGTAACTGAACCTGGTGAGAGCCAGACAAGTCACCCCATCCTGGATTCCCCTGGATAGTCTAGTTTTAAAAAATGTATTGGTTTGCTAGGTTTCGCTAGGTGCCGGCAGAGCTAGGTTTCAAAATCTATAGCTAGGCACATTGCAAAAAAAGCGTCAGTTTTCGCTGAGAAAATGTGGTGCATTCATGTTGCGTTTTGGGCCGTTTCCTGTTGCGGGCACTGGCCTACCCACACAAGTGAGGTAAAATTTTTCTCTGAAGTCTTTGGGGAACACAGGGTGGATGGAATTTTGTGGATCCACGCAAATTCCAGAACTTTCCTCCACAGGAATGTAAAGAATGTTTTTATTTGTGGACACATTTTGAGGTTTGCAAGGGATTCTGGGTAACAGAACCTGGTAGAAGCGAGAAAAGTTACCCCATCCTGGATTCCCCTAGATGTCTAGTTTAAAAAAAATGTATAGGTTTGCTAGGTTTCCGTAGGTCCCGGCAGAGCTAGGGTTAAAAATCTACAGCTAGACACTTTGCAAAAAAGGGTCAGTTTTCACTGTAAAAATGGGGTGTGTCCACGCTGTGTTTTGGTCCGTTTCCTGTCACAGGCACTAGACCTACCCACACAAGTGAGGTACCATTTTTATCGGATGACTTTGATTAACGTGAGGTGGGTTGAATTTTGTAGATCCACACAGATTCCAGAACTTTCCACCACAGAAACGTGAGAAAAATGTGTTTTTGGGACAAATTTTGAGGTTTGCAAGGGATTCTGTGTAACGTAACCTGGTCAGAGCCAGACAAGTCATCCTATCCTAGATTCCCCTGGGTGTCTAGTGTTAAAAAATGTATAGTTTGCTAGGTTTCTCTAGGTGCTGACAGCGCTAGGGTTCAAAACCTTCAGCTAGGCACTTTTCAAATAAAGGGTCCGTTTTGACTGTGAAAATGTGGTGTGTCCACGTTGCATTTTGGGCTGTTTCCTGTCGTGGGCACTAGGCCTACCCACACAAGTGAGGTACCATTTTTCGCGGAAGACTTTGGGGAACGCGGATCGGGTAGAATTTTGTGGATCCACATAGATTCCAGAACTTTACACCACAAAAATTAGAGCAAAATGTGGCTTTTTAACAAATGTTTGAATTTGCAAGGGATTCTGGGTAATAGAACCTGGTGAGAGCCAGTCAAGTCACCCCATCCTGGATTTCCCTGGGTGTCTAGTTTTACATAATGTATAGGTTTGCTAGGTTTCACTTGGTGCCGGCAGAGCTAGGGTTCAAAATCTACAGCTAGGCACTTTGCAAAAAAAGGTCAGTTTTCACTGTAAAAATATAGTGTATCCACGTTGGGTTTTGAGCTGTTTCCTGTCGAGGGCACGAAGCCTACCCACACAAGTGAGGTACCATTTTTATTTCGAACCTTAGGGTAAGACAGAATCATAGAGCAACTGTTATTACCTATTGACTTTCAATGCATATCTGCCTTCCAAATGAAAGACAATGTGTAAAAAACAAGTCATTTTGAAAAATGGCCTATAATTCTCATGCTTGTATGGGTACACACAATTTCGGAAAAGTGCAAATATCTACTGTTTTAAACTCTATATTTTGTTCCAATTTCAGAAATACATAGGTGTCTTTTATGCTGATTTTTCCATGTGTATATTTTCCCATATGAATTGCTATATACCCGGTACATAATAAAAAACATTGCAAGACACTGCTCAGTTATTGGCTCTGAGTTCGTCGGGTTCATGGTTTCTAAACATAGTAGTGATCCTGAGTTCGACATTGTTTACATACAACACACCCATGTTTCTAGAAATCCCTAGTTTTGACATTGCAAAGTACACATGGTAGTACGTTCGCATTCTTGTATGTGAGAATTATAACATGAGACACTGATTTGGTGATGTGTGTTTTCAATGAAGTGGACAAGGATAAGATCAACAAATTAATTAAATATTACACAGCGACAACAAACATCCACCCATGACTTTAGTCATGGGTGGATGAAACCATTGTAGTAGAGTACAACTTGTCAGGAATCCAAAGTACAACATACTTCTCCCATCAGATATGGAACAGTAAGCAAGAATAGCCCACAAAGTGAATGTGTAGCACACACAGGAGGACATTTAATGGCAAGGTTTATTCCTGGCATGGTGGGTGTCTTGTCATTCTGAGCGACTGGAATTTTGGGTGGACGTCCCCTCTTTCTGAGAGAAGAGGGATCCGCAGCTGCTGCGACAGGGCCGGCGTGCATGCATGACAGTGCCTTCCCCAACTGTGTCGCTGTGGCAGATGTTGATGGACTGCATGTACTTAGACTACAGGAAGGGATAGAAGCAGGTGGGAAAGTAACACAGAGGGTAGTGTTGATGTCCAGCAGGACCTCAACCATGGAGTCCAACTTGGCGTTCATGCCGGCCACCTTGGTGTAGAATCCGGCCACCTCAGTGTGTATGCCATCCTCCTCCTATTATGTTTCCCTCTGCAGCTGCTTCATTTTCCAGATTTCAGTCAATACCTGGCCCATTACACTTTGGAAGTCCTAATACACTCCCAGGACTTGGGTGATGACAGCATGTGTGTTGGTGTTCCCAGTGGGTTCACACTGCGGGCCTCCAGTTATTCCCCCACTATGCCTACTACCCCCACTGGCATGTGCCCTTGGCACAGACTGCACCCTCCCACTGGGTCCTGACTGGCGTGGTGATAACCAGCTCAGAATCCAAGACTGGGGTGCACAGGATTGTGCTGTGTTAGGTGCACAGGTTGGGAGGGGCAGTGGTTGGCTGTGTCACTGTAGCTGTAGTGAGAGGTGTTGTTGTGAGCACAGAGGCCCCCACTGGTAGGGTTTGCTCAGGCTGACCCCCACTTTTAGAGTTTGCTCAAGCTGACCCCCACTGTTAGGGTTTGCTCAGGCTGACAGGCTGGGCTAGGAGAGTTATCAAGGTCCACATCTTAAGATTGTTATCATAACTGAGGGCTTTTATTTATTTATTTATTTATTTATTGGGCTTGTTGAGCGCGACAGCTACCCAAAAAGGGTTTCCCGGCGCTATAACAGAAACTGAACCAGAGAGGCAGGAAAGAGTTACAGGAGGAAAACCGGAACAGGTCACTGCTTGAAAAGCCAGGTCTTAATGGCTTTACGGAAATGGGTGTACCGAGTTTCTAGACGGAGAGATTGCTGGAGGGAGTTCCAAAGCTTTGGGCCTAGGAGAGAGAAGGATCTACCTCCCATCCTCGCACGGTATGTTTTAGGGACACAAAAAAGACCTTGAGTGGCAGATTTCAGGCATCGGGCAGGTGTGTAGCTGTGTACGAGGGTTTGAAGATATTTGGGTGCATTACCCCACTTCATCCTATGCATGAGGCCGAGAGTTTTAAATTTGACCCTGTGTCGATTTTTAGCCAGTGGAGCGCCTTTAGGTGACTGGACATGCGATCTCTCCTGTTGCATTTACAAAGCAGTCTGGCTGCAGCATTCTGTACCAGTTGGAGGCGCCTCATGACTGCCTGAGATGCCCCTAGATAAAGGACATTACCAATGTCTAAACGGGAGGTAATTCGTGCGTTGATCACTGTCTTTTGAGTGTCGTCCGGGAGCATCCATATGATTTTTCTAAACCATCTCAGGATTGTGAAGCAGGTAGCTGTGAGATTGTTAACCTGGGGCTCCATGGTTAGGCCGTTGTCAATGGTAATGCCTAGATTACGGACTTGATGCGATGGAGTTGGCAGAGGGCCGATTTCGGATGGCCAGTGTCTGGAATTCCAGAGGTTTTGATTGGGACCTACTATCAAAACCTCGGTTTTGCTTCTATTTAGTTTAAGCATGTTTTTGTTCATCCAGTGGAGATGTTCCTAAGGCCTGTCTGTAGGCGCGAAGGGAAGTCATGCTTATCGTTTGAGAGTGAGAAAATGATTTGAGAATCGTCAGCGTATGTGAACATATTAAGACCAGCTGATTCAGCGATCTGGGCCAGCAGGGCTGCATAAAGGTTAAAAAGCAGGGGGCTTAATACTGATCCCTGTGGCACTCCATACGGGGAGAAATGGACATTGGATGCCGCATTACTGGAAGAGATTTGAAATGTCCTGAGAGTCAGGAAAGATGCAATCCAGTCTAGTGCCTTTCCTTTTATGCCCATGTTGGAGAGGGAAGCGAGCAGTATGTTGTGGGAGATGGTGTCAAACGCCGCGCTGAGATCGAGTAGAATCAGCGCAGCTGAGTTCCCCTTGTCGACCAGTAGGCGAAGATTTTCCACAACTCCAAGTAGTGTGGTCTCCATCGAGAATGCGGTGCGGAAACCCGATTGGGAAGGGTGCAGGATGATGTTTGCCTCCGCGAATCTTGCGAGGTGTTCATGGACATGCTTCTCCAAGATTTTGGAGAGAACAGGCAGGAGGGATATTGGACGGAAGTTTGCCAGGATTTTGGGGTCAGCCGATGGTTTCTTAAGAAGGGGCGAGACCATGGCATGTTTCCAGGATGGCGGGACCGTGGCCGTGGAAAGGGATAAATTTAAGGTTTGACATAACACGGCAAGTAGAGGAGTGTCCAGGAGTCTGAGTATTGAGATCGGGAGGGGATCAGCAAGTGAACCAGATTTAACCTTCCCTAGGATGTCACGCAGACCTTGGACATCGATCTCGGACCAAGAAGTAAGTGGCGCGTAGGACAGATGAGGTTGGACATAGATGTCATCTGTATTGGGGTCGGGGTTTTGCGCACTTTTGGATTGAGCCTGATGTTGTGTTGCTATATCCTGGTAGATTGTCTCAATCTTAGATGTCAAATATTTCGCCAATTCCTCACACTGGAAGCTGTTGAGAGGAAGAGGTTTGGTTGATGTATTAGCGCCTGCTAACTCTTTTACAAGATTAAAAAGAGTTTTAGACTTGTTGGTAGCTTCAGATATACATTTGGCTACATAGTTGGCTCTTGCCTTGTTACAGGCTTTATGATAGAGCTTGAGCTCGCTCTTATAGTGCGAGCTGGCAGCCGGGGAATAATCTTTCCTCCAAAGGCGTTCTAATCGTTTACATTTGGATTTAGAAGCCTTCAGTTGTTCATTATACCATAAGGCAGGAGAGTTATGGGAGGTGTTTTTTTGTGAGGTAGGGGCAGGCAAATGTATAAAGCACCTAGGAGCCATTTATTGATATTGGTGGCTACAATCTCAATGTCTCCGGTGTCAAATAATTCCTCCAGCGGGGTCGCACTTAGGATGGACGCGAGGTGGTTAATGTCCAGATTTTTCCAGTTTCTTTTGAGGGACTTACTTGTCCTGCTGAGAGGGCTGAAGGTCGTATGGTCACCCAAATGGAATTTTGTTAGAAAGTGGTCTGACCATTCTAAGGGCAGAGCCTGCTGGCACTGTAGCCGGGTAAGGCTGGAAAAGATAGGGTCCAAGAGGTGTCCCTTTTTGTGTGTTGGGCCCGAGTTCCATAGAGTGAGATTCATGGCAGCCAGGTCATGAACTAAATTGTTACCTGGTTTGTTTGTAGGGTCGTCAAAATGAATGTTCAGGTCGCCTACAATAGATAGATTGTTGTAATTCACCCTTACTGAGGCGATCCAGTCCACTAGTTGGGTGGCCCAAGGAAGTGTAGGGCCAGGCAGACGGTAAATCAGAAGACCTGTGAAGGTGAAGGTCGGGTGGGGTTGAAGTTTGAAAAGGGCCACCTCACAGGCAGGTAAGGGAATGGGTTCCAAAATACACTGCAGCGATTTTTTAAAGATGACTGCTATCCCACCTCCAATTCCGGTGGTTCGGTCTTTTCGAATGATGGCATAATTGGACGGTAGGGCTTCGGCGATGTCTGGGCCAGAACTGGCGTGTAGCCATGTCTCAGTGAGAAAAAGGGCATCTAGGGAGTTGTCAGACAGAAGATCAAAAATGTCCTTTTTATGTTTGCAGAGTGACCTGCAATTAAGACTGCCAAGAAGCCATGAACGTGCTGGCTTGTGGCCATTAGATCTGGGCCGACAGAGTTGTGGGATGTCAAGATAAAAGTTGCATGCAGAGCATGCGGTACTGTTATTCCTGTGGTTAGATAGTATTTCACAGGTGTGTTTGACAGGGGGAGGCAGGGACAGTAATAACTCGGGCGTGTAGGTAATCACTCCTACAGAGTTTAAGGGCCCTGGGCCCGGCCAAGCGCGGACGGGCGCAGACGGGCTTCCCTTAGGCACGCCTTTGGGGCGTAAACAGCGCTCGTCCGCTGCGCTTCCGGAAGATGCACATTTTTATCCCGTAAGGGAAAGGGGTGGTAGGGGCGTGGCCTCAGGGAGGGGGCGTGGCCTGTGGGCTCGCCAGGAATGGCGGCAAAGGACTTTGGTCTTTTGTCCCGCGGCAGCGCTAAAATCCGCTCCGCGGGTGTATCAGGAGCGTGGCAGAGCCTCAAAAACATAGTGCAGGTAAAAGCAAACCAATATATTTATAACACTCACATTTTTAAAAAAAGCGCTAATGTGGTCAGGCTCCCGGCTTTCTGCCTCAGGAGTTCAGAGGTTTGTCATGGATGGAGAGAAACTCTGTCTGGTTGCAGGTGTGGTGGCTGATTGACCTGTTGAGCAGGTGCAGTGGCAAATCAACTTGTTAAGAAATAGAATACATTGTTAATGGTGGAAGTCTGATACCTACATCCACGTTATTTGTGTCAAAGTAAATAGCGACCTAGAATGGAATATAAAAAATAGAGATTTGTGCTGTCATCTATTTGCATGGAGTTGAAGTTGGTTACTAGACATTTGTAAACATTCAATATTTGCAGTAGAATTCATCAGCTCCTTTAATGTGCAGATATGTGGCATTTAGTTTTATGAGTAGACATTCCATCGCCAAAACACTGCTACAAACACAGTGTAGTTGTGACATATGTATATGTCCATTCCAATGTGTAATACAGGCAAACACCCAGCTTGGTTATATATTTAGCATTGTTCATCATGTGAGAAGGTCAGAATCAAGGGGTAGCCTGCCACTGCTAATCAGGCGAGTTTACTTCATGGTTCACATATATTAGGAGTACACCATTGTTATGGTGCCATTTATGATATCAATAGTTTCAGTTGATGAGACCTGGACACCATCAAGCAAAGCATTCAGACATATATCTGAGTGGGACATTGTCTGTTCATTGCCAGTCCATTAAGAGTGAAGATCAGTTGTAATATGGCAAACAAGTAAGGAGGAGCAAAAGGAGTCTAGCATCTCGGTTAGAGTTGGAGTGACAGGGCCTCATGGTAGTTGTAGTCACTTCAATCTCACTTTACCAATACTTGACAAACGGTTATTGTACCATACCTTTTGGCAACACACATTTGGGATGGACATACCTATATTTTTATGGTTATTGCACTTACAGACAGATTTGCCTTGCAGCTCCCCTTATAAAATATTTTTTTTTAAAGATGGACCCTAGGGAATGCGCCCCAGAGGGGCGAAATTGGCCTAGGGAGGAGGACCTTATGGCCCCTCCCCTATTCAATGAAGGCCAGACTACTGGGGTATGGGTTTCTGTTGCCAAAATCAGTCCAGGAAGGGGGACATGCAGATTCCCTCCCTCATCGAGTTCAGGCCTGGCCCTGGGCGATGGAGTCCCTGGGGCCGCATGTGGCCAGGGAGGAGGGCCATGCTGCTCCCTCCCACTTTAATGAATGTATTTGCCCCGACACAATAAAAAAAAATAACAGCCCAGAAGAGGTACTCCCCATGGTCTGGGTGGTCTGCATGACCCCTCCTCTGCATTCATATAAACATGTGCCCTGTGGAGATGGTAATCCAGTGGCATAGAAATGCCCATGGATGGGGGCCCCCCTATACAGACATGCCCCCGGGGACCTGGCCCACCCAGGATTTTTCCTGAATAAGCAAATTAAAACATATGCCCCCACAAGGAACTACTTACAACCTCAAATATTACATCACTCATGACATGGTAAGTTACATCATCCAAAGAACAACTAACATACCAACTGAACCCCAACGAAACCTCTTATACACCCACTCCCTCTCACACAACTGCGCACATATCCATTCACTGCCCCATACAAATACTCACACAACCATTCACTCATCCATAGAGCCACTCACACATCCACAAACTACCCATACAGCCTCTAATGTACCCTCTCACTCACCAATACAGCTAATCACACATCCAGTCATAAAGACACACAGCCACTTACACACCCAGTCATACATCCTTACAGCCACTCACACACACACTCAATCTCCCAAACAAAACTCATACAGCCACTCACCCATATAGGTATTAATACACCCTCACAGTCACCCATAGAGGTATTCACATTGCCCCTCACTTACTAATATGGCTACACACATAACCACTCACTTACCCATATAGACACTGACATAGTCACTCACTTACCCATCCAGCAACTCACACATCCACTCACTCTCCAGTACAGCCACTCACTCACACATACAACTATTCACATACCCACTAATGCATCCATTCACCCGCTCACACACCCATGCAGCCACTCAGATATCCACTCACACACTGATACTTACACTCACAGGATGATGTCATCAGTGATGTCATCAGTGATATCATTTGATTGAGATCTCATTTGAGATGTCATCAGTGATGTCATGAGTGATGTTGTTTGAGATGTCATCAGTAATGTCACTGACCATGTCATAAGTGATGCAATAAGTGAGGTCATAAGCAATGCATTGTGAGGGGTGTAAGTTATAGTTAGCTCAGGGAACTATAACTGCTGAATTTATTTGGTTTTGTACACGTGAAATCTGAGCCTAATTATAAAGTTTTTTTATTCTTATCCTAACTATATCATCCCTGTAAAGTTTGCTTTTTTAGTGAATATATAAATATATATCTAAATATATATATAAATATATATAAATATATATATATATATATATATATATATATATATATATATATATATATATATATATATATATATATATATACACACTGTGATTGGTGCTGTTCGGCATCACTTGGGGCGGAGCGTTCTACAAATGGGGCAGTGTATGAACTATCAACCAATTTACAGGCACTCGACCATCCTGCTGAGTACCACGCTGGGCGCTGACGAAGCTACACAGCGGAAATGCATACGCCCGGAGTGCCGTCTAAACCTTGCAATAAACCAGCCTTCAAATTGTTCCCCGTTGTGGCCTCTGCCTTTCTTTCAGGAGGGTGTTTCTTTGGATATTGACAATTGCCAGCCAGCGGCAATTTACAGAGGTCCCTGCATGCAAGTTGACCTGATCGACACTGGCGTCCTTTCTTGCCTCGGCAAGATACTTTTCCCTTCAAGATATTGATACTGATCAGGTCCGCCTCAGCCAACAGGGAGAAACACAGCGGTGTCGGGGTCACTAACTCCGCATTGGGAGAGACGCACCGTCGGACTTTCCCCCGTGAAATTGTTCCCTGAGGACGAGGTTTGTGCAGTTGGGGACCCGAGGAAGCTGTACATTGCAGGGGACACGGCAACAGTAAGAGAAATGTTCGAGTGCTACTTTGTGGGTCGCGCTTCCATTTGGCTGCCCCTTCCCAGTTTTACACTGCATGCTGGGACTTGAAGTGCTTTGCACGCTAAAGACACTGTGATTGGTGCTGTTCGGCATCACTTGGGGCGGAGCGTTCTACAAATGGGGCAGTGTATGAACTATCAACCAATTGACAGGCACTCGACCATCCTGCTGAGTACCACGCTGGGCGCTGACGAAGCTACACAGCGGAAATGCATACGCCCAGAGTGCCGTCTAAACCTTGCAATAAACCAGCCTTCAAATTGTTCCCCGTTGTGGCCTCTGCCTTTCTTTCAGGAGGGTGTTTCTTTGGATATTGACAATTGCCAGCCAGCGGCAATTTACAGAGGTCCCTGCGTGCAAGTTGACCTGATCGACACTGGCGTCCTTTCTTGCCTCGGCAAGATACTTTTCCCTTCAAGATATTGATACTGATCAGGTCCGCCTCAGCCAACAGGGAGAAACACAGCAGTGTCGGGGTCACTAACTCCGCATTGGGAGAGACGCACCGTCGGACTTTCCCCCGTGAAATTGTTCCCTGAGGACGAGGTTTGTGCAGTTGGGGACCCGAGGAAGCTGTACATTGCAGGGGACACGGCAACAGTAAGAGAAATGTTCGAGTGCTACTTTGTGGGTCGCGCTTCCATTTGGCTGCCCCTTCCCAGTTTTACACTGCATGCTGGGACTTGAAGTGCTTTGCACGCTAAAGACACTGTGATTGGTGCTGTTCGGCATCACTTGGGGCGGAGCGTTCTACAAATGGGGCAGTGTATGAACTATCAACCAATTGACAGGCACTCGACCATCCTGCTGAGTACCACGCTGGGCGCTGACGAAGCTGCACAGCGGAAATGCATACGCCCGGAGTGCCATCTAAACCTTGCAATAAACCAGCCTTCAAATTGTTCCCCGTTGTGGCCTCTGCCTTTCTTTCAGGAGGGTGTTTCTTTGGATATATATATATATATTGCTTCCAGAGGCACCCTAAATCCTGCCTTTATGTGCCAATGCCTGAGGTAGCAGCAGAAGCCTCCAAATTATTCATTTTACATCCAGACAACACTGAGGGGAGCTCAAATTATGGACTGTATGCACCGTGATGCACAGGAGCAAACCTTCTGGAATGTGATATAGTCGGCCATGCCCTTTTCCCTGCCTAAACTGATTTTCATGACCTCCTCTACAATTTATCTCACGTTCCTAATGTTCTTTTTCTAAAATGTGCTTTCCTGCTTATTGTTTATAATTCATCCGGCCCAAGCTGGAGTTTCTGGCCCGAGCCAGAGAGTACGGCTGCAACCAGAGATTCCGTCCTGACTGTTAATGTAGAGATACAACTCGTAAATTACCTCTATGAATGCAAAAAGTTGTAAAGTTCTTTTTTTCTCACATTGCCTTTCAGTTTTTTGTTTTGCTAAGAACGTTGGCGCCGTTTGATGAATCTTCACAAAATTTTCAAAACTAGTACCCAATTTAGTTCAGCTGTTGGCTGGAAAGTATTGACGTGATTGGTGAAGCGGGGCTGAGAAAAAGGGGGATCCCATAATGCATTTCCCCGTGCAATTTCTATGGGGATTTTGCAAGTTTTAAACACTGCTATAGCCTGAACCACTGAACAGAATTACACCAAATTTGCCAAAAAGCTAGATCTTGGTATCCAGATAGTTCTATTTGTTATTTGTTGTAAATCTGTAAAGTAGGTTTAGAAATATTAAAGGAATAGTACATTTGTATATCTAGGGATGCAAATCCTTCGATGACCTACTCATTGGCGATCCGCAGATTCGGGTGAAAAGCAAGTCCCTGATTGGCTGGAAGCACACTGACAGGAATTTTGTGGCCACCATTTTCTTTGTCACTTGGCCTGGGGGAGGGAAAAATAAAGTGTAAAAAGACATTAAGGGTCAGGATACAAGTACTCTGTGTCCATAGAGTACTTGGAAGGGTCTGAGGGATCCCTCATGGGAAAAAATTGCCCCAAATGTTTTGGGTGGCTCATTCACCAATCCATGGATCCATTGCAGGATCCACAGCGTAACTTTCCAATGAATCTGCGGATCTGAGGCACAATGAAAAAATATATAAACCCACTCATACGCCAAATCTCTGCAGCACATGGCAAAAAGTGGTGCGCAGCTTGGGGTTCGGTGCATGTGGGGGGATTGGCCGCAGGGCCTGGCTGCAGGTCAAATCCCACCGTGCATGGCAAAAGGTTCTATAAATGTACGGTAATTGCAAATAAAATTTCATTATAAAAACAGAAATTGACTGAAAAAAAACAAAGGTTACAAGGACGTTATAGTTTGATTGACGTTTTACTCATGCAAAACCATAGAAATTCAGCAGTTATAGTTATGCTACTCTGCAGAAATCATAATTATTTTTTAAATTTCATACGTTCATTTAAAGGTAATGATAAATTGGGTTCCGATATTTGTGTTTTTTATGTAAGTAAAAATGTATATTTTTTACTATGATATACGTGCTCTCGATGTTTGTGGCTTCATTAGTTAGGCCTAGGAAGGTGATATTTTTGTTAATCTTGTTAATCTTGTTAATTGTCTGCACTCGGGCCGTAAATTCCGGCCCGGAGGCGGAGTTTCCAGCTTAATGGCGAAGCTTCTGGGCCGGAGGCGGAGCTTGCGGCTTGGAGGCGGAGCTTCCGGCTCGGAGGTGGGTATTTAGCCATGACTGAAATCTCCACCTCTGGGCCGGAAGCTCCGCCTCCAAGCCGCAAGCTCTGCCTCTGGGCCGTAAGCTCCGCCTCTGGGCCATAAGCTCCGCCCCCAAGCCAGAAACTCCTCCTACGGGCCGGAATTTACAGCCCGAGTGCCGACGTAAAGTTAGTAGTCTTAAATCTATTCTGTGAATACCGAAAGTAGTAAATTCATTCTGTGAATCCTGAAAGTAGTAAGTTCACTCTGTGAATCCCAAAAGTAGTAAGTGCATTCTGTGAATACCAAATAGTAGTAAGTTTAGGATTTGGTCTTAAGTTCATTCTGTGAATCGGGCCCATCATCTCCTCTCTGACAATCAATTTGAAATCTGCCTCCATTTTTGGAACATTGGAGCAATCTTTTAATCCTTATTTTAGCTTGGGAAAATACACCAAATCCAATGCAAGGGAGGAGCTGTTCATATGGCGTAATAGGTCTCTCCTGATTTTTAGACATAGTGAATCGCTCCAAAATATAGTCCATTATGGAAAATATTGAAGTCGAGAACACACTGTTGGAATTACTGAGAGACTACATTAGGGAACATCTGCAAAAGGGATTTATGGCCCAGATGGGGAGTGTACTTCCCTTTTGTGAGGTACAATGTTTTATACTGGCTCCATTACTGTTTCATATCTATATTTACAGTCAGGAGAGTCACCTTTCTACTAAATATAAGAATATGCCAAGGATTGTGAAGAGTTCTAGCCCAATCCTCTTATTTACAGATGACACTGTACTTACAGTGAGATCGGCTTAGGGTTTCAATGGTTGCTTGGCTCCTATTTCATTTATGAATGATCTGGACCTTAAAGTCAATTTTTCCAAATCATTCATGTTTGATGGACCCAAAACCATGAGATCTCGCCACATTTTATTGAGTTGGTCTCTGTCATCAAATATATATATTTTTTAAATGTTTAGGGATCCCTTTTGATTCCACAATAAGCTTGTGTTTTTAGGATCTTTTCAGTCTCACAGAGCAGTAGATTTGCTTTCAATCTATGCCATAAACCAGTGAAAGAACTAATACAGATATATAGGAGAAAATGTATGTTGTGGGGTTTTAGAGGGTGTATATCTGTGAAAATATTAATACTGAAACCCTTTAAATAGTTGAAGACTTTTTGCGTAGGATTTTATTAGCCCCCTTTTAGATTCCACCGTAAGCTGGAGGCACCTTGTGAATTTAAGGATTTTGGGGCATATTATCAAGAAAGGGCCTTACATTATCGCTGCTTTTATCGGCAGGAAACTGCCGATAAAGCGGCGATAATGGGCTTGATAATATGCTCTATGAATTCTAATCGAAGCCCATGTTAGATGTAAAGACATGTAACATGGGCTTCGATTGGAATTCCATAGAGCATATTATCAAGCCCATTATCGCCGCTTTATCGGCAGTTTCCTGCTGATAAATCGGCGATAATGTAACGCCCTTTCTTGATAATATGCCCCTTTATTTGTACCCCAGCGCACACCTTTTTACATCTGTCATGTGATTAAGGTGGCCTATTTGATGTTATTGTTTGAGAGCTGATATACACCTGAGGCTAGTTCAGATTCAGATTCCGAAATCCTTTATTCGATTTTAGAAAATTGATCAAATCATAATAGCAGCATATAAAAAGACAAATTAATACAGAATATACATTTCAAATAAATTCCCTAAATAGACAACTGTCCCAGCAGTGCAAATTTGTCATTGTTTTTAAAATACAAACTAGCAAGTTATGGCTTTCCTTTTCCTCAGAATACTTTTTAAAAGGCTCTTTATGATACTAATACAATGCACATTATCCAGTAATTGTAAGAATAGGAAAGCCGGTTCAAGTCATTTAGTGGTTTTCAGACATAGTTCAACCAAGGAATTTTTCTAACCTTGTCCAGTCCCTTTGAATCCTTAAGAATTTCACCGTTCAGCCCCAGGCTGGGAGAGGTCCAGACTCTGTGCCAGAGTAAAATTCACTATGGCAATTAAAAACAGGTGTGCTCTGAAGAACTGCTAGAATAAACCTTAAAAAGCATTTTCTACCACCTGTATGGGTGAAGCATCATGAAAATCCCAAACCCCGCCAAAAAAATAGGAATGCTTATGCATTTTGCGTGATACATTTTAAGAAGGATCCCCGGGGGCCTTTTACACAATTATTTTGAAAAATTCATTACTGCTGCGGTCGACCTCTTAAACAAAAGGGTCCTACTCTTGACCGCTGGTCCCCAGGAGCCTGTGTCCTCAAGCAATATGCCAAATTAGGAGAACATTTTAGTAGTTTCAATGTTGCCACTCCCCGCTACTAAGCTTCTGCATTTGTTCTTCCCCTTCCCACATGACATCACAAATGTTTTCTTCACTTTGAGTTTGAGTCCCCTATTGGCCATGAATTCAATGTAGGTGGTAAGGGCTCTCTGTAAGCCGAGCTGGGTTCTAGCCATTAACACTGTGTTGTCCGTTTAGAGGAGGTAGACAATCTGCTTGTTGTTAAATTTCAGGGGATCTCTTGCTCTGGCCCCCAGTTTTGCACCAGTGAGGGTTCTACCATTAAGTCCTCGAAAATTTTCCATAGCTTACTATGATCAACACAATCGAAGGCGGCGGTAAGGTCTACGAATACCGCAAATAGTTGCCCTGCCTTAGCTTGGGTGTACATCCCCTGCATTATAGAACAATTTAAAACCTGCTCAACAGTACCCATTCTCTCCCTGAACCTACATTGGACCGGGCTCAAAATGTTATTTTCTTCAGCCCACAATTGAAGTTTATTTAAAATGACCCTTCCTGCGATTTCATAAACAAGTCTTGAAGAGATATAGGTCTGTAACAAGCAGGGTTTTCCCGGCCCCCTTTTTTAAAGATAGGTATTATAACGGACTCAGATCAGGATTTAATAAAACCCTTTGCACAGCATGCTTCTAGTACTTGTGTTAGCAAGGGGGCCCAAAGCTCAGTCATGGTTTTATACAAGTCTAGAGGAATCCCGTCAGGGCCTGAGGCCTACCCTCCTTTACTCGCGTTTATAGCCACCAGAATTTCATCGTGAGTGAAGTTAATATCAATCGGTGAAAAAGCAGTTTGGTCTCCCGGAGGTTCCAATTCCCGGTCTAGGGTTATAGTCTCGCCACCCTTATTACCATATACATTAGAGAAAAATTAGATCCATGATTTTTCATCAATCTCTACCTCTACCCTTGCTCTCTCGTTGTTAACAAAAAATGGTGCCTTCACTGCCTTCCAGAATGAAGAGCAATCCCTGCGCAATGAGGCCTCATAAAGATTCTTCCAAGCTTGATCTTTAATTTCTTTCTTGCGTTTTTTCCTAGCAAGATTGTACGTCTTCCTGCACACTCTAATTTCCTCTCTGGGCTACGGAGTGCAGCCTTTAGCAGAGCATAGGTTTTGGTACACAAAGTATCAAACCATCCATTATTTTTATTAAGTGGCGCCTTACAAGGGAGTCTCAGGATGTTTTGTCCAAGCAGCGTAATTTGGGAAAATGCATTGAATGTCCATATGAGAAGTACCTTCTTTCAGGCACTCTATAATGTGTGCTAGGGCCCTGGAAATAATTTTTGTATTCGTCACCTCAGGATCTTTCTTACGCCAGCGCAGGGAATAGCCGTTCTGACGGGCCAAAAAAATGTCTTGAGTCCATGCCAGGCTCTCAACAGTAGAGAGAACATTATTTGACGGTAACAGGATATTAATGCTTAATGGAAGATGGTCACTCAGACCGTTGGAATGGGTAATAAATGTATCAAACTAGTTAGCGTCATGGTTTGGGATAATAATAAAGTCTATCAAGGAATTAAAACCGCGACCAATGAACGTGGGGCCAAAGTCTACTGGTGGGTAACACAGCATATTGGCGAAACCAAGTTTAAGAGATGCCATAACTTTATTATACCTTTCCCCCCTATCTGAGTGTACAAAATGGGCCATATGGCAGTTGTCCTCTGCTTCTGTGTCACCAAAACCACAATTGTTTTGGGTACAAATGCTAGTATTAAAATTCCCACCCCAGATCGTAATCACATCCATCCCTTTATATAGAACCAGATTGCTTAGATTATCATTAAGATTTTTTATAACATCTACAAATTTTACCTTATCTATGTTGTTATAGAAATTGACAACCACTACTTTGACTTGCCAGAGCGAATAAATGGTGACAATTTGATAGAAGAATGTGGATTTTTTCATTTTGATGTTGTGAACCCTCAACATATTTGAGATATAAACACAAATCACCCCTTTGTGTCTCCCATGTGACGACCGCTGTGCTGGGATATGGAATGTCCAACCATCAACCATAACCATCAAGGTGTAGCTCATTTATCAACCACGTCTCCTGGAAATAAAGAATATCAAAGTTGTTAATAAAATCAATCCAAACAGAGTTATTTGCCTTGGACTTAAGACCAGAAACATTCCAAAAGACTGCTCTAATTGTCCCTTGACTGATACAACTTGAACGTTTGGACCATGTTCGCTCTCACCCTGTCTATGGCTTCCCCCCTCTGCGACCAATCTGCAGTCATCTGCTACAAGGGGTGTGACAACTTTTGGTTCTCCACCACTTCCTAGTTCATTCTGAACAGCTTTTAGGATTCCTACTGGGGATAAGTCACCCTTACTATGAGGATCCATAAAAACATTACGGCTGTGATGATTATGAGTTATTAGAGGCGGAACTGCTACTGATGTATCATACTTATCTGCATGTGGTATCCTATCTGGTTCCGGGGGACAAGCCCTCAATAGACCTTTGGGGGCCAATCTGACTACAGGCTAGTGAAAGTCATGCGCTGCCAAGAGTCAATCGACCTCCTCAAGAAATTGTAAAGACCCAAACCTGTTTTTTACCTCTAGGTTGTAACTCGGATTACTGTTAGAATGTATACTTGTGTGAGGAGCAGAGTACTTATCGGGCACTTTTGTCCGGTAAAAATAGCCCAAAGGAAGAGCGTTAATACCCTCTGCCATAGGATTATTTACACCAATTTGACTTAGGATTTCCTGAACTAGGGCAGGAAATCTAGAGAAAGAACTATGCAATCCCCTTTAAAGGTTTTTCAACTAGTGCCCACCCATGGGACGCGTCTCACCATTTTAAAAGAGGTAAACATCTCCTGTGACAAGCCCACCTTAGCACCAAGATAATGTATGGCTTTATTCCTCAGGGTGACCCAAGATTCAGAAAGTAGGTATTTGCTTGAGTAACCATTTAAGCCTGCCTCTGCGAGGTTGTGTATTTCTTCGTCTGGTTTTGTGAGTGACAGGGCTAGGGGATTCCAAGTGAGAGGCTGGGGCAGCCCGGTGGTGAATAGGGAGATCTGCATCTAGATGGGAGGGAGGAGTGCACCTGGGACCTGAATAGGACTGTGCCCACCCCCCACAGTGCAGGCTCCACCCCCTGTGGTGTGTTTGATGTCTCTGCCCTGCACACTGAAAGAAGAGAAGGAAGACTGTCAACAAAGTGCTCCAGGACTGTACTTGCCTTCCACAATGCTGGCTCCACCTCCTGTGGGGCGTCTGATGTTCCTGCCCTGCACAGTGAAAGGAAAGGAGAAGTCTAGTAAACGGAGGGCTTCAGCACGGGTTTGGACTGGGCACAGGCCCCTCTCCGATTGATTTTGGGGTATAAATGTTGGGACCCTGATCCCAAGAAATTAGATCACTTTTGGACTACAAGAATAAACCTTTACTGAGAAGAGGAACCTGAAGAAACTGAGGAGAGACTATTCCCAAGCTGAAGTGCTGCTTGGGGGATTGGCCTAAAGTGGTTGCCTGACTGCCAAAGAGAGGAGAAAGAACTTTGTGTACTTTACTTTCAACTTGTGAAGGATCTCCAATGGCTTGGAAGAGAGCTTGCCCCCTGACCAAAGTCTCAGGACCAGTAGACTTCACCAGCATTTGTGGATTGCTGCTGGAAATGCTATTTCAGTGGCTACAGAATGAGGGAGCTATGATCGACTCTCACTACCGGCCCTGTGTCCTGTAGGCACCACATCGAACAACGTTCGCCTCGAACAGCGCAAGCTCTGAGCTCACCGACTCCGTCCTGATGCCGTCACTGAGCCGTTGCCTGCACCGCGACTGGTGGACACCGGGACCTGCAACGCCTCGCTACACCGACTCGTACTGGTCTGACCAACGAGGTCACTGCTGCTGACTTTGAGTCCTGTGAATGTACCAGAGTTGGGCACCGCCTTGCACGCTTCGTGATGCACCGCCCAACTTGCACCGATGTCCGGACTGATTGATGCCAGCTCCCGAACTCCAGCTCTGTCGCCGCTCCGCAAGCTGCAAGCACCGCAACGAAGCACCATCTCGCCCTGCAACGCACGCCTTGGATCCACCGACTCAGTCAACGGGCCACTGCCTGCACCGCGGGACAACGTGTCCTGCAACGCTTTCTTTTCTGCACCGCAACAAACCCTGGAACCAACGTCCACATCCGTGCCGGCCGCCTCAAGTAAAAGGTACTGTGACTGAGTCTGTCAACATTTGAGTGGGCCCGTACCGACGCGGTCTGCTGAATTTGCTAGACTCTGTGTTATTTCAACAACGCTGTAGCTAGACTGGGCTACCGACTCGCACAGAACCTTGATCTAAGCCTTTTTAACCAGAACTCTTGAAATCTAATAGTACTGTGGCTTATTTTTGTCGTTTATTGGTCTTGTGGAAACTTTTATATACAAACTTGTGGTTGTATATAAACCATTTGTAGTGTTGTCACTAGGTTACTGTGTGTGGTCACAGATGTTTAACTTACAACGCCTCTGAGATAAAGCCGTGATGCTCATGCCAAGCTACCAAGGGGGTGAGCAGGGGGTATTTTAGGAGTGTAATCTCCTTATCCTGACTATAGGAGAGGGTCCCTATTTGTCACAAGTACCTACCTGTGCCAACTAGAGACCCCCACTTCTAACAGTGACCCAAGATTCTTTATCACCCCCAGAAGATGAAGGAACATTTTCCAGAACCAGTGTATAGGGGACAGCTGCAGGAGGAAGGTTTAAGGTGAGATAATTTGGTGGGGGCTCTTGATTAAAGGCCACGTGAATTCCTTGATTAAGGCAGGTATTAGGTTGAAGTGAATCATCATTTAATGCTCCCACCCCCCCTCTTACCCCAGCATTATTTGGCCCTAAGCCACTAGAAATTGGCCTCTTTGTTTTGATTGAGCCATGACTCTACTGGTACTTTCACTCTCACTGCTCTGTTTGCTGCGTCCTGGAATATTAGTTTGAGATGTCGGCCTGCAAACTTTACCAAGTTCGTCACCCCTACCTATCTCTGGCTGTATCATTGTTACTTCCATTAGGCACCCTGTGATGGAAGCAAGACCCATTTCAATATTATCCAGTCTCTTCTCTAGGGTGCCAATAGAGTCTTTAATAAATGTGGTTAGTTCAGTTAATTAGCGCATGATTCCCGACATTTTGTTATTGGACTGACTTTAACTATTACTACTGTTTCTTGAGCAAGTAACCCATTTTTTAGCTTTACTAGCAGTTAAAGTTTCCTTACCCTGAAGTGATTTGGGATCGAGTTTTAAACTATTAGGAGTACTAGAAGTTTTATGTATCAATGGCGGTAAAGTTATGGGGGCTTCTTTCTTCCTGGAGATACACACTCTTTTTGGTGGTGGCAGTATTGCAACATCTGGATCGTCTAACAAAATCTCATCACATCCAGTCTGGACGCAACCGTTTAAAGATTCAGTGGTTGCCCCATAAACAGTTTCCTTCCCCTCATGCACACTGTAAACAGGGGATTTGCCCCTACTGTTTTCAGCCAGACCATGAGACTCCTTATCTTTATTCAATGCGTCCTCAACATTAGAAATTAGTTTTTCTAGGGCCCCCACCGCCCCAGTCAGGTAATTTATTAATGGCATATTAGCTGCTTTAGCCTTATTTACTGTCTGGCCAGGAAGTGAATTTTGTAGCTTCCTCTTCCCCATATCATAAATCACAGGACAACCCCAACACTATCAGGGAGAACGGGCCTCAGAACACTAAAACACATAAAATTACAGCTCGGTGGTACAACTCTTGCCCCGTTGTAGAGGGGGAAAAATGAAGAAACTGTCGAAAGTCAAATACATTTACCACAATCGCAAAGTTTAATGATTTATACCCAGAAGCCAATAGCCATGGACCAGCCTAGCCTCTTCTAGCCGATGACGGCCAAGGACGGGCCCGCCCTTGGCCCTGGGCTCGCTGCGGGAGCCCAGCACGGTCTTTATGCACCGGCTGGCGCGGGATTAGTGCGTAGCTCCTGCGGCGGTGTCGCTATGCCCCCTGGGATATAGAGTCCCGTGACCAGAAATGTCCGTGATTCCATGGTGGCAGTCTGCGAAACCGGGAGCAGATTTCTCCGTGCGGCAAGGGTAAGGCAAAAGTACCACAAAGGTGGTGGCAAAATCAGCTGAGGCTAGTTTTTCAAGGACAATCCTTACAGAATGCCAACTACTGGATAATATGACTCAGATGCCTTGGCTCTCTTATGTGAAACAGACATTTGTGAAGATGAGAGTTCCTGCAGTCTTTACTAACCCACACCTTGTAGAACCAACTTCTAAAGATCTTATAAAAACTTTTCTCTCAAAGTATTGTACAACCACCCATTATAATAAAGAACAAACTTTGCAGTCTATTGTCAAATTTTTTTTTAATGTCCCCGTTAATGTTGGAACCTTATCCTGCTGTATATACAGAAAAGGCAGCAAGGGATTATTAAAGCCGCAACAACTTCCTTGTCACCTAGTGATTGCCAACAATATAAAGATGTATAGTCTGGATGCCCACCTCCAGAATCCTCTGCCAAGAGACCCAAAGTTTTTTATAGCACAAAAAAGCAAAGTACTGAGAGGCAAATCAAATAACAGATACGTTCACAACAATTCTGATTTCACAGAATGAGATCAGGATGCTTTAGTATCTTTGTTGCTTCTTATTCATTTTCAAATTATTGAGGTAAGACACAAATTCGTGCAGCCAACGCATTTCACCCTGAATAGGGCTTCATCAGGGCTGCTAAGACTGACATAAAAATATCTTACACTGTACAAGAAGACAAAACACTAGCAATACATAATCTCAAACATAAAACTTTACAGAAATTCTTTAACCCAGAAGACTGTTAAACTGGGTTTATGCCTATTGCTAGAATTGTTTTCTCCAAACATCAAAATACACATGTACAATATCATGAAAGTTAATCAAATTTTGTGTCCTATGTCTTCTTTTTGAAATATAAGGAAACACCGAAAACCCCAAGAGAAACACGAATAAGAATGAGGAGCAATGCAGATTAAAGTTCTTACAACAACAAAAGCATAGACCATGTGAAGCATTTTCTAAACTGTCAATCTACGTATGGAAACATAGTGGTGATGAACCGAATTGATTATGAAAATGAGATCTATTCCCAATTAAATGACACTCAATGTTATGAACGGGTTCCACATAATCCTATGTTTACATTGGTGAGAATGAATAATGGACTTTTGAAAGGGTGGCATAAAAAATATCTTCTTAATGAAGAAGACTATTTATATTTAAGAGTAGATCGGCCAAGGTATCCATGTATTTATACCCTGCCGAAGATACACAAAGATTTACAATTTCCACCAGGAAGATCGATTGTCGCAGGCATTGTCGGCTCCACAGAAAGGATATCACAGTTTGTGAATATTTTCCTTCATCCATTGGTGGCCAACTTACCATCATATATTAGGGATACAGGGCATGTACTCAATATATTAGGAGATATAGTCCGGGATCCTGGAATGATTTTGGTGACACTGGATGTCGTGTCACTTTACACGAGTGTCCGTAATGAACTTGGCCTTAAAGCATTAAAATACTTTTTTGGTAAACAGTCAGCAAGCCTATGGGAGCATTCCCAGATGTTGCTCACAATAACTGAAATCATCTAACAGAATAATTTTTTTTCTGTTACAAAAATGATTGATTCAGACAGACGCAAGGAATAGCCATGGGCTCCAGATTTTCACTTCCTATGCTAACCTCTTTATGGGGTGGCTGGAGGAGGTGATGATCTGGTGCCCAGATGGCAGTGATTGGAATAAGAATATACTATACTGGGGTAATTTTATCAATGCTTGTATTGTGATTTGGATAGGGACAATAACTGAATTACATGGATTTTTTTAATATCTAAACAGTAATGATGCAAATATTCGCTTCACTACATACTATAGTACAACTGAAGCAATAATATTAGATATGACACTCTATATCAAAGAAGAACGAATTTGTAGTAAAATGTATCGTAAACCAACGTCTTGCAATTCCATTTTACACACTGAAAGCTCTCATCCATACCATCAAATTAGGGCAATTCCAGGAGCAGAAATGATCAGGGCCAGGAAGAATTGCAGTGAAGACGAACACTTTATGTCAGGCTTACAGGATATGGAGAATAGATTTATTCAGAGAGGGTATTCACAAAAGAACATCCTCACATCCAAAGGAGAAGCAATGAGGACCAAGAGGACGGATACACTTAAACAGAATAAGACACAAAAACAAGCACTCTCGGAAATACGATTGGTCACAGACTATACACAATAGAGTTTTGTGTTACGTAAGAGTTTAAAGAAACATTGGAACATACTGAGGGCTGATAGAAGTCTGGAGGGATGTATAGCTTCATCACCACAGATAACATATAGAAGAGGGAGATCTCTGGGATCAATACTTACCCCAGTTATCCAACGGTTATACAACAGGAACACTGGTTAACACCATGATCAAAGGGTTTCTTTAAATGTGGAAACTGTGGAATGTGCAAATGGGCGAAAGACAAGACAAAATAATTCTGTATGATTCCTAATCAAACATACACAATACTTACCAACATTAATTGTAACACAAACTATGTTGTATATGTTATTCTCTGTAAATGTCGGAAATGTTATGTTGGAAGCATAATAAGAGCTTTAAAGATCAGGATCAGTGTACATTTACGAGCTGTAAATCAAAAATGGCGTGCAATATCCCAGGGGTCTCCAACCAGTCGATCGCGAGCTACCGGTAGCTCGCGCTGCATTGTGCTCAATGTGCCTTGCCAAGGTGGCATCTTTAAAATTATGCCATTGTAAATACCCAGCAGAATGTATTACATGCCCGGACCTGAAGCAGGCATTCCCACCCGTGATATTTGCGCCGCCGGTATGAGCGATTAATTGCATGCATTAACATTGTTTATCCCCCCACCATGCAAACAGTCCCTGAACGTCCACAGAACCCACCCTCACCCAAAGCAGCTGCTAACAGTGGCCTTCAGCTTAGCTGGGGCGTGGCGGGGTGAAGAGGATGACGTTCCTTTCTTTCCTATGTGAGCAGAGTCTTGTGACCCTATTTAAGTGCCCCCTGCCTTTTCCTCACAGGCACCGCGCTTTTCCAGTCACGAGTGCCAAGTTCGGAGCTGCAGCGGGCGTGGCAGGGCAGAGCAGCAGGTCTTGCAAGCAGTATAGAACTGCTGGGACCCGCGCCATCTGCCCTCTTCAACAATACAGCCTGCCGCCTTCTATCAACTGAGCAGCAGGTAAGGCAAGCCATGTGAGAGGCCTCTCGGAGGTCTTATCACAGATTTGTTACTTGTTTTGATACCTAGTGATAATTGGCGGTCACGACTCGCAGGGTAACCCTTCTCTGACTCAATCTCCTGGTCTCTTCCAATTCCACTGTGTTGTGTGCTGAAGCGTGGGCCCCAAATCCATGCCTGCATGATAGCAGCAGTGACAGCCATGTAATGTCCGATTCCTGCACTTACATGTGGCATATGATAATAAAAGCGTGTGAGGTTGAGGACCCTTGCTTCTACTTCTGACTTGTCTTTGCAAGTAAATAAAGTACAATGTGATCAGTATTCATATTGGGGCACCAGCTTTGGTTATCAATGAGTCAGCGCATTCCGGAGTAAACTGGTATCCGCACTCCTGAATTAAAACTCCCACATTATCAATCTGGGGACCTAGAGTAAAAGTAATGAACCACGTTACAGCTGCAGCCAGTGCGGTTTTCAAACCCAATTTTAAAACCCATAAAAAAGGGTCAAGGCCCAGGGTTCATGAAATTTGATTTCTTCCCACATCCGGTCAAATTGTAATATCCTCTGGGAGAGAAAAGACTAAGAGGCATTTATGGCGCACATTCTTACCTCAACCCTGTCACTCAGGTCACAGAGAATTAGAGGTTTGAAGAGGAATCATACACAAATCACACAAGGCAGGGTCTCGGCAGCAGCAATAGCACTCAACTATCAGCTTTGAAAAGATGTTTGAAAATGAATAATTTTGTCCTCACACATACACTTTTCAGAATGTGAACTGAAAACACACACATTTTGCTATCAAAGTCAAACTTTTCATTTAGGAAAAAGATGCGCAATCCACAAAATAAATAGTGTAAAATTCCATGAAAAGCCCTATTTTGTCCAGCGCCGCTACAGAGCCTTTCCTTTTTAGTACCAAGTCACAGGTCCTTGAACCCTGCTTTGATAAAACTCACATTCCATGCCCTGGTATCACTACCTGTCTGGCGCCGCTACAGAGCCCTTCCTTTTTAGTACCAAAGTCACAGGTCCTCGAACCCTGCTTTGATAAAACTCGCATTCCATGCCCTTGTATCACCACCTTATGCTAGGGAAGGCCTCAATATACCACGACAAATCACTACTAAACAAGATTGGGCATCATTGAGCCATGGATGTCAACAGTATGCCATGGAGGTCTTGGCCCTGCCATGCCAGTTGCGTCTCCATCAAGCCACAGGTGTCACAGTATGGCAGGAATGATCACGACAGTGCAGTGGCTTACTTACACACCATCCACTTGTGTGCACGCACAGGAGCGTGCACACACACATTTGACACTTTTTGTAAGGCTCATCGGCATCCTGCTGCGACCTCCAGTTTAGCACGTGACCCATAGCTGGCACCTGGAGGTGACTTGCGTCAGTGGCAGGAGACTCAGGCCTAGATGTAGGTAATAGCAATTTACCGAATGGTAAATACCGAATTTTACAGATTCGGTATTCACTATTCGGTAATTGCTATGTAGGTAAAATATTCGGTAAAAATACCGAATCTGTAATATTCGGTAATTACCGATTCTGTAATTACAGAATCGGTATTTGCCATTGATTCCTATGGGCCTTGAAGCCCATAGGAATCAATGGCAAATACCGATTCTGTAATTACAGAATCGGTAAAATTACCGATTTTGCAAGGGTGACAGGGTGTCACTTTGACAACCTGTTGCACCCCTGTTTCTGGCTTGTGTGCGATGTGGCACACAGACATGCCCTTAGGGCATGTCTGTGTGCCACATGGCACAGGTGTACATGCACAGATGTGCATGTACACTGGAAATCGTTATTTACCATGGAATAGTATTCCATGGTAAATAACGATTCGGTAAGGGCCTGTGGCACTGATTACAGTGCCACCTACATCTTGATTTACAGAATCGGTAAATTTACTGATTCTGTATATTTACCGAATTGGTAAATATACCGATTCTGTAAATAAAATGCCCCCTACATCTCAAAAGTCAAATACCGGTCGGAAACGGCCGAAATCAGCCGTTTCCGACCGGTATTAAGGCTCCTACATCTGGCCCCAAGTCTGCAGGGCTAAAAAGCGAGCTGCAAATGTTAAAGCAGGCCTGCTTTAAAGGCATATCTTTCTGAGTTGTTATCACTGTGATTTTTCCTCATTATGTATTGAAGTGCAATGGTGCAAGGGGGACATTCGGCCACAATGGAACATAGGAAGCCCTGTCAGGTTGTGAAAAAACCCGATACAGATACGTCACTACTTACTATCATTTCACAAGCCGTGTTTGTAACGGATGACCAAACCTGGATAAACCTACAACAGAAGAAGTGTGATCTGAGAGTGCTAGCCCTATATTGAAACGCATGAATAAGGGAAGCAGGTGCGACCATTGGTTGAGCAAGAGTGCAGGGCAGGCCAGGTCTGAGGAGGACTGGCAAACACACAGGGACTGCACAGCTAGGAATGAGGTGAAAAGAGGCTGTAAAGGCTTTCACAGAGGTCTAACCCAGGCATACCTGCCAAAGCTACTGTCTTTTTTCAGCAACACAACAGCAACACAACCACCGTTTTCTGAGTCATTCAGCTGATTTGCAGTATTTCTATGTTGTTGTGGATTTGGTGATCTGAATCTGAAAAACTGCCTTTCATTGTGCATCACACGTATTATTTTATTCATTGCTTTCAGTGTTGTGTTCAAACCACAGTACTATGGGCTCTGAAGACATAGGCTTAACCTTAACGTCAATGAAAATGGGCATGGGAGGTCTCTTGGAGAAATGTGCGGATAGCTTAAGGTTTTGTAGCTCAAGACGATTTTCACTGACCAGAAGTAGCTCTCACTACACAAAAGGTTGGAGACCCCTGCAATATCCGATTGCTGAACATGAAGATACGCGTGATAAACAGGGAAAGAATAAGTAATTTACTTTTTTCTGGGATTGAGCATGTGACACGGGACCCACGGGGAGGCAATCGAGAGTTTAAATTGCGTAGACATGAGCCCAAATGGATAATGTTGTTGAGAGCAGTAGAAGACGGTTTAAATTTTTACCAGGAATTGCAATACTTCCTAGGAAGTTAACTTACTGATGAGACTGAGGATTATTCCTGAATGAAATAGACTATCTGACTAATTATTGTAGAGTGTATAAATTGGATAAAATCTCTACGATAAAACTGCATAACTGAATTTGTAAAATGCAATAACAGCCATGTTATTTAAAAAATCTATGTCGATGGAACATTTAATTTTTCCACCTGGATGTTAAGAGGATCAGATTTTGGCCACTCTTCTTCAGACATTATTTTCTATTCCGCATGTAAAAGTAATCCGTATTAGGGAAGCGTTTACAGGATTATTAGCAAATAGATTGTCTAACTAGGTTCAATACCCTCATTTAAGATGGTGCCTGTGAAATATGTGTAGCAAGTTAGTCTGCTTATATTATTTAAATTAGAATTATGAATTCATAAAATCAAAGAAGCGAGGATCTGTAATCAGGTTTTCATGATGTAACGTAGGACTTCTTTTCTCTGTCTCAATAATATGGAAGATATTTCCACTCAAGATCTATCTTGTGGAAGTTTTGCCCTTGTAGATTTCTTCTTATAATATTATTGACCCTCCTACTGGAATTTAACCAGTTTAAGATGGCGTCCATAACCACATTGCGTCTGGCATCAAGGTCCGTCCTTGCTTTCTAATATGGAAATAAGAGGTAGAAACTGAAGGGGGTTGTGACCTGTATTCGGGCATTCGAGGAGTAGCGCAGACTTTTCTTGGCAATTTGAGGTAAGGAAGAGATATATTGGTGATTTGCGATGAATTGAGTAATGGACTCAGAATTTAATAGGGAATACATTACATACGTATTCCTTATCTTGTTTTCGTGTTATTCAACTTACAATAAGGAGCATTGGTTGGTCTATTAGGGCAAACTCCTATAATGAAGGCTTGGATTTAAACAGGCTAGTGTAGATAATTTGTGAGGTAAGAAACAACAGTTTGAGGGCGGTTTTTGAACGTAATAGTCTACAGCAACAGCATTTGTGTGAAATAGGGATTCACGTCTGTGATATTATACACAGGATTTAAAACTCCAAGATGCAGAAGTGAAATTTCGGAATAGAACAGGAATATTTTATACGGAAGCACTAAGGAACCTCCAGTTTAAAACAGGATTAAGGAGGTAAGCAAGCAATAATTGTTCTAAGTATTCTATATACTGTGTGCAAGGTGAATAGGTCTTCTTAACGGCATTCATTCATTTGGGCTAATTTTGCGAGGCTCTCATTTGACTACTCAGGTTCCTTCATCATTGTTAGAGTGATTTATTTGGCAGGTATGATAAATACCAATATAAAATTGGGTAATTTATTCTTTATGCACAATGAGTGTCTTGTGTATTTTGGGGGAGCACTATCAGCGTTTTTCTGCTTACATCAGAGGTTGAAAGTTTCACGACTATAGGGAATTCAAGCCTATGTTGAGAGAAAGTCTTGTGTAAAAATGTTTATTCATTGGGGACGGCTACCACAGGATTCAATATGGTGATTTTGGTGCTGCACAGGGTGTATAAAAATGTTTAATCTATTTTTTTTAAAATGTTATGAAATATGTATTACAGTGGTATTTTTAGCCCTGATGAAGTCGCATGGGTAATTTTATTGCGAGGAAACGCTTTAGCTTGGCTTGTGGCTGAAGAGAAATAAAACAGAACACACAGAAGAACGGATTAATCGAGTTCATTTAGTTTTGAATTCATTTTTACACGTTTGTGTTGGGATATTGTGGCATGTGCCTTGAAACATAGTGAATTGTTTGTTCTTATCAGTCTTTTCGATTTGGTCAATGGGGAAAGCAGGGTGTGTCTCCCCTTTCCAAGGGCACAGCCAAAATAGATGTATTGTGTAAGATTACAGTACAATTCATGTGAGCGCCATAAACTAACACACCTAACAGCAGTAAAAAGATCTTACAAACACTGTACAATAAGACAAACAACTAACAATACATAATTTCAACCATCCAACTTTACACAAATTCTTTAACCCAGGAGACTGTTAAACTGGGTTTATGCGTATTGCTAGAATTGTGTTTGCCAAACATAAATATACACATGTACATTGTCATGAAAGTTAATCAAATTTCGTGTCCTATATCTTCATTTTGACTTATAAGGAAATACTGAAAATCCCAAGAGAAACACAAATAAGAATGAGGACAAATCAGATTAAAGTTCTTACAAAAACAAAATCATAGACCATGTGAAGCATTTTCTAAACTGTCAATCTATGTATGTAGTATACGTGATTACATGTGCATGCTCTAGGCTCTATGTTGGGAGCACAGTCAGAGTTACGAGTGCGCATACAAGAGCATAGCCGTGCTTTTCTAAACAATGACCAGACAAATGCTCTAAGCTCACATTTGTGTGCTGCAAGTGTTTCTCGTTTCAACTTTCGGTTTCAAGCAATAGACTGTGTCCTGCCAGATGGGAGAGGTGGGAACAGAGAGTTCTGTTTGAGACAAATAGAGGCACACTGGATTTGTAATTTGAGAGCTGTAACTTTGGGTTTAAATTCTGAAAATGAGCACTATTTGTTATAATCGTGGCCTTGTTTTTTCTGGTGTCACATTTCTGTGACACCATTAGGGCAAATATAAAGGTCTTAGATGTTTGTGTCAGATCAGGTTTCTATAAACTGTAATACTATCCATGCTATTATGATGAGAACTTATTGTTGGGTTTCTGCCTATTGTGAGGTTTTTTTCCAATGTTATTAAATAATTAGGTGTGTAATTGATTGATTATATGTCATAGAGATGCAATATATAGTTGAAAAAATATTGATTCAAATTTGTTCTGTTTACTGAAGCCATCCGAAAAAATTACGGTTATGAAATCTTTGTGTATCAATAGATGCTTGGTAACAGTACCACTTGCACGCATTTCCTATTAAACAGATCTGTTAGCTGTTTTACCCAGTGCTTGTGGTGAGGATAGGGGTTCTTCTTGTGTTCTCCGTCTCTTTTCTGGTCTTATTTCTTTTGAAGTTTTCACGTTTTTTTTTTAAGAGTAGCTAGTAGAGTGTACTCCGACATTTCCAGTCATGGGATATAACAGGTGAGAATGGTGTCTGCCTAGTCAATATACAAATGTTATCTTCGTTTATATGATTACCTTTGCCAAAGTTGTGTCTTACGGACAGGGTATTTATTCCATTTTCTTTTGATGACTACCTTAATAACGGGTAGTCATACTGGTGGCTTCTATCTATATTTTGATGTATTGATGACCATTTTTTAACTTTGCCCTTTTGACATAAAGGTGCTTTGTTGGGTTAGCTATATGATATGGAATTAGGGAATGTCAGCTGCCATGCATTGCAGTAAAAGTAGGAGATATCAGAATATAAAATGGGAACAGCAATGCATTAACCATAATAAATAGTGTAATATGCCATGCCTGATGATCAAGTTTATGCCTGACAATATTTGTTACGAGGGATTGATCCTATTATACAAACAAAATTCAGACGACACAATACGGTATGTTGCATGATCAGGTTTATGCCTAAAAACAGTAGTTGCAAGGGGATTGTTGTCTTTACTACTCAAACAAATGGTTGTTTTTTGTCTGTCACCAGCAGATACTAATAAAGTTCAAATGGACTCAAAACAACACAGCAAATTCTGTGTATACGCCCCTTAGTCTTTGACGTGGACAAGAGATGCAGTACCTTTTTGTCTGTGGTCACTTTTCCACTATCGTCATAATCTGACATGGAGCAGTACGATTGGCTAAAAATAATTTTTGAAGTCGAGGAAAGGCGGTACAAAGCGTGATCAGTCCACTTGAAAAATGGGAGCTCATGTTTGATTATATGGGTAAGACAATGAACTCTTCCATTTTTTTACGCATTAGCGTAAATGTATGTTTCTTTTCGAATGAGCCGTATGAACTATCCAGTGGCAATGTGACTTAACAGTTTGACGTAATGTTTGTGTCTAACTGTTTGATACCATGCAACGGTAAACTGCTGAGGGCTTATGATTTCATGTACATTCGTATAAATGTTGACAGCTTAACTAATTGGAACGAGTAACCTTTAGTTATCAATGAAGTATTAACATACAGTACTGTCAGATCTAAAAGACATAATATCATTTATACACTGTGTATCTTTAAAATTGAGACCATTGGTAAGAAACTTGTTCTGGTGTAATATATTAGAACACTGTGCATAAAGACAATGAGGCAAAAAAACATGGTATTGTTAGGCTCAATGGTTTTGTTGTAACGTATCTAGAGCTCTAGTGTAATTTTCCCGATTCATGCCCTTATATAGATATAACTTATCATATCCTTATATAGGCATAAGAATCATAACCATATTTAGACACATCCAATGCAGTCCAAATACGGCATGGCTACTTCCACTAAGCTCGCAGAGTACAATGAGTTCTTGAAGACAACCAGCCTTCAGCAGTACAGGAAATCCCCCTGCTTCAGTATTGATTTGTCCCAGAACTCCTGGAGTGTGTAAAGAACTTCGAGTTCTTAGTGACGTTATTATGTCCACCCTTACGTCGAACTTGGCACCTTCCAGGTATAAATATGCCCACATCTGCCCTAGAAAAACACACAGTGGTATTGGAGCAGATCGACTACTTGCCCAACGACCTGCTGTATGCGAGTGCCAAAGGAAGCCGACCCCCTGCTGATGCACTGAGAGAGACATTGTCTTTTCTCCTGCCGAGAAATCCAGCTCCAGTGTTTCCCTACTACCCTTGCGGGTTACTGGGAGATCGAGTCCTGAGAGAGAGATGCAAGACCTCCTTCATTCTATAACCAAGGTACGGAGCTGATTAGACCCTCAGAGAATTATTGAATAGATTCTTGGCAGAAACTATTTAACTCAAGCTACACCTTACTGACTTCTTCCCTTGTACTAGGCTTAGGTTAGGTCCACCGGGGTAGGCGTATTTTAGATGCACCAGTTGAGTTCTTTCAATCATGTATTTTATCTATTTTATGTATCCTATGGCTTAGAAACCATATTATGCTTTTACAGTATTATTTCATAATACTCATTTTACTGTACGCACTTTACTTCATAGCAAGAATTACGATTGTAGCAATTGACTTCTCTTGCATGAGAAAGAAGACTGCTCAATAAATAACCTTTTTATTGAAAACGCCCGTCTCTCTATTTCTCTGCACTTCTGGTGAAACGAAGCATGCACGATTGACTAAGTGAAATAGCCATCTATTGTTTCCGCGACTCTGAAGATATATTCCTTATTTCAGGGAGAACAAAGTTGTCATGTGATATGGTTGTCAGAAACTAATCCCTTCTTGTGAATTCGAGAAAGTTTCTAGTGACCTCTGAGCTAGCTGGCACGCACAATTAAGTCTAACATATTCAATAGAGACCTAGTCGACTTCAGTCCTACGTCTAAAATATCGTTTAGGTTATTCCAATTCGCAGAGCCTATTGGGCATATAGGCACTACACTACAGTTTGACCATTGGGCAATATTCTCGGCTTTAACTGTTTTGAAAGACACGAAGGTTTACGCAATAGTGAACATTTCTCAGATGTACAATAATAGGCATGATGGTTTTTATCGTATTGCAAAGGCTTGGCGTTAACTAAGTTTCGTTGCTTGTATAAACAGCTAGACTGATGCCTGTTTGTACTTGTGCTCGTTTTTAGGCCATCATTTTACCTATCAAAGTGAAATTTCTCCTGTTTACGTACGATTGCTTCAATTTTTACTACAGCATCTTATGGATAGGCACTATGCCTACTATTGGAGGTACGTTGAGATACCATCCTTCAAGTAGCATTAAGTTGAAATTGTGCCTGATGGGTTTTGATTTTATATAAATCTCCTTACAGCTAATCTTAACATTGCCTAAAAGTTGTTGTGTTACTACTTGATACATTGAATCTACTGGTAAGGTACGAGTTGATCTCCTTGCTCACTCTTGTAATTTGAGAATTTCTCTCTTCCCTTGCCACAATGGGGTTAGTAACATTGGGATATATTATGATGTCAAGAGCTGGAGTCTTGTTTTTTCACTCTTTAAGTGGCCAAAAAAGTCTGTCCTTTTTTCCTCCGTTTGCTAATTTTGGTATGTTCTTCATTTTTCTCTTGAAGGAATGAACTTTAATCTGCAATGCTCCTCATTCTTATTTGTGTTTCTCTTGGTGATTTCGGTATGTCACAATGAAGATATAGAACACAAAACTTTATTAACATTTATGATATTGTACATGTGTATATTAATGTTTGGTTAAAACAATTCTAGCAATATGCATAAACCCAGTTTAATAGTCCCCTGGGTTAAAGAATGTGTGTAAAGTTTTATGTTTGAGATTATGTATTGTTAGTGTTTTGTCATATTGTACAGTGTTTGTAAGATGTTTTTATGTCAATCTTTGCAGCCCTGATGAAGCCCTATTCAGACTGAAATGCGTTGGCTGCACAAGTTGGTGTCTTACCTATATATTTGAAAATAAAAGAGGAAGCAATGGAGATACTGAAGACTCCTGATCTCAACCTTATCTTGCCCAAGTTAATACACAATATATATTTTATCTCACTCTATAACGCCTTAGCCCACTTCACTATTGGTAGCATTTACTTTGCATGGTAGGTGGTTTTTGAAACTCCCGATATGTCCATGTGATAATGTGTCAGGTGAGAGCACTATCCACTTTAATGTTCTTTGCGCTTGAACAACTCATTTACAGAGACAATTGTTATTCCTGTTTTGTGGATGGCTAATAACAGACATTACAATACTGGTATGATATGTTTAAAGCAGTTACGGTCTCTGCAAACCGGTTTTGCTATTATTAGTGCCTTACCTACTAGGAAAATATATGGGGTATCCATTTAAAGTTATGAGTGTATTTTAAACTCTGGATTTCAGTCAAGTGTGTCTAGATCTTTAAATGTTTGCTTTATAATATGATCTTTCAGGGTCACTATTTGACTCTTGATTTTTTAATAGTGTACTTTCACGACTTGTATCAATTGGATTTTATATTACATTAGACAAGTAAGTTAGCACTGAATATACTTTGGGGTCGGTATTTGTTGTTGCTGCTTTTTAACTTTTTATTTTTATACATGTATATACTTTGGATCAGCTTTCATTGTGCTTAAGAATATAGCTCTAATATTTCTCATTTGTAAGTAATAAATAGTGATGGGAAGCTCAATATCAGTTATAATAAGATATTTAATACATTTATGAATTTATTTGGTGTTTTACTAAGTATCTATTTTTTCTTACTTCTATACACTTTTCTGGCTCTTAAAGCCACATAAAGGAATGTGACTGTCTGACTGACTAGTAAGACATTCTTACTGTGAGATGCAAGGGTCATTTGGTATACTTGTTGTTCTTGGTTTGTAAGACAGGATGGCCTCTTCTGTAAATCATTGAGTGATGTTCACAAAAAGCTGGGGTGCCTCTCACAGAAATCTGCAATTTCACGGTGAGAAGTTGGGTTGTTGGAAGATAGGTATGTGAGCCCTTCTCAAGCAAAAGCCACCAAAAACACTTGCTTTTAGCCCTCAGGTAGCTTGGTTCAAAATCAGTCAGGCTTAAGTTAAAGAAATTCCCACACCAATTTAAAGAATAGAGTACACATTATTTGACACCTAAGCAACTAAAATCCAAACAGTAGAAGCAAAGATATGAAATTACAAAGATTTAAGGTAAGTATACAACCTAAAACCACAAAGCTTTTATCTTGCAGTTATCTGGCAGTGCGTGACTAGGTGAAAGTCACAAGTTCAGACCAATAGTGATGGAGCATGCTATGCATCGAAGATGGTCATTGCTTGAGGTTAATGGGTCAATGCTGTAGAGCAAATTGCAGATCTTGCATTGCTTATTGTCGCTGGGGTTTACTGGTGTGCTAAGACTTGAGTTCACTGGAGTATCGCATTGGCTGTTGGCACAGGAGGCAAGATCTTGGTGCAAACAGGATGATTCCCGAAGTTGCCAAAATTTACTCCTTCCTTACTTCATGGAGAAGCTCAACTGATGTCACACCAAGGGTCCAGGACCTGAATGAGACCTCTTGTAGATGAGGCACTCACTTCAGCAGAGGCAGTTCCAGTTGCAGGAGGTCAGTTGGGCAGTTTCACAGAGCCCTCTGGAGCTTGTTAATGTCCCTGTAGCTGAGAACAGGAGGTCAGTAAGATGACCACCGGAGTTACTTCAGCCTGGGGTGAAGAGTGAATGTCTAATCTTCCATCTTAGTCAAGCAGGGCATCCTTCTTCTGTAATATCCACAGGTCCACAAGTGCACTCAAGAGTTGGTCTAAGGGTTCTCTCTTGTACCTGGTGCTCACTTTGAAGTAGAAGAGGTTTCTGGTTTTTTACCCCTACAGAGGTGTCTAGAATGTTCTGACTTTCTGTACTATCCCAGTCTGTCCGGGGCACGATAGCTAAACTGGAGTCCTCTGCGCATTATCTGACCCATTCAGACCTGATTATAATGGGCCAAATGCCTTTAACATTCAATTTCAAGAGTTCCAATTCTTACAATATGTCAAGCACCAGGTTTCCTTTATAGGAAATTTGGACAGTAAATAATTTGCCAAGTCCTTTTGTGTTCTCCACCAAAATATTGGAATCATCTCTGGGTGGACTTTGGGCGTTTGAATTGAGTGAAGACAACCCTATGTGAACTCAATACAAAGATTTTGTAATTAACAAATGAAATTATCATTCTTATTATATTTGTCTATTTTGATTAAAAAATGTACAAATGTGCATTTGATTTTCTATTTCCTCATGACACTGATCAGTTAATGTGTGTCATGTGGTGTGGTGATACCTATTTAGACATATTGAGTATGTGATAGCACACATTTATGTTTTGCTACCAATAGTGAGTATCTCCTATATTGTTGATTTTTATAAGTAGTTTTTATATTTGATCCAAATAAAGAACCCATGGTTGTTGGCATATATACTGTACAGATTCACATAGGGTTATTCAAACATTCCTTATAACCTTCCTTGTACTAACAGAAGCCCACATCTATTTGGCATTGAAAGGTGAATCTATACAGCAAACAAAAGTAACAAAGGAAGCATGTCAAGGATGTACATTTGCAACAGTTTTGTTTGACATATTCAATTAGTTAATACATTCCAAAATGTGCACACAGATCCCCTGCAGCTAGAAGGTGTCCACCAGGAATGTTGCAGTTCTGTTAGTTTAGACTCAAAACATCCTTGCAAAACGGTTTCATGTTTTTGAATCATTTTGCAATGAAGATGGTGAAGCAAAACTAGTGTTTGCTTGTGGAATGTGCAATTAATGGATATCACAAAGAATCCAAAATGTATGAGGGCTTTGACATGTTCAACAGTGGCTGTTTTTTGCTGTACGCCTATTTTAGTAGTTTATCTATCTGAGTAGTAATCAAAGTGTAATTCCTCATGGTATTGGCATTTCACCCTGAGTTTGGAAACTCCTAAATTGTTTGTGGCAAGATCCAGAATCCTTTTCCAAAACTGGAGTCTATAATGCCGAGGCTTGTTATTGCAACCTGATACAGACACATTATTGCGGCTAAATACAATGTCAGTGGGACCGACACTGATGGTACGGCTGTGTCGGTCCCAATGTCATCTTTAACTGAGGTCAGACCACCGCATTATGAGGCAGTCGATCTGACCGCATTACCCCAGGGGCTGAACAACAGCTTCCGATAGGCTATAGGAGCCCGTTTGGCGGTAAGTCTAATCATATTCCCTACAATGGGGGCGTTGCACATACTAATATTGGTACCTAACTGTGCTTTTGAAACCTCGGTTCGTCGAGGTAACTGGTGATTGGATTATAATTGCAGAGATTTGTGAAGTTGGCGGTTACGATCCTGAAAGTTCACAGGTATGAATATTTTCTTGATCTGATAACATTTTGTGATAGTAACGCAGGACTGAGATAATGTGGTTTATTCTTGCACATATAGACGGAGCTTGACTGTTGGATTCGGCAAATCTAACGGAGTGACTATTTGGAAAACAGATACCTGTGAGTGTATTTGGTTTTTGATTTAGTTGATGACACCACGGTTGCGGTGATGGTATATTGTCGAGTCACTGGGAGAGGTGGGTGGGGTGGGTGACATCATATCTGCGCTGCTGCACTGAGTCTGGACATTTAAATCACTATGATGGTAACAGTATGATAATGGTAAAGGAAAAATTCAGACTGCTGTACATATTGACCATTGGAAAGCATTAATATATGATTTTTTTTATGCTTTCTTGATAGGTATTTCCCCTGACGAAGGGACACTTTTGTCCGGAAATGCATTGAGCAGGCGAAGACACTCAAGCATTGTTAATTTGAAAATTGAATTGTATAATACATTATTGAAAAATGAAATGTATATTGTATATTGATAAGGAAGGTTCGCAGAAGGAGTCTTTCTGGGGGAAAATCTCTGCCAGTGAAGGACTCCAGGTTCCAGGAGCCCTCCGGCCAGCGCCACCTGAGATGTATCATTTTCATCAGCCCCTCCCACCACCAGCAGGCTACTTTACTCCTTGAGGCAAACGCTGTGCGTATGCCGCTTCACAGAAGGAGTCTATGTGGGGGCAAATCTCTGCTGGCCGGAGGACTCCAGGAGCCCTCCGGCCAGCGCCACCTGAGCCGCATTGTTTTCATCAACCCCTCCCACCACCAGCTGCCTACTTTACTCCTCGCGGCACCCACTGCTCGGGTGCCGATTCGCAGAAGGAGTCTTCGTGGGGGCAAATCTCTGCGAGTGAAGGACTCCAGGTTCCAGGAGCCCTCCGGCCAGTGCAACCTGTGCCGCATCATTTCCATCAGCCCCTCCAACCACCAGCAGGCTACTTTACTTCTCGCAGCACCCGCTGCATGGAACGCGCGCCGGGCGAAGCCCAGGCCAAGGGCTGGCCCGTTTGAGCCCATTCGAGCACGGAAGAGGACGGGCCGGACCCCCCTATAATTTGACTCTTATGAGAACGTCAGTCTATATTTTCTGCTCAGTTTGTTAGCGGCACTAGTTTACCCTTGGTGTTAAAGGTTTTGGACTCAATATAGTGGCAGTGTGGATTTCATGATGGCTTCCAGAGGCGGAGAGGGGAAGAATCCGCCTATTAGTGGGTCTGTTGCCAGTACTTTGGATCAGTTTATAATTAGGGCAACCTCTGTCCTGGCCCATGAAATAGCAATGACCAAGCGGAGATTGTCCCTGGAGCCTGCACAATCCAAATGCTCATCCCTGGGAGGGCTGATGTCTGTAAGGTTTTCAGAGCGGCCAGTGGACAGGGTTATTGACATTCCTGCTCAGGGGGGAGTTACTGACTAGTTGCCATACGTTCCATCTATTATATCTGATACGCCCCTTACAATGGAACCCCCCATTTGATTCTTTACCTGTTGCCTCAGCACATAAAGCCCCTGGTTGTAACTCATCACCACGTGTCTCAACGGGGTCAGCACGTAGCTCTATGCTACAAACCCCATGGATCAAGCATCTGAACCTGCGGCAAAGAGAAAATTGGGCAGGGGCCCCCAGAGGAAGAAAAAAGGACATTTGTATAAACCTAATCAGACTGGTGTTTCACAGCGTCTTGTACCGCAGGTTTTACCAACAACGAGGTCTTCTACCACTCCTTTGGGTTCGCCTTTGAATTATATGGTTGGGCTCACCCTTCCCAAGTTGATGAGGTCTTCTAGGATAAGTTGGGAGTGTTACTCACCACATCACTCACTCCAATTAAAGAGAGACTGTCGCTAATAGATGACAAACTGCTGCACCTTGATTCATTTTTGGCATCTAATCAATCTAATGGTGTCAAATTATTGGGGAGCGCAACGGGGCCCCCTGAAATAATCATGAGCCCAACTTGTAATCCGTCCAGCATACCATCTATTTCTGCTATAAGGAGTGTTGCGGGTGGTACTATCTTGAATCCTGGCAATGTGTCAAATGGTGGGGGTGCAACGAATAAGATCCTGGGTCCAGGGCCTTGCCCTCCAGAGGGAGACTATGTGCCCAATGCCACAAACAATGACAAAGCCTATGACCAACGATTACTCCATCCTAGCTACAGTGCAGTGAACCCTATTCTCCCATGTATTGACTTACCACCTGCATCAATTCCATATGTTGTTGTTTTGGCCAAAGTGACTGTGTTAGAACAGGGCAAAGTGAAGTCTTACATCGAATTAAAAAATAAGTGTACTCATTTGTTAAATATGAATAGACCACTTGCATCTCAGGTGCACAGCAAGATTCTATTTGCACGAAGAGTTAGTTGGATGGGTCAAAGTAGGAAATGTTTAGAGGGTAATTACATTGTGATTAATTTCAGAGACAGGCGCGTGGTTGAATATATAGGTAATTGGCATTCATTGAGGGTGGTCACTGATATACAGTCTCTTCCCCTAACTTTCTTCTATCCTTATCAATCGGCTCACCCCTCATCAGAGTGGAGGGTAAACTCATGAGAAAGATGGGAAACAGTTGCCCAGGCGGGTAGCACAAATAACTGGAGCCATAACTAAAACATTTTGCCACCAGTTCCCCTCCCTGTAAGCAAAAGGTTCAGTGTTTTGGACTAGGTAGATTGACTGACCCTTGGGCATGACCCAAGTGTCAGGGCCCATCTACCAGGACCTTCTGCTACTAATGATGGGGTCGAGCTTCATGACCATATAGCGATCCGATGCAGATAAATATTGTGCGAAGAACCCACTATGGTAATCACTGAGGATGCACAGGAGGTGAATACTTCCATGCCTGGTTGGGTGGGGGTCACACCCTCTATACTCAATCGGGGAGATTCCGTTAGCCCACAGCAGTATAATGAAGCAAAGAGGTTACAGGGTGTTGTAGTTTGTGACCAGCCACTGACGATGTCTAATCCCCCCCCCCAGAATCAGTTAATGCTGTAGCGAATACAGTTAGCACCATCAATGCCACTGTTGAAACTTTTGGTGATGGTGAGAAAGAGAATTTATTTGAGATCAATGATCTAGGGGTGCCTAATGCAGTTTACACAGAACCCAAAGACGGTAGTACATCAAGGTCTAAAAATCTTGTCCTGGAATATAGCTGGTTTAACTGACAAAATGGATCTTTCAGACTGGGGTGAATTTATCGACACCCACGAGATCTGTTTATTCCAGGAGACTTGGGCCCCGACATCTCTACATAGAGCGGGGTATGCCACCTTTTGCAAAGCAGCTACACAGGGGCCTAGGGGAAGACCATCGGGAGGTTTGAGCATATGGGTTGGAATACACATTGGATGTGCAGTTAAGCTGATATAAACTCACTCCCAGATATTTTATGTATTATTGTCTCCCTTAATAACTTCCCAAAGGTGGCCATTATCAACGTTTATTCTCGTCCAGTGAGGCAAGGACAGACCTCGCAGACGCTAGATTGTTTGGCGGTCTTTTTTACCACGTTGCCTGAGCTAGTCTTCCTTATCATTGGTGGCAATTTTAATTGTCATTTTGAACCTTTAACTGCTTTACAGTACCACATCACAAGTGAAGAGGACTCAACTAGGGGAATTTCAATTTGTAACGATTACCCAATTAGGGGTTGGACCCCCCCTAGTGTTGCAGCTGACTATTCTCACCCTTAACTTCTCTTTAAGGGTCGTTAATGGTTGTTTACCCGCTGACAATCCTGGCAAGTATACTTTTGGGAGGATTGGTCAGAAATCAACAATAGACTATTTCCTGGTAAATGTGGACTTTTGGCATAGGATTGTGAACTTTCAGGTGCAGACTTGTATGGAAAGTGATAACAACCCACTGGTTGTAGCTCTGGACTGGTCTCAACTAGCACCAGAACAGGCTGCAACTAGTTCACTTACTAATGACTTGCTATTAACAGACGGGGATAGAAGGATTCTCTGGGGAACATTTTTACAATCACCAAAGGCAATGGCATCCTTGTATAAATCTATCATCCCCTTTCTTGAAAAGGCAAGTCTCATTTAAGAAAACTGTGATGCTAACAATTATATTGAGGAGCTGGGGAAAAATCACTTGTATCTGGTTGGAAACTTGGCAGGGTTCTTTTTCAATGACTCAACTCATAACAGGAATAAAGATAGACGCAATAACCCATGGTATAACAGGGCTTGCAGAGATGCAAAAAGTTCTCTTTTGTCAAAACTTCGTGAGGGTGACAATTTGAGCATTAAGGTAGCAAGGGTACATTTTAGGAATACTTTTTTAGCCACAAAAAGTGAATGGGAAACTGATAGATGGCAGCCCGTTAAGAAAGCCCTAATTGATAAAGATTTAGGAGGATTTTGGAACCTGGTGAAGACAGGAAAACTCGCGGGCAGGTCTGCTATCGAACAAAACCTCGGGGAAGAGGTTTGGCGAACCCATTTTAAACTTTTATATTCTAAGACCCAATCAGGAGTTATAATGATGGGCTTCCCATTCATAGATCATATAGAGGTTCTCCCTGAAGACGTACTACCTTGAACGTTGGTGGAGGTATCAGTGGCCTTGGTTAAAGTTCTTCCGAATAAGGCTTCAGGACTGGATCGGGTCCCAAGAGATCTGTTTAGATCTGACCAGGCAGTTTGGACCCCCTACCTGCCGGTTTCAGGACCAAAATGTCAACCATTGATCTGCTGTTCAGATTACAGCTGATCTATTGGAAAACGATAATGTTGGAAGGCGGTTCTCTCTACCTAAGATTTGTGGATCTTAAATCTGCGTTCGACATGGTAGATCGAAATCAGCTGTGGAGCTTATTGCTTGAGATGGGAGTACCACCCTACCTCTGCCAACAGCTTAAACGACTCGATGATGGCACTTTGGCCAGGATAAGATTTGGAATTGGCAGTAAATTATCAGCGCCCTTCCCCATTGAGAAGGGGGTGAGACAAGGCTGCGTCCTTGCACCACACTTTTCTCCCTCTTCCTCAACGGTCTAATCAAGGATCTGTTAGCTGTTAGGGAAAAACTTGCTAACCGCAAAATCCCTGAATTGATGTTTGCAGACAACACACTGCTCCTCTCTATAACACCTATGGGGATGCAGCGTGTCTTAGCCGAATTTAGCATGTTTTGTAAGAAAATAAATCTGGAGGTAAATATAAAAAAAACAAAGTATATGGTCTTTCATGCTGATTCTATTAATTGTCCCCACCCTAAGTTGGATTCTAAGCCTCTAGAGAGGGTCCGGGTATTTGATTACCTGGGCCTCACTATAAATGATAAAATAGAATGGGGGCCCCAGATTATTAAGGCAAATTTAAAACTCACTCAGGCCAGTGGGCGGATTTTAAAAGTTCACAGGAGTTGCGCCGTAAAAGTTATTGGCCCTCCAGTAGAAATATACAAGGTTCAAGCAAGGGGAGTCACTATGTACGGTGTGGTACTATGATGACACTGCCCTAGTAACACTCTGACAGTGACGGAAAATTACTTCTTAAGGCAACTTGTGGGGCTCCCACAAAGTACGCCCTTAAACCCTCTATGGATGGAATTGGGTGTTGTCCCTATTGCTGATTTGATTGCTCTTCGTCCACTCCAGTACTGGCGACGGCTATAGAGCATGCCAGAACTGGAAAATTATAAAGAGAAATTAAAATCAGTTATGCTTATTAGGGGGGCGGGGAAGATTCCCCGGTTGACCTTTATCCGGATGCATTCTGCAAAATAGGGAGAAAGGATCTGTGGATGGCACCCGAACAGACTTGCCTAGCTATTTCTAAACAAACCCTAACATTTGCTTGGAATGGACTTAGAATGGAGCGCAAATTCAGTGAAGACATCACAGACTTCATCTCTCCACACGCGCTCCCCTCCAAAGACTATATTCTTCTGGGAGACCTCAACTTTCACCTTGAAAAGATAAACGACCACAACACCGCCACCCTCGTGGACAACCTCGCCAACCTCGGACTTAAACAACTAGTCACTTCCCCCACCCACATCGCAGGTCACACACTCGACCCTATCTTCACCTCCAGCAAACATGTCTCCTTCAGCCACACTACGGATCTCCTATGGACCGACCACAGCTGCGTTCACTTCACCTACAACAAGCCGAAACCCATCAACCACTCCCAACCTACCCTGCAAAGAAACTGGAACAAAATCACCACGGACCAAATCTCCGCATCGCTCCTTCGAAACTCCCCAGCCCTCTCTTCTAACGCCAACGAAGCCGCCGCCAACCTGACCCTATGGTTATCCAACACCGCCGACACCTTAGCTCCACTGAAAAAACGTCAAAGTAAACATGGCAGCAAGAAAGCCTCATGGTTCAACGATGATCTCAAGAACTCCAAGAAACTCTGCCGCTCCCTTGAAAAGGCCTGGAAAAAAGACCCAACCACCAGCACCAAGGACGCCTTCAAAAGCGCCACCCGCACTCACCACCTACTGATCCGAAAAGCCAAGAAAACAGCATTCAAGGATCGACTTGACAACAACGCCCACAACAGCAAGGAACTTTTCAACATCATCAAGGAATTTTCCAATCCCTCGGCCAACTCTAACGACATCACCCCCTCTCAAACCCTCTGCGACTCCCTTGCCTCTTTTTTCCACAACAAGATTGCAGACATCCACAACAGCTTCGACAACCAACCCGGAAACCAACCCACCCTACCATCTGCTGACCATCTCCCCCCCGTGAACACCCTTAACGCCTGGAACCCAATCTCCACTGAGGACACCATCCGCCTGATGAATTCCATCCACTCAGGATCCCCCACAGACCCATGCCCTCACCACATCTTCAACAAAGCGGACTCCGTCATAGCACCGCACCTCCGTGACGTCATCAACTGCTCCTTCAACTCCGCTACCTTCCCAGAAGACTGGAAACACGCTGAACTCACCGCCCTTCTGAAAAAACCAACAGCGGACCCCACCGAACTCAAAAATTACCGCCCCATCTCGCTCCTTCCATTCCCGGCCAAAGTCATTGAGAAAGCCGTCAACAACCAGCTCGCCGCCTTCCTCGAAGCCAACAAATCCCTCGACCCCTCACAATCTGGCTTCCGAGCAAAACACAGCACTGAGACCGCCCTCATCGCAGCAACAGACGACATTCGAACTCTACTGGACAATGGAGACACAGTCGCCCTCATCCTCCTCGACCTCTCTGCAGCATTCGACACAGTCTGCCACAGCACCCTTCTACAACGCCTCAATAACATCGGAATCCAAGGAAAAGCACTTGAATGGATCACATCGTTCCTCACCGGAAGAACCCAGAGAGTCCGCCTTCCTCCATTCAAGTCCGAGGCCTCTGAAGTCATCTGCGGCGTACCTCAAGGATCCTCACTCAGTCCCACCCTCTTCAACGTATACATGAGCCCCCTCGCGGCCATCGCACGCCATCACAACCTCAACATTATCTCTTACGCGGACGACACTCAACTGATCCTTTCTCTCACCAATGACCCCAGCACCGCCAAAACTAACCTACACGAAGGAATGAAAGAAGTTGCCGAATGGATGAAACAAAGCCGTCTGAAACTGAACTCAGACAAAACAGAAGTCCTCATCTTAGGCACATCCCCCTCTGCTTGGGACGACTCCTGGTGGCCGGAAGCCCTCGGAAAAGCACCCATCCCGACAGACCACGCACGGAACCTTGGCGTCATCCTGGATTCTTCACTCTCAATGAGCAAACAAGTCAGCGCCGTATCCTCTTCCTGCTTCAACATTCTTCGCATGCTCAGAAAAACATTTCGCTGGATCCCCTCCGAAACAAGGAAAACAGTCACCCACGCCCTGGTCACGAGCCGACTGGACTACGGAAACACCCTCTACGCAGGTACCACCGCTAAACTCCAGAAGAAACTCCAACGAATCCAAAACGCCTCAGCCAGGCTCATATTAGACATCCCACGCAACGAACACATCTCTGGTCACCTTAAAGACCTCCACTGGCTACCCGTCAACAAGAGGATCACTTTCCGACTGCTTACCCACGCACACAAATCACTCTACGACATCGGACCAGATTGCCTCAACTCTCGACTGTCCTTCTACACCCCCTCCCGCCAACTACGTTCTTCCAACCAAGCCCTCGCCACTGTACCTCGCATCAACAAGACCACCATGGGAGGCAGATCCTTTTCATACCTGGCTGCTAAAACATGGAACTCACTCCCCGCTTACCTTCGCCTCACCCAGAACCACCTAGCGTTCAGAAAGCAGCTTAAAACGTGGATATTTGACAAATAATCCTCCTCCCCTTCCTAAGCGCCTTGAAACCCCCTGGGTATGTAGTGCGCTATACAAATTTTGTGACTTGACTTGACTTGATCTTGTCTTACCTTTAGGTACCTGGATGTTAAACAGTGCTATAATTTGGAGCCTGTACTTGATATTATCCAACCTCTAGCAGCCAAGAAACTGTTTCTCCAATTCAGGCATGGGCCGCTTCCGCTTTATGCATTCATGAATAATTGGGCTGGAGCAAAAAAACTGTTATGTCCCGGATGCAAAATCATAGAAGAAACATATATGTGATCTTTTTCTGCCCTGTATATAGGACTGCCAGGGCTAAATGGGTCCTTCAACTTTGAAGGAATCTGGGTTTATGAAATCATAGTTAGGTCTATACGTTATTAAAATATGATACTCATCCTGTCTTTGTTGTCACAATTGCCAAGTTTTTATTTGCAATGTGGTGCAAACTTAGGCGTTTTGTGATTGGTTAGAGTAGAGAAATTAGATTATTTTTATATTAATATGATTGATTATCCTGATTTTAATGGTGGCATTTTATCCTTTCCATTGATTTTTAAATTCCTATCTTAGTTTATTTATATTTTTAAATAGTCTATTCTATAAGAAGCTGATGATTATTATGCTATTAATGTTGCCCTTAATTGAGATATTTGCGTATGTTTAATGTTTACAATGGTCTATCTTTGCGTGGGTGTGCGACGCTGCTCCTGCTGCCATGATGTTGGGATTCAACCTGCTTTCTGAAATACAAACTGCTACGGTTTTTCCCTGCTCTATTTTTATTACCACACTTCCCTGTTTTTTTTAACTACTAGTTTGTCATTGTATGATGATGTTTTTAACAAAATGTTGTACTTTGTATTTTTATGGCAGCAAATTGGCGAAATAAAGTGTTTTGACTGACTGGTAATAGTATGTAACTAAAATACAATGAGAAAATAAAAGATATAAATGAAGGTGTATTTTTGATGATAAATGAAGTATATCATTGATGCAGTGCAGGCTTGTGTCCAGGTTAGTTATCACTTGGCTTCCACTTGGTGGATCACTGAACCAATATCGAGGTCAAGAATATCGAGTTACAAAAATATCGAGGTAAAAATATAGAATACCAAAATATCGACCTCCTATCTCCAAACAGGTAAGTACAAAAATATTGAATCAAAAATATCGATGTAAAAAATATAGTCAAAATATCGCATTTTTTAAAAAGCTTTAAATTAATTAAAAAATAATGAAATAATAAATATAATTAACTTAAACATACTTAAAATAATTAAATAACCTTAAAATTAATAAATAATTATTGTAAGTGAAAAAAAAAATAAAAATGGTTGTGTTAATACATATATATATATATAAACGTAATATTAATAAAATAATTAACCATAGAATAGCGGAAAGTGTAAAACTTACTATAACCACTCCAGTGAGTGCAACAGTAGGGAAAGCATTGGATAGCGTAGGGGTAAAAATTACTATTCCAACTCCCGGGAGTGCAACAGTAGGGAAAGCGTTGGATAGCGTAGAGGTAAAAATTACTATTCCCACTCCAGAGAGTGCAACAGTAGAGAAAGCATTGGATAGCGTAGGGGTAAAAATTACCATTCCCACTCCAGAGAGTGCAACAGTAGAGAAAGCGTTGGATAGCGTAGGTGTAAAAAGTTACCATTCCCACTCCAGAGAGTGCAACAGTAGGGAAAACGTTGGATAGCGTAGGGGTAAAAATTACTATTCCCACTCCACAGAGTGCAACAGTAGGGAAAGCGTTGGATAGCGTAGGGGTAAAAATTACTATTCCCACTCCAAAGAGTGCAACAGTAGGGAAAGCATTGGATAGCGTAGGTGTACAAATTACTATTCCCACTCCAGAAAGTGCAACAGTACAGAAAGCGTTGGATAGTGGAAGGGTTAAAATTACTATTCCCACTCCAGAGAGTGCAACAGTAGGGAAAGTGTTGGATAGTGTAGGGGTGAAAAATACTATTCCCACTCCAGTGAGTGCAACAGTAGGGAAAGCGTTGGATAGCGTAGGGGTAAAAATTACTATTCCCACTCCAAAGAGTGCAACAGTAGGGAAAGCGTTAGATAGCGTAGGAGTAAAAATTACTATTCCCACTCCAGTGAGTGCAACAGTAGAGAAAACGTTGGATAGCGCTAGGGGTTAAAATTACTATTCCTACTCCAGAAAGTGCAACAGTAGGGAAAACGTTGGATAGCGTAGAGGTAAAAATTACTATTCCCACTCCAAAGAATGCAACAGTAGGGAAAGCATTGGATAGTGTAGGGATAAAAATTACTATTCTCATTCCAGTGAGTGCAACAGTAGGGAAAGCGTTGAATAGCGTAGGGTTAAAAATTACTATTCCCACTCCAAAGAGTGCAACAGTAGGGAAAGCGTTGGACAGCGTGGGGGTAAAAATGACTATTCACATTCCATAGAGTGAAACAGTAGGGAAAGTAAATACTTCATACATGAATAAAAATAAATTAAATATTAATACCAAATAGAAATTAATTAAACGTAATTAACAATTATATATCATATCAATTAAAAATACAAAAAAAATTATTACAAATAATTACCTATTAATACAAAGTATTTACCAATTAACAATTAATTAATTAACAATTAAAAAATTATTCAAAATTACAACAAAACAAAACCAATAAATAAATAAAAATATTTATTTATTTAAAATTAAATTACTTCCCACCCTATTCCCCTATAAACCCACAACCCGCTACAGAAAATATATTAATAAAATTAACATAATTATCAATTGAACTATTAATTAAAATTAATTAACAATTATATTTTAATTAATTACCAATAAAAAATGTGCATATTAATTATTTCCAAATAAATTCCAATAAATAAATTAAAAAATTACTTCCCACCCTATTCCCCTATAAACCCACAACCCGCTACAGAAAATACAATAATACAATTTACATATTTATCAATTAATACATTAATAAAAATTAATTACCAATTATATTTTAATTAATTTCCAATTAAAAATTTAAATATCAATTAATTCAAAATAAATACCAATAAATACATTTAAACATTTAAATAATTATATTTGAATTACTTCCTACCCTACCCCTATAAACCCACAACCAACTACAGAAAATACATTAATAAAATAAACATAATTATCAATTAATCAATTAATTAAAATAATTAACAATTATATGTTAATTAATTACCAATTACTTATTAATTAACAATTAATTCAAAATAAATACCAATAAATTTACATATTTAATTAGTTATAATTAAATTACTGCTTACCCTATTCCCCTATAAACCCACAACCCACTACAGACTTATATTACACAAACATGAAATACCATAAAATAATTAATTAATATAAATTATAAAATAAATATACACTTTTCACACATATATTAACATAAAAAATACTTTTAAAATTAATATTAACTTACCTCAAATTCAATATTTTTGTCGTCTATATTCTGTCATTCTATATTTTTGTTGTCTGTATTCTGTCCATTCGATATTTTGTCCATTTTATATTTTTGATTCGATATTTATGCTATTCTATTCGATATTTTTGTAGTCTATATTCTGTCCATTCGATATTGTGTCCATTCTATATTTTTAACTCGATATTAATGTAACTCGATATTAAAAACTCGATATTTTGACTGTATGCCCTACTTGGTATGTAGCATGTGTTGGGCAGGCATAAGACAAGCGGTGCACGCTACTGGTTCAATAATTAACCGTTTGATCATAAGGAGTGCAGGACTCCACCTAAATCCACTTTTCCCCCATCCATTTAACATCAGTACTTCCGATGTGAAAAGGTAGGCAGAAAGGCTTTTTTGGAGCCCCTAGCAAGACTCCTATCCACTTTGGCCCTCCGCAATTGGCATTGAGGGTCACCTGTGAGCCCCCCTAAACATCCTTGCATCGTGCCGTGCCTGCCACAGGGTGCAGGGATGTTTATAAGCATGCCTCTTTGCAGTGTGGCTTGTGCTGCGGCCCTTTTCTGGGAGGCAGCACAAGCTTCAAGGCAAAGAGGCATGTTTCCGACTGCCTCCACTGTGGTCAGATCCTAATTTGGTGGGCGGGACCACCGACTACCTGTCGGTAGGTCCTATTGCAGCAACGATGGCAGTTGGACGCTCATCAAATCACCATTGTAATCGGCTCCCTAATCTCCAAAAAGTCACTTTGATGTATAGCCCCCATCCCTGCATTTGCAGGCATTCACAGTGGTTCACAAAATGCATTCTGCTTCATACATATTGATGTGTCAGTATCTTTTCAGACCTTCTGCAAATGTGCCTTTAGCTCTGCGGCTGATTAGTTCATTACTTGCATCGCATAATGAAGGGCAGGCCACAAGTCAATCAGTGTGCACAAAAGACTGATTTGCAACCTGCAGTTTGTACATCAGGGCCCATATTTATCAATTTTCACATAGCGCATTGGAGCAAGCCACCTTGTTGCACGGCATGAAAAAGAAAGGGCTGTATTTAACACTATGAAGTGCATTCTTGTTCTTTTCTAGTCCTGGAGCACTTTTTTGTTGCTTAGCATCAATGCAGACACCCTTGTGTCATGATAAAGCAAGAGTGCCTGTGTTGTAGGCAAGATTGTGTTTGTGCAGAAAGAGAGACCGTCCTGCACAAAAACAATCCTCGGAGGCATTTTCCTCTTTCTATGTGTGCTGCAGAGTGGAACACACATAGAAAGGTGAAAAAAATAGGAGAAATAAAGATATTTTTCCTTGTTATGCCTCACCTGGGGAGGTGTAGTATTTTGACGCATTCCCAGGTTTAGCACTAATGGTAAGTCTGGGAGAGCTCCCAAATCCATCAGTAGATGTGTGGAAACACCCACGCTCAACCCATGGAACTCCTCCCTAGGGCAATTAACGCAAAGCAGCAATTTGCGCTGCCTTGCGTTACTTCAGATTTATCAAGCCATGAAGGGCCACGCAAGGTGAGCTTGCGTGGCTGGATAAATCCCACATAGGTTTTGCATCACCCTTGCACTCACTTGCACTGTGCAAGGGCAATACAAAATGCTGATAACTTTGGCCCCAGATCCTTTATGACTGCACAAACAGAATCACTTAAGAACTCAAAAACACCTGAGCATCACATGGTGCTGGAAATCACGTTTCCTTTTCAAGCAGCCAAAAAGATCAGCAGGTTCCCTTGGACTCGCCAAAACGTCTATGGCCCCATTCCCATCACTTACCAACTGCTCTCATCCGATGGCAAATGTACGCAGAGATCTCTTCGTAGCTGGTGGTGAAGAAGGAATGGGGAGTTGGAGGAGTAGGAGAGTGAAGGAGAAGCTAATTTCTAGAGGGTAGAGCACTGCTTGCTTCCTATGTCAGAAATAGAAATGTGTAATGAGGCTTTGCTGCTGGCCAAACCTCGTGCGATTTTACAGTGCAGAATTGTTGCATCATAAAAGTGGGCCTGGTTCTCCCAAACAAAAACAAAAAACAAGCGTTGAAAAATATAACCAATAATAACCAGACAGTAGAATGTGAACATATGTATCCCCTTTCAGGAGGCTTTCACCAAATGTGTGTGTTTTTTAAATTTGGAAAACTTTGATGAAAGGAGGCATGCTCCATTTGTTACATTGTACCGTTTTCTTTAATATGGTGCACAGTGACACATAAAATTCGAATAAAACCTTTAAAAAAAACAGATCATGAAAGAAGATCAATTAAGTGTGCAAATCGACATTATAGTTCAGAGGAAAAGATTGCTTAATTTAGCCCACAATATTTTGCTAGTCGATATTCTTGGTACTATTTTGTTAGCACTACTTCCTTTTTAACAACCAGCAGGCGTAACAAGGGGGATTCTATCACAGATTGCATGCAAAACACACTTCATCTTCCAGTGAGCATGAATATTTATTTCTATTTTGCAAATTGATGATACAGGTATGATAGGCATAGAAGATGTTAGATTAGTAAAGCCTTCTTCACATTTGTGGAATGCAATTGAAATTCTTTAATTATCTGGTAGTGGCTTTGCTGATTTTATATGCTTTCGTTTTATACCCACTTGAGCGCCTTGTCATTACAGATTAAAAATAACATACTGCAGGCAAAAAGACAATTTTCCAGCTGTTACATTTTGCCTTCCTTAATAATTAACAGCAACTGCTGTCACCAAAGCGCCTACTACAAAATGTATGCGTTATCTGAACCACATGCATACAGGTTACCGTATTCTACATAGATCACTAATACAATCTACTTTTAAAATATTACATATTTACATAATGCTATTAGAATGCGAGAAGATGGGATTTAACCTACAGAAAAAAACATACTGCTGTTCTACAGGGGAAGAGAAGGATTTAGACTTGTTAAATATAACCCTTAGTACATACCTTCAAGTTTTAATACTGTTGTAACCACTGCAAGCACAGCTGGCGGTCACAGTGGCGCATAATCTTTGCAGTGACGGATTACTGTATTGCTTCATCTTTCTGCTGCTTAGTTAAAAAAACAGTTAATATGGCTTCTTCTAATATTCTAGTTTTGCTCCCTACCTACCACAAAAACATGAACTGCCAAGTGAATTCCGAGTAACCTTTAAAGAACAAAATGTGGACACAACCTTAGCAGAACAAGGAAATGTTCTTTGAGAAGTGCCAAGGGGCTCATTAAAGAACTGGGGGGAATTTCAGACTCGTTAAATACTGCCAGGTGCGATATTTACAAAGTGTGAATCGCCACACATTTATGTTATGTTATGTTATGTTATTTATGGGTCTTATATCGCGCAACGGCTACTCCAAAGGAGTGTCCCGGCGCTTTGTGCTCCAGACCCAGAAAGGAGACTGAAAAACATAACAAAGGAAACAGAGGATAAGGATAGAGGCGCTCTAACCAGAGAATAGCCAAGTCTTTAGACCCTTCCTAAAGGCAAGCAGATTGGATGTGGACCGTAAAGACAGCGGTAGAGAATTCCACAACTGAGGGACCAGGAATCTGAAGGACCGACCGCCTACACGAGCCTTCTTAATACGGGGAACTACAGCAAGTGCCAGTGACTCCGATCTTAAAGATCGTGTCGGCCGGTAGAAATCCAGCCTCTTCTGTAGGTATTTTGCACCAGTGGCGTGTAGGGCTTTGTGGGCTAATGTCAAAGCCTTAAAAATTATCCTCTTCCGTATGGGGAGCCAATGGAGAGATTGCAGCAGGTTTGAAGCACTGGCTCGACGATGCAGACCAAAAATAGCTCGAGCTGCAGCATTCTGGGTCACCTGCATTCGCTGTAAGAGATATTCTGGAAGACCCAGGTACAGAATGTTAGCATAGTCCAATCTGGATCCGACGAGGGCCTGTACAGTTATTCTCCGATGTTCCTCAGAAAGCAAAGGAAAAAACTTTCGAAGCATCCTGAGGATGCCGAAGCACGTCCCTGTAAGGGTGGACACCTGGGATTTGAGCGTAAGCCCGTTGTCGATTTTAATTCCCAGGTTCTTAGCCCATTTAGAGGACTGGGCTGGAGGGAACATGTCACCAGGCCACCAACCATGCCAGTCCGGTTCCGATGGGCATCCGAAGAAAAGTATCTCGGATTTATCCGAGTTACACTTGAGGCTGTTCAGTTGGAACCAGTTAAAAACAGCCCCAAGGCACTCTCGGATACTTTCCCCATCGAATTCTTCGCTCTTGCGGCAGGTGAAAAGAAGCTGGGTGTCGTCAGCATATGAGACGATCTGGGCCCCGTAGGACTCCACCAATGTCGCCAGAGGGGTCATAAGGATGTTAAAAAGAGTAGGGCTCAATACTGAGCCCTGGGGTACTCCAACTCCCAATGGCGGCATTTCGGCAGATCCAGGAGAGGCCCAGACCGTTTGTCGGCGGTTGGCTAAGAAGGAACAAAACCAGTTGAGCACCGTCCCCCCTAGACCGATGTCATGTAGTCTTGTGAGGAGATCCTCATGGGGAACGGTGTCAAAAGCCGCCGACAAATCTAACATAACTAACATCACCCTGCCTCCGGTATCCAGCACCTCCTTCACAATCTCTGAGACTTCCAGAAGCGCCGTCTCGGTACTTAGGTTGGATCTAAAGCCCGATTGAGATGCATGAAGAAGCTCATTCGACTCCAGGAAGTTGGAGAGCACGCTGTGGACATGTTTCTCCAAGATTTTAGTAAGTGCTGGAAGGAGCGAAATCGGTCTATAGTTGGACGGGGCTTCTGGGGCAAGGTTGGGCTTTTTAAGAAGAGGAATAACCATGGCCTGTTTTCCTCCTCAGATTTAAAGCACAAAATTGACAACCGTAGTGTGTACATCACATATGTGCATGTTTGTCTCTTTTTGTGCAGTTTTTCCCATTTGCAGGCTTTTTATGGTGTAGGGAAACATTGTCACATTTCAGTTATGCAGCAACTATATAGAAATACAGCATGAAAATTGGGTCACAAATAGGAATTTGTGCCTTTATTGAGATTTACAGAAAAGTTGCTGCAATGAGGGTCTTAGTGGTGGTAGCAACTCCACTTGTCCTCTAGAATCCCAATACCTTAGACAAAGCAAATCAAATACAATTTATTCGGTTTCATGTGATAAAACCATAAAAGCACAAGGTAGAAAATAATATATACACTCCAGACAGGAACATACCCAGTGTAAATATAGTATGCGCAATATAAAAATATATGGAATTTAAAAATATATGGTTACAAAATCTCCACAAACACACATAAAATACCTGCTGATGTAAAGTGCATGGTGCCGAGAATAATGGTCAGGCGAGTTAATCCCAACTCGTCCTAAACCTAATCGCCGATTTAAAAAAGTTAAGCACATAAAAAACAGTGTTACCAGTCAACATTTGAAGAAATATAAAAGTGGGCCGTACTTGTCTTAAATTGGCCTGTTTCAAAATAGAAATTAAAATGGATTTTTTGGGCTACCTTAGACAATGCCTTAAGCTTCAGAAGAATGGTGATCAAAGGTATATCACCAAAACAAGGTTTGACTTACCAGGGCCATATCATACATACAGCGCATTTTCCTTGTTTGCGCCACTTGTACCTTTTAAGAGATGTGCCCGAAGCAAACAAGGAAAATGTGCCTATATGAGGATGAAAGCACTGCCCCCTGGGCCCCTGGGCAGCTGCGATTCTTGCATCCAACTGAAAAACGGAAAATGGGGCAACTGCTTTGAAACCGCTCCGTGTTTCACAGTGCACTTTTAAGGGGATTAGAGATCCCCTTGAAGCGGGGTGCAGTGAGTTACTGAACGTGCCTGCAAGAGGATATCTGAGGGACCAATGAGACCCCCTTCCTCCATCCAGAGGGCTGCCATCAGGGGGCTCATTGACAGTGCAGCACCTTTTAGGTGGCACACTGTCAGTGCGCCGCCTGACAGCTTCTTTGCCTCTGCCCCCACATCTATAATACTGTGCGGGCAGAGAGGCAAAGGGATTCCCTCACTTGCATGGAGCCACACCCCCATGCAAATGAGGGGAAACCATCTGATGAGAGCACTGGCGCTTTATGTGTGCCAGCGCTATCAGTATTACAGAAGGGGACGCACAAGCGTCTCCAGCCCCTTCTGTAATGTCAAAGTGCCCCAGGGGCATACAAAGCTGGTGCAAACGCCCGTTGCACCCCTGTGTCAAAATCACAATCATTGAAATTTGCCTGAAATGACTAGCGCTATACTCAACCAGCCTGTAGTACAGATAGGGCACACTGCCACTGCTTGCTCCACAGCACACATTTAAACAGGGGCTCCAGGCATAAAAAGAGACGTGTGCTATCACAAATAATGCACTGCCTTCAGGGCAGTGCTTAATTTGAGTCGGTGCTTTCCGGTGCGCAGCACCGATACTTAATTCATTTTCTGGTACTTGGCACCGGCACCTAATTGTCGACACCATACTTGGAACAGTCCACCACATGGTGGTGCTGCTCATCTAATTTGGATATGAGCAGAACAAGGGTAGTTAAAGACTACAATATACATTAAAATTGCTAATACCTGCCCCTACATGTGAGAGAGATGGTTAGTAGTTATTTTTGCATCAATAACAAGGGCGATGGGTGATGCAAGCTGCAGTGACCTCCTGGTCAGAGCCCTGGCACTTAATATTTTACAAATTAAGCACTGCCTCAGAGCAGCCACTTACCCACATGTGCCCTGGGGACAGTGCATTCAGTGAAATACAGAGCATCAGTTTACAAGCTGCTCCATGTTTCAAAGTTTAGGCAGCAAAAGTAAATGATGAATGCTTTATGAAGAGAATTTGCATACCAACACTTTTAGAATGTGAATAATGAACACTTGTGTGTTTCAGAATTGTTTAGGTATTTTCCTGGTGAGATAAGACGATATCTTGTTCAGGACCAAATGAGAAGAACCATCCTGTTTGCCCCTTTAAATGACTGTGATGCCCTTCTCTCAAAAAAGACACAAGACCCACCTAAAACATAAAAGGTTGTTATGGACAATCCATCATCTGGTTTTCAGACATTTTTCTCTGTCTGCTGAATAGTAATACTTTTCTTAATTTAAACATTTTCCTCACCTCCCTTATACCCAAAGTTTTACATTTAAGGTATAAGCAATGGATAATGATCACACCATATATCACAGCCAGGAGTTGGATCCTCTGTTTGAGCTCCACAAACCGAAATCCCCCAAAAAAGCCACAGAGATCAAAACAAAATGGTAATAAAGTTACTGTATTGCCATTTTATTGTTCATCCACCCGACCTGAACCGAGCGTCAGGACGTGGTGGGGCTGCTAAGTGACACCAGCAGGGAGGAGGGTGAGCTGCCTGTGCATTTCAAAGTGCATATGTCCCTTTGTCCCGCCATCTTGCAGCAGCCAGCCAGACATGCGCACTTTGACACCTCTAACCCAGCTGTCTTAAGATATCTTGGTTATACCAAGCCAGACCTCCAGTGCACTCAGGAGCACTGAGAAAAGCCACTCCCTCCAATCCTGTCTCTGCTCTAATGTTTAGGGGAGTTGTTGATGGTCCCGCTTTGGAGGCAGAGTCGCGAAGAAGATTTCAGACTGGGTGAAGAAGACGCTCATCAGGTAAGTGCTTATTTATTGTTCTCTGTTTAATGTGTGCAGTCTCCCACCCACCACCTGTTTGCCCAGCCCACCACTATCCAGTGCTGTCAGCCGCGACTGATCACAATCCACCTCAATTGTCTTCCAACATTGAAACTTCTCTGTATGTTTAGAGATAGCAAGCCAAGCAAGGAACAGAAAGGCACAAGACAAAGAAATCAGTACTTTAACTGTAGAAATATAAAATAAAAAGGTTTATTCTGGAAGATAGCCATGTAGACATGATCCACACGGCTCTGCTACCACTGATAGAAAACATAAGGTAAGTAACCACTCTAGGCGAAATCCACTGACTAAAATCACTTTGACTCACCTAGTGATCCCTACTGACATCAATGAACAGATTTTGGCAGTGAAGAAGTGACCCAATGATCGGAGCCTCCCTGGGCAGCGGCTGGCCCGACAAACTCCGGGAAGAATGGCAAGGCTAGAGGAGGTGTGTGGCATTCGATTTGCTCGCTCACTGATGTCCCTTGAACTGTTTCCGAACTCTGACAAAGAGACAAGTGGGGAGCAGGAGAAGCAGGCCATACTTGGTCTCCACCGACCTTCCGACAGAGCGTGCTTGGAAATGAGGCACGGGACCCCCTCCTATTAGGAGGGTACCGGCCCTGAGTGGGACCTGCAGTGGTGCATGGGTGGACATGGGAGTTACCGAAGACACAGTGGGACAGCGTGACTGGCAGCTCACAGCATGCCTGACCCGAAGATGGCGCGTGCCCAACACAGGCCTAGGGCAGGTTTAAACTAATGAGTGCTATAACAGCACTACAACATGGTTGACTCGGAGCAGTAAAAGAGGTCCCTCCCAATCTTGGGGGGCCTACCCCTCACTAGAGAAGCACTACAGCTCACTAGATTGGCACAACAGCTAAAGAGTCGCCTCTCTGGATGCCTGACTCTAATTTGGCGAATCACCAAGACATCTTCCAACCCGCAACAGTCACAGAGTAGAGGCCTGCCCATGCCGAGGGATGAAAGGTAGACTTACAAAACACCCGAGAGAATAAGATGGTCCTAAACATTTTACAAAGCACCTGAGAAGGTGACAAATGTGTCATGCAAACAGAATCTGAGGGAGTGTGTGGATACTCATAGGGATAGCAGCCCACGGTGGAGGTGGGGTCATCCAAGAACCAGAGGAGAGCCTTGAATCTGGCTAAGGTGGGCAGATAAAGACTCACTCTGAGGATTGCGCTGATAAACTCCAATCAAATACACCGAGCTGACATTGCTGTCACTGCTAACTAACCAGGAGAGGGGCCTACCTCTTCACTAAAATATTGCTTTTGGCATTTCCTGGGCGTCATCTCTGCACGTACGCATGTACTAAGTGATTCCTTTTATAGTGCCCAAAAAACAACAGATTAATAGAGTCTCCAGCTACTTCACCTCCACAACAGCTAAAGGGTAAACCAATCAACTACAGGGGGAGAGAACATAATGGCACTAACAAAAAAAGACCTACTCACCTCCCTGCGAGAATTTAAGCAAGATTTAAAAGAGGAACTCAGAGCAGACAAGTCCACCTCTCTTGAAAATCTGAAGGCCGACCTCAGTGGCATATTGATCACACTACAACAGGATGTGCACTCGGTGGGGTACAGAGTGATGGACATGGAGACCAATACATCAGAGCTTGAACAGCTAACAGATCAGGTGACAGCAACCACTCAGGACCTTCAATCACAGCTTCAAACAGCTCTTCTGAATCTAGAGGCCTTTGTGAAAGGACTCTTCTCCGAAGTACATAGGGTCGGAAAATCCACCCAAGGCGACAAACGTCGCCCGACATATTGGCAAAACTACACTCTTTCAAGACTAAAGAGGTGATACTACAAGCTGCCAGGAAATGGGAGACAGTGAAGTTTCAGGGATTTACGTGTGAGCTATATCATGAGATAGCACCAGCGACCTTAGCATGCCATCAACAATTTAGGCCAGTCATAGATAAACTTCAACAAGAGAACATTAAATATCGTTGGACATATCCCTTTGGCTTGGTCTTTGAATTCCGGAACAAAGCACACCACATCACCAAGGGGAAAGACGCCCTTGCACTATTGGGGCTTCTGATACAGGAGGATGACAGCAGCTCTAATGGGACAGGGCGCCAAAGAGCTTCCCTGGCAGGAACCAAGGATAGGGGGTCCATGGCAGGCTCGGCACCCTCCTAGATCACAGAGAGAACACTGATGCAATGGGATACCACTAGCAGCTACAGCCTATTTGACATTGTCCAAAAAACAGGAACACCAACAACCCTGAATACTATAGAAGGACATATGAAGACACTGTCATCTCGGTTTTTGAGGCTAAACACACCTCAATATGCTCAATGGCTATACTGGTACACAATCTGGCAGGGCCTAAAGACACCCACGAAGTGCCCTACCTAATGGTCAACCACCATAACATACACTGCCATCACTGACATTTACCTTCTAAAACAGAGGCTGCATTGGAACCATGGTAGCAACAGTGGTCCAAATCGCCTCATATGCTCTACATATACTACACTCGTAGAGAAAACTTGTCCCAACATTACTTGTTTTAGAGTTTGTATTTTTTTCTTTTACATGAGATTGGGGAACAAAAAAAGCTTTGGGGGAACAACAATTAACGTCAAGAACTGAATATGTACACTCTGGGGCGGGTGGGAAGTGTTGAGGGTAGAGCGAGGTGAGGAAGAATGGGCTAAAAGTATATAAATGCCCCAGCCAAATGTCAGAAGATTTGGACATACTTTACTGATCAGCACTATGATATTGTAGTATTACAAGTGACCCACCTCAAGAGATCAGAGGATCATACATTAAAACACAAGACATATCCTCTGATATACAAATCCTCCGCCTCCACAAAAGATAATGGTGTAGCCCTCCTCTTCCACTCCTCATTATAAATCCAACCAGAGCACTATAACACAGACAAGGAAGGGAGAGTTGTGCTAGTTAAGGGTCGAATTACAGGGGAAAAAAAGCACCATTGCGTCAGCCTATGCACCCAACACTAACCAGGCAGAGTTCATAACTTCCATGCTGGCACTGTTGGGAGGATTTGCCGACAGAGCCATTATCCGGATGGGGAATTTCAACCTCTCTTGGCACTCTCAAACTGACAGTACACAACCCCCATAGATCACCCATGGGTAGCTTTCTGAAAAACCTGAGACAAGCGGTCCGAGAAATGGGCCTTATGGATACCTGGAGGTAGACATACCTAAGAAAATTGTGAAAATCTCCTATCGTATTACTCTGGCGTTTTTAGTTACAACGTTGAGTCTATCGCAGTCAGCTCTCACTCAAGTGACGGGCTGCAGCAAACTAATTTCGGGTATTTGACAGAGTAGGCAATTTAGATAATTCCCCTCTAATTCCCCCCTACTTGCTTGGCTAAAATTCTATACTGAACCTTTGACTAATACACATTTTTGGTGTTTTTTAGTTGTTGAGAGCTGACTGCGATAGACTCAACGTTGTAACTACAAAAGCCAGAGTAATCCGATAGGAGATTTTCACAATTTTCTTAGGTATGTTACTCTCTGGAAAAAGCTATTGAAAACTTCATAATATCGGAGGTCCCACACTAGTAATTTAAATTTCATAGTTTCGTAGGCCTCCTACCATAGTAGTAACGTAAATGATACATTAGCCTATGTGTTTGATTAACTAAATCTTAACGGTTAATATTGGATCGGCCTGATTGAGGTACAAAATAAGATGATAGTGAGATAGACCATATTTGTTTAAGCGTAACACAAGCATAGGAATTAATCGCTTTTATCCACCTGTCCAGAGATATTTTATTTGCCCACTTCCCTTTCTATAAATCTATGAAGTCAGGCGAATAAGGACTTCAAACAGGTATTTATTGACCATGCTGAGACAGTTTGTTCTCTGTCGCTTGCACGATAATGCGATCCATGTAGTGATACTTCTTATAAATAGATTTCTATTCTTAAATTTAGCCGCTCGATATAAAGAAATAGAGGGCCCCCCACCTTTTTTTAGAAAAAGTAGTATAAACCAGCATCTAGCAATTACACTGAGTGTTATGTCTTCAATCCTTTAGAGACTAATGTTCAGTCCCGGTTGTTTTTTAAGTTATCTGAAAAACTAGCAAGGACACAGAGCAGTTTCATAGACCGATTTCATGGAAGGCATATTTAACTTGCGGATGTCGTTGTCAGTCAAAGTATTGTCTCTAAGGCTAGTGTTCTCAAACAGACATTTCTTTTGGTTGTGATGCAGGTTATTCTACTAAGAGAGATACAATCATTTTGATTTACGCCGTGTCGCACATTACCACTATATTCAAAATTTCCGTGATTGAGGTAATGATTTTATATGTATACACAACACTCTTTAAGGCCAAGACATCAAGTCAAGTCAAATATCTTTATTCGATTGTAAGCATTACAATCATAAAAGTACAATTCATCAGCAAACAGTTAAAAGCAATCCGGATAATTCATTTGTCAAATACAGAGTTCTTTATACAATATGAGAGAAAAAAGCAGCGGGCAGCATGAACATTTTAAAAATATAATAAATACATAAATAATTTCAATATAAAAGATAAAAAAATGCCCAAGGCATTAGCAGCATAATTATCCCTCCATACTTTTCCTGAAAGTGATTGCTAATTTCAAAAAATTAGAAACAAATAAAGTGCAATCGCATTTCAATAATTGGAGGTAGTAAAGTGCAGGTTTTATCTGTGCAAAATTCAGTTTTTTAAGGCAGGGTTTTAGGTATAGTTTCCGGGGTGTTATGTAATAAGGACATATGAATAAAAAGTGTGCCAGATCTTGCGGAGACTTCCCGTCGCAGCCGCAAGCTGGCATCACCTCACCCCGATGAGCCCCACTTTGTACCCCCAATAGGAGATGGAATAAGTCAAAACGGAACCTTGTTAACAGGTAGCGTTCATAGCCAGTCATAGGCCATGATAAGTATGGTTCCATTTGTAGACAAGTTTTAAGTAGTACGTGTTTCCTAACACTGTCCTTCTGTAACTCAACCTCTTCCCTGTCAGTATACCTGGTTGTTAGCATGGTATGGCATTTTTTACAAAAATAACATCGGGTTTCGTGATAGAATTTGGGTTTAAAAATAAGTCGGTCCGGCCAATCGCCGACAAGCAGTCCTTGATATACTTCAGCCACGGAACCTTAAACCTGCCATCCAATGTTAGGGCTTCTTTTAATATAGCATGAGTGAGTGGTATATCTTTGTTAAGCCAGCAGTTCAACCAGCACAGTACCGGGTTCACTGCTATTCTATCACTTAGATAGGGAACACCCAACTCCTTATGCACCGAGAAATTTCCAGTTCCCCTTGGCAGCCTCAGTATTTTCTTCAACAGGTTATTTTCTGTAACCTCTAGGTCCCTCATCTTACAATAACCCCAGAGCTCGCTTCCATAACAGGCGACAGCAAAATTTTTTGCCTGATATAATTTAAGCAGAGCTGCCATCGGGCTATTGCCAATTTTTTTCCCAAAGCCAAGTATGGCCGCATTGACCTCACCCTTCTTTTTAATAACAGCGGGCCCCAGGATAATTTGTGATCTAAAAGGACTCCAAGGTATGAAAAAGTATTAGTGGTAGGGATTTTTTCCCCATTTATACAAAAAAAGATTAGTTTTTCGAGAACCCTGTCCTGTTTTCATGACATAGGACTTAGAGTTATTAATGCTTAGGCCACGGGACTCCATGAAGTTAAAGAAGGAATTTAAAAGTTTCTGGAGGCCATTTGCTGTCCTAGAAATAAGGACAGCATCGTCTGCATAAAGCAGCACAGGAACCCCCTTCCGGTCCACAAAGGGGTAATCGGCTTCAGTTTTTAGCAGGTATTCTTCCAATTCGTTGATGTACAAATTGAAGAGGAATGGAGCCACGATGCACCCCTGTCGCACACCCCGATTTATTCTAAATTCCCCCGTTACTTTTAGATCTTGGGTGTATCGAACGTTGGCTCTTGTATCCGAGTGCAAATCAGCCAGAAAATTAACTAAATTCCTCTCTACGCCCATTTTTATCAGGGTAGCCCATAGTTTGCCTCTGTCCACGCAGTCAAAAGCAGACGATAAGTCCATAAATGCCATATAGCCAGTTCCTTGTTTGGCCATGGTGTATTTACTTAAAATCAGGTACAGTTTCAGACATTGTGTGATTGTCGAATGGCCAGGTCTGAATCCATATTGTATGGGGGATAAAATATTATTTTCTTTTGCCCATGTGGATAGCCTATTTAGAATTATACCACCTACCACTTTAGCTACAGAATTAATTAAGGATATTGGCCTGTAGCATAAAGGACTGCTGCGATCGCCCTTTTTAAATACAGGGACTATGGTCGATAACCCCCACGCCCTTGGGCACCCCGAGATCACTGCTGCGTTTACTACCGCCGTGAGGACGGGTGCCCAAAAAGAAATGCTGGACTTGAAGAGGTCCGGTGGTAAGCCGCCTGGGGCCTTATTACTAGTTAGTCCCTGAATACCCCTTTCAACCTCGTTGACTGAAAAGCACAGAGAATTCACATATGAGGCTAAAAGAACATTTTCTGCCCGTTGCTCGTTACTCTTAAAAATTGCACTAAAATGGGTCACCCACTCCTCCTCTGGGATATTGGTGCCAAGGGCTGTATCATTAGGATTATCAAACAAAGGTTTGTTAATAATTTGCCAGAATTTATTACTATTCCCTAGCACCGAAGGGTCAAGGAGAGACTCCATAGTGTTAGCCTTGATTTCTTTTTTTCTGACGGCTAATGTTTTCTTGTAGATCGAGCGCAAATTTTTAATTCGGGGCGTTCGCTGTTCAAATAACGCCCCACCCAGGTTGATAGTCAAGGGATTATGATCACTGTAGACACTCGTATGAATAGTGAATCTCAAGACATCATTTTTGAAGCTCTAGTTTAAAGTAAATGCAGTAAATAATGAATTACATTGTTCCAAAAGATATAGACATTATTTAATAACTGAAATTGAGGTAGTACTACAAACTAATGTTTTCCTGTAAATGTAACGACAGTTCAATCATGAGTGACTCTTTATCCTTCTGCTTTGAGAATCATGCAAACTACTTTGTTTGAAAGGTCATTTTTAAACCATTCAAGGCACTATATCATTTTGTCTTGAATCAGAAAACAATTTAATTGTGAAATAGACATCTATACAATTATTGCATTTGATGGATGTAACCATTTGGGATGTATAACATTCTGAATCACATTCTAGAATGATATGTAAATAGATATACAATGTATATTGTTTTATAAAATATTGAGAGCTTAGGGTGTTATTTTTTGACAACTGCTTATTTCCTAAGCATAGGATACTTAGATGGTTTTTTAATGGCATCTTTGTTATTTTTAGGGTCTCCCAAGATATGATTTTTTATGTCCTGAGGATGGTCTCGGAAACGCAAGAATAGAGACCGAAACGTTGACAATTGCTTTTTCTACCGGATAATAAATTAGATTGTAAATAGGTAGAAAAGCGCCTGCAATTGTTGTATAGAGAATTTGTGTAGATCAATTTATTTGTATGTTCTCTTACAACTTTGTATATCTATCATGTACCCTTGTAACAAATATTAAATCCGAATACTGTTTCATATACACCCTTTCTTTTGCTCTCTTTTTTCTCAAAAAGATCACTGTTCAGTGACAAACAGAAATTGACTTAAAAAGACATTTGTCACAGTTGTTGTGTATTACCGGCATCAAATATATCAGGTCGTACAATTGTAGATATTTAAAATAATATTTGAAACATTAAGACAATTAAAACCCTTGAAGGTCTAATTACCATAACATATCTATTACCCAAACCCTCAAGGGTATATTGGGTTGCTCACTTTTGTGTACCGTATCCTGTTGGGTAAAGGCATGAGACAAAGTTGCCTGCTCTCTCTAATTCTCTGCGGCGCAAAGTATTGAACCCTTCGATCAGTGGTATTGACGTTGGATCTGAGGATCATAAGATCTCATTGTTCACCAATTACATCTTACTAACGCTTACCAACCCACAACAATCCCTGACAATACTCCAGGAGGACCTGAGGTGATTTGAAGAGGTGGCTGGCTTAAGCATTGATCTACCCAAATCCTTCCACCTTGACTTGACACTGGCTGACACAGAGATGGGAGCTCTACTAGCTACAACTCCATTCCAGTTGGCAAAGAAAGCACTTAGGGGCATATTATCAACATCCAGGAATAATTATCGCTAACCGTACATAGCCATAGGAATATTATCGCTGGCTATCGCTGAATATTATCGCTGGCTATCGCTGAATATCTTCTCCTCAAGCACCCACGTCACCTTCGACGACACCACCGCACTCCACTGGACCGATCACCGCTGTATCCATTTCACGTTCAAGAAACCAACCACGCACCACCGCACCCAACAGCTGCCTCGCCGATGCTGGAGCAAAGTCACCGAAGACCAGCTAATCACCACCCTCGCCCAGAACCCACCCACCGACCCCACCGACCCAGACGCCGCAGCCCGCGTGGATCGATGGCTGCGCCAACACCCTCACCCCACTCAAGAAACCCTCCCACAGCCATTCCAGCAAGAGAGCCACCTGGTTCACCGACGAGCTCCAGACCTCCAAACGAGCATGCCGGAAACTGGAGAAGAAATGGCTCCACGAATGCACACCGGACAACCACGCAGCCCACAAGGACCCCACCCACAGACATCGCCACCTCATCAGATTAGCCAAGAGATCCTCCTTCAAGGACCACCTGGATAACAACGCACACAACAGCAAAGAACTCTTCAGCATCATAAAGGAACTCTCCAACCCCAGTGCCAAATCCATCGACATCCCACCCTCACAAGAACTGTGTGACTCACTAGCCATCTTCTTCCACCGCAAAATCGCTGACATCCACGACAGCTTCATCACCTCGACCGCCCGACTCCGCCAGACTTCACCTCCCCTGCGAACACCACCAGCGCCAACCGCCTGACCTCCTGGTCCAACGTCAACGACGACGAGACATCCAAAGTCATGAACTCCATCCACTCAGGATCTCCATCAGACCCGTGCCCACACCACGTATTCAACAAAGCAGACACAGCCATCGCACCCCAACTATGGAAGATATCAACATCTCCTTCGAAACAGCGACATTCCCGAAAAGCTGGAAACACGCCGAAATCAACGCCCTCCTCACGAAGCCCAAGGCGGACCTCAAGAACTTCTGGCCCATCTTCCTGCTCCCATTCCCGACGAAGGTCATAGAGAAATTTGTCAACATGCAATTGGCCCGCCACCACGAAGACAACAATCCGTTGTAGTCTTCGCAGTCCGGATTCAGACGAAACCACAGCACTGAGACAGCCCTCATCGCCGCCACAGACGACATCAGGCGCCAACTAGACAACAGTAAAACTTCAGCCCTCATCCTCCTGGAACTATCAGCCGCCTTTGAGACAGTCTGCCATCACACTCTAAAGACACACCTCCAAGAAGCCGGAATCCAAGGGAAGGCCCTTGACTGAACCCCATCCTTCCTCTCTGGCAGAACCCAGAGTGTCCGCCTACCACCCTTCCGATCTGAAGCCACCAACATCATCTGCGGCGTCCCCCAGGGCTCATCCCTCAGCCCGATGCTATTCAACGTCTACATGGCCCCCCTCGCACAAGTGGCCCGCCATCACAACCTCAAACATCATCTCCCACGCCGACGACACCCAGCTCATCCTCGTCCTCACCAAGGACCAACACACCACCAGGACCAACCACCACGAGGGAATGAAGGCCATTGCCAACTGGATGAGGAGCAGCCATCTGCAGCTGAACTCGGACAAGATGGAGGTCCTCATCCTCGGACCCACCCCCTCAGCCTGGGACAACTCCTGGTGACCGACCACACTGGGAACAGCACCGACACCCACCGACCATGCACGCAACCTAGGATTCATCCTCGACTCCTCCCTCTCCATGCCAAAGCAGGTCAACGCTGTCTCCTCCTCCTGCTACAACACCCTCTGCATGCTCCGCAGGATCTACAAGTGGATCCCACCAAAACAAGAAGAATGGTGACACAAACCCTCATCACCTCATCAGCAGCAGACTGGACTACGGCAATGCACTCAACTGAGGAATCGCAGCCAAACACCTACGACGACTACAACCCATCAAAACGCCTTCGCCCAACTGATCGTCAACATCCCCCGCCGCAGTCACATCACCCCACCACCTGAGAGACCTATACTGGCTACCCGTCACCAAGAGGATCACCTTCAAGCTCCTCACCCATGCATACAAAGCACTCCACAATGCCAGACCAGCCGACCTGAACAGCAAACTCAGCTTCTACACCCCCACCCGCCAGCTCCGCTCCACCAGCCTTGCCCTCGACGCTGTCCCCCACATCCAACGAAATACCTCTGACCGCAGATCCTTCTCCCACCTAGCCGCCAAGACCTGGAACACCTTCCCTACCCACCTATGTCAGACCCAAGACCTACTCGCCTTCAGAAGACTCCTCAAGACCTGGCTCTTCGAACAGTAGCAGCAACCCCTCCCCTCAGCACCTTGAGACCCTCACGGGTAAGTAGCGCACTTTACAAATACTCTGATTGATTGATGATAATGCTTTATTTACAATGCAGAGCACTATGGCGTTAATATTTCAGCGATAGGGGTGTTTTCAATGGAACATCACTGGTTTTCCAGCGATCTTCGTTTGAAAACAGCAATAACATTAATGATACGACCCGATAACCAGCCCCTTGAGGGTTAGGGCACTACACCTCTTTCAGTTCTAACTAGCGAGATCCTCCCCACTAAAGTACATACTATGAGATCCATGCTCACCCCGCATCACCTGAGTCTCCTGTTAGGCCTTTTTTCGTTGTTCGATGATTATTTTTTATAATATTTTTTTTCTAGGGTTTTAGTTTAAAGGGAAGGGGGAAGGATAGGGATGATGGGGAGGGTACAATTTGGTGGAGTCATTGGAAGAACATTTTCCTATTATCCCGACAATGCTCAATAAGAATCAATTGGCGGGAGTACCCTGACTAACTAACAAACGCTGTATATAGGTATATATATCTGAAAGCTATAACGGGATGCTTTGACCGAATCTATTGCCATGTTCAACATTTGAAAATCAATAATAGGGGGTTTGACCAAAAAAAGGCTTATTCAGGTCTTGTTTATCCTCAATTCAGTCATTGACAGTATTCGTCAAAGGATGTAGCAACATTTGCAATTAAAACCATGCAATCACAGTCCAGGTTATCAGATCTACTTCAGCTGTACTTTTGTATCAGACTGCAAATTAACACTCCGACATTATATCAGTCTGCAGGTAAGAAAATTAGATAAAAATAGCTTTTGTTAGTTGTATCTTTCTGATGATTTCCTAGTACATTCAGGACCAAATTCTGGTACCACATGAAAATTATGTTTTGTATCATTTTAGCATTTGATTTGCAATCTGAAGAGTGCACATATTTTAATCTTAGAAGGTAAGAATGCATGCAGTTCAATTTGTTTTGTGTTGTACCTAAACAGCATCCCACCAATTGTGAGATCTTTGATGCTGTAAACAGTATTTACAGAGCAATAAATCTCACTCTTTAGGTTGCAAAATTCAATAGATTTTCAAAATTATTAATCCAAGTGCTTAATCCCCATTTGCTATGTGGATTTGGAACAATTTATATAAAATTGCCATCATGTACTCACACTGTTCTCAAAAGAAGCAAGTTAGCAGAATGTGAGGGCAGAGCATACAATTATTTAAAATGGTTCATGATAAACAAATAGGCATTACTTTTGGAGTTCATAATGTGAAATGAGTATATAATCTCCTGTTATACATTTGAGGTTTGTATCTTTTCAAATCTTTTTCTTTTATGTTTTTGAATTCAAGTAACAGGTGGAGAGTTAGGGTGCTTATTGTTTATGAAGTTGAGCAGTGTATTTGGGAAAATTACTTTTGACAATTGTTTCTAAATGAATATTTTTTTTGCATTATGTAATCATTTAAACCATTACAACATATATTTTAAAACATTTTACTTTCTTCTTTTTTTAAAAGCACATAGTACCTTGAAAAAGCAGCCAGCAAAAGAAGTAGCTCGAGGAAGAAAAGTAAAGTTAGCCATTACCAAAGGTGTCTGCCACAGTGCTCCTACAACACTCGACAAGACAACGTTGTTAATCAGTAGTCTCAACCTCCCCTTTCCGCTTCCAATTCATAGGTCAGTGGCATACTTCTGGATTTCCTCTTCCAGGGCTCGATGTGACTCTTCATGTCTTTGAAATGTTATGCTCCTACATTGACAACATGTGGCCCATATTTTGTAATTTGTTTTGCAGCCACCACCTAGCTTTGTAAATCGAGTTTTCCAATAACATGCAACTGTCTAGTGCAGCCTTACATTTCTCCAGGGGTTGTGGCTCTACTCTATTACAGGCTCCAGCAATGTCTCTATTCACCAGCACCAGTCCCAACCACAACAATGCGGCCCTATATCTATCAGTGTCTATCTCAGTCATGCTATGGAGAAGTACAAATTCTGGATCTTGAGGTAGGGTTCAGCTCAACACAAGTCCTAGGCATGCCAACAGACTATGTGGAGAAAGCCTACTCTGACTGTGATGCATTGTAGACAGTGTGGAGAGGTAATGGTACCCATTTACAAAAGTCTATTTAGTGTATAGTACACACTATTGAGATATTTCCATTGTATAAGTCTAAACCAGGAGACTATGGCAAATTTGCAGGGGAGGCCATGCTTCTCTCCCGTTGTCCTCTGAGAGTTGTTCAAAATCCCCCTTCCAAGCCTCCCATTAATGGTTGAATGAGTCTGGCGAATCTATTGCTAGTGATCGGTACACTTGAGAGATTTTATGTTTGGCCAGTGTGTCTAGTGGAATCTTGGCCTCCAATGGACTATACTCGGGTACATTGGCAAGCTTCACAACATTGGGTAGAAGAGCATGCCAGACCTGCAAATATCTAAAGAATTGTGTGCAATGTAGGTCATATTCTGTGTGAGGGTCCTAAAATTATTTAATCTGGCTGCCCATCAGAACATCTCTAGGGGTGGGTGATAAATTCCACTCTGTTGGCAGAGTTTTGCCCACTACCTGTTACGCTTGTAAAACGAAGTTCCAGCAAAACCCCACAAATCACCATGGGGTAAACTTTTTTCCTGAGTGCTGCTCGCTAATGTAATGTTGCTGAGAGTAAGCAACAAATTGCTTTCTCTACCAGAATTTACAGGTGCTAGGACGGCACCCAGCGAGATTTTCTGAGCTTGGGTAGTCGTGGGCAGGCCCAACTGTTTGTGGTGAGAAAACAGCAGTTTGAGCAGAAAATCAACGCAAGCAGCAGCAAAGAAGCAGCACACTTCCTGCGTTGCAGTTTGCGCTAATTTAGAAGTGCGGAAAATTAGCATGACGCTCCAATTCCGGCCGCTCTCGGAACTCCTCAGAATTTCAGGGAGTTTACATGTAACTCCATGGAATTCCACGGAGTGAAATTCTGTGAGTTTTGCCCACCCCTAAAAATTTCCCAGTGTGGAAATGCCAATTATGTCCCATGGTTCATATTCCTCGGAGGTTTGAGACCTGCGGCATCATTGTCAGACACCACAGTGGGGTTTCTTTTTTTAGGTGTCCCTCCCATTCGAGGGCTTTGTGTGCCTCTTTCCACGTTTGGAGTGTCATGGACATGGTGGGTGGCAGGCTTTCGGGTAGTGCTCCCACACACAACAAGTGTAGGTGGGAGGTGCTACGCATTGCCCATTTGTCAGTCACTAAGGTTGGGTCTGTGGTGGTGTCGAACCACCACTCATTCACTACAATGAGGTATGTTTCCGTATAGTACAAGGTTATGTCCTGCATTACAATGCCTCCATCATACGTAGGTTTATGGCATTTTGAAAGAACTATCCTGAGAGTAGGATGTCTTCTTGAAGATGTCAAACCTCTTCAAGGATTCTTTGGTATGGGAAGCAGAACGTTCTGTAATTGGTAAAGCAGTTTGGGGTGGGCTACCATTTTGCAAATGGTGGAGCACTCCATAATGGATAGTGGAAGAGTTGTCCAAAATTTTTTTATGTAAGTGATCAAGTTGGGGTTGAATATCACACGACCAGGTAAGGTGGGGGTCCATTGTAATGTACATTCTTAGATATTGGAAACCATCTTTCTGGACCTCTTGGTCAGTCACCCAGTGAAGAGCAGTTGGGGGGTAGGCCATGGGGTATATCAAAGATTTAGCCCTGTTAATGGTAAGTCCGAAGAAATTTCCAAAAATGCAGTGAAACTGGAGGACTCAGTGACCGGAGTCTTGGGGGTCATCCAGAAATATCAAGATGTCACACCGGTTTATTTTGTCAGAGATGCTAGGCAGCTACTCCAGGCCGTTTTTCCAAGGTGTCCACTTGCAATGGCAAAGATTATGGGTGACAGTGGGCAACCCTGCCTTTTTCTTCTATGTATTGGGAATGGATCTGACACGAGCATCCCACCCTCACTCTTTCCCCCATGTATGCACATAATAGCCAGACTCAGGAAAGAAATGTAGGTCTGAAGGTCAACGCTTGTAGTAGGCAGAACAGATAGTCCTATGGGACTGAATCAAAGGCTTTATGAAGGTCTGCTATGAGGAGCTCATATGATTCTGGTATGCAATTTGCCAATGCCAAGGCGTTATAGATGCATCAAATATTGTGTCACGTGGCTCGGTGGGCATAAAGCCAAACTGAATTGGGTGAATCAAAGTAGCCAGCAGCCACATCTGCCTGTTTTCCAAGACGTTCACTATGTTTGAAAGAGAAATGGGGCTGTAAGAGGACAGGAGTCCAGGCTTGCATATGACCACAATCTCTGCTAATCGCATGCCGGGGGGAGAATGCCTGTCTCTTGAGCTTTTGAGAAAATCCTGTATAATGGTTAAAGAAGTAGGGCTCTATATGTCTTAAAGAATTCCATCAGGAGTCTATTGGTGCCAGGGGACTTACCATGTAGGAGCTGTGACAGGTCCTTCCCCAAGTTCTTCCAGCGTGAGCGTGCTCTCAAGCAAGTCCTGGTCAGTGTTGGTCAGAGGACGTTTAGGTGGATCTTTTATAATGTCTTGAAGGGCAGTTGGATCGATCTCTTGTGGTTGGGTGTAGAGATCACTGTAATAGGATGCATTTGATGGTGGTTTCCCCAATGTGTCTGGTACCTCAGTCATCTGTTAAGTGGGAGATAAGTGTCCAGTGCGTCGTGTTACCGCAGAGTCACTGTAGGATCCTACTTGTTTTGTTTCACCAGTAGTACATGCAGGTTTGTGTGGTGAGTGAAGCCATCCTTGCTTCATTGAGGTGTAGTGTAGTTCCTATATTCCCAATAGGCTCTGCGCATTGGAATAATATATCCTATAGATGTGACGTAGGACTTATGTCTACTAGGCCTCTATTGAATATATTAATCTTAATTGTGAGTACCAGCTAGCTCAGATGTCACTAGAAACTTTCTCGAATTCACATGAAGGGATTAGTTTCTGACAACCACATAAACATGACAACTTTGTTTCCCAAGATGAAACTGATCTTCAATAGATAGATAGTTTACTCAGTCATTTGTGCATACTTCGTTTCATCAGAGGTGCAGAGAAAGAGAGAGACGTGTGTTTTCAATAAAAGTATTTATTGAACAGTCTACTTTCTCATGCAGAAGAAATTAACTGCTACAATCGTAATACTGGCTGTAAAGTATAATGTGCACAGCAAGAAGAGTATTATAAAAGAATACTGTAAAGGCATGGTATGGTTTCTAAGCCAAAAATACATACCTAAATAAATAAAGACTAAAAGTATTCAACTGGTGCTTCTAAAATACGCCTACCCTGATGTACCTAACCTAAGTCTAGTACGAGTGAAGAAGTAAGAGTGGTGTAGCATAAGTTTAGTATTTTTTGCCAAGAATCTATCCAAGAATTCTCTTAGGGCCTAATCAGCTCCGTACCTTGGTTTATAACAAAGGAGGTCTGGTATCTCTCTGTCTCAGGACTCAATTTCCCAACACCCCGCAAGGGGAGCTTGGAAACACTGGAGCTGGATTTCCCGGCAAGAGAAAAAACAGCGTCTCTCTCAGTGCGTCAGCTGGAGGGTCGACTTCCTTCAGCGCTTGCTGTAGCGAGATGCGTCGGGCAAGTAGATAGTTGTACTGCTCCAAACCACTGTGTGTTCGCTTGGGCAAGTGTGGGCATATTTATGCTGTGAAGGTGTCGAGTTTGACATAAAGGTGGACATAATAACGTCATCAAAGAGTCTCAGTTCTTTGAAAACTCCATGAGTTCTTGGACAAATCAATATTCAAGCATGGGGAAGTCCCTAACTGCTGAAGCTGAGTTTTCCAAGAAATCGTTGTGGAATTTCGGAACTAGTGGAAGTAGCCATGCCGTTTTGGACTGCATGAGCTATGTCTTAATATCATTATGATTTATATGCCTATATAAGGACATGGTGATTTATACCTATATAAGGGCGTGAATTGGGAAAATTACACTAGGGTCCTAAAATGCTATACAACAGAGGAACAACTATTTTAGGACATTATGTAGGCAGACCCTTCATTTTTTTGGGAGGCGGATACCTGTTATAGTCTGCCTCTAGTTCAAGGATGCGGGTCTTGAGGTCAGTTACTTTGTGTTTTTGCCTGTGGACCCATTAGGGGCCAAACTATATTTGCTGCTCCACCAGGGAACAGTCCATCAAGCCTCTGGCGTGGATATGGGTGCTGAAAAGTTTATAATACTAAGATTTAGGTAGAAGGGAATAGTCAAGTTAGTTGAGAGAACAGTCTATGTGCCCCAAAATAATCTATGTGTTCCTTGTCTTGTGAGTGGGAAGCCCTCCATCCAATTTCTATACCCATCGCTTCTGTGAATTTGGCCAATGTTGGAGGTTCCCGGCTATGTCTTTCAGTTTGAGTGGACCTCTTTTGTCCCCAGTCCATTATTCCATTGAAGGACCTCCTGAGTACCCAGGGCCCAAGTAGGAACTGTGCTGACAATGCACTTAGTATGTTAAGGAAGTCAAGTGTAAGTGATGGGAAAGTGTGTACATTGGCTGCTGCAATTGGATGACCTTAGAGGATGCCAGACAGTGCCACATATCGACCATATTGTTGTGCAATGTTTTCATGACTGTCACCATTAATCGATAGAATGACCACCCCGAGAAACCCTAATAGAGCTTGCATGAAACCCATGAGAGTAGCCCATGCAGGTCAAGACTGAGCACCTGGTGCCTTCCAAGTTTCTTGATGAAGGTGTATATCTAATTTGTAATACTTAGCTTCCTCAAGCACTGCTCCCCTCTTGCTGGGTCCAGAATTTAATTAACATTCCATGTCAAGAGGTATACAGTGCCTCCAGCGGTATGTCGTTTGAACCAATCATGTGGATATGTGCATGTTTGTGCGGAGTGTCAGAGAGGAAGATGTGCAGTGTCTAGGTGCAGCTGTGGGAACATGCAATGGCATCTGGGCAGTACGTTCATATGTTGTGTTAAAAAACTGTACTAATAAACAAAAGTCATGAACCCCAACACGCCCCCACCCAATACCTTGAGAACATGAAGTATCTGTTGTGGAATAAACTAGGAACTGCTGCCAACCGGGCAACAATACCCCAACTTCATTCCTATTTACCATACCTATTACCATTACCCAAAATGTAACCCTGCAGTGAAAAGAAGAAACTGAGTACATAAACGGGTTATAGAGTGGCTCTCTGCTACATTATCAAAATCAATCTTTCAGAGGGGAACCCATGAGATCAGGAGGAGGATTGTGCCCCCTCTGCTCTTTGAGGGGATGGAAAATGCCCATCGGGGATTCAGGATTCATGTACTTCAAACGGCAAGGTCTGGAATTGGCAGCATAGCCCTCTGGGAGGGAAAGCACTGCAGGTTGTGGTAAGATTGTCATGGTAATCGTGCCCATCCTCTGTGCTTTACACGGTCCTCTAGGTGTGTGGACAAGTGTTGTACCTCACACAGGAGATCATGTCTCTCTCCCAGGCAGCCTCTGGGGTATTAAAGAAGAACGTCTTGTTTTAGTTGAAGACCTTCAAACACAATGAGAAGAGTAGCATATATAAAGTTTTTCTTTGACTTCCAGAAAGCGTTGTCTCTGTTGTAGAGCTTTCAGTGTACAGTCCGGAAAGACCTTCACCATAGTTGCATTACAAACCAAGACATCTTATTTCCAAGAGGCTTTAAGGATGATATCGCAGTCAGAGATATTGAAGATGCGATCATTAATGGGGTGCAGAGGAGTCATGCTCCATAACAAACAAGAAGATAGTTCCTCTTTCAGGAGCCAGGACTGCTGCCAGCTCATCATGATTCACAAACCAGGTGGGGGGTGTTCCTTATGCCCCCTACAAGACTCCCACAATTCCGGTGTTGTTTCTGCTGGACCATCCCTCTGTATTCTCCGCCTACACTTTGAGGTGATTTCATTAAACATTTTGTTCACCAATTTATGTAATAGCTTTGATATCCAATATTGAATACTCATATACAAATATATCCATTTATCACTTTTGATCATGTGTATGAATCTATTGTCTCCACATAGTCCCCCTGATTATTTATTTTTAAAACATTTTTGCCATTCTTGGACCTATTGGCAATTAGAGCACAACACTCACAACAGGTGCTTTTCAACTTACAAAATTGGGCATAATTGGAAAACACAAATAGCCATATTTTACATTTAGGTATGTTCACAGTAAACATTTATTAAATATGTGCTGGTGGCATACATGCTAAATGCTCAATGTGTGCTGGAGAGTGGCTTTACAGATCCCACTTGTGGTATTTTCAACCCTTAGCAGGCAAGCATAAAACAGCTTTTTAACACTGCAAGTCAAGCTGCAATGCAAACATGAAAATGTTTTGAAGTGTTTACATCTTTCTCTAACTTATAAGTGGCATCTAAAGTGTGCTTTGAAGCCGGAGTGTCCAGTTACATGATGTTCAGAAGTAAAACATGTGAACTGTGCTAAACTTGAATGTTTCAGTAGTTACAACACATTACTACATATGTTCCTGACAATTTACCTTTGACAAAGCAGGCAATGTGCATTAAGCAGCATGTTTTAGAATTTTTTAAAAATGGAAGAACGTAGATTTATTGCATCCATGTCACAGATATGATTTGTACACAGGTTGTTGTTTCTTTTACTTCATAAATTTAGAGTTAACATTGCAGTACAGCCTGGCTACAACACTCCTGCTGTCTATGTATAGCTGTCCCCACAAAACTCAGATATCTGGCCCCCATGGGTTTGATTTAAATTTGCAAAAGGGCTCTGCTAGAAAGCTAATTATCCAATTGCAAAAGAACGAAATGGGAGAAAATCGGATTATTTTACCCAAAGGCCGGCTAGCATACCTCACACTGTTGGAATTGGCTGAGGACAAGGCTAGAGGAATTCTGAAGAAGAGTGCTTCTGCCTGCTCAGGAAGGTTCAAGGAATTACATTCTGCATTACATTTTGCTGTCTCATGAACCCTAGTTATGAAGGTTATTCTGTATGGTCAGGCTTTGAGATGGATTTGTGTTCCGTGCTAATGTTGATTTTCTCTGAGTAAAGACTCTTACCTAGGCCACAGTCCACAGCCTAGGCCACGATTACCAAAGCTAAGCCCGGGATTGCTAACAGAATCTTGCAATTAATATGTAGGCTCCTGCCATCGCTTACTTAAAGAATAAGGCTGTTAGTCTTCCAAATTATCAGTCTGGTTCAGTGCAGCAGGAATATATACAAAACAATGGGCCCCATTCACAGAACTAACTTAAGACAAAATCCTAAACTTACTAGCATTTTGGTATTCACAGAAGGCACTTACTCATTTTGGTGTTCACAGAAGGCACTTACTCATTTTGGTATTCACAAAAGGCACTTACTCATCAATGAGTAAGTGCCTTCTGTGAATACCAAAATGAGTAATTTACTCAAAATGGGTAAGTTACTGAAAATGAGACTTACTCATCACTTGCTCATCAATGAGTAAGTGCATTCTGTGAATACCAAAATGAGTAAGTTACTCATTTTGGTATTAACAGAAGGCACTTACTCATCAATGAGTAAGTGCCTTCTGTAAATACCAAAATGAGTATGTGTCTTCCGTGAATACCAAAATTGGAGTACGTTTAGGATTTTGTCTTAAGTTAGTTCTGTGAATCAGGCCCAGTGTGCCTCCAAAGATTTGTTTTCATTTGTAAACGATTCACTGATGCCCCCTTTGTAGAAGGAAGAGAACAATTGAAGGATTTGAAAATTTCTATGATGAGAGCAACAATTTAAATCCCAAAAAATACCACTAGAAATGCTTTTTAACATTCAAACATTTGTTTTACAATTTGAGATTGATTCAAGGACAGATCTATAGACTTTTATTAAGCATTAAGATGATGTTTGTGAAATCAGGATAATGTAATCGAGCAACACATTGTCACTCACCACTCAAAGGCGATAAGATCAATAGAATTATTATAAACAAAATCACAGAAAATAGCACACAGGATCACCTATGTAAGTACCTATTCATCGGTATGACTAAAGATCAAGTACATTTTGTTGAAACATTGGCAAAATATACAATTCAACAACATTTTATCCGCAAATTCACAGTCCCTCACAAGTTTGCATATAGGGACGAAATCTGTGTGACATGTTACAGAGAAAAGATATGCCGCTATCTTTTGGGAAAAGGAAAAGAAGATCTTTACCATAACTGATACCAGTTAATGCAACAATACCTGCTGATCACTGTATCTGTGCTTAAAATACAACTTGCCATGTGAGTGTAGACTTGCAATTCATTCAATACATTGCCCAGGTGTTATTTACCACAGAAGGGAAATAATATGTTGTCAAAAATGAAAAACAATGAACCATCTATTCTTTGCCTGAAGAATTCAACATAAGTGATTGCTTTTTGAAGAAAAAAAAACATATTACTCAAGCAAATGAATTGTCAAATTGGAGATATTGTTCCACATCCAACACGAACAGTTGATCATATCAGTATTCTTACCGTTTTCAAAAAGAAACTTTATCGATGAGTCAATTGTATTTGTTTCTTCCAAAAGAGTTGACTATATTCTAAATACAGTTTACTATATTAAAGTAAGCATATGGACATTCTTAACTTGAAGGCATTTAAGGTCCCATTGAGCATAATATGTCTGAAAATTTATAAATATTTAACTCTAAGGGCCTGATTCAGAGTTCCCTGTAATATTCCGACCCATGCTTAAACGTTTGTTTATGCACTGGTGGGAATTATGAGTTTGATGTTATTTAACGCATCCGATAATTATCTAATAAACCAGCCTTCATTAAATTTAAACAGGTTGAAGCTGTCATAATTAAATAGGGCAAAACATCCTGTATTTACCATTTTGTGTGGATTTTGGTGTATTAAACACCTAAATCCACATTATTCCCCATGAACTCATAATAAGTGTTATTTATTGCACTCAATAAACAATGTACCCCTGGTATCCTTATTTATCAGGAGCCATAAATATCACCTTGGCTCATAATCAGGTCCTATGATGGTTGCCACAAATTATTAAATAGAAATTAACAAAATTTGATAATAGTGAAAATATTGGAACCTAAACAGGCAAGATGACACATATCAAGTCATGCAAAGTCACTTTAAGAGACCTTGCGTTGCTTGGTAAATCAGGAATAACCCAGGAAGCATGAAATGCTGTCTTGTGTTACTCAGTGCCAGAGAAGTGTCACATGGGTGGAGTGTCAGTGCTCCCACTCATCCATCCACGCCTTTTGGTGCATGCCCAGATTTGCCACAACAAGTAAAACTGAGAACGCATCAAATTGTAACCTTTTTGATAGATTTGCAATGGAGAGAAATATAGTTAATTCTCCTCATTGTTTCCTCTTTCTACCTATGCTGCATTCTGCAGCAGACTTACAAATAAGAAAACGCTTCTAAAGACGTTTTTGGGGCTGAAAGGTGTACCTTCCTGCACAAAAACAATCCTGCCTATAATACCCTCGCACCATGGCACAAGGGTGCATGCATTGGCACTAAGCTGCACATAGTGCACCAGTGTATTGAAAGAGAAGGAATGCACCATATCTTAGCAAATATGTTGCATTCCTGCCCTCTCCATTTTACACAGTACAGAAAATTGTCTGCCGCAGTGCACTGTATCAAATATTCTTAAATCTATCCCTTGGTGTCCACTTAAGTTTTCTAGGTATCGTTCTCTGGAATAGTATATTATTCCTCCAAAGTTTGCTTTACTTTTTCATGTGTAACTGGCACACCCAAGGGTGCATTAAGCCTATTCAAGAAACTTCCCAATTTTTACATTGATACTTTCATTGGCTTTGGCTTGAATGCTGGCAGGCAATTTAATTGACTTAGAACAAGATTAAGAACCTTTGCAACCATTAAATAGGTCAAATATCAATGGCGACTTGGCAGCAATGTTAGATGCAAATTCTGCTAAAATCATGGGAATTAACATTGACAATTGTTCTTTTCTTAAGCTTCAATTGTCTCATATTTGGACAACACATCTTGTGTCGTTAGAGTTGTGTCCACTAAAGTGACTGTTGGAGCAGGTATAGGGTTTTCCTTTCACTCTGGTGACCTGCAAACTTGGGTCTGTGATGTGACACATTGCAAATCTGTAGTGTACACAAATACCTTCTCTTCATAGGACAACACGCCATCTGATGCAGAGTTTGGTTATCCTCCCCCAGAAATATGTATGTGTTCATGTCACTTCTGCATTAGTGAAATGCTGAAAGAAAATCAGCCAAGTCTGGAAATCTCAAAATGTCATAAGGTGAGTCTCTAAGGCCACGATCAAAGGTCCTTTACTGAAATTTGATTTACATCTTCTGATATATAAGGTAATTACCAAATAAAAATATCTTAATGGGAATTCATTTGGAGCTGTTTCGCTGAGAGGGTGCTCTGGAACATGATACACTGCAGGTTCCTATGATTTGTGTACTTTTTTATTGAGTGGTTATCTCCTAGTAAATAATACTACTGCTCACACAGTTTTGATAGTAATGAGCCCTTTATCAGAGATAAAGTAATTTTATGTGGCTGGGATAGTAATATGTGAGAACACAGCATGGTGGTATTAGCTTTTATTGGGGTTCAATTGAGACAGCACAGTTTCCAGCATGGAATGAGAGGTACCCACTATGGAAGCACAATATTAAGGTGGTGTAGCACAACAGTGAATATGAAAGTGCAAATGTATTTGGCTGCACAAGTTCCTTCCAACACCATATTTTTACAAAGCAATATGGTCATCATTTGTCAGTTACAAAAACATATCTATGAAAAGACTAGGACACCCTATAATGCTTTTGAACTCCTTCATTAGATTGTGTTCACCTTTCGATGTCCATTTTAATATTGAATGGGGATAATATAGATCCAATAAAATGCACAGGTATTACATGGACTTGCACTTCTCTGCAAGAGCTGTTGGCACAGTTGTCAGAGGACAGCCTATTCATGGCACGCACAGTCTTTCTCAAATGTGGAATAAATCACTGATATGGTGAATGTTGGCAAGTGTTTAACGGAGGTGGCAAACTGGGTGTAATCTGAGGATCACTTTGATTGACAGGGTAATCTGTATTACTGCCAGACAGTGGACTATCCCAACACACACTCAGGAACTATGACAGCTTTTCCTGCTCTCTTTTGAAATGATTTTACCTACAGAGATTTTCTCTTTTTTTATAGGACCCGTACCCTCCAGATATTCCCCCGCAGCCCAACTACCCTAGACATGCAAGATCCCCACATTTTGAAATCACCAGAGATTCAGGTGGGGTTAAAAAGGCAATGTTTATTCACCACATTGTATAAACATGACAAGCAATAACATGCATATCTAAAATCACAAGTTATAACATAACTACATTTAGGAGCATATCATGCTCCATCACCTTCTCAACCCTAAGGGAGGAACACCATCTGGTTCGCATCTCGCAACTGGGTATCCTACGCCAAGTGCCGTGCACCTGCCCCTTAGAGTGGTGGGTCCCGCCCTTCTATCCTTGTCCGCCATTACCGGGGCCCACCTCTCAACCACCAGGCTGCCCAGGGTCACCCGGGAGGCTCGAAACCTGTCGCCCTAGCCTCCCCAGCCGGTGGTCACTTCCTCCCAGTGGAGAGCTTGCCATATCCCCCCTCAGAGCTGGCCTATGGAGCCCGGCAAGCGAGCTCCCATCCATCTTGTTTAGCCACTATTTACTGATCGCAGGTCTCTTCTCCGCCACAAGGGTGGCCAAGGCCCACAGGTCTGACACCCTCCCCACCTGCGTTCAGAATAAATGACCAAAGTTCTTGGATAAAAGTATTAGTTCCATAGTCCGACAAATGTACCCCATCCTGGTGGTACATTGCTTCTCCGGAAATCATCCGGTGCTAGAGGTAGCGCAAGCGGCCCTTCACTGAGCACAACCTTGATAGTTCGCCGTTCAATCGCCTCACCGAGACGTTCAAAGATCTAGGAAGCACTCCTGGGCCCCACGCCCTGCGTGATATCATGCCAGACCAGACTATTTTTGTCGATGGGAACTCATGCCCCAGCCAAGCAAACTCTGCTAGTAGGGCTTCCTTGACAGCCAAGTGCCCCCTGTCGACCATGTCGTTGCCTCGCAAATGCAGAATAATCCAATCCGGCGTTTTGTGCTCTCGTGCCCTGAGCTCCTTGACGATCCACCTCAAGTGTCGGATACGCATCCCTCCAACGCCGTGTCATACGAATTCGGTCTCGCCTAATGCGGCCGGTTTCACCACCTCTCTTCGCTGCAAGCGCACCGCCGCGCGACGCACGAAAAAGTGCCCGAGTACCCATACCGCGGAAGCGGGCATACTAATCAGAAAGGAGAGAGATGAAGCCGTTAGACACTGCACACATATGTTTTACAACAATTCAGGCCTCACATATCGCTTATAGCAGTCAGAGGTCCAGCGACCAACACCTTTCACCACGTTGGGGGCGAGTCCGGCCCCAGCCGCCAAAGTTGCGGCGCCAATCCTAAATGAATGAGAAGAATAGCCCACTGCTCCCAGACCCAGATTCCCCAGAGCCAACCCAAATACAGCCTTAAACTGGTATTGAGACAGGCAATCCCCGTTTTCATGGACGAAAAGAGCCGACCCCCCCTGCTGGGCGTCGGGCCAGGTACGCCTGCATACGGAGCAGGCAGCTATCCCAGGGGCTGGCAGCAAATGGATGGTGACCCCCTTTCCTGTTTGGTCTGTCTTGGACCGTCCCAACCACAATTCTAGGCCCCCCGGGGAAAGGGAGATATCCTTGAACTGCAAGCCCCCCCCCCCCATGGTCTACCCTGGAGGCCCCAACTATCTCACCCAGGCGAAAGGCCCCATAGAAGGCCAGGCAGAAGGCCGCCCACAGCATGATTCCCTCAAACGGTGACTGGCAAATAACAGGCAGTACCCCCAAAATATCAATCAAGGTCGGGAGATCCAAAGGCCTACGATAGTCCCGCCGTGGCCCGTCTAATCGGGCCCATCCTGCTAATGCCTTCCTGATCAGGAATGAAGCCCCAGGGTCCCGCTCCACCGCCAGTTTAGCAAAGAAGCCTATCGCTGCTAAGGAAGCCCTAGCATAGGACACTGTTTTGCCCTGATCCCGCAGAACCTGTAAGAAAGCGTACATCGTTTCAGTTGAAAAGATCCTCGCATCTCCCATCTGTTCCACAAATGACCTGTAAACATTAAACTGTGACTGATAGGCACGTTTGGTGCGATCACACAGAGCGGCACCTACCAGCCCCGCTAAAGCGGGGCTCCAATTTTCCACAGTGACATAGGGAACGTCGTCATGCGCTCTTCCGCCTGCGGGTGGAACCTCCGGAAGTCCTGCAACTTGGAACGAGACAAAGCGTCAGCAGCATGGTTATCAACACCAGGTATATGCGCAGCCTTAAAAGTCAAATTCAATTTCAAGCATGCCAACACCAACAGCTTCAGCAACCTCAGCACATGTGGGCAAGTCGCCCCTTGCCGATTGATAACCTGAACCACCGCCATGTTATCCGACCAGAAGGTCACTGCCCTGTCCCTGAAGCGCTCCGCCCAAACCGTAACTGCCACCCAAATGGGAAAAAGCTCTAGGAAAGCTAAATTCTTTGTCAAGCCTGTTAAGTGCCACTCCGCTGGCCAGACCGCTCGCACCAGGCAGGGCCCAAGATCGCCCCAAAACCAACACTCCCGGCTGAGTCGGTGTATAGGCCTAGCTCAACACTGGACACCGGCGGCGCGGGCCAAACTACCCGCCCGTTGAAATCTGCCAGGAAGTCTCGCCACACCTTAAGGTCTTCCTTAACCCCTGCTTTTAACCTCACCCGATGATGCTTCTGGGTAAGACCTACCATCGCTCTGGCTATAGACCTCGAGAAAGGGTGTCCCATGGGAATGATGCGCAAAGCAAAGTTTAGCTGACCCACAAGAACTTGTAACTGATGCAACGTCACCTTCGGACACGCCAAGGCTACCTCAATTGCTAGGGAAAAAGCTCTTACTTTATCCATTGGCAATCTACATTCCCCCGCTACTGTGTCAATTTCGATGCCCAGGAAGGACATGCACTTGTCTTGCTCGGTGCCAGCGGCACCCCAATTTCTTTCAACATAGCCACCAGCTGACTCAGGGCCAAAGCGCAGGCACCATGAAATTGTCTAAGTAATGCACCACATCTGTATATCCTGACTTTTGCGAAAACACCCATTGCAGCATGGAGCTAAATGTCTCAAAGTACTTGCAGGAGACCGCACAACCCATACGTATACATCTGTCATAATAAAATTGCTGTTGGACCTGAAATCCTAGCAAATGGTAATCCTCGGGGTGCACCGGCAACAAGCGGAATGCTGACTCAATATCGGTTTTCGCTAGCAACGCCCCCCGGCCTAGCTCCCTCACTTTCTGAACCGCGGCATCAAAAGACGAGTACGTCACTGAGTAGACTGCCAGGTCGATGGCATCATTTACAGATGCACCCTTCGGTGCAGATAAGTTATGAATCATCCTGAATTGTCCCGGCTCCTTCTTGGGCACTACTCCCAGAGGGGAGCACACATAATTCTCCCAGGGAGGAGCCGGGAACGGGCCTGCTACTCGGCCTAAGGCCCGCTCTTTTTCCACCTTTGTGGCCACTACTGAGGGATGGGTTCTTGCTGAAACCTGGTTCCTACACTGATTAATAGGGGGGACATGAGACGCTGGGATACGAAATCCACTGGAAAAACCCTCAAACAACATCCTAGCAGCTGCCCTGTCTGGCTACCTGTCCAACCAAAAAATCATCTTTTCAATATCCACTGGAGTAGGCAGTTTAGACTTGGGGAGGCTTGATATCCTTAGGGGCTGTACCCCCCCGTTCTTTGGATTTCTTGTTGCACTTTGATTCGGGATGGGACGGGTGACCGCAGTAGGCGCATGCGTGCTTAAACTTGCACTGCCCGGGGGGCCATGTGCACCCTTTGCCCTTGAATGCCCAGCATGTACCTTTCTTCTCGCCCAGCCCTCCCTGGGAAGTCCGAAAGGGCTGCCTAGCCGGGTGTTCCCTATTGCTCACGCTCTCTAACCATGCATTGACCTCAACCTGATCCCAACAAATGGAGGGGTTTTCCTCTTTCGCCCAGCAAAACTCCCTATCATATGTCAACCAGGCTCAACCACCATGCGTGGAGTGGGCCTTCACGATCTTATTTGTATAAAACACCAGCGGAATCGCCAACTATGCCCTTTTTTCCAACAACACTGTCATATAAACGTGAAAGCCGAACAACCAATTGGTTATTGTCTCCTCAATCCTAGGCCTCCGATCTCGGAAGGAGTGCTCTTTTCCCTCCCTGTCCTTGTAATCTTCCTCTCTACTCTTCGGCCTGATAAGGGAAAATATATCTACGTAGGCACCCTTCCAAATCTTTTCTCGCATTTCCATACTCACATGCGTAGCTAACATCCCTGACTGAGATAATACGTTCCCCTGACTGACCCCCACCTCGCTGCTCCTTGCTGTAGCGTCACAAGGCTTACCTCCTGTAGGTGTTACAGCTATCGCAATCGCGGGGGGATGGGCTCCAATCGCAACACTGGACAACGCCTTGCGCGAATCGACTAAGAGCGCCAACTGCCTCTGCATGTCCTGCAACGTGCCCTGTTCTGTGGCCTGAGGGGGCCCCCACGGTGCCGCCGCTCCAGCGCTCACCCTCTCAAATACTTTCTCCGGAGCTGATAATTGGCCCACTAATGTGGAAACTGACGCCAGCAATCTATCTAACGGATTACCCGCGGCTGCCACTGCGGCAACCGGCTGCGGTGGGACTGGGGCCGGGGGGACTGTAACTATTGGTACCGGGCCTCCTGGGGCCAACGCCTTCAGCGCCTCCCTAATCTCAGACAAAACTGAACCCACTGGGTCTACTGGCACGGGTCAGAAGGGTAAACATGCTCTGCATCTAACGGAGGCGTGGGGACGGGACCTACTGATCCCTCGTCCCATTTCCCCCTGACAGGGCTAGGCCTACTTTTCTCCTGCCTTGCTCCTCCTTTTCTTTTAGGCTGTGCCCTGGCTTTCTTCTTTAATGGCGGACAAGCGGCCTTCGGTGGCACTCCCCTGCGCGGCCGCTCTACAACTCCGGGCTGTTCCCCCACGCGAAGAGTCGCTCTCATCCCCGCTACTGGGAGTCTCCTTGCTCAACTTTTCAGCAGTAATTTCATAATCTGTGCAAATTCAGTCTCAGAATCTTTTCACTTTTGTCCTCCTTTTTTGGGCGCCATGCTAACTATACCGTGCTTCGCACTACCTTGCTATAACACCTAACGCGCCCGAGTTCGCTGCTCCCGCACCCCTAAGCACCGTTCACGCCGCCCGGCAGGAGCCCATACCACGAGGATCCCCGCACACAGCCGTAAGCCCCGTAAAACAGCGACACTCCTATCCCTTCCCAGCACCCACCGTGACTCACGGCTGCCCACGAGGCCCTCCGAGGCACTCGACCCCTTACCTGGCTACACGAACGATGCTCGATCCTTCTGTTTCTATAGTTTCTGAAAGCCGGCCCGGATCACGATAATGGCCAGGTGCCGGCGTGAGTAGTCAGGTATCCAGGAGTGATAGCGGGAACAGAGACCCCAGTCACAGGGAGTTCACCCTAAATAGGCCCAGAGTCTCCACCCCTGACCCTTAGGTCACGCGATATCGCCGGACCGGAAATGGGTCGGCCGGACGCCTATTGGGCCGGCCGCCCGACCAACCACCAGAGACCAGGGGCAGGCGGGGTCCGGAGAGGCCGGGTCCTAAGTGCGCGCTGCGTGATTCTCCGCGCTTGTCAAATGCAATCCTTAGTCATAAACGCTGTGGTGCTCCTTATCAGCATGGTTTATGGATGGCCAGTTGGGTGAGTGAGTGAGTGTTAGATCTGGGGGTCTCTAGTTGGCAATGGTATTCACAATTGTCCAAATAGGGACCCTTACTTCTAAGTCAGGATAAGGGGATTACACTCCTTAATAACCCATGCTCAACCCCTTGGTAGCTTGGCTTGAGCAGGCAGGCTTATCTCAGAGGCAGTGTGTTAAGCATTTGTGAATATACACAGTGATACAGTGAAAATACTACAGATGGACACAACACAGGTTTTATAAAAATAAGTATTCTTTAAATAGACTTAACACAAGACCACAAACTACAAAAATCCACAATACTCCATTAAGATTGCTTTAAAGATGATAAAAGTTACTTAGTTCAAGTTGATGATAAATGCGACAAAGTTCCTGGATACGTAACGCAAAGTAAAAAAAGGCTTGCAAAAGGGGAGATGCGTTGGCTCCATGATCCAAGGGAAATGATGCATCGTGCCTCAATGCTTGCGCAGAGTAGGGGATGCGCCGTAATCCTTACCGGTGCAGAGGTGATGGGTAGATTCTCGGCCTGCGGCCCGTTGCGGTGTGCAAGATGGCGCCTTGATGCGATGTGATGATCCTGTTGCGATGCGAGAAGATGGCGCCCTTGATGCGGCGATGCATTGATGATGCTTAGACGCCCTGGCAGCCTTGCAACGACTCTGTACTTTGGAGCCGCGACAGGCCCTGCGACACACTTCTCCGGTGATGCGATGGCGACTCTCTCGATGGCGTCATGCTTCGCCTGTGATGGGACAGCAGGCAGCTTCGATGAACACATGCTTCCAGGGAGATGGAGCGAAGGCTCGCTTTTCCGGCGATGTGATGATTTCAGCTGCGGCGGTGACACGCCTCCTCTCTATGCATTGTGCTTCCAGCTCCCAGCAACACGCAAATATCTGTAGATAGAATTCCTAGCAAGGAAATTCAAAGGGGGAGCTGGAGATGAAGTCTTTTCTCCCTGAGACTTCAGCAGGAGGCAAGCACAGTTCAAGCCCTTGGAGAATATTCTGTAGATGATGAAAGTCCTTAAAAAGTTCCTTCTCCTTTCCTTGGCAATGAAGCAACCACTGCAGGCCAACCCAGCAAACTGCACACTGGCAGAGGGGCAGTCAAACTCCTGCAGCTCCCTTGGTCTTTCTCCTTGGCAAAAGGTTTCTTGTTCCAGAAGTGATCTAAGGTTCTTTGGACTGGGTCCCAATATTTATACCCCAAAAATCCTTTGTTCTGTGAAGGCAGAGAGGCCTCTGCCTAATCCAAACCAGTTCCTGAGAACTTTGTTTACATGACTCCTTCCTTCCTTTTACTGTGCAGGGCAGAGACATCAGTCGCCCCACAGTAGATGGAGCCAGCGCAGGGGAGGGAAGGTACAGCTCTGGAGCACTTTGTTGACAAGATTCCTTCTCTCTTTTGACAGTGCAGGGCAGAAACATCAGACAAGACACGGGAGGTGGAGCCAGCATTGTAGAGGGAAGGCCCAGCCCTATTCAGGTCCCTGGTACAAATCCTCCCTCCCATCTAGATGCAGATCTCTCTATTCACCACTGGGCTACCCCAGCCTGTCTCCTGGAATCCCCCAGCCCTGTCACTCACAAACTAAGCATGGGGTGAAAATTCGTTCCGCTCGCTGAATTTTGCGGATTTTTAGCGATTTCGCGATCCGCGAATCTCGCGAAATCGCGGTAAAATCTGCAAATCAGCGGGGACGAATTTTCAGCCAAGCACTAACAGGGTTACAGCAGCAGGTGCAAACGTTGAAGCTAATTTTTTGTAACCTTTTACAAAAGGGTTACAAAGAAATTAACTTCAACTTGGGCACCTGCTGATGTAAGTCTGTAAGTGCTTCCTGGCGCCTCGTTGCCTACTTGCAACTATTCTCTGACCCTGCTCAGACCCTTGAAGCAGGGTCAGATAATAGTTACAAGTAGGCAATGAGGCGCCTGTCACGAAAATTAAACCTCAACAGGAAGCACTGAAAGATATAAAAACAAGCATTTGCAATGCAATAGGTCTTGCATTAGGAAAGTTTGAGCTATTGGTCTTGTAAATGACAATTTTGTTTTATTTATGTGTTGGTTTTGAGAATAGCTAAATTAATAGCTTTGTCATTTACAAAGCCAATAGTTATAACTTTCGCAAATGTGACACCTATAGCATTTGTAATGCAACATGTTTTGTATTTACGTGACTTAGCTGTATTGATATTACAAATTACAATGGCTTTTAATTTTTTTAAATAATTAATACTTAAATAAAAGTGATTTTAATTTATAATGGCAATAGCTTAAATTTTTGTAAATAACTTTTGTGAAGATTATGTTCAGTGTATTTTATTGTGACGAAAATCCAAGAACAGAAATTAAATATTAACATCTTTTTCTGACATTTGTAATAAAGTTTGAAACATTGAGAGAACATATTTGAACCAGTTGTTGTTGAATGGTTACGCAGATTGATGCTGGAGTGGCGCTGAGTGGTGCTGTGGTGGTGCTGAGTGGTGCTGTGGTGATGCTGAGTGGTGCTGTAGTGGTGCTGAGTGAAACTGGGATGGTGCTGAGTTATGCTAGGGTGGTGCTGAGTGGAGCTGTGGTGGTGCTGAGTGATAATGTGGTGGCACTGAGTGATGCTGTGGTGGCATTGAGTGATGCTGTGGTGGCGCTGAGTGGTGCTGAGTGGTGCTGTGGTGGTGCTGAGTGATAATGTGGTGGTGCTGAGTGATAATGTGGTGGTGCTGAGTGATGCTGGGGTAGCGCTGAGTGATTATGTGGTGATGCAAAGGGCAGAAAGGCACAAAAAACAGCCTATATACCAAAAGACACACCTCTATCCATGTGTGTCAAAGCAAATTATGCAGTTTATCCCTACCTCTCTCGAAACTAACTTAAGTGATGTTTATCATCAAGGGGGAGACATCCCTTAAGGATAACAACTCTCACTCACCCGAAGGTGACATGCTTCATCATATGGGTCCTCCTTACCAGTGTAGAAAACCTAGTCAACACTGGGAGCTGCTACTTCAAGTTTTAAGGAAGGAGCTCGGAGATGTTTTTTAGTAAGGAAAAGGATAGTAATCCCATATGTGGAATTATGGTGTAGTGAGGTTAGCAGCGATGTGTGGGATAATAGAAGGTGGATTAAAACTGCCTAAATAGAATACACTGTCAACTACTTTATTATAGTGTTCTACCTGACAGGATTAAAATGAAACAGCACAGTGGTGTAAATATATAACCACTGTCACTTTATGGTCAACATGTTTCAGCCTGTTGATCAAAACCTTTGTATCAGCGGCTTTCTTCAGGACCAGATAATGCTGCTGCAAAATGTAAGAAAAAATATAATAATAAAGTTTATACAACACCGGTATTCCTGTTTTTCTTTTTGTTGTCAGGTTATACCCAAGGTATCCTCAACTGTAGGATAGCCATGCCTCACCTCTACCTGACAGGCTGCTCTGGAGGGAGGCCCCGCGCTTTCTGTCGGTACCTCGATTCAAGAAAGAGCTCACCCCGGAAGGTCTCATCTTTCAGATGCATCAGGTTGTTAATACCCAGCACCATGGCACACCTTTTGTGCTGCTGCTGCGTTACAAAAGGTCTCGGTAGAGGGTAGGAGTGGTGAACCAGAGGGTGGCAGTGATGAACCAGAGGGTGACAGTGATGAACCAGAGGGTGGCAGGGGTGAACCAGAGGGTGACAGTGCTGAACCAGAGGGTGGCAGTGCTGAACCAGAGGGTGGCAGGGGTGAACCAGAGGGTGGCAGTGATGAACCAGATGGTGGCAGGGGTAAACCAGAGGGTGGCAGTGGTGAACCAGAGGGTGGCATGGGGGAACCAGAGGGTGGCAGTGGTGAACCAGAGAGTCGCAGTGGTGAACCAGAGGGTGGCAGTGCTGACCCAGAGGGTGACAGTGGTTAACCAGAGGGTGGCAGTGGTGAACCAGAGGTGCTGTGATGAACCAGAGGGTGGCAGTGGTGAACCAGAGGGTGGCAGGGGTGAACCAGAGGGTGGCAGTGGTGAACCAGAGGGTGGCAGTGCTGAACCAGAGGGTGACAGTGGTTAACCAGAGGGTGGCAGTGGTGAACCAGAGGTGCTGTGATGAACCAGAGGGTGGCAGTCATGAACCAGAGGGTGGCAGTGCTGAACCAGAGAGTGACAGTGCTGTACCAGAGGGTGGCAGGGGTGAACCAGAGGGTGCTGTGATGAACCAGAGGGTGGCAGTGGTGAACCAGAGAGTGACAGTGCTGTAACAGAGGGTGGCAGGGGTGAACCAGAGGTGCTGTGATGAACCAGAAGTGGCAGTCGTGAACCAGAGGGTGTTAGTGGTGAACCAGAGGGTGGCAGTGCTGTACCAGAGGGTGGCAGGGGTGAACCAGAGGGAGCTGTGATGAACCAGAGGGTGGCAGTGATGAACCAGAGGGTGGCAGGGGTGAACCAGAGGGTGGCAGTGGTGAACCAGAGGGTGTCAGTGCTGAACCAGAGGGTGACAGTGGTTAACCAGAGGGTGGCAGTGGTGAACCAGAGGTGCTGTGATGAACCAGAGGGTGGCAGTCATGAACCAGAGGGTGGCAGTGGTGAACCAGAGGATGGCAGTGTGAACCAGAGGATGACAGTGCTGAACCAGAAGGTGGCAGGGGTGAACCAGAGAGTGGCAGTGCTGATCCGGAGGGTGGCAGTGGTGAACCAGAGGGTGGCAGGGGTGAACCAGACAGTGGCAGGGGTGAACCAGAGGGTGGCAGTGGTGAACCAGAGGGTGCTGTGCCCATACACGACCGCATGGGTAACTTCGCCATGCAAGCGGCCCGCGAAAATGCAAAAAGCCCCGCGAACACGCAAAAAACCATGCGAACACGCAAAAAACCACGCGAACACGCAAAAAAACAAAAATCAGCAAATTCGCACAAATTCGGGGATTTTGCGGATTGCGAATTTGATTTCTCGCGAATTCGTGTAACGCGAATTCGCAAATTTCGCCCATCCTTATCACAAACCCAGGCAAGGAATATACAACCTAGCAGAGGCAGGCCTGGACAGTTAGGTAAGAAAATACCTACTTTCTAAAAGTGGTATTTTCGAACAGAATATTAAAACCAACTTTACAAAAAGATATATTTTATTATTCTGAGTTCAGGCATACTAAATTCGAATTCCTACCATGTTCCCTGAGTCCGTTAGGATGATAAGAATGTAATATTCTAACTGCTCATTCTAGCCTATGAAGAACAGGTACCCTTCCAATAGTGAAAAACGAAAATGTCTGTAGTTCACTATTAGGACATGCTACACACACCAGAGCATGTCCTACCTTATACTTACAATGCACCCTGATCTTAGGCCTACCATATTTATTTTAAAAGTTTTATTGAGCGCGAACTAGACCCTTTTGGATATCAGAGCGCTTTGCAGGCAGTGATGAAAAATTATACAACAAAACAGAGAGAGTTTGAAATTAATATACGTGTACATAATGTGCAAACATACAGCAAACAAATTAGGTAGATCAGATATGAGTAACACACTGTGCAAAATAAAGCAAAGAGAAGGGTGCGGGTCGAGAGAGCATCTGTGCAATGTAAGTTGTCTGTTTGCATCCATACACTAAAAGAACTACCAGAAGGGGTAGTGGAGACGTCATGGTGTCCTTAGGTGATGATATCATGTGAATTTTTCCATGAGAATCGCCTTTACTTCATTTTGGAAAAATGCAGTAGATGTGATAAGTCTGGTTTCTGGGGGTAGTGCATTCCAGATCCTTGGAGCCATCCCTGAGAAGGAGCGTTTTTAAGTTTTCGTCTTATTGATTCTCTGGGGCTTCAGTAATAGGTTTTCTGCACTTCTTGTTGATCTATTACCCCCAGAGAAAATGAGTTTCTGAGAGAGATAGCTGGGTGTCTTATGGTGAATGGCTCTGTGAGTCATGCAGGCTATTTTTAGGTGAATTCTGGCTTCCCATGGTAGCCAGTTCAAAACTTTTAAGTCAGAGAAGATGTGGGACCTTTTTTTCGAGCTCGTGATGAGTCTGGCTGCAGCATTGATGGTGGCTCTTAGTGGTGCTGTTGATGCTTTAGGGAGGCTGCAAAGAGAAATACTTCCATACTCATAACAAAAAAGCGCTCTCAAGGGTATGGGCTATAAAGGTCCAGCACGAATTTTCACTATTTGTGATGCCTATCTAATGATTAATTCCTTGTGCGACAAGGTCAAGGATGTGACCCATATACACCCCCTAGTCATGATTAAGAAATCACTTGAACACTTAATAGAAAATGACCCGCACCAAGGTACATGTACAAAAACTATGTTGACAGAATTCTATAGTTCAAAAAATGTATTGGCATTCATTTAGAAACTTCCCACAGATAAGAATGTCAAAAGAGCTTGATTAAAGATTTTCAAGTTTTCTTTATTCAGTACTTCAATTTTAAAATTACAGAATTGCTTGTTGCCAACACATTTCGTCACATCTGTGACTACTTCAGAGCTCAATTTGTAATTTTCTGAACAGAATAGCATCAGCTACCATATAGTCTCTATGTTGACAGTGTCTGATATTCTCAAATTGATATCCTCGATGTGTACCACTCTATCCACTTAGTGCATCCCAGGGAAGGTACCTCCTGTTTCGTCGTGGGCCTCTAGTAAATTATTTTCCAGTAGCCAGCGCTCATCTGTATTATGATGATTCCAAAAGTGTCCCGGGCTGTGTATCAAACTCAACCCTGGGGATAACTAGAGCTTGAACTGCCGTCTTGAAGTAATTTTTTGGTAGGAAGGGTTTCAGCTTCCTTGGAATATTAACCTGGAAATTTGCTCCCTTTGTTGCATTGCCAATGTGTTTATGCATGTTGAGGTTGCAGTCAAGGGTTATACCCAATGATTTTGCTGAATCAATGATTGTTGGTTGAACGTTGAATACCGTGAGGTGTTTGAACCAGCCCTGGAGGAGGGGTGTTTTGGAGGGCGGAGCTATAAGTAGGAATTAAGTTTTGAGTGCATTTATCTTGAGATGGTTCTCAGCTAGCCATGATTGGGTGTTCAGCAGCATAGTTTGAAGTCTTCTGGAGTATGAATCTTATGGTAAAGTTGTGTATCGTCTGCGTACATGTGAAATTGGATGATGGATGCTTGCAACAAGACAGTAAGAGGTTCCATAAATAGATTGAACAGTGTCGAGGATAGTGTGGACCCTTGTGGGACTCCCAGAGTTACTGGTACTGATTTGGACAAGGAGTTATTGACCTTGAATTTTTGAGTCCGGTTTTGAAGAAATTAGGTAAACCAATTGAGCACTGAGCCTGATAGACCCTTTATGAGATTCAGCAGGTCAATGAGGTTCTCGTGTTTGACCATATCGAAGGCTGAGGAGAGGTCTAATAGGATGAGTAGGCATGATCCATTCTGATCGAGTATTTGTAAAGCGTCATCAATAATGTGTGTCATGGCTGATTCGGTGCCCGGCCCTGCTCTGAAGCCAGATTGGTGATTGTCAAGCAGGTTAAAGTAGTCAATGTGTTTTGTCAATTGTTGGAGTACACATTTTTCCAAGAGTTTGGCTAGGTTAAGGCTGTTAGTAATAGGGCGATAGTTGTTAAGGTCCATCGGGTCAGCTGAGTTTTTTTTTAGGATGGGTGACACTTGACCAATTTTGAGGATGTCAGTGATGCAGCTTTGATGAAGAGAGCTATTGATGATCTTGGTCCAGAGTGGCAAAATCAGAGGGGTTAGATCTTTAACTGCGGTAGCGGGGAGAGGATCGGTGGTATGATTGGCCGGCTTGAGGGTGCTAAAAATCATGCCTAATGCTTCTTCAGTATAGGTATAGAAGGAGGACCAGGTTGCTTTGTTTTTTTAGCTAAATTTTTGGGGATGCTTGTTGTGGCAGTGTTGGAAGAGTGGGAGGAATTTTGGAGTGAGGGCATGACTGTAAGACTGTGAGGTCGTGAGAAGATCTTTCTTGATGTTTTCGGTTTTTAGATTAAAGAAAGCAGAGAAATCATCACATGTGGGTTGAGTGCGAGAGGTGTCTTGTAGTTGCTGCGGTTCATCCTGAGATTGGAATTTGATTAATTCAAAAAGTTTTTGGGGACGATTTCTCGTGTGGTCTAATTGGTGGGTGAAGAATTCAGCTTTAGTGCGTTTGAACTTTCTATAGTAATCCTTTCTCTTATTCCTTAGAATTTTAAGGTGTTTGGAAGATGGGGCTGATCTCCAAATGCGTTCGGAAGATCTGAGAGCATGTCTGACATCGTTCAGCAGGTCATTGAACCAAGGTTTAGAGTTTTTCGAGGAAACTCTTTTTAGTTGCAGCGAAGCGACCTCATTGATAACCGCAGACATTGAGTTAAGGTAGTGGTTGGTGAGGTCATGTACGTTGGAGAGGCCATCCGGAGGTTGTAGTAGTTTGTGGGTGTGGGTGGGCAAAGTGTTGGGCTTGAGTTTTTTCAAGTCTCCTTTCCATATCTTTGGTTTAGTGGATTGGGCTGCATTGAGTTTCACGGTTTCCCTGATAAAGAAAGTGATGATGTGGTCGTCTGACCAATAACAGGAAAGGATTGAGTCCAGCTGAATGGAGTTATTTTTGGAAAATATTAAGTCCAGAATTGCACCTTTGTTGTGTGTGGGGCTGTTTCAAATTTGGGTGAGGTCAAGCACGCCAATGAAGTTTTTGAGGCTGTTGATCCCTGAGTCGTTGAAGTTGTTCCAGTGGAGATTGAAGTCGCCAAGGAATATTTGAGTGTTTTGATGTCCGGTGGTCGTTGTGACCATATTCATGAAGTGTTCAGTGAAGGTAAGGTTATCACGAGGTGGTTGATATATGATGTGCAGGGAACATACAGGCATGCCATTGCTGGTGATGTCGATGCACATATATTCACAATAGGAGAATGTGGGGGATAAGGCTCTGTTTACTGCGATGGTGCTCTGGTATATGCATGCAATTCCTCCCCCAGTTTTTTCGCTTCTATCCAGTCTGATGATGTTGTAGTTTGGTGGTCCCAAAATGTCCAATAGGGGCGAGGATGATTCAGTTAGCCACGTCTCTGTAAGTACAATCAGGTCAAGCTCATGAGAGATGATGAGGTCGGCGATATCTACTACGTGTCTAGCAGCCGATCTACAGTTCAGGAGGGTGCATTTAAGACTTAGTGTTATGAGGGAAGAGGTGGTTAAAGTGTAAGTGTGATTCTTCTAAGGTTATTGACGATGATTCCTCTATTGTTATGAGTGGACGACCTGTGTGGGTTGGGGGAAATAGTCGGGATGGTTGTGTGTGTGTCGGCAATGGGGGTGATGAAAGGGGGATTGTAGGAGAGTATAAGGGAGCGAATATCATTCTCCGAGAATGGGTTGGTGCTTCGGATTGGGCGGGAAGGGATATTGGGGGATGGAATGGAATTCCGGGTGGGGCGATTATGCTTGGGGGTGCATGAAAAGCGAGTTGGGGAGTAGCTTGATCTAGACATGTTTGCAGATCTGATGTGCCATGGTTTTCTATCAATCATCTTTTTGACAATGTGGAGGTCATCTTTGATTCGTAGGAGTTCAGACATAATCCTATCCAGCCTGGTGTCTGGAGCTATTGTGAGTGGGGTAAATGTGTGTAATGTTTCATCCATCTTGGAATTCAGGGCAGATGGGAATGGAGAGGGTGGCTATGATATGCATGTGTGGGGTTGTGCCGTAGCCTGGATGGGAGTACAGTCTATTGAGGGCCCATGTAGAGTGCTGGGTGGTGGTGTATATGCGGGTGGGGGTACTGGTATTGTGGGTAACAGAGGTGTTAGGGTAGTTTGTTGGTGAATAGAAGTAGTGTATGTAGCTGGGAGCGGAGTGAGGGCTGGGGGGGAGCGTGTACGGGAAGGGAGTTGAGGGAAGCCGATGAGTGTGCCAGCATTAGATCTGTGTGGTGGTGGTGGGGTGCACTCGTATGAGCTGGAGAGAGAGGCGTAAGGGGTTGGTGTAATGTGAGTGCTGTGTGTTAGGGGTGGCGTTGTGCGGTATGGGTGGTGTGGTGGGAGAGAGGGGTCTACGTGGAGGAAATGTGTAGGGGATAGTTAGCGTGAGATGAGGGGTTGGGGGGAGGGGTAAGCGGGGTGGAAGGGGTGTGTGTGGTCTCGGTCGTGTTAGGTGAAACAGATGTGAGTTGGTAGATAGAGATGGGAGGGGTTGGAGAGAGGGGTAAGCGGGGTCGAAGAGGTGTGTGTTGCCTCTGTAGTGTTAAGTAAGGCAGGCTTGAGTTGGTAGATAGGTGTGGGATGGGGTGTGTTGGAGGTGAAGGTAGTCTGGGAGGTAGGGGCATATGGCACCAGTGACTGGGGAGGGTGGGGATGAGGAGGGAGGAGGGTGATAGAGGGGGATGCTGATGTGGTGACAGATGTGTTGTCAGAAGGGGTGGGTTGGGTAGGGGGGGATGGTTGGGTCGATGTAAGGGGATTGGATATGTGGTTTTTAATGATGGGGAAGATCTTCAGTAGATTTAAGTTATGATTCATGGATTGCATAAGGATAGTGCCATTATTTTATATGGTAATTGTTGCTGTAGCTTGGAAGAGCTGTGATGGTATAATAGTGATTGCAGAACATGTGAAGATTTTCTTGTGGAGGAGATCGAGAGTAGTGTTAGGAATGCTTTCCGCCATTGGGCTCTGAATTTGGAGTGGAAGTTGATGTCAGTGGTGTCTAACATGAAGCAAAGGGAAGGTTTTGAGACTGGCAAGTGGGTGCACTTGCCACGTCGACAAGGCAGTACTAGACTGCACACAGGCCTTGCAATGGCAGGCCTGAGACACACTTTACAAGCTGCTTTTGTGGGTGGCACAACCAGTGCTGCAAGCCCACCAGCATAAGCATGGGCGAATTTTGCGAATCTCGCGTTCGCGAATTTTGCGGATTTGCGAACTCGCAATCCGCAAAATCCGCGAATTCTCGCGAATTTGCGGATTTTTTTTTTTTTGTGTTCGCGCGGGTTTCTGCCAGTTCGCGAGGGTTTTTTACAATGTCGCAAATTGCGAACTTACCTGTCGGGTCGCAAGTTTCGCGAACTTGTTGTTTCTACGTGTCCAGCCTGTTTGGGACACTCTTCTTCATCACTGCCACTCTCTGTCACCACTGCCACTCTCTGACTACTCATGCCACCCTCTGGCCCACCCATGCTACCCTCTGTTTCATCACAGCACCCTCTGGTTGTCCAGTCAGTGTACATTATTGTGGCAACGCAAGCACACCTTCCCTGCCTCAAGTGACCTGAATTAATTTGGGGCTGATTAATGTGTCACAGAATATTTTTTTAGCTGGCACCTGCTTCCTTAGTGCTTCCTGATTAGTGATCTTTTGCACTTGCTAAGTGCTTTCATTGTTGCAAAATTAGTTACAACACCTGCCCTGCCCCAACTGACAATAATGCATTAGGGGCTGATTAATGGATTTGAACTTCCAGCCTGGCTCCTGCTTGTCTCCCTTAGCTGTAATTCAGGACCTTTGTGGCATATGTGTAACTATTCTGAGGTTCAGAGCAGGGTCACATAATAGTTTCAACTGGCAACTGAACTCTGGAGGGGCCCCTCAGGAAGCACTACAGGAAATGGCTACTAATGATGAGCCTGAACTTTTGAACCTGGTAAGTAGTTACTTTCAGTTTTGCTAAGATCGTATTTCTGCAATTTTGCACTTATTCGCGGGGCGCGAACTCACGCGAACAGTGCGAACAGTGCGAGCAAAATCCGCTGCTCGCGGATTTGCGGATTTTGCGGGAGATTCGCGAATCTCGCGGATTGCGAATTTACCGAAAATCCGCAAAATCCGCGAGCGAAACGGATTTTCCGCCCATGCTTACACCAGCAGCATTTGATTTACAATCTCAGGGCACACATGGTGCACTGTACTAGGGGCTGACAGGTAAATCAAATAACCCAATCATGGAATCCCCGATTAGTACATCAATTTAACATAGGGAGCACTTGCACTGTGGCACTGAATAGCAATGGCACAGTGCACAAAGCATATAACCAGCAAAAACATATCAGAACAGAGGAGGCAATCCGTCACAATGGAAGGGAGACTCACACCAATGATGCCAGCTGTAACAGTGAGCAATGGCCACCTTGAGGTCTAACATGCCTTTTTCACAATATAATTCTGATAATTAATTACCACTTGGATCACAATATCTGTCAGATCATCACCTGTCATTGAAATGCTAATGATTTGAGAACAAATAGATTTAAACACAAGCCATGATTAAATATTGAGTAAATATTGTGTCATTTTTTATGATGCCAACTTGCCTCAGTCACCAACCACCTAAACACAGTAAGGTGCATACAAAAGTACTCAATGTGCCCAGTTGCTACTGCTCTGTATCTACCATTTAAAATCATAGAAAGAAAATGCCATTAGGGTCTACAGACGTGTTTTTAACAGACTGAAAAAGGTTGAAATTTGATACCCTCCATCCACTCTATTCACAGACGTTCTGCAGCCTGGTCAATAGGTGGTCACATTGTTATTTCTTTGAAATATGTGGGATTTGTAACCTTTATGCATAGCAGGGAAGTAACCTTTATTGTCATTGTAGGCATAGCAGACTGTCTGATGTAAGTCAAGAAGATCAAGGGTGGTCCTAATGATGTATGATGACCTACTGTTAAATTCCGATTAATTAAAATCTATTCCAGGAGCAGGTCCTGCCGGAGCAGGAATTGGCTTTTCATTCTGCACCAATGCTTTTGCAAAGAAGGGATATGAGTCCAGTTTGCACTTCAAATACTTGGATCAAAATTACCAGTGCAGATTTTCTTAAAACGAACAGCTGGAGTCTGGGCCTCAGGACCCCCTTCTGTTAATGTACTGTGTGGTGCACTGATAATCAAAGTCATATTTGCCTAGGGCAATGTTCTCTCCTATTGGCTCTTTGGATACAAGACATGACCTTTGACCACACCCTGTTACAGTACACCTGTTAAACTACCTTAAGGCATGAGTTATAAAACTGCTATAAGGGTACAGTGGACTGGGAATGGCGCTCTACTCACACGCACAGTGCTGCCTTGCTTATATATATTTATTATTTTATATGTTATTCAGGTCCTCATAGAACATCTCTATCATTTACATCAGATTCTACATAAGGTAACTCACTGCCCACTGTTGCTACATCATAAAAGGCCTTTCAGAGCAGACTGACAGAGCTCTCTTAGAGCTTGAGCACGGGGTTCAGTTTGTCACTTACTCATCTGCAAGAAACCCATTTACCTCACAAGTCGATTATACTTTGTTGTCAACTGAGATGTCAAAGTAAAATCTCAACATAAATATTATCAAATAACATTTCTTTAGTCCAGACAATGAAGAGAATTAAGTTGAGTTAAAAGGGGTTTATTTTATATCTTTTTGTTATTCATTCTTTTTATTAGAATATTATTCTCCAAAAGTTATCAACACAGATTAACAATCAATCAATCAATCAATATTTGATCATGAATCAAGGTAGTGAATACATTTTTAGCATTCGTACAATAAAAGTAACAAGGGTGCTCCATTAAGAAATGTCCCTTATCTAAGCTGAAGTCGAGATTGTAGTAAAGAGAGATAAAGGTGTCAGTGGACGACTCATGAAGAGTTCTGCTGGAAGATAAGAGCATTAGCACAAGGCTTTAACAGAATAAGCTAGAAAGTGTTCTTATCTCAAGTAGCAGCTCGAGGAACAATTAAGACTTCTCATAAAGAAATGTCAAAGAAACTCGTGACTAAATCCTTCTCTCAGAGAGCCAGGTAAGGTAATCAGTCTGCTCTGCATCAAGGGGAGAAAGAGTCGCATCTGCCTCTGCGCCAATCTGAACGCACTCTAATATAAAACACACAATTTCTCTGTTGTAACATTAATGTTCTTTTTCTTCACTTTGGCCAATAAGATTTTAGCAGGTTCCTGGGAATAGGTTTACTTCCCATCTTCTCATCAGGCTACAATCGTCTTTCAACCATGTGTCCTTGAATGTAGCTGGCACAATCTTTCTTGTTTGTAATGTCTTCTCATGAATCATCCTCCTTGTCGTCTACATCTTCTGGGATGTGAACCTCACTATCAGTTGTCTAATACAACAAATGTATATTCATTAACTAATAAATAGTAGCTTTCAAAGTTGCAACATCTGCAGCAAACAGAAAAGAAAAAACTTGCAAAGCAGTCAGTTAAAGTTAAAAATAAGCATTTCAGGATTAATGGACCTTCCACCACCAAGTGTCCTCCAGGATCAGGTATCCAACTGCCAAATGGAAGACCTGATTCTAGAATGAGAATGCCTGGTGCGGCATGCGACACCCCAACCTTCTAATGCAAACATTATGTATATGCACTACAACATTTACTTTCCTTAAAAAAAGCAAAATAAGTCCTATATGGACAACTAACAGTAGTTTAAACACTGCACTAATACAGAATACATAAAAAAATATGAGCAATAAGTTGTCAGCAATTAAAATCACTAAGTTGTACAGGGTTTTTGGAAACACACCCATGCTTAGTGACAATAGAATATTGATTACCTGTACCCTCATCATAAGACTTGTTCACACCACTTTCTTTCATCTTTTGTGAGTCAACATCAACCTCTCCGGTTGCAACACCATTAAATTCACCGCCCATGGCGTTACCTTCAGTTTTGCTACCAAGATGGTTTGTAGAGGTGTGATCCCACAACAAACCCCATTCTCATGCACGCTTTCTTCTAATACCAACCTCTGAAACTCACCTAGAGGTACAAGATTTCTCTTAGAACCCCATCTCCCATCACTTAACTTGACAGCTGTGTATGAAAGTTGTGCAATCCTGTATGGTCTGTTGAAATTAAAATCTATCTTGAACCTTTTGTTCCTCATATTCTTCAGCACAACCCAAAAACCTTCCGATAACATTTTGTTGAATATTTTATGAAGTTTATCAAGTCAATTCAACAGTCTTTATTTCCAAGAAATACATTATTTCAGTAATGTTGCTCATTACCTAATTCAGTGGCATACACAACCATAGATATCATAAGATCAGCAATACATAGCATTTAATTAAACTAATTCCACCAACGCATGTTGTCGGCCTCTACTCAGTACAAAACAGTGTAAAATGAAAAATGTCTTGTCACTAAACTTAATAGAAGGTCAGCAACCCTTTATTACACCTGTATTAAAACATTTAAAAGGTGGAAGATTGACCAGTGGCTTTATTACACCTGTATTAAAACATTTAAAAGGTGGCAGATTGACCAGTGGCGTGCAGCTTGTTTTGCCGACTAAAACTATAAAGTGCACTGTGTAAGAACAAATTATTTCAATACCAAGGGTCCCGTTCAGTCAACCTCCATAGCAATGCCAGATTTCTTGTCTCGATACCAGTGTCGTACTCAGGGAATCCTCCTAATATGATCTACGTCAGCCTACCTGCTAGGAACACATCACTGCCGACCTGAGGGAGTACTACCCTCGGTCTAAAACACTAAGCAGTTATGATTTTTCAAAGGTATTCATCAGTGGCAATGTCTACATCCTGAAACCAATGGCCGCATATCATGTTTAGGTCCATTTTCCTAGACCATATACCATTTTTCTTTTAAACAGGTCAGATAGGCGTGGCCAGGATGGCGGTGTGAGCGGTCGTGCTCTGCCGAGCTCCCGCCGCCGGTCGCCGACTTCTAGCACAAGCACAGCACTTATCCCGGCCCGAAGAGTCTCACAAGGCGCCTGCCACCGGCGGTGCAGTGGCGGAGGCGGCGGGCACAGACAGCGTAGGACGCCCAATCCTTGGCGCGGGCGGTCGCAGTGGCTGCGGCCGTTGGGGCCTGGAGTGTGCGGAGAACCGAAAGTGAGGCCGAGAAGGGCGGAGTCTGGACGCCGCCCTGGTGATTCCCCGGACGGGCGGCGGTAGTGGCGGCGGGTCCGGCCCGCGCGGCGCCGCGCAAGGCCTCGCGTGTCCCTTTGCGGAGGCTTCTGCGGACCTGCTGCCCCAGCTCAGACATCGGAGCTGCCCCCGTCCGGACGACTACCGGTGCGCGGCAGCGACCGCGGCGGCGGCACCCAGAGATCCCTGACGGCACCAGAGGTGAGACTCGGGGGGTGGACGACTGGCCCCTGGCGCACGACACAGCGGCCACAGCGGAGCGGAGGAGGTCGGGGGGGGTGAGGCAGGGACGGTGGGCCCCCCCCTTCTCCAGGGCGCCCGCCTTTCCCTTCTTCAAGCCGAGACCGAGCAGCGGGACGAGCCACCATTTTGAGGGGCCTGGCGCCACACTCGAGATAGCGCCGGCGGTCGGCCTGTGCTCCCCCATTCGGTGGCCTGCTGCCGCCGCACAGCCTCCCTGGACACAAGCAAGCCTGTACGGAGTCCGCTGGCATGTGGCGGAAGGTCGATCAAGGACCTCGCATTTAGGGGACGCGGAGGGGACTCCTGCACTTCCTGCCTCGCTTGCTAGATTGGAGGCCCCCGGCCCTGCGCCTGCCCGGGTTCCTAGCCACGAGACCACCCCTTGGCACCTAGACCCGGCTCTGCTCCTGACCCAGCGCGCTGCCCCCGACCTACCCACGTGGCTGACGCTACGAGACTTTGGCGTGCCCGAGGCCTTGGGCCCTACAGGCCACCAACACTAGTGGCAGCCGATCAGCACACCGGGGAGGGCCCCATAGGGTCATGTCCAGCGGGAAGACCCGGAAAAACCGCACCATCACGGAGCTCTTCACCCCCGGCACTATGGGGAAACGGACGGATGTCGCGTCAACCAGCCACCGAGCGGGCTCCGAGAAGAAGGCCCCGGACTCTCCGTCCTTGGGAAAGACGGACCCAGAGGGCCCTGTTACGCGTTCCTTCTTGGAGTCTCTTTTTACCGGTCTGCGCGAGGACATACACGCCCTGAAGAAGGAACTTCAGGAGGAAATAAAAGAGGTACGCCGAGACACCGACGCCATTGGAGAGAGAGTAGCAGATTTGGAGGCGAAATGCGACACGCGCGATGCGGAACTCGAAGCGCTGCGTCAGGAACTGGTACGCATTCATGATCAGCAAGTGGACCTCCAGACTCATGCCGAGGACCTGGAGAACCGCTCCAGGCGGCACAACATTAGGATTCGGGGTTTGAAGCAATCCCCAGACACGGAGGATCTCTTTCACTTCACCCGGGACCTGTTCAACCATATTCTGGGCCGCCCAGCAGACTCTCCCCTGGGCCTGGACAGAGCACATCGGACGGGCCCGCCTAGAGCTAATGCGGCCCATCCAGCGGATATACTGGTGTGTGTACAAGACTTCCGGACCAAAGAGGAGATCCTTAACAAGGCGCGCCAGATGGCGCCGGTCACCTTCGGCACGCACTCCCCAACCTTGTACCAGGACCTCGCGGCCCTTACCCTGGAGAAGCACCGCACCTTTCGGCCGGTCACGGCGGAACTACGTAAACGCAACATCTCCTACAGTTGGGGCCACCCCTTTAGACTGATGTTCAAATTGGGCAACAACCTTCACCAACTGCGTTCCCTCAGGGAGGCCTGTAACCTCCTGGGCATCGACGAGCCGACGGTGGACGAGGACCCTTCGGGCGGGGGCACCACCGGTGAGGACCCGGCCGGACGATGGAAGCAGCAACGACGTCGCCACAGACCACGGCGCCCCGCCACTAAGGAGATAGAGGGTCAGCGGGCGGCAGTGGAGACCGTCGCACAGGGCTTAGTGAAGCCGGACAGTGGCTGACTCCCACTCGAGCTGCACAGACCTCGGCGGTTTCGATGAGGCCGGGATTGCTCGCACCGGCGGCGGGGGTGGTGGCATCGGACTCCGCACGCTTTCTCTGTTGTCCCTTTAACGTTCTGCCCACGGCGGCGGACGGGACCGTGCTTCATCCACCAACACCGTTGCGATTGCCTGCTTACCAAGAGACTACCTTACCACGGGTCCAGCAGACTTTCACCTGGACCTGGGACTATGTTTGCTCGAACCTTTTTCAGAGTTTGAATGACGGGGTGGGGGGGAACCGGGAGGGGGGAGTTGCACCAGTTGGGGTTGGGGTTTGGGGGGTGTTGGGGAAGGGGGGGCGGGGCGGGGGGGCTCTCCTTGTCCAGAGGGTTCTACCTTCACTGATAGAGTCGGGGGACACACCCGTGCTGTGCTTGACATTGTCCTTTGGCTCATGCCCACTGCCCGCGGGCAGGACCTAGCATCTTTCCTATTACTTCCGACATGACACGTCACTTGACGGTACTCTCACTTGATGTGTGGGGTCTTAACAGCCCAATCAAGCGCAAGGCGATTCTGTCCTTCTTGGAGCGATCGAAAGCAGACATATGCCTCCTCCAAGAAACGCACCTTGTCACTAGAGACCACCACAGGCTTAAATCGCGCGCCTTCCCCTGGCAGTTCTTCTCCTCCTCCCAAAAAAAGGTAGCCGGGGTAGCAATCTTAGTAGCCAAATCATTCGAAGGGAAGGTCCTACAGAAAGAAGCTGAAATCAAAGGGCGGCTCCTACTTTACAGTTTCCAGGTCGCGGGCCGCACTCTGCTGGTGGGCTCGGTCTATGCCCCGAACGAGGGGCAGGAAAAGTTCTTGCACACAGCACTAGAATCGGCCACGTCTACCACACACCCACACCTACTACTTGGTGGAGACCTCAACCTTGTGTTCCACAACACGGCAGACCGCTCGGGTCAGAGATTTGGACAGGTGGGGGCACTCACGGCCTCAGGGCACGCACACATTGCGGAGCTGGGCCTCATCGACCTATGGAGACATGCTCACCCACAAACAATGGCCTACACATACTACTCAGCAGCACGCAAGTCATACGCCAGGCTGGACTATTTTTTGTGCTCCTCCCAACTGGTGCCACAAGCCAAGGACGTAGAGATACTCCCGGCCTCGCTGTCGGATCATTCCCCAGTCGTGGCGACTTTTCACGTAGGGCCCACACCGGCTCCCCAACGGCACTGGAGGCTGCGGGATGGCCTTCTGCAGCTGCCCGACACCCAAGACCGGCTTAAATCCGCGATCGCCCAATTCCTGGCGCATAACGCAAACGAAGACACTACTAAGGCCCCTCAGTGGGCAGCCCTCAAAGCAGTCCTCGGCGGAGAACTTATCTCCATCGCCGCCGCTAATAACAAAGACAGGGCTCTGAAGCGAGCCGAACTCACCCAACGGGTGGCGGAAATGGAGCAGATGCACCAGCGCACGGGGGCTGGGCGGGCATGGCACCAGTTGTGCGCCGAAAGGAAAATGCTAGCTGCCTTAGACCAGGACGTGGCGGAATACGCTGCCATGCGCCTCAAGCACGCATACTACACCGGGGGTGACCGCTGTAGGAAGCTCCTGGCGAGTAGACTGCGGGCGCAGACTCAGCGGCAACAGGTACGCTCCCTCCAATCCACTCGTGGCACCCAGATCACGGAGGACGCAGCCATAGCAGCAGCCTTCGGAAACTTCTACGCCACTCTTTATGATGCGGATCACCTGGACCCAAACGACGGCATGGCCTATTTGCGAGGCGCTGCGCTCCCCACCCTAAATCAGGCCCAGGCGGACTTCTTAGATCGGCCCATAGGCCTGGAGGAGGTCATCTCAGCGATATCTCGCCTTAAGGTGGGGAAGTCCCCGGGACCTGATGGCTACACTGCGGCCTTCTATAAGGCCCTTTGCCCACAAGATGCCCCTATCCTGCGCGACCTGTTTAACACCTTCGATCAACCTGGTGCCATACACCCTGATCTGCTAGAGGCGTCCATCTCTGTGATTCCCTAGCCCGGCCGCGACCCGACCAGCTGTGGCTCCTATAGGCCTATTTCTCTGCTGAACATAGATCTGAAGCTTTACACCGGCATACTCGCAGGGCGCTAGCGCCGTATATGCAGCAGCTGATAGACCCTGACCAGTCGGGCTTTATCCCCCAATGGCAGACCAGTGACAACACCCGGCGAGTGCTTCACCTCATTGAGGCCGGGTCACGTACTAGGCCGAGTTGTATGCTCCTCACCATCGATGCTGAGAAAGCATTTGATAGGGTGCATTGGCCCTATCTTGACCAAGTGCTGCGCCACTTCGGGTTTGGGGAAAGACTCCGCCACCGCATCTTCAATTGCTACCGCCGACCCAATGCGGCAGTACGGGTGAACGGTCATACTTCCCCGAGATTTGACATCGGCAGGGGCACCCGCCAGGGCTGCCCGCTCTCTCTGCTCCTATTTGCGCTCTACATGGAGCCGATGGCACAGAGAGTGCGGCACCACAAACTCATCTCTGGCATCCCGTTCGGTGCGGATATGCACAAAATTAGTCTCTACGCAGACGATATCCTACTGTCCCTCACCAACCCGATGCAGTCACTTCGTGCACTCTTTGCGGAGCTCCATGCCTCCGCCCTGGCGCCGGGCTTTAAAATCAACGAGGCGAAATCGGAGGCCCTGAACATCTCGTTGCGCCCTGACGTGTTGGAAGAGGTCAAGGCGGAGTTCAAAATGCAGTGGTCAGACCCCTCCGTCTCTTATCTGGGTGTCCTCCTGACCCCGACAGTACGGAGTACGGCCCGGGTCAACTACGAGGTGCTCACCAAGAAGCTCCGGGAGCAGCTAAGACGTTGGAAGCCGCTTACGTTATCATGGCTGGGCCGAATCGCCGCAGTCAAAATGACGTTGCTGCCGCAGATTCTATATCTGTTCCAGACGCTCCCCTTGAAGCCTCCGACCGGGTGGCTTCAACAGCCCCAATCTGAGCTGTCACGGTTCATCTGGAACGGCCGTCGACCACGGTTTAAACACACTCTCGCCACTCTGCCTCCTGCTCACGGGGGGGTTGGTGTACCTGACCTCACGCTATATTTTCAGGCGGCGCAGCTACGCACATTGGTAGAGTGGCATCAACTGGAGTCAGGCAAACACTGGCTCTTCCAGGATCAAGCGGTAGCCGGCCGCACCCTGCAGGGCATACCTTTCCTGCCGCGCCGGCATAGACCCCCCAACCTCTACGCCTCTGAAATCACGAGTACCGTTCTAGAGGTGTGGGACAGAGTGGCCGTGACCAAAGGATTGACCTCCTTTCCCTCACCAATGACCCCCATTTTCGATAACCCGGACTTCTCGCCTGGTTTGGACACCAAAGCGTTCGCGGCCTGGCGAGCGACTCCCTGTAGAGATGCGGGCCACATGTTTGACCTCAAAGGGATCCTTCCGTTCCACCAAGTCAAAACAGACTACGGCATTGCCGAGTCGGACCGCTTACAATACCTGCAGGTACGACACTGGGTGCTTCACCCCTCGATCCAACCGGGGGCTCAGCGACATCTCACGCCTTATGAAAAGTGGCTGCTGACGCGCACTTCGGATAAAAAACTGATCTCAGACCTCTACCAACAGCTGCTCCTCACTCACGTCCACACATACAATGCAGGGCAGGCTAGGTGGGAGAGGGACCTGGGGCGACAGCTCACAAGGAAAGAATGGGAGGGGGTGTACCACAGAGCCAGGCATTCAGCACACCATACTGGGCTCACTGAGACACTACCAAAGTCGTCACGTACTGGTATCATACACCCGAGAGGTTGCACCAATGGGACGCCCGGGTTAGCGATAGATGCTGGTGGGGTTGCGGGGAACTAGGGACTCTGGAACACTTGCTGTGGGGCTGCGATGCGCTGCGCTCCTACTGGACCCCTATCCTGGACCTCATAGACTCCCACCTGGATACGCAGCTACCTCGATTCCCAGCCTACATCATACTAGGCCTTCCCAACGCCCTCATGTACCCTCTGAAATCCTGGAGGGGGAGACTGATCGCACTGGCCCTGGGGGCGGCAGTCCAGAACATTGTGGCCCACTGGAGGGCCGTCCACGCTCCGCAACAATTGGGTTGGTTGCACCGCCTCTGGGCGATCCTGGGGATGGAGAAACTGTCATTGGCTGCAGCAGGGAGGGGGGCGGACTTTGCGGAGCTTTGGCAGCCCTTCCTCACCCTACTAACGGGGGAATTTAGAGAGGTGAGCTGTCCCCGCTAACTGCGTCTGCTGCGCCTCGCAGAAACCCCTCTCCCGGAACCCAAGACGCGCACCCACAAGCGCAAAGCCCCGACACGCGCAGCGCCATCTGACCTGTAGAGAACCAACAGTGACCTACTGCTTATCCCCAATATTGGACAAGGAGAGGGGAGGGAGTGGGAGGGAAGGGTATTTGGAGGTTATTTAAAGTTCTGTGTTCTTGCACTATTGTTGCTCAGCTTGCACCTCTATAGCACCTCTTTTGACGCGACCGGCCCAGTTGGGTTGTAGGCGGCTTGCTGTGTTAATGGAAGTGAACCCCGCTGGGGATGTGATGGGCAACGGTGGTGCCCCGGATCTAGGCTTCCCCACATCGGAGCCGGCCCGAACAATATTGTGAGGTGCATGATGCTTATCTTTGCTCAATAAAAGATTTAATACATAAACAGGTCAGATAATGGTCTTCCTTTCCATGAGGAAGAATACACAGTCCATCAATAGATGGCTCAGTGAGTACTTTCTACCCCATTTTTAAGAACACATACCATGGTTCTTGGCTATTTTTATTTTTAGCCCTGGCATTCGCCATCCTAGGTCGATTCCAACCTTCAGCAATAGCCTTCAGCAATGGGTTTTCACTTCGCAGAAACTTATTTGTTATTTTACATCAGCAAAAGAAAAGGTCCATGCTCTCCTGGGAAATAAGGAAGGGAGTAACTGAGCTCTTGTTCTTGAGATACTGAAAGACCTTCCTCTGGCTCGTTTCCACAGCACATCTGAGGGTACACTTTAAATTATTAATTTGAATGGCTTCTCCTACCTCAAGGCGCATATCAGGGATTCCCAATCAATCAATCAATCATGGAATTGTGAAACCCGCTGCTCACCCATAGGGGTCTCAAGGCGCTGGGGGGTGCAGCTCTGGTCAGTCAAAGAGTCAGGTCTCGAGGGTCTTCCTGAAGATGTGAAGAGTGGGGGCGCATCTGATATTGATCAGGAGCTTGTTCTAGGTCTTTGCCGTGATGTAGGAGAAGGCTCTTTCACCCGTTCTGGCAGATCGGAGGTTTCTCTTGGGTGAGTGGAAGGAGATTCTTTAGTTGAGATATTGGGGTCCAGTGTTATGGAGGCATTTGTAGGCGTGAGTGAGTTGAATGTTACTCTCTTCTCGACGAGGAGCAAGTGGAGGTCTTGCAGGTGTTGGGTGATGTGTTTGTGTCGAGGGATGCTGAGGATAAGTCTGGCTGCAGTGTTCTGTATGGTCTGGAGCTTGCGGAGCAGAGATTTGTTGATCCCGGCGTAGAGGGCATTTATGTAGTCTAGTTTGCTGGTTACTTATGAGTGATGGTCTTTCTTGATTCAGGGGGGATCCATTTGATGGTCGTTCTTAGGATGCATAGGGTGTTAAAGCAGGTGGAGGAGACGCATTGATCTCTCGAGTCCTGATGAGGGAGGAGTTGAGAATGATATTGAGGTTCTGGGCATGGTCTGTGGGGTATGTGGGGGAGGGCTGCCTAGGGCGGTGGACCACCATGTGTTGTCCTATGCAGAGGGGGTGGGTCTGAGGATGAGGACTTCTGTCTTCTCAGAGTAAAGTTACAAGCAGGTGCTGCTCATCCAGAATGTGATGTCCTTCATTCCTTCCTGGAAGCTGAGTCTGGTGGTGAGGGGTCCTTAGTGAAGTAGAGGATGAGCTGGGTGTGGTCGGCGTAGGCTACTATGCTGAGTCCATGCAATTTGACCATGGCAGCGAGGGGGGCCATGTACTTGTTGAAGACCGTGGGACTGAGCGATGATCCTTGGGGTACTCCTTTGTTGATCTCTGTGGGCACAGAGAGGAAGGGGGGAAGTCTGATTCTTTGGGTTCTGCTATTGAGGAAGGAGCAGAGCCAGTTGAGGGTGACTCCCTGTATGCCGGCGTCATCAAGTCTGGCGTCAGAGTGAGGTGGAGGACAGTGTCGAAGGCTGCAGAGAGGTCGAGTAAGATCAGGTCTGCGGTGTGGCCTAGGTCGAGGAGGGTGCGGATGTCATCTGTGGCGGCGACTAGGGCGGTCTCGGAGCTGTGGTTGGTGCAGAATACGGATTGGGTGGGGTCCAGCATGGAGTTCTCTTCGAAGAATTTCGTGACAATCTTCTCAGTGACTTTGGCCGTGAAAGGGAGGAGGAGATGGGCCGGTGTTTCTTGAGGTCTGTCGGATCTGCTGCGAGTTTCTTGAGGAGGGGCTTGACTTCTGCACATTTCCAGTCGTCAGGGAATGTGCAGACTTCGAAGGTGGCGTTGATGGTGCATCGGAGCTCAGGTGCAATTGTGGCGGCGGATCTGTGAAAGATGTGCGGATGGCATGGGTCCATGGGGGCTCCTGAGTAAATGCCTTTCATTGTCGATGCAGTGTCTTCGGTGGAGGCCAGGTTCCAGGAGGAGATGTTGTGCTGGTTGTCGTTGCTTGGGGGAGGAGTGGAGTGGGTGTCCCGAGTCTGTACTTTGAAATTGTCATAGAAGAATCTAATTTTCAAGTGGAAGTATGAGCTTAGTTTGTCGCAGAGGTCCTGGGAGGGTGTGATGTCCGTGGCTTTGCTGGGGGGAGCCATGAAATCCTGAATTATGTTGAAGAGTTCCTTGGCATTGCTGGCGTTGGTCAGGATTTTTCTTCAGATGAAGGTCCTTTTGGTGGATCTGATGAGTTGGTGGTATTCTGTCACGGCGTTCTTGTATGTGGTGCTGTTTTCCAAAGTCTTGCTGTTTTCTCCAATGCTTCTCAAGACGTCTGCAGGTGTGTCTGGATTCCTGGAGGTCAGCGGTGAACCAGGTGGCCTTCCTGAGGTGCTGTCTGTCAGGGTTGCGGAGGGGGGAGAGCTTGTCTGAGCAGTTGGTGATCCATCTGTGAAGTTCTTTTGCTGCGGATGTCAAGGTGGGGGGCATCACGGTTGAGGGTAGAGTTGAGGTGCTCCTTGTTGACCTTGCTCCAGTTTCTTCAGGGGGTGTGGTGCAGGATTGGGGGTGGCGGGTTTGTCAATGCGGAAGTGTACGCAGTGGTGGTCCATCCAGAGGGGTTGCATGGTGTGGCTGAAGTGGATGTTACGTCCTGCAAAGATCGGGTCAATGGTGTGTCCTGCCTTGTGGGTAGGGGTGGTGATGAGCTGTTTCAGTCCGAGGTTGTCCAGGAGGGTGGCGGGTTTGGGGTCGCTGAGGTTGTCACGGTAGAAGTTGAGGTCTCAAATGATTATGTAGTACATGGAGGCAATGGGGTGCGATGAGGTCGGCGACGGTAGTGGTGAACACGATTCGAGGTCCGGGGGTCTTTAGTTGAGGGTGCCACGCAGGGAAATTCTGGGGCTTGTCTGGATCTGGAAATGGAGGTGTTCGGTGGTGGATGGGGGGGTCGCGCATGCTGGAAATGGTGAGTCGCGTGGAGCTCTTGTGTGCGATGGCAAGTCCTCCTCCTGTGCGGTTGGGGCAGTCCTTCCTCTGGATCTTGTATCTGTTGGAGTTGGCGGTAGCGATGTAGGGCGGGATTGGTCCACTTTTCCGTGAAGAAGGTGATTTCTGGAAAGAGGGTGTTGAGGAGGTTCCAGATCTCTCCCAGGAGCTTCAACATTGCTATCATGGGGTTCCTCTTATTGGGGAAGATTGATATTACCTCAAGTAAAATTAGCATCACTAACATCCTGAGGGGAGCACAAACCTCAGTCTAAAACATTAGGCAGTAGTGAGCCTAGCATAAAATGTTATGATTTTGCACAATTATTGATTAATGGCAATGGCTACATCCTGAAACTTGAGGCCTCAGATCAGGTTTAGGCCCATTCAACTCGACCATATCCCATATTTTATCAAAACAGGTCAGAGAATCTTCTTCCTTTCCATGAGGGAGAATACACAATCCATCAATAGATGGCTCACTGAGTACTTCCTAACCTGCTTACAAAGGTAACAAAGCCTCAGTCCTACTGCACTTTCATCCACTGTGACATTACATTCCTGTCTGTACACAAACCTTTTCAATGCAGGAACCCATCATCAATGTAGATTTTATATTCATGAAGACTTGCTCTTTATGGTCACCCCAACATTTTTTCCATTTATCTCAAAATTTTCTTTAATGGCTTCATATTTGTGGCGTAACTATAAACAAATCTGGAATAGTAATCCCTAAGAATAATGAATGATCTTAACTCAACTTTATCTTTGGGGCAGTAAACATCCTTTAGGGCTTTTAGGATACCCCCTTTAGGTTCAATGCCCTATGGCGATATCCTATGGCCCATGTAGTCCACAGCCTCAGTAAAAAATGTATACTTATCCAAAGAGACAGTCATGCCCCATTTCCTAAGAATCAATAGTACTTTCCAGAATCATATTGTGTTCACTAACAGTTTTAACAAAGATGAGCAAGTAATCCTGAAAGGCTATGACTCCAGTAACATCCTTCAATAAATAATGCATGAGCTTTTGGAATATGGTAGCCGATGAAGCTAGCCCAAATGGTAATCTTATATATTTAATATTTCCAAATGGATTTAAAATGTGGCTAGTGTTTGAGAATTTTGTTCCAAAAGCACTTGATGATAATCAGCCATTAAGTCAATATTACTAAAATACATAGCATCCCCAATGGTGGTTAACAATGTTTTTGTTCAACAGAATTAGGCTCTTGCATAACCTAATATCCCCCTTTTTTCTTAACAATGACAATGGTATTTACCCACTCAGAAGCATTTACAGGTTCTATTATATTGGCCTCATACAACTCTTTGAGATGCTTCTCCATATCCGTCCTCAAACTTAAGAACACATCCCTAACTTTATGAGTTACCAGAAAAGCACCTCAAATCCTTTTACAGTACCAATTTTGTTGTATAAAACCTCTTGGAACCATTCAAGTATAGCATTCAAGTAATTCATCTCACAATCAACCAATAAAATGGGTGTCTCAGTTCATGGTATCAAAATAATTCCCAATCTGCCTTGATCCACCTATCCCATGATGTCATGACCATTAACTGCCACATACACTTTCATGAAAATGATTGTTTCCATAAAATGTAGAGCATCCTCGAAAAATCCAAGAGTTTCAATATCAGAATCACCATACACTACACTTTTAATATCCAGTTTCTGCAGCTTGACACCAGGCCATTTGTTTTTTGACGGAACTTCCGAAATCAGAGTAACTGGTGAACCGAAGTCTGCAATAATTATGTGTTACACCTCATCAATCCACCCCTAGAAAAAATGACCAGGTATTTTACACTTGTTATACCTTTTTACTTGAGCTGTGCAATTATCATAGTTACTCATATGTAGGGTGGATCCACACCTAGACCATATACTGGAATGTGCTGGTAAGGACTTTTTGTAACCATCTATGTTGACATCTTTTTAAGAGCACATACACTCAAGGAATCTCTATCCCCAGGTAAAACTTTCACGGACCCTACATATTACTCTATTCCTTTAGCAAACTTGCAGCTATCATCCAATAAAGATTTAATTTAGTACAACATAATAAATACTCAAGCACCTTTTTTGAAGCACAATTTAGAACTATTTGATCCCTAATGTACTGATCTACAGAATTGTCAAAACAACACAAACTTGCCAAAATGCTTACAGCAACTACATACCAGTCAATTGACTCAGATAAGAACCGTTTCCTTGAAAATAAATTGCAACATTCTTAAACAATACTGGGTTCCTCAAAAAAGTGAAATGATATGTGCCTCTACATACACATTCCAATCATCCAAATCACTAGCTTCAATACCAGTTGTGGGCTGTAAAATTGGCAAATGATTGCAAAAATGTTATCCTTTTGCACCCAAACAGTTGAATACCAATGCTGTTTTCCCGACAGGTCTATTGTTATTTGTGCCATTGTTTCCACTTCGGTAGGGGTTTCCCAGGATTAGGTAAAAAATGCGTTGATTATCGTACAGTCCCTCCAAAATCCGTACTTGACAATGTGGAATTCAACAAATAGCTAATAATCAATTAACCTAAATCAAAGACATAGTTAATAAATGTCCCAGTTAAATAACCCAGGTTTAAAATGTAATTAGGTGCAGTTCATCTAAAATAATGAAAAGCTGTTTAATTGAAAATGTCTTCTTCCAATGCCACACTGCACTCCTCCTTTAACTGCAGCCAAAGCGTGTATATAAAGCACTAAATAATCATCGCTGGTCATTCTTGCGGATGTGCACTTTAGTCACTATGTTTCAAAACAACTAGACAGAATCCGAATGAAAATGATTGTCCAAAATGGCCACGGGAATGCATTGTTGATGCGCGCTTAAGTATTGGATTGAAATGGCCATCCATTTGATGTCACTTTCTGCTCTGTGTTTCCAACAACTAGACAGCGTACAGACGAAAATAGTCACCGAAGATGGCCGCCGGAATATGTGCTGATGTTACATCATACAAGATGGCTACTGGGATGCATGCTCAGATCATCAGACTGTTCCATGCAACAACTAGACTGCTTGCCTAACCCACATGTCACTGTACATAGCCACACCCCTGCATATGAACCTCAGGATACACCTTGCAGTGATGAGGTGGGGAATCGCAAAATGAAAATTAGGGCCGTTCACCTTAATCCAGGTAGTCAACTGACAAGTTTTCCATACCCGTTCACCAGGTCTCTTCCTGATCCTCCCAAGATCTCCTATCACTTCACATTATGGATTTCATGACTGTTCTCTTTAGCTCTTCCGAATGCTACATTTGTCACTTATCTTTGGTGACAATTCGGCACTACAATAACTTGATCTGTGATTTGCTGCAATGACTTGATTTTTTATTTGACCTATATTCTGGCCAACTGATATGTGGAACATTATACAGCGCTTGCCCTATGTTGTAACACGTGTTCAGTGTTTGTGAGGTGCAGAAAATGAAGGACAGACATTGGTGTATGAGTGAGATGCACAGTGCAAAATGTACTGCACATACATAAAGTGAGAATGTTGTGGAGTGTCCAATATGCGCAACACATCATTTACATTTGTATAAAAGGATACTGAATAGTTTAAAGCTGATCCTACACATGCAAAGAAGTTGCATGCATGTATATATATATATATATATATACAAGGACATTGCTTTGGTCTGATGATATTTTGTTTCTGTTTACAGTTCCGGAAACCCTTGTACAACTACGAGATCTCAGGAGAGCTGTTATAGCACGAGACCAGTGAATATCATGGCAGCCATCTTGGAAACGCTGCTTACTATAAATAGCAGCCATGCTCTGATTCTGGCACATGTAGTTGAGCATTCAATGCAGCACCACCGAATCCAGAGAGTGCACTGACGCACAGTAAGAGTTATTGACCCAAAGTTCAAAGAGCTGATCTTTGGCTGCATGGATTGATTTATAAAAAGCTCCCGCCTTTAGGAGTCCAGCTCACCGCAGAGCAACTGGTGCCTGTGCTACCCAAATTCACAATACTAATGTTACAGTTTCGGAGCCACTTTAATCAGCTCAACATAGCACAGCTGCCCTCTATCCACTGCTAGCGCTTCATGTGATAAATGCACCAAAAGTGTAACAGCCTCAAAAAGACCTGTAAGATTGCATCTGTAAATCCCATATGGCCCAAGCATCTACTGCCTAAGAAGCAAGTCAGATGCACACACTCATAAACACAAACAAAGTCTCAGCAGAGGGCCTGTATTCAGCTCAAGGTCGTGATACCAGAGCAAAATCCAGTTGCATTAATCAGGTAAAGTTCAAACAATGCATGTAAGTATCACCTTAAATTACACACACACACACAACATAACTGGCTACCTGGACCAACTCCGAATGTGACCTCTGGTTGGTATTTAAGGTCCCTTCTGTCTGGCTAGGATCAAGCATCTAACAGTAATTTATGGCCCACAGTACCAGTATCCAAAGAGGGATGAGGATCTCTTTAGTGCACCCGCTGTACAGTACAAAAGCGGTACAAAAGGGGGTGGTGATGGACGGAGCATCTGAATCAATCAAACACTCACACCCAGTCAAAAGATCTGGGTTTAATCCATCACCGTTCTTTAGCCCACTCTGCCAGCCCAGCTCAGACATGGCTATATGCAAATCAGTCTGACCCTGTGCCTCATGGAAACAGTCCAGCCCGAACTGCCAAGCCATGTCTTCCCTGGACCGGAAACAAGCTTCCGAGGACCGGTTTCTGGCATTCCAGCCGTCTTCAGCCCGGCTTGCTTGAATCCAGTGGCAGAGTGAGCAAGGGACTCACGACTGAGCATACCCTGCCACACTTATGGCGGCCAAAAGCGGTACAAAAGGGGGTAGTGATGGACGGAGCATCTGAATCAATCAAACACTCACACCCAGTCAAAGGATCTGGGTTTAATCCATCACCGTTCTTTAGCCCACTCTGCCACCTCAGTTCAGACATGGCTATATGCAAATCAGTCTGGCCCTGTGCCTCATAGGAATAGTCCAGCCCGAACTGCCAAGCCATGTCTTCCCTGGACCGGAAACAAGCTTCCGAGGACCGGTTTCTGGCATTCCAGTCGTCTTCAGCCCGGCTTCCTTGAATCCAGTGGCAAAGTGTGCAAGGGACTCACGTCTGAGCATACCCTGCCACACTTATGGCGGCCAAAAGCGGTACAAAAGGGGGTGATGATGGACGGAGCATCTGAATCAATCAAACACTCACACCCAGTCAAAAGATCTGGCAAAGTGAGCAAGGGACTCACGTCTGAGCATACCCTGCCACACTTATGGCGGCCAAAAGGGGGTGATGATGGACGGAGCAACTGGTGTGAGTGTTTGATTGATTCGGATGCTCCGTCCATCACCACCCCCTTTTGTGCCGCTTTTGGCCGCCAAAAGTGTGGCAGGGTATGCTCAGACGTGAGTCCCTTGCTCACTTTGCCACTGGATTCAGGCAAGCCGGGCTGAAGATGGCTGGAATGCCAGAAACCGGTCCTCGGAAGCTTGTTTCCGGTCCAGGGAAGACATTGGCTTGGCAGTTCGGGCTGGACTGTTCCCATGAGGCACAGGGTCAGACTAATTTGCATATAGCCATGTCTGAACTGGGGTGGCAGAGTGGGCTAAAGATCGGTGATGGATCAAACCCAGATCTTTTTACTGGGTGTTAATGTTTAATTGATTCAGATGCTCCGTCCATCACCACCCCCCTTTTGTGTCGCTTTTGGCCACCATAGGTGTGGCAGGGTATGCTCAGACGTGAGTCCCTTGCTCATTTTGCCACTGGATTCAGGCAAGCCGGGCTGAAGACGGCTGGAATGCCAGAAACCGGTCCTCGGAAGCTTGTTTCCGGTAGAGGGAAGGCATGGCTTGGCAGTTCGGGATGGACTGTTCCCATGAGGCACAGGGTCAGACTGATTTGCATATAGCCATGTCTGAACTGGGGTGGCAGAGTGGGCTAAAGAACGGTGATGGATCAAACCCAGATCTTTTGACTGGGTGTGAGTGTTTGATTGATTCGGATGCTCCGTCCATCAACCCCCCCCTTTTGTGCCGCTTTTGGCCGCCATAAGTGTGGCAGGGTATGCTCAGACGTGAGTCCCTTGCTCACTTTGCCACTGGATTCAGGCAAGCCTGGCTGAAAATGGCTGGAATGCCAGAAACCGGTCCTTGGAAGCCTCTTTCCGGTCCAGGGAAGACATGGCTTGGCAGTTCGGGCTGGACTGTTCCCATGAGGCACAGGGTCAGACTGATTTGCATATAGCCATGTCTGAACTGGGGTGGCAGAGTGGGCTAAAGAACGGTGATGGATCAAACCCAGATCTTTTAACAGGGTGTGAGTGTTTGATTGATTTGGATGCTCCGTCCATCACCACCCCCTTTTGTGCTGCTTTTGGTCGCCATAAGTGTGGCAGGATATGCTCAGACGTGAGTCCCTTGCTCACTTTGCCACTGGAATCAGGCAAGCCGGGCTGAAGACCTCTGGAATGCCAGAAACCAGTTCTCGGAAGCTTGTTTCCGGTCCAGGGAAGACATGGTTTGGCAGTTCAGGCTGGACTGTTCCCATGAGGCACAGGGTCAGACTGATTTGCATATAGCCATGTCTGAACTGGGGTGGCAGAGTGGGCTAAAGAACGGTGATGGATCAAACCCAGATCTTTTAACTGGGTGTGAGTGTTTGTTTGATTCGGATGCTCCGTCCATCACCACCCCCTTTTTTGCCGCTTTTGGCCGCCATAAGTGTGGCAGGGTATGCTCAGCCGTGAGTCCCTTGCTCACTTTGCCACTGGATTCAGGCAAGCCGGGCTGAAGACGGCTTGAATGCCAGAAACCGGTTCTCGGAAGCTTGTTTCCAGTCCAGGGAAGACATGGCTGGGCAGTTCGGGCTGGACTGTTCCCATGAGGCACAGGGTCAGACTGATTTGCATATAGCCATGTCTGAACTGGGGAGGCAGAGTGGGCTAAAGAACGGTGATGGATCAAACCCAGATCTTTTGACTGGGTGTGAGTGTTTGATTGATTCGGATGCTCCGTCCATCACCACCCCTTTTTGTGCCGCTGTACAGTACAAAGCATGCCATGTAGCGAATGCAAGTTGAATTTCAGCACACAAGTGTAAGAGATGTGGCTGCTATTCCCAGCCATTATTGTTTAATTAAACTGAAACTGGTTCTGAGTGCCATGCCTCGCTTTTCTCCCTTTGATAGTCAGAACCTGCTTACAACATTTGCTAAGCCAGATACGAGATGATCATGTTGGGTACCCAGACTGCAGACTGGGGGCACGAGGGTTCAGCTGCCCAAGCTCACAAAATAGACATTTCTGAAGAAAACGGTGTGGCAGGCACCTCTATATTCGACAAACCTGCCGGCCCGTGGCAGGCTGGATCCGTCCATTGGTGGCCATCAGAAAGCATAAGCTGCCATAAATATGAGTGGCCTTGAGGTACTTTTTTGTATTATTATTTATTGTGAACTAGTCACTCAGCACTCCAGATCTGAGCGGCCTGGAGGTACACTTTAATTGTGACAATAGATTAATCCAGCATTCCTGACCACAGTGGCCTGAGGTACTTTAAGCGTAAACATAGATTCACACAGCACTTCTGATTCGAGTGGCCTAGCGGTATTTTTAAGTGTAAAAATAGTTTCAACCACCACTCCTGGTCAGGGTGGCCAGGAGGTACGTGAGCCTCAACCTCATATTTTTTTGTTAAGTGCGAGCTTAGTGCAGGAGGGTTTCTTACCACCCCCTATTTCTGAAAGGAGTGTTTTTTTTTTTTTTTGAAAATCTGTTTATTAGCATAGTAGGTAAAGCAGTTACAGACATTTCCAGTCCCAGTAGGAAGCAGGGTAATACATTTGTGGGTTCGCTTAGAACATATAATTGCATAGTTATCTTGATTTTTCATTTTGTTGATGACTATAACCGTCACAAAATAGACAAACCCCGGTCAATGCTATCCCTCCCCCCACCCTCAACCAACCCACCGACACTCTCATAACAATATATGACTGAAAAATCATTAAACAGGGTCACTTATGGCAGTACAACATATAGCTTCATCTGTCTGTACACACAGGTGGAACGAGGCAAGTACAGTGGTTTGAGGTTCCTCGCACCTCATCGTAGTGCACCACAGTCAGTGACAGTGCATGACAGTCTGGCTAAGGACACATTTATCCAACATTCGGCGAGGCACTTGTATCCCCGTCATCCCCGTCGTCCCCGGTTTCAAACATTCCCAGTGTGGCAAACCAGTCCAGCGAGATTGGCGTTTTCCGCTGGCCTCTGTATTCCTCCCGCTGCAGTGCCTCTCCCTCTGCCCTACCCCATCGCACCACCTCCGCCTTCCACAGTTCAGGGTTGGGAGGTTTGGGTGACTTCCATCTCATTGTGATGGCACGCTTCGCCAGCAACAGGGCCAGGTCCGAGAAACGTGCCGCCACGGTTCTGGTGCGTTGTGAGGGTCCCAACCCCAGTAATGTGTATTCTAGTGTAGGAGATCGGGACAGAGCACCCGCTCTCTCGAGCGAATCATGGACCGTGGTCCAGTAATATCCTAGTTTGGGGCATTGCCAAAGCATGTGCATCAGTGATGCATCTTCGGTGTCGCATCGGGGGCAATTGCTTTTCGCATCAGGGAACATCACATGTATGCGGTGGGGGGTCAGGTAGGCTCTATGTAGTAGCATCAATTGAATGGACTTAAACTTGGGGTTCCTGGCTACCTTTTTGGGAAACTGAAGGATACGTTCCCACTCTTTGTCTCTCAGGGGCCTACCAATGTCTCCCTCCCATGCTTCCCGGAGTGGTGACAGATCGAATGCCCTCCCCCCTCTTAATGCTAGCAGTGAGCCATCTTGTCAGGTGGGCGCCCGTGCCCATCAGGTAGTCCACTGTGATGAGAGGGTTTGTAATCGGCTCTTGGCCTACAGGGGACCACTTGTGTGTGATATAATGGCAAAGGCCAGCGTGTAGGAGGAAGGTGCCTCTAGGGACTCCATGGGTGGTTCTAAAGTCTTCAAAGGACAACAGGTGCTCTTCCGCAAACAGGTCACCTACATGCGACACTCCTGCATCATGCCATTGCTCCAGCGAGTCCGCCGTTAGAGTTCCCGTGGCCAGCGGGATGCCCAAGAGCGGGATCGTGGGTGCATAAGACGACGCAGGGGACGTATACTTTAATGCCTTCCGCCAGTAAATTATCGCTAGTTTGAGGAGAGGCGGGGCATCTCTCGGTATAACCGAATTGGGCAAAAGTAGCGTGTGTATTTTTCCAATTGCATGCTCCCTATCCGTCATATCGATCTCCTGAAGATTGCGACCCGCCACCCAGAAGGCCAGCCATTGTAGCTGACACGCATAGTTGTAAGCGCTAAAGTCCGGCAGGCCCATACCACCGGCGTCAGAGGGGAGCTGCAGCTTGGACAGACCTACACGCCTGCGGCCGTGCCCCCATACAAGTTCGGTGAGTAGAGTGTCTAGAGTCTTAAATGTCGCTGCTGGGATCAGGTATGGCAAGTTAGTGAAGTGGTAGAAAAGACGGGGGAGCATCACCATCTTGGATATCGCCGCTCTGCCGGGTATGGAGAGTGGTAGTGTGAGCCAAAATTGTATCTGCGATTTCAGTGCTCTGATGGCCCTCCCGAGGTTGCCGTCAATCATCTTGTCAGCTTCCCTATAAATCTGCATCCCCAGGTATCTGAAGGTGGTTTCAGCCATCTGGAACTCGTGGGGGGCGAAGGGTAGGGGGGTAGTCAGGCCTGCAGTTGCAAATGCGAACCCATAGGACTTGGATTCGCTTATGGTCAGGCCAGAGATCGTCCTAAAGTCCTCAAAGACCTGGGCAATAGGGCTCAAGTCGCCCCTCAAGTCTCAGAGATATAAGATAATATCATCCGCGTAAGCGGACACTATGTGTGCCGACTCATGCCTTAGAATGCCATATCGGGGGGCCATCAACCGGAGTTCTCAGAGCATAGGCTCAAGGGCAAGGACGAAGAGGAGGGGGGAGAGTGGGCAGCCCTGTCTGGTGCCCCGTGCTATAGCTATAGGAGCTGATATATGGCCAGAGGTACGCACTCTAGCTGTGGGGATGGTGTACAGCAATCTGACCCAAGCGAGGAATTCGGGTGGAATACCAAATTTAGACAGCGTGTCAAACATATAGTCCCATCTAAGGGAATCAAATGCTTGCTTCAAATCTAGGGATATGCAGCCTTCGAAGCCCGTGTCCTCCCGGTCTCCGAGCATGAGCTGGGCCAATCGCCTAAGGTTCATGGCCGTGTTGCGGCCCGGAACAAAACCGCATTGGTCCGAGTGGACCAGCTGTGGTACGTATTGCACGAGCCTCGATGCCAGTACCTTGCTCAATGGAGAGTGGTAGTGTGAGCCAAATTGTATCTGCGATTTCAGTGCTCTGATGGCCCTCCCGAGGTTGCCGTCAATCATCTTGTCAGCTTCCCTATAAATCTGCATCCCCAGGTTTCTGAAGGTGGTTTCAGCCATCTGGAACTCGTGGGGGGCGAAGGGTAGGGGGGTAGTCAGGCCTGCAGTTGCAAATGCGAACCCATAGGACTTGGATTTGCTTATGGTCAGGCCAGAGATCGTCCTAAAGTCCTCAAAGACCTGGGCAATAGGGCTCAAGTCGCCCCTCAAGTCTCAGAGATATAAGATAATATCATCCGCGTAAGCGGACACTATGTGTGCCGACTCATGCCTTAGAATGCCATATCGGGGGGCCATCAACCAGAGTTTACAGAGCATAGGCTCAAGGGCAAGGACGAAGAGGAGGGGGGAGAGTGGGCAGCCCTGTCTGGTGCCCCGTGCTATAGCTATAGGAGCTGATATATGGCCGGAGGTACGCACTCTAGCTGTGGGGATGGTGTACAGCAATCTGACCCAAGCGAGGAATTCGGGTGGAATCCCAAATTTAGACAGCGTGTCAAACATATAGTCCCATCTAAGGGAATCAAATGCTTGCTTCAAATCTAGGGATATGCAGCCTTCGAAGCCCGTGTCCTCCCGGTCTCCGAGCATGAGCTGGGCCAATCGCCTAAGGATCATGGTCGTATTGCGGCCCGGAAAAAAACCACATTGGTCCGAGTGGACCAGCTGTGGTACGTATTGCACGAGCCTCGATGGCAGTACCTTGCTCAATATCTTGGAGTCAGTATTGAGAAGGGACAGGGGTCTGTAGTCAGCCATCTGAAGCCCTTCTTTAGCAGGTTTCAAAAGGGACGTGATTAATGCCTGCATAGACGATTGTGGTAGGGCAGTTGTCCGTAGTGCTTCCAAATAAACAGCGTGTAACCGTGGGGCCAGTAGGTCTATGTATGTTGCATAAAAGTCGGCTGGTAGGCCATCTGTTTCGGGGGTCTTGTCCTTTGGGAGGGCTCGTATTGCCTGTCTGATTTCAGCTATTGTAATGGTGCGCTGCAGGTCTTTAATTTGCCTGTCAGTGAGTTGAGGTAGGTCTAAGTCCCTCGTGAAAGCCTCGAATACAACCTCGGGGAGGGGCTGTGGGGGGCTGTACAGCGTGGTGTAGTATTCCTTGAACGCCGTGTTAATCCCGACCTGGGTGGTAGTTGGGCTGCCCGTCTGGTCTAAGATTTTCAGAATAGGGTGGTTAACTAGGGAGTCCCATAAGAGGCGGGCTAGAAGGGGGCCAGCTCTATCCGCCTGTGTATGCTGCCTGTTCGTGTATTCTCTATAGTCTAGGAGCCTCAGGTCTTCCAGTAGCTCTGCGTGTCTAATGAGAGCCTCCTGTAGTGGTGTGAAGGGTGCATGTGTGCCGGCAGCCTCATTCTCTAGGGACGCTAGTGAGCCCTCCACCTCCTTCAGTTGATTAAGTACCTCCCGTTTCCTGCCCACTCCAGCGGTCATTGCTGCCCCCCTCAGACAGACTTTAAATGCGTCCCATTCCACTTGACGGGTGCTGGCCGTGTTCATATTTGTGGAGAAGTAGGTCACCATAGCATCGGACAGTGAGGCCCGGAATACCGAGTCTTCAAGGAGGTCTGGAGACAGTCTCCAAGTGGGGATGGGGGCCAGCCGCCTGCCCCACTGCCACGTGAGTTCTACGGAGCTGTGATCGGATAGAGTTTTCCCCATGTGTTGGGTCTGGACAATTGCATCTGCTATGGAGCGGGAGCAGAAAATGTGGTCGATTCTGGCGTGAAGCTGGTGTGGTGGGGAGAAAAAAGTATATTCCCTCTCCTGTGAATGTGTGCTGCGCCATGCATCTGTCAGATCCCAGCCCTCAGCCCATCTAGTAAGAGCATCCGCTTGTTTCCTACTCTCAGCCGCCTGTAAAGGGGGATGTGACCTATCCAATGTAACATCAAGCACAGCATTGAAATCACCCCCAATGAACCAACGATGATCAGCCCATTCCGCAAGCACCCCGTTCACTGTTAACAAGAACTCCGACTGATTTGAGTTCGGCGAGTAGACACATCCAAATACAATAGCATCCCCGTTTAACAGCCCCCGTACAAATACATATCGGCCCTCATTATCGATTCTTTGCTCCAACATCTGGAAGGGGACAGAGCTGCGAAACCATATCGCTGCTGCTCTCGAAAACGCAGAATAGGAGGTAGCAAATAGTTGCCCCCTCCATTTCTTGCGCAGCTTCACAGTTTCAGCAGCGTTCAAATGTGTCTCTTGCAGGCATGCAACCTGTGTCCCCCTGCGATTAAGCTGGGCCAATATTCTCCCATGCCACGCACGTTCCAGGTGCACAGTTGGTAATTATTAAGTGGCCCCATAACCATCTGTGTGATGCGACCCAGTGAAACACCCGGGTACCCATGTTAGTTCTGCTTTGCGACAAGGTGAGAGTGTCGTGAAAACATATAACCCCTGAACAAAAAGGTCCCCAAGCCAACGTGCCCGGGAGCCAAACCGTGGTGCCCAACGTGGGCACACGTCAATGAAGTCCGTGTGCATACCGGGGGCTGACAGGCCTCTGTCGACTGTCACTGAACAGTCTGCATGGGCTAGTTGCCCTCAACAAAGTGGGTCCCCCATGCAACCCACCATATACAAAAGAAGGGGGGGGGGGCAGTTATACATTACCACCCGGAGGGGATCATATTCTCAGCAGATCAGAACTCCTCTGCCATTTGGGCTGTAATTTTCGGGAACAGCGGCAAGCTGTCCACTGACCCAGACACCTCTGTATGGGTGTCGGTGGTGGCGGTGTGCCTGTCTCCAAGTGCTTCCGCGTTGTGAGCTGCCAGCGCCTCTTCTGTGAGCCGCTGCCGCTGAGTTGACGACGGGTGGCCTGTCAACCGAGTACCAGGAGGGTGCGCCTTCGCTGAGGGTCCATGGGAAGAGTGGTGTCCCGGGCTGGGAGTGTTGTGCCGTCGGTCCGGAGGGTCTCTGTGGTCGATGTGTTCGCCTCCGTGGCGATCCTCCAACGGGTCCTGCGAGGTCGGTGGCGTTAGAGTGACTTCCATCCATTCCTCTGCCTCCTCTGGTGAGTCGAAGAAGTGAGTTTTATTGCTGTGCAGAATTTTAAGCCGAGCAGGGAACAGCAGTGCATATTTCATATTCCTGTCCCTTAATTTGCGTTTTACACCCATGAATGTGGACCTGGCGCGCTGTACAGTGGGCGTGAAATCAGGATAGACCGAAATGTTCTTATCCTCAAACCGTATCAGTGCTTTCTCTCTGGCCGCACGCAGTACAGTGTCTCGGTCTCTGTAGTGGAGGAGGCCCGCGATCAGGGGACGAGGAGGCGCCCCCGGTTTGGGGGGCCGTGGAGGCATCCTATGCGCCCGTTCCACGCTGTACAGGGCAGTGAGGTCTTCTTGGCCCACCAGTGTTCGTAACCAGTCCTCCACAAATTGGGTGGGGTTCCTCCCCTTGCTTCTCTCTGGAATGCCCAAAATGCGGACGTTGTTGCGGCGCGCCCGTCCTTCGGCCTCGTCCACCCTGTCCCAGAGTTGTTTAAGCTGTTTCTCCACGCCCTCCAACTTCGTGGAATGTTCCGTCTGTTGTGGCACTAGGTCATTCAGCGCTATCTTCTGCTCCGCTACCCGTTCCGCCAATTTGTTATGGTCCGCCCTTAATAGTGATAGGCCAGTCGCCATATGGTCTATTTGCGATTCCAGGGCTTCGCGAGTCGCGCGTATCTTATTGAGGATAAGGTCCAACTTTGCATCCTGGGACCCTTTTCCAGTCGGCGGAATGATGTCCATGTTGGAGGAGGCCAGCGGGTCCTCGGAGCCCGTGGATTGCAGGTCCGCCGCAGCGCCCCGGTCATGAGTCTTGCCCCTTTGTTTGCCCATGGATCTCGTCAGCAGGGTGGCGCCGGAAAGGGCACAGCAGACTGTCGCCGTCCACGCACGTGTCTACTCTGAACGCCGGACCGCGTCCACCGCTGGTTCAGGTTGTGGTGGTCAAAGGTGGTAGCCGTGTAGACCCCAGGATTGGCAGGGATTGCGTGGGATCTCTGACCGTGGCGCTGGTATTGGGAGGGACGGCGTCCACTGGAGGGCCCTGCGGGCAGACGTGACCTCGGCTCTCCAAAGGACAGACGAAGGGATACAGTTGGGCTACTGCAATTGTCAAGTGAATCGACCCCCAGCAGCAGTGCGACAGAAGTCCGGACCAGAGCGTAGTGGCAGGTCCGCAATGCACGTGTTACACTCCCTCACCGCTGGTTGGGGCTGGCAGTCTGGGTATTCAGGGTCTGTTGTCTGCTGTCCGCTGACCGCCGCTGGACACACTGACCCCAGCCGTGCGCCACTCCGTGCCAATTCCCTGTCTTCAGATCCTCTGGTCGGCAAGTGTGGGGGCCAGAGAGATGTCGCAGCACAGGCCCGGGGACACTACCCGCCTCGGGCGCGAAGACAAAATGGCGCCGGCGACACTGCGTTCCAGGTCCGCAGTGTCTGGGGAGGCCCGGGGGAAGCCCGGCCCGCAGCGCCGGTGTCGGGTGTCTGGCACCACCTGTCCCACAGCCCCGGTCAGTGCCGCAGGTAACAGGCGTATCGCTTACTGTGCAGGCTGGCGGCGAGCCGGTTAGCTGGTCAGGGAATGCCTCCGCTCGCTCCGTAGGTCCCGCAGCAGGGCGGCCGGGCAGGGCTCAGCTGCAGAGAGGGAGGCCGCAGGGTTGCCGTAGGAGCAGGGCGCTTCGTCGTTGTCGGCGTCTGCTGCCGGTGTCCGCCTCCGCGCCCGACGTGGGGTCCCGATCGGACCGCGCCAACAGCTATGGGTGGGCCGGGAAGGCTCTCCATTCGAGTCCGGGGCTTAACCGCGTCCAGTAGGCCGCGGCCGGAGTCGTTGCTGCAACGCGCCTGCGGGGCGGGCAGAGTGGAGAAACACCGCGCCGCTTCTAGCAGTACACCCCCGGGGGCCTCAGGTACAGGAATTAGGTGGGTTGCAGGTGGGGGTATCAGGATAACTTGCTTGTATTGAGGACTACGGACGGAGCTCTAGAGCTACACGTCCACCATCTTCGGCTCCAGGCCACGCCCCCCCTTCTGAAAGGAGTGTTTAAAGGAGAAAAAGAAACATGAAATTAAGTGTTTTCCATTCCGACCAGGGACAATGTACCTAGGAGACTAGGCCTAACTATAGAAGACCCAGGAGGGGATATACGTCAATTGTGCCCTTGAGTTAAGATAATTATGTACGTGCTGCTGAAGCGCATTCTCATTGTTTACATTATAGTTGTCTGTAGTCAAGAGGAGCCTGCTTAACAGGATCACTTTGCTGTTGTGGCTCACTTTTTAGTGTTATCTTAATTCACTGTTTACATTGCCATACACATACACGGTTAGCACAGCCCACCCTTTGTAGACCACTTTTCTTATGTGCCAGTTGTTCATCAAATCCTTGCATGCATTCTAAAAGGGTGCACCTCAGGAAACATAACAAACACTCTACAAATGTTTACACTGCTCACCCGCTCTGAAAATGAACATTTTCTTGTGCTCCTGTTATTCTTTGGGAGTGGCCCATATGTGAAATCTGCTCTCTTGTGCGTATTGACTGATTGCTCATAATTCGATTGTTGTCTCACTATTCACTCCACTCTCAAAATGAGAATTTTCCTGTGCGTGAGATATTCTTTTGGGGTGATCCATATGTGAATTCTGGTCAATATGAACACTCTCTGCTCTCCTGTGCATTTTGACTAAGTGCTCATAATTTGATTGTTGTCTCGTTCATCTTGCTCTCAAAAGCGTGTTCTCTGCTACATGTGTTATGCTTTTGGGGTGTCCCTTATGTGGATTCTAGTCAATACGCGCACTCTCTGTTCTCCTGTGCATATTGACTACTTGCTCATAATTCGATTGTTGTCTTACTGTTCTGTCTTCTCTCAAAAAGTGCTTTCTCTTGTCGGCACATTATTCTTTAGGGGTGCTTCATATCTGAATTCTGGTCAATATGCATACACTCTGTTCTCTTGTGCATATTGTCTACTTTCACATAATTTGAGGGTTGTCTCACTGTTCACCCCACTCTCAAATGCTCATTTTCGTGTGCACACATTGTTCTTTGGGGTTGCTCCATGTGTGAATTCTGGTCAATACCCACAGGCTCTTGCTCATAATTTGACAATTGTCTCACTGGCCACCCCTCCCTCATAACACGTGCTCTCTTGTGCGCTTGTTATTCTTAAAGTGTGCTCCATATGTGAATTCTGGTCAATACGCACACTCTCAGCTTCCTTGTGCATATTGATACTTGCTCATACTTCGATTGTTATCTCACTGTTCACCCGGCTCTGAAAACACACATTTTCTTGGCTCCGTATGTGCATTCTAGTCAATATGAACACTCTCTGCTCTTGTGTGAGTATTGGCGTCAAGATTTTAATTTAATTTTCATCACATGCACCTACCCCGTGTTTCAAAGACACGAACTGTCTTGTGTTCATGTTAGTCCTTGAGGGTTGGTTCACACGTCCTGCTAATACCCACACTCTCTGTTCTTGTGCGCACCCTCTCTCATGTGCACATCGCCCTTTGAAAAATTGTCTTCTGCATTGCAGATACAAGCTTTTCCTTGTGCACTTGCAACTGTTTTTTTTCCTTTTTGAGATTTATATCTGTTATTTTATAGTATATCTCTGACCTCTACCCCTCCCTATTTCTCTTTTATATTCCTCACCAATCTGTCCTGCCATCCGCCTCTGCCCACTGTTATTATAAATGTAAAGCAACAAAAGGTTCTATTGTCTCTGAAATCTTCCTGATTTTATGCATGTAAAGAATGCACTTGATTGCCATTGTATTGCCTCAGGTGGGAAAGTGGACTGCCTTTTTAGATGCTGGCTCCTGATGAAATACACCCCCACAAGCCTTCCCACTCCAAGCCCTGCCCTTTCAGAGCACCAGGGCACCATTGAATGCCCACACCAACAGGGTCAAACCCACACTCCTCTCATGCCCCATCAAGCTACAAAAATATACACTTCTCTGGAGCACATGCAATTGAGCATACCAAACCCCACATAAAGGACATAGGAGGGAAAGGAGGAAAGCAACCCTTAACCTCTGGACTATGTTTGAACAAAGAACAGTAAACCCACTGTAGAGGCTTTAGCACCTCCTCCTCCATATACTGGCATGTATGTGGTAACCCCACAACACCAGCCTTGGGGTACTGCAATGCCCTCGTAGTGGAAACAGAGGAATCACACACCACAAAGGGATCACAATCACCCTCATCCCTATCTACCCCTCACTGCCTAGGTAAAGCAGTTATCACCAGGGGAATCACGTTAGTAATGCGTTGTACACCCATGAGACTATAAGTGAATGTTATTCATTAGGACTCATATACGGTGTCGTGTTGGGAGATTGTCTCCGTCAAGATGATGAAGAGACAGGGAGGGATACCAAATGGGAGGCGGGGCTAGATATGGTCCGCAAGGATGAGGGTGACGGTTCAGGATTAGAGGGATTCCTCATTTTTGGCAATGATTTAGTGGCTGTTCTGTGGCCGTCAATTACATCATTCATTTCATCCAGGTGGAAAATGGAATTTCATTTCACCAGGCTCAGCCATGGAATATTGTCATTAAGGCCGATGGAATCCGTTTTGAGTCTATAGACCCAAAGTTGTTCCTTTTCGAATAGGATCTTTTCTGCATTCCTGTCTTTGTTGGTTAGCGTTTCTAAAATGACCCAATTCAGTTCTTCTACTGTATGGCCCTTTTCCAAATAGTGATTGGCCATTTTTGTGGTGCTCTTTTTACATTTCACATTACTCCGGTGCTCGCATATCCTTTGCTTCACCTTTCTACACGTCATCCCGATGTATCGCATGTTGCACGGGCAAGTGATCATATATACCACGTGACTGGTGTTACAGTTGGTATGGTTCCTCATGGTCCATTTGAAATTTGGGAGGAGTTGTAGATCTTTTGTTGGGTGAGTAAGGCTGCAAACAGAGCAGGAACCACAGGGATAGTGACCTGTGACAGACGGATGTCCCCATAGATTCATTCTGCCTCTTGGTCTCAGGGGGGCTGGTCTTGTATGGACAAGAATGTCCTTCAAATTTCGGCTCCTTTTATTGGCGAACCTTGGTTTTGGCCATGTCAATGAGCCTGATGTAAGAATCCTCCAGTTCTTGTTAATTATTTTCTTGACATTATTAGTCACTTGACTGTAGGTCGTGATGCAAGTTATCAATTCTTCTTGCGCTACTTTTTCCATGGTTTCCAGTAGGCCCTCTCTATTCTGATTGCGAGCCCATTTTTTGCACTAGTTGATTACCCTTCTAGGGTAATTACGATCTACGAGTTTCTGGCAGAGGTCGTTAGCTTGCTCTTTGTACTTGTTGGTCTTGCTGCGGTTTCTCCGCAATCTGAGAAATTGGCTGTAAGGGAGGTTCTCCCTCAGAGAGCGGGGGTGGAAACTGTTAAACGACAGTAAGCTATTCTTGGATGTTTCCTTAAAAAAGGTTCATGTTTGCAGAGTTCCTGCTTCAGCATAAATTGTAATGTCTAGAAAGTCCAGGCTCTGTCAGTCAGCACTATATGTAAATTTTAGACAGTCTCTGAGAACAATCAAGTCCCATGGGCATGCTTCATTTTCCTGGACCCAGGTCTCCATGAATGGGACATATCAAATGAACAATTGTTGACTACCCAGAAGACTTAAAAATAGCCTTTGAAGATCCCATAGACATCAGTGTTGAACTTCAGCACAGGACCCCGGCACCTGTCACCACAGCAACATCCCCCAGGGATCAAGACTTCACACAGGTACCCCACAGCTATGGGCAACTAGTCCACATGATGTGGGGCTCATCAACACTGCCAAACCAGTTAGGATCAAACTCAGGGAAGGAGCCATCCTCACAAGAGTGAAACAGTATCCACTGTCCATTGAAGCAGAGGGAGGCATAGCCCCCACAATACAGGCAATCTGTGCGGGGTGTCACCTGTAATACCCGCATACACCCGTGAAGAAGGCAAAGCGAGGAACTTGGCTGCTGCCCCTAAATGATGTAATTGTTCCAGAGTTCTCTCTGGTACCAGACCCCTCCATCATACTGACCACCATCCCAAATGATGCTGTAGGCTTATGAGTCATAGATGTTAAATATACCTTCTTCAGCATTTTGCTTCACCCTGACAACCAGTACCTAATGGGATTCAACTTTAGAGAAGCTCAACTGGCCTCTAGCTCTCTAGGCCTTATCTCCTCCTTCTTTCCCCATTCTGACTACCTCTATGCTACTTTTTTAACAAAGTGCACCAAATCAGAATCTTATTGAACTTCTTGAGGACCAATCGATTACAAAACGTTAACAGAGGGACCGTTACTCTTCCTAACAAGGATAACAGTAAATTAAATTGTTTTAAATGTTTTTTTTAGTTTTATATAGGGCGTACATGACCCAAGGATATCAGGTATTGGAGCACTCTACCTGAGCGCCAGTTTCGTTAAAGATGGACACATTCTTTGTTGTTAGGCACCGGTAGATTAAGTGATTTGCCCAGAATCACAGGATGTTGAGCATTGTTGCCGAGACTCGAAGGTGGTTTCCCCAGCTTCGAGGTTCACTGCTCTAGCCGTAAGGCCACATCCTCTCCACTAAATTGACACAACTTAAGTTAATTTGTAGTTTCCCATATATTCTCTTGGTGTATCTTTGCATTCCTTCCCTGCACCTATTGTCTCTTTTGAAAGAAGATCAGATATCCTTGAAATATGTGTGCTGTACAGTTAAAAATCTGCGGGAACAAAAATTCAACAAGATTGCTTTAACTGTTGCACTTTATCCAGAAAAGAAATATGTAGGGAAAAGGCGGCAAGCAAATATTACTATATTTATTTCGACAATAGCAACTGCTTTTACCGCAAATATCTTATTTAAGAGCTTTGTGACAAATCTTGACAGGTCATAGGTGCCGTTAGTTATTGGGGAAAATATCCGGAATTCACCGGGACACGCGGATGTTTGTGTCATTTCCTCCCCAAAATGGGATGGATTGGATAGTATTTATCTCAATCAATAAATTCCTACATATGTGCGACACATATAACACATAGTTACCGGGTCACACCTACTGAGGGCCATAACCGTCCAGTCCCGTTCACAACGGACATCAAGCAATCAATTGATGACCACTTAAAAAGCTGTAACAGTAAGGCAAAAGCCCTACCACCCACCCCCCTCCCACACAGACACATCTCTTTAAATTCTGTGGGAGGCTGATTTAACAAATGCGCTGTCCGTCGTACGTTGCTGGTGAGGAAAATCCGATTTCCTTCTAGAAATGCGCAAGGCAGAGGAAAGACTGAAGGAAACCACTGTCTGACCTAAGCGTCAAGAAATTCCAATAAAATTCCTTCTCGACCATGTCTTAATAAACACAGGCCTAGAAGGAAAGATAGCCCTTATCTGAACCAAATGAATGGCATTTTAATCAATAAACCCCGCGGCAAAGTGCAAGCAGTTGTTCGTTTCTGGTGGCAAATGTCAAATTCGGTGAGTGCCCGGGAATACATTCATTGAGTCAGGTAGTTGTTTCTTCGGCTCCCCTTGTCAACAGCAAATTGTCATTGTAATTGATGGCAACCAGGAAGATCCTATTCTAATCTAACATTGTATATCTATCGATTTAAAAGGAAGGAATGGCTCCACTTTAAAAGTTCATTACCTAGCAACCACCAGTGGATTATGGCCTACTCAGAGCAGAGCCATTCAGGGTAGCAGCTAAGGTCAAATTGCATGCCGTTACCTCATGCTCACAAGCAGATTCTGCATTCCCAGGTTGGAAACGCATTACCGTCTTCTTATTTGGATCAGAGAACACCATTTAGTCAGCCACAAGTCTTACTTCAAAGATCCATTAACATTAAAGAAGGATTAAACTATAGATGATATTATTGTCAGTTTTTTTTAGATTTCATGTTGTATCTTAATATGCAGCGTACATATTTTTTTTCACCTGCACGCTCTTGTGACAAATCCTTAGAAGTTCCTTTCCCCTTTGTCTACAACTTTAGGATGCAATGTATTTTTTTGGGGCTGCAAAACCTTTACATTTTTCCAGAAACAAAGCAAACTAAGGGGGATATTCTCAACAACGTGTGATAATTCCGCAAAAGTAGCTTAACGCAACTCTTCATATCACAGTCTATCGCGGGAAAACAACGCCGTATTAACGGAGGAACTATGCGATAGACCCACGACAACGAGCCAAATGTCCGCGATAAAGACAACGCGACGCTGCAAAAATGTGAAACACCAATGAAAAAAAAGTTGCGATGAGGCCAATCGTGATACAAAAAGCTGCAAAAACCGGCGACAGGCCTGCAAATCCCACACGTCAGGCGGGAAAATGCACTATAAAAAGTAACAAAAAGAATACACCAAAAACAATTCAAATTGTGTAGCACCATGGATGCACCGGACCTAGTGCAGAGGCCAATGCGTACCCCACAAGCACCCAGCAAGGAACCTCAGGCTCGGGGAAGGCCAAGGAAAAGGGGAAGACGGGTGCAGTCAACAGCCAAACTAGATCAGCGTCACGGAGGTGACAGTACACTACCATCAACTGACCCACAATTAGACTAAAGTGAATGCAGTCGGAGTGTCGAGGAGGTCAAGAGGCGCTGGCATGATGTGAAAAGCCACACCACGCCCAAACCAGCTGCCAACAGGAAGGCAGCAACAACGACAGGAGGTGGGAGTCCTGCACCACATGTGGAGCTGGAGGAAATGGAGGCCACAGTCATCAGTGTGAAGACGATGCAAGGAGGTCGGAGTACGGACACAGCTCGATAGGAACTGACACAACATCAACAGGGGGAGTAACGACCAGGGACGGGTGGTACGGGGAGATGGGAACAATGACACACATGCACAACGATGTGTAGCACACTAAACACCCACAATGACTCAGGATAATGACCCTGACCCCCATGGCACACTGTAGCACACACACATAGCAATCACAGCACATTTCACTACAATGTGTTGACAAAGTGCAACAACAACACTGCAGAACAGGGCACACAACTGGGTATGCTCATGTGCAGAAACAGGCCAAATACATCTAACATAGCAAGAAACTGTGAGATTCATATGTACGTGTACAACCTTATATCCGTCACGAAGTCCAAATGTCCACTGTACTGCATCAAAATACCACCACTGCCCAAACAGTCACAATGTACATTGTCATACAGTCTGCATGTCATCAAGAACAATGCGCCAACATACATGTCAACACAATGTCAATATGCATCTCCCCTTCACATTGCAGAGGGACAAACAACACCTCCAGCAGAGCAGACCAGACAACTCATTATTGATGCTCGACAGGACCACCACACCTTCGACACCAATGCACAACAAATCATGTACATCTTAGGCAAGCCGCCTCCAGGAGTAGGGCAGCCAAGCCACATAGAGCAGACCCCAGCCCCTGCACAGACCACACAGCAGGAAACACCCGCAACCATGACTGGCTCGCAACACTCCACCGAGGCACACATCACATTCAGAAGCCAGGAGTCAGAATGCCAAAAGGAGGTGGCTGAACAGGTGCAGGTGGGGTGAGAGCTCATGGAAGCCGAACTACATCACATACGGGGTGTCAAGTCCCATCAGGGACCACCTACACCCCACAAAGGAGACCCACACTGTGACAGAGACACATGCATTTGCACATTTCCTGTACTGAACCACGCCCAGATCCCTGGAAGTACCATTCACACACCCAAACTGGATCTCCATACGACGGCCCAGTACACTCCTCTTGTGTATTGAGGGGCCTACGAGAAAGCTACATGTCCAAGGTCGTACCCGCTGCCAGTGGGGGCATGGTTGGGTCCACTGTACACAGCACAGCGTAATGTGGTAGGCCCCTTTTATTGGCAGGGTCTCATGTACAGTGACGCCTGTGTTGGATGTGTGCGGGGTGAGTGTAAGCCAGCCCTCACAGAGTTGTTGTTGCTGGCAACAAATCCAACAGTGAACACCATTAAAATGGAAACAGTAAGCACTAGCATTACAGAGACAACAGCGGAGCATCATGGTGGTAGCCGGAGCAAGTACAGATATCACCCAATGAGCAAACAGAAGTGTCCGTGAGTTGCAGTGCACTGAGGTTGGGGCACTAGAGCTGAGCGCGCTCATGTGAAGAAAATGGCTAAGATTGGGTCCTTTCGGGATATTCCTGATGCAGCTGCAGTGGGGGGTGTCACACCTGCATCATCTTCCTCATCATCGCACCAGGTCTCCCACACTGCCTGAAGTGACAGAGCTGTGTGAGCTCTCCACAGCACATAACCAAAACAGAAATGGACAATGACTTGTGGTGTACTGAGTTAGTGGAACCAGGAGTGCTGAGCAGGTTATTAGGCAGAGGATGGCATCCACGAAAGGTGTGAGCAACTCTGTTAGTCTGCCAGTGTGACTGTTTCGGCTCTGGCAGTTGGTGGCTGGAGGTGGTCCTGGCGGTAGTGGTGTGTGCTTCCTGCTGTGATGCAGTGTCCGGGCTGGTCAGGACTCGATTTGATGTGTGAGCCCTGGTGGACCGCAGTGTAGGCTAGAGGCAGCGCACAACACAGGGCCACAGACACATTGTGTTGATGACCCAAGGCCATCATCTCAGAGGCCATCCAATATCTCAGAATACCGGGTCCCTCACTTGAGCTTCGCAGAGTTAGAGGCCCCGGAGATGCACTGCGGCCAGCAGAGGCAAACCGCCACGGGACTGTGACTTGTGGTGCACTGAGGTAATGCCATGCGGACTGAGCGGGTCTGAGGAGAAGAATGCTGCAGCCTCCTCATTACCAGCACCTCAGTATCAGCTACATGAGGATGAAGACAACCCCAAGTCCATAGACTCAGACGACACCAAAGTTCTATCGGTGAGTGTCCATGAATGTCGGGGAACAGACTTAGTGGCACCGGGGCTGAGAGGGGATACAGTCTGCGATGATGCCGGTAAAATGTCATGAACTCGGCCATTGCATGATCAAGACTCAGTTCCAAATGTGTGTCCTACTCGGCCGCAGTGTAGGCCGGAGGCAGTGGCCAGCAGTGGCCCACAGCTACGTGTGTTTGGCTCGCCATGCACAGAGTTAATGATGCTAAGGCATTTTGTCTGTAGTGTTCGATCACGTCCGTAACGATGATCCTTTTTTTCTCATGACTGAAACGCGTCTTCCTCTTACACCTCTCCTAGCATGCAATGATATGTACTCCGCCATTGAGAAATCAAGACACAGTTCTAAATGTGTGACCTACTCGAGCTTAGTGTGTCCCGAGGGCAGTTGTCCACGTGGGCCCACGGACAAGTGTGGTTGTAATGCTATGCACAGACTTGGTGGCACCACATCGAAGGGAGTATAGTGAGATAAAATCTGCCATATATAATGTTCTCTGCCATAGTGTAATCAAGACTCAGTTCCAAATGTGTGACCTACTAGTCCACTGTGTCAGCCAGTAGAGTACGTCAACGAGAAAGGAGTACTGCGGGCCTTGCTCGAGGAGGCCGTGATGGTCGTAGCAGATTTCCAGGGTGGCAGGCCTCAGGCTTGGAGCTTGCACCGGGACATGTTGGGCCCTCTTCGACATACGCCGGTGTCGGGAGGTGAGCATTGAGGACTGTGTGTGCATGGGCAGGCACGACTGGTTCGAAGACCGGCGCTCAGGGTGCAGCAAGCTCACAGGATCGCAGGCACTACCCTGGCAGAGACGTTGGGCATTTCGGAAGAGGACCACACCCAGGGTTGCATGGCTTCTATTCACATCCCAACGCTGGCTTGGCGTACAACGGGCCAGCCCACTCTGCTCACGTGGGGGACGTAACAAGCTACATTTACGCGAGCTTCCCCACTGGCTGGGGTGACATGGTTGCGTCCACTGTCACCTACTGTCCAAAAACCAGCAGTGTGTGTCGACATGGATATGTGTGTGGTCTGCATACTGCAGTCTGGCCATCACATCCACGCCACACTTGGCATTGTGTACATTCTCATTCATGGGTCAGTTGCCTCCTTCGCACATGCCTGGTTCCCACCTCTCCCCACATTCTGCTTTTATGTGGCTGAGGTGCCATGCCGTTGATGGCCTATGTACATGGCTGGCCCATGTTCCCACAGTAAGTTGTGCTGGTGTGTCTGGTGGGTGGGCATGTTGTTTGGCATGTTGTATGTGAGTTTGTAATGTGTGCATTCCCAGTGGTGTGCAATGCATGATTGTGGAGTTGGGGTGTGTGGTGTGTTCATTTGGTACTTGCCAAAGAGCAGTGCTTTTCTGTAGGTTCCATCCTGGTAGCACTGGTTAATGATGGACTGTTGGAAGATATAGGAATCATGCACACTGCCTAGGTGGTTGGCGTCGATGTTGGTGGAGATTCCCGGTTGGTCCACTATTGCCTGCACATTGATGGAATACGTGTGCTTTCTGTTGTGGTTATTGTGTGCAGTGTTGCCAGGGGGCATAAGTAGGACATGTGTACAAGCAATTGCCCCTTCACACGTGCAGGAAGCCAGCTATGGTATAGGCACCTTACTTGGTCTCCAGCTGTTCCTGCGCAGTGTGGGAGAAGTATAGAATGTGGGGTACCATGCTGATAATGTCATCCACAACCTTTGTGTGGAACTTGGATTGGGCTGGCTGTGATACTAATCCGACTTTGGCAGTTGTTGGCTGGAGGGTACCAGTGGCCCTCACGTGCAGCATGGCTAGCAGCTTTGTCTGAGGTGGTATGTTGGTTGTTCGCAGTGTTGGTACCGTCAGCCTGTAGGCAATGGTGGTCAGGATGCGAAGGATGGTTGTCCCTTTCAGCCTGTAGTGGGCAATGGCATTCTCTAGTGCTGTGTGTGTTAGGTTGGTGCGCTTTATGAGGGTCACTGTCTTTGGCTGCGCTGACTCGGTGTTGATCCGGGGGGGTGGTAGGGGTCCGGGGGTGTCCTAGGGGTGGTGGCGGAGGTTGCTGTGGCCCTATTGGGTGTCCGGGCTGCATGATCAGTGACTCTATGGCATTTACTGCCCTTCAGGTGTGGCTCTGGCCTGGGCTCCCTTTTCTCGTGCAGGCTGTCTGCCGACTTTACACCAGGTCAGAGCAGGTGTTAAGTTCATGCAGCTAACGCGCCTTATCGCCTGTTTTGTGGTCTTATCGCCGATCTGGCTGGTCGTTGAGAATGTTGTGGAGTGGTGTTGTCATGGCTTTTTGCACGGGAACGCCTACTCTGCATCTCATTAGCGATAGTTGTGGGGGTCATCTGTGGTGTTTTTTTGCAGCTGCTATCGCAGGTAAACTGATGATATTGGCTGTTGGCACCAGCTTGTGAATGGGGCGATACATTTATTGCCACTATGGCTGCGATCAAGTGCTGTTAACTCAGCAATAACTCCTTGAGAATATGCCCCTATGCTTTTTCTACTAAGCCGCATGTACGTTTTTCACAAATTTACCTCAGTGAGTTAATCAGTTTTGCTCTGGACATACAAACTTTAATATGTGCATGACAGATTTCCATGGACTTTGATGAAACTGAATAGGTAGAATGCTTTTTGTGCAACTATGCATTTGTTTTTTACTTAACGTATTTCATACAATATCAATATTTAGGGCAAGATTTATTGAAGATTACCCTCTTTCTTAGAAAGCAAGTAAAGGTGACTCTGTCCGATGAAAGTTTTTTTTCCAGGCTTAAAAAGAAATTGAAACTAGAGGAAAAAATCATAAATCCATGCTTCCTGGCTGCTAAAGACCTGGAAAATTATTAGAAGACCAAAAACTTGAAACCTTTATGTACCAGATGAAAATATTTCTTTCTCCACGTATTGGTTAAAATAGAGGCATTTCGTTCAACTCAATTACGAGTCAGTAGGAGATTTTACTGCATGTTGGTTTATCACATAAGAAATTAATTAATGTGATAAAACTTTATGCGATATAAACAAATTCAGCAAAATTGTCTTCAGTAAAGACCACTGTACGGCCCAAAACTTTACATTAAAAGTCAACATTAAAACAGTCCAGAACATATTTGTGCAAGACCACCATATACAATATATCAACCCTACGCTTATTAACAAATACCTCAGCACTACCAACCAGGAACATGCACACTTGTGAGCATGACGCTAGACATCACTTTTCCCTCAATCTCTTGAACATGCCAGAGCATCAGGAACTCACACACTATCTTTTAAGGATGGACACTAAAAAACACAACCTTTCTGCCATTGGGGACACTGTGGGACCTACATTGATATACAGACTGCCAAACTTGCATCATGAAATGTTTGGTGGAGACACCTGGTAGTTTTTGGAGGGGCAGATATGAATAAGAGTGGGGACAGTGGATAGCAGCAAAGTGTGCCATCTCAGACTGGGTCAACTTTTTGCCATGGCATTTCATTATTTTCTAATTGTATCATTGTTTTCAAATGTGTTAGGTCTCTTTGAAATCTGACCTATGGTTCATTGCCCAACCTCTGATGTATTATAGTTGCTTTTGTATACGTGTTTTTTGCGTAACGTCTTACTATATGGTTACTGCTTATTTTCTTACAATAATGCAAATATATGTAGATGCCACATATATATTTCAGTAATGACCAGTGGTGAATGGACAAAATATGGCAGTAAAAATATCATGTGAAATTAATATCATGTTAAAAATATTGTGGCTACCAAAATATCGTGGAACAGAATATCAAAGGCAAGAATATTGTTTTGTTTTGCTATATAATACTGTTATTAAGAATATCTTTGACTTTAATATAGTTTACCTTAATACAGTTGTAATAAATAATTTGTAATACAAATTAGTATATTCATTTTAAATGCCAGTCTTGATAGTATAATTCATTTTTTTAAATATGGTTCGTAATTTTAAATTTGTATTTTTCGAAAACGTAATTAGTAATTTATGATGTAGTATTGGGATGCTGGGTTTGTAGAGGAAAAAGGTAGGAAAATAATTGAATTATTAATATATAAAAAAATTTAACCCCTTCCATGCTGATGGTGCTCGTGTGCTGTTGACGGCTGGGGGCCGTCATAAACCCGCCCACTCGCGATTCTGCCGTACAGGCGCAGAATCGCAGCCACATGGAAGGGGTTAAATGTGTATATTATTTTACTACCTAATTTTTATATTCATTATAATATTCATTATAATATTATATTCAATATTTTTTATATTTATACTTTTTAAATTGATTTTCTCTTTCTGTTAATATAATTTGGTAAATTTTATAAAAACTTCAAATATAGGTGTTATGTTTTTGTAATTGTATGTGTTCAGTATTGTTGCTTTTAGTGTACAGTGCTAAATATAACCATTTTAGTATATGTTTATTTTGATATTTAAAGTTTGAAACTAAATAGGTCATTTTGAAAGCGGTCGGACCACATTAGATGGCTCATTGGATGCGGTCCGTCTGCCATATGCTGCTGCAGTCTGACCAACGCACTGCAGTGTGTAAGGTGGAGGCAGCAGGCAGAAGGACAGTCCAGCGCTTTCGCCCGTCAAACCGTAGGAGTGTCAGTAATCCCTGCATAGGGACAGTACCTTCTCAGGCACCACCGTAAGGATTACAATGTCCCTTTCCGCCAACCTCTTTATGGTGTTTCGCACGCCATGAAAAGGCAGGCAGAAAGTGACTTTGGGGGGTCCCTAGCGGGACTCCCCTTCCCCCTTGGACCACCACTAAGGGGCTCATCCCTACCAAAATGGTAAATATACACTTTGGGACCAGCGTGAAGGAGGGCGCTTTGTAATAAGGGTAGTTGGACTGCTAACTCCTTATTGGGCGGTCCCTCTTCCGCTATGGTGCCGGTCAGAGGAGGGTCCGAATGACATTGTAATGATGCCCTAAGTTTATTATACTAAAACAAAAAATACAATCAAACAATGCTTTAAAATGTAATGTAGATATGCATTAAGATTCTGGAATATGTTGTTTAATGAGGGGAAATGGGGGGTATATACATGGTTTATAGTAGGAGTAGTCTGATAAATGCATAGAAAAAGTAGCAATACTCACAGAATAAAAGGAAGTGATATTGTCATAATTGGAAAATCAAGGAGGTTGGAGAACTTCACTTGGTGGATGACAAAAGATGGTTTTGCAAATGTTGTGGCATGTGTCCTCAAGGGTTTCCACTTTAAAATGAATGATACAGGAAACCTTTAAGTAGTATCTAATCTATAATCATCTTTGTTTGATTGGGAAACTTCTCTGGAGGAGGGTAGATGTCTAAAATCCTGAATCGACAATTGAAATGTTCATTGTATCTGCTGTCATATATGAGATATGTAACTGTATATGAACATGGTCTATACCTTCGAAAGAACAAAATTAATAAAGAAATTTAAAAAAGAAAAAATCTAATCTATAATCATGACATATTGCATACCACTACATTTAAATGCTAATTGAGTGAAATCTTTCCAATTTCTTCTTGTTTGTTGGAAAGCTGCTTGTTAGAAATGGAGTTTCTAGTTGGCAGTGGTTTGTAACCTGTCCAAGTAGGTTCCCTCACTCTAGTCAGGGTAAGGGAGTCACACAGCTATGATAGCCCCTGTCTCACCCCCTTTGTAGCTTGGCACGAGAAGTCAAGCATATCTCAGAGGCAATGTGTAAATCATATGTACATACACACACAGTAATACAGTGAAAACACTACAAAAGGTGTCCATACCAGTTTAGAAAAATAGCTTATATTTATTTGAATAAAACAAGACCATAACAACAAAATGCAACATACATAAATCAAGAAATCAAATCACTTTTAAATGATGAAGCATAGAAATCAATAAATGCGTTATTTTTTAGCACAAAGAACCTTGGATGCATCATAAATCAAACACTGTAAAAAGGTGGGAGGTGATGTGCTGGAAAAGCAAAGTAATGTGTTGGTTCCTGACTCCACAGGGGAGGAGATGCATCAGTTCCATACTGCTAGGCAGGGGACGTGATGCGTTGTTTCCTCACTGGAAGGGTATGTGATGCATAACATTCTGGACTCACCTCCTCTGTTTATTACTGCGGCCCAGCATTGATGAAGAGTTGGCGTTGAGGGAAAATGAGTCCAGATGCTCTGTGTAGTAGTAGAAATGCAAGTGCTGCTTCAATTTTACAGCTGCGATGCAGGCACCAAATCAGGTGCTGCGTCAGTGTTGGAGTGGGTGCCACGGATGTCGGTTACACATTGTATTGATTTTTCAGCAGCAAAGCAGGCACTGTGTCAATTCTTCAGCTACACTGCTGGTGCTGCATCGAGCAAACAGGTGCTGAGTGTTGATGCATGGACTTTGTCACCAGGTTACACTTTCAAGGGCCCGGGGACTGGATTTAGCACACCTTGGCAATTCATGACTCTCAGCAGATGATCCCAGGCACTGGTAGGTGAAATCTTTGATGGCCCTTGGACTTCTAAACAGGAGGTAAGCACACACAAACCCTAGCAGAACCTTGGAAGCAGGATATAGAAAGCAAAACCCGGACATTTCCTTGCAGGACAGAAGCAGCAAGCAGCAGTAAAGCACAACAAAGCAACAGGCTGAGTGGTAGTCCCTCCTACAGCATCCAGCTCTTCGTCCTGGCAGATTGTCATCAGTCCAGATGTGTTCTGATTTTGAAATGTCAGAGGTCCAATGCTTATACTCCTTTCTACCTTTGAAGTATGCAAACTTCAAAGGAAAGTCTTTGTAGTGCACAAGACCCTTCCTCTCCCTTCGCTGGCTCCAGTCGCACTACAGGGGGTGGAGATAGTTTTGTGTGAAGACAGGAACAGCACTATTCACATGTCAGTGACAACTCTTCCCACCACTATAGCTCAGGAAAAGCCATCAGCCTGGTGATGGGCCATCAGAATATGCAAGGAACACCTCATCTTCTTTTGTGTGACTGTCTAGAGTTAATGCACAAGAGCCCAACTTTCAGCTAACCCAGATGTGTATTCTACAGACAGGCAAAGGCACAGAATGGTTAAGCAAGAAAATGCCCACTGTCTAAAAGTGAAAGGAACAAATTGTGGACGGATTGCTGAGCAATGCAAACATTCACCCCCAGTCACAAAGATCTGGGTTTAATCCATCATTCTGTTTCTCACCAGGCCACATCAGTTTGGACCCAGCTATATGCAAATCAGTCTTGAACCCATTCGTCATGCGAACAGTCCAACCTGAACTTCCAATCCAGGTCATCCCTAAACTGGAAACAAGCGTCCTGAGACCAGGTTTGGTGCATCACCTCTCATCAGCCAGGATAGCTTGAATCCAGTGGAGCAGTCTCATTTGCAAACACTCAATTTAAGCACCAACTTCCCCAAAAGATGTATTTTAAATTGTGAGTTCAGAGACCCCAAACTCCAAATTTCTAGATGCTCCAGATGGGAAATTATTTTTCGAAGATACTTCAAGGCAATCCCTATGTTACTCTATGGGAGAGAAAGTCGTTCCGATAGTGAAAAATGAAATTAGCAGTCTTTTACTATTAGGATATGTAAAACACAATACATGCCCAACCTTTTAAATACAGTGCATCTTGCCCACGGGACTGCTTTGGGAATAACTTAGGATTGACTTACATGTAGTAAAAAAGAGATTTGGGACTGACAAGTGAGTGTACTTGCCAGTTCAAAATGGCAGATTAAAAACGGCACACACGGACACTGCAGTGGCAGGTCTGAGACATGTTTGCAGGGCTACTTATGTGGGTGGCTGAATAAGTGCAGCAGGCCCACTAGTAGCATTTACAGGTTCTGGGCACACCTGGTGCACTTTACTAACATCAAATACACCAAACATGGATATACCATTCACAAATAAATTTTACACAAGGAGCACTCACACTTTAGCAATGGACAGCAGCAATAAAGTGCCTAGAGTCCTAAAAACAGCAAAAACATGGCAGAAAAAAGAGGGTGAATAAGGCAAAATGTTTAGGGATAACCTTGAAAAAAGGGCCAGATTCAACATTGCTGCTAATATGATGTTGTGGGCTCATTCATTGCTTCTAGGAGCCCATCCCTGGGATACAGTAGTTTCCCTGCTGCAAGAGTGTGCACAGGAGTGTGCGCAGGGAAAACTAGAGTGTCCCACCTGGTGAGAGCTTTAAAAATGCTCCCCCCAGGTGAGAGCAAAGATTTGTCTCCCTCCTCGCTCTCTTGGGGGAGGGAAGCTGAGATTGCTCTCACCCCTTGGGAGCAGCCATAAACAGCTGATGCTTAAGATGGGCTGGTATGTGCAGCGAGCGGGCAAGGCCACAAGGGCCCTTGGGCTGCTTTCAAAACGCCCAAGATATTTTTTGGTGCCCCAGGTGGGCACCGTGCAACCAACGAGAAGCACCTAAGGACATAGGGGTTGAGTCCCCTGGGGCACTATTGGCATAGGAAAGGGCCTGAATACCCCCTCTTCTTAATAAAAAAAGAAAGATCCTGGGGGATTGGGTCCCCATAGCCCATAAGGGCTCCGTGATATGGGCTGGGTGCCCTACCCCTTAATAAAGATATAAGACCCTGGGCCACAAGATGGTCAGGGAGGAAGGCCTCAACATTTGAAATAATATCATTGATGAAAAGACTTTTCATTGCGGGAATGTGAGTTATAATTACCTTTTAAGATATCATCAGTGATGTCCCTGACTATGTCATGAGTGAGGTAATATGTATGGTCAAAGGTCATAAGCACTGCATTGTGGGAGCATAAGTTATAGTTAGCTCTGGTAACTATAGCTGTTGAATTTCTCTGGTGTTGTATGAGTGAAATATCAGCTTAGCTATAATGTCCCTATAACCTTTCTTTTTTTCAGTGAATTTCTACATGTTTTAATTCATATTTCCTAACTTCAACGTCCCTGTAACCTTTACTTTTTTTCAGTAATTTTTTCTTTTAAAACTTTATTAACATTTTATGAGTAACACAAGATGTGACACTATACATCTTCATTGCAGGGATGTACAAAAGTGACAGTGATCACAGCATGACGGCTCACAGTCAATCTTTTCAGTTGTTACCATATACTTTGTCAGCAAAGTTAACCAAAGCTAGCAACAATAGCTCAAACTAAAGCACAGAGCAGGTCACCTCTGTCTTAAAGCCGGGCCCCCCAGAATTTCTCCCTGTCAGATGGCTCGGCAGCGATCAGCAGTGTAGCAGCGTATCCCCACAGATCCCTTGCAATGTCTGTTCGGTGTTAGTAAGCCTAGACTCATCATTACCTGCAGCAGCATCAGCACTTCCAGTCCTGTTTGACAGTAAATGTGTCTTGTACAATGACCAGTAATTTTTAGGATGACTGCGCAGCAAAAGAAATTTGCTAATGAGCTATGTTTGCCTACTACAGAAAACCATATACCTGGAGCAGTCCGCGACTGTGGGAACTGGGCCTTTCAGCCAACATATCGCCACTCTGCACCTAGCAATTGAATACTCATATCTACCAATCTGCGAATTGCTTCAGGGAGTGGCTTGGAGTATCCCGGCAAAGCGAGCAGGGGATCCGGTATGAGTGGCATACCTAACTCTCTAAACACTAGGACCGAAAGGATATTTATCCCCGGGCATAACCACAATAAGTCTAAAAAACCCACAGTTCTTTCGTCACAACAGTCGCACTTAAACCTGTCTCGAAGACCATATCTACATAAACTTTCCGGCGTGTAGTATACCCTATTTAAAAATGTTAAATGGATAAACCCATTTCTCCAATTTAGCGAGATCCGCTTCGTATTTTCGCAGCAATATTTCCAAGTTGCGTCATCTAACTCTTTCTCTAAATCAGTTTGCCAAGGAAGCCTTGCCTTAGTGTAAAAGTTTTCTTAGGACTCCAGTGCTGATTTATAGATTGTGGACACAATGTGTGTTGTGTCTGCCTTTATTGTGCCTGTGAGGGGTGGCACTTCCAGTGGCTCATCTAAATTGCTGCCGAATATATCCCCCTTTTTTCAGTTAATTTTTAATGTTTATTTAAATCTTTCTCCTAACTATATTGTGCCTGTAACTTTTGGATTTTCACAGATTGTTTAAGGATTGTACAATACACGTGCATAAAGGATGACTTATTTATGTATTTGTCTGTGCCAATCCTTCTTATTTATTTAGTGGATTAATAGCTGTGCTTTTTAAATGTATTTGTCACAATAAATTCACAGCACTGTCAAGTTCACCACGATTTGTTTGTTCCCGCTTTGTGGAAACATTGCAAAGACAGCTTATTTTTCAACAAGTGTAAAACACATTTATGCACATATTTTAAAGTATGTTTGACAATAGGTGTTTATTGACATAATACTTAAAATGCACTTTCTTTATTTATTTTCAAACTTTTGAATTGTATTTCCTGTTTACCCAAGTTGCGATGACATCAGTAATCGTGAAGACTTCATGTTTTCCAAGAAGTCTAACACACATATATACAGATATCGTAAAGTATGTTTGGCAAAAGGTGTTTATTAACATAATATTTAAACTTCACTTTCCATATTTATTTTCAAAGAAAACCACTTTTGAAATGAATTTCCCATTTTCGCTGTAATGCCTATGAGTGACTGGATAAGAATATGAGTGGGTCTATGACTTAGTACAAAACTTTCTGCAGAGATCCGTGAGGGGATGTCTGAGTCTCTCAGTGGGTCTGTGATGTTTCATTAATGTCAGCATGCAGCAGTAAGTGACTGACTGAGTCTCTGAATAGATCTGAGTGGGTGCTTCAGTGCACGAGTGTGTCTCAAACTGGGTCTCTGAGTGGTTGTCTGAGTCTCTAAATGAGTCTGTGAGTGGCTGCATCAGTGTATGTATGAATCTGTGAGTAGGTGTCTCAGTCTCTTAATGGATCTTTGATTGGGTGTGTCAGTCTCTGAGTGGGTGTCTGAGTCTCTGAGAGGGTCTGTCAGTGTATGTGGCAGTGTCTGAGTGGGGCTGTGAGTGGATGCATCAGTGTCTGAGTGGGCCTGTGACTGGGTCTACTAGTGTCTGAATGGGCATGTCAGTGGGTGCCTGAGTCTCTAAGTGGGTATGTGAGTGTGTGCATCAGTGTCAGATTGGGTTTGAGAGTCAGTGTCTGAGTGGGCCTGTGAGTGGGTGCAGAAAGAGGCAAGATAGGTGCAGAAAGAAGCAACAGAGGTAGAGAAAGAAGCAAGAGAAGTGCAGAAAGAAACAACCGAGGTAGAGAAAGAGGTAAGAGGGCTGCTCGCTCATTCCTCTGACTAGGTCCAGAAGTGCTCCTCATTGGTTCCTTCTCTTTTTGTCTCATAGAGTTTATAGTTTAGCTTCTATGGAAATGAGGAAGACTAAACCTGAGGTTACCACTCCACAACACAGACTATCATACCACACAATTACTCTCCATAACACATAATCCCACTCTACATAATTCCTACACACTAAATACCACATGTTTTCTATCCCCATAATTTCACTGCACAACATACCATATAATTCCACTACACACAACCTACATACACTCCACTACAAGAAACATTAACAAAACATTTTTAGATTAACAACACTAATAGCTCAAACTCTTGTTGATGCGAGATCTCTTACATTACAAATGCTTCTTTAACGGGTAGTCGCATTTGCAGAGTGGTGGAGAAAGGGGGGCTGGGCTTCCAACTAGCGCTTAGGAATTCCGCTGCATAGGACTTACAGGAGGTACCAGGAGGGCTATTTGGCCACCAAAGTCCCTCAGGAGTAAAGTGGACTTCATCCCCCAACCAGAACTGTGCCAGGAGGCGTGTTTGCATAGTGGTGGAGAAAGGTGAGCGTGGCCTCCAAAGACTTCTTACCAATCCCACAGTGTGGGATTTGCTGGAGATAACAGGAGGTTTAGTTTGCCCCTTACGTCAACCTTGGGGGCCAAATACCACTACTATTACCTCCAGTAAGTCCCACACAGCAGGATTGCTAAGTTCTCATACCAGGCCATGCCCCCTTTCACCACCACTCTGCAAACGCACTTCCTGGTGCGCTCTTGGATGGGGAATAAAGTCCCCTTCGCTGTTGGGGGTCCTTAGGGGCCAGCTACCCTACCTGATACCTCCATTATTCCCCAGATAGTGGGATAGCTGACAGGTGGACACAGTCCACGTCCCCTTTCTCCACCACTCTGCAAACATGCCTCCTGGTGCATTCTGGGTTGGGTGATTAAGTCCACTTGAATCCTGAGGGTCCCTGGGGGCCAACTAGCCCACTAGGTACGTCCAGTAAGCCCCACACAGCTGGATTGCTGAGAGTGGTCGGAAGCCACACCCCTTTTTACACAACTTTATCAACACGTCTCCTGGCACACTGCTGCGCAGGGACTGAAGTCCACTTTATTCCTGAGATCCTCAGGACACAACAGGACCCCACTACCCCACCAGCAATGTGCCAAGAGGCGAGTTTGTAGAGTGGTGTAAAAAGGGGTGTGGCCTCGGACCACCTCTCTGCAATCCTACTGTGTGGGGCTTACTGGAGGTACCTGGTGGGCTAGTTGGCCCCAAATGACCCTTAGCATTCAAGGGGACTCAATACCCCAACCCAGAATGAGCCAGGAGGCGTGTTTGAAGAGTGGTGCAGGGAGGGGTCGGGTCCTCTGACGAGATGGCAGCTTTTTTTTTTTTTTTTAGAAGGGGGGCTGTGTGGCCCCCCTTCTCTTAATATTTCTGAGGCCCTGGGAACCCCATCCTACAGGGCCTGGCCAGCCTTTTCTTTTTTTATTTTGGAGTGGGGGCGGCATGGCCCCCCTACTAAGGCCTTTATTGGCCTCAGGTACCCCATCCCCCGGGGCATTGCCTCCTTTTTCTTTTTTTATAAAAATAATTAAATATTCTGGAGGGGGGCCACGTGGCCCCAGGGACCCCATCTCCCGGGCATGGCCAGCCTTGTTTCTTTTTTTGGAGGACGGCCACGCAGGCCAAATCATCCTCCGGGGCTGGCCTTCCACATTTAAAAACATTTACATTTAAGGGGAGGTGGGCTGACTAGTCCCCCTGCCGGGCCACTTTTGGTCCAAGACCCCATCCCCCGGGGCCTGCCCTTACGTTGGAGATCGTGGGGTGAGCCCCAATGCCCCTGTGGTCCCAGCTGGTTCCCCACCTCCTGCAGAAGCCAGAGTTGCTTTTGGTCAAGGGGAGCTGCTAATATGCAGCTCCTCTTGTCAAAAAGAAAGTCTGCTTTGCTTCTTGGAAGCAAGAGCAGTTTCCTGCTTTCCCTTCAAAGAAGCAAATCAGTGTTTGCTATGACAGGGCTGGAGCCATGCCCCTGCCCTGCCAGGGCACCCGGGAACATTGCAGGAGCTGCCCCTGGGGGGTGGTGGTCCCCAGCGCCATAGATGGCTCCCAACTGTTGTGAAGTCACAGGGAGGTGGTGGTCCCTGGGTCCGGGGGCCCGCAACGGACCCCTGTATTAAATTTACTGAATGCTCCAGAGAGGTGGTGGTTGTTGGGGCAGTGTGGGGGGGGGCTTGAGCCCCCCACACAGTTTTAGAAAGTAGCCCCAGGGAGGTGGCAGTCCCTTTGGCTTAGGGCGCCCACAAGGCCCCCCACCCTATTTAATTTCAAGCCACATGGAGGTGGCTGCCCCGGGACAGCATGGGGGAAGGAGCCCCCCATGCATTTTAATTAGAAAGGCCCGGGGAGGTGGCAGTCCCGGGGCTGCGGGTGGGTCACATGCCTTCCATACATTATCTGAAATGCTCCAGGGAGGGGGCGGTCCGCAGGGCTGCAGGGGCCCCCATGGGCCCCTGCACCACAATAAAATATTGCTCCCGGGATCTGTACCACCCGGAGGCTTAATTAAACAAAGCGAGGGATCCCTCGCTTTTTTTTTTCTGTTCACGGATGGATTCACTCACCCTACTCGAATTCTGCCCTCTTTTGTTGTTTTTTATCCTTTTTTAAACACATTTCCTGTGACTCGGTTTTACTGAGTCACAAGATGGCTGCCAACCCTTCTTGCTTTGGAGAGTTGACAGCCAATCAGAATGAAGCTCATGCTCAGGAGGGTTCCCGAATCCTCCTCTGCTTTCAGATTTCGATATTTTTATTTTTTGAATTTCTCATCAACTACTTCACTGATGACTCCTGTCATCAGTGATGTCATTTGAGATGTCATCAGTGATGTCACTGACCATGCCAGGAATGATGTAATATGTGACGTCATGAGCAGTGTATTGCGGGGGCGCAAATTATAGTTAGCTGAGCTAACGGTGGAATTTCTATGGATTTGTAAGAGTGAAATGTCCAGCTAACTATAACGCCCCTGAAACCTATGGTTTTTTCAGTGAATTTTTAAGGTTTTTTAAATGCTAATTTCTAACTATAACGTGCCTGAAACCTATGGTTTTTTCAGTGAATTACAAAGGTTTTATAAATGCTAATTTCTAACTACAAAGTCCCTAAAACATATATTATTCTTAAGTAAATTTTAAAAAGACGTGCGTACTTTCTGTAGTGAAAAACTAACTGTAACAGTAGTCTGATATATGTTATATATGGCTCCTCACCCACGCACACAAAGCCCTCCACGATCTAGGCCCGAGCTACCTCAACAACCGTATCAACTTCTACGCTCCCAAACGCCACCTCCGATCAGCCAGCCACGCCCTCGCCGCCGTCCCACGCATCCGGAGAGCGACAACAGGAGGAAGGTCCTTCTCCTACCTGGCCGCCAAGACCTGGAACTCCCTCCCGGCCGACCTGCGCCTTACCCAAGACCACCTCTCCTTCAGGAAGAAGCTCAAGACCTGGCTGTTCGAGCAGTAACGGCACCCCCCCCCAAGCGCCTTGAGACCCTATGGGTAGGTAGTGCGCTCTATAAATGTCTTTGATTGATTGATTGATTGATATATTTAAAAATGTTTAAAAGTTAATTAACACTAATTAAAATCGAAGTGTAGAAAAACTGTGACGCAACACCTATGATACCTGACTTCAAACCACACCGTTCACAGTTCAATCCCTGGCTCCGGTGGCACGTTAGCCCACCATTATGTCACTGTATAGGCAATACCTTGCTTGAAGTTCCCGACAACCCCGAATGCCGGGAAACCTCTCTGGAGGTAGCTATACGCCTTAAAGATCCTAGCATTTTTTTAAATTTAAAACCATAATGATGACAAATGTTAGCACATGTTTTATTTTTCTTCTATTCTGAACGATTATTTTTAATGTCTTCTATTTTGAATTACGGCAATTAATACATGTCTTTAGTCACGAGAAACGAAATGACATGGTTTGCCGGGTAACAATTTTTAAGCGCTCCAACGTTACAGATATACGTGTGAAGATCGAAATCAAACCTTTACGTCTTCACTTTTTCTAACTTTTTCCAACACGTCCACAAGTTACACAGTGAAAAGGTGAGCACGTCTCAACCATAAAACGTGACATCTAAATGGGCCGAGCCTCATGTTTCTTCCATAGACTAATAAATAACCAAAAAGCATATAAACCACACCCATTGATTGATTAGTTTTGTTTGTGCAAGTTATTTAAGCGTGTCCCTTCTGTGATGCAGGTTCCGTTATCTAGCGTTGAATTCTTCTTTTGCGACAACAAAAGATATTATGGAGTTGTAAGTTGTTTGATTATGGCATAGTAGATCCTTATAATACATAGCTATTTCTCAATATTTAAAGATTTGTGTTTAGAAAAAAGTATTACTGCTTGTTTTCTCCATTTATATGTATCGTCACCAGGTTGTATTCAGAAACATCGTAAAAAGAGAAAACACTGTTTCTTTTCTGCCTCCTTTGAGATCATATACTGTAACTATGTACATTTGTAATAATCAAAGTATAGCACATCTCAGAGGTGTTGGTGACCCCTGGACCTGAAGAGAAGACTAAAATGTATATATAACCCCAGCAGCTTCTGGTTCTTACTCTGTTTTCCCCCCTGGGATCATATAGTGTGAGTATGTATAATTTAATAATCACATCCATACTGAACTCACAGGAGTTTATGACCCGTCGACGCAATGACGAAGATTTTTGAAGAAATTAAGCTTTCAACATTTTCACCGCTGGAAAATATTCTCCTACTCCTTATTGAATATATGGGTATAGTAGTGTATATTATATAGTGTTTTGTTTGTTGATTGAATTTTCACCCTTGAGGCGGAAGCCGGGGGTTCTCTGCGCTACCTGCGCGCTTTTAATTTACTTTGCAGAGCATTTCGTTATTGAATTTAAAAATAGCGATCTTTTAATATTTCAGCTTTTTTAAAAGCTAAATTACCTAACTTGCCCCCACCTTGGCGCGAGATTAGCGTCGCCCAAGGCTCCTTCACCATCGCCTTCTGGACATCGCCACGCCGATTCCAGCCGCATTTCAGGCGCCATCTTGGAATGGGGAAGGTGGCGGTCTAGCTGCTCGCTGGTACCGCCCTCTCTCCTCCCATTCTAATGGCGGATATAAACAAGAGGCTCTACCGTCCGCGCAGCGGGCGGGCGCAGCGGGCGCACCGGCGGCGCGCCAAAGGCGCGCCAAAGGCAGGCCCGTCTGCGCCCGTCCGCGCCTGGCCCGGGCCGAGGGCCAGTCCCCCTGGACCTTTTGACCCGTGTGACTCTGTCCGCCCAGGTCCATACACGTCCAGTACGCTTAAGGGTCTACGGCCTCTAATACAGCAGTCTTTTATTATGTTAGATCCGATACATCTTGATACGGCCTCACCTCTAACTTGCCCATGTTGCCAACTGCAGATACTTAGTCCTCACATACCCCATCCTAACAAACCCAAGACTCGGCCCTCCAAACCTTTTCAATTGGCACTCATAAATGTCCGTTCGCTGGGCAAACATCGCCAGGACATATCCGACCTAATGGAAGACAACAACCTAGATATGCTGTTCATGACAGAAACATGGATGGACAACTCATCTGACCCAGATATTGTTATCGCGGTCCCAAAGGGATTTTCAATCCACAGATTGGATAGACCACGAGGGAGAGGTGGGGGAATAGCTTTTGTTGTACGTGACTCTTTCACGGTTGCAACCAACACCATTCCCTTGCCATCATGCGAAGCTTTGCAATTCTCTGTCAAATTGACTCCCTCTGACAACTTCAAAGGGATCCTTCTGTATCGTCCTCCGGGATTAAGAACAGGATTCATTACTGAGCTAAGATCCATCCTGGAATCATGTGCTCTTGACAGCTCTTTCACTGTCCTTGGAGATTTTAATTTCCATTTTGATAACCCAGATGACAAGGATACTGCCATGTTCCTTGGGGATATGACTACTTTTGGTCTATCTCTTATGGTTAAATCTCCCACCCATGATAGGGGCCATACTCTGGATGGCATATTTTCCAATTCCAATGACCTCTTTGTAACCCAAACCTTTCCGGTCACTTGGTCAGACCATTATGTCATCATGGCATCACTCAACCCTTATCAATCAGCTGTCCCCGCGAAACTCATCAATGGAACGATATAGACAGCCTTAACTTTAAAACCTCTTTAGTAGCTTCCATGCCTTCCTTTTCACAGGACCCAAACACAGCTACTTCTCAATTTTATGACTGGGTTGATGCAGCTGCATCCTCGCTGGTTCCCACTAAGCAAATATCCCGGAACAGATCTACTCCCTCAGCCCCCTGGTACTCAGCTGCCTTAAGACAGCAGAAACAACGATGCAGACAAAATGAAAGGCTTTGGTGGAAAGATTACGCCGAAGATGCCAAAACCAAATATAAGGAAACAGTGGCTAAATACAAACAAATGATTGATGAAGCCAAGAAATCATTTTTTAGTCATAAAATTGAAACCGCAAAAAACTCACATAAAATCTTGTATGAGACTGCAAAACAACTAGCCGGTCATTCCCCTAACTTGACCCCACCCCCATCGCAACTCCTTTGTGACACATTGGCCAAGTTTTTCTTTAGTAAAGTCAATGACATATATGCTGCATTTGCCACCAAAATTAAAAAATCTTCTGAGAGCACACTCAATACACAGACTGGTCCTACGCTCACTCAATTTGTCGAAATTTCAGAAGCTCAGGCAAGGGACATAATTATCACAATCAGATCAGGTTCAGCACTTGATCCCTGTCCTTTTAAAGTTCTAGTGCCAGTCTTAGAGGAAATTACCCCGGCCATAACCTCCATATGCAATGCCATGTTTAAAACAGGTATCTACCCCGAAAGTTTAAAAAGAACCATCATAAAACCTCTGTTAAAGAAACCATATTTGGACAAGGACGAACACAAAAGCTACCGACCTATAGCCAACCTACCGGTCCTGGCCAAAATAGCTGAAAAAGCTATGAATAAACAACTATCCGCGTTTCTGGAACAACACCAGCTACTAGATGAAACTCAGTTTGGGTTCCGCCAGTGTCATGGGACTGAGACAGCTCTAACTAAAGCAGCTGATGACATCAGACTCATCCGTGACACTGGGGGTACAGCAGTTCTGATACTACTTGATCTGTCAGCAGCCTTCGACACGGTCGATCATACCACCTTGATTGACCGTGTCGAGGGCCTGGGTGTACAAGGGATGGCCAGTAAACTTCTGGCCTACTTTCTAGCTGACAGAACTCAGGTGGTTACAACGGGACCATTTCAATCGTCCACTATGTCACTGCCATGTGGAGTACCTCAAGGCTCATCCCTAAGCCCGACACTTTTTAACATCTACGTGTCGGGCTTAGCCAATGTCATTCAGGCTTATGGGATGAGCCTCACGTCCTATGCTGACGATACCCAGCTGGTTCTAGCCATTAAGAACAATGGCCATAAAGTGGCAGGTGACCTTAGGGCTGGCATGATGGCAATAGGAAATTGGATGGCCTCTAATTGTTTAAAGTTAAACTCAGATAAAACAGAGGTAGTTATCTTTGGACAATTAACACCTGAGTGGTCATCTAATTGGTGGCCTTCCTCTTTAGGCTCCCCCCCGAGCCTGTCAGCAAAGTGAGGAATCTGGGAGTCATCTTTGATGACCGACTCACGTTCCATCCACATGCCAACCAGATTACCTCTTCAGCCTTTTATAAGCTGAAGCTAATCAAAAAAATCCTCCCTTTCCTTCCTGATAAAGCCGGAAAAACTCTTGTCACATCCCTTGTGCTGTCCACCTTGGATTACTGCAATGCCCTGTTTCTCAGTGCACAGGAAGGAGTCTTGAATAAATTACAATCAATACAAAACTCTGCTGCGAGGCTTTTGGGAAATATCCCTAAACATCACTCTGCCTCTAAGACCATCAAAGAGCTGCATTGGTTATCCATCAAAAACAGGATAAAGTTTAAGGCCCTGTGCATTGTGTATAAAGCGTTGCACAACCAAGGACCAGCCCATCTTGTCCGCAATTTGACCCCTTATCGTCCGCCTAGAACACTACGGTCATCTTGTTCAGGAGATCTTGTTATACCCCGGACAAAAACGGTCTCATGGGGCGATAGAAGATTCCTGGTTTCAGCCCCCAAGCTGTGGAACACTCTGCCACCAACGATTAAAGCCAGTCCATCTTTATGGTCCTTTCGGAAACAACTTAAGACCTGGCTCTTTAATCAATAAATCATCCATCATTTCCTAGGGTAAACACTCAGACACTTAGCGCCGAGACGCCCATGGGCCATTGCATGCGCTCTACAAATATCACAAATAAATAAATAAATAAATAAATAAATATTATAGTATTATCCTATATATTCTTAACAGAGCACCTGATCTATCAGCAAAGCGGTAAGCGACCTCTAAGCACAACAGAACTTTCTTACATTCTACGGAATAAAAAATGTAAAAAATGTGGGGGGTTTGTAGTGATGGTTATTCTTCTTTTTCTGTGGAATACTATAAACTCACCCTGTATATTCTAATACTGCGAGTTTATAGTACTTCAAAGGGGTTGGACATCTATCTGTGCGACAAATGTACAATACATACTACAGTTATTTCCGGAGATAACTTAGTGTCGCACAGTTTGTAACACAGCTGTTTCTTAAAATAGTAGTTGCTAAAAAAATCTATACATAGTGCTTCATGTAATGTTTTGATGAAGCGTACATTTCTATGTAATATCACGTCATTTGTTTTTAACAATTTTTTACTGAGGATTGTTGTTGAGACCTGAGATGATGTAGTACGGGAGTGATTCTTGTAGCACTTATTTTCTACTCCATCTAAAAGTAACTGATGCCCTTTTATCTATCAAAAATATGGGGCAACACTTTTACAAACTACAGCCGACAAAAGAAGGGAGGGTGTGGCCACGATTAAGGGATATTTTATAAATTGTGTTATTATTTGTCACCCCTCTGATATATACAGCTTCTCTTTCCTAGGAAAGTATATTTGTGATTGCTTAATAAAAACAGTTTCAAACGTAGAATAAAATTATTGCAGCACAACCACACCTCCCCCTCAATAAAGTAAGTTACATTACAAGTAAATAGTGCTTCTGGGAAGTATCCCACCCGCAGACTTAATAAAAAGAAGTCCGCAACACCCACTGTTATTTTTCTATCTTACTTTGTAAGATCCACGCAAATTATATAAATGGCCCTCATTATATACAAAAATCTATTTTTACCTTCACAGTTCCTATCCACCACCTTGTGAGCACTGTACAGAGTTAGTAGTGTTCCTACCCTCCCCTACTTTCTTTCCCCGTACTCCTTTGAACTGCGTCATAAAATGGCTGACAAGGGTGAACCGTTCCCAACCAATAAGGAACAATCTTGTACTCGGAACACTTTAGCCAATACAATGTCTATGGTGTTCCACAGATGGTGAGGGAATGGCTGCCAACACTTCTACTTTTAATGCTTCACAGCCATTGAACAGTAAACTTAGGAAGCTACTGCTTGGAACACGTTACCCAATCAGATGTCCCTGATACTCCGTGGAGGGGGAGGGAATGGCTGGCAATACTTCTGCTTTCAGTGGTTTACAACTAATAAACATTAAGCTTGGGAGGGTCCTGCTTGGAACATGTTACCTAATCAGATGTCCATGATGATCCGCGGAAGGGGAGTGAATGGCTGTCAACACTTCTAATTTCAATTATTTACAGCCGCTGAACATTAAGCTTGCAAAGGTCCTGTTTCCAACACATCACCCAATTACATGTCCCTGCTACTCCGTAGACAGGGAGGAAATGGCTGGCAACACTTCTACTTTCAATAGTTCGCACCCAATGAACATTAAGCTCTGGAAGGTCCTGCTTGCAACATGTGAGCGAATCAGATGTCCTTGCTACTCCGTGGAGGGGAATGGACTGGCTGGCAACACTTCTACTTTCAATGGTTTGCAGCCAATGAACATTGAGCTCGTTGTTCGAACACCTCAGCCATATAAAGGTTAATTTTCTTCCGCGCACAGGGACAGAACACGTCCTCCCACATAATATTACATTTCATCTAAGAAAGTGACACTGTCCATGATAAAAGTGAACACGGCATTATAAGTAAACATTACTGTGCATTATATTAAAGGAAAGCTGCAATAAGGCACATTGTTATTTTCCCGATATGAGTTACACAGCCTACTGAACATTTCCTCAACACTGCGGATTCACACTACCTGTGTGTGCACCGTTACACAGCCTACTGAACATTTCCCCAATACCGCACATTCATAGTACCCGCGTGTGCACCCTACACACTGCTTGCCACAATACAGCGCAGTGATCCCCCCTATTTTTTATTTTAAATGCCCACGCATTTTGCCCACCCAGATGCCTCATTAAAATAAAACACGAGAACCCGCAACCCCAGTGAAAATTGCGACAATTTCTTTTTTTTTTAATGCTTTTTTTGGCCCTCAGAGTCCTTCTACGACCCCCTAAGAAGGCTTAATGGGTCAGGCTATTTCTACCCTGCCCCCTTCACTTGTTTTATATCTTTTGTTAAAATAAATGACAGAAATGATAACTGGAAATCTTCTTTATTCACGGCCTCCACTGACACCAGCATAACAGGAACTGCTTCACATTCTCTATTCACGCTCAGTCTGCCCTGACCCCAACATTCTAAGGTAGCCTTCAGGGACTGAGGAAAGTTCCAAAGGGGAAGATTAGGGTGGGGTAGGAGGAACGTACCAAGTGGAATAACATAATTACAAAGGAGCAAATACCCTAACACAAATAGCGCTACCTCAGTGTACGGAAACATACACAGAATACTCCTTGGATTATAACATCTTTGTTTCTCTGTTTTCTAGTGACTCGCTATTACTGAGTCACAAGATGGCTGCGAACATTTCCTGGTTTGGAGTGTTGGCAGCCAATCACACTGAAGCTTGTGCTCAGGACTTAGGCTACGCTCAGATATCGAAATTTTTATTTTTCAATTTTCTCAGCAACTACTGAATGGACTTACAACATTTTAAAAACAAAGTCGCTTTCTGATCCAAGCACTACCTTTCTACCTTTGGGGTAATTCTGTTCAGTAGTGTCGGCTGTAGTCTTGCACAAAGTTTCCTATGGGAAAATTATTTTTGACTCTTTTTTTTTAATTTCTCAAAAACTATTGAACAGATTTACACCATTTAAAAAAAGGTCACTTTCTGAACCAAGCTCTACCAAATTTCGGGTTTTTCCATTCAGCAGTTAGGGCTGCAGCTCGTCGCAAAATTTCCTATCAAAATTAACATGGCGAAAGCGTGTTTTGGGACCCCCCTGTTTTCTCATCCCCCCCTTGATGAATCACTCCCAAACTTTCAGGATGAGAACAGACCTGGATAGAGTTTTACTTTGGAGAATTTCAGGAAGATTTGTCAAACAACGCCAAAGTTATTAGCAAATCAAAAAACTAGGTTGTAACTATAACTATATTCACTGAAAAAAACTATAGGTTTCACACACGTACTCACTTATATACATCAATACTCACATATACTAGTTTAAAACATATGTAGTTAGTCATAAAGATACTAGTCAGACAGTAATTCACTCACTAACACACCCTTACACACACTCATCCACCCATACAGTCCTGCACACATGCTGTCTTCAAAACACATACAAACAGTGAGTCAGTCATTCATGCATCTGTGCGCTAAGTAATACTCCCACCAAACTGTACAAACACTCATTTTGGTACTCAAAAAACCAACTAATAACCCATATACACACTCATGTAGCTACTCACCAACCCATGCAGCCATTTATATACAAAGTGAGACATTGATACAGATATTTAAATATTTAAGGATTACTAGCTAGTACACCTATTCACTAAGATATACTTAATAAGTCAGTTATATAATCAATTTCAGACAAAAAAAATCCATTTAGACACTTATTTGCCCATTTATTCTTCCATCGACCTTTAGATATACATATATAAAAAAATATATTTTTCAGAAAGACACATTCACTGGATGATGTCATCAGTGATGTCATCAGGGATGTCATTTGAGATGTCATCAGTGATGACATGAGTGATGTCACTGACAATGTCATGAGTGATATAATATGTGACGTCATTAGCAGTGTATTGCAGGCGCGCAAGTTATAGTTTTCTGAGCTAACTATAAAGGAGGAATTTCAAAGGTTTTGTATGAGAGAAATGTTCAGCTAACTATAACATGTGAAACCTATGTTTTTTTCTATGAATTTGCATGGTTTTTTAAATGCTAATTCCTAACAATAACGTGTGTGAAACCTATGGTTTTTTCAGGGAATTTCATAGGTTTTGCAAATGATAATTTATAAATGTATTAATTATTATGTCTTTCTTGTTATACTAATTTCTTATATTTTTAATATAAATATTTATATATATATTTTTTATTACATTTCATATTCTTATTATAAAATAATAACAAAACTAAATTGCAATGTAATTGTTAGATGAATTATTGCTTGTCGTCGGTTGCAAGTATAACACAGCTCCAGCAATTCTCTTGGGGCCCTATGCTCACAATGCTGTATCAGTCCTTACACCTGCTTCAAGCTTGTGCACGCATAAGCTCAAAAGTCACTGAATAAAATGTTATACATTTCACTCAGTCACTTTTAGGAGGCCTTGCTGCACCCCCTTCTGCACAAGAAGCACTCTTCTGGCGCAGCGCTTTACAATGAAATACACCCTCCAGATGCGTCACATTGTTAATACCACACACCATGGCACATAGTTTTGCACCACCGCTGTGTCACAAAAGTGACACAACGGCTGTGTAAAAGAGGCACAAGGGGATTGTAAATCCACCCCTAAGACATACAAATTCACCCAGGCATTTCACCAGCAGCGCAAATTGAAACATAGACTTGTAACATATTTATGTACATATGATACATTCAAGTGCTTAGGACATACTACAGTATACTATAGATAAACACCTTATAGATTTATGCTGTAGCAGTTCCTTATAGTTCTGCACTTTCACATTCTCTATACACTAGTAGCATATTCATTAATTCATTTATGAACTACACATTCATTCTGACAAACTTTTACACACTAACTTACAAATGTAGTTCTTTCTTTGACCAGTAAAGGTAGTTCTAAAAAGAACAGTTTTTTTTGTTTTGTATTTTTTTTGTGTTTTCTCAACAAATTCCAAGCGGAACAAAAGAATGAAAAAAAGAACAACTAATGTCGAGGACAGCAATGATCCTGCATCCTGCGTTTCATCAAGTCTGTAGACTGTTCCCCATACCACAAAAGTTTATCGCAATAAATGCATAGTATTTTACCTTTAGCAAAGTCAGAATCAATATGTGGGTGTGGACTACTTGCTGAAAATGCTGCTGACGCAGTTGATGTGCTAGGTGTAGCAGCAGGTGGGTTCTCGTGCAACCTCCATCTTGCAGCTCGAGCAAAGTACTTGGGGTGCAAATTCTTCACGGGTCGCACCATATTTGCTGTGCCAAAGGAGTATTTTTTTACATGGATCACCCCTTGAAAGAGTTGTTTCGCAAATTTTACAAGTTACTTTTGGAGCATTAACCTTTTTTTGATCTTCTGGAAAAGTGAAAAACTTCCAAATTAGAGCTTCATTCCTCTTCTTTGGAGGTTCTTCAGGAATGAAATCTCCCTCTGAAGAACTGCTGGATTATGACTCCATTGCTCTTATTATTTTGATTTCCTTCTATTTGAGAAGATTCTCAGAACAAATGATTCTTTTTAGAAAGTCAAAGTCGAATAATTATAATGAGATGGAACTTTTAACAGTCGCAATAGGAAAAGTTATGAATCAATCAAATCTCTACTTTTAAAGTCACATGGCTTTGCGTACGCTTATGATGCGCTTGCACAACTCTTTCAATACGAGTATGCATGATGTTCTACTGCGATTTGTGTAATTCTTTTTAAAAGTAATGTATGAATATTACAAGTATTAAAAAAACATTCATAGTTATCCCAAATGTCTGCCCTTAGTATGTACATTAATTACATACATGTTTTAAAACAAGTAGAAACATTGCCCCCTTTCGCATACAGAATGCCATACATAACGTCACCCCGAAGCTTTAATGCGACGCGTAATGTAAAAGCATATTCGTACTGTATGTGCGGGTACATGCTGAGTATGATAAGCAGTACAAACTATGGTGCGATCACCCTCTCAGTGACAAATCAGAGCTCAGGGCGCGCTAAGGAGAATGATTAGAAGTGCTGACTCATTGCAGATCCGATTCTGGGCCTGCCTCTGCACACTTGATAACACCGCCCCCATCTCTCTCTGTTGTTAATTGTTGGTGCACACACTCACACTTGCACATGCGCGGTGCACCCCTACCCACACTACACACATGCCACCACCAAGCATGCTTGCAATCATTTAGCCTGGAAACCAATACATTAGCCAGTGGGATGTCCCCCAGGGCCATCATTCTCGCAGACCAAGAAAACACTACCAATGAGGGCCCTGGACTTGGTTTAGTCAGCCCCAGTGTTTCCCATATAATGCGGGCACTGACGTGAGCAAGCTCTCTTTTACCTACCTCTGCTGCGATGGCACACAGACTGTCGAAAACACCCCAGACTCAGAGAAACCACAGCCTTTCAAGACACGACAAAAGACGACAAAAACAAAGGTAAGAGAAGACGTCACAACATCAGCCTCCACTGTAAATTGTATATGCAATACTATTTAGTTATCCTTCATATGGCTTTCCTACCCCTCAATGGTTTTAAATTGTACTTACATAATTTAAATATTTCTTTATAAGTCACAAGGTCCTATACACCTCTAATCTTAAAAATTGTGCGAGCATAATTTTCTGTGTCGTGTTTCTGTTCTATACCACGTGCTTAGGCCTCTATTATTATTAATTGTGCGTCCATGATAGTATTTTTTTTTCTGCGTCATGTGGCCGTCCCAGGCCTCTATTAACGTATTGATCTTCCTTTGTTTGCTGGAGCTGCAACAGTCTTAACTACGGAATATTAGGAACTCACATTAAAATTCACTTTTTATAGTAGATACGCTACTCCGTTTACGTTGACTAATCAAAATGTCCTTTTGTTTCCTTCAGCAAACATCGTTCAGAAACAACTACGGCCTATCGCGCAACAGCAATGGAATTTTCTGCAACTTATTGAATATACTACGTATAGAAGCAGAGTTCAAGTGGAGTGGTGAACTCCGGTGGCCGCACTCTTTATACAAGGTAAGCACAGCAGCCTAGATCTACAAAGCCTTCACAGAAATGCATTAGAAATAAGTCGCCGTAACAGGCGTCAGTAACGCAGTAGGCACTTCCATATAGACACCACTTGGACGCAGCACTATAACAACTGAAATATACCAGGTACACTGCACTCATAAAACTGTAGTGTTAGCTTTATTTGTGAAACGAGAGAGGGCCATATTATCCAGCCTGGGCGACAAAATTATCGCCACTTTATTGGCAGGAAAGTGGCGATAATGGGTTTGATAATTTGCTCTATAGAATTCGAATCGAAGCTCATGTTAGATGTGAAGGACATCAGACATGACCTTCGATTGGAATTCCATAGAACATATTATAAAACCCATTATTGCCACTTTAGCGACACTTTCCTGTTGATAAAATGGCGATAATTTTGTCTCCCAGGCTTGATATTATGGCCCAGCGAGTGTACTGTACAGTAGCTTCTGTTTAAAGTCTATAATTAGCTCCGAGCAGTAACAACAGAGAGGTTACAACAGTCTGACAAACAGATCTACAACCTTATTACGCCACTTTTGAGTCACTTTTAACTCTCACTCTCTGTAACATCATTTCTCTTTCTCTCTTAAATTTAGACACTGCTGTCTGCTAAAGCATGTAGAAGAATTGTTGAAATCAAGTTGTCAATCCAACTGCCTGAAGTGTTTGGCCACAAGGTTTATACAACGGTAAGCACAGAGGCCTGGATATACAAATCCTTCATAGGAATGAATTAGAAATAATTCGGCATAACGGGCGATAGTAACGCAGTAGGCACTTCCATATAGACACCACTTAAATGCGGCACTATAACAAATAAAATGTACCAGGTACACTGCACTCGTAAAACTGTAGTGTAACTTTTATTCATGAAAGGAGAGACGACCATATTATTAAACCTTGGCAACAAAATTAACATGAGCTTCGATAGGAATTCCATAGAGCATATTATCAAACCCATTATCGCCACTTTAGCGACACTTTCCTGTTGATAAAGTGGCGATAATTTTGTCGCCCAGGCTTGATATTACGGCCCAGAGTTTTAATGTTTTCTCTCTCTCTCACTCTCTGTAACATCATTTCTCTTTCTCTTTCGCATAGGCTAAGGCATATAAAGAGTGTATTTAAACAGTAGAAAAACACATGACATTCTTGATATTCCGTCCTTTTTAATTCTTTTCTTTTTCTTCCACTCCCTTTTGCCAACACGTTTCGTCGTACCCGGGTGTAACTCTCACGACTTCCTCAGGGCTGGAAGCAATACATAAAACTTTGTATTACATATACAATAAGGCAAGTATTAATACTATATGTGGAGAAGTGTGGCTCAGGGGTTAGAGGCGGCAGACCTGGAGCCTGAGTTCGGCCCTGGACCAGGGTTCAATTCCCCGCCTCGGCGGGTCTTGGGCTCAAAAATTCCACGGACTCGTTAATTCTCGCTCCGGTGCCTCCTCGACTCACGGGTTCACACTCTGCGACTCTGGGCAATAGCTTGCTTAATCTCCACAACGGCCCCTCGCGGTGGGATGCCTGGCTTTCACCTTGTGGATACCCTGCCAGGGTTATCTCACAGGGGAATACCAGGACGGGTTCCCTAAGCAAGCGCTGAGATGCCCCAGGGTAAGTCATGCGCTATATAAGTTTCATTCATCATTTCATTCATATTACTAATATATTGGTAGTGGCAAGATTTGGATATTAATACGGATCATTTTGATATTATTATTAGGTCCCTTGTACTCGGAGGTGAACCTTTTGGATTTGAACAATAAATGCTCGTTATTGGAGAGCACGGTTGAATTTTGGGAGGATCGATATCCTGTTGGAGTGGACACATTAAACAGTAAGGGCTCGATTCCGATCCGGTAAAAAAAAACACCGTACGATTCGTATTCGTAGCCCTTTCCGTACGAATCGTACCCATCCGTCCCAGTCGCGTAGTACGATCCGCATTCCGTGAATCCGTCCGAATCATCGCGATCCGTACGTATTGCAAGGCTGAGACTGTGAACCGTACGACTCGTACACACGCCGTACGACCCGACGAGTACGATCCGGACCGGGGAATCAGGACGCGATTCGTACGGTCCACGTCAGGTAAGGGTGATTCGTACGGAAAAGCGCACGATTACATACACCCCGTACTGCGCGTACCCCCCCATGATTGCAGGGGTACGGCACGTACCCCTGCGATCATGGGGTGTACGAGCCATACCCCCATTGTACGATCGGTGTACGATCGGTGTACGAGCCGTACCCCCATTGTACGATCGGTGTACGAGCCGTACCCCATGTACGATCGGTGTACAAGCCGTACCCCATGTACGATCGTGTACGATCGGTGTACGAGCCGTACCCCCATTGTACGATCGGTGTACGTACATGGGGTACGGCTCGTACACTGATGTACATGGGGTACGGCTCGTACACTGATCGTACATGGGGTACGGCTCGTACACCGATCGTACAATGGGGGTACGGCTCGTACACCGATCGTACAATGGGGGTACGGCTCGTACACCGATCGTACAATGGGGGTACGGCTCATACACCCCATGATCGCAGGGGTACGGTGCGTACCCCTGCGATCATGGGGGGTACGCACCGTACCCGGCGGGGCCGTTCCGTACCTGTTTCGGCACAAACTCTGCTTTTACGGCTGTTTTCAGCTCCCGTAGAAAAAGGGTCGTACGGTGCGTACCCGACACGTATCGTACTTGCTGGGTCGTAAAAACCATCCGGGAACCATACAGATATCGCGTACAGCAGGTTCCGAGGGAGAATCGTACGGAGATTAGAGTCGTACGGTGTCTTGTACGACTCGTACGGAGTACGGCTCCTGGTACGAATCGTACTTCGTCGTACGTACGGGGGACGTTGCAGGGTACGATTCGTATGGGAAAAACGCTCCGAACGGCTATTCGGAGCGGTTTTCCCGAATCGGAATCGACCCCTAAGTGTTTAATAACCACTGGTGGATGTTCTAGTAAAAAACAGTTGTTGTACATAAATAGTTTAAACGAACTGAGCTGGAATCAGCTGTGGCTAGTCACAGAGACATGGTTCGTTTTTTGAAGTAATTGTGTTTTAGAAGATACATTCTTTTGAAGTTTGATGTAGGATATCAACATGCAATTGCACTTGAACCTTGCAGTAATAATGGATGAATAAGTAGACATTTATCTTTATATATGGCGATACAGATGGTCTAATTTAGAGATAATTCATTATTGTCTTACAGATGGTGGTTAAAATAGCCACGAATCTTTAAATTAGAGGAAAGGATCAGAAAATTTTGCTGAACGGCAATTCTAGGTAAGGGTTGGTCGTGGTGTTAATACAAGGGTGACTAGCATTTTGTGGTGTGGATTCATGCCTCCGCAGCTTTTAGGCTAATGGATATTAAATGAACTTATGTCTTTTCAGGATATACTCAGCTATAGATACAGAAGGTACAATTGGTTAAGACATAATGTGTGGTTATCTATGTTTTTTAAATTTATTAATTTTGGGGTATCTTGTTGGTGGAATGTAGCACAACTTGATATACAAACACAGAGGGTGTCTTTATAACCCCATGTACTCTAATTTTTGTCATGATCTATAATTATGCATGTACACATGTTCTATTACTCCCCGCACTCAAATTGGTGCATTGTTTTGGGCAATGGAAATAATACTTGCCTGTATTGCTTCCAGCCCTGAGGAAGTCGTAAGGGTTAAACCCGCATACGACGAAACACGTTGGCACAAGGGAGTGGAAGAAAAAGAAAAGAATTAAAAAGGACGGAAAATTAAGAATGTCATGTTTTTTTTACTGTTTAAATATACTCTTTATATGCCTTAGCCTGTGCAACAGAAAACTGTAAATAACCCGCTTTATTGTTAATTAGTCCCCGGGGGGGCGAAATCCTGGGGGGATGTTTTTATTTATAATGGGGGCCCAGAGGGGGGCCCACTCCTCTGACAAGGCCTTCTCCGAAATCCTCTGTATTCACATAACCAGACAAGATGCACACCGTTCTCGTACATGATGGCCAAGTCCTGGAAAGAACTCCCCCTCAGTATCAGATGATTCCCCACACTGAAAGCATTCAGGAATAGCCATAAGAACTGCCTTTTTGAATGACCAAAGCTGCACAAATCCTCCCCACATACTCCCCCAGCGCCTGGAAACACTCACAGTTGAATAGTGAGCTCTATACATCCCTAGGTGATTAATTCATGCGCCACCACAGTTTGTGTTTGAGTGTTATGAACAGGCCCTGTCATTGCTTTGGCTGTCTGTAACTCTTAAAGGTAGTGAAATGAGCAGTACTAAGGGCCATATTATCAAGATGGGGCGATGCATTATCGCCGCTTTTATCAGCAGGAAACTGCCTCTAAAGCGGCGAGAATGGGCTTGATAATATGCCCGTCTGAATTCCCATGGAAGCCCAGGTTCTTGTGTTAACCTGGGCTTCTATGGGAATTTACAAGGGACATTATCAAACTCATTATCGCCGCTTTAGCTGCAGTTTCCTGCCAATAAATGCGGTGATAATGTATCACCCTTTCTTGATTGTATGGCCCTAAATTCTTTAATATACACTGAATCTCTGAGATTGGTTTGGCTTCACTTCTGAGAGCTACTTTCAGGGTGCTGGTGAGCTACCAGTAGCTACTGAGCTACTAGTTGGAGACCCCTGGTATATATAGTGAGTGTGGAATTGTGGTTCTCAAGCATAAATGTAAAGTTTATTAGACCACTACATGCATAATACACAGCACTTTGAATCACTGCATTTCCTAAAGCCAGCCTCACTGCATGAGTACACGCTTACTGAGTGAATGATTACATTAATATCTGGTAATAAAGAGAAATAAAAAAAAGTTTTAAAAAAAAGGGAAGTTACTAGAATAATAAATCGAAAATAAAGGGGAATTAAGGTCAATACGCCTATTAAAAAAAAGTAAACTATAGAAATGCTTTAATAATAAAAACGAGTTTAAATAAAGCATTTTAGAAATGATACGAAAGTTAAATAGTATGGAAAGAGGGACATTTACATAAACACGTGACACGCTAAAACAGTGGAAATGAGAACACCTGTCAACTGAAAAACTTGAGTTAATAGTGGGAGGAGCAATAAATTGATCCCATAGACTGTTATGTAACCAAAAAGTATATAATCCACACCCGTGGGATGATTAGTTTTGTTTCAGAGAATCAATACGGTCGAAGAAATTACGAGCAAAGGAATGATTCGGAACTGCGGAAACATCTTCACATTATCTTTCATTTCATCAGAGAGTACATATTGTTAATGTATATTTAAAAATACATAAATCATTATGTACTTTCCGGAGGAGTTGGATGAATTTCAACGGTAGAAGGAAACAATATCGAAGAGAGGTACATTTTCTGAATGGAAATATAGGTTATTAAACAAATTAGTACGTGCAAAGTATTGATAGGAGCGATGTCATAATCTTAAATTTATCTTTCATTTCTACAGAGGGATCATATTGTTAATGTATATTTTAATTTATATATAACTTTATGATCCTTCAACTGAAGTTGGATGAATTTCAACCAAGATATTTTTTTAGTATGCAAGTATTTCTTTACGATTGAAAAATGCACTAAAAACAAAATTATCTTCTATAGTGAAATTGGACTAAAAGTATTTTATATTAAGTAGTGCTTTTTCCAATTTTCACTCGTGAAGAATAGGAGGATTATCTTCGCAAGCACTTTTTTGAAAAAAAAAGTAATATAATTGTCGCTTAAAATGTTGTGATTGTTAAATGTAATAATGACATGCAATGTACATTAAAAAAAAATATGAAGTAGTGAGGGAGTGTTTGTCATAGCACTTCTATTCTACTTTATCTGAAAGTAAAAAAAGACCAAACATTTATAAAAAGATGATGGGGCAGCACTCATATAATGCAAACATAAGTAATGAGTTCTTATGATAAAATAAAATAAATGTGGTCCATCGCGTGATACCAATGAATGTAAAATATTTTTTGCATTTCACCCATCTGATGAATATTAAAGACTCAATAAAAATATTTTGAAAACATGAGCATTTTTTTTTGAAGGATGGTTTGAAGAATTATACATTTTATAAAAGAACTTGCGGCCACATGCATCATCGAGACATTTTGCGATTCCTTATTTGCAAAAAATAGGGAATTGCAAATAAGGAATCGCAAAATGGAATGCATTAATTTATTCGCATAATGTTTGCGATTCGGTGAAAATCAAAATTTTTACCGAATCGCAAGGATTATGCGAAATCTAAATTGCGATTTCAAAATTCCCATTGATTCCTAAGGGCCAAAAGGCCCATAGGAATCAATGGGAAGGCATTGACTTTTTGCGAATTTCTATTTGAGATTCGCAAAATGTTAATGCATTACATGGGTGCAGGGGGGGGTCCAAATGACCCTTCCCTGCGCCCCTGAAATACATTTTTAAGTGCATGTTTCACACACACATGTCCTAAGGACATGTGTGTCTGTAACATTACAGTGTTTAAAATGCATTTTTGAGCATTTTTAAACTTTTTCGCAAATTACCACGAGGTTCAACCTCGTGGTAATTTGCACCCCCTAATTGCGAATTCGCAATTTAAAATGCAATCATGCATTGCTTTTAAGGAATTGCAAATTTGCGATTCCTTAAAAGCAATCCCATTTTTGGAATTCGCTAAAAATAAGGATTTTCCAAAAAATGTTTGATGCATTAAAAAAATATATGTAGGAATCGCAAACGGCCGAATTTACCGATTCGCACCGTTTGCGACTCCTAAAGACCTTGATGCATGTGGGCCATAGTACTCCACGCTAAAGGAGAAAAGTCAGCACAATTATGATAGAATAGAAAATATAATAATATTTTTAAATACCTTTACAGTCAACAAACTCTTAAGTAGAGTACACAGTTTAAGTTAAAAACACTCTACCACAACTAGTTTGTAAAACGTATAGTAAAATAAAGTGCGCCCCAAAATGGGCTACATACATGGTGAGTGTATCGTAACGTCACATACAATAAAGAAAGCCAATCAAAATTAGCATCAGGAAGGTAGACGTAAGTACACAACAACCAATTACATTTTATTCAAAATCTGCGCAAGGAAAGGGATTGGTCGCTAATACGTCTTCTAACAATGCTTCACAACCAATCAAAAAGAGGTGTTGAAAGTTTCTGTTTTTAACATACAAGCAAAACAGATATCTTTGCAGACCCCAAAAGACTTCTTCCAGAATAAGTACGCACTTCACCGCAAGACCCCATTTAATGATTATCCAGGCTCTGAAGCCTAAACACGTCAGAAATCATCTCTTATCACTTTCTCTTCTTCTTTAGTGTATTGTGTGAGGCAGACTACGTGACCCTATGCCCAGGGCCCTCGAAGCCCATGGAGACTGCCATGCCCCAGGATCAGCTCCTGCAGTGTCCCGGAGCCCCCTCCCAACATTTAAAAGCCCCGGGGGGAGGTGGTAAATTAATCGTGACTGAATACATTAGTACAGCCCACTCCGCTTACGCTACCAGGAAAACACAACAACACTACATGGCCCAGATTTCCATTGTAGTGATTTCTTAGTTCAAGGTCTAGTTGTCAAAACGGCAAACACACTCCCTCATGGCTGGTATACACCCACGCCACACCCATCCAGCGCATACGTCACAACACACGTGACCCTACCAATAAAATAGACGGGGCTCACGTGCTGTATGCTATTTTAGAGTTGCTCCCATCGCAAGCACTGTGATGGCCCGTCCTGGTGGTTCAAACGCCTCTTGTAGGCTCAAACAACCGAAGAAGGAGGCTAATTACCACATATGTGGCCTCTTTGGTCACTGAGTTAGTGGTACCAGAAGCACTGAGTGGTTGAAGAACCAGCGAAGATGATGATGGGAGCACGAGTATGTGAGACTTCTTTTTGGCAGATCGGGACTACATGATGCAGAAGGTGTCCTGTCCGTGAAAAGGTGAGCACTGAGGTCTGGGTACGCATCAGAGGGAGTCAAAGGGCTGTAGCAGACTAGATACATAAAGGCAACGCAGCGATTTAGACTAACACACTCCTATGCAGTGTATCAAATTATATGTATATATTTTTTTTCCAATTGCAGGAAAGTTTTATAATCGCTCAAACGTCCGGAATATAAACTATACAAATAGTTATTTTAAATGTGAGAAGGAATGTGTATGAAAGGGCGATGTTATCCAACTCCACATTAACATACGAACAGTTAACAATCATAACAACTTTCTTGTACTATCTTTTAGATGTGGAGCTTCAGGGTGCATTATGTCCGGCACGTGGTGAAAAACACACCGGTGATAGAAAGGTGAGCTGCGAATATTCTTTTCAGTCACTCTCTCACTTCTTCTCTCCTTTCATAAAAATATTTCCCACAATGTTAACTTCCTTTTTATCTTATAGGTTGTGTTTCACAAATTGGCGTTACCCCCCCCAAAAAAAACCTACAAAGATCTAACCGCCCGATTCATGAACCTAAATTGCGCTCGCAAGGGGCCGGATTCTGAGAATCCGGCCCTTTGCAAGAGCGATTTTTGCATTTGGGATTCAGCATCCCAAATGCAAAAATCGCTAATTGCGATGTCGCAAATGTGCGAGGAATTACATTTAAGGAATCTCTATTAGAGACTCCTTAAATGGAATTCAACATCCAATTTAAAATTGCGAATTCGCAATTTCTTGCCGCAATTTACCGCGAGGTCAGACCTCGCGGTAAATTGCGAATACTCAGAAAAATGCATTTAAATGCATTTTTCTGAGTTGCATGTTACACACACACATGTCCTTTGGACATGTGTGTGTGCAACACCTGTGTGAAATTTCATTTGAGGGTGCTACAGGGTGTCCTGTGGACACCCCTGGCACCCTTCAAATCGCAATCTTATTTGCGATTAGCTAATTGCTAATTGCAAATAAGGAATACTCCCCATTCATTCCTATGGGCCTTTTGGCCCATAGGAATGTATGGCGAGTTATTCCTTATTTGCGATTAGCAATTTGCTAATCGCAAATAAGGAATCAGTAGGAATCGCATTTTATTATGCGATTCCTACATGATTACCGTTTTGCGAGTCCTTAATAGCGAATCGCTATGATTCGCTATTAGGGGCTCGCAAAACGGCCCGTTGATGAATCAGGCTGTATGTTCGTGTATTTTGCGATGATGCGTGGCCACTCTAACAAAGACTGAGAAGCCTGCTTCGACACATAGTGCACCCTCTTTGAATGACACCAATGGCACAAGGTGAGCAAAGAAGCTTGTTTCCGAAACAACGACAAGTTATCTGTGAAAGGAGAGAATATGTAGTATGCAGCAGGTGCGCAATACCCATTAGGCTAACAAGGCTTCAGCCCCCCACACATCGTGTGTGTCTCTTCCAAGTTTTAATGTCCTTTTTTCTCTCTCTTTCTTACTGTCTCTCACATCATTTTTCTTTCTTTTTAAAAGTTATGGACGCTGCTGTCCCCACTTTGCCGTATAGAACCTTACCTGAGTTTAAGTGGTGAACTCTGTTGGCTACAGTGAAGCCTGCTTTGAGACGTAGAGCACCCTCTTTTAATCATGCCTATGGCACTAGGTTTCCGAAATAACAACAAATTATCTGTGAAAGGAGAGAGTGGGTAGTGTGCAGCAGCTTGACTGCGTAGAAATATACAATTACCTCCAAGCAGTGAAAATAGATACGTTACAACAATCTGAGGAAATAATAAAATATTAGAATATTTTCTCCAGTATTAACTGCTGCATCTATAACTTTCTCTCACAGTTTTACAGTTGTTTTCTCTCTTTATCTCTCTCACTCTCTCCCACATTATTTATCTTCCTCTTTTAAAGTTATGGACGCTGGTGTCCACTCTGCCGTGTATAACCATAGCTGAGTTCAAGTAGTAAACTTTGTTGGCAACAGTGAAGCCTGCTTGTACACGTAGTGCACCCTCTTTGAATCACGCCAATGACACTAGGTGAGCAAAGAATCTTGTTTCCGAAACAACGACAAGTTATCTGTGAAAGGAGAGAATATGTAGTATACAGCAGGCGCGCAATACCCATCAGGCACCCGTATTAGGTGTCTCTTACACGTTTTAATGTCCTTTTTTCTCTCTCTTTCCTACTGTCTCTCACATCATTTTTCTTTCTTTTTTAAAGTTATGAACACTGCTGTCTCCACTGTGCCATATAGAACCATATCTGAGTTTAGTGGTGAACTCTGTTGGCTACAGTGAAGCCTGCTTTGAGACGTAGAGCACCCTCTTTTAATCATGCCTATGGCACTAGGTTTCCGAAACAACAGCAAATTATCTGTGAAAGGAGAGAGTGGGTAGTGTGCAGCAGCTTGACTGCGTAGAAATATACAATTACCTCCGAGCAGTGAGAATAGATAGGTTACAATAATCTGAGGAAATATTAAAATATTAGAGTATTTTCTCCAGTATTAACTGCTGCATCTATAACTTTCTCTCACAGTTTTAAAGTCGTTTTCTCTCTCTATCTCTCTCACTCTCTCTTACATCATTTTTCTTCCTCTTTTAAAGTTATGGATGCTGGTGCCACTCTGCCGTGTATAACCTTAGCTGAGTTCAAGTAGTGAACTTTGTTGGCCACAGTGACGCCTGCTTTGACAAGTAGTGCGCCCTCTTTGAATCACGCCAATGACACTAGGTGAGCAAAGAATTGTGTTTACGAAACAACAACAAGTTATCTGTAAATGGAGAGAGTGGGTAGTGTGCAGCAGCTTGACTGTGTAGAAATATACAATTACCTCAGAGTAGTGACAACAGATAGGTTACAACAATCTGAGGAACAGATCTACAAGCTTATTGCACTACCTTTGTGTCACTTTTAACGTGGGAAAAGTGGTGCAAGGAGCTTGTAAATCTGCGTCTGTCTTCTCAAGAAAAACTCTCAACTCCAAACTCTGCGAGTCAATGCGGTGCAACAGTCTAGGTACTCAATATTAGGAACTCAATGCTATGCAGTGGGATACTACTTTGGAAGAAAAAAAAACACACAGACACCTCCTTACAGTGGAACTTGTTGTAATATAGAATACTGAGCATATATAAAAAATAAAGCAAAAATGTATGTGTGCAGTTGTATGGACTATGCTATAATAACTCTTTATACTATCTTTCAGAGCAGTAAACTTGAGGGTGCACTCTGAAGCAGCACATCCGTGGACACACAACGGAAGTTAAAGGTGAGCTATGAGTATTTTCTTCAGTATTAACTGCTCCATCTATAACTTTCTCTCACAGTTTTAATGTTGTTTTCTCTCTCTTTCTCTCACTCACTCTCTGTGACATTTCTCTTTCTCTTTTAAAGTTATAGACACTGCTGTCTACTTTGACGTGTAGAAGCAGATATAAATTCAAGTTGTGAATTTGGTTGGCCCTAGTGTTTATACAAGGTAAGCACAGAGGCCTCGATATACAATGCCTCAAATTAAATGCATTAAACACCACTTGAACGCGGGAGTATAACAGAAGTGAAATGTACCAGGAACACTGCACACGTAAAATCCTAGTGTTTCCTTGACTTGTAATGTTTGACCTCATTTAGTCACATCAACGTAATTTTAAACACTAATTTTCATTTTTGTTTTGCAGATTACCTATTGTACGTCTATTGGAGTCCATATCATAATTTGTTTACAATATTGTTTTATTAAAGTTATTTTTCTAGTTCTTTACTATATTGTTATCTTTAAATTACGTTTCCAATTATTGTTGTTTTAATAAAAGTTAATTTAAAAAACTATATACGTCTTTTTTTTGGAGGGGTGACGGTCCACAATAGAAATAATATTTATCATTTGAAGTAGTGTGGCAAGCCGTTTGAGAGTAAGGTTGAAAAGTACTGGCTGTACAAAAAGTTATATTTACTCTAGATCCTCTATAAAACACAAAGGAAAGCAAACTAAAACAAAACACTGTGTACCAGATTTACAAACCTGTTGTGCCAGTTTCGCGTGCAAAGCCACCCCCTACAAAATTAAAAGTCTGTGGGCCTCAATGATGCCCCTCCAACCCTGGAAACAATCACTCCCCGGAGATTTCTATATTGTGTGAGGGGGGACTGTGTGGCCCTCTGCCTGGTGCCCTCGAGAGCCCTGGAAACCGCCTCGCCCAGACCCGGTTCCTGCAGTGTCCTGGGGGGGAAACAGCCATTACAACGCGGTCATAACCATGCGTGTCTGTCACCTCGAAGCCTTAAGCACGCATGCTTTTAGAACGAGTATGCATTTACCACGCATGATAAAGGCATAAGCATGGTAATGGCTTTGTGGTGACGGTCACACGTTGTAATGGCTGTGGCTTACGTACAAAAAATTTGTTTTTAGGTATGCATGTGACCAAGTCTGATAAGATTGGAGGCATAGGACAAACAACGTGAAGTCTTTGGCAGGAAATCTCATGGCTCACAGAGAAGGTAGGCGGGAGGTAAAATAAATATGAAAGTGGCAGGTATAATAAAAATGATTGAAGAAAACTACTAAAATGGCAGGGGACTGAGTATGTAATCAAGATTTGGTGCCCCAGGCTACAAGTTTCAAAACAAATATAGATAGAATGTGATTATTAATATTAATATATTAGAAAAGTGTAGCAGCGGATGAGGCACACAGCCCGGGAGAACAAAGCGGCAATTTAATACCTGAAATGAGGAGAGGGTGGCTTTACGAACTTGAAGATAAAGAAAGAAGCGTGGTGTTGGAAACGAGGCAGCGCCTGCGTAGAGACTACAACTGGTGGTTGACGATACGGTGGAGTTCCACGCCTCCACGTACCACCTGAGCGCCGTACTGCTGCCCCTCCCCCACACGAGGTCTGCGATGGTGGAAGGCGTTCGTTTCCCGTAACAGAGCACCTTCGCAGGAGCGCTTTCCGAGGCTTTCGTCGGCGTTTATAGTAATACCAGCTTCCGCTGCGGTGCGATAAGCAGGCAGCAGATAGAACTTTCTCCGGAGGTTTGCTTGCAGACTGAATTGAATTGCCGGCGGTAAGCTGTAAGCAGAGCGGAGTGGAGCAAGGTTGGGAGTGCCACGCTGCACCTGAGTCAGCGGTCAGCGGTCAGTGGTCCCCCGTTGAATACTTGAAGGGAGCTGTTTGTTAAAAGCACAAAAGACTGTGAAATAACGCTGGGAAAGATTTTGCCTATCGAAATATTGTCAGAGAAACGGAAGGAGCAGAGGAACAACTTTATCCTGGTGTGCACAGGAGATTGTAAGTCCTTCTTTTTTTTTTAAGGAGTACAGAGGTCAAGGGTCTCTTTAGCGGAGTGATAAGGGGTTGATCTGTTTGAACTTTGAACTTTAAACTCTGCAAAACTCTACATAACTCTGTAAGAGGAAAAGAGGGAGAGAAAAGGAGGAAAAAGAGAGGGGATGTTTGAATCCGTGAATAATTGAGCCACTGCTGGCATGGGGAAATTACTAAATGCACGCAAAGCTAAGCAGGCAAAAGAGGCTGAGGCTGCAGCTAAGTTAACAGATGGAGGCAGTATGAGGGAGGTGGATTCAGCGCATTCATCGGAATGCTCAGAGACAGAGGATTTACTGACAGAAGATCTTGTGCATTTGAGCATGGGGGATAAAGCGGTTGAGCCCTATCTTGGAGATAAGTCCGACATTCTTGAGCCCCCTCAGCCCCCCCTCCAACACCCCCTCCGTCCAAACAATCTCCTCTTATATCCAGCAATTTGACCTCTGTAACCTTCTCAAATGTGGCAATAAACCAGAATCAATCAGTTTGCACAAGTGATTCAAGTTTGCTGTCAGCCCCTCTATAATCTCTGCTCCACTGGCTCAATCTCCTAGTTTAGCTGCATTTACTTCTTCATCTGACCTACAGCAAATTACAGTCGAATCTTTGGAAACAGCTGTTCTTGGAAAAGAAGATTTAAGGAAGACAGCACCTCAATCTTCAGTTATATCTGACAGAAGTCCTGCTGGGGAGGTGGCAGGTCCCCCAGGCCCTGTGTTAGAGATGGATACAGAAACAGAAGGAGAAATGAAGATGTCCGTAAAGGACATGCTCAATTTAATTCTAGATGAACTAAGAGAGATAAAGAGATCACAAAATGTGGAGCTAGTCTCCACTTTTCCAGCTCGCCTAACTGAGGCAGAGGAAAGGATATCCTCTCTAGAGGATCAAATGGTCGTAGTAAAGAAAGAAACTATAGACGTATCCAAAACATCTAGGGCCCTTGAGAATATGTTGGACGATCTGGAGAACTACAACAGAAGATCCAATCTACGCATAGTGGGGGTCCCTGAAGGAAATGAGGGATCAGATATGCTCCTATGGGTTTCTATGTTTCTACAACAGGGTGTGATACCGGAACACAAAGGGGATTTAACTATCACCAGAGCTCATCGAGTTCCTGCACACCTCTCACCGAACTCCACTCTACCTCGGACTATCCTTATTAATTTTGCCAATATTAGGGTCAAGGAGCAAATTTTGTCTAGAGCAATTCGACAGAGACAGTTTCCGGTGAATGCCACGGTGAAATGCCAAATCTTCTCCGATATGTCTGCAGTAGCAGCCAGACGTAGGAAAGAATTCGTTAAAATTCTTCACCTTTTTAAAGCCCATGGGGCACAAGCAATGATTGCTCAGCAATCAAAACTTAGAGTGCTCTTTAAAGGTAAATTCTATATGTTATCTGATGTTGAGGCAGCACAGAAGTTGCTACATGGGATTCAAATAGTTAATTCGGACATAAGAAAGAGTTCTTGTCTGGGACATTCCGATTTTCTCCATAATCGCCTTAGGGTATGAAGGTTGAAGGGGTGTATCATCACGACACCTCAAAATGCAAGGGAGAGGTTCCTGTGGCGAGCATGGGAGGAGCAAGGCTGAGCGAGGAGGGTGCCACAGGTGGAAGAAGGGGGAGCGGGGTTGGTTGGGGGAAAAAACAGTAAAATATGCAGTTCTTGGCAAAATTCTTTTCTTTATTGTTATTCTGTTGTTTTAGAAGATAATAGTAGCCCTTGGGATGGATCTAGAACAGAGTGTAGTCTGTTTAAAAAAAGTATGAGATGTAAAGAGGAACTAATCGCATTATTGAAATTAAGTAAATACTCTCAGAATGGTTAAAACTGGCAAAAAAAATTGTTCCTTTTAACGTGAACGGTCTAAATAATAAAAAAAAATGCGGGCAATAGAGAAATGGGTCTTGACTGAAAGTCCAGCAGTTATTTTTTTACAAGAAACTCACATCCCTCTCTCAAATGCTGATAATTTTTCTATGTTTAAAGTGTGGGCCTCGTATCGGGGCTTCTCTTTTTTTTTTCCGAGTCACAGAGGGGAGTAGCACTTTTCATCAATAGGAGTATGGAGGTGGAGATCTTGCAAACAAAGGCAGGGAGTCGGGTCGATGGTGCTGGGCCACGTGTAAATTCAAGAATAGGCCATCACCTATCACATTCGTAAGCTTTTATGCCCCAGTGAACGATTATCCTGAAATATATGAGGAAATGTTCCAGTTTCTTTTGATGGTTGGCGGGGATATTGTGATTGGGGGGGGATTTTAATATCCTTATGGATCCGAATTTAGATTCTACTACGGGTGGCAAAAAACAATTGAAACCTAAATCATTTAAGACAATCTCGAATAATGTAAGGACTTTAGATCTTGTTGACCTTTGGCTTTCTATAAATCCTCACAAAAGAGATTATACCTGCTGGTCAGGAAGACATAGGTCATTTACTCGTATTGATTTCTCTCTTGTCTCTTCAAAATTTAAAAATCGCTTTCAACGGATCGTCCATAATGGCTTTTCCAACCATGCAATGTTAGTCCTAGAATTGATGTTGGAGGAGAGTACAAAGGTTGTAAGACGCTGGGTCTTTAATAAATCTTACCTATCTGATGCAATATGGGTTAAATGACTTTATTGAACGAAATATGGGGACAGCTCCTATTCATGTGGTATGGGATTCACTTAAGGCGTTCATTTGGGGGATTGTCATCGGAAGGGATGCACGGGAGTCAGCTGCCTTTAGGGATACAAAGAACTTTAGGCTACAGAATCAACTAAATGCTGCAAAACATGAACTGAGTCTACATTACTTTGAAAGAAGTGAGGACATTTTTTGTAGACAAGCTCAAAAAATATATGAACACAGTAATTTTACGGGCAAATTCTTGGCGTGGCAGGTCAAAGAACAAGCCACAGCCAATGTAATTCGGTCTCTTAAATCTCCAATAAATTATATTGATACTTCAGATGCAGTAGAGATAGGGGAGATTATGTTGTCCCATTACGAGAAAATGTATACTTCGCATCATCTTATGGATCAAAATAGATTAAAAAAATTCTTAGATAATTATAATCTACCCTCTCTCTCCTATATGGATCAAGTAGCAATGGCAACTCCATTTTCGGGGGAAGAATTAAAGTCGGTAGTTAAAAGCCTTCCACATGGTAAGGCCTGTGGACCAGACGGATTTCCTGCAGAATTTTTTGTTGTATTTTTTACCTCCCTCTCTGAACTTTTACTTTTATTATCAAATTCTATGTTTGATAATAAAAGTGATGGGACTGTGGTCAGTTTCCTGAAAAAAGGAAAGGAAGCAAATGATCCTAACTCTTATAGACCCATTACACTGTTAAACTCGGACTATAAAATCATCACCAAATTACTTTCACAACGTTTTAATCATATATCTTCACAACTTATCCATTCAGATCAAAATGGCTTTATCGCAGGTCGGCAACTTATTACCAACACACACTACTTGGTTGAGGCCTTAGATTATTTTGAAACACGTAAGGTGCCGGCTTTAGTTTTTCTTTTAGATGCAGAAAAGGCTTTTGATTTGGTGGTCTGGGATACACTTTTCTTTATTTTACAATTTTTTGGAATCCCCTTACAAACTATAACCTTAGTTAAAAATCTGTATCAAGGTGCAAAAGCTCATGTGCTTATCAATAAATCCATGGTGGGTTCAATTTCAGTGCAAAGAGGGACAAGGCAGGGGTGCCCATTGTCCTCTGTTCTTTTTGCCTTTTTCATAGAACCTTTAGCGGTGGCAATCCGGAAGTGTACAGATATTTTACCACCTATGGCCTTTATGGATAAGATTAAATTATATGCAGATGATATAATGCTTCTTCTGAAACCTGAGATGCTTTCGCAAGCACAGGCTCTTTCTGTTTTTGCAGAATTTGAAGCACTCGGGGGGTTTCGAATCAATAAAAAGAAAACGGAGATTTTAATTTGTGGTAGTATCATTCCCGAATTGCACCTGAATTTTCAGAACTGCATCAATAATAGACCCAAAAGATATCTGGGTGTCTATTTTACGCCGTCTGTAAGCGAATTGTATTTTTTTAATTTTGAACCTCTAATAAAAAAAGGTTGTGATATGTTTTCACGGTGGAATACATTACCTTTATCTATTTTAGGCCGGGTGGCAATAATTAAAATGTCAGTACTCCCCCTATTCAATTTTCTGTTCTCTACTATCCCCTGCTCTTTACCAGCCTTTTTTTTTCAAAAATCGAATCCATGTTCTCAGCCTTTGTTTGGGCAAAAAAGACACCTCGAATAGCCATCAATACTCTATACAAAGAAAAAGAACAAGGAGGTCTTGGTCTCCCAAACTTTAAAGATTACTACTATGCTTATTTTGCACAGTATCTCTCGAGATTCAAACATCTAATTTCGAGTAAGGTATTGTTTTTAAATTTTTTTATTGAAATAATCTGTAAAGAAGCCAAAATTCCTTCTCCACTTTCCATACCCAAATCACCCAAACTAGTCAGATATAAGGTTCTAAATTGGTTTTATTAAAAACATGACGCTATGTTGAAGAGGTACTCACTGTCCCTCTTTAGTTTAATAACTCCATTAAGTTTTAGTCCTCGGCATAAAAATGGGGCTAGAAATTATACAAAATTGGGCCAGATTGGGGTTTCCAATGCTGGTGACTTTCGTGGAAAATGAAGCTTGGCTAACCCCTAATGAGATGGCTTCTTTAATTGGTCGAAATTTTCTTCTTATGGGTTCATATAATTTACTGTATAAGGTTTTGGCTCAAACTGACCTAGTACAGATTAGTCAAGCTTCACATTTAATAAATGATCTCTTTTGGTCTTCACTATTCATGAAACCAGGAAAATGGAGAAGTCTAGCGCAGAGTAGAAAGGAAGATCTGAGTACCAAAGCAACTAAAAAATGGCAGAAGCATGAAAGTCTTAATTTAACAGTTAATATTTGGAAAACCTTAAATAAGTTTAATTTTTCGGTATTGAGAGTAAGTATGGGCGGAAAATCCGTTCCGCTCGCGGATTTTGCGGATTTTCGGGAAATTCGCAATCCGCGAGATTCGCGAATCTCCCGCAAAATCCGCAAATCCGCGAGCAGCGGATTTTGCTCACACTGCTCGCACTGTTCGCGTGAGTTCGCGCCCCGCGAATAAGTGCAAAATTGCAGAAATACGATCTTAGCAAAACTGAAAGTAACTACTTACCAGGTTCAAAAGTTCAGGCTCATCATTAGTAGCCATTTCCTGTAGTGCTTCCTGAGGGGCCCCTCCAGAGTTCAGTTGCCAGTTGAAACTATTATGTGACCCTGCTCTGAACCTCAGAATAGTTACACATATGCCACAAAGGTCCTGAATTACAGCTAAGGGAGACAAGCAGGAGCCAGGCTGGAAGTTAAAATCCATTAATCAGCCCCTAATTCATTATTGTCAGTTGGGGCAGGGCAGGTGTTGTAACTAATTTTGCAACAATGAAAGCACTTAGCAAGTGCAAAAGATCACTAATCAGGGCGCACTAAGGAAGCAGGTGCCAGCTAAAAAAATATTCTGTGACACATTAATCAGCCCCAAATTAATTCAGGTCACTTGAGGCAGGGAAGGTGTGCTTTGCTTTGCCGAAAATAATGTACACTGGACAACCAGAGGGTGTGGTGATAAAACAGAGGGTGGCATGGGTGGGCCAGAGGGTGGCATGAGTAGTCAGAGAGTGGCAGTGGTGACAGAGAGTGGCAGTGATGAAGAAGAGTGTCCCAAACAGGCTGGACACGTAGAAACAACAAGTTCGCAAAACTTGCGACCCGACAGGTAAGTTCGCAAATTGCGAAATTGTAAAAACCCTCGCGAACTGGCAGAAACACGGGCGAACACAAAAAAAAAAAAAATCCGCAAATTCGCGGGAATTCGCAGATTTTGCGGATTGCGAATCCACAAATCCGCAAAATTCGCGAACGCGAGATCCGCAAAATTCGCCCATGCTTAATTGAGAGGTGCTAACTTGAGGCGAATGCTGTTTTTTAGTAAATGGCTGCTATATTATACTCCTGCAGTCATGGATAAAATGTTTAGTAATACGTCCTCTACCTGTTTTAGATGCACTCGACCGGATCTGGCTAATTCGTCCCATATAGTAGCCTTCTGCCCCCGAATCGGGGTATTTTGGGATGGTATTTTTTCTCTGCTTTCTCTTCATTTGCATTGTACGATTATTAGCAGTGAAAAACTGATTATATTTGGTTTTGATCCAGAGCTTAATCTGATTGAGTCATTGGCAAAACTGGTGTATATTATAGTAGCAGTGGCTAGATCATGGATTCTTAAGTATTGGAAGTCAGTTACAGTTCCGTCTCTAGATGAATGGTATGAGAAAATGAAGAGAGTTAGGAAAAGTGAATTTATATATGCACAAAGGATTGGGGGACTGCGCAAATTAGAAAGAATATGGGGGACCTACTTCGACTAAAGGTTTATGTATGTTTTCGGATTGAAATTTTTCTTTTTATGTTTCTATCTCCTCTGAGATGGTCTTATATTATATTATCTGTCTCTCAGTTTATCATTATGTTTTTTGGATTTTCTGTAATGAATGGAATGAATGGAATGTCAAGAACTGAATAAAAACTTTTTTAAAAAAACAAAGAGACTACAACTGGTGCAGAAATAAAACGGAAAGAAACATTCTCTGAGGTGTACACATGGACCATAGAGGAGCACACCAGGAACTACGGGGTATGTCACTGTGAAGGGTAGGTGAATCGGAAATAGAGGGGAGAACGGGTGCAAGAGTTCATGTTTGACGCATAAACAGAAATGTAGAGAGGGAGTAGAAGAGCTGCCCAGAGCGAAAGTTTAAGCGCTATAGGTAGTTTAGGTAGTTTAGCACATACCATATGCGTTGTAAAGGCATGCATGATGAATGCGTGCATTGTTATATGATACATTCAGAACGCGGGAAGCCGGCAAGACTGTGCGGACATAGTGGCTCCCTCCACGGTCCACAACATTGTTTATAAGACCCGGAGGATAAGATCCCAAAAAATATTAGAAAGTTCTGATAGAGGCTAATTTTTTAACGGAGAAAGTAAAAGTTCCGCACCTAGCTCATGGCGGCCCCCTATTGTGCTTGCCCTGGATGCACGACTCATAACCCCACGATTAAAAAAAAAAGCAATATATATTTTTTGGGCCTTGGGAGTCCTTGTGGGACCCCCTGAGCAGGCCTAGGGGGTCAGGGTGTTTCTACCCTGCCCCCTTTGTGTGTTTGTTCGCATTTCTTTCGCTGCTTTCTTGTGCCTCGGTTCGGAATTAGCATTTAAAAAACCTTTGAAATTCACTGAAAAAAACCATAGGTTTCACACACGTTATAGTTAGGAATTACCATTTAAAAAACCTTAGAAATTCACTGAAAAAACCATAGGTTTCACACATGTTATAGTTAGCTGGACATTTCACTCATACAAAACCATTGAAATTCCCCCGTTATAGTTAGTTCAGCAAACTATAACTCGCGCGCCCGCAATGCACTGCTGATGACGTCACATATTACATTACTCATGAAATGATCAGTGACATCACTCATGACATCACTGATGGCATCTCAAATGACATCACTGATGACATCATCCAGTGAATGTGTGTCTTTCTGGAAAATAAATATTTTTTATATATGTATATCTAAAGATCGATGGAAGAATAAATGTGTAAATAAGTGTCTAAATGGATGTTTCTTTTTGTAAAAATGATTGCATAACTGACTTATTAAGTGTATCTTAGTGAATACATGTATTAGCGAGTAATGTTTAAATATTTAAATCTGGGTATCAGTGTCTCACTTTGTGTATAAGTGGCTGCATGGGTTGGTGAGTAGCTACATGAGTGTGTATATGGGTTATTAGTTTGTTTTTTGAGTATCAGTATGAGTGTCTGTATGGTTCGGTGGGGGATATTACTTAACGTATAGCTGCATGAATGAGTGACTCACTGTTTGTATGTTTTTTGAAGACATCATGTGTGCAGGACTGTATGGGTGGATGAGTGTGTGTATGGGTGTGTTAGTGAGTGAATGACTGTCTCAATAGTGTCTTTATGAGTAAGCACATATGTTTTAAACTACTATATGTGTGTATTGATGTATATAAGTGAGTATATGTGAGAGTGAGAGATTGGAAGAGTTCCTGTATAAATAAGTATGAGTTTCTATAAGTGATTCCTTAAGAGAGTAAGTATGTGTACGTTTCTGTAGAAGTAAGTGTAGTGGTGTGTGTATAACTGTATATTCAAGTAATGGGTGTTTATTTGCATGTATGAGTATGTGTGTGAGTAACTTTGTGGATGAATATCGGTGTATGACAGGATGTATAGGTGTATGAGTACATATGATGAGTGAGTACATGTATGAGTGACTATATAGAACTGTTGGTGAATGAGTAGATGTGTATGTAGATTTGGGAATTATTGAATAGGTTGTTGTAACTGGTATTGGTATCTCCATTGTTTTGAAAATGTTAGTTTCTATTTTTGAATGTGTGTATCAAAGGATATATTACGCTGAGAGGAGGTCTGCCACTCTTTCACAAGGATGATGTCTTCAGTGATGTCATCAGTGATGTCATTTGAGATGTAATCAGTGATGTCATGAGTGATGTCACTGACCCATGTCATGAGTGATGTAATATATGACATCATCAGCAGTGCATTGCAGGTGTGCGAGTTATAGTTAGCTGAACTAACTATAACGGGGGAATTTCAATTGTTTTGTATGAGTGACGTCTCCAGCTAACTATAACATGTGTGAAACCTATGGTTATTTCAGTGAATTTCTAAGGTTTTTAAACGGTAACTCCTAACTATAATGTGTGTGAAACATGTTTTTCTCAGTGAATATATATATATATATATATATATATATATATATATATATATATATATATATATATATATATATATATATATATGGAAAGAAAGGGTTGCCCCATGGTGGGAATGCACTTACGGGTAGGAATTGATGCCACCGCAAGGGCGCGAGCCGCGAACAAAGTCCTTTTCCTGCCAGACGCGTTTCGGGCCAACGCCCTCTTCAGTGGCAGACCATGTGACATGACGGCAAGCGGCAAACACCAGTAAATACCCACAGTAATTATACGCAGGTGTAACACCTGAAGCAATGCTTTCTGGGACTGGTAGTTTATAAGTAGAACTCAAGTGGGTCGCCGCCGCCATTCACATGTAAAAAAGTATTAAAAGGATTGCCAATGTCCCCGCAAGCACCCCGCAAGTAAAAGGCACCTCCCGTACCACAATACGCTGCCCAAATGAGGCAGCTGTGGACCCGCAGTTTGTACGCGGTAGTGCAAACCCGCGACCGGGCCGGCCGCTAACAAATGGAAAGAAAGGGTTGCCCCATGGTGGGAATGCACTTACGGGTAGGAATTGATGCCACCGCAAGGGCGCGAGCCGCGAACAAAGTCCTTTTCCTGCCAGACGCGTTTCGGGCCAACGCCCTCTTCAGTGGCAGACCATGTGACATGACGGCAAGCGGCAAACACCAGTAAATACCCACAGTAATTATACGCAGGTGTAACACCTGAAGCAATGCTTTCTGGGACTGGTAGTTTATAAGTAGAACCCAAGTGGGTCACCGCCGCCATTCACATGTAAAAAAGTCAATCCTTTTAATACTTTTCTACATGTGAATGGCGGCGGCGACCCACTTGGGTTCTACTTATAAACTACCAGTCCCAGAAAGCATTGCTTCCGGTGTTACACCTGCGTATAATTACTGTGGGTATTTACTGGTGTTTGCCGCTTGCCGTCATGTCACATGGTCTGCCACTGAAGAGGGCGTTGGCCCGAAACGCGTCTGGCAGGAAAAGGACTTTGTTCGCGGCTCGCGCCCTTGCGGTGGCATCAATTCCTACCCGTAAGTGCATTCCCACCATGGGGTAACCCTTTCTTTCCATATATATATATATATATATATATATATGTATATGTATATATATATATATATATATATATCTCAATTCCCACGCTAGTGCAGCCACACAAGCGACGCCTTTCTCTTGCCTCTTGTGACAGTGGTCCGCAGCGAGGCAGGCAAGCCTTGAAATATCAAGTCACAGTGCTGTCATTATTCCTCCAAACACAGCAGCCACGGACAACATAAAGGACTTTTCAGCAGTCAACATTTATTGTGCCAAAAGAATGGCAATCTGGCAACCACTCTATGCATTTTGGGACTTGCTCCCTTGTTCACGAGTGCCTGAGGTTATCTTCAAAACACCAATAAATAAACATGTGACTTTTACAAAACCATAAACAGTGAAGAAAGACTGCTGTTGAACATACTTGTTCCTTAATGTTTTACAAGTTCCTTTTCAAAACATTTCATTGTCCAAATCATCTTGCGCTTTGCTGCTTGTCAAAATAATGATTTACATTAGTACATAAATTAACAACCATGCATACGCGATAGCGTGTTGTGCTGTACTCGAAGAAACTGAGCGTAACATTAGGTCTAAATACACAAAGCACCTGGCCTCTTCATAACATGCTCAAAACAAATCAGGTCAGAGTTTATAAACCTTCGGGCATCAGCCAGAACCCGCGGCAGCAGTGAACCTCCTTTCACGACCAGGCAGGCTGTTATGACATCCAGCAAAACAGGAACCTTTTTGAAGGGAGGCCACAGGAAATAAAGTAATGCTTCTTTGCTTTATTGAGTTTGGCAGCTTGCAAGCAGGTTCACATTCTGAGCACACAGCAAACAAATGAGACCCCAAACGAGTTTCGGGAGTGATCCCTTCATCAGCAACGTCCTTTCATGCAGCAAGAAAACGCCATCATCACTTGCACCTATTGCTTATACCTCTGCCGATAGGCGTGGCCATCACTCTGGCCTTGTGGGACATGTAGTGTGTGATATAGCACTTCCACAGTGGGTGCGCTGTCCCTGCCACAAAGTTCAACAAATAAATCCCAAGTGGGTTGATGTGTAGCTTGGGTGGATGCCTGCCCCGCCTTCTTTCTTGGTTTTGTAAAAGTCGCGTGCTTATTTATTGGTGTTTTGAACGTAACCTCTGGCACTCATGAACAAAGGAACAAGTCCCGAAACGCGTAGAGTGGTTGCCAGATTGCCATTCTTTTTGCACAATAAATTTTGACTGCTGAAAAGTCCTTTATGTTGTCTGTGTCTGCTGTGGTCTGAGGAATAACGGCCTTTGTCAATGTCAGAGTGCCACATTGCTACACACAATTTGAAACATTATTGTTGTCATAATGCTCAAGAACAAACTCCAAATCTCTGTTGTAGAGGTTATCCCTGTATAGTGAAATCGCAGACATATTTGCATGGTAAATCTTTACAAAAATACTTTAACCAATTTCATCATTGCTAGTATTAGAGCCATTCACCTTTCCATTATGCACATATCATTATCAATTTGGTTGTTACCATATGCAATCGCCATGACTACACATTTTGCAATTCATTGATATAGGGACATAGAAGTCTAAGCATAAGCAGGCCATTGTTGCCTGCTTAATGAGTACAACGGCTTAACAAGTACAACAATCTTCTTCAAGCAAATAAAGTGTTGAATGGGCACTGCTAAAAGATAACAATTTATTCTTGAATTTCTTTGTAAAAACAACTTATTCTTTGCTTCAAATCGTCATACACAGAAGAAACATGACATATAATTAACAGTGGTTATCAGTGGTTGCACATGTTTGTGCCATTTAAAACAACAGAAACAGTGTTTTTCTGGAGTTCATGGAATTTTTATTTAATTTTAATTATTGTTTGCTTTCTTCACTGATAATGCATGTGTATAGGTAGCCTATGCACAGGGTATATGATGTCCAAATACATTTTTACCTCACCAGAATGGACTGCAAAATCAATAGCATTCTTCATTAACTCTGAAGATTGTAAAGGTGCCTTCAGAATACCATCTAGCAAGTGACATGGATCTCTGACAGGAAAGCACTTCAGCTCAGGTATCGATTTTGAAAGGCCATCATACAACTTTTTCATATACGTAGCAGGATTACTGCAAATACAAAAAATATCACTCCAATCTTTATTGAACTTGGAAGGAACTTTTTTCAGCAGCATTCCAAGTTTACCACACGCAGGGTGTCATATTTTCATCACTATCTCAGATGCTTGGTGACAACATTCCTTTCACATATACCTGTCACTACACCTTGCATTGAATGTTTACACACTGGGGTGTTTGGCAATCCACTTACAATTAATACTGACTCACCAGAAAAGGGGGCGTATGTATCAAAGGATTTCACCTTTCTCTGTCTGTGGGTTAATGTGATGGGAGATATTAGGAAAGATTTTTATGAAACCATCCATTTTACCTATCAGTGAAATCAAATGTAACCAACAATTCCAGATTGTCTACAATTTTTTAAAATAACCAATTAAGACCTAAAACATGTTTCTAAACACTGCATCTTTACACCAAGGACCACAAAACGTAAAAAAGCAGAAGGAAGAATAGACAATGTTTTAGTGACATCCCTAAACAACAAAACTCAAGCAGAATAATGTTAGCCCAGTTTTTCTTGATGGTACCTTGTATAGCAAAGTTACGATGTATTGGTCCCTTCAAGAAGGAAATAAAAATGACTTTCACTCATCTTTTCATTTCTATTAATGCTACTTAGTTTGTGGTTGCAAAGGTGACTTTTTGGTGTTTATATGTTTACACCGGTGATGGCTATTTTCCTTTCGGTGGGGTTTTTATCAGGTAATATAGGTTTAAGCCTAAAACCAGATAGCCTACATATAATGCACAAACCTCTTTGATATACATCACCCACAGAGGATCATGACTGAACAACAACATTTTTTACAAACATATTTTGTAAAAATGGAACCTACAAATGTACCCCAGTTCTGAAATCAGCTGCCCTATTGGAGCTTATATCTTACATCATCCATTCACACTCATACTTATTGGGACAAACAAACAAACAGTGGGGAATTGGATACTCCCAGGTTGTAGATATTCCATGATTTGGTCAATGTATTCTGTGAAAACCAGCAATCAATCTTTAAATGCACTCATTGGTTGAAAAAACAGTTTGGAACACTCCACCATTTCTGGGTTCTCCTCAGGACTCAGAACTTTTGAACACTCATCTCCACTTTGAGCTTGAAGATTTCAACATGAAAAGAACATGCTGTTTCGCAATGTTAATTGTTTTGATATTTAAGCAAGTCGTCACCATGCTCCGGATATTTTTTTATCATCAGGTCCATCTTCAAATATGCAACCAGACACATGCTTTCAAGGCTGTGAAGCAAATCCTTCACAGGGTCCACCACTTAGATTCAGAACTTTAACTAGCTCTCTAGATCACGGAGGGAACTAGTACTGTTTGAAAGCGCAGTCAGTATTGGCATTTGTTTTGGTTTGTACTTGTAGTGGCCTTGCCTTACCGACTACTCAATAGGCCCAACCCTTTTTGTTTGTGGTTTACTTTTAGAAAGTTGGCATTTACCTACTTTAACAATTTTGTGCCTATTCTCTGTCTCTGAATACATGTCTGGGGTGGGTGACAGCCGGGTATTTGTTCCTTCCCTCTAGATAGCCATACACAATGGAAGCTCAGGTATGCCTGGATGTGCTTTATTGGGCCATTAACTTGCCTGATGGGGGAGCTTACTACAGTCTCACTTGCACTTGAGTAGGCTGTGCCCTGTTTCCACACAATAGGCCTAACAATGATGTATTGTCACTTAAGTGAGCTTGCAGCTTGCCAAGGGGATGAAGGGGCTAGGGGATTCCTGGAACATCAAAGCCATTGTATAGAAGCTTCTACCACCTTCCAGACTCAGGGCGCTAAACTAGAAATACTGCACCTCAAACACCACCACATCAGCACACTTCTGGACCTGTGGAAACTCTGACAGGAAGAACTATTCTGCTGCTTGAAGGACTGCCACTCTGCTGGACTCCTGCTCTGCTGTACTGACCTGCTGCCTTCTGCCCTTCTTGCCTGGTAGTGAAAAGGAATGGACCACCATATCTCCAACCCAGAACAAAAGTGACTTGCTGCCATCTCTCCTGTTTTCTGAAGTCTCAGGGACTCAGAAGACTTCCAACTCATTTGCTACTGCACCTGGACTCCGTCAACATTGATTCTACCTTGCCAGGTGGTGTCACCCCAGTCCTGGCCCCTTGGAAGTGATCCTAAGGTGCTCTGCCTTCTGTGGTCCTCCTCGGAACTGACGCCAGGCAATACTAAGTCTTGCAAGGCAATGCTGCAATGACCACGCAACAGGATTTAAGGTACTGGGTTCAGCAGGCACAGGTGGGTTCCTGTAGCAGTCCCACACTCCATCATGGTTGGCCTGAACATGTGTCTTTGTCTCGGTCTGGCACGACCAGATAACCACACTTTTTGTCATTTCAGTCTTGTTTTGTTCATTAAACTAAGCTCTATTTTCCTAACCTGGGTCTCATTATGATGGCAGAAGGACTGCCCCAGCCAGCTGTGCGGTGGCGATTCGTCTGCCATCAAACGTGGGTTGACCGCCCGCCAAGATTAGGATGGCGGGCTTATTCACACTGTGACCATGGGAGATGCAAAGACCATCTGCCACGGAACTGCCACAGGCAATCAGACCGATTGCCTGGTGGACGGTCCAGATAGGGTAAAATGGTAGCGGTGCGTAGCAGGTACTGTCCACCATATTACGATACAGGCCTCAGCCAGCCTTTCCATGACGGTGGAACTACTGCAACGATGCCATCATAATCGACCCCCTAGTGTGGATTACTTTTGGGGTAGTGGTTTCCTTTTTTGCTGTCTTAAATGTTTCACAAAAACTTAACATATTGTGTCTTAATTTAAGCCTGACTGATCTGTGCCAAGCCACCAGAGAGTGAGCACAGGTTAATTTAGGGTGTGTATCTGACTTACGCTGGCTAGGATTGTGGTCCCTCCTTGGACAAGGTGCATACCTCTACCAATTAGAAACCCAATTTCTAACATGATTGTATTGCTTTGAGTAATGTTTTATCTCCTAGTGAAAGTATTTTAGACTCTATCTATTAGAATGATACAATAAAACCTAAAATTGGAAACAATGTGTAGATTTTTATTGGAACATATGTGTTTTTGCACTCAGATTTTAGAAAAACCAAGGCAGATGGAGAAAAGCACGTTGTTCCTCTGAAATTCGTCAAGTGGGCCTACTGACAGACTGATAGCATGGATGACAAAGTGGACACATTTTCTTAACTGAGTTAAAATGACCAGTTAGAACACATTAGGTACTGTTTGAGGATAATTTCTCAGAATAGCATGGGTACTCAGAGGCGTAGCTTTAGGGGAAGGGGTGTTCGGGGTGTTACACCCCACTAATAAGTGTTTTTTCTGGTAAATAGTTGGGTGCAGGTATTTTAAGTCGGGTATGGTGAGGTGTCAGTCTAATTTCACCACAGGATTTTTCATACACACGGACAAAATGCACACACACTCAGTTTCGAAAATCTTGGCTATTGTACAAATATTGTGATTTCTATGTTTGCACCCCTACCAATCCACATTCCCTTTTTCACTGCCCTTGAGCCCCCCTCATGCGCCCTACTTGTAGTATAATGTATTTTGAGATGTTATTGTTGGAAAATCTGAAGCTCACCCACCCCAAACTTATTGACAAAGCTACGACCCTGAGTTTACAACAGGCACTTTATTTTATTTATATTTTAACATGTTCATATTATTGTAAATTAATCATGCCTTAAAGAATTGAATTTCAATAATCTCAAATAATGCAGTATTTCCATTGTGAACTACAAACAGTAGATCAAATCTTATAATTAGGTCGGGGAGGGAGGGCGATAGCTGCAGCTGCACCAGCCAAGATGCAAGCATCGGTCTCTTTAAATGATTTGCTTACTTAGCTTGAGTTGTTACATAATTCTCGCAAAACACTCCCAATGATCATTTCTATTAAAACAATAATGTGTGTCAAGGGAGCCATTTTATATCATTCAGAGCTTGAAAGAAGATGATTACTGTTACCCTGAAGTGAAGAAGCAGGCTAGCTAATGCCGGCAGACCCATTAATTACTGCAGTGCTTCAGGACAGCATTAAACATCTGATCTCAGGCTTTCCACACAGTGAAATATCTCCCCTGAAGCAGATCATGTTTTTAATCAAAATAGTTTTCAGATTGATTGGAAGAAAGATGTGCAAAACTCGAGCCATGCTGTGCTATATTTTAGGCACTGGTAGGGTCGGACTGGCCTATAGGTCAATGAGGCCGCACCCGATGGGCTGCTCTGACAGATCAGTGAGTGAGACCTTTTTTTTAGCAGTTTTTAGGCCGGTATTTACAGCCAGGTCGGTCAGATGTTAGTTGATTTCCCTGATATTAACACAAGCATTGCCTGCAGCAAACACAAATGAATGCTCTCCTACCTTGCAAAATACCTATATAGCGTGTCTTTGCAAGTTTAAAACTGGCCTGATTTGCAAATGGGGGCCGTTTTTTTTTTTTGTTGCTGTTTTACCAATTAGGGCCACTTTTATTTTGGTGCCCGGCCTTTATAGTACGACCCTGGGCACTGGTGCATAAAACATAAAGGGGCAGATTTATTTTAACTGGCGCATCCCCAGGGATGCGCCAGTTAACATGCGCCACAGCTCCGCCACCTATGGTGCGCCGCATTTATGGTGACGCATCTGTGCGGGAAATGTGGCGCATTGCTGGAGTTGCGTCGCAAGCGCGACGCAGCTCCAGCAAGGCTCTGGGGTACACCTTGTGCACAATGCTGCATCAAGACCTACGCCTGCTTCAAGGAGGCGCAGGGTTTTGACGCAGCATTGCCCTGAAAGTGACTGAGTGAAATCTCATAGATTTCACTCAGCCACTTTCAGGAGGCGTTCCTGCGCAGGAACGCCCCCCACCCCCCCTGCGCAGGAACCCCTCCTTATGGCGCAGTGCTTTACAACGTGACGTATCTCCTAGATGCGTCACGTTGTAAATAGGGCACATTGTTTGCGCCGCAGTTGCGTCAAATAAAGTGACGTAATTGCGGCGCAAAGAGGCGCAGCCGCCTCATAAATCTGCCCCAAAGAAACATTAACAAAAGAAAAAAGAGTAATGTAATATGACTAGTGCTCTGAAATGAATTCCATGAAAACTGGTTAATGTGTGCTGATGAAATGTGGTGAAGTAGTAGGAAAATTGAAACAGTGTACAGATCAACTGATGGGGAATAAAAGAGTCCTAAGATTTGGAAGAGTTATATTTGAATCATGAGACTTTTGTATATGGTTTAAGGTGTGAAGCCAACTTCCAGTAGTTTGTAAAATTAAAATATAAGAAGGTTCAATTTATAGTTGGGAAGAGGAAAATGAAACGCTTGTCAATTAATTACTCTGATTCTACATTCCTCTTCCTACTGCTTACTCTTGCAGTGGTCAGGCCTCAGGTCACTTTAGGCATAGGTGCGCGGACTTTCTTCCTCCTAAAACAAGTAACTACCCATTTAACTTTTGACATCGCTCCTACAAAACAATTTGGGGCAGATTTACAATAAAGCAACAAAGCGCAATGCAGCAAGTCATTTTGCTGCGCCGCGCTGCGTTAGTGTCGAAGCACAGGGATGCAACGTATTTACAACAAAATGTTGCATCTCTGTGCTTTCCCCTGCACTGGCGCACAAACTGCTGCCATGCCCAGACGCAGGTACCCTTGCTCTAAGGTGCAAGGATGCCTGCGTCACAGGGATGATTGTTTATGTGCAGGAATGGTTCCCTTCCTGCACATAAACAATCAGAAATGGCATTTTACAACTTCTATGTGTGCTGCATTAGCACACATAGAACTTGTAAAACATCACTGACAAAGGATTTTTTATGCACAGGAAGAGACACCTTCCTGTACATACAAAAATCACGTAAAGTGATTTCCTCTTTCTATGTGTGCTGCAGAATGCATTCAGATGCATTTCCAGATTTACAATTTCCTGGAAATCTGGAAATGTGTCTGGTTCCATGGGTGTTGCGTGTGAACACCCACAGCAACACCCATGGAACGCCCCTTTCCCACAAAGTGCTGTGTGTAAAGGGACAGTATTTACAAGTACAGGAAAAGCCACGCAGGGTGGCTTTTCCTGTCCTTGTAAATATGGAGCAGAAAAAATGAGCTGCTGGTGGGTCACAAAAAGTGATGCACTGGCAGCGCAAGGGGCTTGTAAATCTGCACCCCTGTTTTTATTTAGTTTGCTCTTTTTGAGTACGCTTCCTTGCACAGTGTGGCGGGGATATGTCATTCTTTTTACGGCGCTTGAGCCAGTTTTCACTGAGTTCCACTGTTTTTATTAAAAAAATTACGCAATGCTAAAGCTCGCATTTTGTGATATTTGTGGATCTTTCCTGGCCGAGACAGCAGTTTAAGCCCCACATGCCTAATGACCGCAAAGGGGTCAAGCTCGGTCAACCGACAGCATTGCATAAGCTTATAGTCTCTGAATGAAATGATAGCTTTTCTTTTGATGCACAACCCATTCTTATGGTAAAACATGATTGCACCATTCTTTTTTATTGTGACCACGGACGGGCATATGTGCAAGGATTGGCGATATTTATCGCTAACCTCAGTTAGCGTTTGGTTTTTCTTATCGCCGTGTACCGCCGAAAACTATTGCTGGGTTAGCGGCATATTCACAACACGTCGCTAACTTGCGATAGCTTCCCTTACTGGTTGAACTGTCCGGCTTTAAGCTTAGCGGTACAGCGATAAAAATCCTCATGCTAACATGAAAAAAAGGTGGCGATGGGCCTATTAGTGCCCGGAAACAGCACGCTAATCAGCCTCAGCTCACTTTTTTTTACGTTAGGCAGTAAAAATCACTATAAAAAGCCCGCTATGCAGCCCAAACACAAAAAAATAACAAAAAAACAGGAAAAATACAGAAGAACCATGGAGTAAGCTAGACACAGTCCTGAAGCCAACAACAACCCCACAAACACCCAGGAGGACCACCCGGAGACCCTGAGGAAGGGCCAGGAGAAGAGAAAGAGGAAGAACCGGTTCAGTCAGCAGGAAAGCAAGATCCTGATTGCGGAGGTGACAGAAAAACAACAACAACTTTTTGTCAGCTCCACAGTGTCATTAGGTACAAAAAATGCAATATGGCAGTCCATCGCAGCCAAGGTGAATGCAGTCAGAGAGGCGAGGAGGACAGTGGACGACGGCACGAAGTGCTGGCATGATGCTAAGTGAAAGACCAAGCAGAAACTTGCAGCCAATCTGAAAGCAGCAATGCAGACTGGAGGTGGGAGTCCAATGCCACAGGAGGAGCTGGATGCATTGAAGGAACAGGTGTCCACAGTCATCAGCGAGGAGACGGTGGTCGGAGTTCTGGGACAGGATACTGCTCAACATGAATTGACACAACAGCAACAGGGGTGAGTAACAACCAGGGACTTGGGGGACGGGGTGGATGGGCCCATTGGCACTCATGCACAATTAAATATATTGCAGTGCACACACACAATGACTACAGATCATGTCCCAGATACCCATGTCCCTGGCTGCATAGACAGATTATCACCCTACTCAATCAATACATTGCAAGTCACATATTGATGGGCTCACAGACCTGGAAATGTGCACAGAAAAGTCATCCAAATATAGCCCAAGTATCATATCAGAGCACAAAATAAGGGCTACATGAAAGAGCAAAGGGCCACATTGATTGGAGATGCGACAGGGTGTCAAAATGGCCCGCTTGCCTAACACCACCCATAAGCATGTTCCTGTATGTCTGACTCGTGTGCAAAAATGTGCATCAAGGGTGACCTTACTGCACATACACAATCTTGCATACAACTCAGACACACTGGTACACTGACATTGGTGCTGGCATGCCTACTCATTCACATGATCAGTCAGATTGACAGTGCATCCTCATTTTGGCATCAGAGCGATGCTGCCTGGTGCAGGTGAATTGTATATGCGTGGTGATGAGACAAGGGGGCCATTCTGACATCCTTCCACATCTCCAGTCAATGTGCCCGCTTGCTTGTACATGAGATGCAGTCCTGTGCATATCAAGTGAGAAAGCATCTACTGAGTCCACATACCATGAACACGTGCATTGTCACAGCAAAGTGATCATGAATCCATCTGTCTAAAAGGTGCATATTCCACAATGCACACATTCAGCAGACTTTAGGCCAAATGTAATGTCATACTATGAGCATGGGGGATATGACCACAACACCACAGTGCCTGGATTATGCATATCAGGAATGTGTCATCCAAATATGTATGACATTACTTGTCTGTGTGCCATACTCACATAACTGCAATGTCCTTGTAAAGAAGTATGACAACCTAAGTATGTCAACAAGCAATGATAGTAAAGTAGCACCAAATAATGACAAGTAGCTAAATGGCACCATCACCCTTTAGGTCAAAATTCACTCCTCCACTCTTGAGTGTGCATATGTGCCATACAGAAAACAACATTGCCCATCAGTCCTGGGCTGAGTTGCCCATTACACCATGATGTGCATATAAAGCTGTCTGCTTGGTAAGTCTACTGTGACAGTGAACAAATATGCAGTCATGTCTGTTATCATCCACATGCAAACCCCAGTATTTAATAATCTGAACCAAGACGGCATGTATCATCCATGTGACCATCTGCATGGCGAGTACACAAACACACATCAGCCTGCTATTTGCATCTGATGGGAGGGGGTGATAGGACCTTAGCACCACTAATACGCCTATGGAAATCCACATCAATCAAATCTAGCCCGACTTTCACAGCACACGTGTGACCAACAATGAGGGGAATGAGTGTTGTCACTGTCTGTTCAGCCTGAAACAACAATAGAAACTCACGCTGTACCATACTTACAATGGGTATGCTAACAGGAGGGCATTAAGCAATGCATGCAAGGAAAACCATGACTGACGGCATACACACAAGAGAAATTATAAGAGCCAAATATACCTGGATGTATATGTGCACTGCATTGTGAAGCACACATAGAAACGCTATTAGCCCATCATTGCCAATCTGCCTAAAGGGTTCCCTCATCACACATAACCATTCTTGCACCAAATCCATGCACATGTGCACTACCCTCAAACCTGACTGTCTGTGAGCCACATTGACAAGGCAAGTGACAGTGCATAATGAATTGCATGCCTGCACCATAAACATTTTAACATGGTGCAGACCACGGTCACTGAAGTGTGGAGTTCATCCTTAAAGGATCAGGTCACACTCTGACACTTCTTCGTGTACATTCAACCTGTGATGTAAAGAAGACGTCTGCTGCCAAACGATGAAGTGTCCCAACTCTGATCAAGACCCATATTAACTCCAGCTTGCAACATCTCATCATTGTAAATGCACATAAGTGAAAGGATCAATTGCTGAAAAGGATAAGGGGCACAAAAACCAAACCTGCAGGGGTGACTCTCCCACAATGCAGTGCACAGACACATAGATCTGGGCTAAGCAACATTGACTACAATATGGTACAAACTGGATCCCTTCCACTACTGAGCCAATGACACAACTGGTGCTGCTTGTATATAGAAATGGGCCATTCACATTTGGCATAGCTATAAACTGTCAGATGATAATGTATAACTACAACGTCACATCTGTGATGTTGTCAATATCCGGGAATTTAATAGACATCTCCTCGTAAACAGTCAGAATGGACATTGTCATGCAGTCTGCTAGTAAACTCATCCAATGCATGACCATACTTGAAACACACATTTAACGGCATCTCCCCTTTACATTGCATATGTTGAAACATCACCTCCTGTACAGCAGCCTGTCCCACTCTTCACTGAAGAAGAGTAATTAGCCACCATCAACCAGGACACCCTACAGCTGCTAGACTCATTTAGCACACCACCTCAGGAAGCAGAACTATCCAGCTGCACCGTGGAAAGTCCACCCCCTGCACAAACCACTCACCAGCAAGCACCTACCACCACGGATTTCTCCCAGGTCCTTGAGGATCCACTTCTGGCATTTCAATGCCATGCAGTAGAGGTTCAGCAGGTGATGGCTGATCGAGTGCGGTGGGTTTTGCAAGCCTGGTGGCCAGAATTGATGCTGTACGTGGGTTTCTGAGTCCTATTCGGGACCACCTACAGAGCATCACAGAAACCTACAGTCCGCTCTATGCTCTCCGTCATTCCATGGCTGACATTGCTGGAGTCATGACTCAGAGACAAGAACAACTGTTCAGCCAGAGTGGCTCCATAGATGTCAGTCAGGAGTTGGCCCGCATGCAAATGATAATGGAGAACATGGAGGGGATGAAAGTGGAACAAACAGCTGCCACGGCTGCACACCAACGAGAAGAAGCTGGAATCTGCCATGCCCTGCAGCTGACCAGCACTGCATTGCTGCATCAAGGTTTGGCTCAGATGAATGATGCTGCTGCTTCTGCATCCACATCTCCACCCCCTGATGTGCGAGTGCCTCACAGTGATGCAGGCAATCTACCACCACGCACATGTGAGGCACATGACATATCCGAGGATGAAGATGTGGATGATTCTGCATTATTGCAAAGAAGAAAGCGGTAGCATCCATCTGTGCCAAATGGACTGTTGTGCCCTGTATCAGTGCGTAGCATCATTCCCCGGAGCATCAGCTTCCACTGTCCCCAGATGCACTCTTTGACACTCACCTTGGACCTTAGTATGGACTGTCATGATTTGTGTTGTTCTCAATCACACTGCAATCAGCCTGCTGACTGAACACAACCTCTTCCTCTGGACATGTCACCCCTGAAGTTCTCTGTCAGGCCCACACTGGTCATCTCTGGAATGTGAGGCTTGTTCGCGCAAAGTCATGGCCCAGTCTCCAACAGAGACAATGTGCATTAAAATATAATGATTAAGTGACACAGGTGTGTGTTGTCTATGACCATTAAAGTATAGAAGTCTGTAACAATGTTGGGCCAGTGAATCCATCAAAACATACACTAAGGGTCATATGTGTGAAATACCTGTGCCCTCATTGCTCATATACAACATTCTAGCAAGATCCCAACTTATCTGTGTAACCGGGAGCATACACCCATCTCCTTGATGGATAATAGTTGTAAAATCAATGGCTGCTCAAGGCCATGTTCCTAGGATGTGTTGTACATGGGCAACAATGTGCTGTCCAACTCACGCTGTGCAAGGACCCCCATTGTGGACCTGCACTTTCCTGATTTCAGACTCTTGGACCAGGGCAACGTCCCCCCGATTTCCTTGTAATTGCGTAGACTCTATCCCTAGAGAGTCACTCGAATTAATATTCTCACTAAAGCGACCCTCAGCTTATCCTGACTGGGGTTTCAAGCTTAATTACTAATTCTTTAGGCAATCATTTTTTGTTCTGAGGATGAACCAATAATATGTGAGGTTCGAAACGTCGTCGACAATAAGTACACTAAATGCATAGTTAACATACAATTTGAGCATGCATATGTGTATACTGAGGATTATCATTTTGCAATTTTAATTGTTTGATAACCTACTTTTGCCTGAATATTCCCTCTCTTGTGTCTGTTCCCCAAGTGTGTTGGTTGGACATCGGCTGGTGTCCCACTTCCATCGCACTTTGTGCTCCATTCCTTTGTTTTATATTACTTTCATCAAGAAATTAAAGTGTCCGGCTGGGCATTCTTAACAATATAGTTCTATCTAGTCTATATTTAGACTCCCCAGGCACTCTGGTTCCTACACAGCGGGTAATGCACCATCTTTGCCAGCCCAAGGGCGTCCCGATTCCCTTCGTGTAAGCATTAAATCCTTAGTCACTGTCCATCCTTCTGGTTTAGTACGAACATCATATAGCTCTATTTCTGAGGGGGGTTTGATAGCTAAGAGTAGTGTAGATTTAGCCGAGCTGTCTGAATTGGGAGCTTTTAGCCCACAAGGTAGGGATGACCAGTTGGAACCCTCTTACACCCTACCAAAAGCCTCCATACTTGCCACATTATCGGTAGGAACCCAGCCTGAGGGAATTACGGTCCTTACAACCTCCCACAAAATTTCCCAAAATGAACCCCTTGATAGGTTACCTTTAGTGGCTGTGCCTATTCCACCTGCATCTGCTCATTCTTTCAGCCAACCTACCATAGATGTACCCCTGTTAAAGATTGTAAGCTGGAACGTGGCAGGGCTAAATCGGAACTTTGATAATCCCGAATGGAATGTGTTCTTAGATCCATTTGATATTTGTATCTTGCAAGAAACCTGGATCCTGGAACCAAAACACAGAGTAGGATATACCACCTACTTTGTCCCAGCTCTTCAACAAAGGGGTTCAAAGGGCCGCCCGTCTGGAGGCCTTTTAATATGGGTTAGCATTGCTTTGGGCCTAAAAGTGAGCCATAGGTCCACACACTCTCCCGACTTGCAGAGGATCTCAATATATTGCCAGTGGGGAAGGATGTTAGAGGTTTTTAACCTGTATCTGAGGGGCGCTAGGAGCAGGACATCAAGCCTACCGCAGACAGGTCTTAGCAACGACCTAGCTGCCTGCAAGATAGACTCCTATATTCTCCTTGCAGGCGACTTTAACTGTTGTTTTGAACCCTTGGCAAAAGAAGATATCTTGGATTCTTTTGAAGAAGATGCAAGAAGGGGTATCCCGACCCTGTCCCTTGACCCGATCCCCAAATGGTCACAAAGTGCGATAGATATCAATGCACTGTGTTTGGAGCATAATCTGAGATCAGTGAATGGGCGTTCAAAATCGGACCTTATGGGTGCTCACACTTACAACAGACCGGGCCACTCCTCCAGAATCGATTTTATCATCTTGAATTATAACCTTTGGTCTTTTCACCTAGATATGGAGGTTGTTGCATCTTGCGATAGTGACCACAACCCTCTTTGTTTAACCCTTTCTCCCCCTTGGCAAACTAAGAAACACGACAAGCAAGTCCATATCTGGAAGTCATCCCATGAAATCGTTCCGTCCAACTGTGGTAGGCGTTTGAAGTGGGCAAAAGTTAAAGCAGATGAGGCAAGGTTGGCGCAAGCCGGGTCCATCTTGTCTGTGGTGGAGCCACGGCTTGACGCTTTAAACCCATCTAGTACTAAAGTCTTATCACTTTTTTTAGAGACCATAGAATCATTGAGTAAGCTGTTCATTATTCAACATACCAAGCCCAGGGTGGGTTCCAAAAGTGATTCTAATGCTAGAGACAAATGGTATTCTCCTAAATGTCGTATTGCTAAGGGGGAGCTTATTGCTGCGGTAAAGAGTAGGGATCAGGTAGCTATTAGTTCTGCAAGGAAATCCTATAAAAAAATAGTGGCTGAGGCAAAGGAGGCTTATGATTATCACTTCTGGTGCAACCTAACCGAAGCTAGTAGCATGAAGGATTCCAAAGGGTTCTGGGATCTCCTAAGAGCAAGGAACAAGCCCATTGGCCAGCAAATAACCTGTAACATCCCGGGTGATGCTTGGTTTGCACACTTCTCCAACCTCTATTCTGCTGCACTGGACTTGTCTCCTCCATGCCCGGGATCCTTGTCCTTTACAACTGCTAATTCTCTTGCTATAGACCTCCCTTTCACTAGTCAAGAAGTCGAAAGGGCTATCAGAGGCATTGTCCCCAATAAGGCCCCGGGCCCCGACGGGATCCCAGGGGACCTACTGAAATCCTACCCAGCAGTGTGGAGCAGATTAATCGCTTCACTTTTAAATGAGGCTCTGCTAGGAGAATCTTTTCCTGACTCTTGGAGGGGTGCAGAAGTTGTGCCTATCTTTAAGAAAGGCAGCAGGGACGACCCAGCCAACTATCGCCCTATAAGCTTGTTGGACTCAACCCAGAAGGTTGCGGGGAAAGTTGTCCTGGGTAGGATCCTGCAGTGGGCCGATGAGGGAAAGATCCTGTCCGATTTCCAGGCAGGTTTTAGAACAGGGACAGGCACCATCGAGCAAACATTCCGCCTTCTGATGATATACTGGAAGGTGGTGGTACTGGGAGGGGGTACGTTATATCTAGTCTTTATTGACTTGAGAACGGCCTTCGACCTGGTCCCGCGGAAACTACTTTGGAATGTCCTCGATGGATTAGGGTTACCCACCTACTTACTGATCTTGCTTAAAAAATTCCATGAAGGCAATTTCGCCCAGATCAGGTGGGGGGTCCAGGGTGAAAAAACATCTCGTATCCCAGTAGACAGGGGCGTCCGCCAGGGGTGTGTGCTTGCCCCCACTCTGTTTTCACTATATGTCAACGGAGTGGTGGAGCATCTGCTGCAACACCCTGCGGATGCACCTTCCCTGGCGGGCAGAAAAGTCCCAACGCTCCTGTTTGCGGATGACACCCTCCTGATCTCGAAATCCCAAGCGGGCATTCAGAAATTGCTTTCTAGTTTTAAATCCTTCTGTGACATCAGGGGTTTAGCTATAAACATAAGCAAGACCAAATTCCTTGTCCTTAACCCCCCCAAGAAATCTGTCGCCCCACCCGCTCTAGACTCCATCCCTCTGGAGAGAGTCAAAGAATTTGATTACCTGGGAATTCGTTTGTGCGACTCAATGAGTTGGAAGGCACACCATCAAAAGGTGTTTCTGACTCATAAAAGGGTCACAGGTGCCTTGCTTAAGGAACAACGAGCCTCTTCATTGAAACCAATTGGGGCAGTGCTAGATATCTACAGAGCAAGGGTAGTAAGCGCAGCTCTATATGGCGCTGAACTGTGGGGTACGCAGAGAGTCGATACCTTGGCCCATCTGGAACATAACTTCCATAAAGATCTGATGAGGCTACCCCACAGTACTCCTACAATCCCCCTCTTGATGGATGCAGGTACTCGCCCAATTTGTGAGCAAGCAAAATTACGCCCCCTGCTACTTTGGTCCCGGGTATGGAATGTCCCAGAATTGAGTAGTTATGCGGATGCCCTGATAGATCTGTTGTCTCTTCCAGGTTGTAATAAGATACCCTGGTTCAAGGAGGTAAAACGATTGCTCTATGAGCTGGGATTAGGAGATGCCTGGGCCAATAAAACAGCACCGCCCAAGCAGTTCCTAAAGAACGCCTACTGGTTATGGGTAAAAAACAACAGAATGCGTAATTCCAACCATTGCAAATCTGTTACCCAGTTCTTATTAGTTAAAGATCTCCCCTTCAGGGAACCCTATCTGGACCTAATCCACAGCTCTGGAGACAGATCTCTCTACTTCAAATTTAGGGTGGGTGTTCTCCCCCTAGGATCGCTAACTTCCTCTTGGAATCCTCCTTTTCAAACGGTGGCGTTTTGTCCGTTTTGCGACTCAAGGGTTGAGTCTGTCGCCCACTTTCTGTTTGAGTGCAGTGTCTACGCAGCGCCTAGATTGAAATGGCTAAAGCCCTTGTGTAGAAGTCTGGGAACAAGATCACATGCAGAAGCCCTGCGTATACTGCGCTCTGATGCTCGCCCATTCTTTGCATGCTGCATGGCAAAATTTCTTGGCTGGGCTTGGCGTCTAAGATCTGCAAGAAAGCTACTGATCCAGTAATGCCCTTTTTTGTCTAGATATTAGCGCAAACATTGGAATGATAGCTTAAATGTGTATTTTGTGTATTACTGTTTTTATCATGATTCCCTACGGTATTTTATATTATGCATCTTTGTAATGATTTTATTCTTTGTACTGCTTTTATGATATGTACCGTATCGAAATAAAGCTATACTACTACTACTACTAGTCTATATTTATTGTCTCAATTCCCTTCCTTTTCTAAGGACCGTTGTCTTTTGAAAATAAGGTCCAACTCCGTGAGGCAAATGTAAGATGTAAAACTTCACAAAAGAGTGTCCCTAGACTAGGCCGTAAATCCTACTTGCCATCCTGTTATCCATGCAAGTTTACTGTGCTCACATCTAAGGTATCCTTATATAATCCATGCTGCTAAGTAACATGTCATGACCACACTAACATGTTCAACAGATTCTCCAATGATAGTATGATATGCATACATGGTAAAAAGCCACACTCCACCACATCACACTTGACATAAGTGCAACCAGAATCCTAAAGTATTAAACATTTATTATAAAAGTACGAAAATAAACTATTGTAAAATAAAACTAATCACTACTACTACTACTAATCTAATCTAAGCTAACTGGAAGAAAGTGAATTATAACCTAAACTATCTACTCTAACTAATTCTAAACATGCAACAACATATCTGAGACATCAACCCCCCTCACCCTTAAGGCACATCATGAGACAGGACATCTAAGCTATACATAAACTAACTAGACAGTTATCCTACACAAATATATATTTGTTTTTGGTTTAAAACAAAAATTAACAACAAAGACATCAAACACCCCAACCCAAAGGAAAAGGAAACTTATCGCTAAATACTAATTAATAATAAATCTCTAAAACTACCTTAAATCTAACACTAACTATAGCTATACTACAACTACACTACCTAACACTTAAAATACTTAACACTAACTAGTAACAATATATAACATAGAGGGAAGGGAGAAGAGGGGATGGGGCTCAATATGTCATATCATTATGGGAGATCCTCACCTGAAAGGCATGTGACTCTTCTGGCAACATGTTATCTGTAAAATAGGAGCAAGGACAAAATCTTAGTCCTGTAGACTATGTCGATGTTCTCCATTTAACTCAGGAACAACAGGTCAGTAAAACATGGGAGCCTTCACTCTAACATAACTTTGTTAAGTCAGAGAGAGACCTGGACAATGAAATATTGTATCCAGGATCAGTAACTACATGCTGGGGAGACTGACATGACAGTGCATGGCATAGAACATGTACTGTCACAACTAAATGAGACTGTCAGTGTCAAATGATGGTGCTATGACATACCCTGACTGAGGGTGACATGTACAAGGATTCATCGTGTGGGGCATTAGCCCTCCGGGTGCAGTGCCTCCCTCATCCTCTACTGTAACACAGTGCTGCATCATAGGTACAATGATCAAGTGCAGCCCTGCGTGTCACCCAGCGATGGCGTGAAGTTCATCAAGTCAGTGCAAACATAGGCACTCTTGCACAAGAGTGTAAGGGTGTCTGTGTGCAGGGGAGGCTTGTTAATATGTAGGAAGGTTACCCCACTTGCACATGAGCAATCCTGGAACAGCCCCACTCACACTTTCATCTGTGCTGCATCATACAGTGCGCATGAAAACAGGTTAGGTAATTGAACACAGACTTGAACATGAGGTGCAGGCCCTCTTTTCACCACAACTTCACAATAGCTGACGAGTTGCTGGCGAGAGGGGGAAACATAGTTACCTCAGATTTGTCAATTATGCATGTCTTAAATTCACTATTATCACTCCGTTGACAATTTAACTACGCAGGCCTTTACAATGCAAACTGTTGCAATGCATTCCCATAGTAATGGCCCCCTGGAGTCATTATGGTTATTGTGTTGTAATGAATCCTGCATTTTGACAAATAGGGTTGCAGAGCCCTGCTTATTTACATATATGGGAAAGCAATAAATGCAGAGCAAAAGCATGCAGGGGAAAATGCATGCGGAATAATGTCACAAATTCGGACAGAGGGGCTTGTACTCTTGAGTCTGTGTCTACCAGGGAATGACCCCAAGGAGACAGCTTGACAACACCATTGCAGTGGCCATCCATGCCAATGAGATTCATAGGGCCATCTTTGCTAGCTGTTTGGGGAACGTTCCATTGATATGCTTGGATCCAAGGTATGCACTGCAACTTCTGTGAAGCTGGTATGCAGCATACCTACAATGTTACTGTGCCGACCTGTGTCTGAGCACACACAGCCTGATAACCACTGCCACCTCGTGCATAATCAGGCCCACTTGCACAGTCATCTCAGTTAAGGATGTACATGCATTCCATGTCTGCTCATACTAATCAGCAACACCACTCACATGTCTCCTATCCTATCTGTATGCTCTGCAAACCACATGCAAGTGCTGTAGTGACAGAACCCATAGATTTTACTTACATGAGTATCACTGACTGGGGACACGCTAAGTTACATCTGGAAGACAAATGTAGAGCTCCAACTACACTTACTGATTTGTACACACTTCTGACTTCCACAAAACATCATCACACTGTAGGCAAGATACATGTGATACACAGCCATACTGCATACTACAACGTCTATCATTTGACCAGACATTCATGACATTGCACTATGCCAATGTATAAAGGCAGAACTCATCAGTGGCGTGTGGGTCCTTGAAGGTGTCAATATCCCCCTGTGTGATGGGAGATTTTCCAGCTGTGAAATATGAAAAGAAAAGTGTGTTGGTATCAGAAGTCAAATCACATGTGTCCTATTCATCATAAAATTCATCACCATCACGGACAATGCTCTGTAACTGTACTTTTGCAGTTCATGTTGCCTACATGATTGGGTCTACTTTGCCTGCCATTCACACAAGATATGTGAATGCTGATTTGTGCCAAACCAGACAATAATGGAAGCAAATTTGCATGGACTACTTGTGTGACACTTTCACAAGGCCCCACTACTGCACACAACATGATGATATACATGCTCTGTGTACAATAGAATCGATGCAGATCGCGCATGGCTGTTTCACAAGTCATGGTGGTGTATGACACTCTGAAGATGTCCTATTTCCTTTGAACTATTGTTCCTATCTCACCCATTGTCACACAGAGCCTATGTACAAGGGCAGCATACCTAACTCAGCAACACAAGGAGGAAGGTATTTGTACTCTTCCTTTTGTGCAGCACACAGGTCCCAGAAACAATGCCTTGGATTATTTATGTACAATTACCCTCCTGCACATGAACAACCTTTGCCTTGCACGCAGTATGGTGCAAAGATGCCAGCATTGGCACTACAGTGCTAAGTGTTGCGCACTCGCAGTGTGAAACACATACCTGCACCCTATGCTTGTCAATATGATGCAGCGTTGTCTTTCTGATGTGGCAACGTTAGACGTGAAGGCATGACATCCCACACCTCACTCTGGCCCATTTTTGCACATGCACCCCAGTGTGTCCCACACGGCATTTTTGGCTATTCGTAAGAGTGTTCATATATAAATGTAGAGGTTGAACTTACCACACTGGAGGCCAATGATGACTCCCAGGTGGTCTAACAGGTCACCCTCACGGCCCACGCAATCCTGCCAGCGGTGCTTCCATTGGCGCACAGTCCTGTCGACCCTAAAGACACACTGCATCTGTGCCCTCACACGCTCCCACCTGCCTTCCGCACATGGATGGGATATCCAGAGAGGATACATCCCCCACTCTCCACCCTCAAGGCCAGGTAAAATTTCACCAGCCAGAGGAAGCCCCTCAATGCCCCCTCTGACATCCTGCCCTCCCTACCCACACCCATCATCTTCCATCACACTCCTAAACCCACTACTAAGAATAAAATGCCCAATATATGTCCAACAACTAGTAATTATTTAAACTATCCTTAGACAAACACCTGACAAGATTGAGGACAAGAGACAAAAAACACGTAATAACAAGTACACAACACTTCACGGAGACACTTTCAACAGGACACAGCAACGCTCTCTCTATCACCAATCTGCAGCACACACCACCAAACACCTCCAACACTCTCCACAATCACCAGCAATGTTCTCAAAAGAGAAAGTGAAAGTGCACAGCACTCCAACAGTAAACAGGAAGCATTCAAACATCCCTTCCTGTGTATTTGTGGCCCGTTTTTTGACTTGCAGTGAAATTTTCATATAGTTCAATGTGTCTAGCAATAGATTTTCTATCGCGAGTGAGAAAAAAACATTGCATTAACGTTATTGCTGCCAAGTTTTTTCACTCTAAGTGCAAGTTGTTACACAGATGAACAGTCTTAGATGTACTTTCATTTCCGAACCCAAATGACACCCAAAAATTCTTCTTTTAACCCAAGTGACACCCTAAAATTCATAAATGATGCCCAATAATTCTGATTTTACCCCAAATGACATCCTAAAGTTCAAAATGACCCCAAATGACACCCAAACATTCGGATTTTACCCCAAATGACACTCTAAAATTCATAAATGTCCCCAAATGACACCCACACATTCAGATTGTACACCAAAATCATCCATCAACACATGAGACATACCCTCCATCAAATTCCAATTGTACAATTCTTAGCACAAAATGTTTCACTTGTCAGAGGGATGTATTTATGCAGAGGATAAACATGCACACAGGGTATGTGTGTTGTGTGGTTTTATTGTACAAACTGTGCTTAGGTGCCTTTTTGACAGATAATTGGCAAAGGGCTGTCACATTTTGACGTGATCAGGTGAAGACATTTTTATGATTCGGTTGCTTCGGGCAGTTCCTGCAGCAGAAACTGTGGGGTGTGCTGCACCAGTCTTATCTCTTCATCATCCTCAGCATCGTCTGGTGCATCTTGCAGTTGAATCCGTGGGGCATTGTTGTGTACACATATATTGTGCAACACACAACATGCTATGATTATCTTGCACACTATTTCCGGGCTGTACAACAGTCTGCCACCTGTGATGACAAGTCACCGGAAACGTGACTGTAGCACACCAAACGTGCGCTCCACAATGGCCCCGGTGCATCCAAGGGACAAATTATACTGCTTCTGGGCATGGGTGTGAGTGGCTCAGAGGGGTGTCATCATCAGCCATGGAGAGAGTGTATATCCTTGATCACCTGAAACATGTAATGTAAAGATGTGTCCATTAGTAGTTGTGCATGCTGTGTTTGCAGTGTTTATATTATGTGTTGTGTGATTTGTGCAACTTTGAATTTCAGGTTAGCCATGTGTAGCTTCAGACAATTGACCAGCATCAATGGTATATAACATTGCCTCACAGCTGCTCGTACCTCCCTCCTAGCCTATTTTATTGTGTGCACTGCGCGGTTGCATCACTGACACTCCTACGACGCGACAAAGGCAAGCCTGTCTGCTCCTGTCCGCGAGCCAAACACAAACAGCAGCAGGGATCCTGGATCCCCTACCGTCTAGCACTACAACTCACTGCCCTCCTCACAATCAACATCAGGAGAACGTACAACTGCCAATAGGCCACATCAGACATGGCTCATGTCCAGTTCAGCTGCTGCCGCAAGACCTTCACCTCTGCCGAACACCTACATTTTCAGATCCAGACCTGCCACAAATCAGCACTCCACTGCACCCTCACCTGCAGAGCCCACGGAGGCTGCGAACGCTTTGCCCACCCCTTCAACATCATCACACACCAAGCCATCTACTCCATGGACTATGTACTCATTTCAGACCTGAGCCTCAACCTCTCAAACCCCAACAACTCCAAATCCATTACCCTCTGGCAATAACTCGCTAACATTGGACTGACCCAACTCTTCAACACACTGATCCCATAGGCAGGGCACTCCCTTGGGCACTCCCTTAACCCCATCTTTGCATGTTGAAACTGCGTCCACTTCTTTAACAACAGTGAACGCCCATGGAGTGACCACCAATGCGTACACTTCCTCATCGAGAAATCCCAAGCCACACTAAACCACAGCCAACACCACACAAAGGTACTGGAGCTGAGCCATTGAGGAGCTGCTACACTCCACGATCAATGGCAACACCCAGACCGCTGCAGCCAACACTAACACTAACGGTGCTGCCCTGGATTTCCACACATGTATCTCCAAATGCGCATACACACTTGCCCTACTATGCAACTCCAACATACAGCATGCAAGAAATAGCACCTCGGTCACCACAGAACTCCAAGATGACAGATGCATCTGCAGATGCCTGGAGTAGAACTGGAGCAACACGAAAGGAAAGAACCCATTAGACATCACCACCTACAAGGGCACCCAGCTCATACTCTCCCTCACCAAGGCACCCACACACACCAGACTGGGCTTCCAGGAAGGTTTGCAGCAAGTTGCAACATGGATGATCAGTAGCTGGGTGGTGCTGTACGCAGAGGAGACATAAGTTCTCATCCTTGTAACAACACCATCAGCTTGTGACAACACCTGGTGGGCCACCACCTTCAGCACCCCCTCCTCCCCCCCCACGACAACTCTAGGTACCTAGGCATCCTCCCTCTAGATGAACCAACAGATCTACACAGTGGCCTGCAGCTGCTTCAACACCCTCTGCATCCTCCATGAGACCTTCACATGGATCCCCCCCCAGTCAGGGAAGATCGTCACCCACAAAGTCATTACCATCAGGCTAGATTACGGAAACACACTGTACGCTTACATAGACAGGTCTGTGCTCTGTAAACTCCAGATCGTACAGCACACCACCGCCACACCCGGCCTTGTCTACATACTTTGCTCATAGGTGGAGTCCCTCCATCACACATACTTGGATTCCCACCTCTCCCAGCATTTGCAAATGGGTGGTGAAGTGAAGGGACTATGCCTTTGGGGACAGTTTGTCTACAAGGCTTGCCCCAATTATCACAGTTAATTACCACAGTTAATTGTGTTGTTGTGTCTGGTAGGTGGGCATGTTAATTGACATGTTGTATGTGAGATTGGAACGTGTGCATTCTCAAATTTGTGAGTTCAATGATTGTGGAGTTGAGGTGTGTGGTGTGTTCAGTTAGTACAACTGAGAATAACAAGGACCCCCTGGGTAGTGAAAATCTATAGACTCCTAGGGCAGGGTAGCAACAGATGCAGAAAAATTCCTAGGACGTCTAGGTATGTCAGTGTACATATAAGTCGGGCCAGCTATCAGGAAGGAACAATGTAAGGAAATGGCAAAGGTATATAAAAAGTATATTTTTATTTGTTGTATTTAAAAATCATATTGAAACTGACCAACGGTCAAACAATATGATGGATATGTAAAAATATTTATGACAACATTACATGCAATAATCATAAAAGGTTAACATAAATTGCATAATACACAAAATAAAGCAATATATTGACAAAAATATACAAGTAATCACAAAAATAAAACAAGCATAAAAACTCACGACTTATATGTACACTGACATACCTAGACGTCCTAGGAATTTTTCTGCATCTGTGTTCAGTTAGTACAACAAGCACTGCATTTCCATATGTGCCATCCTGAAACTGCTGGTTGATGATGGACTGTCAGAAGATGTAGGAATCATGAACACTCCCTGGGAACTTGGCTACCACATTGGTGAACAGGTCACAGTGGTCCATTAATGCCTGCACATTGACGGAATGTGTTTACTTTCTGTTGTGGTGCAGTGTCCACAGGGGGCACAAGTAGGACATGTGTGCAGTTAATAACCCCCAACACCTGCGGGAAGCCATCTATGGAATAAAAGCTTTGCTTGGTCTCAAGCTGTTCCTGCACAGTGTTGGGGAAGCGTAGGTGCTGGGGTATCAGGCTGATGATGCCACCCAAGACAGTTGAGAGGAACCTTGATAGGGCTGAGTGTGAGACTCCAGCAATTTTGGCAGTTGTTGGTTAGAAGGTTCCAGAGGCCAACATGTGCAGCACAGCCAGCAGCATTGTCTGCATAGGGATGTTAGTTATCTGCTGTGTTGGTGCCTGTAGCCATCGGGCAATGACATCCTCTGGCTTTAGGTCTGTGAGGTTGAGGCGTGGGTGATGGACCCTCTGTCTTTTTCTGCGCTTCCTCCATGGTGGTCCTGGGGAGGTGGCAGAGGTTGTTTTGGCCTTCCTGGTGCTCCAAACTGCATGAGTTGTGCCTCCATGGCATCAGTGAGTCTTCAGATGAGGCTCTGGGATAGTCTTCCTTATGTACTGTTACTTTTCACCGTTTTTAAGATCACCTTTTCTCTGGTCTTAAGTTCCAGACAATAACGGGCTTTAGTGGCTGTTTTTTTCATATATCCCAGGTCCGGGCGATCTTTGAAAATATTGTGAAAAGGGTAGCATGCGTTTTTGCACGGGAACGCCTACAGTGCATATCATTAGCAATAGTAATCGCTAACATTGTTGGTGATGCTGGATGCAGCGACTATCGCCAGAAAGCTGTTGCTAACGGCTGTTAGTGACAGCTTGTAAATTCAGCGCCGCAGCAGAAAAGTGCCACTAGTGTGGTGTTAATTTGTTGTACATATGCCCCTGGATCTTTAAAATGTTTGGGATCACCCATGGAATAGTGCTTTGTGGAGGAGCCCAAATGAAGAGGGGCAGTATGCGTTTTACACGGAGAGGGCATTGGATGACACTCCTATGTACCTAGAACCTAATGGGATACATCAGTGGCGTGGACTCTATGTACTGCTGTGGAGAAGGTATTTATGGCAGCTGGGGCAATAGACCTTAGTTATTTAATTCTTGTTGATTATCACTGATTGATATGTAACTGTCAATACTGTATTGACTTCTGTGTACACACTGTTCCTTTATACAAGATTCTTGATTGTTTACTAGCTGGAAAATCCAATAAATAAATATTGAAGTAAAAAGGAAGGGTGCTTTCACCCATTTTTTAAAATAATTATGTGTGACGCTGAAGTATTTAAACAGGCTAAATGCCAAGCATTTAAGAATACAACAAAATGATGGATGGAGTGCTGAAGCTTTTCAACCACTCACCCCCAATACATCAGTCAATCAATCATGGGTTTGTTAAGCATGACTTCTCCCCCATAAGGGTCTCAAGGTGCTGGTGGTGGGGGGGTGCAGGTTCCAGTCCATCAAGGAGGGGGTCTCTCGAAGAGCCAGGTTTTCAGGTTTCTTGCGAAGATGAAGAGTGATGTGGTCTGTCAGAGGTGGAAAGGAAGGGCGTTCCAGGCTCCGGCCGCCAGGAAGGAGAAGGAGCGGCCTCCCGATCTGATCTTTCTGATGTGGGGGATCACGGCGTAGGAGAGCTGGGCTGATCATATGGTCAGCCAAGCTGAACAGTTGGCTGTTCAGGTATTCTAGTCTGGTGTTGTGGAGGGCCTTGTGTGCGTGGGTAAGCATCTTGAAGGTGACTCTAGCCTTGATGGGGAGCCAGTGGAGTGTCTGCAGGCGCTGGGAGATGTGGCAGTGTCTTGGGAGGTTGAGGACCAGTCTTGCGGCTGTGTTCTGGGTGTTCTGTAGCTTGCGGTGAGGTCTTTTGTTTATTCTGGCGTAGACTATGTTTCCGTAGTTGAGTTAACTGGTGACCAGGGCATGAGTGACTGTCTTTCTGTGTTCAAGGGGGATCCATTTGAAGGTCTTACATAAGAGGCGGAGGGTGGAAGCAGGAGGAAGAGACGGAGTTGATCTGGTGGTCCATTTTGTGCTCGGAGTACAGGATGATTCCCAGGTTGCGTGCGTGGTCCGTTGGGGTGGGCGGTCTTCCGAAGGCGGGGGCCACCAGGTGTCGTTCCAGGTATCAGGGTTCGGGCCCATGATGAGCACTTCTGTTTTGTTGGTGTTTAGTTGTAGGCAGCTGTTTTTCATCCAATTGGCGACAGCTTCCATGCCTTCTCGAATGTTGTGTCTGATGGTGTTGGGTCTGTTGGAAAGGGAGAGAATGAGTTGGGTGTCATCTGCGTATGACACAATGTTGAGTCCATAGGTTCTGACGATGGTGGTGAGCGGCACCATGTGGACCTTGAAGAGTGTAGGGCTGAGGGACGACTCCTGGGGAACTCCGCAGGTTGTCGGTGCAGGGTCTGAGAGAAAAGGGGGAAGTCTGGTCCGCTGAGTTCTGCCGGAGAGAAAGGAGAGGATACAGGATCCCTGCATGAAGTCTGTGTATAAGGGTGCAGGGAGAGACTGTGTCGAACACCACTGAGAGGTTGAGGAAGATGAGAACTACTGTTTCTCCTTTGTCAACTATGGTGCAGATGTCGTCTGTTGCGGTGAGGAGGGCGGTTTCCGTACGGTGTTTTTTTTCTGAAGCCGGATCGGGAGGAGTCGAGGATGTTGTGCTCTTCGGTGAATGTGATCTGTTGACGGCTTTCTTAATGACTTTCCCTGGGAATGGGAGCAGGGATATGGGTCTGTAGTTTTTGAGGTTGTTGGGGTCAGTCGAGGATTCCTTCAGGAGGGGGTTGACCTCGGCCAGTTGGTGGTGTGGCGGAACGTGGCTGCGATGGTGTCGGCGGCTCTGTTGAAGATGTGGTGGGGGCAGGGGTCCATGGGGGCCCTGGAGTGGATTGACTTCATCGTCTTCAGTGTGTATTCAGTGGTGAGAGCTATCCGGTTGTCACTCACTGGCTTCAGGGTGTCGGGGGTAGATGTTGAGGGTTCAGTGTGTTGATTGTCTACATCGAAGTTGCCTTAGATGCTCTTGATTTTGTGGTGGTAAAAGGTGCTGAGTTTGTCGTAGAGGTCCTGTGAGGGAGGGATGTCAGTCGGCTTGCTGGTGGGTTGGGTGAACTCCTTGATAATGTTGAAGAGTTCTTTGCTGTTGTGTGCGTGTGTTGAGATTCTATCTTCAATCACCTTTTTTCCTGTTTCTCTGATGAGTTGGTGGTGGGCATTGGTGGCAGCTCAAAATTATTTGTAGGCTTATGTGGAACTGGTGTTCCTCCAGGCCTTTTTGTGTCAGCAGCAAGTGTGTCTGGACTCTCGAAGTTCTGTGGTAAACCATCTGGCTTTCTTGGCGTGGGTGTTTTTTTTGAGGGGGGAGATCCATCTGTGCCGGGTTTGGGCTGCGGTGTTGGGGTTGTCGTATTCTGCGATGGTTTGGGGGAGTTGCTGAGTGAGGAGGTGAGCCGTCGTCAGTGATTCTGGTCCAGTTTCTTCGTGGGAGCAGGTGCTGGTGTCTGTGGATGTTGGGTGTTCTGGAGGTGATTGATCTGGGTTTAATCCATCGTTCATTTGCTCACCATGACACCCCAGCATTTAGAGATAACCCAAGTATGGACTGAATATAATTCAAGGTTTGCTGGGTGCTACCTCTCCAGAGTGATATGGGGCAGCGTTGCAAAATATTTTTGACTAGTGCACGTTCATATTCTTTGTGGGAAGTTAATGAAGTACTTAGTGCATACATCGAAGGCAAAGTTATGTGTTGAGTTCTACTGTATTTGTGTTGAATTCTGTTTTGTTGTGCCAAATTATGTTTTGTAATTATGTTGTCATGATACTTTGTGTAAGTCATTGTTTTATATTTTGTTGTTACCTTGGAGGTGTCTTTAAATAATGCTAAATTTTCCTTGAAAAGCAGTGTGTAAAACAACCAACTAGCACTATCCAAGATAGTAATATAATACTACTCTAGCTCTTCAGCTGCTGAAGATACCAGTCAACCATATCTCTGGGAGAGACTGTGTCTTAAATAACACTTACAGTGTTTACTTTATGTGAAACAGTCACTTGTTTGTCTTGTTTGTAAGGGTTGAACCTCACCAGTGTTGGACTGAACTCTTCTAATCTCCCTGCCTAAGATAAATATTTACCATTAATAACTGCTCTGAGTATTTCATGGTGAGAGTAACAAAGGGCTAGATTCTTGATCTTCAAGTTAAAGGACAATCTTAATTCAACAGAAATCATGATGTACCCGTGCATTTGACCAGTATGCCTGTCACCAGTCCCTGATGTAGATAACACATTTCTTCTGGAAATGACCAAGTGCTGCTGTTTGTCTGATTGGGTTGATAACGACACCAACTCACAAATAGCTTATTACACTCTGGACATAGTGAAAACTAACTTCTTTAGTTTACATTTCAATAAACACTGGTTTATATTTTGATTTCGCACCAAACATTAATGTTCTGAATCCCTGTGAAACGTAAAGTGAAAGGAACTTCCTTCGCTCTGATTACCTAAAGTGGTACATAAAACAACAAATATATCTAAATGGCTGATAACTTTAAATAGATTCCTAACCGCTACGCTGGGAATGTTTAGGTCTTTTGCCTTCATAGAAACCAGGACCAGAGTTGGCACATATGTTAGTCTCCGTCATAAACTCTCTGAAGGCACTAAGCATGGTGAACATTCAATGCTGCGACAAATCTGTGGAACAGATTCTCAAGACGTGTGCCTTTAAAATCAAACTATATAGGCCATCATGAATTGATATTTTGCTGCTACTTATTCAGTCATCTAGTGACTTCAATAAGGCATGAACAACATCTTCCCATGAGTATTGAGCGTCTTTTGGGGTCTCCCTCAATCTCATGAGGTATTTCTCATGAATCAGCCCTAGCGTCCTCAATAGAATGCCCTTCACATGAGAACATTCCTAGTGTTGTGTCCTATCTGACGTTAGAATTACCTTCCTCCCCAAGGATATGGTCCACCAATTATACCCCTCAACTTCATGTAAATCCAAGCAGATTCAAATTATATAACCATGATTTATATGTCATCACCAACCACATAGCTAAGAACAGCTTTTTTTGGTATGTTGAATATCGCCTTCCCCACCCTCATCTTTTACCCTCACCTCATATTATTCGAATGAGATCTCCTTCCTGACTGGGTGGAGGCTGGCCTGGATGTGTTCCCCCATCACCGCCACTAACGGCAGTGGCAAGAAATGGGGGAGTACTGTTCAATACCTAGCAAGCATTTGGAGCACAGGTGTCTGCTGTGGTAAAATCCTGTTTTTGGATCTTCCGCATGTGAGGAAGTTTCTTTATTTGCTCCCTCATGAGGCCCAAATCCCAGCCTGTGCTCTCAGAAACAGACATTGGACGATGGAGCAGAGAACGGACTTCCAGCACTCATCGATCGGCTTTCTACCTGGAAGCCCGTGCGTTCTGTTTATGATAACAAAATGATTATATACCATACTGCTGTAATGATATGTTATACATTATTGTAATGTCTATGCAATCACTTTTGGTACTGCAATAAAAACGATGTTCCAAAAAATATGAGGCCCAAATCCCAGTGGTTAGAACAATGATTTTATCCAGGCTGGACTTTGCTAATGTCCTGTATCTTGGCCTCATGGAATATCTGATCCAGAACCTACAGGTCATGCAGAATATGGCAGTTCATTTATTATATGAAATTCGGAAATGCACATCGGTTTCTCCATATCAAGCTAAATTACACTGGCTGCAAGTTCGTTAGAGAATTAGGTATAAAGCTCTGACCGTAACGCATCAAACCTTCCACCATATGGGACCTAAGTACTTAAAAGATTGCATTATGGCTAACTGCCCAGCGAGATTGCTGCGCTCAAGCTCAGCTGGTTTTATAGTCTCCCCCCACTTTTTGAAACCGTGGAGGGGAAGTGCTTCCTTCATGGTTATAACAGAAAATCTATGGAATAAACTCCCAGATTACCTCAGACGGATACCCGAAGAAGCTACGTTTAAAAAGGAATTGAAGACATTTTTCTTTACAGGTTAGCAGGGAACACTGGCTTTTATCTGCGGTTCTCTCCCCTTTGGGCATACCGAATCAGCCCAGGGACACTCTTTGTGAGTAGCTGTGCACTTTAGAAATGTGTGCAATTCAAGTCATGCTTCACTCACCACTTCGCTACTTCAACCAAGCATACTGAGCATGGAACATAGCGACTCTCTAGGTTTAGCTTTCTCTGGCTCACCTTATATCTTTCATCTCCCTTAGGGCCAACTTCATTTCTTTCAATGCAAGGGTTGCCCTTTTCTTCTCAGCACAAGGGCTATCACTGATATTTTTCTCCTCAGCAGAAGGTTCTCCTATGCCAGGGCTAAGATAGCCAATTACAAATATTGCACTCTCGTCGCTTCCTTCCTCTCTTATTCTAATTGATAAACCTCCACCATGACAGCGACAAGCTTTTGGCTTACCCGGTCTCTGACAGGATGCCACCCCTCTTTCTGACTGCTTTACTTGGTCTGATTACTCTTTAGAGTGTATCTGTGCTTGCTTAACCTCTTCTCATCCCCAGAGTGCTCTGGATATGGGACGACCAGACAACATTAACATAAGGAAAGCTCTTCGAAGCAGCATATGCTGTTCAGTGGTTCTCCTGGAACTCTCATCAGCTATAGATCCTGCTTTGCTCCACTGTAGAATTACAACTTACAAAAAAGTGAATTAGTCCAAATGAAGAAATCTTCATCTCAACTTCATCTAGCAGCTCCCCAATCACAACACTTCCTCCTCCAACAACACCTGAAGCCTTGCCCCACTGAAATTTACCTTCTCAGAAAACTTTTCTTGAAAGTTCTTCTAAGTCCTCTGGAAAGAGCTGATTGGGTCCAATCCATGCCTTGCATCTGACCCATGGTCCATTGATGTCAGATATATTTCTTTTGGGTAATGCGATCTTTTACGCACTAGTGTTTTCTAAAAACCTTTATAATTCATTACTGCAGTTCCACTGATTGAATTTCTGTCATTTTGGTGTCAAATTATGTATTAAAATCTACTCTATTATGTTGGTGTGGTATGTTTTTGTGTTTTGTTTTCACTTTATTACCATATGTGTGCTGCATAAATACTTTACACATTCCCTCTAATGTAAGCCTGCCTGCGTTTATTGCCAAGCTACCCTGGGTCAAGCGCAGATTAATTTAGTGACTTTTGTGGTTCACCCCGCTAAGGATTGTGGCTGATGCTTGACCAGTGTCTATAAAATCTAACGTAAAGCAATTTATCATTTTGTGGTCAAATATTAACAAAAGGGAGCATACAATTGAGCTCTTTAGTGGCACTATATCAATTAAGCAATCCTGAAGTCATAAAAGCTGACTTACCTTCTGAAACATGGAGCTTAATGGACTCTGAGGTAAGCATTTTTTAGCCCTCCTGAGCAAACTCAGAGTTGTATGAGCAGAATCATCCTTATACGATGTCCCAGTAAATATTCAACCATGTCATTAGTCTGTCTTGATTTGGGTAAAATGACCCCGGTAAGGTGATCAAAAAGCCCAGTTGAAGTGTCTGGGACCATTTCTCTTCTGTGGCCTCATCCTGTAGGCAATAGGCAGAGACTCCAAGAGGATGTTCAAACCCCTTACCCTCTGAAACAGAAAACTGGACATTGGCAGTGGTACTAAGGAAGCTTCTGTTTGGGCACTAGATGTACTGATTTTCCCTCTAGGGGGCCACATCTGGCATACTTGTTCTACCTTCACAACCATTCTATCCTAGTACAAGTGCTGGAATAGATGTTCCATAGTCCTTTTAACCCTGAGATGGCCCACAAATGTATCTCATGTGCCAGTGTCATCTGTAACTTCCTGTAGCACTTTGGCACAATCAGCCTCCCACTAAAACCACTTGGGCATGCGGATGATGCACTAGCAATTTACCATCTCAAAGTCCCCTGAACAGCATAGCTATTTCCCCTGATGGCTACGTCTGGGCTTGGGTGGACAAACCAGGATCGGGCACCTTTGGACTGTCAAAAGCACCAGAACTTCCCTCCTTTCACAACTTATTCAATTCAGTGTGGCTACGCAGGGCATAATTGCAACTCTTGTTGTCTCCAGGTCCATCCATAGTCTGAATAAAGTGAGATTCAAATGACTGGTGGCTCCCCAGAAGCCAGAGCTGTAGCAAGACATAACTGTTTTCAGCCTAGTTATATTAAGCTGTTATTGTAGTACATGACACTTTGTATCACTTCTACACCAGGTTCATGTGACAACTCAATCTTCACCTGCCCCAACTCAATGATGCCATTACCTACTAGATAAAAAAGCTCCTTAATTTACCTATGCCAGCTCAATATTTCCATTGAGCTGCAAAGATGATGAGGGACCACAGGGCCAACCAGAGCCTAATCCTTTCATTAAGGGTGATGCAACAATGCCATTGTTCCTCTTCCAAAACCTTTTCAATGGTAGAATAATCCCTTGCCAATCACTTTAAGGCAGGTTCTATACTCCCGGCAATCAGTTACCCTCTTCATCAGTCCATGCCTTTTGACGGCTCTATGCTTAACAGATCAACCTTAATCGCACGCTCCATATCTTTCTCATTCTCAATTTCCATCTTTACTATTGGTATCTTCTTACACTGAATTAATTATCTTTCTGTACCCCCTCTGTCTTAGCCATCTGCACCTCCTGTTCCAGTTTCTAAATCTGTAAGATATTAGAAGAGTTTGGTGACCATAATGTGTAGGAGTGCGGCAGAGAGCACGGTAAGGCCCACTGATGTACAAAGGACTAATTCTGTCTCAAGAAGGCTTTCTCCTTGTGGATTACCTTATACCTGTACAGGGTCACTAAGAAGCACAAATGTATTTCATATTGTTTATTTTAAAATGCTCAACTTCCAGTGCTCATTTAGTGCCTCTGCAGTTATGGGCCTTTTCTAAATTTCCCCAATTTCCACAATCATATTCTCTTTCGCTGTAGGAGATTAATTGTGCAAGGAAAATACGTTGTTTAAGGCCCAGACTCATTGTAGTTCTAGACCAAAATATGTCAGCTATTTTTTACAGCCTGTACAGTTACAATGACCACTAAGTAGTATCAATGTGGATGGAGCAATGGTTTCTCACTAACCAAGGCACCAGGTACCTTGTGAAAACATGTTGATCATCTAAGTCTCCTTGTATGCACATAGACAAGCAGTCATGGCCTATTTGAACAGAGGAGGTGAGGCGCTGAGATGGGTAAAGTACAATCCAGTCATCACAGTTGCAATAAAGATGGCAATATTCAGTTACATCTGTTAGTACGCAAGACTTTTATTGTCTCTTAAAATACAAATATATTTACAGTAGACAATGAGGATAGAATGGTGCAAAGAACACAAAGCACAACAGATAGAAAAACAATGATACAGTCAGAGTCAACGGTTAAATTCTGTTCACATTCACTAAATGATGGGAACATCAATCACCCCAGAAATCAGAATAAGTAACACAATAGTAGGATAAGTTACTTCCCAACCAATTCCCCTATAAACCCACAACAGGCTACAGAAAATAAATTAATAAAATGAACATAATTAGCAATTAATCAATTATTAGAAATTAATTACCAATTATATTTTAATTATTACCAATTAAAAATTAATTAACAATTAATTCAAAATAAATACCAATAAATAAAAATATTTGATTAATTATAATTAAATTACGTCCCACCCTATTCCCCTATAAACCCCCAACCCGCTACAGGAAATAAATAAATATAATTAACATAATTATCAACTAATCAAATAATAAACATTAATTAACAATTATATTTTAATTAATTACCAATTAAAAATGAAATAACAATTAATTCTAAATAAATACCAATACATAAATTAGAATATTTAATTAATTATATTTAAATTACTTCCCACCCTATTCCCCTATAAACCCATAACCCGCTACAGAAAATAAATAAATAAAATTAACATAGTTATCAATTAATCAATTAATAAAAATTAAATATCAATTATATTTTAATTAATTACCAATTTCAAATTAATTAACAATTAATTCAAAATAAATACCAATAAATAAATCAAAATATTTAATTAATTATATTTAAATTACTTCCCACCCTAATTCCCTATAAACCCACAACCCGCTCCAGAACTATATTACGCAAAAATTAAATACCATAAAATTAATTAATTAAAATAAATTATAAAATAAAAATACACTTTTAACACATATACTAACATAGAAAACACTTACATATTATAAAAAAATAAATATTAACTTACCTAAAATTGGATATTTTTGTTGTCTATATTCTGTCCATAGATATTTTTGTTGTCTATATTCTGTCCTTTTCGATATTTTGTACATTCTATATTTTGGATTCGATATTACTGCTATTCTATTCGATATTTTTGATGTCTATATTCTGTCCATTCGATATTTTGCCCATTCTATATTTTTAACTCGATATTTTGCCCGTTCTATATTTTGTACTCGATATTATGACTGTATACCTACAAAATCGGCCATGCATGGTTGTTGAAAAAGAATACGTGGTACTGGTCATGTGTGGTTATGACCTTGTTAGCGGCTCAGAATTTGGCAGGTCAGCTGCCGGAAAAGTAATGATGCCTCACCTGCTAGACTAGGCCTGGCTCTCTGTGGTGCTTACCGGCCTCCAGTTCAGCTGGCTCTAGGCTGTTCTGTCAGTTCTCCCCAGATCTCGTGGCAGGCTGGGGAGGAAGTTCTGTCATGACAGTCTTGATTCACCCCCCTTTCACAAAGGTGCCGTTCTCTTATCTTTGTGCTGTCATACTGTGTACCCCTAACCCCTCTTTCCCCTAGCCTGTCCCACTGCCTGTCAGAACCCTATTTAGAGAGTCTGGAGTCTCTGCACCAAACTCTGAGGCTATGGGGGTGAGCAGTGTTCTGCTTCCTAGTGCTGTGTAGCGGCTGCAGCTGAGGAAGACCGAAAGATAATTGCACTACCCAAGGGCAAGAGTAGCTTCTTGTGCCCTGCTCTAGAAGAGGTAAAGTGCTGCGAAGGACTCTCGTGCAGGAAGGAAGGGGGGCAGGGTCCCAGAATGCAATAGGAAAATACAGGGCGACATTCACAGTTTATACGAGAGACTTGGGGTCTGTAAAAATGACTCAGACAGATGTACAACCACACAGATGATGACTGGAAGGGATCACTGACATAATATCGACCTAGCAAAATATCGAGGTAAAAATAGAGAATGCCAGAATATCGACTGCCTATCTACAAACAGGTAAGTACAAAAATATAGACTGTCAAAATATCGAATTTTCTAAATGTCTTAAAATGTATTTAAAAGTAATATAATAATAAATATAATTAATTTAAACATACTTAAAATAATTAAATAAATGTACAATTATTAAATAATGAATGTAACTTTAAAATACAAAAAAAATGTTATATATATATATATATATATATATATATATATTAATATTGTTTTTGTGCCCTTATTGATCCCACTCCGCATTCATGCGTTGTATCAAATAGTATTTTGTTTGTGTTTATGGTAACACGTGACTCATCAGAGAGGTGGAGCATCACTACTAAAAAAATGTATTTAAATAGTCAGCTGACCAGGTGTATGGTGTGTGAACAAGAGCACTAGTTGCTCGAAACACGTTGCCTGAGAGGTTAATAAAATCTACCTTACCGACAGCCTGGGGTCCGTGTCTTCATTTCGCCGAAAATCGGAGGTAGTGAAGATTCGTGGTTTATATATATATATATATACATATTATTAACAAAACATATACAATATTTTTACCGTAGGATTGCGAGAGGGTGAAATTTAATATAACCACTCCAGTGAGTGCAACAGTAGGGAAAACATTGGATAGCGTAGAGGTAAAAATTACTATTCCAACTCCAAAGAGCGCAACAGTAGGGAAAACGTTGGCTAGCGTAGGGGTAAAAATTACTATTCCCACTCCTGTGAGTGCAACAGTAGGGAAAGTGTTAGATACCGTAGGCGTAAAAATTACTATTCCCACTCCAGAGAGTGCAACAGTAGGGAAAACGTTGGATAGCGTAGGGGTAAAAATGATTATTCCCACTCCAGTGAGAACAACAGTAGGGAAAGTGTTGGATAGCGTAGGGGTAAAAAATACTATTCCATCTCCAGAGAGTGCAACAGTAGGTAAAGCGTTGGATAGTGGGAGGGTAAAAATTACTATTCCAACCCCAGATAGCGCAACAGTAGGGAAAGCGTTGGATAGCGTAGGGGTAAAAAATTACTATTCCCACTCCAAAGAGTGCAACAGTAGGGAAAACGTTGGATAGTGGGAGGTTAAAAATTACTATTCCCACTCCAGAGAGTGCAACAGTAGGGAAAGCTTTGGATAGCGTAGGGGTAAAAATTACTATTCCCACTCCAGAGAGTGCAACAGTAGGGAAAACGTTGGATAGCGTAGGGGTAGAAATTACTATTCCCACTACAGTGAGTGCAACAGTAGGGAAGCGTTGGATAACTTAGGGGTAAAAATTACTATTCCCACTCCAGAGAGTGCAACAGTAGGGAAAACTTTGGCTAGCGTAGGGGTAGAAATTACAATTCCAACTCCAGAAAGTGCAACAGTAGGGAAAGCGTTGGATAGTGGGAGGGTAAAAATAACTATTCCCACTCATAGAGCGCAACAGTAAGGAAACCGTTGGATAGCATATTGGTAAAAATTACTATTTCCACTCCAGAGAGCGCAAAATTATGGAAAGCGTTGGATAGTGTAGGGGTATAATTTACTATTCCCACTCCAGAGAGTGCAACAGTAGGGAAAGCGTTGGATAGTGGGAGTGTAAAAATTACTATTCCCACTCCAGAGAGTGCAACAGTAGGGAAACAGTTGGATAGCGTAGAGGTAAAAATTACTATTCCCACTCCAGTGAGTGCATTAGTAGGGAAAGCGTTGGATAGCATAGGGGTAAAAATTACTATTCCCTCTTCAGTGAGTGCAACAGTAGGGAAAGCGTTGGATAGAGTAGGGGTTAAAATTACTATTCCCACTCCAGTGAGTGCAACAGTAGGGAAAGCGTTGGATAGCGTAGGGGTAAAAATTACTATTCCCACTCTAGAGAGTGCAACAGTAGGGAAAACATTGGATAGCATAGGGGTAAAAATTAGTATTCCCACCCCAGTGAGTGCAACAGTAGGGAAAGTAAATGCTTCATATATATTTGAAAATAAATTAAATATTAATACCAATTACAAATTAAATAAAATTAATTCCCAATTCAAGGTATTATAATAATTGTTCGATTTAAAATAATAAAAGTAATTTAATTACTAAAAAATAATTACCTATTAATACAAAATATTTACAAATAACAATATATTATTAGAACATTTAAAAATAATTAACAATTAATTCAAATACTTAAATACCAATTTATATATTTATAAATGTAATTAATTACAATTAAATGACTTCCCACCCAATTCCCCTATAAACCCACAACCCACTACAAAAATTAAATACATACAATTAACATATTTATCAATTAATCAATTAATTAAAATGAATTACCAATTAAAATTAAATAATTACCAATTACAAAATAAATTACAAATAAATCTAAATAAATACCAATACAAACAAAATTATTCAATTATTTATAATTACATTACTTCCCACCCTATTCCCCTATAAACCCACAACCCACTCCAGAAAATAAATGAATAAAATTAACATAATTATCAATTTGTAAAAAATAATTACCAATTATATTTTAATTAATTGCCAATTTAAAAATAATAAACAATTAATTGTGAATAAATACAAGTAAATTAATATATTTATTTAATTATAATTAAATTACTTCCCACCATATTCCCCTATAAAACCACAACCTGCTCCAGAAAATAAATAAATAAAAATTCACATTATTATCAATTAATCAATTAATAAAAATGAATTACCAATTATATTTTAATTAATTTTAAATCAATAATTAATTAACAATCAATTGTACATAAATACCAATAATTTAAAATATTTAATTAATTATAATTAAATACTTCCCACCCTATTCCCCTATAAACCCACAACCCGCTCCAGAAAATAAAGAAATAAAATTCACATAATTATCAATTAATCAATTAATAAAAATTAATTACCAATTATATTTTAATGAATTGCCAATTAATAATTAATTTAACAAATAATTGTACATAAATATCAATAAATTAAAATATTTAAAAAATTATAATTAAATTACTTCCCACCCTATTCCCCTATAAACCCACAACCTGCTCCAGAATTATATTATGCAAAAATTAAATACCATAAATTGACTTAGTTACTTACCTAAAATTCGATATTTTTGTTGTCTATATTCTGTCCCTCGATATTTTTGTTGTCTATATTCTCTCCCTCAATATTTCTGTTGTCTATATTCTGTCCATTCGATATTCTGTCGATTCTATATTTTTGATTCGATATTATTGTCCTTCTATTTGATATTTTTGTAGTCTATATTTTGTCTTATCTGTATTCTGTCTACTCGATATTTTAAACTCGATATTTAACTACCTCGATAATTTTTGTTGTCGATATTATGTCTGTATTCCGACTGGAAGGTATCCAAATGTTTAACACAGGGAAGTGACTGCTCAGGCCGACCGCTCTCCTTGCTGAAGCTGTAGTCTCTCAGAGCTGTCTTTATAATATCTGCATCCGAGGTCCACTGCAGAGAGATTTCAAGTTACCACACTCTGAGGTGGGGAGTGCTGCGGCTGTGACTTATAAGACACTACTCTCCTCTTTCCACCTTGGAAATTGTTACTGTTCCCTTGTGGCTCTTGGCCTGAATGACCTCAGCTGTTGCACTGTTTACCTTGGGCAAATGGTGCGTGCTGCTCCTTGGATCCGATAACTGCTCTGGCAGCCAGCACTATGCAACATGAGTGATGACAAATGACATTTTTTCTATGCATATGTCTTTGCCAACCATGCCTTTACTATGACATTTTCATGATAAAGGCATGTGCGGTAAAGCCATAGGTGTGGTAAAAACGACGTTGTAAATGCATGCATGGTAATGACACATGCGTTGTTCTGATTGCAAATTAAAGGCATGCGTGGTAGTTGCACGTGCTGTTCCATCTCACAGCCACACAGACAGATCAGAAACATTCCACTGATAAGGTGTGCACCCATAAAAGGTTGAGATATCTGTCAAACACTATTGGGTCAGTTTTTTCAAGCCCAGATAGGATTTTTGGAATTAAACCCTTTGCCCTTTTACAGGCTTTATGATGGTGCAGATGACTAGGTGTACTCTTGTTATTTCTTCTAGACACACCCTGGAAACAACGAGGCAGGAGAGGAAGAAAGTGGGGATAGACTATACATGTTGTCTTCTATTGGCATCATGATGCTTACCAACCTATAGATGTGTGTGATCTGCTAATGGTAACACTTAATGAAAGGAAACCAACAGGGATCAAGTAATATCATCAGTGTACACATCTTCCAATACTCACAATCATTATTGTAAACATGCATTTAATGTTCGGGGCATCTTAACATACATAAACAGAAACCACAATGGGGTCCCTGGTCATTGCAGGCCTTGAGCTAATTCAGTCAGTATGATTAATAGGTATTACTATTGATGGAGCTATTACACTCTAAAAATGTATACCTGCAGCTAGTAGCCAAGGCCAATGAGGGGTTTAATGTTTGGTGTCTACCAGTTAGAGACAAATTGACGGCCATCTCAGGACTCGCCAAATGATGTCACTGAGGCACACCTACTTTTCCAGGTCCAGTGGTGCCTCTTGCTCATTGTATAATGATAGATCTACAAATAGTGATCATCCATAAGCAAACAATCTTACTCTGCTTCCATGCAACCATATAGCTTGAATTCCTGGGACATATAATCTCTGAATGAAATGCAAGTAACTCCTCGCAGGTTTCAGTGCCTCATCAGTGAGGTACAGCTTGAGTCCTCGTGAAAAGAGATTTTAGGACCACTATCTGGGGAGCCCTTCATGCTAAGGTCATTTATAAAACGCCTGGTTAAGCGCACCGGCGTGTCCCCGCGCTATGGTGAGTTTTGGTGGCAGAGTTACCCCAACCAGCAGCGGACACTTCCTGCCGTGTAAAGGGAAAGGGAAAAGGGACATCATAAACCCTGAGGCAGTGCTTCAACTGACACTGCCCCCATTGTAGGGGTTACGCTTCGACTGATGCTCCAATGTGCTCCTTGAGCCTGTCGGAGGCGTCAGTCAGTCCCTCCATCCACTGTGCTACAACCGACCCTATCATTGTGCGTCGGACCACAGCCTGAGATGTTGAACGGACTACCATAGATCGCCAGTATGTGGCAATCTGCCTGACCGCATAATCGGGCACTAAGTTTTATTTATTTCATTTATTTTAGGTGGGTAATGTGATCTTATATTGGTTATGCCAAATGTAAGTGACTGTTAGGTGGAATTGTTCAGCTTATGTGTTGTAAATATTTTATGTGATGGATTGAGTTTCTTTAATCTGTTTTGTTTTTTGACAGTACATTTTTCAAAAATAATTTATATATATATTTATTATATCAGTCGTTATTAACATAGTGATTTTAAAAAATAGTTTAACTTATTTACTCAAATATGGTGTTAATTATTTAAAAAAAGATTTGGTATGTTGGTTTAGAGTTTGTCATACATTTTGAGGACTTTGGCAGGTTAACATTTATTTTAAAATATGCTTTTGGCTATAATTTTTACATAATCTACTCCTTTGGTATTTATGAAGAGTTTAACTTTAAATTGTAGCATGTCGTACATTATTTTGGTTTGTTTGCTTTGGGGGATATTGTACCATCTTTCCACTGCGTTGTTTGTTTTGGTTTCCTGTACCAAGATGCTGTCATGAACATTCCACATGGTATTTGGAATTTGGGTTGGCGTCTGTGTTGGAGCAATTCAGTGTGCTAAAACAAGTGTCTTCAAAGAAGTCCATTAGGGGACTAAGTTTGTTTACATTTTGTTGGTAGAAAGGGCTTTCAATTAACCCTGGGTGTAGGACTATGCTGCGCTCGCGAAGCGTAGTTTGCGCAACTACGTGCTATGTGAATTGCTCATAGCACAGTGCAAAAATGTGTAGCGTAGCAGGCATTTATTGCTTGCTCGATGTCTTCAATATCAAGTTGGCGACCGCGAGCGATCAAAATAACATCCTGGTGAGACTTTTTCCTCGTTCGCTAACAGCAACATCAAGTTGCCGATCGCAGGCGTGGAAAATAAACCTCCTGGCGATATTCTCAGCCACTGCATTAGCCACCAACATAATATATCTACCCCATCTTGGTTTGTCATAGAGGAACACATCAGAGGGAACACCATCCGGTACCGATGCTCTGCCACCAACCACTGCTCCAAGAGCCAATAAAGCATTATTAAGATTAAAAGCTTCATCTGGATAAAACACATGCCTAGGGTCTTCCTTATATTTCATGGTTGAACTACAAGTATATTGAGGTTTAAAATGGTTGACCCAGTCTTCCTGCGAAACATGATTTTGTGGTTAGTCAGGTTGGCTCCCTCTGCCCCATTTTATGATGCTCCAGAATAATTTGCTGTTGTTCTTTGAGCTAGGTTCTTTAATGTCCTGCCATCTTTGCTCATCCCATGAGCGTTTAGCTTTATATATAGTGTGTTTATATTCTTGCCTAGCTGTGCGTACAATATCCATTTCGCCACCCTAGATTGCATTCCCCAGAAAAGCTCTTGCCTGTCTGCATTCTTTGTTGTACCAGCGGCAGGGTTTCAGGTCAGCTTGTTTCTTTGGTCTAGAGCGCTTAAAAAATGGGATCTCATACAAGCAGAGAATCTATCATGTAACAGTGCTCCAGGTCCCCATTGGAGAACAGGATCGGCTCTATCTCTAATATAGTGCTATCAACATCTTGGTTGATGTTGCCCAAGGACTCAGGGTTTTTGATTATGCGTGACCATTTGAGCCGTCTCATGTCATTGGTGGGGACTACATCCTGAGAATGCAATGCAATCTTCCCACCATGCGGTGCCTCAAACGTCCACCATCCATGGGTTACACACATGGGAGTAAGATCACTTTCGGGACGATCCCTTACTGCCATGTCATCAATTGTATGGCAAAATTTCACACTCAAGAGGATATAATCTATCCTACTCTTGCCATCCCCGTTATTAAAAGTGTTAGCCCCAAGTCTATCTTGGAGCATCCTACCATGTAATGCCCTTAGCCCCTTTTCTAAACAAATAGTATTAATCTCAATGACCACCTCATTTTTTTTACTGGGTGGAGTTCTAGTTTTGGGACTCCCCATTGGGCATCTTCATCATCAGTAAGGTGTTAATCTGGGGTGGTGAGCGGTTCAAAAGTTGTGTTTAGGTCGCCCGCAATAATAATGTTGGTGTCCATTGAGTAAAGATTGAGGAGTTTGTCCAAAGCCGCTAAAACTTGGGACTTGCCCCCTCAGACATTGTAGATATCAATGTTCCCTAGGGGGCCTAGGTTTACCCTTAGCACCTGAATGTCATTGCTCATGGATGGTAATTCCTTGATGCTAAGACCTAGTTCTTGTCGGATCCATATGGTTAGGCCACCTGCCAGTCGACCTTTTGCTCCTTTAGTTGCTGGGACGTGAAAACTTGTATAACCTGCACAGAATTGTGGTGCCAAAAGCCATGTCTCTTGAAAAAAACAGACATCAAATCAATTGACAAAAGTAAGCCATTTAGGTGTTGTAAATTTTGAACTCAGACATGCAATATTCCATGATATTAATGAGCCCCTTTTAGAGGCATAGCAAATATGCACTGAGTCATTTATGGGCCCCACAGAGTTATTGCTAGGCTGGTACTGGAACTCTGGACAGGGAATATGCAGGAATCATGTTTCGGTAGGTTTTACAGATCTGTTTGTAGTATTAGGAATTATAGGTTGGTGGTTATTCCTAGGGGCAGCTAAATCATTCACCCTGCTGGTACATGGCCCTTGTTTGTGTTCTCCTGTCAGTCAGTCAATACATTCTAGCGTGGAGCTCACCACCCTGCCTTCCACATGCTGCCCAGGGTGTTGGTTAACCTGCATACCTGGCAGGGACGTCCTTAGCTGAATGGAAGAATATGCTGGGGGGCTAGTTCTAAACTCAAGGGCAAACAGATTTTCAGCCAACTCCTCCCTCTGAAATGTCAGTTCAATGCAATCAAATTGTTCAGTGGTGGAGGTGAGCCTGCACGCCTTTACGATGTCTCCCCTGATCACAGATTGGCATCCCCTAACATGGCATAACCAGTGGATTGCTTTGTTGGTCAAGAAGTCTGCACTTTCATAGCTTCTGTTTGGAGCTAATTTAAGAACATGTGTCATGCACATTTTATTATTATTGGGTATTTACCTGCATTCAAAACCCCGCTTCCTTCCCCAATGTTATATCGTTGATTTGCAAGTGGGCCGGTATTCCTACTCCTATTAGGTAGTGGGTACTCTCTCGTGGTTTCCTCAGTAAGGGACCTTTTACTGTTTGGTATAACGGGTGGTGTTCCATTTGTGATAGAAGGTAGTGCTATAGGTTTTTTGTGTTTGTTCACCTCACTGTAGGAAGCAGTAGCATTGTGCAGCCCACAAGCATGTAGGGCACCTGATAGTTTTGCCTGAGCACTACTTAGACTTGATTGAACAGAGTTATTATCTCTCAGGATTGCGTTGTCTTAGTTTCAGGCCCCGCCATCTGACAAGAGCCTAACCATGGAAGTTAGATTATCAATCAATAATCTCAGGGATCCTAATTAATCCCGCAGTGAGTACATCACCTGCACTAGATCCTGGAGAGCTAATGTATGGTTTGTAGCTGGGTTTACAATTATTTCTGATGGTCGGTCAGGTAGCTGTGTACTACTCTCCCCCTGAGTGTTTGACAGTAGAGCATACCTATTTGAACAGGATACTGTGGGTTCACAAGTATGGAGGTGGTTGCCGTCAGTTGGTGGGGGACTATCAGTACTGCAAGGCAAGTCGTTCAGCTTCGCTGGATTCACTCCTCTCTCCCCCCCAGTAGCTTTCAAACCTTTCCTGTGCGTAAGGAACATGGCAGGAAGAGCAGGACCCTTGGGCGGGCTTTCTCTCCCCAATTGGGCTGTATTGGGGGGACCAAATCCCTATCTAAATGCAAACTTGGCTCACATACTAAAATGTCTTTGCATTCCTTAATTAATGTATCTATTTGGTCAAGTGCGCAATTACTGCCAGCATGCTTTGTTATCCTTCTGACATTTTTCCCTTTGCGAGAACTGTTAGCATAGCCATCATCTACCCCCACTCCTCCACCTTCCATGCACTTTCTACTAAGTGTAAGGACTTTACAGATTTACTGCACTGATTCTCAAGCAACGTCCAAAGTTCCTCCACGTATGAATACAGGTATGGGGGACAAGCAGACAGTACCTCTTATGTCCGGGATGTGCCCACACCTTTTTTCAACTTCAACTGGTAGATGGACGATGAAAGAGGGGTGGCTCTGCCCTGCCTCTTCCTGGCAATGACGGGCAAGGACGGCCTGCCACTGGCCCGTTATTTGACTGGCTGCGGCCTGCATGCATCCCACGACGCAGGGGAGAGGCAGTGCTTTAAGCGCGATGTCAGGCACCTCCCCCTCACTAGCGGCAGCTGTCTGTGCTCGCACTGCACACTGGGACCTGTAGTCCCCCTATCTACTGGCTGGTGCTGCTGGAAAGAGCTGGATGCCGTCCGACATTGTCCTGGGACTCCGTTCCCACCAGGACAAGGAAACAGGAAGTGGGGGTTCCATGGGAAAAAGAAAGCTGCAAAGGTGAAGGGTTTAGCAGCCTGGTTTCCCGTGCTGCAGGGGGAGAGGCAGCGCTGTAAGTGGATTGTCAGGCGCCACACCCTCACTGGCGGCAGCTGTCTGTGCTCGCACTGCACACGGGGAGCTGTAGTCCACCTATCTGCTGGCTGGTGCTGCTGGAAAGAGCTGGATGGTGTCCGACGTTGTCCTGGGACTCCGGCCCCACCCGGACAAGCAAACAGGCAAGGGTGGGGGTCCCGTGGGCAAAAGAAAGCTGCAAAGGTGAAGGGTTTAGCGGTCTAGTTCCATCATTGGATGCAATAGATTGCTGAAGTACCATCACAATGATACGAGTCTTTATAATGTTTTGCTTATTCATTGCTTTCATTGTCACTATTGTGTTTATAGTTGTAGTGAAATTCATACACATTATCTGCAGTAGATTAGGATATTACTTTTAATAAAGTGTTTCAAATATACAGTGTAGATTTCTTGTGGGTATCCATTCATGGTAAAAGGCAGGATAGGAACTCACTAATACAACAAATAATCCTACATTGTCAGTGGATGGGTCGCAACTCAGAATGCACCATCCTCATATTAATGCGTAAACGGTCCTTGCATTACAGTCAACCAGATTCCCTGTTTCAAGGCAGTAAATTGACACAAGTTGTGCTTTGGCTAGAGGATCTAAGGTTTCTAAAATCTGAGCGGAATTTTGTAAAGGTGAAAAATCTTTTTCAAGGGCTGCCCCCAAATTTAGTGGTCAACAAGAAAGGTTGAAAGGAGGGGCCAAGCAGTAGTATACCTCACCACATAGTCAAGAGACCTATTCAAGCCAAGAGCAAGAATACGTAAGGGTAGTCCACAGTATAAATGTAGTCAGTCCACTGACAGTGGCTTCTCTGCATGCCTGATAGAGGAGGCGAATACAAGAACGATCAAAACCCCATTGAGGGTGATGGATTTAATGTTGGGTAGTCTGTAATAATGTGGTTTCTACATGGCAGAAAATCCGCCTGCACCTAAATTCATAGTTTCTTCTTTCCTTGGGCAACCAGCTTTCACAACTTGTTTTATGAGTTTTTGTACAAATATTGGTAAATCGGTAAATCAGGCATGAGGAAGGAGCTAAAGACGACTGAACTGAGAAATATGAATTCAGCAAAAGGTGACATACCCTCATGAAGTATATAAAGAGAATGTAAAACAACACACAAAAAAACATGAATTGACAAGATTGTATAAAAACGCATACACATGTAATGCTAAAACAAAAACAGTTCAAATTGAGCATGTGTTGGTATCAGAGACAACATACAAACACGCAGTCACTAAATACCCATATTTATTAATGATAAGAGTCCCATTTGCAAAACGTGCCCACAGCATGTCCACCAACACATATAATAAATGGGATAGGATATTCCATGCCAAATGGTATACAAAGTTAACAAAGATTTATTTGCCCAAAAAAAGCTCACAAGACTGCTTCTTTAAACAACTATATTAATAAATTTAAATTATTTATTGTAAACGCCAACCTTATGCCAAAGAATATGTGGTATTCGTAAGTGGACTACATAACACATTATCATGAATGACTTCCTATTTGCTAATGGCTATGAACTGCAGGAGAGAGAAAGTTCAGAATAAAAAACCGTGAACACTGTTCACCCCTTTGATGGATGTTTGAGTGGTGGCAATCATTTTGCCCATGCAGCTATATTTCACATGCATAGAAAGGATACCCACTCTTTTCCTTTACCTATGCTAATGTAGGTAGAAATAAAGGACATTTCATATGTGGTCTGAGTCACAAAACAGATACGTGCATATACAAAATGTGTTTTAACACACACATTTGTCTGTAAATATCCGCTTGGAGCAGTAGTGTGCAGGTTCATATTTTTGGGAAGGGATGCAATGTGATGTGACTGGCGCATCATCAGCCAAGTCTGAACATTGGAAAATGGTCTCCAACTGGAAATGTCCAGCACTGACAGAGGACATAAATGCCTCCTGTGTTAGGTAGGACTCATTTCAGACAGCCATGGGGCACACATAGGCTACTGGGCCCATCCTACTATGAATCCTGAGCAACTGGGCCAAGTACCCCGTCAGCACTTGAGTTTCAGCTGTAGCTGTGGACGAGCAGTCAGAAGCTCTCTTGAGGAAAGTGTAGGTGCAGGGTAGGTAACATGACTCATAACTCAAAGTGCACACAGAAATATCAGTAAATCAGTGTCCAGTCAAATACTTGCTTTTATATGAAAAATAATTAATCTATTTGCCACTCTGCACATTTAAAGAAATAACAACATCCGTAAGCAACGACACAATCACCTTGAGCTCATTGATATAATGTTTATCTGGCAATTCCCTGTCCCACCCTCTTCCTTGCAATGTGGTCAGGTTATTCCCCATTCACTGGGGGCCACATCCAGGGAAGGTTTACTAATAAAGTGTACTCAACTGCTACCTTTGACTCTTTAACAGTTAGTCAAAAGTTTCGATGGTGCCACAGCACTTTCAGAAGTAATTCATCTGGGGGCACAACAGACTTGATTCAAGTCTTACTTGCTCTTGCAGCACATTCAGAAGTTAAGTGGGTGCTTTAATCATGGGCACTTGCAATCTCGGGTTCTGTGCTTTAATCCTGTTCAGAGAAGTCAGGCTACTCGCGGTACATGCAAAAGTACCCAGGTGGTGCAGGCTTTCTCCCGAGCGGTGCTGCTGGCCTTCTTCTGTGATTGAAGAGGCTAACAGCCTGTGAACATGTGGTAAGTCTTTCTTCCTCACCTGGGGGGCAGGGGAGTCAATCTTCCAGCTCCTGACCGGAGCCGAACGATGGTGGAACATCTTCCTCAGCATCCGCCACAGTCCTCAGAGGATGGACAGGGGCAGATCTGAATGCATGGGCTCGACCAGCAGTTTGTGGCCTCTATCTTTGTCCCAGTAGTGGCCCTAACTCTTGGCAAAGTTAGTACAACAGCTCCTCTCTGCATACGAGGTTGCTGTGGCACTAAAGGAAACAGAGCAGACTCCTCCGGTGCAACCACCCACACCACAGCGACCCCTCCTGACATAAGGGGCTGCCCATAAGGCTGGCACAAGTCTTTGGTGCATGTTCGTAGAATTACTTTCATGTTGGCCCCAACTGGCATACAGGGTTACTGTAAAGAAGTGGTTCGGGCTTTGTACATCCTGCACAATGCTTAATGTAAAGATTAGTCCACAGCTGCCTTCTTTTGGTATAGAGGGGTCACTAAAATAATTCTGCTCATGGGCAATGGCCCAATCGGTGGATAGCTGTATCCTCATACCTCATGCTGGGAGTACTCTTGGTAGTGATCCCCATTGGGCCTCACTCACTCCAACGCTCTCCTCTTCCTCACAGGATACACTAGTTTTGGCAAGCAGGCAGGTACTGGTGCTGCAAGCTCCAGGACAGGTGGTCATGGTTTCCCTGTGTGATGTCCCCCCCACCCAGAGGGGGGACTAGCAGGCCCCCAGTCCTGTTCATAGTCAAAAGACTTGAAGAGCTTTCCCTTCTCACGCAGCCCATCTGGCTGCTTGGCAAATTGCGCATTTTGGGGTCTCAATCTCCCCTAATTATATTTCATTTCCAGACACCAATTATAATATAGGGTCTGAATCTTTGACATTGTATGTTGGGGTTCTGCCTCTTTTGAAGTGCACACATTTTGTATATTCTTTCCTATTGAAAGGCTGTCTGAAGCAGCAGGAGAGATTCTGAAGCTGATAGTGCCCCAAAACAGGCCATGGGAGTGACTGGAGTTCACACCTGGATTTCAACCACAGTGATATGTGCATCAAAAGGTTAATCCTAACCTCCCAGCCCTGCACTTTATGATTCCCTTATCAGCCCCATCTCCTTCCGGAGATGTGTCCAGGCTTTTTCTTTGTGATTTATCACTGAATCAAAGGGCAACTGTTTAAAGTGTAACTGGGTGTCTCTTTCTCCCTCCACTGTGTCCCACCCAGCTCACAGGAATGCAGCAATATGCAAATCTGTCTGCGGGGATTCTTCTGCTTCTCATGTATTTTCCAGCAGGCTTGGTCCAGGGCCCTCCATCTGATGTACCATTGCAGGTACACTCACACTCAGGGCTCGATTCCGATCCGGTAAAAAAAATCCCCCGTACGATTCGTATTCGTAGCCGTTTCCGTACGACTCGTAAACACACCGTACGACCCGGCGAGTACGATCCGGACCGGGTGATCAGGACGCTATTCGTACGGTCCGCGTCAGGTAAGGGCGATTCGTACGGAAAAGCGCACAATCACATACACACCGTACGGCGCGTACCCCCCATGATCGCCGGGGTACGCGCTGTACCCCTGCGATCATGGGGGGTACGCGCCGTACACCCAGCGTACATGGGGTACGGTGCGTACCCCATGTACGCTGGGTGTATGGCGCGTACCCCCCATGATCGCAGGGGTACGGCGCATACCCCGGCGATCATGGGGGGTACGCGGCGTCCCCGGGGGGGGGCGTTCCGTACTTGTTTTGGCGCAAACTATGCGTTTATGGCTGTTTCCAGCTCCCGTAAAAAAAAGGGTCGTACGGTGCGTACCCGACACGAATCGTACTTGCCGGGTCGTAAAAACCAGCCGCGAACTGTAGCGATGTCACGTACAGCGGGTTCCGAGTGAGACTCGTACGGATATTTGAGTCGTACGGAGTCCTGTACGACTCGTACGGACTTTGGCTCCTGGTACGGATCGTACTTCGTCGTACGTACGGGGACGCTTACGGGTACGATTCGTACAGGGAAAATTGCTCCGTACGACGATTCGGAGCGCATTTTACCGGATCGGAATCGACGCCTCAATGTACATGCACAGCACGCATACTGTCCATTACTATCACCTCCATGTATTGTGCCACCACAGACACACATACATTCAGCACACACATTCAATCTGTGCTCAAGGTTTAGTACTCTAGCTGTTCTGTATTGCAAAAAAGGTGTGCTTTTTGCAAACACATGCACTGCAAGCACACACATTCCCATGTTTGCGTGGCACAACACCTCAACCCTCACGAATTGTAAATCTCACAAGCAAACATATACCCTGAACATGCTTTTCATTGTGCACGCACTGCACAGCACTATAATCTCATGTAATGTATTCATCAAATACATATATACACTCAGTATATGCTCTAACCATCCATATACTTCACAGTACTACTCTATCCGTTCTGTACCCTTCCCAGGCACACTACATTCAGCATTGAATCACTATTCCTGCGCTGCACAGTAACTCTACATCTACCTGATATAGGCCAACGGTTAGTTAAGAACACAACAACAGAACCTCTAAAAAGGTGAGTGAGTCTGTAGTCCTCCCTCCAGTGACACAGGGTAAAAAGAACCTGTTCGCTGCTACTGATCAGAACACGACATGCTGCCACTACTGCTTTAATGCAGCTTAACTTCTAGTGAAGGCGGTAGCCTTCCAACACTATCAGGATAGCGCTTTGCGTGCCTCTCCCGTTCCAGAAAAACCATAATCTGTGGCACACACGCATGATCCATGTTTGCCTATGACAACAAAAATCAGCATTGGGGATCTAGAACAGTACAGCTGGACACTCAGGGTAGGGGTACACGTCTTTTACCATGAAGAGAACTTTTCCATTCCAAAATCCGGCAAACCCACTGCTTGTGACCTAGAGATGCAGTGGAGAACCAGGTTAAAGGTAGAAATGAAATTACTACCTCGATCATATTTCTTGACACAGTCATATAATGCAGTGACAATACACTCTTGTCACATCTACTTGCTCTCCCTGAAAAAAATACTCTCCCCAAAAATGTGCTTTATTTCCTTTTTATTTTAATTTTAGTTTCTCTTCCTTTAGGAAATAGATATCCAGTTTTACCACTTTCTGCTAGGGGCAGGTCAAGCTTGCCTCCTTCCTTCCAGCAAGATAGGAAACGTTTGTAGTTTTGTTGTGCTTGCTTTCTCATAGTTTAGGTATGCATTTTATTTTTGTGGTAATTCATCCATGCTGCCTGCAATGGCTGATTGAAGGACTGTTAGATGCAGGCTGCTCAGACACTTTGATCAGTCTGCTTGGGGAATGTAGTATGGAACCTGCACCAATAAGGAACTTAAGGGCAGGTTGTGCTTCAGAAAACACAGTTTCTCATCTTCTGTGGGTGTTTCTGTTTGCCCTTGAAATTTCACCACCCCATTCATAAACAAAGAGGTTGGCTTGCAGAAAGTTTATTTTATTATATTTATTTTATTCAATGTGATTTTATATAGCGCGAAGACTACCCAAAGGTGTCAGAGCGCTTTACAAAAGAACCAGCTGCAATACATAAGGGCTTAGGATTACATGAGTTATATAAAAGATATAAACCGAAAAAAATTGCAAATGTACAAGTTGTAAAGTAACACAAGGAAGAGATACAAACAGAAAAAAATGCAAATGTACAAGTTGTAAAGTCACTCAAGGAAGAGATATAAATGGATAAACTCTAAGAATCACATAGGAATGGCAGATAGTACAAAGGTCTACTACATATATTATTGGTTAGAGTTATCTCTATATACATATACATACTAAGGACATGTCCAAAGGGGTATGTTAGGTAGAGGGGAGGAATAAGGGGATGAAAAGGATCGGGCCAGGTGGCACCAGCAAGGATGTTGCTTCAAGGGGGACAAAAGGAAAAATGCAAAAAGGGGATAAAAAGAAATAGCATCAGGAGGCGAGGGGAATGAAAAGGAAGGAGGGAGGAGAGAGGTCCCAAAGGGGGGGAGGGTGGGGAGGGTCAGGACTGGGAAATAAATTGTCGGGCAACAAAGGGTGTAGTTCAACAGCAAATGAGGCGGACGGGTCCTCCAAGATGGATGACCCGGGAAACGAGCACAGTATGCAAAGTCACAAAATGGCAGGGCAACTCACGAGAACCAATTTACAAAACAACACGGGCGCTGGAATAAAGGAGCAGAGCAGAGGGGGGCAGTCACAGGAGCAAAGAGGGAAAGGGATTGGGGACCACCTAAACCCAAACGAGTCAATTAGATGGGCACATACTCAGGGTTACTGGGCAGCAGAGTAGTTGAGGTTGTTGACACACTGTCTGTTCAAGGGCACAGTCTTTGGGTCGCAAGGGCAGCAGTGCCCCTCAGGCTGCATGCCAAACATCTGTGGAAGTCCAGGTGGGTGCCAGAGAAGCAGTCCAGGAAGGCGCGCCCGCCCAGGTTCAGGCAGCAAAAAAAAGCCCAGAGGCATCACACTGTAGTGTCGAGATTCTCCCCAAAACTGCACTCCTGTACCTGGCAATACAGCTCGTGGGTCCCAGTGCTCCCTCAGGAGGCAAAGCAGAAGGGTAGGCTGCGGGGGAAGCGGCAAAAGTCGAACCCGGATAGCATTGGGTTGGGAGACCTCATCTCATTTCAGCAACAGCCAGCCGGAGAAATGCCCCCAGGCATCAGCACCGCCGAGAGAGGGCTCTGACGATGGCTGGTCATCACCGATGAGGGTGCTTGTGCTTTCTTCTGGAATGCCAGACAGGTGATTAAAAGCTATCAGTCTTCTGAAGTGAACTCCATTTCCTCCGGAAAGGTCTCTTTGCAGTGAATAACATTCTGGCTAGCTGTGTTCATTTGTGTAAAGACCAAGCCATCCACGCTGCTCCAGGGTTGCTGTCATTAGTATTAGAACATTAGGTGGGTACCACAGCTCTGGCTTAATTGTTCACTTTTATACATTTATTTGAAAACATTTGCTTTGAGGTCTCTTTACAACTTTGAATTGATCGACTTTTACTCCTAGTATTCCGCCGAGGCACTGCAAAAGTGTAGTGTTTGTTTTACCTCACTGGTACTTTATATGATGGCATGACAAAACGAAATGTATGCTGTTTCTCCTGTTGCGGGATCTTCAATTCCTCACTGTGCTTCCTGAGCTCTTTATTCCACTTTAAAGGTTCACTTTTCAAGTATCCATTTGTTGGCTTAATGGTATGTTGTTGTCTGCAGGCCTGGGGGCCTCGTATCCAATATTTGTTTGGGTATAACAATAATTTTGAGGTGCCTAACGTAAGTGCTTTGGCCCTCACAAGTTGCAGGAAAATGCCAATGAAATACAATTGTTTTTTTTATTTTTAGGTCTACTCTGTTTTAAAGAAAAACTGTTTATATTCCGAAAGCAGACCTCTCGTGCTTGAATCCCACATTGCACCTCAAGGCTAGTAGTTAAAAGCCAGTATTAAAGAAAAGTTGCCCCTTTCATATTCATAATCTTGCTGGAGGAAAATAATGCTTGCTGGGCCTAATCTTCTGCAGGCAGTTTGAGAATGGCTTCAAAGCTATTCTGTTTTGAGTTCATCTTATGTGTTTACTTTAGTGTTTGTTTTAGTGTCCTTCAAAAGGCGCGCCACTCGATCTTTGGTTTGGCTGTGTGTCTGTTTTTGCTCATATATGGTTTGTGGTACTTATATTTGCTTTGGGGAGTAATTGCACTTTATTTCGACGCACTTGTGGATGTGCATTGATTTTCTTCAAGGTCATGTGCTGTTTTTGTATTTTAGTCCTACTCTTTCCTTGTTTGATCTACTGCACTTTTGGAGTTCTAGTCCTAGTTCATTCCATCTTCTATATGACAAACCTTACACAGGTGATTGGTAGGAAAAAACCCAGATGATATGGAGTCATGTAGGCCCAGATTAAGCCTTTGTGCTGTTTTTGCTTCACGCAAGGCACTCAAGTACAAGGCAAAGGCTTCATTAATTTATACAAAGTCACGAAAGGAGTGATTTGTGCTGCCTTGCTTGGCTTTGTAAAGAAATATAACGCAATGCAGTTACTTGCACTGTGTTATGTTGCATTTCAACTTGGGAGGCATCCCATAGTTAGAATGTGGGCATTACCATGCATCCACGCATTGATTTTGGCACATTCTCAGATATACTAAAGCTAGTGAAATTGGAATTTTGTCAAAATGCTGTGCCTTCTCCAGTGAAGTGTAATGAAAATAAATATCTTTATTTCTCCTTGTTAATTCTTGTTTCCATGTGTGCTGCGTTCTACAGCGCACCCAGGAAGAAGAAACAGTCTCTAAGCATTGTTTTTTGTGCATGAAGGTGCCCCTCCCTGAACAAAAACAATCCTGCCTGTAACAAAGGCACAATTGCACTATAGTGAAAGAGGGTCTGCGTTGGCACTAGGCAGCATACAGGGTGACATGGCAAGGAAAGATCATAAATACTCCATATCTTCATAAATATGGAGCATTTCTGCTTTCTCCCTTTCACACAACTCAGCACAGCAACGTTGCTTGTTGCCTTGAGTTGTGTGAAAGATTAGTAGTATCTGTGTTCCTATTTTTGGATGTGGGTTTCTGTGGCATCAGCTGGGCAGTTCTGGCTTTTCTGAACTTAGCTTCTTCTATAATTTTGAGGATCAAGCAACCTTATTCATGTTCTGTTGTCAGTCGCATCTCTGCAAGGTTCACTTCAGTTGCTGCGGTTTCATTCTGATTATATGTTGTATAGTGCCCAGTAATCAGTAGGACCTTTGCATTTGTTGGACAACTTAATCTTTGGGTGTGATGCCTAGACTTATTCCATACCTCCCTGTAGGATATGGTGGCCTAGATGCCAGCAGGCTCATTGTGCCACCATAAGTTCCCCCTAACCCTACCAGGGATAAGCTTCCATTTATTAGCTCTGACAGCTAGATTACTAATAAATGGAAGCTTATCTTCTCCTATAAAAATTCAGAGAGGAACAAAACAGGGGTGTCCGCTTCCCCCCTGCTCTTTGACCTATATATGGAATCGTTCGCAGAAAAGATCAGACAAGATCAAGATATTATACCCTTTGAATATAACAACTGGGTGAAAAAAAGTCGCCTTATATGCGGACGATCTCATGTTGTACACTATTGACCCTATCAAATCAATTCCTCTCATATATAAAGCAGCAGAGAACTTTGGTCAAGTGTCTGGTTACCTGATTAATCAATCCAAACCTGAATGTATGTGTTGGAACATAACCTATGCTAACTCCATTACAATTTTGAAACATCAAATCAGATATTAGGGAATTCAAATCACGCAGGATATAAATCAACTTGCAGAAAAAAATCTATCTAAAATTCAGAAAGAAATTGAGGAATCCTTAAAAAGCTGGTCACTCTTGCCTCTGACTCAAATTGGAAGAATCAATGTAGTAAAAATGATGCTGCTACCTAAAATAATATACATATTCCAGAACATTCCACTTGCCTTCAATGAAGCCAAACTAAGTAAGATTCAAGCTAAATGGGACTCCTTTATTTGGGCCTCCAAAGGCATAAGGATTTCTTGGAAAAAGCTTCGCAGGAAGAAAGGCAAGGGTGGATTATGCGCACCAGATTTGAGAGTATATGCCTGGACCCTATTATTGAAAGCGGGAATAAGGTTATTTGACACTCTAGGGGATGCAGAAACAGACTTTATGTTTCAAAACATGTTATCAGAGATCCAGGGAGGATCCAATGCATTTTTGTTTAAGTTTAGAGACATGCGGTACTTTAAAAAAGTGAGACTAAAGGTTTTTAGAGACATGGCATATGTGTGGGCCAGAGCTAGAAGAGCGCTGAATATTCCATATTATTCCGCTCTCGCCCCAATATGGGACTCTCCTGGCTCTCCTGAATGGACTTAAGATTTACTATCTATCGCTTTGCAGAATGCAAATATCAGAACATGGGGTCAGTTATTGCCTGGAGGGAATCTTTTGAGCTGGGATTCAAGTATTTCCAAATTAAAAGCTGGACCCAGGCTGTTACAGGGGATAAAGGTGTCAAGACTGTTTTCGATGAGCTCCTAATGAAAAAACCTAGAACTCTTAAAACATCAGTCCTTTATTGGACAATACTTGAGGAAGAAGATGGAGAGTTCGCCCTCCCAGATCAGCTATGGAGGGATCAAGTACTGGATACCGACTTGCAGAATTTATGGCAAGTATCCTTTGATTTATTACATCTCACGGTCTCACCTGCCAATTTAAAGCGGAACCACTTGTTTTCTCTTCATAGAGTATATTGGACTCCAGCCAGGCTTGCCAAATTTTCGAAGGGGCCTACTCCCTGCTGTCCAAAGTGCAAATTGGAAAAAGCAGATGACCTGCACATGTTCATGACCTGTCCCGCACTTAGAGAATTTTGGTTTGATATACAAGAAGGTATGAAAGCCCTTTTTGGGTATGAAATACAGGTTAGTACGCAACAAGTTTTTTTTGGGAATTCCTTCTAATTATGAAAATGTATCACAAGATAATAATAAGTTATTTCTTTATTTAATTGTCTTAGCCCGCAGGGAAATATGTAAACTATGGGTGAGCACCATTGTTCCGACATATGTAAATTGGATTAGGGCAATTAGGCACACTCTCAGTTTGGATAGTATGGTATGGAAGAGAAGGAAGCTTTTTTGGACTCCCTGCATTATTTGGCTCGATGGTTTATAACAACTTTGTCCAATGATTAGCCCTTTCTGCAGAATGATCCACCCGAAGATCAGTCTAAGGGTCCGGAAAAGAGAGAGACTGAACTGACTGTCCACATGGTGGCACTGTGAGATTTTTTCTGGGTGTCTGCACAAAGAGCTCCCATAAAGATTCTTGGTACAATCAAATACTGAAAATATCTTTATTGGCGTATGAGGACAAAAAAAAATAAAATAAAATAAAAACCCTACCAGGGAGCAAATGGTTTCTGTCAACCGTGAGTCCCATGCACTCCTCACCACTGGATTCAAGCAAGCCGGGCTGAAGATGGCTGGAATGCCAGAAACCGGTCCTCGGAAGCTTGTTTCCAGTCCAGGGAAAGCATGGCTTGGCAGTTCGGGCTGGACTGTTCCTATGAGGCACAGGGTCAGACTGATTTGCATATGGCCATGTCTGAACTGGGGTGGTGTGGAGTGCAAAAAAACGATGGATTGAGGCCCAGATCTCTGTACTGGGGTGAATGTATGACATTGTTCTGCACTCTGTCCATCACCTGTGGTTTTTGCATGTGTCACCCCGAGTGGGATGGGTATGCTCAGACGTGAGTCCCTTGCACTCCACACCACTGGATTCAAGCAAGCCGGGCTGAAGACGGCTGGAATGCCAGAAACCGGTCCTCGGAAGCTTGTTTCTGGTCCAGGGAAGGCATGGCTTGGCAGTTCAGGATGGACTGTTCCTATGAAGCACAGGGTTTTTGCATTTGTCACCCCGAGTGGGATGGGTATGCTCAGACGTGAATCCCATGCACTCCACACCACTGGATTCAAGCAAGCCGGGCTGAAGACGGCTGGAATGCCAGAAACCGGTCCTCTGAAGCTTGTTTCTGGTCCAGGGAAGGCATGGCTTGGCAGTTCGGGATGGACTGTTCCTATGAAGCACAGGGTCAGACTGATTTGCATATGGCCATGTCTGAACTGGGGTGGTGTGGAGTGCAAAAAACGATGGATTGAGGCCCAGATCTCTGTACTGGGGTGACTGTATGACATTGTTCTGCATTCTGTCCACCACCTGTGGTTTTTGCATTTGTCACCCCGAGTGGGATGGGTATGCTCAGACGTGAGTCCCATGCACTCCACACCACTGGATTTAAGCAAGCCGGGCTGAAGACGGCTGTAATGCCAGAAACCGGTCCTCGGAAGCTTGTTTACGGTCCAGGGAAGGCATGGCTTGGCAGTTCGGGCTGGACTGTTCCTATGAGGCACAGGGTCAGACTGATTTGCATATGGCCATGTCTGAACTGGGGTGGTGTGGAGTGCAAAAAAACGATGGATTGAGGCCCAGATCTCTGTACTGGGGCAGAAAAACGATGGATTGAGGGCCAGATCTCTGTACTGAGGTGAATGTATGACATTGTTCTGCATTCTTTCCATCACCTGTGGTTTTTGCTTCTGTCAACCACTGAACATGACAACCCTGATCCCTCAGGGATCGTGCAAACAGATTAGAACCTTTCGTGCAGTCACTCATGCTTACTTGTTCTCAGAGAACTATACAGAGAATACACTGGGATGTTATCTATATATGTATTGAACCAATAGTATTCTTATACAGAATGCGTGTGCTGCAATAATCAGTAGACATAGGCAGATGAAAGTGATTACAAGCAACAAAAGAGTAAATAGTAGACATAGTTCCACCATGGTGCTAAAGTAGTGTATATATGCAGGCATATAAAACAAGATAGTAATCAGGCATACTTCTACTATGCAAACTCTGTGTGTCCCTAGAGTGTGTGTAGGTGGGAAGCCAAGAATCCAACCTCATTACCTGGTGAGATAGAATGTAGGATCCTGTCTTGGTTACAGACTGGACACCCCTCACGGCGATATCAGACTGCTGCTTGGTGAAGTCTCCTCATGCAGGGACACTTGGTGTCTATTTATAACAGAAAGCATACTTGTGATGTACGTATAGATTAGCAATGTTATGGATATATATATTGCCCTGTTGCCCGGTGGGTGAAGATAGAACAACATATGTACATTGTGCGTAAAAAAGTGTTCTACATGGTGTTCGAGGCATTGTGATAATGGTATTCGATGCCAGATGGGTAAACAAAGGTAGTTTTAGAAAAAACAATCCAACATTTTCGCACACATAAATATGTGTAAAATGTCACAGCAGAAATGTTATTGTGAAAGAGAGGATAATGTAAGAAATTAGAAGCTTTTCGACATGGGCATCACCCAAGCAGATAACAATGTCTTCTACCAGAAAAATTAACTCTGCTACAGAAAACTTATTTCTGCTAAAGAAAGAGAGTGGCTTTTTCTACACATCTTCCACAGCATCTTGAAGCATGTACATCTAGCTTTTTAATCGAATAATTGAAGTTGATGATTAAAATTAAACCTTGGGGCCATCTGCAAAACTCGACTTAGCAGTGAATTTATAAAAAAAGTCAGTTTACTCCTATTGCTTTCAATTGACTTTGTAACACTAGATCTGTCTAAGACAATCTCAATACATCCATTCTCGGATATATCAGAAGTAAACAAGTTTCCAAAATGTGAACTCATGAGAGATTTTATGAGACAGTAGGGCTGAATAATGCTAGCCACTTGAATGTCCCTTTGTTGAGCTGTACAAATGACCCAGCCTGCTCAGGTAACATGTGTTGTTGTAATTGATTGATTTGTTGATGAGTCCTTAGACATCTTCTCAACTGTAGAAAGTCTTTTTTCTGATCTCAGAGTTTCAGGAAGGGAGTTGTGTAGGAATGTGCCTTTCACATGAAGAGATCAGCCTCAAATTGTTTAACCAAGCTGCAACTGGCAATCAGAATGTTTGCAGAGAAGGGTCTTGGATGCCTGAGCTCTTGGTAGGGCTGAGAAAGATTTTCAGGTAATCAGATACATGACTATGAACACATCTGTGGACAATGCACATCAATTTAAAATGACATCTTTTAGATAGGTAGCCAATGTAGAATTTGTAAGGTGGAGGTGATATTGAATTTGGACTTGGGTCCACAGATGATGATGGCCATGTTTTGGAATTATTTTCAATTTATCAACACATTCTTAGAAAGACTGGAAAATATGCATTTGTTGTAATCCTGACAGGGTAACTTCAGTGCAAGGACTAGTGCCATATTTTGACAGAAAAGGGTAAAGGAAGTGTGCATTAAAGCAGACATGTTATGATTTGATTTTGATGACTGAGTTTACGTGCAGAGTGAAAGAAAAGTTGTAAACCGTCATAAAATGGCAGAACATCGCTTCAGGACAACTGAAAGATAAAACATATGGGTTGACTGGGTCCAAAAGCAAAATTTCTGTCTTCTGGCTGCAAAGAAGAGCTAGGTGTGGTGCATACAGCAGCTTTTGAATTGGTTGATACAATTAGCAAAAAATGGTGATGAGGTCCTTAATCTTTTTCCAGTTTCAAAAAGATATGTATACTGATTGCATACTGTTAGAACTGGGATTTCTGGTTGGCTAAGGCGTACGCCAAAGCCAGGCAGAAACCACCATTCTAGTAAGGTCAAGGGAGTCACACGTCAAGATAACCCCTGCTTGGTAGCTTGGCACGAGCAGACAGACTTATCTCGGAGGGAATGTGTAAAGCATTTGCGCACGCACACAACAGCAACAACATCCTAGGCACACCACAAAAGGAACTCCACATAAGGTTATATAAAAATAACTTTTGTATTGTCAAAACACATCAGATAGTAATCACACATTATACATTGTGCCAACTGGCACGGGCAATATTCACAAGGGATTATTTACACCAGGACAGGGCCACGTGGGCCACTGTCAAAATCAGCACTTAGTAGAACTAGCACTTAGAATAACTGTTACACCAAATAACAATCATAGATCACAACCAGTAACCACTGGTAACAGGTAGGTAAACACTACGCAATACTAATAAGCATAGGCATAGATCACGCATGGACACATAACCTCTCTAGTATAACATACTAGCAAACCAAACTTCTAAAAATGAGCACCTTTAGAAGTATAACACAAGCATAAAGGCAAAGCACATTACGCAGCAATCACATTTAGGCCTAAACAGTAAAAATACAGTATAATCGCCTCACTAGTCTAAACACATTAGACCCTAACCCTAAGCATAACTCACATTTAGGGGCGTAACTCACAGTGAAGTCAAATCTCACTAACACCAACCTCCATAGGTAAAACCATCTCTAGAGGTATCATCACAGGGTGCGTAAAACATACTAAATGCATTACATTTACTAGCACCACATTTAAAGCACATATCACATTCAAATCAGATTAGCGCAAAAATCACATTTAGGCAATTATCATCACAAACATATTAGGTAATCACCTTGGGCAAAAATCACATTAGGGCCTTGCACCCTATACCTCTACCAGTCCCTTAGGCCAACTGGCCATCAAGAAGGGGCTCAAATGCCCTGTATCCAGAATGTCAGGGCACGCTGCCAAGGCAGCGCCAGTCAGGGGTGCGCCACCGGCGCAAACCTAAACGTTGCAGCTGCCCACTACTTGCTGGGCAGCTGGTGACAATCACAAGGGCCTAAACGCTGCAGCTGGCACTAAGTGCTGCGCAGCTGTGGAAGGCCAAGGTAGGGGCAAAGGAGTGCGCCTGAGTCACATAGAGCAAGTCCCTAGGAAGCAAAACCTAAATGGTGCAGCTGCCCACTACTTGCTGGGCAGCTGGGAGCTCAGAACTGCGACTGGGGCTTTCACTAGCCCTTAGGAGCAAACACTGCACCAAACATGGTGAGCCCTCAAGGCTCTGGACAAATAATGAGCAACACTTGCCTCCTGGAGCCCACTGGCTCCTTAAATCACCTGGTGCCACTAAGGAAGACAAGAACTTGCCCCCAAACACTGATGCATCCCCCGGGGATCAGCACGGGCCCCTCTGGGGCCTTTCAAAGAAACAAGGGCCCACTCTGGCCCCTTTAGGAAATTAATGCCCCCAGGAGTACAGGGGCTCCTAGAACAACTCTGCGCCGCTTATGCGTAAGCTGGGGTAGCACAGACCCCTGAGGACCCCACTGGGCTCCTTTAAACAACATATGCCCACAACTACACAGTAGCGCTTTAAACAAATAAGGCCCGGGTAGAGACACGCAGGCTCTTTAAACAAAATGTGCCCCTAAGAAAATAAGCAGCGGCACTACAGGGATTCTGGGGCTATCCACAAGAACACTTGCCCCCTGGTTGAAGGAGCGGCCCGCTCCCCGACGGGGCTGCTCAAAACTATGGCACCGCTCCTATCAGGGACCAACATCCGCCCGCACAAAGCCCCCCAGCCCTTCTCACCTCACTGGGCTGCTCTACGGGGACTCCGCTCTGGGCCCTCAGCTCCTCCTGGACGTCGGCACCTCTCGGGTCTTCTGGGACTTGGCGGAGGACATGGAGCATGCACCGCTCCGACTTCTCTGGGGCTGTGGGGCTCTCTACGCTCATGAGAGCCCGGGCAGAACTTGCCGGCTTCTTGCGGCGGGGGCAGGCACCGGTAATGTGCCTTCACGCCTCCTCCGCCATCCGCAGCTACTGGCTGGTGCCTGCGGGGCCCTCCCTCAGCACCCGGAGCACTGCACCGGCAGGCACCAGCATCCATCTTCTCCGACGGCTTCTCCTCAGGCTTGTGGAGGCAGGGTAGGCTCCCGACCTCCTTAAAAATACGGATAGCTTTCTTTGGGCACCAGCAGGGCCCTCTCCAGTACACGGGAGCCCTGTTGAAACCGGCGCCGCCATGCTCCTTCTTCTTCCGGTCCCGGCGCCGCCCCACCCCCGTCATAGGCGTACTTGTCTGACTTCCGGGGCGGCCGCGCCGAGGACTGCTGCTCAAATCTCCGCAGCGTTAGTTGAGGGGTAGGCTCCCTCGGATTTTCACATACAGGGGCAAAGTCGCAAGGTGGCACCCGCAATAGGGCACTAAAAATAAAAATAATCGCCCACATAATGCAGGGTGGGCACCTGCAGTTCCACAACACGAAAAAAGGCAGCCATGACGGGGGGATCCCCAGAAAGTAGCCCCGAGCTGCAACGGCACACATAAAAGCACTCTCTAAGCGCCAGAGCAAGGTCACCATCCTTCTCCCTCAAAAAGCGATCCCAGGGCGCTTAGGTCACAAAAAGCCTGGGCAAAGGCAAAGAAAGCAAGGCAAAGGGTCCCAAAAGTCCAGGGCAGCAAAGGTGGGGCAAAACAGCACCCCCACAAGGAAAATCCTCCAGGCATCCAGGGGCTGGGCAGGGCACAGGGGGGCAAGCCTTCCCCTGGGCCCCAGCAGCAGCATGCCCCTGGTAGTTTCAAGTTAGAATAACAAGAACATTTTACAAGAGGTCACAGCCTCTTTTTATACACAAAAAACCCTTTGTCAAGCAGGGTGTAGGCAATGTAAGAACCAGCTACAACTGGTTATGGGGAACTCCCTTTCACTGGCCAGGCTAGGGACATCAGAGGCACCACAGGGGTGGAGCCAGCATTGTGTGGGAAAAGCCCAGCCTTATTCAGGTCCCAGGAGCAGCCCCTCCCTCACATCAGCATGCTAATCTTAACACTCACCACTGGGGCAGACCCATCCTGACTCCTGGAGCCAGGCTCACCACCCAGCTCCAGCTAATCACACGCCAGACACAAGTTACACCAACATGCCAACTTCTAGAAGTGGCACTTCCACACTAGACACAATCATGCTGCATACATCATTGCGCAGCATTCAATCTCACGAGTTTGCACATACCAAACCAGACCCTGCACTCCCCACACATCAGGAACTACCATGGTCACTCATATTCTCCATGCATTCCTATGGGAGGGCAGGTCACTCTCACCACACACACAGAGAGCGCACGCACTTTACACTGGACCACAGTGAAAAAGTGCGCAGAGACCTAAAATCACCAACACCAAGTTACAGAAACAGGCTAGCCAAAAGCAAAAAGTTTGGGGTGAACCTGCCAAAAGGGCCGGGTCCAACACAACCCCCTTCCAGCCAAAACGCAGGGTAGATCAATCATTCCCTTGATGGGCTTCCCTGCTTTGGGCGACAAAACACGGACACGGGCCCTCACGGCAGGGACATCCTCGGGTTCTATGCCACTCCGAACCCACATGGATTTCTCTCAACAAGAGCTCTCTTTCCCAACTAGGATACCCCACTGGCACTCTCTAGTCGTCCACGGCCTGGATCAGGCCCTAGGCCATCCAGATGTCACAGGTCCTGACCACTTCACAGAATGGGGGGCAGTAACCCCTGGCACACAATAGCCATTCTCCACTCTCCCTCTCAGTGTAGCTACAACTACCACTGATCCTTCAACCTAGGGTCCGCACCCTCAGTCTGACCAAAGGTCACGGGCAAGAATGCCCCACCCTACCTCTACTTCTGGGGTTCCGCACCCTCCCAGGGAAGCACCCACCAGAACACATCTCTCCCACCAGATAAGGACCTCTCTCCATCACTGGTCTACCACCTGGGATCTGGAAACTATTTCACTTCAGAGGTACAAAGCACACAGCACAGTCCCTCTTCAAGCAGGTGGGGGGACACAGCACACAGCAAAGTCCCCTTTCCTCTACCTTACTGAAAACAACAAACTGCAGGTGAGCCCCAGAACACACAGCAAGGGTAGCCCCCTCAGTCTATTCAGCTGATCTACTTTGGCAGAGATTCAGTCTTGACCTGGAAGTTTCCTAATCTCCCAACCTAGGGTCTAAACCCTCAGGCAGCACAAGAGTCAGAGGTAAGGACACCGTCCATCTGCACCCCCTTCCAGAGTTCTGCACCCTCCCACCATGGAGCGGTACCTCTGGAAGCCAAACCGGTCAGGACACTGATTACAGATGCCCTTCCCTCCAGGTCAGGCTGACCCTGAACCTGGCCTCCCCCCTCCTCGGGGAACGACCTCCAGAGGCCCCACAAATGGTCAAGCACTCTAGACGGTCAAATGCCCAGCGAACCCGGACTTCTGCACCCTCCACTAGGAGTGGTACTGCCCAACACCAGGACCGCCGGAGTTCTGGTTACAGACACTCCCCGTCCTCTAGACACAGGAAGATCCTCCTCAAATGACCTGTAAGTACAGCCTAGGCCCCTGACCTGGCCCTCCCTTAGGGAACCCTCCAGGCCCTGAGACAGGGTTTCGGGCCAACGTGGGACACACCGCCCCACACTCACTCCGCCTCCACTGGGACAGGACGTGAGCCCCTACACCCCTACCAATCTACTGGGACCTAGCTGGTCTACACATGAACCTCTTCCCCTACACAGGATCATCAGATACACAAGCCACTACTTTTAGAATCACTCCCCAATGCCTCTGCAAGACATCTAGCACACCGCCAGACGTCCACCTTCTCGTCCAGTGCCTCTGCAGGACCTCCTGCACACGACCGGAGGTACACCTCCCGTGCAAGCTCCTTTTATCAACAAAAAAAAACTCTCACCAACTCCTCCAGTTCAACACACCACTCATCCACACACTCCCCCTCCAGACTGGTGAGACAGTTCCTCACTGCCTCTGACTCTCAACCTGTACCCCTCTTATTGAGCACCAGGCACCATACTCTGGGAACTGGGAATGGGACTTGACGCACTGGACACATTTTAGCTGCCACCACTGGATCCTACCACACTGGGGAATCCAGACACACACTACACTCAGGGGATAACCACCCTCCCGAGTTAGCCATTTCTCCTCCACACCCCCTCTCTTCCATCTATCCACACCTCTAGGGACAGGAACAGGGATTGGGCACTGGACCCAGCAAGGGATTCCTTATCTATGGGAACCTCCCCCTCAACTGGCGTCCCGCCCTGTCATTTTCTCTCTTCTGCCACTAAACATAAAAGCGCAGGAACACCATTTGAAAATGACACTCTTGAGGAAAAACAAAATCAAAAAGCAATAATCCCAAAGATGTGACTCTCTAAAATGCAGAGTTTTGTAATGTAGCCTGTTGTCGCTGTGGTACTGCGCAAACACAAGTCCTAATCCTCAGCGCTGGCCAACAATGTAAAAACTGGGATTTCTGGTTGGCCAAGGCTTACGCCAAAGCCAGGCAGAAACCACCATTCTAGTCAGAGCAAGGGAGTCACACGCCAAGATAACCCCTGCTCACCCCCTTGGAAGCTTGGCAAGAGCAGACAGGCTTATCCTGGAGGCAATGTTTAAAGCATATGCGTGGGCACACAACAGCAACAACATCCTAGGCACACCACAAAAGGAACTCAACACAAGGTTATATAAAAATAACTTTTGTATTGTCAAAACACATCAGATAGTAATCACACATTATACATTGTGCCAACTGGCTCGGGCAATATTCACAAGGGATTATTTACACCAGGACAGGGCCACGTGGGCCACTGTCAAAATCAGCAATTAGTAGAACTAGCACTTAGAAAAACTGTTACACCAAATAACAATTATAGATCACAACCAGTAACCACTGGTAACAGGTAGGTACACACTATGCAATACTAATAACCATAGGCATAGATCATGCATGGACACATAACCTCTCTAGTATAACATACTAGGCAAAGCAAACTTCTAAGCATGAGCACCTTTAAAAGTATAACACAAGCATACAGGCAAAGCACATTACGCAGCAATCACATTTAGGCCTAAACAGTAAAAATACAGTAGGCAATCTCCTCACTAGTCTAAACACATTAGACCCTAACCCCTAAGCATAACTCACATTTAGGGACGTAACTCACAGTGAAGTAAAATCTCACTAACACCAACCTCCATAGGTAAAACCATCTCTAGAGGTATCATCACAATGGTGCGTAAAACATACTAAATGCATATATCACATTTAAATCAGATTAGTGCATAAATCACATTTAGGCAATTATCATCACAAACATATTAGGTAATCACCTGGCGCAAAAATCACATTAGGGCCTTGCACCCTATACCTCTACCAGTCCCCTGGGTCAACTGGCCATCAAGAAGGGGCTCAAATGCCCTGTGTCTAGAATGTCAGGGCGCGCGGCCAACGCAGCGTCAGTCAGGGGTGCGCCACCGGCGCAAACCTAAACGTTGCAGGTGCCTACTACTTGCTGGGCAGCTGATGACAATCACAAGGGCCTAAACTCTGCATCTGGCACTAAGTGCTGCGTAGCTGTGGAAAGCCAAGGTAGGGGCGAAGGAATGTGCCTGAGTCACATAGAGCAAGTCCCTAGGAAGCAAAACCTAAACGGTGCAGCTGCCCACTACTTGCTGGGTAGCTGGGAGCTCAGAAATGCGACTGGGGCTTTCACTAGCCCTTAGGAGCAAACACTGCGCCAAACATGTGGAGCCCTCCAGGCTCTGGACAAATAATGGGCAACATTTGCCTCCTGGAGCCACTGGCTCCTAAAATCACCTGGCGCCACTAAGGAAGACAAGAACCTGCCCCCAAACACTGAGGCATCCCCCGGGGATCAGCAAGGGCCCCTCTGGGGCCTTTCAAAGAAACATGGGCCCACTCTGGCCCCTTTAAGAAATAAATGCCCCCTGGAGCACACTGGCTCCTAGAACAACTCTGCACCACTTATGCGTAAGCTGGGGTAGCACGGACCCCTGACGACCCCACGGGGCCCCCTTAAACAACATACGCCCCCAACTCCACAGTAGCGCTTTAAACAAATAAGGTCTCGTGGTAGCTGAGCTGACGGGGCGATCTGTGAGACGCATCCTGCTGTTCATCTAAGTGATCAGTAGTCGACACTCTTCATTCAGTTATTGTTGAATCATTAAACGTCGATACCACCATTCGAGAAACTTGACAGAGGGAATTAATCCCGTTCTCCTGTGGGATAGAATTAACGTGAATAAGATATATACACGTGCAACTACATCGTCCTGTTGATGGTCCTAAGGATCGTTTAGTCCAAAAGGAGGACTGAAACATCGACATTATATCACCATTTTGCTTATATGTTGTAACTGGAGTATACACAAATACACGTATGATTGTGATTTTGTCGCATATTATGGTATTTCAGAAGTCCATATTCTTGGCAAATGGTGTTTTTACACGAATGTAGCCAATTGTAAATTTTCAGTTTTGTGTATGTTGCCAAAGTATAAAGAAAAAATATAATCAGAAAAATGAAAATACAAGAATAAAACTTGTCTTTTGATACAGTTAGCTATTTGGACTGTTTCCTGCTTTGAATCAAATATTGATCACGACTGTGACATCATTTTGAATAAAGATTGAATTTAATGATTCCTTGAGGGACAATAGAATCTTGTTATTAAACAAATAAGGCAATGGTAGAGCCACGCAGGCTCTTTAAACAAAATGTGCCCCAAAGAAAATAATCAGCGGCACTACAGGGCTTCTGGGGCTATCCACAAGAACACTTGCCCCCTGGTTGAAGGAGCGGTCCGCCCGCACAAAGACCCCCAGCCCTTCTCACCTCACTGGGCTGCTCTACGGGGACTCCGCTCTGGGCCCTCAGCTCCTCCTGGATGTCGCAACCTCTTGGGTCTCCTGGGACTTGGCAAAGGACATTGAGCATGCACCGCTCTGACTTCTCTGGGGCTCTCTCCGCTCATGAGAGCCCCGGGCAGACTTGCCGGCTTCTTCACTTGCGACGGGGGCAGGCACCGGCAATGTGCCTCGCGCCCCCTCCGCCATCTGCAGCTACTGGCTGGTGCCTGCGGGGCTCTCCCTCAACACTGGGAGCCCCGCACCCACAGGCACCAGCATCCATCTTCTCCGACGGCTTCTCCTCAGGTTTGCGGAGGCGGGGTAGGCTCCCAACCTCCTTAAAAATACGGACATCTTCCTTTGGGCACCAGCAGGGCCCTCTCCAGTACACGGGAGCCCTGCTGAAACCGGCGCCGCGATGCTCCTTCTTCTTCCGGTCCCGCCGCGGCCCCGCCCCCGTCACAGGCGGACTTGCCTGACTACCGGGGCGGCTGCGGTGGGGACTGCTGCTCAAATCTCCACAGCGTTAGGTGAGGGGTAGGCTTCCTCGGATTTTCACATACGGGGGCAAAGTCGCGGGGTAGCACCCGCAATAGGGCACTAAAAATAAAAATTATTGGCCACATAATGCAGGATGGGCACCTGCAGTTACACACCACGAAAATAGGCAGCCATGATGGGGGCATCCCCAGAAAGCAGCCCGAGCTGAAACGGCACACATAGAAGCACTCTCTAAGCGCCAGAGCAAGGTCACCAGCCTTCTCCCTCAAAAAGCGATCCCAGGGCGCTTAGGTCACAAAAAGCCTGGGCAAAGGCAAAGAAAGCAAGGCAAAGGGTCCCAAAAGTCCTGGGCAGCAAAGGTGGGGCAAAACAGCTCCCCCACAAGGAAAATCATCCAGGCATTCAGGGGCTGGGCAGGGCCCAGGGAGGCAAGCCTTCCCCTGGGCCCCAGCAGCAGCACGCCCTGGTAGTTTCAAGTTAGAAAAACAAGAACATTTTACAAGAGGTCACAGCCTCTTTTTATACCCAAAAATCCCTTTGTCTAGCAGGGTGTAGGCAATGTAAGAACCGGTTATGGGGAACTCCCTTTACACTGGCCAGGCTAGGGACATCAGACGCACCACAGGGGGTGGAGCCAGCATTGTGTGGGGAAAGCCTAGCCCTATTCAGGTCCCAGGTGCAGCCCCTCCCTCACATCAGCATGCTAATTTCAACACTCACCACTGGGGCAGACCCATCCTGACTCCTGGAGCCAGGCTCACCAGGCAGCTCCAGCCAATCACACGCCAGACACAAATTATACAAACATGCCAACTTCTAGAAGTGGCACTTCCACACTAGACACAATCATGCTGCATACATCATTGCGCAGCATTCAATCTCACAAGTTCGAACATACCAAACTCGACCCTGTACTCCCCACACATCAGGAACTACCTCAGTCACTCATATTACCCATGCATTCCTATTAGAGGGCAGGTCACTCTCACCACACACACTGAGAGCGCACGCACTTTACACTGGACCACAGTGAAAAAGGGTGCAGAGACCTAAAATCACCAACACCAGGTTACAGAAACAGGCTAGGCAAAAGCAAAAAGTTTCAGGGTGAACCTGCCAAAAGGGCCGGGTCCAACACATACCAACTGTAGCACACATTGTGCACATCAAAAATGAGTCCTAATATATTGAGGATTCATGGGAGGAAGAGAATAAGGAGTGTTTGCACACCTCACAAGTGATTGAATATAGTCTTAGAGCCCACGGTAGCTGGCTCTACTGGCCATTAAAGGCCCGTTCCAGAGTTAAACAAGGGAGCGGACCTTTAATGGCCGGTAGGGCCCGCTACGTAGGGCTCTAAGTCTATTAGAACATTTCGCCCCAGAGGGCTTTAATGAAGCACTCAACATTTCCATGTTCTAATAACTCTTAGAGATCCAGGCCCCAGCATATGTGATGGAAACAATATGAGGGGAAGGCATAGAACCAAGATATGGTGACACTCCCACTCCGCTACAGTACGCAAGCAGGTGCAGGAGAGAGTAAAGTCAATGATGTATAATGTGAAAATTGGTCTAAAAGGAACAGGGTTGAGACTTTGCCTCTGCCCCTTGTGGTGGATACCTTGTTTCTCATGTTAGAAAGCATAGTTTCTGTGCTTTTATTGTGGTGGAAGCCAGTCTGCGAATAGCTCAGATGTTTTCAATATGCAAAAAGAGTCGAGAGATGAAAACTTTGAGGTCAGTAGTTACTCTCTAACCTGTGCTGAAGGACAAAAGTAGAGAAAGTTTTGTGAGAGCAAAATACTTTTAGAGTTTATCACAATGCAATTCATCACACCTCATAAATAGAAAGTGTTCAGAGTAGCAGTTTTTAAATAAGGTATTCTCAATTTTGAGTGTGAAAAAGGGGCATATTGATGACTACTAGTCAATGATCTACATACACAAACCATGGAAACAGATACATGTTCTTCAATGATTACCAAGTTTATATTGTTTTACTGTTTATAGTATCACATTGTCACATATATTACATTTCCTACCACACCCAGGGTCAAGAGTTGATCTGATTGCATTAGGTTCCTGGGTATCCATTTCAGATTGCATGGTTGAAAACGGTGTGGATTCTTAATTGGTCCCAATGCGATGCAGCACACGTAATGAAATTAATTTCATTTATTTATTTGTATACTTACCTTCGTTAGGCCATAATCTGAAGTTTACTACCCCCCACCCTGCCCCTCTCCCGCCCTGCCTCAATGCCTGACAGCTTTCCCTCCAGGAGCCGCTACTGGGACTAGTAAATATTGTACCCTATGAGAATTGTTATATACTAATATTGACTGCATTTAGAGAATTAGTGAAAGGGTTTTAACTACAGGCTGTGCGTTCTGTCACATGTTTTATCGATACAATTGGTCCATACTAACTGGAGTTTAGTAAGACCCTTTAGTACCCCTGAGGCATTTTCTTGGACTATTTTGGTTGTTGCTTGAGGATTGATTATATATTATGTTCCTGGTCTTGGGTTTATAATAGGGGTGGGCATAGTTCGCGAAGTAACGCTACGCAAAGTGCACTTCGCACTACGCGAGCTACGCATAGAACTTCACGAACTGCGTAGTAGCATGTTTGCACTATGCAAGATGTCGTTTTCAATGATTGCACAGTGTGGACAAGCATCCGGCACTGTACAATCATTGAAAACGACTTCTTGCACAGTGCGAGCTGTACTTTTCTGCAGCTCTAGTAGATTTTTACTCGAGCTGCAGCTTTCTCAACACGGACTGCTTGTTTCTCACCACAAGCGGTCACGAGCATGCGCAACCCCTCGCAATGAAAAACCTGACCTCCCTGCGTTGAGAATCTCGCCGGGAGGTTTATTTTCCATGCTCTCGATCGCAAACAAGGAAAAAGTCTTGCGCGGAAAAAAGGGGGCTTGGCTTGTAAACTCATTCACTGTGGGTACTGCACTGCTTGACCGGGGAGCAGTCGTCTTTAACTGGGAAAATGTCACCTAAATGGAAAGGAGGGGATACAAAGGTGAACACAGTGAAGCAATTAACAAGTTCAACCCTGGATTGCTATTTACTTAAAGCAACAAAGGCAATCGAAAAAGAAATTGAGTTGGCCGAGCGACGGATGTCGTTTGGAGGAGGGGTGGTAAACAAGCAAGCAACCCCAGGTACTATGAACCTTACCCAATCCCCTACACCAAATGACATTGATGTTGATGCCAACATTGAGAGCAAACCATGTAATTTAAACTTGTTCCCAGTAGATGACACAATTTTAACCTTGGATCAACTGGGCTCAAAGGTGGGGGCGGCAGTAGGTCATGGGGGTGGTGCTAAGAAAAAGAGGTAAGTGAAACATACTGGTCAAGGTTCCTATATCCGTACTAGATCAAGGCATAAGGCAAAATAACTAGCATCTGATGAGGTTGACATAAGTGATGAATGTTCGATGACGAATGGCCTACTTATCCCAGGCAACTTAGATGCCTCCGTGCCCTGTATAGTGGATGCGCTAATTGTGCGCATTGATCAATTAATGTCAAAAATTCTTCTTCCGATAATTTCGAGATTGGAGAAACTTGAGGCATCTGTAGATCTAATGTATAAATGTGTCAAAGGAGTTTCAGGGCATGAGGGAGGCAAGCGTAATAATGGCGGAAGTGGCATAGAGGTCAGTTCAGGTAGGGAGCAAGGTCTCCGAGCACCCCCTAAAAGGGCCGAGGGTAAAGCAGGGCGGATGGATAAATCAAACAGTAAGTCCATACTAGAGCAACCCACTATACCTCCCAGTGTAACACACCCAACACAGGGAGGTCTTATCCATAGTGGAGTACAAGACCAGGTAAATACTCTATCTAGACCAGCAGGCATTAGTATCAACCTATGTAATGTATCTGGCAATAGGGGGGAAAGGTGATCTAATGAACCACCTAAATCCAACCCACAACCCGGGCCTATTGGAAATTCCAATGGCGCTAAAACAATACTACATCTTCCCCCTGAATGTTCCCCGTATGTGGTTGTGCTTGCAAATGTCGATCCCCTAATGGAAAACAAACAGGAATCTTTTATTGAACTAAAGAACAAAGTATGCCATTGGCTATCCCACCACACAAACTTCTCAGGTATTTTTTTCAGGATATCCTGTATGTAAGGCGGTGGGCTGGATTGGTGCTTCTGTGAAGTCTGTTGCTGGGGATTGTATAGCTATAAATTGCTGATGCCCACATATGGCCTTGTGCCTTCTAAGTTGGGGCTCCCAGCTGGAGGCACTCAAGGATGGAAGAGGAACTAAGTTATTACCCCTTCCTTTCTTTTATAGGCACTTTGTACAGGAAGTACGGCAGATTAAGGGAGGTAGGGCTCTCCCACAGCATGAACTTAACCCTAAGCCACCTCATGCACCTGAATTAAGAAATAGATTCCAACTGTTGTCAGGCCTGGATGATCTAGACTGACTAGATACGAGCAGGGACATTGCACCTCCTGAGTTAGAGGGCGCAAGAGGCACAGACCTGACAAAATCGATTGTCTGGCCTAGAGAGGTAGCTGTCATCCCTCTAATCCCCTACCGTATAATTCAACCTTTCGCTGTTACTGCCAGAAGGTGGGGGTGAGGGGAGGGCATCCCTCCCTGATAGGGATCCCGGGCCATAGGGTAAAAGGTCCAGGATCTGGAAATCATTTCCTGGAATGTGGCAGGTATTACACCGAAACTACACGATCCAGACTGGTGTTCCATGATGGATTCATTTCACATTTTCCTTTTGCAAGAAACCTGGGCAGTTGAAAAAGTGTACAGGGTTGGCTATACTACTTTTAGTATTGATGCCAAAAAGGGGCAAATGGGTCGACCTGTAGGTGGCCTACTGATTTGGATGAAAAACACAATAGCCTGCAAACTTAAAATTCTCGATTTAGGCTTGGTGGATATTTTAGGGCTGCCATTAGGGCTTGCAAAAGGGAAACCCCCAGTAAAGTTAATACATTTATATAATCGTTGTAGTAATCCACACAAACTTACTGACTCTATAAATACACTGTAAAACCATCTAGAACTAGATAGAGGGAACCATCTATTGATATTTGCTGGCGATTTCAATGTTCCGTTTGAGCCGGTAGATTATATCCAGGAACTAATAGCTGATGAGGATGAAGCAAGAGACATTAAGAAACTAGAAATCCCGCCAATAGAAAAGAGTACAAGGGTTGCACAACAGGTAATGTCCTTGACTATTGATTTTGGTGTTCTGGCCTGTAATTGCAAAACAACATCTGATAGAACTGCTTGCCATACATTCCAGAGAGGGCCAAGCAGATCCAGAATAGACTATATCTTGGTCGATATCGATCCATGGCCAAATGTAAAGGATATGATGGTCCAGAATAGGTCTGATAGCGACCATAATGCCCTTGTATTAACAATGTCCAACCTAGTAGCGTGGCAAAGGGAAACCTTTCAAAAAAGTGCTCCAGTGGCAGCAAGTAATAATGAGAAAAGGATAAGGTGGCCGATGATACTTTCTGATGGGGAGTCTCTCCCTAAGATATACCAAAAGGTTGAGCTAGTGCTTTCTGATCTTATGCAGATTAATGGTGGACTGGCAGATACCATGACAATCTTTTCACGTCTCAATGCCAGGCTTAGAGCCCACTTCTTTAGGGAATATGGAAAAATAATTCCTATAAGACACAATGCTCCCTGATTTAATAGGAACTGTGAACAAGCTAGAACTAATTTGATAACTGCAGTTAAAAATAATTCACCACAAGCCATTAAAGAAGGCAGGAAGAGGTATAAGGCTACGCAAGGGGAGGCAAAAAAGGAATGGGAGGGTGAAAAGTGGAGGTCACTTCTGGTGGCATCTAAAGAAAGAAATAGGTAAGTCTTTTGGCGTCTTATAGATAAACAGACGGCAAATCCCAAAATAGTGGAAAATATCCATCTGCAACCTCAAATTTGGGAGGCCTACTTTTGGAACCTGTACTTAGATCAGAGTGACCAGCCTGTTATGCCTCTGAGGGTAAATCTATCCAGGTTGACCTCGGAGGAAGATAGGCTGATCACAGTGGGTGAGACCATATTGGCTATAAAAACACTCAAGAAAGGGAAGGCACCTGGCTTGGGTAAGCTACCAGGAGACATGTATGGGGCGGAACCTGAAATCTGGGGTCCCTTACTTACTTCAGTCTTTAATGCCATTATGGGAGGAGTTCCGGGGTCATGGAAAGGCGCCAAAATCATCCCAATATACAAGAAAGGCGATCAGGGGACCCGGAAAATTATAGGCCAATTAGCCTCATAGATGTCACCCAGAAAATCTTTGGAAAAGTTGTCCTAGCCAGAATTCATCTATGGATCGAGGAACATAACATTGTCCACGAGCACAACTGATCAGGTGTTCAGATTTCTTATGTTAGTCTCAAAAGAAGTTACCATCGCTAGAGGCCACCTGCATGTTGTGTTTGTGGACCTTAAGACTGCTTTCAATTCCATTGATCAATCCATCCTGTGGTCTGTTCTGAGAGATATGGGCCTACCCTCATATTTAGTTGACATCTTGATCCGCCTGCATTTTAATACCTTTGCCAGAGTTAGATGGAACAGTGATGGTGGCCTAACCAGAAAGATCCCGATCCAAAAAGGTGTCAGACAAGGGTGTGTCTTAACTCCCACCCTATTTTCACTCTTTATTAATGGGATTATAGATGATCTCTTTGAGCCTCCTAAAATGGTGGGTAGGGTGGTACCCTGCTTGATCTTTGCGGATGATACACTCTTAATGGCTAGAACCCCAAGGGGAATTCAGAATCTACTAAGTAGTTTCGAAAGAGCTTGTCGAGCTCGGGACTGACGATTAATTGTAAGAAAACCAAGTATATGGTGTTTAACCCATATAAACGGATTGGTGTCAGTACAACGCGATGTATTACAACGCGTTCCGTTACAACGCGATTTTTACATCGCAAATACCATTACAATGCATGCCATTACATCGCATGGCATTACATAGCAGATACTTTTACAACGCATGGCATTACATCGTAAGTATAGGTAAGTATATCTTTTTTTAAAAAAATGTAATAAAGTTAATTAAATTAATTTAAAATAATAAAAATAATATAACATTTTTAAAACAGTAATTAATTTAATTATAGTAATTTAAAATAATATAATTAATGATATAAAAAAAATTTATAAATAGAAAATAATATAATGTAATTAATTACAATAAATATAATTATAATTTAATTAAGTTAAAAAAAATACATAATATAATTATATTTAATAAAATTAAAAGAATTTAATTAATTAAACATTTTTAAATAATATAATTTAATTATAATCGTTTATTAATATAATTAAATTAATAATATATTAATTTAATATATTTTAAATAATACAATTAATGATATATAAAAAAATTATAAATAGAAAATAATATAATGCAATTAATTACAATAAATATAATTATAATTTAATTAAGTTATAAATAATACATGATATAATTATATTTAATAAAATTAAAAGAATTTAATTAATTAAACATTTAATTTAATAAATTTAATTTATATAAAGTCGTAATACCCCTGTACCCCAAAACCCAAAACCTGCCCTAAAATCTAAAAACACCCCTGTACCCCAAAACCCAAAACCTGCCCTAAAACCTAAAAACACCCCCTGTACCCCAAAACCCAAACCCTGCCCTAAAACCTAAAAACACCCCTGCACCCCCTGTACCCCAAAACCCAAACCCTGCCCTAAAACCTAAAAACACCCCTGTACCCCAAAACCCAAACCCTGCCCTAAAACCTAAAAACACCCCTGTACCCCAAAACCCAAACCCTGCCCTAAAACCTAAAAACACCCCTGTACCCCAAAACCCAAACCCTGCCCTAAAACCTAAAAACACCCCTGTACCCCAAAACCCAAACCCTGCCCTAAAACCTAAAAACACCCCTGTACCCCAAAACCCAAACCCTGCCCTAAAACCTAAAAACACCCCTGTACCCCAAAACCCAAACCCTGCCCTAAAACCTAAAAACACCCCTGTACCCCAAAACCCAAACCCTGCCCTAAAACCTAAAAACACCCCTGTACCCCAAAACCCAAACACTGCCCTAAAATCTAAAAACACCCCTGTACCCCAAAACCCAAACCCTGCCCTAAAACCTAAAAACACCCCCGTACCCCAAAACCCAAACCCTGCCCTAAAACCTAAAAACACCCCTGTACCCCAAAACCCAAACCCTACCCTAAAACCTAAAAACACCCCTGTACCCCAAAACCCAAACCCTGCCCTAAAACCTAAAAACACCCCTGTACCCCAAAACCCAAACCCTACCCTAAAACCTAAAAACACCCCTGTACCCCAAAACCCAAACCCTGCCCTAAAACCTAAAAACACCCCTGTACCCCAAAACCCAAACCCTGCCCTAAAACCTAAAAATACCCAAACACCCCAAAACATATACATCAGTACCCCAAAACATATACTCCTATACTCATACTTATTTTAAAAAATACTTAAATTAATATATTTAATTTATAATATTTAAAAACGAAATAAATATTTTTTTATAATTAATAATAATTAAATCAATAATAACATATTAAATAAAATAAAATAAAAAATTAAATACTTACCAATACTTACGATGTAATGGTATGCGTTGTAATACCATCTGCTATGTAATGCCATGCGTTGTAATGGCATGCATTGTAATGGTATTTGCGATGTAATAGCTGCGTTGTAACAGCATTACGTTGTAAAAGATGCGTTGTAGCGGTAACACACCCATATAAACATGATAAGGGGAAATTATTGTTGGATTCCCAAGTCCTAGAGCGAGTTAAGGTGTACGATTATCTTGGAGTCCGTATTAGTAAGAATCTAGCATGGTCTTATCAAATTGAAAAGAGTACCATTTTCCTCCAACATATAGATAGTGTGATTGCTAAGAGATCCAGAACATCCCAGTTTAGACCCATTTTTCCGCTTTTTGTACAGGGCCAAGGGCCTGAGAGCGGCACTATATGGAGCGGAGCTGTAGGGTCTTGAAAATCTACAGGAATTGAATCTCGCTGAGAATAAATTCATTATGGCCATTCTGAATCTGCCAAAGAATACTCCCTTGTTTCCATTGAGATTGGTCCTGGGGCTCAGATCGATTGGCCACTTTGCAACCCTTAGAGCCCTGATTTTTTTGGATCAGGATCTGGGATAGTAATACACAAGTTCCCATAAAGGAAGCCTTGATATAGCTGATTGCTCTTCACAAACAATCAGGGCGTATAAAGTGGCTAAATTTGATCAGGGATTGGTTATTCAGAATACATCTGGCTTTCCTATGGGAGGATCCTGGCTCGATCAAAAGAAGTATGGATCCTACATTAAAACAAAGGTACTGGGAATTCCAAGATCGATCTAGTCTTGAGAGCAATGTACATGGCTCCTTAACATCTAGCTTTTTAAATGTGAAGGCTTGTTACGATTTTGAGGTATGTTTGGATGATATCGAGCCACCCCAAGCTAGAGTATTGTTTCTCCAATTTAGATATGGGACTTTGCCCATTAATAGTTGGAGATCAAAATGGAGAAACACTGGCTTGACTTCACTATGCCCTGCGTGCCTTTCTGCACCTGAGTCCAACATACATTTTCTTTTTCATTGCAATGCATATGATGACCATAGGAGACAATGGACTGTACCAGTTTGTAGGTTACTGTCTAGTAGTAGGACAGCCAAGGCATTTAGAATATTTTCATCTGACACCACGAGGGGTTTGGCTTTTGCTTTTTCCAGATATTTGTTATTTGCTTGGTGGAGGAGATCCAAGATAATCAAATCTGCTCTGGGGAGTAGAATATGATCTCGATATTGTTTATATAAATCTGTATTGACGCTGATGTATTGTAACTGTTTCTTTGAATCTGACTATGCCCATATAAGAACACATTGACAGATGAATTATGTCTGTTATTTGATTTGTTCATGATTAAGTTTGCTGCTAAAGGGTCTTGGGATCAAATGTTTTTTAACTAATATTTTTAAATTGTTGTTTTATGAAAAGTTTTTATTATCTTAAACTGTATTACTTGTTGCAATGATCAAGTGATTGATCAAATAAAATATTCTTCTTCTACACTTCTTGATATCAATATGTCTATGTTTGTATATATAGATCACTTTTGTGACCACTTAAAGTGATGAATATTGGAAAAACAATTCCTCAGGGAACAATTTCTGCGAATAGACTATTATACCCAGTTCCTTGAGGAAGATTGGGTTGCCCTATTGCATTAGAACTTTCCATAAGTGGCATTTTTATAATTGTCGTGGTAAATTTGACTTTACAATTAAAAAGGATGTATCATTACACTTCCTTAGGTACTAAAAAATTGTAGTTTGGCAATTATGTTTCTTAGATGTAACAAGGAATCTCCAATGTTAACCTATGAGAGGGTTAGGCCTCAGAGTAGTGAAAATGAAATGGGAGTTGTGTACATACTAGGGCATGTAAAAGTTAAATATGCACGCCGTGCCTTTAAATTACATAGCACCCAGCCCTATGGGCTACCAAGGGTCTACCTTAGGGGTGAATTATATGTAACTAAAGGGGAGTTTAAGGCTTTGCTAGGGGTAGTATATGCCAAGTTGAAATGACAAAGCATATTTCACACACAGGCTCTACAGTTGCAGCCCTGAGACATGTTCTAAAGGTCTACTTATGTGGGTGGCGCAATCAGTGCTGCAGGCCCACTAGTAGCATTTAATTTACAGGCCCTAAACTAAATATGCCAATTGTGGATAAACCAATGTTACTATGTTTAGGTGAGTGAGCACATGCACTTTAGCACTTGTTATCAGTGGTAAATTGCCCAAAATAAGAAAATATGGTAGATAAGCATTTTAATTGTCGCCTTTTTACGAAGAACCCCACTTTCCATTGTAATCAATATTTTTTAAATAGGGAGTTGGATCAAACTTGAAATGAATCCTCCTAACCCCAGTAGTAGTATAAAAGAATATGATAATTAAACAAAGAGCACAGACAGACCTTAGAGGGCATGCAAGAAAAGGATTATACACATTCTAGAATTGAATATATATTTATTCTCATGAAAAAAAGAAATTTAATTTTGACTTGAATATGCAAAAATTGTAATCTGTTCAAGCTGAACAGAAACGTTATTCTTCCTAATGCATTTCATTTTGTTCATTGCACGTAGGGTTCATCTCCGGGTTGAATCTTTTTAACATCTGCATTTTAATACAGCATTGAGAATGCCTGCCTTCGATGCCTGAACAACGTGGCAGACATTACATTCACTGCAACATTATGTGGTACATGTGCATTTGTTTAAAATGAAGCGCCTGGCCCAGAATACATATCAATGAAGGAATTGCACACAGCAGCACCCTGGTAAATGTAATAATAGTCATCCATCACATTATACGATTCATAGAAGCGGAACTATGTATGGAAGCAAGAATGTGAAATTCCACTGCAAAAAAATCTAAAACCTAAAGCACTGGTTGTTGCTACTATCACAGCAAAACATTCTGTTTTAAATGAGAAGAACAGATACCGTAATTCCTTGTAAAGTTAGTAAGGAATGGAGAACTGCCTTTTTAAAATCATATGAAAAAGAGGCAACATACAGAATGAAACATTCTTTCTCTTTCATGTTAAAAGACATCATTGTCACAGTATATCTGTTTGATTTTCAATTGTAATACCAAATTTATTCTACCATAAATGTTCTGATTGATGATACTTTGCTTTTAAATTTCATTACAGTATGTTTTCCCTTCTGGAAAAATAGAGTTTCCACATTAAGCCAGGCAATAACACTTTTACTGCAATATTCCCGAGGTTGCATAGCAAATGAAACATTAGTTACGCTGTAAAAAACGGTCTTGACATTTTTATGAAGTTAAACTATATTTAATCAATGATGCAAAGGAGTGTAACAAAACGTATAGATCTTTTCTGAGTTCTCGTTTAAGTGCATGGAGGTTAATTTTACGGCAAAACCGGAGGCTTGTATTATGAACTCTTTTTTCTTGTTTAATTATACAAGAGCTGAACAATTCAACAACTAAACACAGTAAACTACAAAATTGCAGTGGTGAGGTGGCTGCTTCAATACTAAAAATAACAATCCCTGAGCACATTTCCGTTTTGATGAAGCCTCATCATCAATACATGTGAGCCACAAGCCACAGAGTAATACCTGGAGATGCATTTACTGATATTTTGCATGGGGTTTGCATCACAAAAGTGATGCAAATACGTATTTTGAATTTACTTTGCACTACTTTGCATTGCTTTGCATCAAGGGGGCATTATGTGTGTGGTGCGCATACATTACCATGCAACCTCCCACAATTTGTTATACCAAAACCACACCTGATAATATTAGTAGACAGGTTCTGCATAGCCCACATCCAAAGTGGGAAAAGGCATTACATTTTCTACTTTTCCCTTCCAGTTGAAAAGCAATGCTAGGCATGACACAGACACCTTTGTAGTATGGCGAAAAGGTGTGTATGTGTGTGTGGGGGGGGGGGGTGGTCCTGGGTAGCTTCATTATGCTCTAGGAATAGATCAGGACAGTGCCATATGCTGTTAGAGATGATGCTTTCCTGATCCTTCATGTAATGCAGCAGATGTTTAACCTGCCTTCATTCTGATTGTGATGGTAATTCTAAGGATCATGTTGTTTTAAAGGAGAACATCCAGCCATTGTTTGATCTATCTCTCATTTAACAGCTGAATTCTGTGCACAGGAAACCCTCACCCCCATTGCTTAGTATATTAATTGCTGTATTTGAAAAATCTGTGCAGAATGTTCTCTAAATTTTGTTCTCTGGCCTCCCGTCTTCAATCTGTGAAAAAATTGTGGTCATCCCTATGATAACGTCCTTTGATAATTTTTATTTTCACCCTCGAAATAGCATGTTTAGCTCCTGATCCGCTTGCTATAAGACACTGTTAGAAGTTGTAGGTCTTCTAACAAATATTCTTTATAAGTTAGATAATGCTGGAATATCCTCAGTTCGTGTTAATGGAGACATTTTGTCAAATTACTTTCTGTCTTTTAGTGAACCTATACCTTAAGTGTAGAAATGGCCTGTTATTTAGAATTGATCAAGACTGTGGAACTTAGCAAATTCAAACGTGGGTCTGATAGCTCAGGAATCTGCATTTGGTGATCATTTATTCAGTAAATGAGAAAATATGTGGCAGAGTTTGTATTCATGGATAAGGTTTGATCATCTGCAGAGTAGGTGCATGCTTTTAGGTATTTTGCCAGGACTAAAAGTAGATGGGACCAATCTTGTGGATGAGAATAGCTTAGTTTTAGGATTCAGTAAGGGAGCCACATCTTTGGGCAACAGTCAAACCTCATTTCCACAGATAAATGGTGTATATATAGGGGGATATGGATTCTGTATGTTAATTCACACTGGCATAATTCTCAGTCAGTGTCAGCCTTTCTTCCCTCAAGTATTTGTAGTCAGGGAAGCTATATCTCATTTCTTTAGTGAGAACAGCATATATCCAGCTGCAACTGAAAAGCAAGATGAAACACCTAGCCCATAAAGTTGCAAATTTGTGCCTCCACTCCCTCTCGTCATTTGATTTGGTGCTTCCATATACTTGGCATTTCATATCTAAGCATGACTGTACAGTGCAGAGAAGGTCTATGTACATGCCAATGAAATTTGCTCTTTGTGTCAGAAGCTCTGCCAAACATTTTGCCTGTCCTTCGTCCACCCCTCTCACCACCAGCAGATTCAGCTGTTGTGCCGCTGGGTCACCGCTCCACCTCCTGAATTGGGGCTGACACAGCTGGCCTAATGGGAGGGCAAGCTCAGATAGCCTTTGAACACACCTCAGGTCTCAATTCTGCAATTGATTCCCACCAACACCCTGCCTGAGGTTGAAGGATGGAGATGAAGGTTTGGAGGCCCTAGTAAGCAGGGTGCTGAACCCAACCATACTGCACAAGCAAGCACTTTGAAGAAAACTGGCACAAGGCTGGACACTCTACTTCAGCGCCAACTGGCCAGGTCAAACTTGCATTTTTGCTTGGGATACTCACAGAAGTTGAGGTCATACAGATTTTCTGATTAGAGCAACATGGCATAACTCTGCCATATCCATCAGCTCTCCATACTCCACAGGTGGTAGCACAACATACTTTCTTCCCACTCTTGCTACTCTTCCCAAGATCCTCTCAGCGCCTTCCTGCACTCACCTGTCCAGATTCTCTAGAGCCGGTTCTCAAACCTGTGGTATCAACCAAGAGAGAAGGAGAAAGGGGTGAGAGGGAGGGGAGAACAGGAAGGATTGAGGGGACCTGACGATTTTGTGAGGACTCCTTGAAGACACCTGGAGGAGTGCAAGGTACCAGAGAGGAGCTGAAAATCACTGAGTACCATTCTCCAGGAATGCTGACTCTTGGAGGCAGACGTGCTGGACTTCAAACTCACTATTACTATTGAGAAGACAATGAAACAGCCAAAGCAGGCTAAGGGGAAGGATATATAACAAGATGTGACCTGAAAAGGTGCAGGGAAATTCTAGGAGCTCATAGCACCTACATTAGAACTTAGTTTCTGGTTGGCAGAGGTACGTACCCTGTCCAAGCAGTAACCACCACTCTAGTCAGGGTAAGCTGATAACAAACTAGAAGATAACCTGTGCTTACCCTCTGGTAGCTTGGCACAGAGCTGGCAGGCTTATCTAAATAAGCAATTTGTAAAGTTGTTGTGCAACACACACACAGTAACATAAAGACTCCACACAGGTGTAGAGAAATAAAACATATTTGTATGAGAAAATCAAGACCAAAATGACAAACATCAAATAAGTAGAACCGAAGTAATGAATATGTTATGAATAAAGCAAAAATAGTGCTTAGAAGTCATTAGCACTAAAAAGTTACTTAAGGTCATTCTAGATTGAGATAAATCCAAAGTTTAACCGACTACGATGGAGGGCAGGCTGGCAACAGGACACTGACAATGTGTCACTGATAAGTACCTTGGATGGAGCAAAGTGTTGACGTCGAGGACTAGAGGCACAGAGTTGAGGAGATGCTGTGTCATCATTGATAATGTGATGGGAGACCAGCGTCAGTGCCAATCCATGCCGTCGATGGAAGCTTCGTTGAAGAACCCCTGGAAGTTGCAGGCACTGTGTCGACATTGAGCTGCACTGTCTGTTGTCGTCGAGCCTCAATGGCTGTAGAGATGCTTACGTTGAGCAGCTACTGTGTTGGCGTAGGACGGTGATGCGCTGGTTCCGATTGGCTCAGAGCCGCTGCTGAGTCGATATTAGTGTAGAGAAGCAGCAAAAACCCACTTCTGAGGCCCAGGACTGGAGTCCAGCAGCACCAGCTGAATTGCAAGAAGTATTTTATGACCCTGAAACTTCAGAAAACAGGTTGCAAGCCAGAAAGCCCTTGGAGTCACTCTGGTTTATAGTGAGACGGGTCCAGTCCTTATCCTCAGCAGGGAGCAGAGCAGCTCAGGAAATCAGTGAAGCACTTCCTTATAACATTCAGTCAAGCAGAGTGTCAATCCTTGTAGCACAGTAATCCATACTATTGGTGTGGTGACAGAGCACAGCCTATTCAGATGTAAGTGTCAGATCCCACTTCCCCTTCCTGCTCAGGATGGCTATCAGAGTGCAGATGAATGCAAATGAGTCCTCTGTCACACTTACCCTTCATGTGTTTGTGGTTGTCTAGACAGAATGCACAAAGTGTAGCTGTCACCCATGCATTCGAAACAGGCTGCAGGCACACAGAGCAAAGTCAAGAGCAGAGAAATGTCGACTTTCTAAAAGTGCAAAAACCTATAGGGGTTAAGCCCAACGGACCAGGCCAGGTAGGGCTATTCAAAATTCATAACATAAAACAATGAACCCGGCTCCGTACTACCGTACACTCCTACTACTCATGGAGTAACAAACAGTCAACTCTTTTATCTGTCGAAATGCAATTTTTATTAGACCATTCCTGTTTCTTAAATTAAAAAATGGATCAAAACTATTTTTTGAACTGCAAAAGAAACACAGACCTATCAAATTCACACAGGAACTTACACGTATATACAATTCACAATAACATACACTTAAAGACAAAAATGGACTTAAGCACTGTGAAAAAATGATTGGCAACAACTTGCAACATGACAAAATCATCAAATGAATTTATACATGAATCTGACGCAAAACACATTTTTTGAAAAATGTACATCATATACAAAATTAGTAATAAACATGAAAATATCCAATATTATGAAACACATGTGTTATTCCAACTCCAGCGTCAAAAGAGTGTCTGAATAGTGTATCAATCCTTCATCCAATAATGTCCCTTAACACTCGCCGCATTCAGAATTAACTAAATGCCTCCCAAAATGCCAACGCGTTTCAAGACCCAGACGAATAGTACTGGGACAATCATCAGGTCTTCATATAATGGGATCAGATATTCTGTTTTCTAGAGTTGGAGTGGCCGCTCCAGCTCGTTTACTCCAAGAGTTTTTGGCTTTTCTGTAACTGGACTCGTTTATGTTACTGCGTACAAGGCCCCCTTAACACTTTGCCAGTATGGATTTCTTTGCTGCAGAGTATGGGCAAGACTGAGTTAATTGAAGACTCTTTATTTTTACCGCATCCTCACCAATTTGGAACTCTGGATGTAATGGTCTTTCCTCATGCTCAAATACGGGTGTGCTTTCCCTCACAGGTATTATTTTGCGCTCCAAAACGAGAAGGAATATTCGACTTGTGCACCATGCTGGTTGTGACTCAACCCGGCATCTCAAACCAGAGCCTGATCCTGGAAAAGAATGCTGTGTGTTTCAAATGCGGGGTGAAGGATTTGGTCTAATTTTCCATACACTCCACAGGATTAGTGCTCTCGATGCCTTCCGGGAGCCGAGCACATGGATATTGCAGTGTTGTGAGGGGCCCTCCAAGTCATCTATGCGCTCTTCCATTTGGTAATGCGACCATTTGGTGCTTGCTAATCGACGGCTTCATAGTTGCTATTCGTTTTTCATCATCCAACACTTTGTCCGCTAGTTTGCGGTGATCATCCCTGAGGAGGCTGATGTCTGTGGTCAGGGTTCCGAGCCTTTCTTCCATGGAAACCCAGGAGTGTTCAGTTGCGGCTAACACTTTGTCCAATTTCTCCGTAAGGGTTTGATCTGTTGAGGTTGCTGCTTCTTTAGAGGATTGTTTGATGTTTGACTGGTTATCTTGCGTGGTGCCCGTTGCTGCCATATTTACTGTGGTTCGTGGCTTTCCCATTTTGCAGGTCCTGGGCAACACACACAGAGTTTCTTCTGTTGACTCTGATGTGATTGTAAGTTCCTTGCGCTAGTGCAGCTTGCACTAGATGGTAATGGTGCACTGGGATTCGTCTAATATATTGGACACGCTTCAGCAGGGATCTTCTGGTGGCTGTTCATCGTTCAGTATTCCGAGCCAGTTAGACTTCACTTTTTATGTAGTGGCCTCTTATCCCGACGTCACCACCCTTCTTCAATCCGGGAGCATTTAATGCGCCTGCTACTGTTGCCGCCCGGTGGTTAGTGCTATTGTGTCTCAAGACTAGGTGCGGTCAGTTCAGGGGAGCTGCGGTCGCCGTCCATGGTGTGCGAGTTTCCCACTTACTGTGTCATCCGGCCCAACGCGGATCTGAGTCCACATGGCCTCCACACGTTTTTGGGAGTCCGAGGGGTTGGGGCAAATAGAGGGTCAGGCCATCACCCAACCGCGGCCCCTTGAGTGCCTAATCCCTCGCTTTTACCGGCTGCTCCCACTTTCCGCCCACCTCTGCTCAGTTGACCACCTATTGTGAGGCAGGTCCCACAAGGCAGAAGCGCACCTCCGGATTCCAGCAGGCGCCGTTTAGGGTCAGGCGCCACTCGTCATTGGGCATCCCCTGTCTGCTTCAGTGCGCAACAGTTTAGCACTCCCCCCTGAACCTAGTTCTTAGTTTCTTTTCTTTGCTATGTTTGCCCCCTCCTCTTGTGCTGATTCCGGTCTTGAGCCTCAATGTGCTCTGCCTCCGATACTAATTCCAGATTCCGTTGCACACCATTTTAAGGTTAGGTATGCCTGATGCAGCAGCACCACCATGCTTCAGTAAATGGGTGATAAGGGAGCACCCCCGCTGACCTCCGCTTTGTTGCTGTAACGGAGCTCTTCACGGATCTAAATCGCCAGCCTGTTAGGGTCTAGATCATTGTCTGCCTCAGGAACTGTTTGGTGGGGAAGGAAGGGGGACCAGGTTGTCGGTCCGGTACCACACATTCTCACGTCCGCTGTATTGTCCCCCGCTGTAGTCTCTGGGGTGCCGTCTGCTAAACCCCCACTCTGGGATGAAGTCCTGTCCCCGTGGACCTCGTGTTGTGCGCCCCGTAGTCTGTTGCATGCTCAGCCAATCGGGAGCGGGCTGGGTGTCGCTGGCCGCCATCTTGCTCACAGAGCTTCTTCCAGGAAAAGCTCTAATCCGTTGAAGGTCCACACTGGGGCAGGATCTAACCCCAAGCGCTAGACTCCCTCCACATTCAGACACCTGCACGTTCGTTTTCCGGTGAATTTGGCACCATGTGACGGGCGAGTTTCGTGCCTGTATGCGGACCCTCAGCACAACCTGTCTGCCATCATGGCCTGCCTGGCCACGCCCCCCTGGCCCCTGATACTATTTATTTCACGAAACACCTTAAATCATCAAATATTTCCAACATGGACAGCCCTGTTCTTTCCTCATTGCCCATTTTTTAACTTCATCAGATAGGTGATTTAAGTGCCATTTGGCTATCCGAGTGAACTACATCTAGCCACCTTTCATGAGGATATGACCTTTTTCTGTAAAAAGTTTCCCCCACTACCCCGTAATACAGAGCTAGACTAGTGTAACTTGAAGGTCAAATTCACATTAGAGGGTCTGAGAATGTTGTGTTTTAGAATGATATGCAAAGTACTCCTCTTCAGTTATTGTATTCTAAATCAACTGTTACCTTGCTCTAGTCTACTAAGCTTCACATATAGTTTTTTTGTGCCCTGTTCAGTAGTGGTTGGCAGTAAAACGTTTTAACTTACTACAGAGACTGCCAATTTTGTAGACAAATCACCCAATGAAGCTGCATCAACCAGTAGCAGTCAAATGGCCTACTGTCTTGAGAGTGACCATCAGGCCAGTTACTTTTTTCTGAAGCCAACAGCACCAATCATACTTTAGCTCAAATTACAGTGCAGAGTTGTATGACATTTGACAAAGCTCAGCAACTGAAGTTGGCTGAAAGTGAGTGAGCAGTGTCATATTTACTATGCTATGATAGAGTTCCTTGTCCCACTGTCAAACTTTAGGCAGGCATACGCCATGAAAATACCCTTGCACCGTAGTACTAAGGTGTGTGCTTAAAGTCTAGTACAAGTTTTGTAATGGAAGGGTATCCTTCAGTGTGAAAAACGTTTGTTATAGAGTTTAAAACATTTACAAAGATGTATATGTTCTGTGCAGTAGATCTCATTTGCGAAATTGGTAAAGTTTAGAGAAGATAAAACTTTTCAACAATGTTACTCCTGCCTTGAGGACACTTACTTTGTGAGTTCAATGATGTGGCATTTTTCTTCTTAAAGTAAATTGGTCTGTTCAAAGGGATATAAGGGCATTCCCATAAAAACACTCACTCCATTTTATTTTAGTGCTGTTTTTCAGCCTTAACCAAGATTTTTACTGGATCGCACACCCCAAAACAACACTGTATACCAGACTGCATCCCAAAAGTGATGCAAAATGTCAAAGTGTTAGACCTTCTGGACCTACTAGTCTTGATGGTGATGGTTAAAAAATTGGGAGAGGTTGAATGTCACTTATTGTGGGGGTTGCTGTGCTCTTAGAGTCAATTATACTGTGTCCATAGTTGCTGTCTGGTAATTTTTTCATTAAGAGTTGGTTTGCATGACTCTTAACTTGTTCTGCAGTATGCAGTACTCAAGTTATGGGTGCTTTGCTAGGCTATCTAACCAGAAAGGTGATAACTGTTTTTCATTCTTGCAAGACTGACTTTGTCGAAGACTGAATTTGTAGTATAAGTAGTAGGAGCCATTTCAGTCACACAAAGATTTGTCCATAATCCTCTCTGCATTCAAATCCCCTATAGTTTTGGGCCTATGCGAAGAACATCAACAATATATATATTTTTTGTAAGTGTTCTGCATGTAACACATCAACCTCTGTCTCATTCAGTTTATGGGTTGTTTTGTATACATTTGTTTCATACATTCCATCCAGACAGTCATTTACTTAACTGACTTCAAAATGTCCTTTAATTTGAAAAAGGATATTTATTTTATCCATACAGAAAGTACAACAGCTAATTGAACTGATTTAATCTAGCAGCAAAATCTGAGCAAATGATTCCTTTGACGAAAGCATAGGATCCGTCACCACTGATTTTTTTTAAGGGATCACCATCGCACTCGTTTTATGCATTGTGAATTGCAAATATTGGATTTACTGTATGTACACAATTAGATTAGCATGTTGAGGGTGAAGTAAATTGCCAGCTGGTTCACTAATCCGTTGAAGATGCTGCAGTGTTTTATTGCACAGGCTAAAGAATGCATAAGCAATATGCTCATTTTAGTTTCCCTTGAATATTTTTGTACTTTGAGAACTGTAAAGCACTTAACAAGTCAATTTGCATTCCCGCTACAAAAATGTGTCTGGAGTGTTTAGTTATTTCCAGGTAAATAACATCTAATTTTTACAATCCTTTGCATGTTTTTTAGTTCTTTGTATATTTTATTTTCTTTCCAGACTCTAAGTTTTGAACACAACCATTGTTCTGAACGTGTTTGATAACTCTTGCCAGCTTTGAGAGGCCTGTCTTCATCAATAAACTTCATACAATTGTAGTTTGGATAATGTCTGATTCTTAAGGGGTAAATTTAAAAAGAAAGGACTACTGGCAAATGTTCCATTTCAAAATGCTGATGTTTTGTTCCTTGTACAAATGCAATCAAAACAGAGTTTATGTCCAGAGCAATACATCTAATTTGATTTCCACCAACAAAAATAATTAAAGAATCAATAAAATACATAACAATACTTAATACGTGATTTTTAAAACAACTATGTTTTTGCAAACAATATCAAAGACTTTAAAAAAATGATATTTTACTTACCTTAAAATGTATATTCTTGACAACGATATTCTTGTTGACGATATTTCCATATCATGATACTTTGGACACAATATTTTGGTGTCGCGATATTTGTACTTCAATAATTTGTCTAAATACCATCACAGAGATGTCCAGTCACCAAACCTAGAGGACACTGGTCAACATTTACTGAGACATTTCTGCAGCATTTTGCACCCCATTGTCATTCAACATGCAAAACACCTACCTTTATGCAAAGATGTTTTCAATCAGTTCATGCTTCTCTTTCATGCCATCTTCTTCATCATTGTCACCTTCCTGCGGTCTGACTCCAACATCACCCTCAGCCTGTTCCTGGAGGTAATCATCTCGGGCAAATAGGATGTTCCTCTGTAGGCCAATGTTATGATGAATACAGCATAGTGACACATTTTGCAGATTTTGCCAGCAGACGATAGTAAAGCACAGCTTGTCTTATTGAATCCTCTGCAGAGTAAATTCTGTAAACCAAACCTCTACTCAACAGGTCCCCTGTTCCATTGTAACCGGACTCCAGTGCATTGCCAGGTTCCTCAATGTTGTGACTAACCATGAACTACTGGGATATCCGAAATCTTGAGAAACAACTAAATATGATGTGAGACATTAGTAGTCTACTAAATAAATATATCACTCCAGTCTTACACATGGTAATGTAAATCATCTTAGCAACAAACCAAGTTCCTTTTGATGCAAAGTTTGCCATGCATAGTGGCACCTTTAATTCAAGGGTGGGCTCAGGGAGCCTTGCACAGACACTAGTAAGTTAGCGGTTAGCAATGCAAACCACCTGTACATTAAATAAATTAAGTTCTTGATGTTGCACCTGGTTCCAAACATGTGGTTGTACTAATGCCAAATGAGTGCAATTAATGGCACTAGTTGTTTGTGGTATTTCTCCCAAAACATCAAACTCTCCATTGAAATTATTCACCAATTCTACATCCACAGGCACATACAATAAGTATATTTAGGATCACTTAAAGAACTTTGGTGGAGTGGGTGGATCTAAGCCACAAAGAAAGTGACTGCTTTTGAGTAATTCTCAAGTGGCCCTTCCAAGGGAATAAAACGAACAGCATGATCCTTAACCTCTTTCACCCCTTCAGACCCTTCTCCCCTCCAGATGCCCATAGGGGGCGCCCATTGGACACTCCCTCCTCTGGCACCCTTGTTTACCTGGACTCTGTACAGCAGCCAAGGAGAGTTCGGTGTGGCCTCACTGAGCACCGATGTTTCAAGCCAGGAGCAGCCTACTTCCACATTAACATCTGGTAGGTGCTGATGCTGTTGATCACTCCATAGTTGGCAAGCCACCTCCTGAGATCATCTTTCTCTCTGGGACACTGGCTTGACCCCGCCGCTCCTTCACCTCGTGATTCCGCTCTACTCTGGCTTGCGGATCATCCCACTGTGACCTGATGCTGAGGGTTGGGTGCAGTCCTCCTTGAACCATTATGGCTGCCCTCTATCTGAGTTGCCGGCCGGCCTTCGGTTCTTCTTACCTTTATGACGGGAGTGGAGAGCAGCCCATGAAGGCAGCTCCATTGATCTGGAGATACTGGTGCTGCTGTGTCATTACTAACTGGCAAGCAACCTCCGGGGCCATCTGTATTTAAAGGGATTACTGAGGCGCCCGCTGTCCCTAACTCATAAACAAACCAGTAATCTCCTGCAACTCCTCCATGGTGAGGCATCTCTTCTGGGCACTTTTCCAGCAGCTGGTGACCTGGATTTGCTCAGGAGGTGCTGGTGCAGGCTTCTTGGATTGTTTACAGCAAGACTTCTCCTAGGTTGTAACGGAGGGTTAAACCAGCCCTCATCTCCTTTTCACTTTCTTATGTTTTCTGTACAAGATGGGCCCTGATGTAGAAAGTCATCTTATCTGGCTTAACAGGAGCAGGCAGGAAACCTCCATTCCCTTTCCCCAGAAGGTCCTGCCATTTCTCAATCTATTGGCAAGCCACCTTCTGGGAGTGGCCCGCTACTGCCTAATGCTCAACCTACTCCTTCGTTCTTGCTGTCCATTTTTGAATGACGGGGAGAGTCCTATTCCTAGAATGCCATAGCCCCCCATCTGCACTCCTGATGTGGATTTCTTCATATTACTGGATGAATACAGCAGAGGGTGTAGTTTATCATACCCTCTACTCTCCATTGAGACCTCGTTACCTGTCTGAATCATCATAGATGTACAGCAAAAAATTACAACTACAACTTACATTTGCATAGGTGGCCAGACCCAAGCAGTCTGTGGATCTGGTTCTGCATACAATGTCCTATGGTGTGGCGCTCGAATCCATCATGGCCAAGATCAAACCTATTCAATCTACTATCTTCACGGTCAAACACTCCATGCTGAAAATGATTAAGGAACTTAAGACAACTATGGGTAAAATGTTGAATCTTTGGCATAGACTAGATTAGACCAATAAACCTCAGGAGGATCTAGATCTCATAGTGACAGAGGAAACAACATGGAGTACGGAACTCTAGAATACTCAAAAAAAGCTTACAAATATGAAGGACAGGAGTCGTAGGAAAACTATTTGGAGGCTACTAAAGATGTTTTGGTCTTTCTCCAATCATTTCTTTTGGATCTCACTATTCTAACCTTCACACCTCCCCTGGAGATTTAGGGTGCTAATAAAATGGCAACATATACAGCACCTACTAGTACTGCACTAAGGCTGATTATTGCCTACTTTCTATGATTTTATCATGCGTAAGCCATTCTATCTGATGTGAGATGACATGACCTATAAGGACCAATTCACTACCATCTATGCTTACTTCTCCTATGAAGCCCACATTACCTGGAAGAAGTTTCTACCCTTAGGCCCTGCTCTCATGAAGCACAATCTATGCTTCTGCCAGTTGGATACAGCACTTATGTTTGTCACTGTGAACGGTCAAACCTGTAATTTTTCGTGATCCAGCAGAACTTTGGCTGGAAAAAGAAGCGGCTAACTCTGTAGACATGGACTTGACTTTTTGGAGCTTCTGAACCTCCCTCGATCTCAGACTGTTAGAAAATGGGTTTCTGGTAACCCTGGTGTTAAAATCCGCTCCGCTCGCACAGTTTTTTTTGGTTGCGCTTTCAAAATGCATTTTTGTGCGCGCAGTAGCGACATACTGAGATCACTGCGTTCGTCGACGAGATTTCCTATCCGTTTTTGTGCATCATAAGAATTTGGTAGCCGGCCACCCGATCGTGAAACCTTCATTCGGACGTGCCATCGAACATCCGGAGGAAGTTCGACGAAGCTTGCGATGCCGAACATGCAGAAATTGCAATCTGGAGAAGAATATCTCTCGAGCAGCATAAAACCTTCTCGAAAATGATTATTTGGACGAAAAAAACTCCTCAGAATGACATTTGGCCGTCCTTTTTTGTTCAAGGAGTCCTTTTTCTTTTTGTATTTATTTTTTTAAGGGGAAGGAAGTGCCCCAGTGTCTCCAACTTCCTGTTCCTGTCCAGCGGACTCCCCCCAGTGCTTTGTCCATGTCCTGTTCACTTTTCATTTGGTTTTGGAGCTGGAAGAATCACTTTTTGTGTCTGCTGCATTATATATCATTGGATTTAAGGTCTTTTGGATTTGAGATTTTACAAGTAAGTTGTAGAATTAGTGTTGTTTGTTTGATTGGGGCATTGCAAGATGCAACTACAATTTGTTGTACTTTTCCTCAGTTTTCTCAAATTTATAGTGGGTAGCCAGGAGGCCGAGAACTACTCATGGGTGAATGAAACAACTATCTCTATGGTGTCTGTTGATTTTAAACATAATTCAGGGCACGGATGGCTTTGGATTGAATTGCAAAATTTGATTATTTGGGGGTATTTTACTTTTTTGGTGTGTGTTAAATAAATGTCTTTGTTGGATGTGTGTGTGTGTGTGTGTGTGTGTGGTGTGGTTGTTGTTGTGTAACTTGCAAACCTTGTTTAGCCCTGTGGATTTTGTTTTTGCACTTTTGCATTAAAGCTGTGTTGTTTAACATGCCTCCTTTGCCTGGTCATTTTAGGCCTGCTTGAGTTCAATGTTTTCCAGGCATCCTGCTTGTTGTGACTGTGAGTGACCATGTGGCTGGTGACCATTTAGTGGTGGTAGTTTAGTAGTGTGCTGCTTTTGCTATATACGGTACAAAAGGGGGTGGTAATGGATGGAGCATCTGAACCAATCAAACACTCACACCCAGTCAAAAGATCTGGGTTTAATCCATCACCGTTCTTTAGCCCACTCTGCCACCCCAGTTCAGACATGGCTATATGCAAATCAGTCTGACCCTGTGCCTCATGGGAACAGTCTAGCCCAAACTGCCAAGCCATGCCTTCCCTGGACCGGAAACAAGCTTCTGAGGACCTGTTTCTGGCATTCCAGCCGTCTTCAGCCCGGCTTGCTTGAATCCAGTGGCAAAGTGAGCAAGGGACTCACGTCTGAGCATACCCTGCCACACTTATGGCGGCCAAAAGCGGTACAAAAGGGGGTGGTAATGGATGGAGCATCTGAACCAATCAAACACTCACACCCAGTCAAAAGATCTGGGTTTAATCCATCACCGTTCTTTAGCCCACTCTGCCACCCCAGTTCAGACATGGCTATATGCAAATCAGTCTGACCCTGTGCCTCATGGGAACAGTCCAGCCCGAACTGCCAAGCCATGCCTTCCCTGGACCGGAAACAAGCTTCCGAGGACCTGTTTCTGGCATTCCAGCCGTCTTCAGCCCGGCTTGCTTGAATCCAGTGGCAAAGTGATCAAGGGACTCACGTCTGAGCATACCCTGCCACACTTATGGCGGCCAAAAGCGGTACAAAAGGGGGTGGTAATGGACGGAGCATCTGAACCAATCAAACACTCACACCCAGTCAAACGATCTGGGTTTAATCCATCACCGTTTTTTAGCCCACTCTGCCACCCCAGTTCAGACATGGCTATATGCAAATCAGTCTGACTCTGTGCCTCATGGGAACAGTCCAGCCCGAACTGCCAAGCCATGCCTTCCCTGGACTGGAAACAAGCTTCCGAGGACCGGTTTCTGGCATTCCAGCCGTCTTCAGCCCGGCTTGCTTGAATCCAGTGGCAAAGTGAGCAAGGGACTAACGTCTGAGCATACCCTGCCACACTTATGGCTCAGACGTAGGCCCAGAACTACTCATTGGTGCATCAAACAACTTTCTCTGTGGTGTCTGTCGAATTTAAACATCATTTAGGGCATGGATGGCATTGGATTGAATTGCAAAATTAGTTTTTTGGGGGTATTTTACTTTTTTGGTGTGTGTTAAATAAATGCCTTTGTTGGATGTGTGTGTGTGTGGTGTGTTTGTTGTTGTTTAACTTGCAAACCTTGTTTAGCCCTGTGGATTTCAATTTTGCATTAAAACTTTGCTCTTTATCACGCCTCGTTTACTAGGCCTGCTTGAGTTCATTGTTTTCCAGGCCTCCTGCTTGTTGTGACTGTGAATGACCATGTGGCTGGTGGCCATTTTGCCGTGGTAGATTAGTAGTGTGCTGCTTTTGCTAAATATAGGCCTGCATGTCTTTCCTTTGTTCCTCTTGGCCGTGGGTGGATTTCCCGCGCTGTGCAGGAGAAGTAAACAGTGGGCGGGATTCGGACGGCTCCTGGCCTTCGTGCGCACCATGACACATGACGGCCGTGGGCCGTCATGAGCACGCAAGGGGTTAATGCCAAATAGGTTCCACTTCCATTACATTTGTATTTTTGTTTTTGTTCTTCTTCTTTCCTATACTTCCTGAGTGTACACAGTAACAGTATACCATGAAAGCCCTTGTTGGCAAAGTCTTACAAATGGCTAGACTGTTGTTTTTTTGTAATAACTGAATTAATAAAATGTAATAATATAACACTAACATGAGTGACCACCACACACTAAGTTATATATTATATGTGTTTGTTTGTACTAGTAGTAATTGAACTCAACAACAAATTCAACATTTCACTGATGTTCTTCTGGCATCTATGCTTTTAGGTACTCAAAAGACCGAGGAGGAGGTGTCATCATCACCCGTTGAACTGCCAGACAGAAATCCTAGTCCATCAATTCTTCTTCAAGCCCCCTTCTGATTATCTAGATGCCACTTGGAAGTCACCAGCTCTGTCTGAGAGTGAGGCACACCACGTGACAAGGCTAGGGAAAAGGAAGGTTCCAGAAAGCCTTACAGTTAGAGAGGTAGATGTACAAGCGGAGGATGATGATGAGCCAGTCCTCATGAACATCACTCCCGCCCCAGTGGAGATGGAGACAGACATTATTACCCATTCCCAAGTTGCTGTGAGGGATGTGGCACGGACACCACCAACGCAGGTAACACCAACACGACCTCCAGCTTCCAAATTTGCATTTGCAAAGACCCGGCAGGGGCCTACATGCAGCACAACCACCACCTCAGTAGTTACTGGCACTGCACAGATTCAAATTCCAGGCACACCCTCCAGTTCATCCGGCATTGCAAGTGGCACCTCCAGCAGCGCAATAAAGTTCACCTCCCCAGTTTGGGACTTCTTTTCGGTTAGCAGTAAGAAGGAGAACACTGCTATATTCTCCATTTTTCGACATGGTGTTAGTCAGGGTAAGCTTGGTACAAACTATGGTACTAGAGGCCAAACAACCCATCTGAAAAAACACCACTTGATCAAGTGGTAGGCGCACCTTAGCAGACACAAAAACTGCACCCATTTCTGTTGGTGGGGATGAAGAAGTAGAAGAAGATATGATCGTGGGGGAAGGTGAACAAGAGGGAGACATTTTCTCTGGTACACTAAGTATACCTGATCCCAGCAGTGCACTGTTACTGCCCACATCCTCATCCTCATCTGCCTCAGCAACATCTCAGTGGCACTGTAGTAAGAGTCAGGCTGAGACACCAAGGCAACAGAGTACCTCAATGAAAACAAGTGCATCATTGAGCCTACCTGGCTTCAAGAAATCACCTGCATCAGCGACACCAGCTATCTGCCCAAAATGGAAGGTTCCCAGCTGGTCCTATTTCGCCAGAGTTGCTGTTCTAGCACTACATCATTACATGCGGGAATTGCTTGGACAAGCTTTGCAGCAGAGTGCTGTTCACAATATCCACCTGAGAACAGACATGTGGACCAGTTGCCAAGCCGCTGATTACATGTGCATCCCTGCACACTGGATCTCTTTTTTGGGGGTTTGAGAAAATATATCTACAGTAGGTGTTGGTGACACTGCTGAGATTTTTAATGCCACTCGTATACATGCAACTGTAGCGAGGTTCGCCATGGAGAAATCTCATACTGCTGCAAACATTTTGGAAGAGTTTAACAGCAAGGTCTTTGAATGGCTGCACCCAAGAGAGCTTAACATTGGTTTTGTTGCCACGGACAATGGCAGTAATATAGTTAAGGCCATGCGCACTGGTGGCTATTTCAGGGTCCTGTGTTTGGCACACTACATTAACATCATTGTTCAAAACTTTCTTAAAAAAGAAGACCGAGTCAGCAACTTACTGACCACCTGCAGAAGAATATGCACATATTTCAGCCATTATTTTAAAGCCTAGAAGCAGCTGAAGATCATTCAATATGAGCAAGGAATGCCAGTCAAAGCACTCAGGTAGGAAATGACAACACGTTAGAACTTAGTTTATTACATGCTTGATTGTCTGTTTGATCAGTGCAGACCAATCACTGACTATGTCATGCAAAGACTAGGGGATGCTACTGTGAAAGGCATGACCGCTGAGAAGGACCAATGGGGCCTAGTTAAATGCCTGTCAGAGATGCTACTTCGTTTCGAGCTCTTCAAACATGAAGTCAGCAAGGCGGACTGTTCTGTAGGCCAAGCTATCCCATTGTTGCACATGCTAGAGTAGGCGGTGTCTGAATCATACAAATGTGTGGAGGAAAAAAGAAGCATATGAGTTGGTGAGGAGCATAGCCCCTTGCTTAGCTGAAAATGCAGGGTGCAAACTAGCATTTTGTCAGACAAAGATTACATGTGTGCCACAATTATGGATCCACGGTACAAATCAGCACTGAACACTAAGACATTAATTCCTTTTTCAGAATTGGATGTTGCCAAGTACAAAACTTGGATAGCTAAGGCAGCCAGTGACTTGGAAAATTACCGGCTGTTAATTAAAGGAACGATACTCCAACCCACAACAAGTACTGCAGCAGGGCATCCGGCGTCAAGTTCAACTTCAGAGCCTGAGGGCAGTGTGTTTGACTCACAGCATTCACCAACAACAGCAAGAACAGGATCATCAGCCCCAGTAAAATCTGCAAAGGATTGGAATCTACAGCAAGGGCTTGTTAGGTCCAGTGCTGATGCAAAGGCAAAAGAGGCCCAGCACAGCGGAGCACCCGTGAGCATTGAGAGGATGGTCCAGGCCTATCTGAAAGACTGAACGGAGGTCTTCATTGACCAAAACCCATTGGTGTATTGGTATGGAAAAATGCACTACTGGCCAGTGCTCAGCAGGCTGGTTGGCAATAACTATCTGGCTTGCCCTGTCATAAGTATCTCTTCTAAGTGTGTTTTCAGTGCTGCTATTGCCATTTTAACAGTAAAAAGGACCAGTCTCTTGCCCAAAACCGTGGAGAGGTTAACCATGATCAAAATGAATCAGCACTTTATGGCACCGAATTACAAAATACGTGAATCACAACAGGAAGACGAGGACAGCGAATTAGGTGATTGAAGTAGTGTATCAGATGATTACCTACTTCTGGTTGAACCATAGAGTTTGAGGATGAGCAATACTTTCCTGACAACTAGGCTTTCCACTTGTTACTTTCTTACTTCCGTATTTACTTTTATTATTTGTGTGTGTCTCTGTCTTTCTGGTTCGAATCACAACAGATCCATCACCATGTCTTCTCTTTTTATTGCCATATTCGAGTTGCAGCTGTGTGCATTTAAGTCCACTCCTCCGAGTTCTTCTCCATCCTCCTTGTGACTTGCCCTAAATCCATTTCCCTCAAGCCAGATGATTGGACGGAGAATAGTACAAGAAATGTGGCCTCGTCGAGTCCCTCCACAAGAAGTAGAACATGATGACTATAGCTATCCTCCTTTCCGAGCCGAAAGAGGTTGTTCATTACCTGTTCCGAAAGAGGAACAGGTAATGAATGGCATGCATTGGACGCTGACTCTGAGTGGTTGGTGTTTGTGTTGTTGTTGTTTGTTGTGCATTAAGTGAAGTCAAAGTGTACTAGTATTTAATCTACACACTAAAAGTGACTCAAGTCAATTTTTCCCTTCTTGCTGTTTAATAACAAAATTGTACTTCTACTGCAGGCCGATCCATTGCATTTTTCAATATGGAATCTGGACTCACTCGGTACACTGCAGACTGAGTTGGAAAACTCCATTGTGATGACCGTAGTGATATAGTATCTTCGCAGTCAGTCAGAGAGAGTTGCTATGGCATTTCTACAGCACACCCAGGATCTGTATTACACAGCATCGAGACTATTGAGAATTAGGAGGCGAGACACACATGCTGCATAGATTTTTATAGCACTACATGTCCTAAAGCCTGACTCACTCCATGAGTACATGTATTCCCATATTTTTAAACACATCAACTAAGAAAATTACTCTGCCACACTTTTCTGAAATGAATACTAACTCACAGTGTGATCTTAGACACATGACAGTATCCCTTAAAATTCAGTAAAATGATTACTACAGTAAAAGGGGGTCTTGCTGGGAGTGCTGTTTCAGGGTTTAGAAAACTACACTAGTATTCACCCAGTGTAGGTGGTATTGCAAGAGGCGCTCTTTCAGACTTTAAGACATAGCAGCAGTGTTCAGGCACTGTAGGAGATCATGCAGGTAGTGCTGTTTCAGGGTGTAGGGCAGTGCAGTGGTGTTTCAACATTATAGGGGCATTCGCTGAGGATGGTGGTTCTGGATTTAAAGCAGTGCAGTAGTGTTAAAAGAGTTTAGCTGGTTTTGCTAGGGATGGTGTATCAGGGTTTAAGACAGTGCAGTGCTGTTCAGGCAGAGAAAAGAAAAAAACTAGATGAACCAGTGATAGTAAGAAAAAAGAAAAAGGATTTTATTGAAGAGGTTGTTAGTTTTCAGTTTGAAAGCAGTTCTGGTGTCAACTGCTATGCTAATGTAGTGGTTATTGTTGTTTTTTTTTCTTGAAACTTTACTACAACAAATTGTTGAAAATCGGGACAAAAGATTTTGTTGTTTGTTGATTTCTGTGTTTGAGAAATGTAGTAGTGATAAAACTAAAATAGAAAGTGTTTCTGATATTCGAAATATTTTAGACATATGTTCTGGTTTAAATCCATTTTCACAGAATATTCAGCAAGATCGTCAGGAATTTCTAATGTATTTGCTTGTTGTATTGCAAGATGAAGGTATAGATATGGAAAATCTTTTTGGCCTTTCTTATAAATGGCAACATGACTGTGACAATTGTTCGTTTTCAAGCAGTACTGAAATAGACACTGAACGTTTTATATATTTGACTTTACTAGACTGCAAATCAATGTCTTTTAATAATCTAGTTAGAGAAGAAAATCAAAACATGGTCTGTACCCAATGTAACTCACAAATGTTATCAACAATATTTATACAAAGATATGGACAGTGTGTAATTTTAAAGCTTCAACGATGCAGACCTGATGGAAGAAAACTGACAACTTTAATAAAAAATGTTGTGGCTTCTCAACTATCAATATCAGGAAGAACTTTTGTAACTGTGGCAATTAATTTCCACGATGGTCATTCTACAACATCAGGACATTACACAGCTTATTTAAAATATACAAAAGGCTGGACTCATTATAATGATACTCAATTGATTTTTAAACAACTTTTGCCTTATGACTTATCAAATTCTTACCTACTGTTTTTACAACCAAAATTTTAGGGAAAATAAGTGGCCTGAGAAATAACTGCTGTTAGGAAAGGGTAGTCTGATGTTCAAAAGTACTTTGTGAGTGAGGGTGATCAGGTTCAAAAAATTCTTGTAGTTGACGTAGAGGTAGTGTAAGTGTATCAGATAGTGGGTGATGTGGCTATCACAGGAGATGTTGATCATCAGTGAGACAGAGGTGTTTTACATTTGTTGTAGTTGTTGGAAATGTTGGTGACATTTTTTATTCCCTTGTAGAGGTTTCTTTTAATGGTATTCAGCTCCTTGCTAAGATAAAGGATGAGCAGAGTGTCATCGGCATACCAGATGATGTTGAGATTCTGATAGCATGCTAGTTGTTTAAGGTTCTATGTACATGATAAATAGCATTGGGTGGAGATATAACCATTGTTAGATGGTACAAAAGATGTTGGTGCTTTTGATTCAGAAGGTTGGGAAACCGACCCTTAAGAGTACTATTAAGTATCTTCCAAACTAAGGATTTTACACATACTATTTGGCCATGAGGAATGGTATTTGAAACAAAACATTACTATTTCGGATAAATGTTGTTAGCATATGTTTGTACATAACTTTATTTTGAGTGTATAATAAAGAAGTAATAATGTTTTGTTACTTTGTGATTGTTGGAAATATCCCTTACTTACGTAAAAAATTGCTGTTCCAAAAAGACATTTAAGATATGTTTTTTTCTAATTGTTACATTCTTAACGAAAATGTTGAATGGGTTTTTTAAAGACAATCTTATTGATTGTTTTTTTTTGCCCGCTGTTATATGATGAGTACTATTGAACTCACTGTTTTCAGTGAAATTCAATATATTCTGAGAACAGCAAAATAAAATACATAACATATTGTACAAATTATTTTGCATTGTGAAATATATATTATAACTCAATTTTTTCTTCTCTTCCACAGATATTATATTTATTAAAAATATATTATTAACTTTTCATTACTTATAAGGTGAGTATGACAAACAAATAATACTTTCTCATCACTCTTTTACTTCTCTTTCCCTTTTTCACTTTCTTCACTTTGTCGCTTACTCCACTACCTTTGCATATCTTACTCTCCTTCCCTCACTCTCTTTACTCCCCTTAATTTACACTCCTTCTCTCACCATCAGTACCCTTCCCTCACCCTCACTTACCTTCTCCTGCTCCCTCTTTCCTCTCTGTGACCCTCACTTCTCTTTTCTTTCTTCCTCCATTACTACCCTTCTTTTGCTCTATCCCTCACTCTTTTCTCTCTCTCCCCTCATTCTCTTTCCTTCACACCATCCCTCACTTACTTTCTGTCACTCCCCTTCTTGAATTCCCTCACTTCCTTTTGCTCACTCCCCTTCCTTTATTCCCTCCCTCACTCTCCTTTCCTCCATCCGTCTCTAAGTCTCTTCTTCTGTCTCAGTCACTATAACTGCCTCACTCTGTCACAGTCCCTCCCTCTCCCTCTCTTTCTCTCTCTCACTGTCTCCCTCTCTCTCCATCAATCTTCCTTTTTCTTTCCTCTCTCTTTCCATAAATTCTTCTCTCTCACTCACTACGTTTTGCTCTATCTTAATATGCTTCTTTTTCCCTCACTGTCACTGCCCTTCACTCAATCTCACTCCTCTTCTCCTACTTCATATTCTCTGTGCATCACTCCCATTCCCTTGCACCTGCTCCCATTCCCTCACTCCCCCTCACTCTCTTTCCCTCACTCCATCCGTCAGTCCTCTTTCCTTACTTCCCTTTCCTCATTCACTTTTGCTAACTCCCATTCGTTTAGTCCCCCACTCCCCTTCACTCCAATTCTCTCTCCCTCTCTTCCTCTGTCTCACTCAGTCTAACCGCCTCACTCCCTCTCAGTCACTCGCTCTACCTCTCTTTCTCTCTCACTCTCTCTCTCTCCCTCACCTTTCCTGTCTTTCTCTTTCTGTTTCCTTCACTCCTACTTTATCCCTCAGTCCCCTTTCCTCTCTCTCTTAATCTCCTTCCTTCAATCTCATTCCCCTTTCGTCACCCTCATAACCCTTCTCTCACTGTTACTGCCTTTCACTCACCCTCAGTACTTTTCCCTCACTCATCTTCTCCCACTCCCCTTCCTTCACTCCTCTTTCCTCACTCCCTCACTCCATCTCACTTACTCCCCTTCATTTATTCCTACCCTCACTTTTTTACATCCATTTTTCTCTCCCTGACTCCCTCTGTCTCGCTCACTCTAACTGCCTCACTCCTTCTCAGTTACTTGCTCTCCCTCTCTCTCATTCTGTTCCTCTCTCTCCCTTACCCTTAAACTCCTTTCCTCTCTCTTTCTATCACTCCTCCTCTCTCTCACTCACTTTCCCTCTCTCTAAATGTTCTTCCTTCTCCCTCATTCCCCTTCCCTCACCATCATACCCATTCCCTAACTATCACTGCCCTTCACTCACCGTCACTCCCCTTCCCCACTGTACTTCCTCCTGTCTGTATTTCTCACCCTTTCCCTTTCCCCTTTCCCTTTTCCTCACTCCCCCTCGCTCTCCTTCTCTCACTCCATTCCTTACTCCCCTTCTTTCACTCCCCCTTTCTAACTCCCTCCATCCCCTCACTCCACTTCTCTCTCCCTCACTCCCCATCTCTCTCTTTCCCTTACCCCCCTTTCCTCATCCTCATACCCCTTCCCTCACCGTCACTCCACTTCTCTTAACTTCACTCCCTTTACCCTGCTCTACTTCTCCCTCTCCGTCTCTTACTCCCCTTCCCTGTCTCCGTCCCCTGCTCCCCTTTTCTCACTCCTCCTCCCTCACTTTCCTTACTGACCTATCCTTACTCTTTCACTCCCCTTACCTCACTCCCCTACCCTTAGTCCCCTTGTTTCAGTCACTCTTTGACTCCCCTTTCCTCACTCACCATACTACCTTTTCCTCACTTTTTTCCTCAGTGCCTTCCTCTCCTTCACTCACTCATTGCAGTCATTCATTTATACACTACACATTAATTCAAAAAAATTATGACACAGTATATTAGAAATATAGCTCTTCTTGAAAAAGTGAAGTTAGTTCTTTGTCTTTTATTTTTAGTTTTTTAACAATTTTATATATTTTTTTATTTTTTTGAAACAAAAAAGTAAAGAGGTAACGACAAACGGTTCAACAGGAACAAAAATAATAAAAGAAAAAAATTAAGTGCAGCGGCATGTGTGCTGCCTAATCTTCAGCTCAATCAAGTTCACACTCTGCTCTCCATAACAGAGAATCTCATTGCAGAAGTTGCAACGTATATGAACATTCCCCAAAAGTCGACGGATAGCCAAAGCAGTGGAAGAAGGAGATGCTCCTGCAGAAGAGGTGCTGGGGACAGCAGCTGGAGGGTTGGCTGAAAGGGCTTGGGTAGATTCCCGAGCAAAGTTATTTGGATGCACATTTTTTAAATGCCGAATCATCGTGTAGATGCTGAAAGAATAATGCTTCTTTGGATCCCCTCTGGACAGAATGGAGCCACAAATGTTGCACGTCACCTTTGGGGCATTCACTTTTTTTGTCCTTTTGGAAATGAAAAAAATTTCCAAATGAAAGAGTCTTTGGTCTTTTTCTCCTTGGGTTGTTCAGGAAGATAATGCTCCACATCACTATCTGAAGAAGACTGGTGTTGTTGCTGTTCTGCCACTGTAAAAATGGTTTTGAGCACGATGATATCTCTTCAGATGTTTCTCCCAGCAAAGTGAAAGAGATAGTGAGGGACTCCCTGACCCCTAGGCCTTCTCAGGGGGTCCCTGAAGGTCCCCGAAGGGCAAAAAAAACATTTTTTAAGAAAGAAAAACGTGAGGTGCGCGCACGTTGCACGCACCCTCGAGGCAAAAGTTAGTCAGAAACAATAGTGGAGAACATGAAAAGAGGGCAGGGTAGAGACTCCCTGACCCACTAGGCCTTCTCAGGGGGTCCCTGAAGGACCCCGAAGGGCAAAAAAACATTTAGAAAAAGAAGAAAATCGCACGATGGAAAAAATAACAAAAAAATGTTAAAAAACAAATTTAAGTGTTTATATGTTGATTGAAGATGTAGACTATACTGTTCAACTTTATCCAGATCATAAAAACTAGCTGTGCCTTTGCATATTACAGGATACAGTCAATGTATTAAAATATACAAAGGCAGTTTGTGGAAAAATAAATATATGAAAAATATAAAAATTGATACAGAAATTAGCATTTTAAAAACCTTGGAAATTCACTGAAAAAACCATAGGTTTCACACACGTTATAGTTAGGAATTAGCATTTAAAAACGTTGTAAAATCATTGAAAAAACCATAGATTTCACACACGTTATAGTTAGGAATTAGCATTTAAAAAACCTTAGAAATTCACTGAAAAAACCATAGGTTTCACACACGTTATAGTTAGGAATTAGCATTTAAAAAAACCTTGCAAATTCACTGAAAAAAAACATAGGTTTCACACACGTTATAGTTAGTTGGACATTTCACTCATACAAAACTTTGAAATTCCCCTGTTATAGTTAGTTCAGCTAACTATAACTCGCACGACTGCAATGCACTGCTGATGACGTCACATATTACATCACTCATGACATGGTCAGTGACATCACTCATGACATCTCAAATGACATCACTGATGACATCATCCTTGTGACAAAGTGGCAGACCTCCTCTCAGCGTAAAATAACCTTTCACACACACACTCAAAAATAGAAACTAAAATTTTCTTAATACCAATTACAACAACCTAATCAGAAATTCCAACATCTACATACACATTCACTCATTCACCAACAGTTCTATATAGTCACTCATACATGTACTCACTCATCATATGTACTCATACACCTATACTTCCTGTTACACACTACTGCTCATCCATATAGTAACTCACACATATTCACACATGCAAACATCAAAAATCCATTTACTAGATTATACTGCTATAAACACACCACTACACTTACTTCTACAGAAACGTGCACATATTTACTCTCTTAAACAATCACTTATAGAAACACATACTTATTTATACAGGAACTCTTTCAAACTCTCATTCTCACATATACTCTTTTATATACATCAATACTCACATATACTAGTTTAAAACATATGTAGTTACTCATAAAGACACTATTGAGACACTCATTCACTCACTAACACACCCATACACACACTCATTCACCTATACAGTCCTGCACACATGCTGTCTTCAAAAGACATATAATCAGTGAGTCACTCATTCATGCATCTATGTAGTAAGTAATACCCCCACCAAACCATACACACACTCATACTGATACTCAAAAAACAACTAATAATCCATATAGACACTCATGTAGCGACTCACCAACCCGTGCAGCCACTTATACACAAAGTGAGACAATGATACAGATATTTACATATTTAAATATTACTTGCTAATACATGTATTCACTAAGATACAATTAATAAGTCAGTTATACAATAAATTTTACAAAAAAACATCCATTTAGACACTTATTTACCCATTTATTCTTCCATCAACCTTTAGATATACATATATAAAAAATATTGGGGGCGTGGCCAAGATGGCGACGGAGTGAGACGTGTTTGAGAGTCCCTCCGGTGCCACAAGCCTTTTCAGCATTGTATAGCTTTCCCTGGGGCCTCAGCTCACCGCCCTCCATGCTGCCTGATCTCCGGAGTCAACCGGGGTACTCAGAGCTTTGATTCTGCCTGCTGCGGCGATCAGGGAAGGAGTTTGCTGCCGCGGCCTGACATGCGGAGAGCGTACGTGGGGCCCAACGGAGCCAGTGGGCGGTGAGGCTCCGAGACCAGAGCCGAGCAGAGTGGGGGTGGCCGGAGCCCCCTTGGGCCATACCGACGGAGGCGGACTGCCTGGTGCCTGAAGTGCTAGAGGCTGCTTTGCCGGGGAACGCAACGATGGGCCCTCGGCCGCCGGTGAGATGCCGGAGCGGAGGGCAGACGTCCGGAGAGTGTAGCTGCGGACCAGCCACAGGAACAGGAGAGTGGCGGGGCTTCCGGGCCTAGGCGGGCCTCGACTGCAATTACCCGCTGGAGAGAGCCCTGGGGGCGTGAGGGCCGCCCCTGCGTCCGGCAAATCCGGGACCCTGTGGGCGGCGGAGCGGCCACGGAGCCAGGAGAGAGACGGTGCTTTGGGGCCCACATTGGCCTCGACTTAATAGCGCGCCGCCGGAGTGTGGCTTGCAGACGAGAGAACAACTGCCTACGCGCGGCACCCGGAGTCCCAACCCCTACTCATCTTTGCCTCTGGAGGCAAAACTAGATGGTGAACTGCGGCCCCGTGAGTTCTACATGCGGGGCCCACGCTGCGGAGCTAGGGGGCGGCGACAGGGGCACTCAGGCTAGGGGATGCTGGGTTGCTGAAGGCCCTTCACCCGGTTGTGGAACGGAAACCTCTCCCCTTGCCGTCGATCTGCACAGCGATTGCACAGAGAGGCCTGCGTGGTGGGGGAGGAGCGCTGCATGGTGCCCTGAAGCCCACTGGACTTACCGCTAAACTGCGTGGCAGCTCGCTGCAGTGGAGCCCCAAGAAGGAGCGGCCTGAGCCTGGTGCCGCCCAGGAGGATTCGATGGTACCAGAAGGAATCGCAGCCTTACCTGCTCGACCTGCATACTGGTGAAACCCCCTTCGAAAATAAGTAGGCCCCTGAAGGTGTAAGGAAGTGGCCGGGCACAGTTTACTACCGGACGAGGCTACAGCTGTTCGACGGTTAGAGCTACGCCTGCCCCCCGACCTACAGATTCCCCAAGTGCCGCACTGTCTGGGGCCTCCGCCCCTACCTGAGCACTTGGACTGGATCAACTGGCTGCGTTGGCCGCATTTTGATCAGAGGCTGCTTGTACCCTAGTGCCGTAAGTACTCCCAAGGCAGACAAGGCCTAACTCTCTTGGGGCCCGGGATCGGATTTACCTGGAGGTCCGCCATCATGATATCCGGTTGCAGGAACACGAGGGAGAAATAGTCGCAGAGGGGGGGCACCCTCCGGGGTCTGCCCCGTGACCTCAGGGAGTTCCATTGCAGGGAAGCACTTGGGCTTGCCTCCCCTGTTCGGCACCCCGGGGCTAACAGCATGGCATCCAGAAACCGTAACGACAAGCCTGAGAAGGATGGAGTCAGGAAAGGCTCGCAGCCGACGTCACCTCCTGGCTCTAGCAAGTCACCCCCGCGGGGAGACGGCGATGCTCCCGCTACCAAAGCCTTCATGCTCGAGCTCTTCTCAGCCATCAAGGAGGACATCTCCGAACTCCGCTCTCAGCTGGCATCAGACTTGCGAGATGTGAGGAGAGATGTGGAAGGTATTGGAGAACGGGTGGCGACCCTAGAGGAGCACGACCTAGGCCTGGCAGGAGATGTGCACCAACTCCAGGAAGACGTGCTTAGACTTACAGAACAGAATCTGGATCTTCAGGCCCATGCCGAGGATTTGGAGAACAGGTAACGCCGCAACAAAATTAGAATCCGGGCGGTGCCCTGGGAGGGAGAAGGGGGAGACCTGCGAAGCTATGTGGAGGCCCTCTTCCTCCAGATCCTGACGGAGGAAGATCTTAAGGAAATTCGTATAGACAGGGTTAACTGGGTTGGCTTGCCGCGGGGGGCGAGGTCGCCCCCCGACATTCTAGTTTGCGTCCACGACTTCCAGCTAAAGGAACGCATACTCAGGAAAGCGAGAGGAATTAACCCCCTGCAATTTCGAGGACATCACCCTCAGCTGTTTCAGGACCTGGCGGCCTCCAAGTTGCAGAAGCAATGAGACTTCCGTCCAGTAACCACGTTCTTACGAGAACAAAATGTGGCCTACTCCTGGGGCCACCCTTTTCGCCTCATCTTTCGATGGCAAAACAGGCTAGTCCAGATCAGATCGCTGTCGGCTGCCCGGGATCTCCTGGGCCAGGATGACACCTCTACAACACGCAGGGAAGGAGCCTCCCCGGCAAGGCGTCAATCTCGCTCCCCCCCTGGCAGAGAGTGGGCCTATCTGTGACGTCGGAGGGACCGGACCCTTCGGTTCGCTTGCATGAGCGGGGAGCAGCGGTTGCATCAGTAGCATTGGTGACAGAGGCAACAAGTACAGACACCTCATGAGGCCCCTGAGATGCAGCTTCAAGGTGACTGGAGGGACACTCCCTACTCAGGTACCACGAGTGGTTTATGCTCTCTCTGGAGAGACACCCCAGCCCTGGACTCTGGGAGGGTGAGACCTGGGCTCACACCCCGACCCTTACGGTCATATCCCGTTGCCCCCTTCGAGGGCCTTTTCAATGTTTTATTTCATCTTACCTATCTTACCTTGGGTTTCTAAAGACTTGCGAATGGAAGGGGAGGTGGGGAGGGGGGCAGTGGTGGTAGCAGGGGGTGTGGCTGCACGATTCAATGTGGAGAGCCTGGTTTTGGTACGATGCACTGGGGGTACTGAGAGAGGGGTTGGGAATGCTATTTCTCTGTTGCACTACATGGTGCCTTCCAGGGACTGTTCTTTCTTATGTAACATTCGCTTACGGAGGGGTGTTGGAGAGGGCCTGGCGGGACAAGCTGGGAGGCGTGGTCCCTGCCAGTTTAATGCTGCTGATTGAGCGGGGTGGGGAGCAAACTACCCAATGCCTATCACCTTAGGAACGTGGAATGTGAAGGGACTGCGCTCCCTCCAGAAATGCCAGAAAGTGTGGAAATATGTGCTCGACCACCATTTAGATGTGGTGGGTCTTCAGGAAACCCATCTGGCTCAGAAAGATGAAACCCGCCTCAAAAACAAGCAATTCCACCTTATTTATAGATCTTCGGCCTCCACGAAACATAGAGGAGTGGCCCTTTTATTTCGCTCGTATCTCCACTTCCAACCTATGGGAGTGCATAGTGATAGGGAGGGCCGATGGCTCATGTTCAATGGTAGGGTCCTTGGCAGGGCCTATACATTCTTAGTCCTGTATGCCCCCAATGTGGGTCAGAACAGGTTCCTTCAGGATCTGCTGCGAGAGGTGGAGGACTTTGTTGAGGGTGCCCTGGTTGTTATGGGGTACTTTGACTTAGTGTGGGATAAAGAACTAGATAGCTCACATCACCTGAGATCCGATGCAGGCCTCTTCTCCCAGGACACACAACGCACCATTGAGGACCTAGGACTTATAGACGGGTGGTGCACTCTTCATCCCCATTCTAAGGATTATACCTTCTTCTCTCATGTCCATCACTCTTACTCTCGGCTAGATCATATTTTTTTAAGTTAATCGCTGAGAGGGGCCCTCTGTGAGGGCAAAATATTCCCCTTATCTGTCTCAGATCACAGTTTACTTGCGGTTTTCCTAAATTTGACGCCAGGTACGAACGTCCAATGCAAATGGTATTTCCTATCCTCTCTGACCCGAGACAAACCATCCTGCAAGGAACCGCGTAAGGCCATACGCAACTTCTTTTAATTCAACCTCGAGGATGACACCTCAATTTTTTATGTATGGGACGCCTTTAAGGCATCCGTACGGGGCAGCTGCATAACTCTCAACTCTGCCCTTAATAGACAAAGACGGGCTGAGATGGAGGACCTAGAGAAGGAACTCTCTGAGCTTGAGCTGGCACATAAGCAAAACCCCTCGAGAACAATGTTACGGCCACTGACAGTAGTTAGGGGCAAACTCAGAGCTCATATAATAACAGAGCGGAATTCACCTTACTGAAACTGAGGCGCCTCTCCTATTCCCAAGGGAATAAGGTGGGAAACATTTGGCCCGCCAACTCAGGGACAAGAGGGAGAAGGAATATATTGGGGTATTCGAGACCCGACAGTCTCCTTAACACATCAGGATGAAGCCAAAGCTGGCCTCTTCGGTGACTTCTACGCTGCTCTATACTCGGCGGACACTCTTGACCCCAAGGAACAAAAGGCTTAACTGGGGTCGCGCCCGCTCCCCCAAGTTTCCGCAGAGTGGAACGAGCTGCTCATGGCCGCTTTCACCAGAGAGGAGGTGGTGGAGGCCATTAGAGCCTTAAAGCCCCATAAGGCGCCTGGACCAGACGGATTAACCGCCCTCTTTTACCAAACCTTCGCCTCGGAGAAGAGTGACTTCTTGGTGCGACTGTTTAATAGCATGGGGGAGAAGGGAGTGACTTCCGGCTCCATGGCGGAAGCAGTGATATCGGTCATCCCTAAACCTGGGAAGGACCCTTCCCGATGCGCATCGCACAGAGCTATAGCCCTGCTTAACATAGACGCCAAGTTGTATTCCTCCATTATCGCGAATAGGCTCCAGGGCTTGATGCCGGCCCTCATCCAACCGGACCAATCTGGCTTCATTAAAGGACGACAAACTCATGATAACACCAGGAGAGTGATCCACCTCATTGAGAAAGCCAACAAGTTCAGGATCCCGGCAGTCCTGGTGGGCCTGGATGCCGAAAAGGCCTTTGACCGAGTTGATTGGTGCTTCCTATTCCAAACCTTAGAGGCATTGGGCTTCTCATCCAAATTCCTGTCCATGTTGAAAGCGAACTATAGCAGCCCCCGGTCTAGAGACACGGTTAATGGTCACTTGTCGGCGTTCTTTCCACACTCGCGGGGCACTAGGCAGGGTTGCCCTCTTTCTCCCCTACTTTTCGCCCTGAGCATAGAGCTCTTGGCGCTGGCTGTGAGGGAGAATCCGGACATACAGGGATTGCTCTTCACGGGAGAGCAGCATAAGATCTCCCTCTTCACGGACGATGTCCTGCTCTCTCTTTCAGACCCTACTCACTCTCTCCCCCACGTCCAAGACGTCCTGTCACGCTTTGAGATGGTGGCAGGTTTCAAGATCAATTATAGCAAGTCCTACATTCTTAACCTCACGCTCCCGTCGGCTGAGGTGGACCGCCTCCGGCCGCTTTCGCCTTTACCTTGGTCCTTCTCCTCTATATTGTATTTGGGGGTCCATTTGACCCCCACTATAGGGAAGCTCTATTTCGCCAACTTTCCCCCCCTCCTGGCGAGGATCCAGAGCGAGCTGGCCCGATGTAAGCCTATGTTTATATCCTGGCTGGGGCGTATTCACGCACTCAAGATGTCCCTGCTCCCCAAGCTTCTATATCTCTTCCAAACATTACCTATTTCTCTAGAAGGAGACTTTTTCCGCCGCATTAAATCTCTGATGCTCCGTTTCATCTGGCAGGGTGGTCGTGCGCGATTCTCCTTTGCTACCCTCCGGCACCCGAGGAGGGAGGGAGGGGTAGTTCTCCCCGACATGCACCTATACTACAAGGCACCGCAACTGCGAGTCCTTGTGGAGTGGTCCCAGCCTATGTCCGAGAAACATTGGCTACATATGGACAGGAGTGTGGTGGGGAGAACGATTTGGGACCTAGTGTGGAAGCCCAAGGGAGATAGACCCAGGAACGCATATATTAGTACGCCCACTGCCACCACCCTGAAGGTCTGGGACTCGATCTCTGGTGATGAGCGATGGACAACATTCCCATCCCCCTTTACACCTATACACTTTAATCCAGCCTTTCCCCCTGCTACACAAGAAGGTCCCTTTGATGCCAGGAGAGCCGGGGGCTGCCACGCTATTAGGCATCTGTTTCATGGCTCCGCCCCCCTCACTTTGATAACTGTATGCGTGACTATGCGGTTCAACAGTCAGAGCAATTCCGCCATGCCCAGTTGCTCCATTGGGCTCTGTCGCCCTCGGTTAGAGAAGCGGCCACTAGGCCACTTACTCCTTTTGAAGCCTTCCTTTATAAGACCTCTACCATGCGGGGGGTCATATCTTTCATTTACGGACTTCTTCTCTCTACCGCTATTTCTCCTAGACCGTGTTACATGGGCCTCTGGGAGGAGCACCTATGTTGCAACATCTCAGACGAGGAATGGTCCCATCTGTGGCATGACATAACGAAACACAACCATTCGGTAGAGCTTAGAGAGGCCCATCTTAAGACGATGATGGACTGGTATTTGTATCCGGCAAAGTTACAAAAGATATTCCCAAATACCTCGGATAGATGCTGGAGGGGCTGCGGCCTACTGGGAGACTTCCGCCACATCTGGTGGGACTGCCCTGTCATCCGTCCCTATTGGGAAGAGATTCTGTCTCATATCAAGGGGATACTGGGATATCCGGTCTCGGACTAGTTGGCACATGTCCTGTTGGGCCTCTGGGACCCGGATCTTGAGCACCAAACTAAGGCTGACAAAAAGATACTCTTGCTCTGCATGGTAGCGGCCAATTTGACCCTGGCAGCGGCTTGGAAGAAAAAATAAGCCCCAGCGCTTTCCTTATGGCATGCGAGATTGTGGAAGTTGCTAAGTATGGAGTGCATGGCTGATATCTTCCAGGGCGATTTTTAAAAATTTCAATATCCGCTGGGGCCCCCTGGTCCGCTTTCTCTCCAAGAGTTTGCCATCTGCGGTATGCCCACCCACGATACGAGCCCTTCACTTATTCCAAATATGAATGAATCCACTCGGATGAATGTGTGAATACGATCAGGCTGCCACCACTGGGGAGGGGAGGTGGGATTAGGGGTGGGTAGGGGATTTAGATTTTCTAGTTTTTGTGACACCAGCTACAGTGAAAAAGCGGGGAGATGGACAACCTGGTGAGAGGGCTGGCCTATCCCAATGCTAATTGGTGCTGCGGTGTCACCCACCTCAGTTATGGGCTCCAATAGAGTTCTGCTCCCGTCTCTGTGGCTTGGACTATGGTCTGTTTGCTTTCCAGCTGCTTTGGCCTCCCTCGATCCAGAACTCTATGCTTATCTTTGACTCATGCCATCTCTCTTGCCTGAATTCATATAAGCCCCCTGCGTGGGAAGTTGTGCGGGACTGTTGCATATTTCCTGGGTTTTTTTTCGTTTTGTTTTCTTTTTGCAAACTATTAATAAAAACAACTTTGACAAAAAAAAAATCATTTTTCAGAAAGACACACATTCACTGGATGGTGTCATCAGTGATGTCATCAGTGATGTCATTTGAGATGTCATCAGTGATGTCATGAGTATGTCACTGACCATGTCATGAGTGATCAGCAGTGCATTGCGGTCGCGCGAGTTATAGTTAGCTGAACTAACTATAACGGGGGAATTTCAAAGGTCTTGTATGAGTGAAATGTCCAGCTAACTATAGCATGTGTGAAACCTATGGTTTTTTCGGTGAATTTGCAAGGTTAAATGCTAATTCCTAACTATAACGTGTGTGAAACCTATGTTTTTTTCAGTGAATATATAAATATATATATATATATATATATATATATATATATATATATAAACTCAGCTCCTCCTCAGCTCTCACAGCATTTCAAGCCGCAGCAGCGCACGCTTGCAGACGAGGGAGACGGACCACAAAAGTCAGCAAAGGTGGAATTTATTTTGCAACCTCTACTGAGACCAGCAGCTCCGAGTTTCAGGCGGGTTGCCCTTCATCACGCTGCAACAGTGCAATAAACAAAATGCTTTTTTATACATATGCAGTGCTAAGTAAATACCCCTAGTGGTGACATCATATATCATGTGTTAAAACTAAAAGTGAAAAAATACTATCACTAGGCATGTTGCTGCTAAGATTGCACAATAAAGTTACCGGATAAATCCATACATGTTGAAACAATTTCCCATATAAAAAAGGGAAAATCTACTGCGAGTGATAAAATCCATTGATAGTCAAAACAATAGATACACATAGCAGCTAAGCTAGAAATAATTGTATAAATACATATTAATAATCTTGTTCAAAGAGTAATAAAGGAAAGAAACTTATTAAACCTCATAAGATTCATGTGCAAAACTAGAATTCAGCAGCCATGGATAATAAAGTGCTAATAATGGTGTAAATGTGTGTACACGAAGTGAACAACAGTAACAGTGTGCAACATCTAAGAGATAAAATCATTATTATATACAATGCTACTCAGATCCCTGAGATAAAGTGCATATATTTACTTAATGACATAATATATCTCTTACAAACAATCGATAAAAGATGGTAGCAAAAATTTCTTAATAAAATGTTTTTTGATATAAATACAAACCCTTCACCTAATACAAAAGTAGTATCAAAAAGATTACAAAAGTACAAAAATACAAAAACAACTAATAATGAATTCATACAGGGTTTCTTAAATATCCTAATAAAACAAATGGTCAGAAATGTCATCCTATATACACATATATAGAGTATATGCACGTGAATATCAGGAAATAAATAAGGACCTATATGCAAAACAACGTTTTAGGAATAGAACATCAATAGAACAGCTGATCCATGTACAGGAAAGTGCAGTATACGGAAGACAGGAACGAAAAAATAGGAAATAAGGAACACTGACTCAACCTCGAAATAGAGAACTTAACTAAGAGGGAGCTGAGAGATAAATTATATATATATATATATATATATGTATATATTTTAATTATTATTATTTCTCCCGTGGCCATCGTTTTAGCTGTATTCAATTAAACTGACAATACTAAACTAAATCCGACCTCTCTTAAATTAGTTGCCTTCACCAGGAGTAGAAATTCAACTAAGAGGGCAGACAGAAAGGAAATCAGTGCCCTGCTGCAAAGTGGTTCAGTGCCAAATTTCTACAGGCAATTTCCGCACCTATGAAGATTTATGCATAGACAGCTCAATCAGTCTGTGGTGCAGATAATAGCCCACCCACCCAGCCTGCTATTTTTACTGCCAAAAGATTCAGGTCACAATAACATAATTTGCATTTCTCTCTAAGGCAAGTCAGCGCTACCAGAGCAACTTTAGAAAGCAAAGACCGCCAATAAACATGAAATGTAAGTTCAGAGGATTTAAAGCAGCAAGTTGTGAATAAAGGGTTGCTGAAAAACACGTTGATGACTGATGCCATGTCTGCTCTTTAAGCTATTTGATTTTACAGAAAATATTCGCCCTAAAGTGCTCTAAATAGACACAGAGTAGATAAAACCTTTTGATACATTAGGCCTTCCGTTCCTACAGATATACCTTCAAGTTGCTATAAAAAAAGTCAGTCACGAGGCTCACTACTCCTTATATGTAGCGCCTCAGAGGCCAGTAATTCAAGGGATTGCATATGAATATCTGTTTGAGGAGGAGTGTTGTTCATTACACGCATGTGATTCAGTGTCTTTGCAGTAACAATTATCTTGTTTACCAATTAGATATTACATCTTTCCAGGGTTTTCACTGTTTATTTTGAGTGTTGAAAAAGAGGTGAAGAAAATGTTTGACAGTTAAGTGTTGGAGGAAGGATAGAAGTGGAGAATTCGAAGGGATGAAGGGTTGAGGCCATGAGCCACAGTCTTCATGCAAGTAATCTTAAGGATGTCTTAGTAGAGCTGCCCACTGGGTAGCTCCTAAACTTATAGAGATAAACAGGGCTTCTGCCAAGCTCATCCTGGGAGGGGTTAGAGGTTTCTGAGACTAAACACGACATTTCAATGAGCCAACAACTCTTTCTCTTTTTTTCTTTTTTCCCCTTCTATTTTTCGTTTATATATGTTCTTTTTGGGCAGAAGCTTGGAAGAATACACCAACACATTCATTGCATTTTGATTAATCACATTATTGTTTCCCACACACAAATTGATATTTTGTAAGAAAGGTGAAATTGATTTGGATAATAAATACTTGTAAACAATTTATAATGCTATCTATACATTTTCTAAAATGTTAAGCCATAAACAAAATGTAGAAAATAATTTTAAATATGTGGACAACGTAGTGCTGTAGTAACATAACCCACTGTGATATACTGTGTTACAATTTAAGGGTATCCCAAATATTTCCTCGATTTTCAAATAAATTAATTTCCAGAATGGATGCAGCCATGGACATTCCCAAAACATGCTTCCAATCCCCTTCTGTTGTATAAATTGAGTACACTGGTTACTTGCCCCAAGTGTGATTTTATTTAAAGTTGCCATTGTATAACATAAACGATACAGGCAAAAATATTGTATACAACTTAGATCCCAATTAACTGGAAGAAAAAGAATATTTTCATTCACATCATTCCATATTTTTATGTTATTTAGATCTCTAGATCAGTCAGTCATAAAACGGTATTCGCTTTGTAAAAATCATAAAAGCACACAGCTTAATACAAAGTTTCATACATCATACAAAATATACATCAATAAAACATCATCCCAAGAACAACAATTTTCTATAACTCTTCCTCAATCTACAAACAAGGCGACAGGACAGCTCCGAATAACTATCGATTGATCACCCTCATCGACACTGAGGCCAAATATTATGCAGGGACCGTTCTGGACAAATTAGCCTCCTGGGGCTCAGAAAATCACATAATACCTTCAACACAGACAGGGTTCTGCCAAGGACTAGGCACCTTAACCAATATTATGTCTCTAACCTTGCTCATGGACGCTGCAAAGATGGGAAAATACACCCTATACCTTTGTGTAATAGATTATACAGCAGCTTTTGACCATGTAGATCGAACCAAGCTCTGGCAAAAACTGGCCGGATGGGGGATACCCAAACATCTTTTAGATCAGCTTAGGCTCCTGTACACTGACACCTGGATCAGGATAAAGTTAGGTGCAGGGGCACACCCATCAAAAAACGTCCCTACTTCAAAGGGGTTAAAACAAGGGTGTGTCCTTGCCCTGTTGCTTTTCAATTTCTTCCTAGCGGACCTGCCCGGGGAACTTGACAGATGTACATCCCATGCCCCGAAGCTAGGAAATATGATGTTGTCCAACCTGCTTTACACTGACGATCTAGTCCTGATAAGCCGGACCCCCATTGACGTGACTCACAGTTTTTCGCAACAGAATGCCTTAAAAATACATTTTTAAAAACCCAAAAAATTATGGTAGTGAATTACCACAAGAAGAAGAGCTTTAATTGGTACTTGGAAGAGCAGCGCTTAGACCAGGTGACAAGTTACAAGTATCTAGGAATACTTTTAGATCATAATAACTCCTTTAAACCACAGCTGGAATCCTTGTGGAGAAAGGGAGTCATGGCTTACCTATCCATAAAACCTTTGAAGAAGAACCTGCCGGACCTAACGCTTGACCCTCTGCTAAAGGTCTTGAGAAATCAGTTGCAAACTGCAATAACCTATGGGTGTGAAATTTTGAAAGGGAAAGACGCTATTGTGCTAGACAAAATATTAATAAACTCTATCGAGCATTTTTCATGTCCCCAAATATGTGTCCCCAACCCAAATACGGCTTGAATTTGGGTGTCAAAAACAATCAGTGGAAAGGAGGGGAGCCTATATAAACTGCTGTCACAAAATCAGAGGAGCCGAGGAAGTATCTCTGAATAATCAACTCTGAACTGAGCTGTCTCGCCTTGGAAAATCACCAACCAGAGCATATTTCCTAGAATACATCAATCTTTTGGGCCTGAAAGAACTTTGGAATACCCCAACGGTGCACTCATCATTTAAAAAAATTGTTATAAAGACTACCCGACTGATATCCTCCATAGAGGACAAAGAAACACTAGCCAAATGACCACACGGCTGGGTAGTGCTTAACAACTACGAAGTCCTTAAGCCCCAACCCTACTTCACCATAGGAATAAAAACAGTCACTAAACAAAAATTCTTAAAACTCCATCTGGGTGTTGCACCTATCAACCCGCTTCTGCCACCCTGGGAAAGGATAGAAGGAGAACAGCCCTGTTATTTGTGCAGTCACTGTGTTGAGGACCTTATCCACGTCATTTGTACTCGTACCAAACTAAGGGACTTAAGGAATAACCGATTAAAATCAGCCTTCAGGCAGCATGGTAATAGGTCCTGCAGACAGGCACTAATGCTGTGCTTCAACCCAGCAGAAGTGCGGTGAAATTGCCGGCTTACAAATTTTTTAACACTATTGCAAAGAGACTGAAAAACACTTTGCCAATGGTTACGAATCAACCAATTACAGTGAATCTGGGCTTTTCCTGTATCTGTCCTGCAAAACTCTTAATAGCATTTTATGGCTGCACTAGCACCTTAAACCGGGCTTTATTTAAAGTCTGCCAGCCCCACCTTCGAAAGAGCCCTCCTTTGTGGTCTAGGTCTTTTAAATCTAGCTCGGTGTAAAGCAAAAATCCTTGTGAAGAGCAAATGGCAGGTTGGCAGCCCAAATTACTAACTTATTCTCATGTGATCTTTCAACTGTTTAAGGTACCCACTGTGTTGAAGAACGTAATAACCATGGGAACATTTTTTAATGAGCATTCTTAAATTGAATCACTCGCAGTACAAATGTGGACCTTTTTACTATTGTTTTAACGGGGAACATCACTTACAACGCATTTTTTACAACGCACTACCATTACATCGCAACCATTACAACGCATACCATTACAACGCATTGCGCTGGGGGGCGCTCTAGGATAGGGAATATATTTAATTTACTATCCAACACCTTCCCTGCTATCCACGGGGACTGGAGTTGGAATAGTAAATTAAATATTTCACTATCCAGCGCCTAAAAGCATTATGCATTGTAATGGACTGCGTGGTAAAAACTGCGTTGTAAAGGCATGCGATATAAAAGCATGCGTTGTAGTGACACCAATCCGTTTTAACTCCTTTGTATTATAAACAAGGAATCACTGGTTTTAAAAGTATCTAATGTATGCAACGGTTTTAATTAATCAAGCGTAATGAAAATGTACTTACTTACGTACTTATTTACTATAACTCTTCCTGAAAGAAAGTACCACTGTTCTAAGGTTCAAAATAACTTGACAAGTTTCAAAGAATTCAAAAGATTATGAAAACCTAGTACCTTTATAATATGAGTTAGGTGTATGCAGTTGCAGGAAGGGGAGTAAAAAGTTGATCTTAAGATTTTATTGAGGGAACAGAAAAGTAAAAAGAACACTCTGCATTGTTACAAGGTGCTATCGCAGAGGTTTCGACCACAATACAAACGTCACATCAATAAGACAACAATTTCCTCATCATCCAGGGAACAACAATTATCCATAGCACTTCCTAATAGAAAGTGCCCCTCTCATAAAGCTCACAGTGGTTTGAAAAATTTCTGGAGATTTAAGAGAGTATAAAAACCTGTAGCCTTTGTGTTGTGAACTAGGACTAAGTATCTCAGGAGGGGGAGTTAAAAAATGATCTTAGAGTTTTTTTAAGTGCACAAAAAAGTAAAAAGTGCAATGTGCTTTGTTTCGAGGTATTATCACAGAGGCATGGAAGAAAATTTTCCAGCCATCTTCTTTGAATTGAAAATGTGACTAGAAAATGTATGGTACCCAAGCTAAACCTAGTTAAATGAAATCTACATAGTGAGTTTAAAATAAAAGATAAATAAAATTGCAACTCCTTGCCAGAAGAAGCAACATTAAAATTACTTGAAACATTTTGCTGGGTAGATGATCGCCAGTGGTAATACAGCTCCCTTTCAAAAGATGCTATCTTTCTTTCAGCTTTAACTGAAGCCGAGATATGGGCTGGATCATCAAATTTAACATATCCCAAACAAGAAAGCGTTCCAGCGTTCCCCAAAGTCACACAGTCCTGGAAAATGTGTTTAGAAAATTCTAATTCGAGTGTCATCCATAATTCTACCCACGGTAAAAGGGGAGCCATGACTATGTAGTCTTCTATCTACTTCAGGATAATCTTGGAGTGACGGAAAAAGGTTGAGGAACCTCAGGGAATCATCAAGAGCCTCCTAAGGTAACTGTTGCATTAGCCCCACACTATAGCCCCAGAAGTGCCGATTGAGAGACATTGCACTTTATAAAGGGCTATAATTTCCCTAACTGGCTTCTGGCCTAATTTGTCCGTGAAGCAAAAAAAAACTTCAATTGCTCTATATGTTTGCTGCACCCTCAGGACTAACAAAGAGTCCCACTTTAGTTGTGAATTGACACTAATCCCCGGATAATAGAAGCTTGATACTTTACCAATTTAATATTGTTGCATGTGGAAGGTTTTATATCCAGTTATTTTTGGGCCACAGATATAGGATTTCAGAAAATGTATTTTCTGGTCCAAAGAGGACATGAACTAGGCAAATTCGTTGAGGGCTTTCTGCAGACTGTTTGCTGTTATAGCTAGAAGGCCAGCATTGTCTGCATAAAGGAATGTGGGAATAAAATGGCTGCAAACCCACGAATAATCAAGTTTCTGTTGCAAAAAGTAAGCCTCCAGGCCATTTATATAAACAAGAAACAAAAAAGGGGCCAAGATACATCCCTGGCGAACACCTTTAGTTGAAACTAATGAGTGTGTGCTTTCACCATCAGGGCCATAACGTATTTTGACCATGGTGTTCCAATGTAATCTCTGGAGGAGAAAAACCAAAGGTTCCTCCATCCCCATATCACCCAACATGTTCCACAATTTACTGCAGTTGACAGTGCCAAAACCACTCGACAAGTCTATGATGGCTAAATGTAATGAGTTCTTCTAACAAACAATTAGCGAGAGATTGAGACATTGCTTGACCATCCACATTCCCTGTCTAAAACCATATTGAGCCTTCGAGAGTATGTTATTTGTACTAGCCCATCCTTCCAAAAGCACTCTGCCCAAGACCTTGGCAATAGCATTGATTAAAGAAATCGGCCTATAGCATACCAGATAATTTCTCTCACCTTTTTTTAAGATTTGAACATCAGTGGCCTCTTACTAAGTTACATCGAGTTGGCCAGTAATATCAGCTCTGAAGATATTGTTGAGTTTTAGAGCCCAGAGGACAAGATTATTTTTAGAAAGATGAACTGGGTCTCCATCTGGTCCAGGTGTTTTTCTACATGTGTCCTGTCTAATAGCTGCCTCCACCTCTTTCACTGAGATGGATTGGCTGAACTGGAAGGCCAGTTCCATATCTTTGAGCATATCAATATCCCTTTCTTGGTGATCAATCACCTTGTTGTAGCCATTGGAAATACGTAAAAATGTGTAACCTTTGCTATTTTTGGGATCAAGCAGTCAATTTTGGATGTAGGACCATCTGCAAACAGCGGGCGATTGCTAACATCCCAAAATGTATTTGTATATCTCAAATGGCCTGTGGCCAGTTAGTCAAACAAGGCTTCATTTCTGAGCACATCCTTTCAGGCACCAAATACAAATGTATAGATTTTACATGCATCAATAACTGCATCCCTGTTTCGCTGTTAGCCCAGATTATATGACTAAACATATTTTTCAAAATTCTTGACTAGGGCAACAGGAGTTCCCTCTACTGACAAGCATCTATTAATTAAATCAAGATTTTCCTTCATGATTTACACGTAGAAGAATTTTGGGTCAACCTGATCCCATTTTAATCTGGGGCCTTTGATCAAGCTATACTTAATTGGAATGACAGGAGGTTTTAAATCCCTTGGCCCAAATGATATGTTTAAATGGGCTACTAGGAGGTTATGGTCACTGGAGCAGTTCTGGTTACCATAAATCCGTAACAAGACAGCTATAATTGTTTGTTATTGGCATAACATCGATTGTGCTAGGTTTAACCCCTCCTGTAAAGTTAGGAAAATAAGTGAGTCTATCTTTCAGACAGTCAGACAAAAAAACGAAAGGGGACATTACTATGGCAGTTAAACAACACACTACGCTCCTTTGAACCGACAATTGATGTAAACAATCTAAGAAAAAATTAACTACGTAAATATGAAGGAGTGACTGTTTAAACTCCATTTCCAAAACTCTTGTCTTTTGGTCAGTTGTTGCATTACGTCATATATCGGTAAAATAGATTTATACTAACGAACCAAGGGTTAGAGGCTCCAAATGTTGAAATAATGATTGAAAGCATATATTTACTTCATGTATGATCTTTAGTCTTGGACCATTGTTTCTCATACTATATAGAACCCAGGTCCAAGTCCAGATATTGGGTCACCCCATTTTGATAATGGCTCTCGACAGGATCAGTAGATCCTGTTGGAGGCGGCAGTCTCTCTCCCGAGATTCAAGGGCCTTACTTCCTCCATTGCAATACTGCAGTTAGCCCGAAGGGCTGTCTGTCATTGGGACCGCCACCGACATCCTGTTGATGATGATCCCACCAGCATTGTGATGATGCCCTTAGTCATTTGAAAGGCCAATGTTATTTAAGGCATCTTCATAATAGGAGTGTCTAAAGTGTATCAGTGTCTGTCCTAACTTTCTTTCCACGCCACACACCCTTGTGTTGTTAAGATCACAAATCGAGCAATTAAAGTCCCCTACCCAAAGGATACACAGTGGATAACTGGAGGTATTTCCATTTGCAATTGCCTCATTCCACATATCTGCTACTTGTGTGTTTCGCTTATTGACTATATTATGATACAAATTAATGATCAGGATATCCACAGTGCCCATTCCAGAAGTCTGAGGCAATTGGTACCAAGGGGAAGAGATTAGGGGCCTGACTTTCACCATATTGCATTTAACAGAAATCAAAACAGCCAAGCCACCCATCGCCCTCCCTGAAGATGCAGAGACCGCAGGATTACAATAAGAACGATATCAATTTATACTGAAGTCCTTTAAGGTCCAATACTCTATGAGACAAATCAGCTCCAAACATGTAATAAAACCCTGGCAGTCTGTGTTCTCAAGGTGGTGCGGATCCTGGCAGTATTCCATGACAGCACAGTGAAGGGTGAGTCTGATTCACATGACAATGGGACAACACTTGCAAGTGATCCTAAATTCTTTGGGCTTTCTAGATTCTCTGCAGAGACCAAAACTCCCCTGTGGCTGTGTCGAGGTCCAGTATTGTAGGGTTAAAAAAAGAACCTGATTGCATGTGAGCCACCAGCAGTCAATCATTCTCTTCCAGGTTGCTAAGAACAGAAAAGCGGTTATTAAGTGGTAACCTAGGGAGATACAGATGAGCTGCTGGATTGACAGAGACCTTGTGGTTGACAGGTGTTCCTTCATGCAAATCTCTGTGCTGGGTTTAGAATGACTCAGTGGTAATGTTCTTACTCAGCAGGGAGAATAGGCCGAATGCCTGAATGCAGTTAAAAGATTCCTTACCATCCCAGGGGATCTGAAATTGACACCCACCTAATCTCTATTGGATAAAATTGGGTGACGGCTGACACCCAAAACACTTCTCGCTGTTAATATCTCTTGTGAAAGGCCTGCTACCACCCCAGCATTGGAACTGAACCAGTGCAGGACTTTATGTCTCAAGTCTTCCTTTGATTCTTTCTTTCCCAAATGTAAAATGAGAACACAGTCGAATATCATAATGTAGGGCCCTGAGTCAGAAGGGAGATGTAAGTGTGACTGATGCAAGGAATTATTTATCCATCTTTCAGGAGAAACCTCAGCAATTCCATGTGAAACTGCTTTTGAGTGAGCCCCTGTCTGATTGTTTCTAAGAGCTTCAGGTGCAGGACGTTTACCAGCTATCTCATTACAATTCACTAGGTCATGAATAGGTCGGCAGGGTGGAACCCCAAGTGCCTTGGATGAATGAAGGCCTGAGGCTGATGGGTTGTTCTCCATGTAAGGCTTTCCCATTAGTTTATGTGATAATTGACCAAAAGAGGGTACAATTTTCTCCAGCCTCTGCTCGATTTTTGCAAACAGGTTTGAAGCCATGCACTAAAGCCTCCAATAGGAGAAATATGTCATGATTGTCAGCTTTTACCAATGCGCCTGATTGATGCACTATTCCTCCTTGAGGCCCAGAGTTGGTTGGGAGGTCAATGGACCCACTTGTTTTCAGGGACTGATGATGAGACTTCCTCTTTGGTGGTACCTTTTTATTACGCCTACTTTTTTTGTGCAAAGGTGAATCTGTATGTGAGAAAGGGTCATCATTAACTGTTGATACATTTGCAGTATAACCCATAACCTCACCAGATCATAACTCGGGTTTTCATTAGGCCCATCTCCCAATGTTCCACCAGTGTTTAGAGTCACTGGTGAAGGGCATCACACTGTGACAGTTCGTCTGAACCACTGGGTCTTGGGGGGGTGGGTAAGAACAAAGAACATTCCCTTACTGCATCTATTTTTTCCTCCACATGGCCGATTTCACAATTGAGGGCACCCATCACTGACGACAGGTAGTTTGTGATGGGGGTGTATTAGCTATTACTGTTAGGGTGATCTTCGAGCCCCCAGGTCCTTGAATTGTCCTTTTCCCATGATCACTGGTGATGTTACAAGGATCCAGTAAAACGATAGTCAACAGCAGGAAGTCTCTAACTTGACAACAGTTTTTTAAATAGTTCTTAGAGACAAGGGGGCATATTACCAAGCAATAGCGATAATTATCACTATTGCTTGGTTAGAGACAAAAAATTACCGCTAAGCTGCGGCGATTTTTATCGCAAATAAACCTTGGTATTACCAAGGTTTATCGCAAATGCGATAAAAATCGGCCGCAATGCATGAATAATGCTGCAAAGTCAGCGATATTCATGCATTACCGAGCTAATGCTCTTAGCCATTTTATCCACCTCCCATTGGATAACATGGCTAAGAACTGCTCAGGGCAGGTGTTAGCTTTTGGAGATATTTGCGCTTAGCGCGAATATCTCCAAAAGTTGGTAATAGGAGATAGCGATGTTAGAGACTGTTTCCAGTCGCTAACATCTTGGCACGCCCACTTTGCATGTCATTAGTGATAAATATCACTGACATGCAAAGCGGGGCCCAAGATGGTCGCTATCTCCTACTAGCTGTCGCTAACTGGTGTTAGCGACAGCTAGGTAATAGGGAGATAATTTTATCTCCGCTTTCTTGGCTTTTAAAGCCAAAAAAGCGGAGATAAACCCCCTTGATAATATGCCCCGTTATTCCACGATGGGCCAGATATAAGAGGGTTAGCCCAGCCCAGTCTTTTCCTGCAGTGGCTGGTTGCAGACGGGTGCTGACGGCCCCGGCATTGATCCGGGCTTTGCTGGGGTGTGTCTAACTCGCATCTCATGTAGTGGGTGTGGTATTTGCGCTTTATAGCACCCAACACAGGCGAGCAGGGCTCAAGGGGCCGCCTCCTGGAGCCCCATTCAGACTGGAAAATGCAGTCTCTTCCTTCTCTCCAACAATGTTTCCCTTGCAGCAGGTGTACTGTTTGTGCTTCACAGTGCCCAATGCAGGTGGGCAGGGTTCAAGCGGCCACCTCCTGGAGCCCCGTGCAGTCTGCTACATGTAGTGTCTTCCTTCTTGCTGCCAAAGCTTCCTAGATCCTTTCACAGTGCACTTAAGTTAATATAATTCGGGTTTTTGATTGATAACAACAATCAAAATATCCATCAATTGTGACCTCTGTAGGAAATTGACGAAACACAGAATCAGACAGGTAGTATCAGTCAGAATGTTATTAATATTGCCCAAAACTGCAAATATTTTTAAAAAGTCCTTGCTCCGTTCTATACCATATTTCGACTGAAATTCTGTGAATAAAAGTAAAAAACTCTTCTCGTTTAGAATATGTTCAAATTACAGTATACCCCTCTTAAGAGAAGGATTGTGAACTCTAGTAAATTCAACTGGAAGAGTTGGGTTGTCGCACAGTGGAATGCAGCCTCTTTTTTCATTAACCCAATCTACTTAGCCTTTTGCACATATCCCTGATAAATAGCTTAAACAAATGTTTTTGAAGTACTTTGAAGCGTCACATTTGGCCGTGAAACCCAAATTACCATTTTCTTTTTCATTAATATTTTACAATTAAAATGTTTGCCAGTTCTAGTCAACAAATGATAAATTATATCATTTAAAATGTGATAGTGCACACCCCCAGTTTTTCGGGAGAGTAGCGCTTAATTCTGGCCATTCAGGCTTTGTTTCAAGCCCAGATAAAAAGGGTTGTTATTTTATTTATTTTCGAGGAAAACATTTCTCCAGATGGCCAGGGAGACCTTGAAATATAAAAGGCAGCAAGTGAGTGTTACCATTTGTATTACATTTATTCTACTCAATATAAAAAAAATGATCTGATTCCATATCTGCAAATCTTTTTACTATCTGTGTTAGTTTTCTTGGGGCCGCATAAACCCAAGTTAATTGATTACTTAGCCTGGTTTGACAATATGGGCGGCATAAGCTCAGCTGTTCTGCAGTTTAGAGATGTATGATGTTGCTCACTTAAATATGTGAATCTGATTTGATTTGGATGAAGATCATTCTAATAGTCCCCTGTTATATAGCTCTTGATAAGTACCTCAAGTGCTTTCCACATCTACAGATGTCACACAACATCCCTTTTATCTGGTCTTTAAAGTATGTTTTTCATCTATTTCTTCCATGTCAATAACATATTCCCAAATAATATTATGTGAGTTGAGAGTGTGGCCAATTTAACATCATCTCCTATGGTGGTTGTTGATCATCTACAATGGAAAACTGCTTTTATACCGTAGCTTGAACCATGCTGTGTCTTAACAGCGCGGTCTGAACCTCAAATGCATCTTTTCAACGCATTCCTTTACCACTCAAGTTGCTACAACGACTTGCCTTAAGAAATGCATTGTTGGATTGATGTTGGTCTTTAATCCAACACTTGCCCTTCTTTTGCACACACCAGATTTGAAATAGTAAATTATATTAATCCAACTCCAGCGCTTTTCCTAAGGACCGTGTTATTAAGGCAGGTGTGATTAATGTGTGAGTGGTTCCGAAATACAACCATCTACAATAGGCCTGCAGTTAGAAAGAACTATCAATTGAATGTTTCATTTGTGAATCTCAAGCAGGGTCCACCTCCTGTCATTATCATGCTTCTCCTGAAATATATTCCATCCACTGTTCTTACAAACACTAATTGTTACTCCAGGTTTGCTGTTGATGCAGCCGATTGTAGTCCTTCTGCAACACACTACTCATTTGGCTAACTGATCTCCTCTTTTGACTCACAGACATGTTTCTTCCAATAGAAATATATCTGACTTGGTTTCATCTAAAAGGTGCACAAAGATATTCTATTTTCGTAAGGCATTTAAGCTGTTTTCCTTGACAGACTTAAGTTTGAGTAAGCTATTTGGTACTTCTTCATATGACTTACATTGCTTTCTTAAACTTGCTTCTGTGCCTAACTGTTCTATTTTTCTATCATACTTCTTCTCTTTGATGTACATTATCTACACCCACTTCCAAACTGGGAGCAACCAAGTCATGGAATCTACCAGGTACCACCAGCATACTTCAGTCCCCTTTCCTACGAGGTAGAAATGGGCATAACCTCCCCTTATTTTGTTTCAATTTGATGATAGGCATTCAACAGAAAGGCGGCCATGACTGAACAGGCGATAGAGGTCAGCTTTCATTATATTAACTACCACATTCTCATTGTATCATTTTATCTACCAATCAATCAAACTCAATCCCAGCTGCATTCTTTGGCAGCTATATTCATTCATGGCCTATATTTCGTACATATGTTTCATGGACAAAATAACAGTTAATTTGTGGTTGATCGTCACTAGTGCCATCCTTTACTCGGGTCTCCATTGTCTCCATTTCTTTTAGAAAAGAGAGGATATGTCATATTGCCCTCATCAGGTTTTTTTTCACTCCTGAAGACATCTGCCCCCTGCACCAATCTGACTACAGAATCAATATAGCAAGCTAAGTTTCTTGGAGTGGTGCACAGTCTGGACTAGCCATGATGGGACAGGAACAAATTGAGGCTGAAAATGAAAGGGCTGATTACGACAATGGCAGAATGAACCACTGTATCTGCGATGGCAGACCGAGCACTGCCGGACTGGTGGTTCGACTGCCGTATTAAAAGTGCAGCAGAGGGACTGCCAAAGGACCTCCACAACCCCTGGGGATAATGGATCTTGTGACTGTGGCGCAGCAGTCTTAGGCTTCAATAGGATTGTGCTGCTGCTGCAGCACCGCAAGACATATTACACATTTCCTCATTGCCCTCCTTTTCATGGCGGTGAGCATTACGTTTTCTTGATTGACATTTTACATATTTTAATTTAATATTATTAACTATGTTTTTTTATTTTACGTCATGTGTCCATCATTGTCAATGGGAGGGTATTGCAGCGTCAGTGGTTTACCCTTAAACAAGGAGCTGAGGGTCTGCAATATTGTTTTACACTTTATACATATCTGCTATTCTATTTGTTATGCTATGTTATTGATGCATACATAGTCTGATAATCACCCATAAGTGTATTCAGGCACTCTATAGTAGTTGTATGAGGACAGCTTTGAGGGCTTATTTAAAAAAGCCAGTACTTCAGCTTCTGGCGCAAAAGTCAAGAAGAGAGGAGGAGGCTTTGATGTGTTCTGGGTGGTTGTTCCTGTATTTAGGGGCCAGGTTTGAGAAGGCGCTGTCCCATACTCTGCTTTTGTGTATGCATAGGGTGTGTGCTAGTGAGACACAAGCAGAGTAGCGGTGTCTGGAAGGTTGATGGAAGTGAATGTGGCTGTTCAGGAAGGCATGTTATGGAGAGCTTTGTAGGTGTGGGTGAGCAGTTGAAATGGTACACACCTAAGGGGAGCCAAGCAAGTTCCTTAGGGTGTGGTGCTCTGTAGGCTCCATGTGGGAGGCTGAGGACTAGTCAGGCTGCTGTGTTTTGGATGGTCTGCAATCTTCTTGTGAGCAGGTTAGTAATCCCTGCATGCAGGGTGTTTCTATAACCTACTCTGCTGGTAGTGAGGACTTGAGTGATTCTTTTCGTGGTGTTGCTTGATAGTTACTTGAAGATTTTCTTCAGCATCCTAAGTGTGTTGAACAGACTGAGATCTTTGCATTCACATGTCCAGTTTGTGGCTATGATGATTCTGAGTGTTCTCAATATGAGAAGGTGTGGGGGTGGGTCCACGGTATGTGGACCACCAGGGGGAGTTTTGTACGAGCTCAAAATTAACCAATTGTATATCATCCAGGTGGCCACTTCCGCCATGCATGTGGTGAATTTGTTCCTGGTGTTGGATGTTTTGTTACGAGTGGCAGTACCAGTTTTGGGCAAAACCAAAGGGGATGATGGACGGAGTGTTGAACATTGCAAGCCCTCACCCCAGTCAACTGATCTGGGTTTAATCCATCATCATTCTTTAGCTCACTCCACCACCCTAGTTCAAACATGGCCATATGCAAATCCGTCTGACCCTGTGCCTCAAGGGTACAGTCCAGCCCTAACTGCCAAGCCATGTCTTCTCTGGACCGGAAACAAGCATCCTGGGACCGGTGTCTGGCTAATCATCAGCCAGGCTAGCTTGAATCCAGTGGCAAAGTGAGCAAGGGACCCATGTCTGGGCATACCCTGCCAACTTAGGGCGAACAAAGCAAAACCAAAGGGGATGCTTGGAAGTTCAGGCTGGACTGTTTCCATGAGGCACAGAGTCAAGACTGATTTGCTTATGGCTGGGTTCAAACTGGAATGGCATGGTGAGAAAAATAACGATGGATTTAGGCCCAGATCTCTGTACTGGGGTGAATGTATGACATTGTTATGCATTCTGTCCATAAACTGTTGTTTTTGTATTTGTCACCCTGAGTGGGAAAGGGTATGCCCAGAAATGGGTCCCATGCTCTCCATTCCACTGGAATCAAGCTATCCTGGCCGAAGAGGGGTGAAGCCGTAAAACCGGTCCTAAGATGCTTGTTTCCAGTCCACTGAGGACCTGGCTTGGCAGTTCTGGCTGGACTGTTCCCATGAGGCACAGAGTCAAGACTGATTTGCTTATGGCTGGGTTCAAACTGGAATGGCATAGTGAGCAAAAAAAGCAATGGATTTAGGCCCAGAACTCTGTACTGGGGTGAATGTATGACATTGTTCTGCATTCTGTCCATCAACTGTTGTTTTTGCATTTGTCACCCCGAGTGGGACAGGTATGCCCAGACGTGGGTCCCGTTCTCTCCATGCCACTGGAATCAAGATATCCTGGCTGAAGAGGGTTGAAACCCCAAAACCGGTCCTAATATGCTTGTTTCCAGTCCAGGGAGGACCTGGCTTGGCAGTTCGGGCTGGACTGTTCCCATGAGGCACAGGGTCAAGACTGATTTGCTTATGGCTCGGTTCGAACTGGAATGGCATGGTGAGTTAAAAAAATGATGGATTTAGGCTCAGATCTCTGTACTGGGGTGAACGTATGACATTGTTCTACATTCTGTCCTTCAACTGTTGTTTTTGCAGTATCAGTTTAGTGTTATCAGTGTAAGTGGGTGTTTATGTTGTGAAATATAGGCATTGGCCAGCTGGGGCATGAAGTTGATGGGGAGCATTGGGCTGAGCGAGGGGCCCTGCAGGACTCTGTGAATAAGATCTTGTGCTTCAGAGGCACAGGGGAACATGATGACGGCTTGGGTTCTTTTAGTATGAAAGTAGCCAATCCATTCTAGGGCATGACCCTGGATGCCTGCTGCGTGGAGTTGTTGGATTAGTAAGGGGTGGAAGAGGGTATAGAATGCTGCTGATAGGTCTAGATGGATGAGGGCTGCAGTTTCCTCCCTTCGAGGATCATCCAGATGTCATCCATTGCTGCTATAAGGACAACTTCCATGCTGTGATTGGGTCTGAATCCTAATTGTGTGGTGTTGAGAAACTAGCATTTCATGAGGTCAGAGACGTTGTTGCTGATGGCTTTTTCCAGGATTTTGGCTGGATAGGGAAGAAGGAATATCAGTCAATAATTGTTGAGTTTGTTGAGGGCAGCCAAGGGTTTTCTTAGAAAGGTTTTGATGGCTGTGTGTTTGCATGGTCCCGGGAAGGTGGCTGTACTGATGGAGGTGTTGAGGATAGGATTGAGGTCCTTGCTGAAAGTGATTGCTCCTTTGTTGAAGCCAAGGTGACGGCAGAGGTCTGCTGGGACCCCAGAGTGAATGGTCATGATTGTTGTGGTTTCATTTGTGCCAAAGGTGTCCCATGTGATGGTTGGGTTGACTTCTTTCATCATTGGAAGACATCTGGAGAGGGCCATGGTCGGGGGTCTGGCTGTGGGGGAAGGTGTTTATATGGTTGTAAGGATTTTCCTGCAAAAGAAGTTAGAGATGTCTGTGCACAGATTTTGTGATAAAACAAACAATAATGGTTCTGTCGGGAAGAGCATTTCAATTGAACATGGTATCTAATACACTGTATTTGTGTGTATATCACCTGCAGGATATACACCAATTCACACCAATAAATAAATAAATAAATAAATAAAGCACTGATCCCAGTGTATAGAAAAAGATTCTTTAGTATTCAATTCTCTCTTGAATCTTAAATATGCAAAGCATTAGGTATGCTGTCCAATGCACATAAAACATAAACTGTTAATAAACAGGGGGTGCAGGTCGTGATTTGTGACTGAAGGTGACAAGTGAAAACAACGTATATACATAACATTAACGTTTTTCAAGGTATCCACTTTAAATTACAATAGTCTTAATGGATTAAATTTGTTATTTTGTTCCTTGGGACTTTGTGTAGATGGATATATAACATAGTACGTCGACGTTCGACCCTAGTAATGATATGCTCATTATGCGCATCTGGAGCGGGTCTTCATCAGGACTTGAAAGGGTAAGACAGCCTTATTATTGCATATGTAGTTCGTCTTGTCCTTTACTGGAGATGTTGCTTGTCAGCCAACAAGGCACTAAGTTTTGACAGTTCACTGCTTCTTATCTTGAAGATTGTAACGCACCAGCCGGTGGGATATTTTCTGGTCTGGGTTGTCCTTTATTGATGATTGCGCTTGTCAGCCGACAAGGCACTAAGTTTTGTCAGTTCACTGCTTCTTATCTTGAGGAATATGGCATGCTAGCCGGTGGAATATTTCTTGGTCTGGGTTGCCTTGGCGATTGCTCGGGCGTGTGGAACAGACGTCTGTTGTCGTCAGGTCCTCGCAGTGAAAACAGATTTTGTGATGGGCTGATGTTTCCGGTGACAGTTGGTGTGCTGAATTCTTTGACGATTGTGGACATTTCTGTACTGCAGTTGGAACTGGTGATTATTTGGTCAACTAGGGCCTTCTTTTTGATTTCTCGGATGAGCTGGTGGCACCTCCTCTGGGTAGTTTTGAAGGCATCTTTTTCTACTTCACCTTTGCTAGTTCGCCATTTTGTTCCAGTTGTTTGCAGTGATTCTTGGTCATTTTGAGGTCTTCTCTGTACCAGCTGGCTTTGGTGCCAGTTTTTGTTATGTTTGCTTCATTTCTTGTGGGCCAGAGTGTCTGCGCAGTTGGTTATCCACTTGATGAAATTCTCAATGTTGCATGCCAGGATCTCTGTGGGTTCCAGTTTGATCTCATGCAGCATGGTCGTCCGGTTCCACCACTGTTAGGTTGTTCCAGTGTTGGAATGCTGGGCCCCCTATGGGAGCACTTCTGGATTGATAGATTTTGCTTGTGAAGCTAACTGTGGCATGGTCTGTCTAGATGATGGGTCTTGGGGTTTTGATCATAATTTTGCAGTAAGATGTGAAGACAAAATCAAGGATGTATTCGGCAGCATGGGTGACCTCTGTTATGTGTTGGGTTAGTGTGACTGATTACAACAAGGAGCTAAGGGGATTAGGAACAGGTCGTCCCCCTCTCACCATAACATGTACAACACAGGACCTGTTCCTATGGTGAATATACTTCTCCTGATCATAGCCAACTAATAATATTATTTAGTTGGAACAGCGGCTACAAAATCTAGCCATCTTATGTTATTGGATCAGGGTCACCCTTTTGGAGCATTAAGTAAGAAGGTGCGTTGTTTTCTCTGTGACTCCTTTCTCACTCTACCCTCCCCCTAGAACTATCTGGAGTGAAAGGCGAGAAAGAGATGGGGAGAAAAAAAGTGTGCAAGGGAGTGATGGAGCCTCACGGAAGTAACACCATGGAGGCTAGCAGGATGGTACTCACCTGCCGCTTAGGGTCTCATCATCAGCATCAACTACTCCAACCAAAAAGTGATAGTGTATAAAGAAAGTACGAAAAAAGGAGAAAAGTAAAGGTGTGGGGGAGACAGTGCCTTCCTGTGCACCAAATGTGGTGTACTGCACGTCTGGATCCAAAGTGCGGATCCAAAGTGCGGAAAAGTGTGTCAAGCCAGATGGCACACTGATCCTGTGAATATAAAACCGAGCTAGATCACACATGCCAAATGTACTTTATTCTGTGCTGTGTGTCTGCCCCATTTAAAAAGCCGACATGTTTCGTTGCCCCTTTGAAAACTTGGGTCTGTCACTCTACCCTGCACCAAATTTCAAATATGCCTGTAAACAACATAAAAGAAAAGAAACAGCGCACCCCTATCAGTTGGCATTGAATGTCTGAATGATTCAATTGTTAAAAATATATATTATATGTATATATATCTGGTTCTTCCCCACTACTGTATCATGACTGATTTACCGTTTCTCAGCGCTCGAAAGGTATACCTACACCTCCAGAATGGGTGTGCCTCTGTCACTGTTTTACAGGATTTTAGCCTCGGGCTGCAGCTGTCAGCCTGTAAAAACATAGCACACAATGCGATTATCTTCAAGTGCTTACAACACATTTCCATCTCTCATACTGGAGTTACGCTACCTGTAATCCTTTTCTGTGCTTATATGGGCGTTCGTACCCTCCAGCTCTTAATGTTTGCCTGCCACTCCCTGTAGTACATTCAGAGTGCTGCCGGTTTTGCCGGCTCTACAATTTAGCTGGTCGAAGTTGGCTTACTGGCTTACTCCGTACTTACACCACCGGTAATGATCTGTAACTGTTACCGGTACTCAATTCACTCGCGATGTCGCTTGGCACCATATTAACATTCATACCCTTACCAGGACCTTGCGGTTTGCAGAGCGTTGTCTCAGCACGTGTGGCTCCCAGACTTGGCTATGGTTTAAATCTCACTCAGGATTACCACGTACTCGCGTTGGTCACATGGTCCCGGGTCTCGTTTGTTTTGGTGTCAATAGAGTAGGGGCACCATCTTTGAATGTATTGTAGTTGCATTCGTTACCCTATTAGAGAAGCGAATGTATCCCTAGCCCACAATCTGATCTATAGTTTGGGCTAAGTTATGTCACTTAAGTCCTAATGCACTATATGTGTACCAATCGTGTATTTACTTTATAAATTTACAGTACTATTACAGGAATGGCCACTCCTGCATCTAATTACCACGAATGGGTAGTTATTGTAGTCTGTGATGTTTATGTGTCCACATTTAGATCGCATTGGGTGATTACACGTCTACCATGTCTACGTTGTTAGCTCTTACATCGATGTTGATGACTTTTGAATGCAACTTTATTCAGATTGTTTAAATGGACAATCCCTATTCTAAATGCTCGAAATTGCCGATATATAGATGTCACTGAGCATTGGGTGTGTACCCTCTACAGTTGTCAACTGCGAATTCCTGATGATGTTACTATAGGTATGTATCAATCACACTGTATATATCTATATATTCTGTGGGCTACCTGGAGTACTAGGTGTACAATTACCCCATCAGTGCTGCAATGTTGCATAAGGTGGCCCTGGTTGTCTATGCAGCGTGTATCTAAATGAGTTGGTATAATTTCGATATATATGGTGAACCTAGCTGTTAAATGCCAAATGTCTTTGTGATTTGTCCCTGCATTCCATGTAATCTCGTCATGAATAGTAGACTCACTTTTTTGCGAAATGTCTACTTTGCTCCATTCAATGAGTTCATTGAGCCCGACCTGGTCTACGCCCTCTTGGTCGATCCATCTTGCTTCTCTGGTGCTGAGTCTCTCTCTATGTTAAACTGATCTTCCTGCACTTTCTCTAATACTACCCATTGGATGTCTCTCAGGGTATTTTTCAGTACTTGAAAGTGTTGGACCAGTATGGTGGTGAGTTTATCCGCTCGCAAGGTACTCAGGTGTTCCTGTATTCTGACCTTAATCTTGCGTGATGTAAGCCCTATGTAGTGTAAATCACATGGGCAGGTCAGTCTGTATATTACATTGCAGGTATTACAATTACTGTATTTGTTGAGATACCAGACTCTATTGCCTGCCAGAGTCACAGCCTTGGTGGGTGCCGTGAGCTCACAAACCGAACACCCCCCACACGGATAATGTCCATGCGGAAGATTAGTCTCTTAGTGCGCATTGAGCCCAAGATCTTTTTAGAAGACAAGAGATTTAGAGTTGACTGGAGCCATATCGCGAACAAGTGCACGAGAGACTGGATGGTTCTAATTATTGAAACAGCCAAAAGGTTAAGTGAGGAGCTTCTGAAAGAGATCTTGGACATAGAAGAAGCAATAAAAGCAGACAAGACTATTATAGACACCAAAGAACAACTGAGTAAAATCCAAAACGATCTAGGTAAATACCAGACCTATATGGTTAATCAAAAAATCAAAGGCCTCAAAAGAAATTTAGATAGGTTCAGCCACGAATGGGCATATCCCTACACAGAGGACCGCTATTACCAACAAGGCCAAGAACAGAGCACCCTACCCCAGGGCCAACGAGGAGGGCGGCGGGGGAAGAGGGCACCAAACAATTGGTCCTTTAATAATACAAGTAGCGAAGAAGACGATACGAACGTCCAATAAATACCTCTAATCAGCGGACCAGGTTTGATCCCAACGATAGAACAAACGAGGATCTAGGAGCCCTGTTCAGGGTTTTTTTAGGTCAGCAATCTTTTCATCCTCCCAATCAAAGAGGAGCAAGTCACAGAATCAGAGGACATGCACAACATAACCTCAACACACCATGGCAGATGTTTTCACCCAGGATAACTCAGAGCTGAGGCAGAGCCCCCCTACAACTATGAGGCAGAACACCATAGTAGTGAACTTGTCAGAGCAACAACTCAGCGAGGATGAATTAAGGGTCCTTAATAAAGACCCGGGATATGTTCCTACACCTAAACACGATGGCTTACAGCTGAGAGGGGAGATATATGGGCTGATGAGGAAGATTAAATTAAAGAAGTTCTTCCATGGAAAAGAATAAGACAAACAAGATAACCAATCCCTGTTTTCCACAAACTTAAGATGTCCCTCCACTTTCTGCCCTCCCAACAATGCAGTTGGCCCGGAAGTACAAGTGTTGCCAATCTAGAACATAACATGAGTGGCACACCTCATATGAATATGAGTAAAAGGGATGGGGAAGCCCTTAGAGCCCTAGAAAAGAACACTGCCATCACCATCAAACCGGCCGATAAGGGCGAGGCGGTGGTGGTGATGGACACAGTGAACTATGACAAAGAAGTACAGCGATTATTGGGGGATCACCATAACTATAGACCCCTGGTAAAAGACCCGACCAGAGAATTGCAAAATACCATCTTTAAGCAGGTCTCGGATGCAAAAGAAAAGAAATGGGTGACATACAAAGAAGCCGAATTTCTAGTCAACTTGAAACCCAGGATGCCAGCATTTTATATAGTGCCTAAAATTCATAAAGCACAATGGCCTCCACCCAGAGGCCCGATCGTATCGGGGATACAGTCACTTTTAGAGCCACTGTCACAGTTTTCGGACTATTTTCTCAGAGAATGTGTAGTCACACAACCATCCTATGTAAAAGACACTACAGATGTGTTGAAAATTCTGGAGGATACCATCTATGACCAACGCGACAACTTGTTGGTCACTATAGACATAGAATCTTTATATACCAGCATCCCCCAGGAAGAGACGCTGGTGGCAGCAGCGTTCGCCCTGGGGGAATGCAAATGGTTCTATGACACGCCTCAAACTTTTGTATTACAATGCATTGAGATCGCATTAACTAACAACTTCTTTGCATTCAAGGACCAGATGTACCTCCAGGTCTCTGGGACCTCGATGGGGGCAACTTTTGCCCCCAGTCTGGCCTGTATCTATGTTGGCCAATTCGAGGCACATTATATTAATCAGAACTCCAATCTCTTCCAGAGGAACATTGTCCTCTAGAAGAGATATATTGACGACGTGCTATGCATATGGCAGGGCACTGACTACACAAGTTTTTGACATGGCTAAACAATCTAGACCCATGTCTTAAGTTCACATGGACTGTTAGTAGGACCTCGGCCACCTACCTTGATCTAGACTTTCGAGTGGAAGAAAATAAATTGGTAACAAGTGTCCACCAAAAACCCATGGACAAAAATTCATTACTACACTATAGATCTTATCATCCACAAGCACTCCGTGATAACCTGCCAGTGGGGCAGTTTTTGAGATTATTATTATTATTATTAAACCATTTATTAAGCGCCTGGTTACCCAAAAACAGTGTGTCCCTGCGCTGAATACTGCACAAAAAGCTAAAGGCGAGACAGAGATAAAACATTTAAGGACCAATAGTGGCACCGGGATTAATCCTGGGGGAAAAGAAAGGTTTTAAGTTTTCTTCGGAACATGCTCTCGGAAGGCTCCACCCGAAGATCGGGCGGGAGATCGTTCCAACATTTAGCTGCTAAAAATCTGAACGAGCGTCCGCCCATCCTGGCTCTGGTGATTTTAGGAAGTTTGAACATCATCCTGCCGGCTGATCTCAAGTCTCTGGTGGGGCGGTGTATCGTCAGAAGGTTAAGGAGATAGGCCGGGCCTTTGCCCTGAGCTATACGATGAGCGAAACAAAGGGACTTAAATGTAATCAGCTCTCTTATAGGTAACCAGTGGAGTTTGGATAGAGCGGATTCACCTGATGCTCTGCGGGGAAGTTTGAGTACTAGGCGAGCTGCGGCATTTTGAGCACATTAAAGTTGGTATAATCCTTTTTGGCTCAGCCCTAGAAGCAGAGCATTTCCAAAGTCAAGGTGGGGGGTCACCAAGGCATGCACAATAGTCTTTCTAGAGTCAATAGGCAAAAGATCCAGAATCTTACGGAGAGCTTTCAGTATACTGAAGCATCTAGCTGTTACTTTATTCACATGGGTTTTATATGAGATATCTGAGTCCAATGCTATTCCCAAATTGCGCACTGACTCCACAGGACGAGGGGGACTGCCCAATTCCATAGGCCACCACATATGCGACCATACTGAAGCTGATTTCCCTACTACCAGCAGCTCGGTTTTATCGCCATTGAGGCGTAGACAGTTGAGATTCATCCAAGCTGCTACCGATGATAAGCAGCTCGAGAAGTTGATGGCATCTTCTCTACACTCAGGCGTGAGCTTCAGCAGCAGTTGTGTGTCATCGGCGTAGCTGACAATGCCCACCCCAAAACTCTCAACTATGCAGGCCAGGGGTGCCATGTAAATGTTAAATAAAGTAGGGCTCAAACTCGAGCCCTGTGGAACCCCATGGCCTACATTTCTGCAAGAGGATTTGAAGGGGGGGCAGTGCATTTGGAAGCTTCTGTTAGTCAAAAAGACTCAAGCCAAGCCAAGGCCATTCCTTTCACTCCGATACCCGCCAACCAAGACAGCAGCGTTGAGTGCAGCACGGTGTCAAACGCTGCACTAAGATCTAATAAGACCAACGCTGCTGTCTCTCCATCGTCCACTATACTCCTCAAGCCTTCGGTGGAAAAAAGTAAGGCTGATTCTGTGGAGTGACCTGCTCTAAAGCCCGATTGAGTGGGATGCAGGAGAGAATGTTCCTCCAAGTAGCTCATGAGCTGCTTATTCACCACCTTCTCAACGACTTTAGCACAGAAAGGGAGAAGGCAGATGGGGCGGAGGTTCTGAAACTGAGTGATGTGAATGTTAGGTTTTTTTTTAGGGGGATAACCTGAGCAGTTTTCCACGCGTCCAGTACCTGACATTCTTTAAAGGAGAGCGATATAATGAGACTAATCTGATCAATTAATATAGTTTCCAATACTCCTTTAAAGCGGGCCCGGGGGCAGACATCGCTGGGTGAGCCAGATTGGATGCTGTTGGCAATGCTCATTAGATCTTGTTTCTCCGGAGTAACAAAAAAAGAGAGGCAGGGAGCCTCCGTGTAGGTGTCTAAAACTACTGCGTGTTTAAACGGCTGGATGTCATCTATCGTAAAGGTGGCATGGATTTTGTCAATCTTACCTATGAAGAAGTCTGCAATAGAGTCGCACAGCTTTTCTGAGTAGGTATCTTTGGCATCTAGCCTGGTAGGAACCGTGAGTGCTCTATAGATGGTAAAGAGTTCTTTAGTACGGTTCTTAGCAGAGTCAATTCTATTTCTGAGGAAGCAACTTATTTCTGCTCTCAGCATTTTCTTATAAGTATTGAGTTCTCTTTTGTAATGCAGTTTGTCCTCAGAGCTATAGTGTAATCTCCACCTACGTTCTAGATTTTTGCATCTGGATCTGGCTAATTTGAGTGGTTCCGAGAACCAGGGGGCAGTTTTCGATTGCCTAGCAGGGGGTTTGGTTGTCCATGGTGCAATCTCATCGAGTGCGGTGGTCACCCGTGTTTCATATTTATTCCAGGCCTCCTCCAAGGAGTTGCTTTGGGAAGGGGGATTTTTTGGGAGAGCACATCTAAAATCTTCTTGATTAAAATTGTTCCATTTTCTTCTTTTCATGGGGGGTTTAAAAAGAGTGCTGTCTGAAAGGGTTTTATCTACTGTGAACGGGATGATAAAATGATCCGACCAGATTATTCTAGCCGGAGTAGACACCTCAATACCATCCCAGTTCACAAAAATGGGATCCAGGAGATGACCATGTTGATGGGTGGGGGTCGTAGATTTAAGGTTAAGGCACAAAGATGTTAAAGCATCAGCCACCTCCTGTGCTTCCCTGCAACCTGTGTCATCAAAATGGAGAATAAGATCTCCTAGAATAATACATTTTTTGTAGCGCAGGGCGGCTTGAGTAATGCACTTCATAAGCTGATTGCCAAACTGTCCTGCCGCCACCGGTGGCCTATACACCAACAACCCATGAATGGCATTTCTGGGTCCTATATTAATAGTGAATAAGCCACTTTCGCTATTATGTAAGGTGGCCTTCTCTAGGGTGCATTCTAGCTCCGATTTGTACATGAGGGGTAAACCCCCTCCTCTTTGTTTGTGTCTGTCTAAACGAAGTAGACAGTACCCGGGAGGAGTTGCCTCAAGTGCCTCGGGAGACGAGTCCTCGTCCATCCAAGTCTCGGTAAAAAGAGCACATCAGGGTTCTCAGCAACTAATAGATCGTGTATTTCGATCTTATGTTTTTTCAATGACCTACAGTTTAGTAATAGCATACTGGCTTTAGGTACATCATAATCAGTCATTCTAGGGGTTGAGAGAGCCTGTTTACATGTTCCGCATATCGGCGGTAGTGTGTCAGCTTGAAACGAGTGGGCACAGTCGGTTAACACACTTGGGCTTAGTAATAATAACTCCTGTTGAGTATATGGTATTGAAAGCCTAGATGGTACCAACCCGTCAAGAAGAGCCGCCCCACGCCCCGTACTGTCGCGGACGGGCGCTGACGGGCTGGACTCTGGCTTGACTCCGGCGCGAATCCGGCGAGCCTCTGAGCGGAGCCATAGCCATTTATTTTTATACTTGTGGCTCAGTCCACCAAGGGAGTGAAGCCCTACCCAAGATGGCCGACGCCGTCACTTCGACCCAGGTAGACCAGCCCTTAAATCGGCCAGACACTCTGGGGGGGGGGCAGCACTGGATAAGAAAAGAGCAACAAGATTTGTTTTAAAAGCACCAATTTCACCAGTGCCTTAACCCTAAAATCGGTGAGGCGCCAGGCGTCGCGAAATTCATCGCGCTCGTGCTGGGGGGGGGGGGAGGACACACAGGGCAATTCACACAAATGTTAAAATCTGGTAGCAGAGCAAATTAATGACCGCCCGGCTCAAGCCTCAGGCGATTAGTGCAATATACGAGCGAAAACGGCCAAATTCCTTGTTTTTATGCTGGTGGCTCAGTCCACCAAGGGAGTGAAGCCCTACCCAAGATGGCCGCCGCCGTCACTTCGACCCAGGTAGACCAGCCCTTAAATCGGCCAGACACTCTGGGGGGGGGGGGCAGCGCTGGATAAGAAAAGAGCAACAAGATTTGTTTCAAAAGCACCAATTTCACCAGTGCCTTCACCCTAAAATCGGTGAGGCACCAGGCTTCGCGAAAATCATCGCGCTCATGCTGGGGGGGGGAAAGGACACACAGGGCAATTCACACAAATGTTAAAATCTGGTAGCAGAGCAAATTAAGGACCGCCCGGCTCAAGCCTCAGCCTCACTGCCATAACTGCTCATCAGTGCACGAATTCACTGATCAGGCCCAGGAATTGGCTACCAAATTGGGAGAACGTGATTATCCCAGAAAAATAATCAGACAGGCACGGAAGCGAGCACTTAACACTCCGCGAGCAGCACTTATAGAATGCACAGTCAAAAACAGTGAAGACTGCATCCCAGTGGTCACTACCTTTGGACCCATATCCGCACAAGTGCGGCAGATCACCAGACGACATTGGCATCTCCTAAGTACGAGAATCATGAAGATGCCACAGCCTAGATTTGTTTTTAAGCGATCCACAAACTTTCGAGATCGCTTGGTCCATACTCGCCCTAGACAAGTAACACAAGAGACTAATTTTCCGCATGGACATTATCCGTGTGGGGGAGTGTTCGGTTTGTAACATCACGGCACCCACCAAGGCTGTGACTCTGGCAGGCAATAGAGTCTGGTACCTGAACAAATACAGTAATTGTAATACCTGCAATGTAATATACAGACTGACCTGCCCATGTGATTTACACTACATAGGGCTTACATCATGCAAGGTTAAGGTCAGATTACAGGAACACCTGATTACCTTGCGAGCGGGTAAGCTCACCACCAAACTGGTCCAACACTTTCAAGTACTGAAACATACCCCGAGAGACATCCGATGGGTAGTATTAGAGAAAGTGCAGGGAGACCAGTTTAACATAGAGAGGAGACTCAGCACCAGAGAAGCAAGATGGATCTACCAAGAGGGCGTAGACCAGGCCGGGCTCAATTACCTCATTGAATGGGGCAAAGTAGACATTTAGCAAAAAAGTGAGTCTACTATTCATGACGAGACTACATGGAATGCAGGGACAAATCACAAAAGCACTTGGCAGTTAACAGCTAGGTTCACCATATATATCGAAATGATACCAACTCATTTAGATACATGCAGCATAGATAACCAGGGCCACCTTATGCAACATTGCAGCACTGATGGGGTAATTGTACACCTAGTACTCCAGATATCCCATTATTAGGTCCTAGGAGGGAGAGGTGCGAAGGAGAAGGTAAAGAATGGGGAATGGGGAAGTGGTACGGAGAAGATGGAGAGATGGCAAAGGTCAAAAAAAGAGCATGAGAAATTACACCAAAGAGGCAAACAAACGGAGAAACAGCACAGAAATGGCACAAAGAGGTAAAAAGAGCAAGAGAAACAGCACAGAAAAGTCACAGAGAGAATGAGAAAAGGGTAAGAAAAATGGCACAAAGAGACGAAAAGACGAAGAGAAATGGCACCGAAAAGTCACAGAGAGAGTGGGAAGGATTAGAAAAATGGCACAAAAAGGTAACTTGAGTGAAGCAATAGCACAGAAAAGTCACAGAAAGAACACAAATAGGTACAGAAGTGAATGAGAAACAGCATAGAAAAGTCAGTGAAATGGCACAAAGGTGCAAAAAGAGTTAGAGAAACAGCACAGAAAAGTTGCAATAAGAATGAAAAGAAAAGTGACAAAGACAAAATGCACAAAGAATAAGAGAAGGTACAAAGAGCTAGTTTACTTTCTGTTTGATGCACAGCCTATGGGGTAGACTGGGTCTCACGTAAAGGCAAGCTTGAGTGAACCTGGTTTACTTTTCTGTGCCTTGGTGGAGCCACAGCTATTATGATGTTGCAAAGGCTCTCATTCTACACCAAACCCAAATAGCGTTTTGCTAACATGTCACTGAATCGCAGTTTGGGTTTGCGAGTATAAACCGCATTGATATTTGGAAGGGACTTGTTCAGGTCATCCATTTCAATGGGATGTATTAATGTTTCTCACTCAAAATCTATCTGCAAAACATTAATATTTTACCAACTAACAAATCATAGTGGTAATTCCTTTTGCAAGGCAGCCCTTTCTCTTTGTGAATGTTGACAAAAACATTTTTTAGGATTAGGCAGTGGTCCATTGGATCACAACTAACACATAGAAAAGTTTGTAAAACTTTTGATTTTTTTCAAACCAATCCACTGGGCGTCCTTTATAAAAAAAGTTATGTTTTTAAAATGCAATCTCAGACATGGTGGGGTGGTCTGCTGATCCCAGCAGGCCACCATCCGTTTAATGGCATCCAATCATGGTGAGTCACAATTTGAGACTTACCTCATGAATATTGATGAGGTAGCTCAGATTGCCATTCATGAGGCTTCAGAATTTTGTGATCCGACTTATTAATACAAAGATCAGTTCACAAAATTCCACACTGGTCACAAAAATACTGGTTGCAAAATGTGTCCAGCATTTTACAGCCAGTGTTTAGTCCATCTCACGCTACATCATGTTGAACCAGGAAATCACCTCCTTGCCTGAAAATGAGGGTTCTTTTTTGTTCAGCTGGATAACTTTTTGTAAAGACTTAGGACAGAAATGTACTACCTGTTTCAATGTCTCTATTTAGATTTCACACATAGATTTAGCTCTCTGATGTGGAAGACCAATTGTCCCCAACAGATTTAAATGTATACCTAAAGTAGCTTTTGGATTAGCTCTTTGTGATTGATAGGATGGCTTTATTGTCTGTCTCATTTATTTGCTTCTCATTCAATAGCTTTCCTCACGTTTCTTTGTTTGACCACCTCTAGAGATTTTCTTCATTGCTGTGTTCTGATCTAATGTCTTCTGTTTTTCCTCTGTTTCAATTCAGGGAACCACTTTTTTCTTTTTCTCAGCACTCGGTGTATGTGTTTTGTTCGTGAACTCTCCCTCCTGTACTGCTTTTCTCCTCAAATGCCTGCACCCCCTTCCTCCTCCCGTCCATAGCTTGCCCATTCCACAACTTGGATTTATTTGTTTCCTTCCTCCCTCCCTCAAACTCCTCCATAAATCCCTCATCCCTCCTATCACGGTGATGATCTCCTTCAAGAAAAAATGCTTTTGGAGCTGCAATTTGCTGCCAAGTCATTCTCTTTTCAGAGTGCGCTTTCACACCTTTAAGTTATTTCTCTTTATTTAGAGCTTCAACACTGGCGTCCACCATCTTGGAACAGTAAATAAAAAGGATAAAAGGGAGACTGCTTCACGTCATATATGCGTGCATCCATCGTCAGGCATGCTTGCATATATATTACCAGGCTGGGTAGCCGTAGCGTCATGACAGGCACATACATGCATGGTCACACAGGCACGTTTGTCATCACTCTTTCCTTGTTTTTGCCGATGCGGAACAGTATCTGCCAAAAGAGTTTTTCTGCATCGGCAAAAGGCACTGATATTGGCATATCAAAAGACCTGCATTGAAAGCCAAAAGCCGTTAGCTCTTGGCCTTTATTTCCACTGCTTGTCTGACAAATATTTGCACCTTATTTAGAGTTTGCCACTTTCTATGACAATCATTCCTGCAAAAGATATCTACACACATTTAAATACATTTTACACGTCGGACTATTGCAAAGCTGAAGGCAACCCAAGCTAAAAATCTGAAAAAGCATGATTTATCAACCTTGGAAGGATGGGAGGATGAGCTGTATTCTAATATCTCATATATAAATCGCCGCTTACCTCAGCAGCGAGCAGTTAACTTACTGAACAACTTACCTAGATCAAATGAGAAGAACAGAAGTGTAATGCAAACAAAGCCACGCCTTCTATGCGAGGCTACTTGAGGTATTGGGAAATCGAAATTCGTTGTAAGTTTTAAAAGAGCTCTTCGGGCAGCCGCCTGGATCTGCATAATAAGTGAAGAACGAAAGTTCCAGAAGCTCGCTGTTTCTAGTCAATTAATTCTTCTTCTTTCGATTTGAGTTCAGCAGGTGCCACGTAAGCACTGATCTAGCTAGACTCCAGGAGACCAAATTAAGCTAGAATAAAGGAAATTGCAGCCATGCAGTGAAACCTATTATACTTGGCAAAAAAGGGGTGGATGTCACTCCAGAGAAATTAAACACCTAGAATTAGAATTGCATGAATAAATGTGGATTTATCGGAAGAAAAACGTTTTTCTTTTCTTAAAACTTTTCTCCAGCGCTGTGGCCTTTATTTTCGGCGCGCTGCCTCTAAATCCACAAACCATTTCTCAAGAAGGGATTTCAAGCTGCCTAATAGTTCAAGCATATTATAATTGGTTTTATGGATTAGAAGGGAACACAAAATGTCGCTGACACTCTGAGCATGAAATGCAGGTGCGTTTAAGAAGGCAAACACTTGCAACATTGTCGCTCCGGAAGAGAATTCGTTACAGCATTAGTCTAATGAACATGAATGTAAAATACTTTTGTATTTGAGTTAAAAAGATCTGTTCTATTTTATATGACATTCCACAAGCATAAAGTGTTAAACTAACCTTTGAGAGTTGCCGCCATTGCCCTTAAATTCGTATTATACAAAGCATAGGAATAAACAAAATCTTAATCCACCTCTTCTTTGTAGGGTCTCTAGGAATGATGTCCTCTGCTGCCTTTAGTGCCCTCCTGGTTAGCTTAGGCAGCTGTGAACTCCATCTGTGATACCCTTAATCACCCAGAATCATCTTCTTCAACTGGATGTCTTCTTACATACAGCTTGTGTAGCTCATTCATTCCTCTGTCCTAACACTATTCTGCCACCAACTAGAAGAAGGGGAGAGATTTCTGCTTCTCCTTTCTCTGCAATAAGCCTTTCCTCTCTTGCGCCTCCTGGGAGAAGAAAATTGGGTGTAAGATCTAGAGTGCGATGCTTATTAGGAAAATATCTGTCTGATCCCAAAAATGAATGCCTCCACTGAAGCATGGTTTACAGTCCTACATACTAGTGTGAAACTTCTTCCACTTTTACAAAGTTCCCCACAGGAAATAGTGATCAACACTATGATTTCTCACACATTTGGCCATTGAATCTCCCTAGACTTAGGTCTTCCCAAATATGTAATTCACCCTCTTCTAATCATTCAAAATGCAACAGCTCATCTACCTGGTCTTAAAACTTGGAGATTACATTTCAGACCAGCTACCTAATTTTTAGAAAAAACAACAATCAACACGCAAAATTGGTTGCTAATAAAATACCAAACTTACCGAATATGGAAATGTTTGTTTGTTTTGTGCAGTTTTGAACCTGTTGTTAGTTCCTAATTTTAGGCTGAAGGTGGTTCCTGACGAATAAGCTTGGTTAGTGGTTTGTGGTCTAATACTAGCATGCCTGAAGTTATCCAGGGCAACTTCCAGGTTACTTTTGGGGCCATCGGAAGCCACTTACAAAGACTACTTGGGACATTTCACTACATGCCATCTTTCATAAAGCTTCTCCCACTGGGGCATGATGGGAAATTAGCACTGTAGTAGAAGGACCACAGACTTCTTTTGAGATAGCACTATTATGCATTCCAATATCATCTCTTTTAAGACTATAAGGCAACCTAGTCGATTTGGAAAACTAGAAAGAAAACGTTTGTGTAGTATTTTATTGTGTTTGTATTTATAAAGAGCTTTCCATACATCTTGCAAGACTAAAGCCCTAAGTGATGCAGCCGCACTATTATGACAAGATATTTATACCCCTGCTGAGGTTGTTGTAACAAAATCCCCCATATTTTTTGCCTGGTTTTTGATGTGACTGTGACTGGAAGTGCACTGGAATCTGTCTAACCAGGTTGCCTAGTGCCAGATTTCTTTCCCACAACTCTACAGTTGTACCCTAATTGGCAATATCTTTAGCATTCCCTGTAAGTCTCTAGTAAGTGGTACCTCTGGTACCTAGGGCAAGGAGGATAAAGAGGATCCATAAAGGCTGCAGCACAAATTTTGCCACCCTTAAGAACCACTCACCAAACGCATACAGACTGCCATTGCAGGTGGCGTGTCTTGTTGCAGACAAAAGTGCAAACACGAAATGGCACACATCTCTGGGTCCATCTTTGTGTGCCATGCTCACAGTCACCCCAACAGCAAGCCTTAGAGCCCTAAGGCAGTGTGCACTATACTACACAGTGCCTGCCCATTGCAAGTATCAGCCCTCACAGCATAAAATGTACCCTTATGCAGAAAATATGAAGGCAGTCTGGGAGGATACAGTCCCTGATGCTCATGTCTCATAAGGCCTGATGATAGCAGCAGGATTCATTCGTTACAGCAGAAGAACTCCACCGTGGGTCGTCTGCTAAATGATATTTTGATTCAGCAGTAAAGCAGATAGAATAAATGTAATGCATAGAATCATAGCTGTGATAGCCCTGCTCTCCAGAGTACTAGGCAGACAGTCATGCTGCATTATAAATCAGCCGTGAAGGGCTAACACGCTCCTTAATGAAGGATAACAGGTACATTAGGTTGTTAAAGCATTTTAGACCCTGCGATAAAAGTCAGCATTGCCCTGAGGCTATTAAATAAGACATTTAAACATAGTTCCTGTAGATTTTTTAACATTTCAAAGATGATCTAACCTACAGCGGAGCTGTTATTCTGACTGTTGTGTTTCATGAATCATCCTAATAAAAATTATTGTTTTTTCTGTTGCTTATACTTTCATTTTCTACCACTGTAGCCTTTTCAAATCGAATCTACAGGTTTTCCTCTTACACTTAGTTACTTCTATAACTCACTTTTCTCACTTCTGTACAAGTCTTCCGCCAAATACTTCTAAAATGCTCTCAAATCATATTTTTTTTTTAAATCTTTTTACCTTCCCCGTCTTCTTCTTGTCTTCCCTCTCCTAATTGAACCAATGGTACCTCACAAGCTAAACCAGTGAAGATCAGTCTTGCAACCAGCAGTAGCGGCTGCTACCCAATGGGGATTGTGGGACGGGCGGAAGGAGGGGAACTAAAAAAAAAACACCTACCTGAATACCGCTGGAAGCCACCAATCATCCATCCTCTCTGCAACAGCAACCAAAACACACAACCTACCACCATCCCCTAATCAATCACAACACTGCCTTACAGCAGCATTGAGACTGGTCTGAGACCCGTGGGGCTGGCAGGTTGTGCATGTTCTCCACCCAGGCTGTCATGCAGCCTGGGTGGAGAACATGCAAAATGTGTATGAGGGTATGGCCGGCCCAAGACATCCGGCCAAACTATCGAGCGCACTTAAGGTGCTGCAACCAGTCCTCCCCCTGTGACGTGTGGAGCCCAGCACCACCCCATCACTTCAAATGCAATCGGAATAATACAAAAACAATTATGACAACAGAACGTTATTATCATTTGTTTTTTGTATTCAGCTTGCAGTTGAAGCAGTGGGGCGAACCTCCTCCGCCTTAGTGGAGGAACCGCCTCTGGCAACCAGGGGCGGACTGGGATGCCACCAGCAGCCTGTGATAGAAGCAGCTGCTCTCCACATTGTAAGGATACTGATACATAGCCGGTGTCATGCACAACTCACGTTCAGCAACACTTTTATCTTCACTCTTGCTAATAAAGCAATAACATATTGCCTTCTCTGATGCGTTGCACCCTGAATGTCGACCCCAGGACACCGATGGGACAAAATACTGACAAAATAATAACAGGTACGTTAAATCTAGTTTTCTATATATAACTCCACATATATGTACATACATGGAGCTAAGAATAGTATATCTATACTTCCCTAAAGGCACTTGTTTCAATATTTTGTCTCTTGATATCTATACTCAATATACTTGTGCCACAATATTCTGGGGGTGATATTCATTAGTATAATCTTGGTTGAATGAAAACTTGGAACATTGAGGGGGAAGTTCGGGGTGGCCATCAAATGTGGTCATGGCTGGAAAACCTGACAGTGCCCGAAAGGCTGGTGACATATCAGTGTATTGGCTGGGTTTTGGCTGTATGTGGGCCTGTTTTACTGTCTGGTGGGCTAGTATTTATTACCACATGCATTTCCTGTAGCAAACACAAATGCATGCAGTCTGCCATACCTTGCATAAAACCTATACAGCTTTGTTTTTACAAGTTTAAAAATGGCCTAATTTGCGAATGTGGACCATTTTGTTTTGCTTTGTGATTAGCTAATATGGGTCACATTCAAATTGGTGCCCTGACCTATTTTCTGTTCCAGTCCGATCCTGCATGCAGTGATACAGCCCTAAATCAGTAGGGGAGGATTCCCGGAGACTCTTATGCAGCGGATCAACTGGATTTGTAACTAATGATTCTAACAATGAGTCAACTCCAATTGAAATGCAGAGCAGTAAAAATGTGTAATATCCATATTAAACAGATTAGTCAGTTGCAATGCAATTAAAAAGCTGCTATTTTTTATAAATGTCTTAAAACAAAGGCCCTGATGTACAAAACACTGGTTGCTAGCAACGACCAGTATTTTTGCGTCCACTACAGATTTTTACCAACCGATCTATGTACTAACAGGTTAGTTTGCAAAATTCCTATTCAGAGGCGGTCGCAATCCAACCCACCATATGAATATGAATGGGGCAGGTTACAAATTGTAACTTACTCTGACTGGCTACCATCACAGGGATGGTGGTCTACTAGGGTGTCTGTGATCATGTCTGTGATTGCATTTTAATGCAGCCTTAGAGGAAACGGAGTGTATTTTACAAATGAGACTATTTTTCTTTTGCAAATTGTTTATCACTGCAACTCGGGGTCAGTACATTTTCAATGTTTGCTGACCGAATTTTGTTCGGAAAAAATTGACAGTTCTCGTAAGGAACCTCTATTTGGACTCCTACAACACACCTCTTCCAAACAGCAATTCATTATGGAGTTTCAAACCCATTTTGAATGTCGGTAATAAATAACCAACTCCTAAAATGCGTCCAGTATGAATTAAAAAATAATATGGTCTCAAACAATCAAAATCGCTGTTTGCATCCAGAAAACCTTTTTGTACATCAGGCCCCATACTTTTTGTTTCTATTTATGTAGACTAGAATTTAGCCAGTTCTTTCTTATGTTTCAGGTAACTTTTAGTGAAACTGCTTAGATCTGTGGGAGCCATTGACACTTTCAAAAAGATCCAGCAACTCTAGCAGATTTGGTTGTTCTGCAAAAAAAATCAGTTTTCGATTAGAAATCTTGATGGATGTACAAATATTCTTGAATATGTGCCCTTTATTAAACCATGTGGCAGAAGCCATTCAGAAGTATGTTGCATTTTTTGGTTTTCTAGACATGTCCTGGCAGAAACCAAGACCCAACAGGCCAATATGCGACAACTTTATTGTTATCTAAATGTAACTTTAATTAAAAAAATTGAGTGTCTATTACCTATCTGAAATTGAGAGAGGATAGGAAATGAAATGCAACTGTAACTGCACGCAGGTTAGTAAATAATAAAAAAAATGCACAAATGCACTTCCTTCATTCCCTATGGCCCCAGGGCTAGGATGGAGAATTACAAATGGCTGCCTGCCACTGTCTGCAGGGATAAGGGTCACAATTACAATGAAAACTGCCCTGGTGGGAGCTGTGATCCTCTAGAGGACTTCAAAGACAAAGTTTGCCTCTAATGTCCACACGGCGATGAGTATCAGAAATGCTAATTTTTAAAAAAAAAACTAAAAGGCTGAAATGCACTAAAGGGGCCTCATCCCCTAGCATTTGGAAGCCTGTCATTGTCCACAGAGCTGCTCTACCCTAGAGAACTTCAAATAGAAAATCTGCTTATCCTGTCCAAAATGGCAATGAGATTCAAAAATGCATTAAAAAAAAGTTCAAAGGTTTGTAGAGCCTCTTGAAAATATGGTTGATTTGAGTATGAGCACGTTGATCCACCCTTCACTACTTTAGAACTCAGGATTATAGTAGCACGCTTTGTCTACTGCGAGGGTTATTACAATTTATTAGTAATGAGTTTTGTACCCCATTGTTGCCACCTTATAAGACATTATCTGCTAGATGCATCAATGTTCGATTTTGCGAGTCCTTAATTGCGAAGTTTAAGGATTCGCATTTAGGGACTCGCAAAATCAGATGCATGTAGGATTTGCTAAAATATTAGCAATTCCTAAATATTCCTTATCTGCAACTCGCAGAGTGCGATTTGCAAATAAGGAATGACATCTCATTGATTCCTATGGGCCAAGAGGCCCATAGGAATGAATAGGGAGGAATTCTCAATTTGCGATTAGCAATTAGCTAATCACAATTTGAGAATGCAATCTCAAGGGTGACGGGTGTCCAAAGGACAGCCTGTTACACCACTTAAATTGACCTGGACACTGGTATTGCACACACACATGTCCCAAGGACATGTGTGTGTGTAACATGCAACTTTGAAAGATGCACTTTAGTGCATTTTTCACAGTTTTCGCTGTTTACCATGAGGTTTGATTTCACGGTAAATAGCGACCCCTATCAGTGAAATCGCTAGCTATTTTACATTCATGCATTGCATTTAAGGAATCTCAATTTGAGATTCCTTAAATGCAATCAAAAATAGCGATTTATGCATTTGGGATGATGCATCCCAAATGCATAAATACCGGTCGCAGAGGGGCAAATTCTGAGAATCTGCCCCTTTGCGAACGGTATTTCGCTTGATGCATCTAGCTGTGTGTGCCAAATTTCCAGCGCCTGGTGCCCTAGTGTGTTAAAAAGCTAGTTATATATAAAATAAATAAATGAGGTCCAATCAGCCATTTAATCAGGCTGCATGTGATTGTCCGCATAAGAGAACAGACCTTCATCCATGTACCACGTATCATGTTATGAATGCAACGGCAAATGCCATATGTGATTCTTCACCAAATTCGACTCTAAAATTACACAGTAGGTCCTCATACTAGCATATTAATCGGTTGAGGATGAAAAATACACAAAGGGGATATGCTTCCAAAATACATCTTGCCCTTGGCGAATGGTCGGTGCCTGTCATTGGTAATTCAGTTTCAAAGCAAAGGATTCCAAGTGCTTCGAAAATGCAAGAAAATTCAATGTGCACATTGTACCTTGCAGTTTTGCATGGCAGATCAATCACTTTACTATACTGTGACAGACATCTGTGACACTGAAGACCTGGCCACTATTCAAGACAAACTTTTGCACAGCTTCCAAGCCTTAGCAGCACTGGATTTCTATCATGATGGAGTGTTAGTGCTCCATAGCACAAAATGGATACATTTGACATATTTACTAACACTTTGCTTTGGGTTTGCATCACAGAAGTGATGCATACCAGTGCAAAATCATGTTTTGGGATATATTTTCCAGTGCAAATCCTGATTTGTGTTGAAAGCAGCTTTAAATTAACACAAACTACACTACATGCAGGAGGGTTTCTATGGTTGGTACAGACTATTATCATTGCTACTGAGGGCGAGCATTGAAGGGGATGTTAGTCTTCATCCCATGGGGCTTTTTCGTTGACTGAGAGGCAAAGGGAGTTATTAAAAAAATGGCAATTTAATTTTCCATGTAACCCATTTGGCCACAAAATGACGACCAGGAATCTCTAGGTAAAGTTTGGTAGGTTTATTACAAGTTAATAATCAATCCAACATAGATGCATATCAAGATCACATTATAAAGAGACAAAATCATAACTGGCAAGCGAAAACTCCTTAATAGGTTAATTCTTAGTAGCATAAGGTATACAAAGAACACTATTACAGCAATACAGATACAAAGAAACAGGTATTGGCATTCCTTAAAGGAATTCCGATCCTCCTTTCTAAATATGAACCGATTTAAGGGTCATCTAATCCAGGCTCTAAGCAAGAATGAAAAAGGTTTAGAATGGAGGGTCTCAATGGGTTCACGAGGAAAGGAAGAAAGGTGTCAGCATTGTGAAGACGCCAGTAGAAGTCTTCTGAAATGGGAAATCAGCGTTTAGGATAAACCTACACACTCGCAAGGACAAAAGGAAGCAGCAAGGTATATATCTCTCAGCAGTCGCGGCCGGCATTAATCACGGGAAGGGGCTGCGGGGGTAGCACAGGGAGGGTTGTGCGGGGAAGAGGTTGGGTTGATATAATAATTTTTTTTAAAACATACTTGTCCGCAGGCAGGGTCCTGCGTTTTCTTGATGGCTGCTCTTGGGCTCTGGACTCCTGCCTCCGGCAGGGACAGGACGCAGGCAACCTCCCTCCCCTAAGTCATTCACAACTCTGCAATGGCAGCTTTGTGATTGGTGGGGATGCCACCCTGCAAGGGGCTTACGGGGAGGCCATTTTCTCCATGTAGGCTGCATTGCTGCCTGCAAGGAGAAAGGGCAGATTGCGCATGACTGTTTTGGGCAGCCCCAGACGGCCGACCAAACCAGTCATGAGCACTCAGGAGTGGACAAACCACTCCTAGCACCTCGCGTAGCCAAACCCTTCTTCTTTCTCGCAGTGCGAGAAGCAAAATCAGAAAATGGTAGTTATTGCCATTTTTTTTATTTCTGCTTCTTGCACTGCAAGACATCAGTGGGCAATGCTCCATCACCCTAGTGGAGGAGCCGCCCCTGCCTCTCAGACTCAAAAGGGATTTGCTGTACAGTGTAACTTTGTGAATACTAATTAAACCCAGAAAGTTCCTGGAGTATCCCTATATCTTAACACGTCACCAAAACCCCATTTTTTTTCTCTTTCTCACACTGTGCTTCTGCAACAGTCATTTATTTTCCCATCTCACAGATCTCAAATGACCAAGTTAACCTTGAGCACCCTCATTCCTGACACACGATGAATAGGGGGCTTCTTCTGCTCATTAAATCGTCCCATACTTGCCACAGTTTCTCGAACTGAGGCCTCAGTATCTCTTATGCCTAATACTGATTTCTCTAGCTATGAAATCACAAGATTGCACCTGCAAAAGAAAAGAACACGCAGAGCAATAAAAAATGCATTCATGTTAAGAAATAATGACTTATTGAAGCTAACATTAGGTTAGCATTTTCAAGGTGTACTCTGGCTATGTGATTGCATGTGCATATGTAACTTTAAAATAACTGAAAAATGAATGATGCGTTTATGGCTACATATGCAATATGCTTCAAATAAATGCAATAAGATGAGACATAAGTATAAATATTAATGAGAACTACATTGTTTCATGATTGAACTAAACATTAAGGTGCACTCGTTCATGAATCTCACGGTTTCTACAGTGAATACACTTCAGGACTACATTTGAATGATTTACTCATTAATACTACAGTTAAGCACATAGAGTATATAGTTGAGAATATTAAAAACACAGTTTCTGTGACATGTAAGGGTGGATCAAAAATTACGCTGTTCCATTACCACCTATGGATTTTGAGGTAAAGTCCTATCTAATACAAAAGGTAGACCCGGACGTGGACTAACAATGAATGCCCCCGAAAATTGAAAAAAGTTTTCTTTTCTTCAAGCTTTTCCAACTTTGAATCTGTGTTGCACTGCACAGCACACATAACATTTTAAACTATATAGAAGTGTGGATTTTTTTACTGGAAGAGTATTCGTCCAGGCTTCTGTATGTTGGTGAAGGCAGTCAAAGGTGGGCGGGCCAGCACAGGGGAAGAGAATAGCAGTGCCAAATCTTAGTTGATGTGGTGCTGTTATGCTCCTTCCCTTTCACACAGTGTAGTGCAGCAACTTTTTTTTGCTGAAGTACGTTGCATGATTTTTTTTTAAATCAGCTCGTTAATGTCCTTTAGTTTAGAAATTGCTGCTTCCGTCACAATTGCTAATGCACTACCCCATTTCCACACTCAATAACATGGGGCTGAATATGTGACTCCTTGCGGGTGGGCTGAGCTATCAATGGCACATCTGCTAAGTTGTTCAATTAGCATTACTGTATCTTACAAACGGCAATTTCTTGAAAAAAACGACCAACAGTTCCCTTTTGCCTCTTTGCGCTATTATACACATTATTATGATACAGAACCCTTAAGTCCGCATTTTTTTGTTTCACTGTACCCTTTGCACACATGCTAGCAGAACCTCTTCACAGATTTGCTTCCAAATTATGAGAATAGTTCTGTCAAAAAATATTCATACATGTTACTTACTGATATTAAATTAGAAGCAACTAATGTAGATAGGAACTTTATTAGAAATGACATTGGTGAAGGTGTTTGCATTTTCCAGAGCTTTCAGTGGAAAAATATAATAATGACAAGTGGAAAGAGCTGTTACTTGTTCTGTTTGGGTTACTCAAATGTGCGTTCTCCCAACCTAGTGATTGTTTTAAATAACTGGCGCACGAGTCCCATCGCGGACTGTGTGCTCTCTCATGACAGGGCTAGAAGAAAAATGTTTTGTTTCCGTGTCCTTTTTGCCACACATTTATTTCGCACTGTGCACTAAAACATGCATCCATATTCAGTGAATTGTGTGGTCACAAGACAATGTTTGTCAAGCAACAATATTCAAAAGAGAAGTGAATTATTCAAAGCCAAATCTAATTTGAAATTACAAAAACGAATGTGTTCTCATTTTCCAAAGCAAGCACTGAAAAAACTACTGCATCAAAAAAAGTTTTGTATTCACTCTCATTGGATTACTTCTAATTGCATTGGTTTTAAAGTCAAAAAGCCAACTCAATGGCTGTGAAACACTCAAAAGAATAATATTCTTAAAACTCGAACGGGCTGCCTTTTTAACTGCGCCTACCTTTTTAACCTGTTGTAGGTCATGTCCATTTGCCCCTAGTGAGCCGGCAGAGAACTAACATCTTATCATTTTTCACCTTCAAAGGAGCATAGAAATAAAATACTGGCATGCAATATCATTTCGAGTCTTGGCCACTACCCATAGGAAATGCTCTGTACCAGTAATATCTTCACGGCTAACTCTAAGCTTTTCCTCCAGATTTAGTGTGTCTTAGAAATAAATCATGAACAAAATCTTGCCAGACCACTACCTCTCAATTTGAAGCATTTTGTGCTCTCAGTTAATGCAAGGACTTTTTATTTTGTTTGCAATTTTAACAAACTTGACTTGGGCCAATGAATTAGAGCACTTTACATAAGTAGCAAGTTACATTACTCAAAGTAAGATTTCCTTTTTAGGGTGAGCCTAGCAGCAGCGTGCATGTGCTGCTTGCTCTGCGAGACTGCTGTAGTAGAGTATGGGAGAGAAACCGCACCAACTCTCCGCCCATATTTTTCATTAGCATGGGTCATTGTCTTTCGTAAATGCTGCCATCGGATTCATTAATAGACTTGTTAGTTCCTCCTTAGTACGTCCTTGTCTTCATTTGTAATCTCCCATGGCTACAGGCCCCGTTACTTGCTTGTTACACAGGACCTGTTATTTAGTCTGTAAGCAAAATGTACTTTATTGGGTTGCGGACATGCGCTGCTTTAGCTGAAACCATTTGTGTTCTTTTAAGTAGCACCGCCGGCCACATAACAAGGGTACCCGCTTTCAATCACTTTAACCCGGCATTATCTCGTATCTGTGGAGTTCTGGACTTTTTGGTTCCGTCCAGAGGTGTCAGGGTACAACACCCAAAGACCCCGGAGTCCCACCTGCCTTGGTGCACAAATGAACAGAAACACGGGCTTCTCGATGGTGGCGTCAAAGACCAAAGGTTTATTACTGCAGGGACACAGAAGTCACAGAATCTACACACGGGCAGAATCTAGGAGACTGTTCCATTTGTACATTGAGGGTTGCTCCTTATATACCAAAAATTGTGCTCTAGGCAAATATTTCACATGTCGGTACATTCCCAAACCTTTTGTGTCTCTAAACAATAAATATTTGGCGTTACACAGGAACTGTCGATAATATCTGATACCAAACATCACGAAGAGGGGTTCCCACCAGTCCATCACAATCCCTTGTCAATATTGCATTCAAGACCCGGACCGCCTCATCGTAAAGTTCGTTACCTCCCCCTAATAAAGGCCCAGAAGGAAAAGGAGCAGAGCCAGGTGCAGAAGATAGAAAACGGGATAAGAGATGTTTGTGGGTTGTAAATGGGCAAGGCTACCGGCTTCGGCCGCCTAATCATGATCAGGTACAATGGACAGGAAAACCAGTTCAGGTGGGCTGGCCTCGGGCAGAGGAGGCAGCCTTTGTCGAGTCATGCAGCTTCAGCGTGATCTGGTTTAAGGTGCACGTGTCATGTAAGAGGTGAATCTCCGGCTAAGGCTACGTGTCTTTAATCAAAGTGAAGTGAATGAAATGATCAGAGGCTATTGCATATGTGAGGGCAAGGAACCACAAAAATGGCGGCCACGATCTAAGATGGATGCCGTGTGTATATCAGAAATGTGTCAGTGGAAGGAGTGCTCTTGCTCGTAGCGTAGCGAAAACACTAGGATATACTAAATGGATCATTTGCGGTTCGCTGATACTAATTTTATGTATTTCCGACAAACTTGAAAACACGGGTTCAAGTCGTCACGGAACCGTCACGGAACCTCAGACCCTCCTTTTGCCCTTACATAGGCAATTACTCAATCTATGTCTGAATCTAGTTCTATGCTCATCAGGTCAGTGACATGTTGTTGTATCATCATCCTTTCTCGTGTCTTTTCTCCAAATGCAGGTGGTTTCCTAAAACAGGTTGTAGCACAAAGACTACACAGAGCAGGACCACACTGGATAATCAGACAACATGAGAATAGTAATATTAAGATGACACCAATGACCATTAGAACCTTCCATCCCCACGCTGAGATCAGAGTCCAAACCCACTCCATAAAGGACCAGTTTCCCTCATCTACATGTATGGAGTCCGAAATCTTGTGCAACTTAGAGATCGCCTCGTAAACTGTTGGAGCATTATTAGGAATAAAGACACAGCAGCTCGATTGGATCATTCTGCATACCCCACCTCGATCTGCAAGTATAACATCTAGAACCATACGGTTCTGCAATGTCATGAGCCTATCCGCCTGAAGCTCAGCTGTCAGATTGCTAAGGGCACCAGCAGTTTCGGTAATAGTAGATTCAACTACCCGTGTTAGCTGACGTATGTTTCTACTATTGGCCATAGGCCCCCAGAACGGAAGGAAGCCTTTGAAGAAGTCTCCAGCTTCCTGACCAGCGGTATCTTCCTTACTGAAAACACCTCTAGCTACTCTTATTCTGTGGTAATCCGGTGAAGCAGTGTATGTCGGAGGCAACAATCGAGCAATATAACATGAACCTGAAAAGTCAGCAGGCAACCATGTATAAGCTCTGTCTCGACAGATGAAGTAGGTACCCCTGGCAGTAAGGAAGGCAGGGGAAGAGTTAGCCGGAAACACATAAGTCTCTACGCACTCACTCCTCCCTAGCTGAGCTCTCGGATTTCTCCCATTACCTTGCAAACAGACCTGACCTCGGTGAGGTACGACCCAGATTGGAGTTGAGTTTTTACGCTTGCTTTCTCCTAAACTAAGGCGATACTCTGAAGTATTCCAACTTAAATATACTCGCAATTCGTCTCTAGGGTAAGATGGAGTATTATTGACGTCTTTGATCATGTCAATAATTCCCTGGACTAAAGCTTTGTTGGCAGAGTTATATTTAGTGGAGCGTGGTGGGCGTGGAGGATAGGTCTCAAGAGCATAAGCAAAGATGGTTTGAAGGGCCTGAAATGATCCATTGTAGCTGAAAGGCAAAACCAGATAGGGAATACCTTTATCCATAGTGTGGGGTATCAAGCCACACACCCAACAGTCTGTCGTGTTAACTACCAGTTGGTGTTGGTGCAAGAGCTGTACAAAAGTATTATTAATGAATTCTGAGCGTCGAGCTTGCTCATGTTCCGGAAACGAGTGAAAAGAGTGTATAGAAGAAACAGTAGAAATAGCAGGATCAAGGGGAGGTACTGTAGATACTGGCACAAAAATCAAATTTATGCTAAAGACAATTCCACCCACCAGTGTTGCTAAAACAATCAAAAATGTAATGGCACATTGCATCAAGAAACATTTGCTATGAAGAATTCTATTTAGTCTGTTTCTGCGAACGTAAATCACATTTTCTCGTTGCAGCGCAGGAAGTTCCATCTTCTACAATCCGCTCGCGACCACTGATGATGTGTACGTAGATGAAAATGCCTCTGTCAGCCCTGGGAGTTCCCAGTACTAACAGAAAGATCGACCTTGTGTCAGACCCCTGCAAATTCAAACTAGGCACACAGCCACGACCCTACGGCTACCCAGACGGCAAGGCAATTTATTAAAAACAATAAACAATAGCAAACTTCCTGGCTGAAAAGCAAAAAAGTCCAATGTATATAAATATCAAAATCACAATATGCAGTTGCCTGCTTTATAAGTTCGTTTTATGGCTTCTAAGGTTGTATCTTTTCCTTGCTGGTACTGTTTGATCGGAAAATAGTGTATCACTAGCAGCTGTTGCAGAGTTTACGTTCGCAGATGGCAAAGTTTCTTCTGATGCTGGAGACAAATGTTCAATGTTCAAAGTAGTCTTTTCAAGAGGAGAGTCACGTTTCAAAGTGTCAGAAATCAAATCGGCATCGCTGAAAGGGACAAATTTTGGAGTTATTTCAGATTCGGAGGCACCAATTCCCTTCTTCACCCAGTCGTCGTAGGGCAGCGGCAGTGGAACACGCTTTACGTGAGAAGCGTGGATCCAGTTCTTCCGGCCAGCAACACGTACAGCTGTCCTCGTTGCCAGCAGGATTTGGAAGGGGCCGATGTAGCGAGGCTGAAGATTCTTTGTCCTCGCGAAGTTCCGGACCACTATGAAGTCACCCGGTTTCAGTTGATGCCCTGGACTCTCCGGAGGCTTTGGCAAAGCATCAAAAACCTGTTGATGAATAAGACTTAATTTAGCAGTCAAGTCATAAAGATAGTCTATCAACATAGGATATTCAATGGAGCAGAATTGTTTAGGCCTTGGCACACCCCAGACATTTGCCGGGCGGCCAAATACAATCTCATATGGAGAAAGCCCTATTCTAGAATGCACTGTTGCTCTCGTTGATAACAAGGCCAAAGGAAGTGCGTCTGGCCAAGCCAAACCTGTGGATGCTTGAATTTTGGCTATTTTAAGCTTGAGGGTACCATTGTAACCCTCGACTAAACCAGCAGACTGGGGATGGTTCGCACTATGAAATTTTTGTTTCAATCCTAGACCAGCACACACACTCTGCATAACTTTCCCTATAAACTCACTTCCGTTATCTGACCATACAATCCGTGGCATTCCATACCTAGGGAAAAATTCTTTGAGAAGAATTTTGGCAGTTGATAAAGCAGTGTTGTCCTTTAGTGGGTATGCTTCTATCCACCTGGAAAAAGCACAAACTACCACCAGGACGTATTTTAAATTGTTGCAGCGTTCCATGTGAATGAAGTCTAACTGTATTACTTCAAAGGGACAGGAAGGAGGAGCAAAATGACCAGCTGGAGTTGGAGTTCCCTTGCCAGGATTATGCATCAAGCACACCATACAATTTTTCACCACTCTCTCTGCACACTTACTGATTCCCTCATTCTTCCAAACCGGAGCTAACATCTTACATATCCCTTTAGAACTTATGTGCGCCACTCCATGCGCCATCGTCACTACTGCAAGCACATACGCATCAGGCAACATCCAACGCTGCTGTTCTGTCAAATCGATCCAACATCCATTCGAGTCCAATTTGCCCGTACTTTCTCTCCATACGCGTTTCTCTTCCTCAGTCGCTTCTTTCTGAATCTCTTTCACACTTTCCATTGTGTCCTCACACATTCCAGACTCAGCAATCCATCTTGCAGACGTAGCAACATACATTCTACTCATCATGTCTCTAGCTGTCTGTTTAGCGGTTTCATCAGCAAAGGCATTTCCCCGACCAACATCATCCGTGATTGCTTTATGAGCACTGCACTTCACAATCGCAACTTCAGTCGGTAAGGTTAGAGATTCTAACAAGTCGTTAACTAGCTGACCATGTTGAATCTTAGTCCCATGGGACGTAATGAAACCCCTTTCTCTCCACAACCGGCCAAAACTATGGGCCACGCCAAATGCGTACTGACTATCTGTAAACACATTCACTCTCTTTCCCTCAGCTAAAACACACGCTCTCGTAAGAGCTATTAACTCTGCAGCTTGGGCAGAATTCTGACTCACTCTTGCAGTCTCCACAATCGTCTTCAAAGTCGTTACCGCGTAGGCAGCAGTCACATCACCATTCTCCAATTTAAAACATGACCCGTCCACATACAGCGTACCATCTGGGTCGGATAGAGGAGTATCTCTCAAGTCGATACGACCTTTTGTCTCTTCCTCCGTTTTGAAATAACAGTCATGTGGCTCAGAATCACTCGACTCTTGATCAGTCGGCAACAATGTTGCTGGGTTCAATACATTGCATCTTTTGATCTGAATATGACTCGCTAATAACGTCAGCTCGTAACCAGATAATCTCGCACTAGTAAGGTGTTGTGTCTTCGTTCGGTTCATGAGTGTGTCCACTGCATGAGGAACCATGACCACTAGCATATTGTTCATCACCAAACCAGCAGATTGTCGAATGGAAGCTGCAGCTGCCGCTGTAGCCCTCAAACAACTAGGCAATGCTCTAGCTACCGGATCTAATGTTGATGAGAAATACGCACAAGGGCGTTGTTTATCACCAAACTTCTGTGTCAAGACACTCAACGCGCAACCTTCTCTTTCGTGAACGTAGAGCGTGAATGGCTTACTGTAATCAGGTGTGCCCAATACAGGAGCTGAACACAAAGCTTTTCGTAATTCAGCAAAACTCTTTTGACATTCATCAGACCATGGCACCGGACTCGGAACATTTTTCCCAGTCAAAGCTACCAATGGCTTTGCTAAAAGTGAAAAATTTGGGATCCATTGCCTACAGTAAGAGGTAATACCTAGAAAGGCACGTACTTCCCTCTGTGTGCGTGGAACACTCATCTGCGTAATTGCTTTTATTCTTTCTGGGGTCAACTTCCTTCCCTCCTTTGACAAGAGATGACCTAAGTAGGTTACTTCTTGGCAGCAATATTGCATTTTGGAAGGTGACACCTTATGATTCAAATTAGACAAATGATGCAATAGTGAAATTGTAGCTGCCTTGCAAGTTTCCTTGTCATCGGCAGCCACCAAAAGATCGTCTACGTACTGTACTAGGGCAGAACCTGGAGGAAGGACAAAAGAATCTAACTGGCTTTTTAAAGCTTGACTGTAAATAGATGGACTTTCACAGTAGCCTTGTGGAGCGCGTTTAAATCTGAAACTGCGACCTCCTAAACAGAAGCCAAAAATATCTCTACTTTCCTCGGCTATCGGAATGCTGAAAAAGGCATTCTTCAAGTCGATGACTGAGAACCAATTGGCTGTAGCGGGAATCAATGTTAGCAAGGCAGTAATGTCTGGCACTACAGGAAACTGCGGAATTACAATCTTATTAACTTCTCTAAGGTCTATGACAAACCTATAGACTGGAGGCTTTGTAGGATCTGTTCGTTTCAAAATCGGCAATACAGGACTATTACAAACATTTCCTCGCGTTTCTTCAACCACACCTTTTTTAATCAAATCTTGCACAATCAATAAGAGTGCACGCTCACCTTCATTCGATATTTTATATTGAGGAATTCTTGGAAATTTCACATTCGCTTTCAAAGTTACTACATACGGTGGAATCTCTAGTAGACCTACATCATTGGGACCAGTCGCCCAAAGAGAATCAGGGAGTGAACGTAGCTCCGGCGGGAGTTTGTCCATTGACAAGTACATCGGAGAGGTGAGTCTTTTACCCAAAGTAAGCTGTACTCCTTCCGGAGAACAGTACAATGTCGCATATAGTCGTTTTAACAAATCTAAACCAAGCAGATTTTCATTACAACCTGTCGTCAAAATTAAGGGTGCTTTCAATTGACACGGTCCAACAGAAATAGACAAAGGACCAGATATCGGGTTGTACACAGGGGCGCCTGAAAAACCTACGGAAACATTTGTTGAGCCAGACAAAGGTGCGCCAGGGAGTTTCGCATGCATGATAGAACTTTTTGCGGCACCAGTATCCAACAGAAACGGTTCGACTACACCTGATGTTGCTACTGCGACATAAGGCCCACTCTGATCCACTGGAACTGATACTACTCCCTCTCTCTGTCCATGGCTGTCCTAGTACCCATTTTGTTGAAATCCCTCTTCAACTTCACAATAATCCTCAACAAGATATTGCTGAGATCTATTCTGTTGAGCTGACTGTACATTTTGTTGATCAAAGTGATTAGAAGGACGATCATTCGTTTGTGGAGGCATAGCACCTCGTCCCCGACCTCTAGAATTCTGTGCAAAACCACCACGACCTCTCTGAGCTGCTGCCGCATTATTTTGCGCTAAAATCTGACAATCATTTTTATAGTGACCCTCTTTCTTACAGTACGCACACTGATTCCACTGGTATTGAGGCCTGGTCGAATTATAATCTGTCTTTTGATACGAATTCTGTTGCATATTAGTCTGATTCGTGCGAGGCGGATACGCCTGCTGTAAAAGAACTTTAGTCTTTAAATCTTTCGTTTTCTTCTCTGATTTCTCCTTTTCCTCTTTATCCCTATTTTCATAGTACTGTGCAGTCGCAAGTATTTGCGCTGTCGTAGATACAGCCCACGCACTTTCTGAGTCTTTCAATTTATTGCATAATTCGGGTAACAAATTATGCACAAATTTATCGACAAACAATCTCTGTCCTCCTTCAGTGCTCATATCCTGACCACTATGGTCTACAAAAGTCTCTTCGAACCTCGTGAAGAAGTCGGAGACACTTTCGTCTTTCTTCTGCTTGCATGCGGATAATTTATCCCAATTAACACGCAATGCTGGCATCAGAGTCTTCATTAAATCTATTATTCTGCCAGGAAGATTAGCAATTAGGGGTTCGGGTTTCGCACCACCTGTTTGTTGAGCATCTGCTGCAGTGATAGCTGCCCAATCACCACCTAAAGCAGCCTGATGATCCTCTCTACGAATTTTAGCCCACACTGGTTGTGGAACTACATTACCAAACAACATATCAATGTCGGCTAAGTTCATTATACAAGCCTCAACTGTCTGTGTCAATTCCTTGTAATATCCGGCTGGATTCTTACGTGGATCTGGCAAGGCCTGTTTCACTGCTAACACTTCTGCTCGCTTCCACGGAATATGTATCCATACTCTTTGGAACTGTGCTGGAGCAGCTGCAATACCCGCATTATCATCACGTTGTACTGCCTCGCGCCAAATTGGAGGAACTTCCCTCATAGGATATTGGCGACTTGGCTTCATTCTACCTTTCTCTAAATCTCTCGGGGAACGAAGAGATGGATCAATCCTAAAACTCAAAATGAGTTCCATCGCTTCCTTTATATTATCGCCCACTATCATTCCAGCAGCAAACTCTTTTTGAATTTTAATTAAATCTTCCAAATCTGATTCGACATCGTCTTCTTCTATTTCCTCACGCAACAACGAGCACATCTCGTCGAAGACGTATCGCTGCGTTGGCTCTCCCCATTGCATAAATGTCTCTAACACATCTTTCGTACTATATCTTCTAACTTTTGTAATCCATCTGAGAGCTGTGGAGTCTAAAACTCCCCGTTCCTCAGTACTTGGAAGCTGACTCCGTCTCTGAACAGAGTCAGGAGTAGGAGTCTTAATCAAGGTTTTATATATAGGCGACAGCATATTAGTAACAGAATCAGTAATTCTTCGACGAACAGAAAGTGGAGTTAGTACACTCGCAGACATAGAGAACGCAGTAGAGGTAGGAATAGATGACGAAACAGTAGGAGTATCGAGGAAAATAGTTTGAGGACCAATAGGTACAGTGGTAGGTATAGGAGCGGGCAGTGCGGGAAGAGGAGGAGCTGTAGGAACATTTACATTCACCACAGGAGGTATAGGAACTTGATTCTGAGGAACAAGAACACCAGGTTGTCCAGCAACCGGCAATTGAACATCCGGTATAAGTGGAGCCGCAGCACCTTGTGCGTACGGTGGAGGCGACCGTAACAGATAAGATAGCAGAGGATCGTTTTCGGAATCCTCCAGTATCTTAGCCATTTTCGATGGCAAGGCAGGATAGCACTTGTCAATCGCTAAGTTACGCTCTCTAATGGCTACATCTATGGCTTTCTCACACTCGTCAGCCTGCAACTGCTTAGTCGCTTGCTCTAGAGTTAACTCTTCTAGTTCTTTTTGCTCTTTTTTCAACCTTTTCATTTCTCTCTGTTTGGATTCTTTCCGCCAATAACGAAAAGAGTCAAACATTGCCGGCCGGGCTTTCTTCCTAAACAATTTCGCTTCTAAATTGTCGAGAATCTCTTGTTCAAAACTACCATGCAGTGGCCAGCTAAGGACACCATCCTTCTTACAATAACGGACCCATATCTCATTATAAGTTATAGGACCCACACCATACTTACAATATAGGTCATATAGGGGAGTCCCAATCGGAGGAACCAGACAGGAATCCTCTAATTGTGAGTCACTGTTGCAACTAAAACAAGACAACATTTTCCGACTTACCATTCTCAGTCCGGAACACAAAACAAACAAACACGGAACAAATTGTGCACTTGAACCAAGAACTTAGGCCTACCAAAAACGAACTGATGTATCGATACCCAAAACTGAACCAAATAGATTATCGTAACCAGAACAACTAGTGATAATCTTACGAAACCAAACCAAACCAAGAACCGATCAAGGATTTTTAACAATCCTCACAAAAGTAACCAGCTAGCTATCACTAAATACTTAACTGAGTCACTGAAGACGTCACCAAGGAGAAACCCGTCACGTTTCGCTGTACTAAGGACTGCACCACTTCGGGTCCAAGACAGGGCGACGGTCAAGGCAACGGCCCACTGCAGCCGTCCTGAACGGGAACCCTCGTGGAAGAGAACTTCAGGGCCACTTTTGCGATATGCCGGGATCGATGAAGTGGGGCGCCTCCCTCAGGAATCTTCACACGAAGCTTCTCGAACTCTTCAGGCTTTTGGACCGGTACCGAATGACGTCGCCCCACGTTGGGCGCCAATTGGAGTTCTGGACTTTTTGGTTCCGTCCAGAGGTGTCAGGGTACAACACCCAAAGACCCCGGAGTCCCACCTGCCTTGGTGCACAAATGAACAGAAACACGGGCTTCTCGATGGTGGCGTCAAAGACCAAAGGTTTATTACTGCAGGGACACAGAAGTCACAGAATCTACACACGGGCAGAATCTAGGAGACTGTTCCATTTGTACATTGAGGGTTGCTCCTTATATACCAAAAATTGTGCTCTAGGCAAATATTTCACATGTCGGTACATTCCCAAACCTTTTGTGTCTCTAAACAATAAATATTTGGCGTTACACAGGAACTGTCGATAATATCTGATACCAAACATCACGAAGAGGGGTTCCCACCAGTCCATCACAATCCCTTGTCAATATTGCATTCAAGACCCGGACCGCCTCATCGTAAAGTTCGTTACCTCCCCCTAATAAAGGCCCAGAAGGAAAAGGAGCAGAGCCAGGTGCAGAAGATAGAAAACGGGATAAGAGATGTTTGTGGGTTGTAAATGGGCAAGGCTACCGGCTTCGGCCGCCTAATCATGATCAGGTACAATGGACAGGAAAACCAGTTCAGGTGGGCTGGCCTCGGGCAGAGGAGGCAGCCTTTGTCGAGTCATGCAGCTTCAGCGTGATCTGGTTTAAGGTGCACGTGTCATGTAAGAGGTGAATCTCCGGCTAAGGCTACGTGTCTTTAATCAAAGTGAAGTGAATGAAATGATCAGAGGCTATTGCATATGTGAGGGCAAGGAACCACAAAAATGGCGGCCACGATCTAAGATGGATGCCGTGTGTATATCAGAAATGTGTCAGTGGAAGGAGTGCTCTTGCTCGTAGCGTAGCGAAAACACTAGGATATACTAAATGGATCATTTGCGGTTCGCTGATACTAATTTTATGTATTTCCGACAAACTTGAAAACACGGGTTCAAGTCGTCACGGAACCGTCACGGAACCTCATCTGTTTCAACCCCCTCCAAGTAAAATGGATTTAGAAATGATTCGCGAATTAAATCATGTAAATTCCAGGTAGCATATAATCATGTGCTAATGGGCTGAAGCTGACAACAGCTCAACTGTGTTACATGTCATCTGCACTAAAGCCACCTGAAGGGTTCTTTTCAAGAGCCTGTTTGATTATCAACAACACCACTACCACCAATACCACCACCACCAATACCGCCAAAACCACCACCAACAATACCACCATCAATATCAACACCACCAATACCATCAACAACAATACTAACACCAACACCACCACCACCAATACCACCACCACCAATACCACCACCTCCGCCACCACCAATGTCACCACCATCAAAACCACCACCAATACCACCACCATCACCAATACCACTACCTCCACCATTACCAATTCACCACCACCACCACTACCAATATCACAACCCCACCACCAACACTACCCCCACCAACTACACCACCAATACCACCACCACCAATACCACCACCTCCACCACCACCAATGTCACCACCATCAAAACCATCACCAACACCACCACCATCACCAATACCACTTCCTCCACCACTACCAATTCACCACCACTACCAATACCACCACCACCACTAATACCACCACCACCCCCAATATCACTACCTCCACCACCACCAATACCACCACCACCACCAATTCCACCACTACCAATATCACAACCCCACCACCAACACTACCCCCACCAACTACACCACCAATACCACCACCACCACCAATACTACCAACTCCACTAATACCAGCACCAATACCAGCACCAATACCACCACAAACAATACCATCACCACCAATACCACTACCAATAACACCACCACCAAGACCATCACCCCCATTACCACCACCACCAATCCAATACTAGCACCAATACCACCGTCAATACAAATACCACCACCACCAATACCACCAACACCAATACCACCACCACCTATACCACCACCACTAATACTACCAATACCACCACCACCAATAGCATCACAATCACCAATACCACAACCAATACCACCACTAATACCACCACCATCAATACCAATACCACCACCTCCAATGCCACCAATATCACCACCACCAAAACCACCACTACCACAACCACCAATACCACCACCATCAATACCTCCACCACCAATACTACCGCCACCAATACCACCACCAAATATCAACTTTAATACCAATACCATAATCAATACCAATACCACCACCACCAATACCACCACCAACACCAATATCACCACCAATACCACCATCACCAATAATACCACCACCAATACCACCCCCACCACATATACCACCACCACCAATACCACCAAAAATACCACCACCACCAATAACACCATCACCACCACAACCACCAATACCAATACCATCGCCAATGCCACCAACACCACCAATACCACCACCAATTCCATCACCACCAATACCCCACTACCAATAGCACCACCACAATACCAATTTCACCTCCTCAACCAATACCACTGCCACCAATACCATTACCAATATCACAAATACCACCACCGCTACCATCAATACCACCTCCACCACCAACACCACCACCATCAATACCAATACAACCACCAATACCAATACCACCACCACCACCAATCCCACCACTACCACCACCACCAATACCAGCACCACCAATAGCAATACCACCATCTCCAATACCACCATCAATACCAATAATCTCCACCAATCATACCACCATCACAAATACCACCACCAATACCGCCACCACCAATACCACCACCACCAATTCCACCACCAATACCACCCCATCAATATTGCCACCACCACCAATACCACCACCACCAATACTACCACCACCAATACCACACATATAACCAATACCGCTACCACTAATACCACCACCAATACCACACATACCACCAATACCATCACCACCAAAATCACTGCCACCAATACCACCACCACTACCACCACCACCAATACTACCATTAATACCACAACCACCGATACCACCACCACCAATACCACCAATACCAATACCATCACCACCAATACCACTGCCTTGGTCCCCCGCAAGAAACTATGGGAGGTCCTAAAGGAGCTGGGTGTTCCTACCCATCCACTACATTCCATAATTGGGCTCCATGACAGCAATTTTAATCAGGTTAAGTGTGGTTGCGATGGAGCGATGTCATCTAGGTTCCCAGTTCTTAGAGGGGTAAGAGAGGGTTGCATTTTGGCGCCAACCCTGTTCTGCCGTTTCGTTAACAGTGTCATATCCCATCTCGACAATGTTAGGGACAATGACGCTCCCCTGTTGGCAGGCAAGAGGGTACCGGCTATCATGTTTGCCAAAGATACCCTCCTGCTTTCCAAATCCCTGATGGGGATCCAACGGATATTAGATGGGTTTGGTCTTTTCTGTAGACAGCACGGTCTAGAGATCAACACAGAAAAGACCAAATTCATGATATTCAACACCTCCCCTAAAACCAGACCTAATCCAACATTGGGTTCAGCAAGACTGGAAAGGGTAAAAACGTTCCAGTACCTGGGGGTAACCCTACATGAGAACTTATCTTCGGACCCCCAGATAGCCAGATCCCGGCTAAAGTTGTCCCAATTGTCGGGGGCAATTTTGAAGGTTGCAAACACTTCTACCTTCAAACCTGTAATCCCAGCAGTAGAGATGTATAAAACCCAAGCCAAAGCGGCCGTATCCTATGGTAGTGAGTTATGGGGGTATAAAGCTGGCACAGGACTTGTCAGAGTAGAAAACAACTCCCTCATACTGCTCCTGGCCCTCCCCCGTGGCACACCCCTGCTCCCTTTAAGACTAGATCTGGGCCTCCCCTCGATAGGCGAGGATCTGGAACTAAAACCACTAAGATTTTGGCACAGGCTTTGGACCACCGGCGAGCTTGCACACTATAGGCAAGACCTTATCCATGTAATGAATCTGAACCAGCGTGACAGAATCCCGTGGTTGGCCTTCATAAAGAGAGAACTGTACCATCTGGGACTCCCCGAGTTATGGGAGTTTCCTGAACAGGGCTGCCAAAGGGTCCCTCGCAAAAGATTGGTCGAAATATACAAGAAGAAAAGTCTAGTTTCTCTGGTGCGTGCACCCAATAATGGTATTTTAACTGATCAATTCTTGGATTCCAAAAATTCTTATCAATTCGAAGGTTTTATGGACATCATTTTCCCCATTTTAGCAAGAAAATTGCTTATTCAATGGAGGCTAGGCACCCTGCCGATCAAAACCTTTACTTGCAAATGGACAATGAGGGATGATAAGATCTGTCCAGGGTGCAGTAATCATGATGAGGAGGAAATTCATGTTCTGTTTTTCTGCCCAGCTTACAATAGACCAAGGAAATATTGGCTAGCACCATTATGTAGGAACTTGGGCATAAGGAGCCATTTACACTCATACAGAATATTGAAAACAAGCACCCTGCCCCACATAGTCTTTGCAGTTGCCAAGTTTATAATGGCTATATGGCAGATAAGGAGAAAATTAGTAAAAGACTGAACATTGATATGAACTGTAATGTTTACTCCCACTCATGACCAGACTCTCCAAGGAAATGAATTCTTATGAAATGTACATTGGCATATTTTTATTGTAAGTGGATGTCTTTTAAATGTTGTCTGTTTTTATTGTATCTTTTATGGTCTGAAAGGCCGAAATAAAGAATTTTTGGATTGGATTGGAATACCACTGCCACCAATACCACCACCTCCACCAATACCAATACCACCATCAATACCACTACCACTAATACCACCAACAATACCACACATACCACCAATACCATCACCACCAATACCACTGCCACCAATCCCACCACCAATACCACCACCACCAATACCACCATAAATACCACCACCACCAATACCACCACCAATAACACCATCACCACCACAACCACCAATACCAATACCATTGCCAATGCCACCACCACCACCAATACCACCACCAATTTCATCACCAGCAATACCACCACTACCAATAGCACCACCACAATACCAATTTCACCACCACAACCAACTCCACTACCACCAATACCATTACCAATACCACAAATACCACCACCACTACCACCAATACCATCTCCACCACCAATACCACCACCATCAATACCAATACCAATACCACCCCACCAATATCACCACCTCTAACACCACCACAAATAGCTCCACCACCAATACCCCCACCAATACCACCACTAACACCACCACTACCAATACCATCACCACCAATAATACCACCACCAATACCACCACCACCAATACCACCACTACCACCGCCACCAATACCACCAGCACCACCAATAGCAATACCACCATCACCAATACCGCCATCAATACCAATAATCTCCACCAATCATACCACCATCATGCATACCACCACCAATACCACCACCACCAATTCCACCATCAATACCACCTCCATCAATACTGCCACCACCACCACCAATACTACCACCACCAATACCAGCAATACCACCACCCCCACCAATACCAATACCACCATAAATACCACTACCACTAATACCACCATCAATACCACAAATACCACCAATACCACCACCCCCACCAATACCAATACCACCACCAATACCACTACCACTACTACCACCACAAATGCCCACATATCACCAATATCATCACAACCAATACCACTGCCACCAATACCACCACCAATACTACCATTAATACCATGACCACCAATACCACCACCACCAATACCACCACCACCAATACCACCACTACCAATACCACCACCACCAATACAACACTACCACCACCACCGATACCACCACCACCACCAATACCACCACCAATGCCACCACCAACAATACCAATACCACCACCACCAAGACCAATACCAACATTAATACTTAACCTCCACCAATACTAATACCACCACCAATCCCACCCCTACCAATACCACCAATACAAGCATCCATACCACCACCAATACTACCACCACCAATACAACCACCCCCAATACCACCACAACCAATACCACCACCAATACCACCAACACCACCACCACAAATACCACCACCACAAATACCACCACCACACATACCACCACCAATACCACCACACATACCACCAATACCACCACCACCACCAATACCACCACCACCACCAATACCAATATCACCACCACCAATACTAATACCACTACCAATACCAATAAAACCACCATCAATAACAATACCACCACCAATTCCAGTACCACCACCAATACCAATACCACCACCACCAATACCACCACCCCAATACCACCACCAATATCACTACCACCACAAAAACCACCACCAAAACCACCACCACCAATACCAATACCACCACCACCAATACCAGTAAAAACATCACCAATACCAATACCACCATCAATGCCAATACCACCACCACCAATACCAATATTGCCACCAATATAATCAATGCACCACCACCAACATCACCAACACCACCAATACCACCACCACCACCAATAACACCACCACCATCAATACTATCAATACCACCAATACTACCACCACCAATACCAATGCCACCACCTCAGCGCCTCTCACTCACTAGTAATAACAAGGGCACTGTACGAGGCTGGAGCTGCAACCGGGAGCCTTCCTCCCTCCCTCCATGCCTGCCATAAAGCACAGCCCACCCTGCACCAGGAGGGGAAGCCAGGGCCCTACTACAGCTAGAGTATTTTTTATTAGGCCAAAGATGGCAATAACATTCCACAATGCCACTCTCCGCACTCAAATCACGAAGAGGGCACAAAATAGCCCCCCCTTCCTGCTCTTCTTCCTGAGCTTCAACTGTAATCACAGAGCGAAAGGTGTCAGATCATATGTAACTCTCACTTCACACTTTGTGTCTGTGTAATTTACAACACTTACACATCTTCTTCACTGCACTATGTATCACTACTTTGAAGATGTCGCAGGCCAGTCTTCATTTGAGCCTGCTCGCTCAAAATTCTTAAATCTCTGAAGTCGGGCTCTCCGACTGATCCCTGTGCCGCTAGACTTTTGGCCGTGGTTGCGGATACGATCAACCCTGAATCCAATAAAATTGTTAATATGTCTCCGCTGGAAGGTCATGTTCCAGCTTCTTGGGAGCAGGCACAAATTGTCCCCCTTCTTAAGAAGCCGTCCCTTGGCCCTATGATACGGGGAAACTATGTGCCTATACCACTGCTTCCAAGCCTGGCCAAGGTTTGTGAAAAGGTCGTTACCAAGCAACTGACCAACTTTGTAGAGGTATAAGGTCTGTTACATCCGGCTCAATCGGGATTTCGTGCCTCTTTCAGTACAGAGTCTGCCTTCCTGGAGGTGACAGAAGCAATCCGCAGGTGACTGGATGCCGGCGGAAGAGCAGCATTGGTTATGCTCAACTTGTCTGCAGCATTCGACACTGTACCGCACTCTTTGCTTCTGGATCACCTTTCGGAGATTGGTATATCCGTCTCTGTCTGGCGTTGGGTCAAATCTTTTTTGGAACACCACTCTAAGCAGATTTGGCTCCTTCCTTGTGCCTCGACTCCAAAGCAGGTAGCTACTGGCTTGCCACAAGGGTCATCCCTTAGTCCCCTCCTTTTTAACATCTATGTTACTCCGCTGATGTATTTAGCGGAGTCACTATGGGCTTATGCTGATGATACCCAGCTCCTGTTTTCCTGGGAAAGGGCAGAGGACTCAGTTCTTGCAGCCCAACACTGTCTTTCCTCGGTCTTCGGCTGGCTTGCTCAGGCACAGTTAAAATATAATGAAGATAAATCAGAGATTCTCTTGTATGGTGTTTTTCCAGCTAACTTCCGAGAGGTGTTATGGCCTCCTGGTTTCCCCATGCCTAATGCAATCGGCATTGCGGCAAAAAATCTGGGGGTCTGGTTTAATGACAATCTGACCTTCTCTACCCAGGTCAAAAAGCTGGCAGGGACCTGCTTCGGTACACTGAAAGCCTTGAGGAAGTTCTTGCCTCTTCTTCCTAGACCTGCCAAAGAAACGGTTGCCCATGCTTTCATTCTGTCTCAGTTGGAATATGCCAATGCACTCTACGAAGGCATTTCTGGCTACCTTCTGAACATATTACAGGTCATGCAGAACTTGGCTGCTAGACTCTTGCTGGGTATATCTCAACGGATGTAATGTGTGTGTCCACTTTTGTTCTTTGTATTGGCTACCAGTGGAGGTGCGAATAAAATTCAAAACCCTGGTTATTGCCCATAGGGCCTTATATGGCCGGGGTCCTTCCAACCTACAGGTGAGGTTTATTTTCTACAATCCTATGAGAAAGTTGCAGTAATCCTCTCAGCTCCTGATGCAGAACCCTAGATTCAAACGTCAGAGGCTAGGTGGGAGTTACTTTGTGCGCAAAGCTGCTTTGGCTTGGCATGCTCTTCCCCTGACCTTACGCAGTATTCAAGACTCAGTGATCTTCTTAAAGAATAGTTTAAAACTCTCCTCTTTGAATAGTGCCTTGGTTAGTGGTTCCTTTTCTTGGGAGCATGCCTGGACACTCTTCTGAGTATCTGTGCGCGATATATAAATTAAGTTAACATAACATAACATATCAGTTTCTTCCTCTGACCTTTACAATCTAACAAGTGGTCGAAAAGGTCCTTAATTGCATTGCAATAGGTTTCACATTTGCAAGAGTTTAAGCTATTAGTATTGTAAATGACAATGCCTTTTATTTATGTTTTAAAACCCAAAACATAAATAAAAGGCATTGTCATTTACAATGTCAATAGCTCAGACTCGCATGAATGCGAGACCTATTGCATTGCAAATGCTTGTTGTTATGGTAGAGAGATTATTTGTTTTTATAAAAATCTGAGGAAATTAAGGCGATACTGTGACTCGAACCTGCATCCCAAAGTCCAACATTTGCAGGGCTGGCTGTTCGGTCACATCTCCTACCAGGAACTTGCTTGTTTGCAGTAAGGAAATATGGATCTTTCCCACCAGCAGTGAGATAAGTAGACATATAGAAGTGCAGGTTCTCACTCTTTGGAGTACCTGTTTGCCACTGAGAAGTGACATAAAGTATATTGCAGCAGTGCTTAGAAGTGCAGGTACTCACCCTTTTTGTGGGTAGGAGGCACAACTTGTTAACACATAGACGGGTCTTACACCTACCGAGAAATTTGCTTAGCATTTGGACTTATTAAACAAACTATAGCGAGACAAGTGCATGTGTGAACCTATATATTAATTTTAAAATAAACACTAGATCACCTCTTGTAATTAGAAATCGCATACTCCATCAACAATGCACCTTCTCACGCCTTTCTCTAAACGACCTTACCAAATCTGCATATTATGGAGCTTTAGACTGCACCGGTTACTTTTGGCACCTTGAAAATCTGTTATCTAATCACAGGTGGACCTTATCTTTAATGGAAGATAAACAGTGTTGGCAAAACCTGCGCATGCATTGTCAATCATTAATAGCTATTCAAAGCTTGAACCCAAACATTCCTGAGAAAATATTTTCCAAATTAATAAAAAATTAAATTTTGCAATACCAATTGGAGGACTGTCTACCTTTGAATTTGTTCCGAAATGGCCTAAAAAAGAATGAACATCTGTAGATTGTGTAACAGCTTTGAGGAGCCCCGGTTCATATTGTCTACATATTGTTTAAGGCAGTGTGACTGGTGCGGTCGCACTGGGCGCTGACCTGTGGAGGGAGTGCTGTGATCTCAGGGGGGCGCTGTGTTTAGCAATATTTTATGATAGGAGAGATGAGGGGCACGTTTGCGGGTTGTAGTGAGAGAATCCGAGGAGGCGGCCATGGGACGTGGGGGCGCCACGAGCGCTAAAGCCGGCCCTGATTGTCTACATTTGCCCAGCACTACTATTTGAAAGGCGAAACCTTTTAATATTCTTTTTCAACTATTGGGCATTAATTCATGCAAACAATCTGCGTTTGCTTTTCAACAACGTCTAATATGACTCTTTCCGTACACTTAATGAAATTCATGAAAAAATCTAACCTCCTCGGCCTAAGTAACCGAATGATCGATCTTTTTATTTAATGGGTGGCATGGTTTTAGATATGTATTTCTAGTTTAAAAATAATTTAATTAACCATGCTTATTTAGTAATATGAAACTGACATTTTATGTAATTGTTTTTACTGTACTGAATTTGATCATTTGTTTTCTGGATTAACTTTTCAATTGTTTATGATATACATTTAAGAATATGCATTGCAGTTTATCATTTGTCTCAAACATGTAATGGTTTCTAATGAACTAATACATAATATAAATATATTCGAATTTTGAATGTGCTCTCCGTTTCTAATTAAAGAAGTGTACCTGCTCAGTACCGGACTGTACCTGTCCATTGAAAGTATGCGTACCAAGAGGAAGTATTATCTACCGCAGAAGAACACCATAAGTCGTTTTATCTTGTATCACAAAACGTGCACAAACGGAAACAACTTCTGGTCTAGGCAGGCACTTCCTTCCCATTAAGACACAGGTGTGACTAATCACCTAATATTGCTATTTATGGCATTAAAACAACTAGAAAAGGACATTTTACATCGAAGTAACAGGGGAAGGGCGGCTTTGCCATTGTTCAATTTCGGCTGTGTTTTCTGCAGTGGCACAATGCCAAACACTGTCTTTTGCATTTTAATGAGTACATTGGCATACAGGGGAAGCATGCAGACGTTGGATTTTATTCTAGCAAAATTAATGACATGTAAAGCTCCCTACATCCTATCACATTAGCCAATTAACATTTGCTAATAAGGACTGCTGAGACGCGTTCTCTATAAAAAAAAAAGCTTATTAAGTAAATGAGTACCATTTGCATTGGCCTGATGTCACTTGGAGGAGGTGTGGCTACAAGTGGTTTTTCAGTCCTTGCAAGCATTGCGGCGCACAAATGGACAAATTCTCTCCTCGATTCACCTAAATTCTCTCCAGAGATGGGGGTCTTCTGAGAAGGTGGTTCCTCTTCGTTCCTAGATGTGTTCTAAACTCAAGTAAATGAGGCTCGATAAAACGTTATTTGGAGCAAATGTGGTAATAAAAGCACATTGGCACATTTATACTACTATTCAAATGCCCTACTGGTAGTCTTTATTACTGTGGGTCCCGTTGTCCTCGTCCTATTCATTACTAATGGAAATAACTATCTGTCCAACAGGGAAAAAACAGAGGAATGCTGGGACATTTACCCCACCCCCCTCCAACTGGGAGTACACTACCAGTACTTATCCAGCATTCCGCCTGAACTACCAAGCCACCAATAGGAAGGACGGCCTTCCAGGAGGGAGAGCGGGTAGTTATGAATAGAACGAGGACAACAGGATTACCAGTCAGTAATAGGGCATTACACCCAGGACCCTCCAGTGCTCGTCCCATTCATTACTAGTGGAGAATACCAAAGCCAGGAAACCAACCTTCTGAATACCCAAAACCCACCCTGAACACCACACCTTAAGAAACATCCCAAGGGAAGCAAACAGGAGAACCACAGGAAAAATCAGCCAGGAGCACAAATGCCACAACGCCCCCAACCAAACAGATGGGGCTCACCCCCCACAACAAGAAAAAGATGGCAGAGGAAAACAAAAAACAGCTTTCCCCATGCCCGCCGCCGCCACCCAGAGGGCAGCCAACCCACACCGGGAACCCACTGAACCAACAACCGAGGAGGAGAACTCGCCAAGGAAGCACCAGATATCCTCAACCATAGAGGGATAGCGAGTGGCCACAGATGGAAGAAGAACCAAAGCAGCCAGACACACCTGCTTGCCAGGGACAGACCAACAGGGACAAAACTAACACCTAGAATAACCAGGACCACGGAAAGGAGAAGCGGCCACTGCAATCGGGAAGCAGCCAACCACAGAAAAAAGAACAAGCAGGGCACCCAAGTCCCACCATCCCCAACCCCAAAAAAGCACACAGCAGATGGTAGCCAGCCGAGAAGAAAACCACAATGAAGGCAACAAGGCGAGGACAAAAAAACTAAGGCCTGAAAGGAGCCACATCACTGAGACCCCAAGACCAAATGCCAAACCCCAGAAGGGAAATGGGGGGTCAAAACAACCAAGCCACCAGAACAATGAGTACAGGGAGGACCAGAACCGACTCAGCACCCACAGAGCCAGAAGGCTGTCATGCCCAGCACAGAAAAGCTGCCCTAGAGACAGGGCAGCAGAACTGACATGGAGTAGCAGACCACTGAAGGAACATCCAATAATGCCACAAAGGCATACAACCGACCACAGAAGAAAAAGTATAGCAAATGAAGGGTGCCAAGGTCATCAAGAGGACAAACCCCAACACAACCGTGGAAGCCAAAAGAACACCAGCCCAAAAAAAGGGACCCCCAACCCAGCCAACGCCCACACTCAGAGAACCAACAAAGGGCAAGATGACATCAACGCCACTGAAAACCCCCAGAGGAGGATCAGACCCCAAGGCAGGAACATCAAGCACCAACCACAAGCGCTGACACAAGGCGACCGCCCAATCACTAAGACCGGGGGAATGGACCCACAGCCAAGGCCAAGACCGTGGAACTGTAGTGCACAGGAGGAGGCAGGCCCAACAAGCAACAGAACCCCAGCCACTGAAGACCAACCAGAAGGACCAGTGTCTGAAAAGATTCAGGGCTCCGTCCATCATCTCCTTGTGTTTGCTTTGTTTGCCCTCAGTTGGCAGGGTATGCCCAGACATGGGTCCCTTGTTCACTTTGCCACAAGATTCAAGATAGCCTGGATGATGAAGGATGTTACCCAGAAACCAGTCCCAGGATGCTTGTTTCCAGTTCAGGGAAGACCTGGCTTGGCAGTTCGGGCTGGACTATTCCCATGAAGCACAGGGTCAAGACTGATTTGCATATAGCTGGGTATGACCTGAGATGGCGAAGTGAGCTAAAGAATGATGATGCATTCAACCCAGATCTGTGACTGGGGGTGAGTCTCTGAGAAGTTCCAGCGCTCCGTCCATGATCTCCTTGTGTTTGCTTTGTTCGTCCTTAGTTGGCAGGGTATGCCCAGATGTGGGTCCCTTGTTCACTTTGCCACTGGATTTGAAGGATGTTACCCAAAAACCGGTCCCAGGATGCTTGTTTCTGGTTCAGGGAAGACCTGGCTTGGCAGTTCGTGCTGGACTGTTCCCATGAGGCACAGGGTCAAGACTGATTTGCATATAGCTGTGTCTGACCTGAGGTGGCGAAGTGAGCTAAAGAACGATGATAGATTCAACTCAGATCTGTGACTGGGGGTGAATGTCTGAAACGTTCCAGCGCTCCATCCATCATTTCCTTGTGTTTGCTTTGTTCGCCTTTAGATGGCAGGGTATGCCCAGACATGGGTCCCTTGTTCACTTTGCCACTGGATTCAAGCTAGCCTGGCTGATGAAGGGTGTTACCCAGAAACCGGTGCCAGGATGCTTGTTTCTGGTTCAGCGAAGACCATGATTGGCAGTTCGGGCTGGACTGTTCCCATGAGGCACAGGGTCAAGATTGATATGCCAATAGCTGGGTCTGAACTGAGGTAGCGAAGTGAGCTAAAGAATGATGATGGATTCAACCCAGATCTGTGACTGGGGGTGAGTGTCTGAAAAGTTTCAGCACTCCGACCATCATCTCCTTATGTTTGCTTTGTTTGCCCTTAGTTGGCAGGGTATGCCCGGACGTGGGTCCCTTGTTCACTTTACCACTGGATTCAAGCTAGGCTGGCTGATGAAGGGTGTTACCCAGAAACCGGTCCCAGGAAGCTAGTTTACAGTTCAGGGAAGACCTGGCTTGGCAGTTCAGGCTGGACTGTTCCCATGAGGCACGGGGTCAAGACTGATTTGCATATGGTTGGGTCTGAACTGAGGTGGCGCAGTGAAGTAAAGAATGATGATGGATTCAACCCAGATCTGTGACTGGGGGAGAGTGTCTGAAAATTTTCAGCGCTCCTTCCATAATCCTATAGTGTTTGCTAGATTATACCAATGCCACTGAAAACCCTCAGAGGAGGACCAGGCCCCAAGGCAAGAACGTCAAGCACCAACCACCAGCACCAAAACTAGGGGACTGCCCTATCACCAGGACTGGGGGAATGGAGCTAAGGCCAAGACCGAGGCACTGCAGTGCACAGGAGGAGGCAGGTCCAACAAGCAACAGAACCCTAGCCAGCGGAAGACCAACCAGAAGGACCAGACAGTCAGAAACACACACCAGAGGCCAGAACCCAACGAAGCACAACATCGCACCAGGAAGAGGCCCACAACAGTGAACACCCCGAAGGGGCGGACCCCACAGGACCCTGGACCGAACCGGATCAGGACACAGCAATTAGCAAGAGCAGAGAGAGGCAAACCCCAAGGCCACTGAGACCTGGGGAACTCAAAAGCCAACCACTCACTCTAGTGAAGACCCTGCTCCAAACAACACACTTCAAGGATGACACCCCCAACCACCACTCAAGGGTCGAGGGAAGGCAGACAAAACAGCACCAGAGAAGGACAAACCACACACCACTGGCGACAAAGCCCACACTGAACAACAACAGCCGTCACAAGTGACAACACACCACAAACCCACCAACCGGGTCCAGGGCCATGGGACAAAGCGCTAACCAGCTCAAACCAGGAAGGGGAAACCTCCAACTGAACAACCGGTTGACCAAACGGCCCAAAGGGCAAAGGACAACACCCAGGAACCACCCCAGGGGAGACCCAACACTGACCACAGAAGAACCAAAACACAGCCCCACACCAGCCCCAGAGCAACCAGGGATGCAGACCGCCAATGGCCCCTGAGCCCCATGTTTATTTATTTATTTATTTATTTATTTTGCATCTTGTAACTCGCAAACTAAAACCCGAAGGTGTCAAGGCGCCTAACAAAAAGATCAGAAAGCGGGCACTCATGCACTTACATGTACGCTTGAACAAAGAGGCGTGTTTTAAGGGCAGCTCTGAAGGTTTGGAGGGAAGGGAGGGACCTAAGTTCTAATGGAAGATCGTTCCACCATTTAGGGGCCAAGAAGGAAAATGCCTTACCACCCCATCTGGCTTTCCGAATGCGAGGGATGTGGAGAAAAGCATGATTGGAGGAGCGGAGGCTCCTGCCAGGGTTGTAATAGGTCAGGATGGCTCTAATCCCTGTGGGGCTGCTCTTAGCCAAGGCCTTATAGACCATACACATGGATTTAAAAACAATCCGCTCCTTTATCGGAAGCCAATGCAGCTGCTTCCTGGCCAGCGTGGCCGAAGAGCAACGGGGAAGATAGAGGACAAATCTGGCTGCCGCATTCTGGACTACCTGCAGGCGCTGCATCTGACTCTTATTCAGTCCAGCATACAGCGCATTACAGTAGTCCAGACGCGATCCCAAAAGGGCGACAGCAAGTTGCCTTCTTGCCGGCTGGGAAAGGTAGTTCCTAATTTTCCTAAGAACATGGATTATGCCCCAACAAGTCAATACCGTCCTATTGACTTGCTGGCGCATGTCCAGGGTAGGGTCAATCATTACCCCAAGATTTTTAGCCGAAGAAGTAGGTTTAGGGCAAAGACCGAGCGAGTCAGGCCACCACTCCATGGACCAAATATCTTCCCTTCCGCCGAACACCATCACCTCGGTCTTCTCCCCATTCAATTTGAGTGAATTGTAAATCATCCACTGGCCGACAGCCTCCATACAGGATCTAAATCTGGAGGCGGTCAGCTCAATTGACTGGGAGAGAGACACGAGGATCTGAGTGTCGTCCGCGTAGGAAACTACCTCCATCCCAAAAGATCTAATAAGTCTGGCAAGGGGAATCACATAGATGTTAAAAAGGGTGGGACTAAGCGCCGACCCTTGAGGGACCCCACATTGCACAGACAGGGATGGAGATAGAAATTTTCCCAGCATTACCCTCTGCTCCCTATGGTCAAGAAAGGAAGAGAGCAAACCCAAGGCAACCCCCCGGACCCCAATCTCACCCAGTCGAGATGTTAAGACCTGGGGAGATAGGGTATCGAAGGCAGCTGTGAGATCCAGAAGGATCAGGAGGGATGTCCGGCCCTCATCCACACTCATACGGATGGAGTCGAGAACCAGGGTGAGGGCGGACTCGGTGCTATGTTCCCTCCTGAAACCATGCTGGGAAGGGTCAAGGCAGCCTGAATTCTCCACAAAGGCAGCTAGATGCTCATTAAGATGGGACTCGAGCATCTTTGCAGGGGCCGGAAGCAGTGAGATGGGGCGAAAGTTTTTTAAAACCCCAGGATCTAGGGAGGGTTTCTTAAGAAGAGGTTTGACCACAGCATTTTTCCACTGCTGTGTGAAGACACCCTCCCTCATGGCCCAGTTCATGATCTTAAGTAGGGGGGGTAGAAGAGATCCCCTACACTGCTTCAAGATCTTAAGAGGGCAAGCATCTAGTGGAGACCCTGACTTGGTTTTATCAAGCCGCGTGTCGAGATCTTGTAGGGAGAGCGGGGGAAAAGATTCCAAATAGCCGGCCAAGGGAGGCTCTGCCGAGGGAACATCCGAGACTACAGTAACTGGTGGCTCAGCCGTAGAAAGCCTCTGAGACTCCAGAGCAGTGTAAATGTCCGCTATTTTGGACTGAAAGAAGCGAGCAATGTCATTACAGAGCTCCTGAGATGGAACAACTGGATCGGGGACCTGAAGAGATGTAAGAGAGTCCACGATCCTGAAGAGCTCTTTGGGAGATGAAAGAGAGGAAGTCAGGGCCACAAAGTAGTCTTGTTTGGTCCTGATAATTTCCGACTTATATCTCTTGAGCAGGGTTTTATGAGCTTCCCTGTCTTTGAGATCCCAACTGGCATGCCATCGACGCTCCTGTGTCCTTACTTCCTTCCTGCCTAAGGAGTCTGAGTTGTTCAGAGAACCAAGGGGCTGATGGTCTTTTCCTTGCTGAATAGCAGGACCGAGCTGGCGCCAGTTCGTCCAGGGCCTCTTTAAGAATGTTATCATAATGCGGCACCGCTGAAGAGGGATCCATCTCCCGAATAGAAGACAAACTGGAAGTCCATGGGCCAAAAGAATGTTCACCGATGTTTTTAAAATTCCTGCGTACTTCAAAAGTACTCGGGACTTTCCTGACACTTTCCTGACTAGGGAGGGCCAGAACAATGGTAGAAAAAAGGCAACAGAGCAGGACTCCAAAGACAGGGGAAACAAGCAGGAAAGCCCACGGCCCAACCAGCCAACAATCCCAGCCAACTGAAACACAGACCCCACAGCAGAGACCGGAGGAGAAACCCCGTCGGCCACCAGAATTCCAGACCCAATGAGAGGAAGGCCAACAACAGCCCAGGAGAACAAGCAATAGAATGCCACACCCAGGCCAGCAACAGGAGGAAGCATAGACAGCCGCCCCCCAAGGTGGGGTAAGGCCCACCACCAATCACCCCAGAATGAATGGAATGGAGGCAGAAGGCCCCAGTGCCTTCCAAACAGCCAGAAGCACAAACCTGATACCAAAAAGAACCAGCACAGCCATCCCACGCACGGGAGCAGGAAAGCAACCAACACCATGCCCCCACCGGACGGGGAGGAAAGGCACAGTTTAAAATACCCACACAACAGAAATACACCAACCCTTGTGGGCAGACAACAAAGCCATCTGGAGCAGCCACAAATAAGGCCCCAGAGACAAGACAGCAGCAAAAAGAGGGCAGAAGACAAGCAGGCCACACAGGGACACCCATCCTATAGCCCAACCTGCACAGTGGAAAGGCAGGTGCAGAAGAAAACGAAAAGGCTGTGGAAGAACAATGGCCCAGGCCCCAGTCAAGCTAGGCCAAGAACCGTCAGTCCACAGGAGAATTAGAGCCCGACCCTAGGAGGATGTCAAGAAGAAGAAGGAAAGCCAGAAAGCCCCCCTGAACCAAAAAGCCCCCAACCAGGAGACAGGAGCAGAAAACACATAGAGGAGGCATCAGCAACCCAGAAAGGCAGAGGCCAGATGACACACAGCCGCACAACCCCCCAAGACACCCAAGTCCACTTCAGCCACGGCCTGGCTCATATTCTCTGAGCCAATCGCCCCCTCTGCCCTCAGGGGTTCTTTTCTCAGGAGTGCTGCCCTGCTCGGGGTATTGACCTTGACCTGGTTCAAGGATAGCACTCCTCCCTGCAGCCTCCCTGCGGCCTCGCAGTTTAGCCGGACCTCCAGCCTCCTGCTCCTTGCAGGGTACGAGCCAGCAGCCCATCCTGGCGCCCCTGCTCAAACCCCTACAGTTCGTCCATGGTAGGTGCTGCCCCTGCCCCCCCCTGTGCCTCATGTGCCCTTATAGTGCTCCAATCGTTTTTTTCTTCCTCATTCCTTTAATTCACTGTTATCTTCTGTGCATTCACTGTTTTTGGGCCTGTGTTGTGCCTTGTTTTTCCCCACTGCTGATGCCACTGCGGCCCCGTCCCAATCCTGCACGTTCTCGCCCCATACCTTTGCTCCTGCACCCCTCCCTTTCTTATGATGACCACTGCACAGCGGGCGCTCCGCTGGTGAGCGAAAGGTATGCCTAGGGAAGCCTTTCTGTGCCTGTCCGTGCCTGGACCGCGCCCAGCACCAGACCCCCTGGCCCCCACAACCACCACAAGTCCCGACGCTGCTAAGACGCTAACACCCTCGGTGCACTGAACGCCAGCCGTAATTCCACCCGCTTCCAGGCCACTCCGAGGCTCACCCATGGACCCTTCACCTACTGAAACTGCAGCTACATCAGCCAGCACACACCTGCACGTCCTGCCCTTCCCAACACCTCAGGCCACAACTATCTAAGCTGCATACTACTCAACACTCGCTCTGTCATCAAGCACACCGTTGAACTCTGGGACCTGCTCGACTCCTCCGCCCCAGACGTCGCTTTCCTGACGGAAACCTGGATGAACACCTCCTCAGCGCCTGACATAAGCATAACCATCCCGGATGGCTACAAGATCACACGCAGGGACTGAAACATCAACAAACCAGGAGAAGGAATAGCCATCGTCCACACCATCAGAATCTCAAGAAACACCAAAGACTACCTCAGCAATGGCTGAACACCTACACTTCCAGATCCACGTCAATCACAACACTACCCTCAGAGGAACCCTCCTCTACAGACCCCCGGGACCCCGACCACAGTTCGCACGCCCTCGCCTCCACAGACTACATCCTCCTCGGAGACCTGAACTTCCACCTCGAGAACGCCAACAACAGCAACTCCACAACGCTGATCAACAACCTCGCCAACCTAGGACTCAAACAGCTCGTCATGACAACCACCCACTCCGCAGGACCCATGCTTGACCCCATCTTCTCCGCCAGCGACCACGTCACCTTCAGACACACCACCGAACACCATTGGACTGACCATCACTTCATCTACTTCTCCTTCAAGAAACACACCGCACACAACCAACCACAACTATCCCACACCGCAGCTGGAAAAAGTCACCAAAGACCAGCTCATTACCACACTTGCTCGAAACCCTCCACCCGCCCTCCGAGACCGACGCGGCAGCCCACAACTTCAGACAATGGATCGACGACTGCGTCAACACCCTCGCCCCGATCACGAAACTCTCCAACAGGTGCACCGACTCAAGAGCCATCTGCTTCAACGCTGACCTCCAGAATTCCAAACACACCTGCCGAAGACTCAAGAAGCAGTGACACAATGACCAGACAACCATGCAGCCCTCAGAAATGTCAGACGCAAACATCACCAATTCATCCAATCCACCAAAAGAACCTCCTTCAAGGAATGCATCAACAACAATGCACACGACAGCAAAGAGCTCTTCAACATATTGAAATAACTCACCACCCCCAGCTCCAATGACGTACCACCGTCACAAGAACTCTGAAACTACCTGGCCACCTTCTTCCACCGCAAGATCACAGACATCCACAACAGCTTCGACACCCAGACGTTGACGACAGATGCAACACCCCCGACTCAACACCCACCAAACACACAGACCTGCTGCTCTCCTGGCACCATGTCAACAACGAAGACACCATCCAAATCATGAACACCATCCACTCCGGCTAACCCATGAACCCCTGCCCCCACCACATCTTCAACAAGACAAGTTCCATCATCGCATCCTAACTCCGAAAGATCATCAACAGCTCCTTTGAGACCGCCACCTTCCTGGAGAGCTGGAAACACGCAGAGATCAAGGCCCTACTGAAGAAACCCAAGGCGGACCCAAAGGACCTCAAGAACGTTCGACCCGTCTCACTGCTCCCGTTCCTGGTGAAAGTCATTGAGAAGACCGACAACAGACAACTAACCCACTTCCTGGAGGAGAACAACAACCTGGACTCCTCCCAATCCGGCTTCTGCAGCAATCACAGCACTAAAACCACCCTCATCGCCGCCACTGACGACACCAGGACCCTACTGGACAACAGCGAAATCGTGGACCTCTTCCTCCTGGACCTCTCGGCCGCCTTCAACACAATCTGCCACCACACCCTGCACACACGCCTCCTCGACTTAGGGATCCGAGACAAGACCTTGGACTGGATCACCTCCTTCCTCACCGGCAGAACCCAGAGAGTCTGCCTCCTCCCTTTCTGATCTGAAGCCACCACAATCACTTGCGGCGTACCCCAAGGATCATCCCTCAGCCCGACCCTTTTGAACATCTACATGGCACCTCTCGCAAACATCGTCTGAGCACACCACCTCAACATTGTCTCGTACGCCAACAGCAGCTATCTGATCCTCTCCCCCACCAAGGCCCCAAATCACCACCAAATCCAACCTCCATTAGGGAATGAAGGCCGTTGCAGACTGGATGAAGACTAGTCGGTTGAAACTGAACTCGGACAGGATGGAGGTCCTCATCATCGGCTCCACCCCCTCCACATGGGACGACTCCTGGTGGCTGGTCATGCTGGTAGCTACCCCGACACCCACCAACCACACACGCAACCTGGGGTTCATTCTGGACTCAAAGCCCTCTATGACCCAGCAAGTCAACACTGTTTCCTCCTCCTGCTTCAACACCCTCTGCATGCTCCACAAGATCTACAGATGGATCCCCACTGAAACCAGAAGAACGGTCACCCAAGCACTCATCAGCAGCAGGCTGGACTACAGCAATGCCCTCTACGCAGGAACCACATCTACACTCCAGAAGAGACTCCAACGCATACAAAACGGCTCCGCACACCTCATCTTTGGACTCCCTCGCAGCAGCCACATCACCATCCTCCTGAGAGATCTGCATTGGCTCCTGCTCAACAAGAGGATCACCTTCAAGCTCCTCAACCACGCTCACAAAGCACTCCTCAATGCCGCACCAACATACCTCAAAAACGACTGTCCTTCTAAACCCTGAACCACTAGCTTCGCTCTGCTGACCTTGTCCTCCCCAGCATCCCATGACTTCTCAAGACCTGGCTGTTCGACCAGTAGCTGCTTCCCCCCACCGACTTAGCGCCTTGAGACCCTCATGGGTGAGTAGCGTGCTTTACAAATGTTTTTTTGATTGAAGTCCAGAAGGAGACAGGCAGGAAACTGGACGCACCCTCAGCCTACCAAAACCCCCAGAAGGATCCCAAGCCCGGAGACATCAACAAATGGGACCCCCAGCAACCAACAGGCCAAACTCCACCTCACCAAAGGCCCACAGGGAAGGAAACAGAACCCCAGATACACCCAGAAACGGATGAACAAGCAGTAGAGGTCCTCCAAAAAACAAACCAGCTAGGGCCAAAAACGAGGACCAAGACACAGTACCCCATGAGGAGGAACCAAAGACCCCAGAGGCACAATACTCAGCCCTGAACCCCCAGCTACAAGCGCAGGGAACCCAGCATGAAGGAACAAAAGCAGGCGCAACATGAACACCAGGAAATGGAAATAAAAGCAGTAGACCGCACAAGAAGCTGATAGGAGACCCACACCGAACAAATAAAGATGAACCTGCCACCACTGCGGGGACTTGAACCAAAAAGACTCAGAAATATCTACAACTCCTAAGGTTGAATACACTGTCTCTAAGTCACAGCACCTGGAAAGGAAATAAGCAGCGAACAGAAGGGAAGGCCGACGTACCAAAATGAACACAGGGAGAAAATAAACGCAAAGCAGAACACACCCTCAGAGCCGGCAGACTCAAGGAATCACCACTGGCCACAATAGTGCCCCCAGCAGCCAGCCCAGGCACGAACCAACATCAAAGTGACCGGGCAGCAGCAAAACATAAAAGAAGAGAAAACCACTGCACAGAACTCACCCCAGGAACAGGCATCCCACCAAGACCGGCACAAGCGGAGCAACATCAATCCACTCTGAGGTGCCCAGCAGTGACAACTGAGACTGCCAACCGTGACAGGACCAGACCATCCGTGACACGGACACAGGCAGCACCATCACAAGGGAGAGGTGGGCCACAGGAGATGACCATGAAAAAACTCCTCCAGGCAGCCTGAAACAAGCCATGGCAATGCGTCTTCTACACGACCCAGGAAGACGTGCCGCTGAACTGCAACCAGATCTGGTGCACCAGCAGCGAAGGGCCAGCAGTTATCCAGTTAACTTCCCGGCAAAGCCCGGCAGACCAGGAAGCACAGCCAACACTGTCAAGGAAAGCACAGCAGACCATCAGGCACATCCAAAGAGGACGCCACTCCTGCCCAGCAGGAGCAGCAACCAGCACACCATGTCCCATTTGGTCAGCAAACAGAAAAAAAGAAAAGCTGGAAAGCTGGGTAAGTACCACTATGTACTCCCAGTGGGAGGGGGTGCGGTAAAGGTCCCAGGATTTCTTTGTTCTTTTTTTCTGTCAGGTTGATAGTTAACTCCACTAATAATGAATGGGAAGAGGACTGGAGGGACCTGGTGGTAATGTCATGTTCCTGTTTATAACTGAGGCACCGCAAACATTTTATATGAGATAGTGTTTGCTACCTCACAGTTGCATGTAACAATTACTTTATTGGGGTGAAAGTATCCTTATAGCCAGAAAGCTTCTTCATTAAACACTAGATCACCGCTTGCAGTTAGAAATCTCTAACTCAAACAACAATGCTCTTTCTTGCTCTTTTCTGTAAAGCTCCTACGGAATCTACATATTATGGAGCTGTGGGTTGCACTAATTACTTTTGGCAACTTGAAAAAACTTACAGCACATGTACTTGAATCGTCCAGAAATTTCATACATTATGGAAAGTCATCCCACTTTCATCTAGTGTTAAACATATTGCATATTACTTCAGAACGCAATTGCTTAGTACCGCCACCATACCTGATCCCTGCCTGTAATTGTAATGGCATTTATATAGCACTTGTTACCCACAATGAAGTGTTGCAGTGCTTTATATTGGGTTGCACGCTGTTGGGGAATCCAAGGTTAGTGTTTAGTCCGGTGTTACTTGTTACAGTTGGTTATTTGGGATTAGTTTTATGTTCTCAAACAAACCATTCTATTTTTCCAAGCACGTTTCTTTGTGGTGGATCAAATTACTAGAAGTTAGGGGTTATCGTTCAGTGGGTAGAGCAGTTTTCTGGTGGGGCTAAAAGATGAGCTAGTGGAACTTAGGTTTTGGTAGATTGCAGGGGTTTGACTTTTAAAATAGAGCAGGTTGTGATATTTGAGATGAGGTGTGGGCAAAATGCCTAAATACATTAAAAGAGATCAAGGCCAAAAGACAACTAACTTACAGGAGGTTGTGCCCAGAGAGAAGAGGCATACAGAAGATATGATCGTAAGAGGAAGGTCATATGAAGGAAATTGGAGTGGTGATAATCAGAAATTTTGTGCAGATGCATTTTTCCTGCTAGATTTTATGAATAAAGATGACACTTTTTGAGGCACTGTGAAGTTTGAGAATGCAAGACTCTAGACCAAAACAACAGAAGCTATAATATTTGCATTTTAAGATAGTGTTACATGCAATACTTTTGATAGGCAGTGGAATCAGATAACCAGCCTGTGCGACACTAGGCTACTACTAGACCTCCGCTTCAGCAAGGAGAGCTGATCAGTTCAGGTATTGGAAGCTCAAAATAACAGCTGGACGCAAAGCTTGAAAAGTGAATTTGCAAATGCTGGAGCTGGTATCTTTGTAATTTTGGCTCAGAGTATTAATTGTAAAACAACATGGGATCCATTTTGGATGCCTCTGGTTTGATTTTGCACAAGATGGAAAACCAGTGCACCTTCCCTAGTCAGTGGAAGTGTATTGCCTGCATTTCTGTGGCCGAAGGGTGGGTATCCAGACAATGAAATTCAAGGAAGACTCTGTTAGAAAGAAATTGATGATTAGACCTTCTAAAGTACTGCCCTTTGATAAATGATATGGGCGAAGAGTGTAAGTGCAGTTTCTTTTGTGCAAAGGGAAAGAGGTCATTAGATGAGGTCCAGCCTTTGTCTTCCTTGATCACACTTTCAGGTGTGCTGATGTCAGCCAGTCCAAAATCTAACACTTACTGCCTTTGTTGTGGGTGCATAAGGAGGAGGCTGTCCTTCCCTGATGGGTATCACCACACAAAGGATGTGCATGGATAGCAGTCTAGAAAGGATCATTTTAATAAGTACCACCATGGACCAGTTCTGTAGCATGCACACTTTTGAAACATTTATCAAATAGTTCGAAAACACTGCAGTTTACATTTTCAACAGTTAGAAAAACAAATGTTTTAGGGGAATAAGCAGCAACAAAGAAGGGCTTTCGCTAAGCAAGTTTGTGTTCCTGAGCCATAATCACAGAAGCAACTGGAAGATCCAGTTCAGAAAGAACTCCCTCATCTAAAAACTAAAAGACAGCAACTTAACCTCAATGAAATATACCTACCATTCCTATTGCACATACAAACATATTTTGGGGCTACCTCACAACAAACTGTTGACACGAAACTGTAAGGCCCACAGTGGCTGGTGTAAAGGGTTGTTCACATGCTTTTATAAACATTCCAATGTAGGCTATATACCCGCTGGAGATTAATGAAACTGCACCTGATGTTCCTTCTAAGAATTTTGTTCGAAATCTTTAACCGGTTTGTGAATTATGAGCATTGAAGATATCATCTGTTTACTAGAAAGATTTGAGTTAGTGCTTTAGTCTTTTCCCTCGTACTACTGTCTGAGCTCTTTATTATGTCTGTGTTATACAAGACCCTCCCACTTCAACTATCTCCAGAGTGGTGAAAAGTGTCTCCCAAGCACACTTGGTCAGAGAATAATTTTTTCTTGTTGTTTTTGCGGATACGAGGGCTCCGCCTGTAAGAGTTCAGGGTGTGCAAACAAGGAAAAACTCCCCATTTGGTAAAGATCATGTCCTAAGTAATGCAGATTATTGTTTGATTGACTAAGGGCCTGTGCCCCACTCCCACACTGTCAAACTCGACCTCCTCCCACCGGTCAGATTACAACTTTCCACGTTGTCTGGCTGGTGGTGACTTGGGGGCCTGTTGCAGTGCAGTTCTAAGGCTCATAAGTGCCATGCAGGAACTGGAGTGAATACACAAAGGTGGGAATACCATGTGCCTCCTTCATACACCCCTTTGGACAGGGGCACCAGGGGGCCCTGTAATGTCCCCTTACTTTTCTTACGGGCATACTTTTCATGGCGGGATAGCCGCAATGAAAAGTGTGGAGGTCAGGAAAGTCATAATATGCTTGGCGGTATTGCAGTGGCAGCGCCAGCATACTGCTGTACCACTGCCAATGAAATCACGGATCCCTGGCAGTTTTTTTGGTGGCACCATTGCAGGCCGAATGCTGAAGTTGTAATACGCCGGCCGGACCGCCAGTGCGATGGAGGCCACAATGCCACCACAGGTTCGGCTGTTCAATGGCCACTACAAACTCGTAATTTGACCTAAATCATCTGAGGAGATATTTTGAGTTCAAGTGTTACAACAAATAAATAAACAGTTATTCCATTGACTAAAATTATTTAGACGGTAAGAGTATTATGGTTATTCTGCCAAAAAGAGACTCTTTTTCGGTGATACTAAGAACCTGGTTGAATTGTCAATAGCTCACATTTCCATATCCAACAGGAAAGAGAAACTGTGCAAACAAGAAACTAAGCTTTATACTTATAATGGCATGATTTTATGCACGTCCAAGAAGTGGATAGCTAGATCTCGGCATCAATAAGGTACCATAGTCAAAGTAAGTGAAATATTGGGCCCCATGCATCAAACTAAAAACCGGTCGCAAATGGGCAGATTCACAGAATCTGCCCCTTTGCGACCTGTATTTTGCATTTGGAATGCTTCATTCCAAATGCAAAAATTGCAACTTAAGGAATCGCATTAAGTAAAAAAGTATTGCGATTTTGCTATTAGGAATCGCAAATTACCATCAAACTAAAGTTGATGGTAATTTGCAACATCTTTAAATAATGCACTAAAGTGCATTTTCCAAAGTCACATTTTACACACACACATCCCTTGGGGCATGTGTGTGCACAACATGTGGAAAAAGGGGTATTTTAGGGGTGCAACAGGGTATCCTTTTTAAACCCATGCACCCTTAAAATTGCATGCGCAATTTGGGAGCACCTATGGAGTACTCGCAAATTGCGCATGCATTTCCCATTGATTCCTATGGGCCTCTAGGACCATAGGAATGAATGGGAATCACTTCTTTAATTGTGACTCACAATTTGCGAGTCGCAATTAGAGAATTTTAAGGAATCGCATTTTTTTGCGAATCCTACATGCATTGCATTTTGCAATTTCTAAATAGGGAATCGGTAAAATTTGCTATTTAAAACATCCGTAGAAAACTCCAATTGGGTGCCCCATGAAGAAATTCTAGGAATCTGAGGGAGTAGCCTGATCTTCAACTCAGACTCCTTAGGCTGCCTCTCTTCTCTTCCCATTTCCCTTTCGACCTTGCAAGTACATTGCTAAAGGAAATCAGACAGCTTAAATTAGGTGGGGTTGGGGTTAACTTCCCTGATCTGTTGTTAATATTTTCAACCTTATAATTATAAGGCTATCAATATTTTGTCGCATAAACCTAAATGTTTCAGATCTCTTATATTTAATCATTCTTGGATATGAGCTACATCTTTCCGTTATACTAATGAATAAACCTACTCAAAATGTCATACTTTCTCCTATTTGGAAAAATAGTAAACTATGGGGCATATACTCCAGGACTTATCGCAGAGTTAGCGGCACTTAATCGCAGCCAAAGTGATGATAAATGTATCGCCCTATTCACAAGCTGGTGCTAACATCTGTTATCACCAGTTTAGATGCACTAGCAGCCGCAAAAAACATCGCCACAGATTACACTGGGAACTAACGCTAATGAAATGTAGAATAGGAGTTGCCGTGCAAAAAGCTGCGACAACACCACTTTGCAACATTCACAATGACCAGCCAGATCGGAGATAAGATCCCAAAACAGGGATAAGGCGCGATAGCAGCAGGGATTTAACACCTGCTCTTACCTAATGTAAAGTCGGACGACAACCTGCACCATGAAAATGAGCCCAGCCCAGAGCCACACCTGAAGAACAACAGATGCCATGGAGCTACTGATCATGCAGCTCAGACAGCCAAAAGGGCCACAACACCCACTACCGCCAGGACCGCCCCCCCCCCCCCCAGGACCCTACCTCGGGGGGCACCCCCCCCCGAACAAAGATATTTGACATCAACTTTACAAAATCATGGACAAAACAGTTCAGCTGATGTCACACAATTGCAACAATTAACATTCATGTGTGGTCAGAAAAAGGAGACACAGAGGTGCCAGGCTGGCCCTCCGTGGGGCTTGTGGGGTTCTGGTTGTCCTCTGTACTTGCTCCGGCTACCTTCATTGTGCTTCGCTGTTGTTTTGCCTTTGTTTGTATGTTTTTTTTCTACTTTTATAGTGACGTCTGTGAATTGCAGACTTGGCAAAGATTATCGCGGATTTTTTTTATCGCGGTTGGGCCCATCCCAACATTTTCACATTGGGGTTTAGATGTTTATCGCCGTCCTGGTGACTTCATCCTGGACATTTGATGCGTTATCAGGAACATATCACATGTTACCGCTGTGTTGTGAATAGGATGTTAACACAGAGTTATTTTCCCGCGATAGTCGACGATATGAATCATTGCGATGATTATTGCACGTTCTTGAGAATATTCCAGTATGTCTTCATGATAACTTTCTTCAATGTTGGGAATGGAATACTAAAGGGATTTTATATGTTTATTAGTAATTTAAACATGAGTCTATTATTTCTTTTCACAACTAATATTTTATCTGAGTTTCCTGATTTTGAACTACAGTCACTCCCATATCAGCAATACTCCTATAATTGTTACATAAATGCCGAAGCTTCTTTTATATATTGCTTATTTACTCCACATGTTACTGATGGATCCAAAACAAAAAAATAATTGCATTGAGGACAGATCCTAGATTTAGTTTTTTCTGCTTCTACGGAGGAAAAGATATGGGCTAAAATTCACTCTACTGCCTGTTTGTCCAACAGGATTCAAACTTTATATATTTTTTAATAATAAATTCCTAGCACCTTTATCCTATATAAAGAAGCTCATCAAGGAACACAAACAATCGTCATCGGGTGAACTGAATAGTCACTTATCACATATGTTTTTAGATTGCCTGTTACATAGATCGTTTAGATGCAGATTCAAAATAGGATCATAGAGATTTTTTCTGCTGATTTTCCTTTCCAACACATGTATAAACTTTTAGGCAGTCTCAAGGATATTTGGTCAATATTTGGTCTTTTACTAGTAAGAACAATAAATTGGCGATCTTATTGCAATTGCTTTGCATATTATAACATCTAATTGGAAATATCTTGACAATCTAGTCTGCATATTCCGTGAGGCCAGAAGCGGCGCATTTTGGGGCAGCGCTCTAGCTTTCCGGCTCATGGGGGAGTACTATTTAAACGGGGCCGCAACGAAGGCTCGCCTAAGCCCATCTGCACCCGTCCGCGGCCAGACCGCAGCCAGCGCCAGCCATGCTGCCCACGGCTTTCTATTTAAATGGGGCCACAGAGCGCAGCATACAAGGCTGCTGACTGCCTTTTGGGACAGGCTACTTTCTTTTAAAAACAACAGGTTTTAGTGCTACTTTTTATCCTCATTTTATGTGTTTTGAATTTGATGCTTTTAAAAAAAAAATCTCTCCCACTTACTTGTGTGATATTGAATTTGCTCAGGCTCACCTATGGGCTGGTTCGCAATTCCGTACCCTCCCTCCCTCACAGGAAACTCACCCGGAAGCCAGAAGCGGCGCATTTTGGGGCAGAACTCTAGCTTTCTGGCTCATGGGGGAATATTATTTAAACGGGGCCGCACCAAAGGCTCACCTAAGGCAAGCCCGTCTGCACCCGTCCGCAGCCGGACCGCAGCCAGCGCCAGCCAAACTGCCCACGGTTCTCCCGTTGGGCGTATACACTGGTCCAGGGACCAACTCCTAAAGCAAATGCTTTGAATCAACACTGCACATCCAGGTTCGACTGTATGAGTCTTCACCTTCGGTCTGCCTGTAAAGTCTATCATTACTCCATTATGTCTTATTTTCCGCCACTGTTAGTTGTAACACCCACGAACCCCACCCTCAATTCTCTAGCCAGGACTCACTCTCCCCACCCCATAATGGCCTGCCTGGTCAACTGCAGAACCCTTCCAAGACACGCTGATGAAATTAGGCTTTCATTGGAAGTACATTTGAGGGATCTCATGTTCCTTACCGAAACTTGGATTAAAGATAGCTTAAATCCTGACCTTGCTCTAGCCATCCCAGCTGGCTATCAGCTGATTGGGGTTAACAGGGCTGTAAACAAAACTAGGGGTGGGGGGACGGTGATTCTTCGAGCTGGCTGGGTAATTTCTTATAGAAGGATCTCTAACATAGGGCCACTCGAAGCAATGTTCTTTTCTGTCAAAATTGCTTCAGACCTCTCGATAGAAGTCATCTTAGTGTATAGAACCCCTAACTCCCCGGACGCTCACCGGCTTGAACTTTACGGCATTGCAGCTGATCTATCGCTCAAGCACGCCTGGTTCATCATTCTAGGCAATTTTAACATCCATATGGAGAACGGCAACTGCACCAAAGCCAGTCAACTGGCCGAAACTTTCAATGACCTTAACCTTACACAGCTAGTTAATGGCCCAATACACATTGCAGGCCATACTCAGGATCTTATTTTTACGAACAACCCCAAATTAAAAACAGCGCCCTCTTTACCGCTCACCTGGTCTGGTCATTTCTCATACCTTTCACGCTGGAACGTAACCACCCTATCTCCAGAACCCACCAACCCCCGGGAAAAGGAGATTGTGGCACAATGTTATAGCATGACTCCCGCACTTGCTACTACATCTCTCCAGCTGTCAGGAAACCCTGACGCAGACATCCAATGGATGTCCAATGCCTTAGACAGTGATGCCCTGCTCTGATCCATCATCTCCTCCAGGCAGAGACCCTCTGCCCCCTAGTTTTCCCCTTAACTTAGCGTGGAAAAAAGTCACTGTAAACAAATGAAGCACGCCTGGAGACAATCCTACGATCCCTCTGCCAATCTGGCATATAGGAAAGCTCTAAAAAAAACTTTCACAAACTTAAGCGTCACACCATAAAGGTCTATTACTCCGCTCATAACAGCTCTGCTGGCAATTCAGCAAAAACCCCTTTTCTCCCCACTGCTTCCCTCTGTACTGATTTGTCGGACTTCTTCCAAGATAAAATTCAAGCTCTTTATAGCACTTTTTCCTTGCCTCAGACTACCATTGTGCTCCCTACCTCACCCGACAACAACGACAGGCTTCCTAGTTTTCACCCGCTTCCCCTTGATGATTCATTGCAAAAACTACTGTCTTGTAAATATGGGTTACCGGGTGATCCCTGCCCGGCACAGGTCTTTAAACTTTTGGCTAAGCTAAGCTGAACTACACCAACAGTCTCTACTTTGGTCTTCCCGTCTACTTGACTCACAGACTGCAGCTGGTCAAAAATGCTGCTGCCAGATGGATCGGTTAGATACTCTCTCACCACTCGATCTCTCCCCACCTGAAGAACCTGCACCTGCTACCTGTGATTAGGCGTATTGAATTCAGGGCCCTGGCTGGCGTTCAGACTAGAGTACCCCAGGGGACTGGGCCCGGTTTATCTGAGAGATAGGATCCAACATTACCAACACACCCGTACCCTGAAATCCAACCATCTATGTCTCCTTGTCTCTCCCCGATTTCGTAAGGGTAGGACTGGCAGCAGAGCTTTTGCGGTCAGGACCTCTAAACTCTGGAACACCTTGCCACTTTCCATCTGCTTATCATAGACATTGGATGTGATCTGTTTTCCTTCCTGCTTTAGAGAAAAATGTACTCAAGCCCCGCTGCAGGAGTACATTCCAACTGTTTGTGGGGAGAGTAAGAATCCGATTGACATTTGAAAATGTGTGTTAAACATGACGATCCCCACCTTCTACATGGGGTTTACTACTGCACGTGAGGAAGAAAAAGACACAGTAGCAAAACTATTTGATCCTTCTGCGAATTCCTGACGAGAATAAATGGTACCTTTTTCAGTGGCAAATATAAATTAATGTTTTAGAATCGGCTTTGTGAATTTTGCCTACTGTTATGCAATAGTCAAACCTTAATAGTTCCAAAGGGTCAATCAATTTTAATTCATTCTCCGGGATGAAGAGTTTATTTCCTTGAAGGAAACTGAGCTGACGCTGTCTTCCTTAGCCAAGGAGATGATACTTCTCTGCAAGTTTAAGTTTATATCTAATAAAGTTCAGCATTGAACAATGTTTGATCCACATATGGACTGGTATGGTGGAATGTGGGGAGCAATCAGAATTACTTCTGTTTTAATAGAATTGAGTTTAAAGTGATGTCTTGTCATCCAGGATTGGATGTTGGCTAGTACTTTGAATACAATATAGATTAAATACAACAGGGAAGTAACCTTCCATGTTGTCATTAACCTGTATTGTATTCAAAGCTTACATTGAACACTTGACAAGACATGACGCTCAAAATGCATATGCACTTAGGTGAATATTTAAATAAATACTTTTACCATCTGTTTGCTCCTCATACTCTTCCAGTGGAGCATGGGAGATTGGCCACTCTGATCTGAAGATCCTCCTACACAGGGCTGTCAGGTGGAGGTGCTGCAAATGGAGCCAAGAGACCTACGATATCCTGGGACTTGATTATGGTGAATGTCCTACCAGCACTTGTTGCAGAAGTTCCCCTGCTGTGTGTGGTTCACCGACGGCATTACAGTGTATGGTGATGTTGCAACTACAGCATTGCAGAGTTAGGCGAGCACCAGGTCAACGGTTATTCACTAGACACCATCACTCAGCACATGGAAATGTTTCACGAACAAATGAGTGTAAATAGTTTTCTTGAAGTCCAAAACAAAAGCATAGAACTAAAAGAGATTATTATGGATTTCCATGGCCATCATGCAGAAATCAGCTAATTCTAAAAGGAAACAGCCACAAAAAATAGATAAATAGACACCAAGACTATCCAAGGAACACTTAGGGTAATAGATGTGATCTTGGAATGCTGAGAGAGAATACATATTTAGAGATAAGGGATCTTAAAATCTCACAAGAAATATCTGTTTTACATGCCAGGCTCTCTAAAATCAAATACATCCTGGCCTAGATCCCAGAGAGGTTGAAAGAAGCAGAGACCCGGATCTCACAGCCTGAGGACCAGATCACTTAGATACAGCAAAAAGTGGACATGTTTCAAAGGCAAAAATCGATAAAAAAAAACTTGAGGAGCTGGAAAATAATTCTCGGAGGGCCAACATGTTCTTCAATGGGTGGACTCATTTATAAAAATGCACGTTCTTCGCGAATACTCTGGGGACCAACGTGTGCTGACATACCAGTCGCCAAATGTAAAGATTCCATGCTCGATTCTTGGAAACTTTGGGGATTACTGCATCCAGGAGCAAGTTTGTACCAAGGAAATTCAACAGTTTACTACACCTAATGTGCCTCTGTGTTGTATATTTCCTGATATGTCAGCCTTAGCAGCTAGGTGGCGGAAAGCTTTTGTAAAGATGCTTTTATATGCTTAAAGCTCAAGGCGCTCAGGCAGTGATTATGCAGCAATCCAAATTGAAGGTGCTGGTAAAAGAGCAATTTCATCTATTTTGTTATTTTGCTATCATTCTGAGGCTCAGGACCTACTTCAAAAGATCTCTATTAAGTCTTGATAAGTCTTTAGCATTTGCTCTGAGGTTTTATAAACAACATACAATAGCTATTCTTGTGTTTAGGATGAACAATCTTTTCTTTTCTTCCTCTCTTTCTTTCTGTTCTCTTTTTTTTCTGTGAATCTCTCGGGACTCTCCTGTCTTGGGGGTCTCAAGGAGATGGGCCATTTGGTCCAGGCCCAATGTCATGGTGCCGGATGGGTCTGGGTGGGAGGAGCGTGTCAGGTGTGAGTGGGAGGGCATATTAGACTTTAATAGCAGATATATAGTCCCAATAAATTATAATGGAAGTGCAGGATGGTGGTCACTAAAAGTATAGATGTTGTAATAGCTTAGTAGTCCTGTTTGCCTATTTTCTTTCAAAGTAGGCCACTGGTCGGTGCAGTATAATCTATTATAGGTTATGTTGTATGATTCTTGTTACAGATAATGATAATTAACATTTTGAAGGTTGCTTCCTTAAATGTTAATGGCCTCAATAATAAAAATGAAGTGCCTGCAATTAAAACTTGGATCTCAGCTGGAATCCCGTCTGTGATATTAGTCCAGGAAACAAACATTCCATTAGAAAGATTTTCAGAATTCTCAATATTTAAAGCCAAGGCAGGCTATAGAGGCGTCTCCTCCACCCAGGTGGCACACAGGAGTACCACAATATTTTTGGCTAAGAGGTTAGGTACTGAAGTGGTTGATTCAGACTGTGACAACTGTGGTCAGATGTGCTGGGTAAGCTGCCTGGTGTGGGTTAGGCGTCTCACGTTTGTAAGTCTGTATGCTCTAGTCGAAGATAATATCATGCTCTATGAGGCACTATTTCAATCATTGTTACAAATCCCTGGTGAAGTTGTGATTGGAGGTGATTATAATTTCCTGCAGAATCCAAGAATTGACTCCTCAGTAAATCTAAAGAGGCATTCAAAAAACAAATACCCTGAAGGTTTTACAAATTATAAAAAAACAATGCGATTGATTGATCCCTGGAGAGTGCCTTTGATACAAAAATTGCATACACCTGTATTTCTGGATGATTCCATAGCTCTTCGTGTATAGATTTTTTCTACTTTCACAAGATCTGGCATTTAAAGATCAATGGATTTTACCTAATGGCTTTTCAGGCCATGCAATAATAGTCGTCCTAGAAATATTAGTGGGGAAAACCTTGGAGTACCCTAGACGTTAGGTTTTTAATAACTATACTTGCAGGAGGGTCAGAATTATAAAGAAGAGATAAATAAATTTTTGGCAAGAAATCATGGGTCTGCTCCCCCAAGTATAGTATGGGAAGTCCTAAAACCATAGATCAGAGGGTTGGTGATAGATAAATATGCGGAGAACTTCAAAAAGGCTAAATTACAAAAGCAAACTTTAGAACAATAAAAGTGAACTGGACAGGGCAATAAGTGATTCGTATTATACAAAATGTAAAAGGTATTAATTGGAGCCTACATGCAAAGAATTTACCAGGAGGGTATTTTCACTTGGAGGTTTTTAGCCTGGCAGGCATGTGAACAAGCTGCCAACAATAGGACAAATGCACTAAAATGTTAGGTCTCCGGAATTAGGTGTAAGGAACCAGGAAAAGTGGGCTAAATTAAGGTGGACCATTATAAACGGATCTATACCCAAAACCATTTTGGCTAGATAAAGATTCCCTTGGAATCTTTTTAGCGGACCGCAATATTCCCATGCTATCAGAAGAGGAGGGGTTATTTCAATCGAACCTTCTTTAAAGAAGAATTGGTTGGGGCAATCAAGAATCTCCCAAACTGTAAAAACTGTGGGCCAGATAGTTTTGTGCCAGAAATTTAAAAATCTTTCCTAGATGTTGTAGTTGATTACTTTCTACTTGTCACCAACACAATGTTAGAGGGTGGTCGGTTACAGGCCTCATTTCATAGAAGGAATGTTGTGAAGACTCAAACTCATATCGCTCAATTACATAATTAAATGTTGATTATAAAATAATTGCAACATTTTTAGCCAATAGATTCAACCTAATCATATCAGAGTTGATTCATTCAGATCAGAATGGTTTTATTGATGGACATCAATTAGGCACAAAACACATTTTTTTGGGCCAAAGCATTAGACTATTTCTCCATCAACAGTACACAAGCTATAGTGCTTCAGCCAGATTCATAAAAGCATTTGACCCAGTGGTCTGGGCAACTTTGTTTTGTATTTTATCTAGATTTGGGATTCCTGCCCAGATCACAGGGTTGATTCATAGGATGTATCAGAATGCAGATGCCAAAATTACAGTTAATGCCATAGAGGTGGGAAAAATATAAGTCCTGCATGAAACCCGGCAGCGTTGTCCCTTAACCCCTGTTTTATTGGCCTTTTTTATTGAGCCATTGGCAACAGCGATCAGGGAGAATGTCTATATCTGCTCTCCACTACCACAGATAGGGAAGATAAAACAATATGCCAACGATATTATGTTACTTCTTGACAGTAGTAAGAGCGCCCAGGAGAACATTTTTGAAATTTTGCACTGTACGAAAAATTGGGAGGCTATAAAACCAACAGGAAAAAAACTTAAATAATATTATGTGGGTTTAACTCAGACATGATACATCCAGATATAGCCTTGTGTGTCAACTCGCAGCTGTAAAGATATCTGGGTATTAGGTACTCATCACGGATTGATGATTCATGTGACCTTAATTTTCCCCTGTTGTTTTTAAAAATATAACATCTATTTTCATGTTGGAAATCTCTTCCTTTGACAATCCTTGGTAGGGTCTCCTTGATCAAAATGTTGATTATTCCTTTGTTTAATGTCACCTTCTCAGCTATTCCGCGGGCTTTAATCACATCATTCTATCTTTATATCATATATTTGGCAAAAGAAAATAGTCAGAACAGCATAAGTACTTTGTATGAAGGGGTGGAAAAAGGAGGGCTTGAGCTTCCCAATCCTAAGGAATACTATTTCGCCTACTTTGACTTTGACTTTGGTGATTTTCTCCTCCTGGGTTCCTTCATAATTTTGAAGAAACTATTTTGTAATTTAGACTCTAGCCAGATAGGATATGGTCAAAAAGCGGTTTCTGTGCTACTTGAAGCCTGTTGAACATGAAAGACCCAGGGACTGGAAAAGATTGTTAGACTACATGAAGGATCCCGATCTAACCCAAAAAGCTATCAAAAAAGGGGGGAAATATGAGCGTTTGGAGCTAACAATAAGGATGTGGTATGAAGTGAATGTACAAAATGGATTGGCGTAGAATGTTATTTTTTAGTAAATGGCTTTTATATAGAACCCTGAAATTCCTTGCACAAGTCAACCAAATCTGTCGAGTCACTGCTTTTGATGTACCACTGGGACTGCTGTCAATTGGGTGCACATAACGGGCCTGTGTCCTCTTATTCAGAAATTTTGGAATGACATATTTCAGTATTTGGAGACTGAATGGTGGGTTAAATTAGTTCCCAGCACCTGGTGTAAAGTCTTGGCGTATGATCGTGCTCACCATCTATCCTCTAAACAAATAAAATAATTATATGTGGCAATGGTACTGGCCAGATCCCTTCTACTTCAAGAGTGGCAGACACAGTGGGTTCACACAATGGGGGATTGGCTGCAAAAAATTAAGTATGTTAGACATAATGAACAGCTGTATGCAATGCGTAATAGGGGCATTGAGAAATTTGAGAAACTTTGGAGGCAGTTTCTGATAAAAAAAATGACGGGGATCTAGAAGTCTGGTTTATGTTTTCTTGCTTCATTGCACACTGAGCTCTTTATGCACTTTTGACTTCTTATTTGGAGTTTTTTATCGATCTTGGGTGTAATTTGCTATGAAATGTGTTTTACAGGCGTATTTATTGTTGATGCTTGATTGTATTGATGCTTTTGCGTTGCAATGTATTGGATCTCAATTTAAGCATTTTTTGTTTAAAGGAGGTGTATATCTGAGACAGCGCCAAAAGCAAGAGCAGGCATTAGAATGACCAAACGAGGATAATTTCTTTTTTTTTCCTCCTCGTTTTTGCTTTTTCTATGTATGCTGCATTGTGCAGCACACATAGAAAGAACAAAATGCCATTAATAATTGTTCATGTACAGGAAGGTATCCCTTCCAACACATACAAATGTATTAAATAATGACAATTTGCTACTTCAATGTGTGCTGCAGTCTGCATCACACATAGAAGTAACACATCGCCATTAGTGATTGTTTATGAGCAGGAAGGGTCACCTTTCTGCACATAAACATTCATCATCTGCAACGCAGGCACCCTTACACTATGGTACAAGGGTACCTACGTTGGCGCTAGGCTGCTAAATTTAGCGCCAGTGCTAGTGAAAACACTGGGTTGCACCGTATTCTTGTAAATAGGGTGCATCCCTGCGTTTTGAAAATGTCAGGGTGGCGCTGCGAATTTTGATGCAGCACTGCGCTCTGCCTTTTCTCATAAATATGCCCCTCAGTTTCTTTGGGTGATAATGAATAAATGGCACTAATTTGCTAACGGCTTTGAGAGAGCGATTGGAATTTTCTACCATTATTTGAGTGCAGATTTATGCTCTTTAGGAAGTAGCCTTTGTGACTGGGGGTGAATCTGCCTTCTTTTCTGTATTCATTGTCCAGGTAGATTTGGGGGCGTAATGCAGGCCCCTGCATCCCTCGTGGAGCGTGGAAGGGCCTAACTGTTCGGGGGGCACCGATCCTTCAAAGCGTTCCCATTCAGCCCAGTAAAAGTAAATACATATATGTGAGACATTAATGACTCAGGGGACCATCATCACATTCTGCAGGGGCCCCATCATTTTGCTTTATGTCTCTAATTAACACATAGAGAATCCATTAAATGGCGGTTTGGTGGAACCGTGTGTTAGGACAAATGAAAAGTTTACGATTTTCCTACAAGATGGTTCTGATAACTAATGGCTTAGTACTTGGGTGTTTATCTATTGTCGGCTTAATTTGTGTAATGAATGGTGCTTCTCAATTCATAGTTTGTCTATTTTTCTCAGCATTCCATTGCCATGCCACTACATTTGTATGCAAAATTCTGTTTTAGCCACAGCCTGTAGATTAGGAGTGCATTTCCTAAATGTACATTTTACGTTCAGTTTATAGCATTACATTTTTTTTACATTTCAGTCAAATCACAGACTATTTTCAACCAATGATACCACCTGTTTGCTCCTCCTCCGTCTGCTAAGTGTTTGTGCTGTAGATATTTTTACACCTAGAGCCAGATGTTTGTAAATTCTGAATGAAACAGGAATACTTGAACCAGTCAAGTTCACCTAGAAACAACTAAAAATGCTTAAATTTTTGATCATATATTTGCCTTTACAATTCAAAAATATTTTAGTTAGTAGGCTTTATTTTAATAGGCTGAAATTTGATATTGTACAATTTCAGCCGAATGTGACACGCACCGAAGAAAACAATTCAAATAATCAAAAGTTGCATCATAAATTGTCTTGGTCTCCGGGCCATAGAGCTCAGTGATTCTGTAACTTTGGCCTAATTAAAGAAAACCACAACACATGATTTGTGTGACAAAGGAGAGGAGCCCAGCGAGCAGCTCGCCCCTGCAAAGAAGAATAAAAAGCTAGCAGGCCGATATTTTCAATTAGCACTTCATACGTATCCACAGGCCGTGAACTGTCTGAGAATCATGCCTTCCTGCGATACCAATTTATACATGTCAATCACGAATGAAAAGAGAGACATAATTAAAAATATCCTTCTTCAGATCATCAGTCGACTTCTCGAAAAACGCGAAGAAAAACATTTCTTAACACTTGTGTTCCATTCGCTATAGTTTTGGAAAATGTGTTTTTAACCTTGCCTGCTGCTTTGCTAAACATGACTATGATCATTCCACTGCTGGGATTCGAAATGTAATATGGTTAGCCTTGTTTACTTTAAATTGTTATCTAACAAAGTTTTTAAGCGCTGTACCACCTGTAGCTTCTCTTTGCCCTGTAGATCATTATTAGGAAGAAAGCCAAAGAATCTGAGGACATGGCTGTGGATGGTGAAGGTGCCCAGCCCATGAGACGCGGCTCCCGATCTGTGACGATACATCAGAGACTGACTAAGCCCCCACCTGTCGGGCCTGCTTCGGAGTCAAATTCCATCCAAATTTACAAGGAGCAGCGAGGATAGGAAGCAAAGAGAGCGAAGATAGTGGATGCGTCACATATGGTCTCTATAACATTATCGTGCTGAGTGGTCTTTATAGGGCGTGCTGCTTTATAGAGTCACGGACAGCTCACCATGGAGCTGGAAGCAGTGCCTCTCTTCTAAGGGTAGGGGTCTTTCCCTTGTTCCCTTTCAATTTACTTGTAAGTCCCTAGTAAATGCAACTACATATACGCAGTGCCTGTAAATTAAATGCTACTAGTAGGTCTGCAGTACTCATTTCTCCACCCACCGAGGTAGCCTTTCAAGAGAAAACATGTCTCAGGCCTGCCATTGCAGGCCATAGTACAGTTGTAAATAACCAATTCGACCTGGCAAAAATAACCTTTTTGGCAGGCCTAAACGTTCTTTTTTTAATGCACTTAACTTACCCTTAATGTAGGCCCTAAAACATCCAAAGGGCAGGGTGCACTGTAATTAAAAAGTAGGGCATGCGTTTTTAAGTTTTACATGTCCTGAAAATGTAAAAACTCCTAAATTCGTTTTTACTACTGTAAGGCCTCCGTCTCCCATAGGACAGCGTTGGGTTACTTATTACATTTAATAAGTGCTAGCTTTTGATTGGAAGCAGGTGACATGTTATGTTTAGTCTTTGATTGTAATTTAAAATTCATCTTAATGGTAAAGTCGGATTTTAAATCACAATTCTGAAAATACCACTTTTAGAAAGTTGGTATTTTCCTGTCCCAACAATTTTTGTGCCTCTGCCAGTGTTCTGGGTCAAATGACTGTGAATGGCTCAGCTGCTGGGATTTGTGCATTCCTACAGACAAAGGGCCTACCTACCTGGATTGCTGGGGCGGAGCTGTTCTCTGCCTCACTTACAATTCAAAGGGCTTCCTCCAGCACACACACATTAAGGTACTTGAAACTAGTCTTTTGTCACCCCAGATTTCTTGAAGCCTAGACAGGTGAATGGAAGAACGTTCCAAAAACAGATGTGTAGGTAGCATAGAAGATTCCCCCACTTCAAAGGCTGGCACAGGTATAAATATTGAACCCTCAGAGCAACTCTTCAGTACACTTTTGGACCTATGGAAGACTTCAGGATGATGGCCAGAATCACACAGGGAACTGACCTGCTGCTTGAGACCTGCCTTGCGCCCCATTGGACTGCCATCGTGGTACCAGAGGACTACCTGTTGCTTGAGGTCTGCCTAGCTCCCCAGAGGACTGCACTGCTGCTTGAGGGCTGCATTGCTGCTAAAAGCCAACACTATCAGAGTGACTCCAAGAGCTAGCTGTCTGAGCTCTTGTAAGATCCAAAGACCTTTAACCCTGTACGTTGCCTCTTCTGCAGTGAATCCTAACCCCCCCCAACCCCCCAGGAACTGGACAAATGGAAGTGGTGTAAGAGGTGTTGCTCCTGCCTAACCCAAAAAGCTGCGACTTAAAAAAATGTCCTCCTAAAAGTGCTAGAGGAATCCACAGAAAATGGGGCCCACCTGCCTAAGGTGCATCACTGGTCGTCCTGACTTTGTTGTAGCTCCTGCTATGTTCTTTTCCAAAGCGATACAAAAGGGGATGATGGACGGAGTATTTGAGCAAATCAAACACTCACCCCCAGTCAACTGATCTGGGTTTAATCTATCACCATTCTTTAGCTCACTCAGCCACCCCAGTTCAGACATGGCCATATGCAAATCAGTCTGGCCTTGTGCCTCATGGGAACAGTCCAGCCAGAACTGCCAAGCCATGTCTTCCCTGGACCGGATTTAAGCATCCTGGGACCGGTTTCGGATTCATAATCCTCATCAGCCAGGCTATCTTGAATCCAGTGGCTAAGTGAGCAAGGGACTCACGTCTGAGCAAACCCTGCCAACCTAAGGCGAACAAAGCGATACAAAAGGGGATGATGGACGGAGCATATGAGCAAATCAAACACTCACCCCCACTCAACTGATCTGGGTTTAATCCATCACCATTCTTTAGCTCACTCAGCCACCCCAGTTCAGACATGGCCATATGCAAATCAGTGTGACCCTGTGCCTCATGGGAACAGTCTAGCCCGAACTGCCAAGCCATGTCTTCCCTGGACCGGAAACAAGCATCCTGGGACCGGTTTTGGATTCATAATCCTCATCAGCCAGGCTATCTTGAATCCAGTGGCCAAGTGAGCAAGGGACTCACGTCTGAGCATACCCTGCCAACTTAGGGCGAACAAAGCGATACAGAAGGGGATGATGGACAGAGCATTTGAACAAATCAAACACTAACCCCCAGTCAACTGATCTCGGTTTAATCCATCACCATTCTTTAGCTCACTCAGCCACCCCAGTTCAGACATGGCCATTTGCAAATCAGTATGACCCTGTGCCTCATGGGAACAGTCCAGCCCGAACTGCCAAGCCATGTCTTCCCTGGACCGGAAACAAGCATCCTGGGACCGGTTTCGGATTCATAATCCTCATCAGCTAGGCTATCTTGAATCCAGTGGCCAAGTGAGCAAGGGACTCACGTCTGAGCATACCCTGCCAACTTAGGGCGAACAAAGCGATACATAAGGGGATGATGGACAGAGCATTTGAACAAATCAAACACTCACCCCAGTCAACTGATCTGGGTTTTATCCATCACCATTTTTTAGCTCACAAAGCCACCCCAGTTCAGACATATGCAAATGTTCTTTTCCACAGCAGCAAGTTCTGTTGAGTGGGACCTCCGAGCGACAGTATCTTGCCTTGAGAAACCATCTTCGGCTGCAGCCTACAACTTCATCCCACTGTTGATTTCAACTTCCAAAAAGTTGTCAAAGTCTGAAGGTAAAAATATTCACCATGCTCAACGGTGACAGGCTCCCCATTGACTATGATGACAACCTCTTCGGCATGGAAATCCAGCTTCTCCTGCTCTGAGCTTTTTCCCACCATCTGTGACGGTTTCACTGAGACCCCATCCAGTACTGTCCGGTGACAACTCTTCCTCGGACACAGCCTGCTGCCCTGCCCCGCTGAACCCTACCTTCTCCCGGACCTTTCTACAACATTTCTTTAAAGTCCAAAGGTAAGCAGAGACCGGGCCTAATCCACCTTCGTGGACATGCCGTGCTCCATCGCTTTCAGCCTTAACTTTGTACTTTGCCCAGGTCTCACATGACTAGATATCTGTGGTTGACTTTTTAGGCGCTAGATTTCTGTAAAATGGTAAACAATTCATAACTCCGATTCTACTGATTGAATTAATTTTGATGTTATTTTATTCATTCAAATTGTCTTTTTTTCGGAATTGGTTTGGAATTTTTCTTGTTTTCTGTTTTCACTTTATTACTGTTTGTCTGCAGCATACTTTACACAGTGCCTGTAAGTTAAGCCTGACTGCATTTGTGTCAAGTTACCAGATGATTAAGTACAGGTTAATTTAGTGACTTTTGAGGAACACATTAACATAAATTATGTTTATTGCTTGAGTAAGGTTGTCAACCCCCACTCAAACAACTACCTAGTTTCTTACAAAGGCCTTATCCTTTTACGTCACATTAATCAAAATGTTTTCCATAGAGTCAGGCTGGTGTTTGTTGCTTAATCATATGCCGTCCACTATGATTAATTACTCTGCTCTGGAAAAAATTAGACACTGAAAGGGTTGAATGAAATCCAATGCTTTTCAAAACAAAATAGAGAAACACTCAGGTGCCAGGGGTACGCAGACAATGTGGACAATGAATATTGAACTACACGCTAGTAAGGAGAGGAAGGCAATAAGAACATCATGGCACAAGCGTGTCTCTATTGGCGCTAGGCAGTCACAAATGGGCCAGCACAGGGAGATAGCTGAAGAGCACCATATCTTTGTAAATATGACACAGTTCGTCTCATTATCCTTGAAGCAACATAGCACAGCCACTTGTCTGGCTGCACTGAATTGCATGAACTTTTAGCAAATCCGGGTCTATGTATTTTAGGCAGTGCTTAAGCTTCTATAAAAGTATGTATCTTCATCATTTCTTCGTTTGTATGTTTAGGTAATCTGTAACAGGGAGAGTCTATGCTGATCCACACTAGGATAGAGAACAGGATTTATTAGAGGAAATGGAGATCTATAAGGTCACAGTTTAATGACTTGATTTGCAGTTAGAGTTACTTCTATGGAGTAACTTTCCCTTCACTTTAATTCTGACGGTTTTAATTTGTTTTAGGTGGATTTTGTTATATAATGTACTTTTTGGGTACTTCTTTTCATGTAACCTTAGTGTTTTCTGTTTTCTTTTAATTTGTTAATTTGATACCTATTAGCCCTGCGGACTGTTATCTCTTTTCTGTCAGCAATCACCATGCACTGTTTAAAACTTTCTGCAACCTTTAATTTGCAAGGCTGAGAGCTGGGATTAATAGTATAGACTTCCATGCACATCCACCCTGTAAATGAAGGGTTCATCTAATGTGCAACCCTGTGGAGGAAAGTGGCTCGGTGGGAAGAAATAACCTTCAGTGTTCCACTCCCCATAGTTCCATTGGCGTAATCTTCTATCTCTAGTATGGCAGCATGGAAGAAAGTGGCTGTGGATTGTTCAGCTGCCTAGTCTTCTTTGGATTACATTTTTCAGGTCCTCAAGTCCGTCATTTTACTTGCAGGCCAAGCATTTTTGGGAAATGAAGGTGAGTATTAGTAGCAGAAGCCACCAACATCTATTGTGATTTTTTTTAAATTAATGCGTGGGTTAAGGTGTACTGTGAAAGTCATAATGCATGGTGCACACTGAGCGCAGTATGACAGAATCAAAAAAGGTTGAACTATGGCTTTCCTGGGGCACCAGAGTCCTTTAGATGACACTGGGTAAAAAGAGTCAAAGGCAGAGGTAGGTAGAGATGAGAGAAGTTGACATACAAAAATAGCTAGCGATAGAGAAAGTTCACTTTCCCAGGAACCCTTTGAAAGGTGGAGTCCCTGGGCAATTCCCCTCTTTGCCCTTACCTTAACCATCTCTGGTTACAGATACCGAGGGCCCGCAATTTGTGCCAGGCTTTCACCCAGAAATTTCAGCTGCACAGACAAAATCTTAAGGTGAAAGTTAAGAGATCTACAGTTTTTTGCCACAACTCAGAATTCCGAGAAGGCTGGTAACTAGTGTTAGCAGCCCCATCAGAATTAGGAGGCCACTCATAATGAGGGCCTCAGTCTTTTATCTGAGTACAGTTTGGAAGGAGGGTAATTCTACCACTGAAATTGTTCAGTGTTTTCTTATTACAATAGCTTTCAAAAGTACTGAGCAGATTATGAAGTGTATTTTCAGTGTGGATAATGAGGGCAGTGACATCAGAATTAAGAAGACACAATAACAGAATCCTGGCTATATGTGGACCAGGCTGCAAGTCATACAATTATCAGCAAAAATATTGTCCAACAAATAAGCATTGCCTGTGTGCGAAAGGATCATCGAATCAATCAGGTATTTTTGAACATCAAAGCAAAGTATGCTAGCCTTCAAAATGCATCTATGGATGTTCCCAAAAAGCTGCTTCAGGTCCAAAACGGCAACGAATAGCCTTCCTTTTTTCACTGAAGTATTTTTATAATAACTATCATCAAGTTAAGACTCTGATCCTTTGTACCAATGGAAGCTCTAAAACTAGCTTGGGAATCTTATTCAAACTCCTTTGTCGGCTACAAATAAAGTAAGGCAATTGCATACAAGCTTTCCAAACAGCTTACACAACAAATTTTGCAATGACGTAGAACGATAATTGGATGGTAGCAACGGGTCTCCCTTTTTAGCTGTCTTTCTACAGACAGGTCAAGAGAGAGAACTGTGTACATACTCCACAAAGCCAATCCTTACTTAAAATTAGATGGCTTTTATGTCATTCTAAGTTGCATTAATCCTATTTATTGGTTTTAGATTTGTCATTCTTCCTGCATTGCAAAGTGAGCCATAATTAAGTTATGCAGGTATGCTGCCTTTCAGTACAAATTAGTGGTCACTAGAAAAACAGCAGAAATTAATATATGAAGTTACAAAGCAAGCATGCAATTACAAAGCATGCTTTTACAACGCACTCTTTACATCACAACTACCATTACATTGCATGACTTTACAACGCATGCCATTACAACACATTTTTAAAAACTACCATTTATTTATTTATTTATGCGTTTTTATATAGCGTAAACTTTACCCGAAGGTGTCAGAGCACTTCACAATAGGAACAGAACTGATACATGAGAACAAATGAGAACAAGTGAGCAAAATACAAAAGCAAACGTTACATTAAATGAAGCAAAAATGACAATCGTGAGCCAACAAAATACAAGAGGTAGCAAACGGTGCATTACAGAAGTGACAATCGTGAGCCAACAAACTACAAGAGGTAGCAAACGGTGCATTACAGGAGGAAAAAGTGACATGTGCAGGTTACAAAAGCGTACAAAGTAAACATAGAGGTATAATACTGCAAAATATGGAGGACACTCAAGCACAAGAACAAACGTTACGTAGGCACTGGTGGCACTTGTGCAGGTATCGAAAACAAACAAATGTAAGAGGTAGAAAACAGTGTGTTACAAGAGAAAGTGACGGGTGCATGTTACACACGAGTACCAAACACAGGTAGAAGGATATTACTGCAATAAATGGCAGACTCTCAAACCACAAGAACACACTGGGAAGACACTTCCATAGTCATGTAAAGTAGATTTTTTTTATAATGGAAGGGCTTCCTTCAGATAATAGAGAGGGCATGGATTACATTTGGAAGTGTCTTTGAAGGAGGAGAACTTTGAGGTCAGTTTTGAAGGCCTGGGAGGAGGTGGTGGTCCGGAGCGGAGGCGGAAGTGAGTTCCAGATTCTCACTGCACTGCCTGAAAAGGATTGGGCCATCGATCTTTCCTTCTTGAAAGTGGAAGGTTCAAGCAGTAGATTTTCCGCATTTCGTGATGGTCTAGAGCCTCCAGAGAGTTTCAGTTTATTCGCCAGGTAACGCGGAGAGGAGGAGTGCAAGGCTTTGTGGGTGATGCAGGCAGTCTTGTAGATAGCTCTAGCCTCGATGGGAAGCCAGCGGAGGGTGGATAACATGGGAGTGATGTGGTCGCTTCTTTTGGCCCCATAAATGAAACGAGCTGCTTAATGGAGAACAGACTTAATGGGGGACACGTGGGATTTGGGGAGGCCAGTCAGAAGAGAATTGCAGTAGTCCAGTGTGGAGAGGACCAGCGATTGGACCAGGGTTTTAAGGTCATTCTCCGGGAAGAAGCGACGAATCCCCCAAAGAAGGCACAGTTGGTATCGGGCAGACTTTGCAATTGAATTAATGTGAGAGAGTAGATTGAGTTTTGTGGCGAGTATGACACCAAGGGATTTTGTGCTGTCGACAATGATGGGTTTATTGTTCAGCAGATTCATCTGGTCCATCCATGATTGAACCGGGGGAGGAGAAAGTGAGGAGGAGAGGAGGGGAAATTCAGTTTTGGAGAGATTCAGAATCAGTTGATGTGTTGACATCCAGTTCTGAATGGAGTCGAGGGTAGAGCTTAGGACGGAGAGATCGTGAGTGGAGGCAACCTTAAGGTTTATTTTGATCATTTGGGATCTATCAGAAAGGAAAGAAGCAAGCCATTTAAGCACAGTGCCCTCCATGCCCATTCTCTGTTGAAGAGTGTTGAGGAGGGTGTTGTGATTGACAGTGTCAAAGGCTGCCGAAAGGTCAAGGAGAATTAGAAGACAAGACCCCCCGAGTCTAGTATCGCAGCGTGTCATCGATCACTTTCAGCAGGGCAGTTTCAGTGCTGCAGTTTTGGATGAAGCCGGACTGAAAATTGTCCTGAAGATCATTGTCCTTGATATGACAAGAGAATTGTTTCGCAAAACATCTTTCTGTGATCTTCGCAAGAAAGGGTAGGTTAGTGATGGGACGGAAGTTGTTGAGGTCATTCGCATCTGCAGTGGGTTTTTTAAGCAGAGGGGTGACCTGCCCAGTTTTGAAGGGAACAGGAAGGGAGCCTTGACAGAGGGAGAGGTTGACCAGAGTGATCCAATAGGGAACAGAATGGGTATAGAAGTCAATGGCAATGGGACTAGGGATGGGGTCGAGCGAGTGGTTGGAGGGCTTTGTTTCGAGGATGCACTTGAGGAGGACATCTTCAGAGATGGGGTTGAAGTTCTGCCAAATGGCTAGTGATTTGCGCTCCTCTGGAGGGGTAGGATGAGCGACCTGAACCACAAGTGATTTCACTTTTTCGTCAAAGAATACAGCGAAATCAGCAGCTTTCTTTGTAGAATCCTCCAATTTGGAGGTTGGGGGAGAGTAGTTAGTATTCTTGATGAGATCAAATAGTTTTTTGGGTCTATTTTTGGCTGAGTCAAGGAGGGTTCTGAAGTGTTATGCTTTCCCAAGGAAGATGTGCTTGTGGTACTTGGATCTTGCTGAATGAAACATAGCCAAATTATCGGTGGAGGGTGCTTGCTTCTATTGTTTCTCCAGGAGTCTTAGGTGCTTCCTTTCTTCATATACGGATTTATTGAATCAGGGTGCTGAGGGAATGGGCCTTTTCTTTTTGCTTTCGAGAGGAGCGACGCTATTGATTTCGACTGCAAGGACTGAGAGGCATTGTGAGGTGAGATCGTCAACATCTAGGTTCGGGTCTAGCCTTGGAAGTGACAGCAAAGCTGATTCACAGAGGGAAACAGTGTCAATATTTTTAGTGTCACGGAACCAGGAGGTAGCCCTCTTAGGTTGGCCAAGAGTTATAGAGTGTGCTAGGTGAAGAGAGAATGGAATGAGGAGGTGGTCAGACCAGTCTACGTGAATAGGGGTAGCGATAGAAAGCATGCCTGCTTTAGAAATAACAATTTGAATTTAAAAACATTTGTACAGCGCTCGCATACCCAGCGGTTTCATGGCGCTAGTGGTGATCAGTGGATGGCAGCAGCAGAGAGATTAAGGGTAGGCTTGTGTAAAAAAAAAAGTTTTGAGATTTTTCCGGAACAGGGGGTAGGAAGGTGAGGTGCGCAGAGTAACCGGGAGGGAGTTCCAAAAAACAAGGTCCAGGATTGAGCCCTTAGAGTGTGTTGATTCTGTGCAGTGTTGGATAAGATCGTTTGTAGAGAGGAAGGTGGCCAGCAAGTTCGCGGAAGAGTCTTGCAGGGAGCCCCAGAGGAGATTGAAGTCACCCACGAAGGTCTAATTGTCACTTTGTGCGTATTGGTCACTGATGAAGTCACTGAGTTCCTCCATAAACGAAGGGCCGCTGTCAGGTGGGCGGTATATGACATGGAATCTGAGGGGTGAGCAGTGGTGTAGTTGAAGATCAAGAGATAGACATTCAAAAGTGTGGAAGGCGCTGATGGGAAAAGCCTTTAGTTGAAGGGAGTTTCTAAAGATGACTGCAACACCTCCCCCAACTTTGATAGGTCTATCATTCCTGAAAATAGAATAGCCTGTGGGTAGAAGGAGATCAAACATGGAGTGAGAGGTATCGTTGAACCAGGTCACTGTTAATAAGAACAGGTCAATATTGTGAAGTGTGATGGTATCAGATATTTCGAGTTTGTGTTTTATTGCAGATCTGCAGTTGTGGAGCAGGCAGAGCAGTTCTGTCGAGACTATTTTGGTGACGGGGCACTTGGGCTAAGAAGAGTGATAGGGATATTATACCTATATGGGGGTGCACGGGAGGGTTTAGGTAGATGCTTGGTTCTGACAGAGGAGATGGTTGGAATAGAGTAGGTAGTTGGGTTACTCGGAGATGCTGGTTGAAGAAGGGTGGCGTTCAAGGGCTTGTGTGAGTGAGCGATGTTTGCAGATGACAGGTGATGCTTGGCTCGGATGGGGTGAGGGGTCGAGGTGCATCTCGTGGGAAGGTGAGAGTTTTCCAAAGGAGTTGAGGTGAATGGGAAAGTTGAAATCTTAGAGCTTAAAAGTGAAATGGAAGCTACAAGCTGGGAGATGGAGGTGATAAGAGAGCATAGCTTATTTTCAAGAGAGAGTAGGGCAGAGCACGGAAGGTTGGGTGTCTCGATGGCAAAAAGGAGGGGGTGATATAGGTGGTGCGAGGCAGGGAGAGGTGGGAGGACAGGAGGAGAGTTGAGGTATAGGGTTCATAGGTGGGGAAAGGTGGAGGTTGAGAGCTGGGGTTAGTGTATCAGAGGTGAAGGGAGAGTTGTCTTTGTTGGCGTTGCACGAAGGAAAGGAATTTAGGACATGTTTAGGGGGAGATGGGTGTGGAACAAGACGGTGGGGAAGAAGGAGAGGGGAGGACTGTGAGGTGTCATAGGAGTGTAGGAGGTTTGGGAGGAAAAGAGGGGAGGTGGTTGGAGAGGTCCTGTTGGCTAGGAGAGGTGGCTGTGAGGGAACCGGTATCTAGTAGAGTGGGGGGGGGGACTGGGAGAAGGGGAAGTTGACGAAAGGAAATGGTTCTGCTGGGCCTGATGGGGTGAGATGGAAAGGGTTACCAGGGGGGTAAAGGGGGCAGCACAGCATTGCTGGCGGAGTGGGGGGAAGGAGAGAGATGCAATGGGATTGTGAAGAAATCGGGGAAAGAAGTGAGGGGAAGAGGGGGTAGAGATGGGGGAGAGGGAGGAATGAGGGGAGCATAAGGAAAGTTAGCTGGGGGAGGAGGTTGGCGGAGGGGTGGACTAAAAAAGGGAGTAGCAGATAGGAATAGGGGGGACAAGATGAGATTGGGGTACCGGGACTGTGCAGATTGGACGAGGAGCATATTACCTAGTGGTAAGGCTGATGTGAGGAAGGGGGGGCATACTGTGAAGTGGGAGGAAAGGGAGAGGAGGGCACAAGGGAGGAAGAGGGAAGAGGGCTGACCTGAGCCTCCCGAGGGTGCAGCCTATTGGAGTGTAGGGGGGTCAGAGGAGGAGATAGGGAGTAAAGGGTGGAGCTAGATGGAGAGTCAGGGGAAAACCTGGTCGCAGAGGAGGGGAGTAGGGAGGGCAAGAGGTGGTCAAAGAGAGAGAGACAGGTGTCTTTGCCTTGGATCAAGACAGTACCGTTGTTATAGATTGAGATGGTGGGGGAGCCGTTGAAATACGCAGAGGGGGAAATCTTTAGTTATTTCCCATGAGGGATAGAGGAGGCGGAGGTGACGTTAAGGGAATTAAATAAGCTGGAGGACCAAGAAGGGGTGTCATGAGTGAAGAAAATGAAATCATTTTTGCGCCTCCCAGAACGACAATTGTAAAATTGTTCAACAAAAAGGGAATCCGGGAAACGTTCAATAGTCTTATGCTTCAATCGTTTTACTGAAGCTTTAGTTTGGCCAGGAGGATAGATGATTTTGTAGCAGTTAATTCCATCCTTAACTCGAGAGGTTAGCCATGTTGGGAACGTGAGAAAGAGTACGGGGGGGTATGAGACGGGTGTTACTCGGAGAGCGGTGGTAATGAGAAGTATAAGGACTAAAAGGGGGCACATATTTCAGGCGTCGGGAGTGGAAAACTGAACTAATGTGTTGTCCGGGAAGAGAGGTGGGTATTTGTTGGGCCCTTCCTCTAGGTGTATATGAAACCAACTGGCACAAGATAATATTTACAAGGGAAAGGATTATATATGATAGAACCAACTGGATCACTGTCAAAACCATCAAAATGCACAATTATCAAAGTAAAGCAGATCACAAACGAACACCCAGTGACTATAGGTGATCATTGTACTTAGCATCAACCTGTAACATAAGCAAATTCGGCACCAACCACATTGTACACCCATAATCTCAGCAGACCACTATTGGACCCTAATCAGAAACCATAATGTCAAGGTTGCTGCCAATGCAGCGAGAGTCCTTACTCAATCAGAAATGTCCCCACGGATAAAGGTGTCATAAATGGTGCAGCTGGCACTACTTGCAGCACAGCTGTAAAAGGCCAAAACGGTGCAGATGGCACTGCTTACTGCGCAGCTGTAAAAGGCCTAATTGGTGCCGCTGGCACTACTTGCTGCGCAGCTGTAAAAAGGCCTAAACAGTGCAGCTGGCACTACTTGCTGCGCAGCTGTAAAAAGGCCTAATCGGTGCAGCTGGCACTACTTGCTGCGCAGCTGTAGAAGGCCTAAATGGTGCAGCTGGCACTACTTGCTGCGCAGCTGTAAAAGGCCTAAAGGATGCAGCTGGCACTACTTGCTGCGCAGCTGTAAAAGGCCTAATTGATGTATCAGCAGAGGACTTGCTGCGCTGAAGAGAGTGTGAGCCTTCCCGCCCTGCTGTGGCGCTCAGCAATTAACGGGCTCAATCACCGGTTAGTAGGGCAGAAGGTGTTCGGGCCCCCACAGGGTTGAGGAGAGGGAGGGGTGAAGGCCTCAGTCCCCGCACTGAAGGGTGCCCACGTCGGACAGTTGCTGCCGAAGCCTGTAGGTGGCCGCCATTTTGCGAGGACTGGTAGGGTGTATCAGCAGAGGACAAATAGTCTCACTAGAGTAGGATACCGACTTTATGGGGCCCCTTAGTTTCTGCTGGTAGGTCTGGGGGCGGGTGTACAATCTCATACCATCCAATGGTATGAGATTACCTTGTCTTACTATGTCCCAGTTTTAGGTAGTGTCCAGAGCTCCCTATTCTTGCTATATCCTAGTGTATGTAGATCATATAGTGAGTTGATCATTCCAAGATGGATGCTTCTTTATCTGTGGATTAGTCCTATTACTCTTTCCAAGCCAAGCCTGCTTCCGCAGTCCTGCATGGTCCTTTCTTAATGTTTTGCTACCGGGGTCCATGTTTTAGCAGCGACCTGAGGGGAGTGGTCCTTTCTTTGTGTTGCCCCTGCTACTGATACTCTGATTCAATCATAACATGGGGGTGCTTGAACTGTACAAGTGAGACTGTCTAGGTTACCACTGTGCTCCCCCTCCTCAAAACGTCTCAGGGCGCCCATTCAATTAGTGAATTCACTAGGGAAGCTTGGGATAGCAGCTCGACTGGCCGTGAGCGAGAGGCTCCACTGCCTTGCCTTGTCTGAGCGCTGGCCTCTGCTCCCACGCGCAAGCACAACGGGCTTGCAGTGCAGTCCTGCAAGCCCGTAACATAGTTCCCACAGGCACTTCTCCCAGCACGCGTACTGGACTCACCGGTTGTCACTGATGACACACCCGCCTCCGAGCCGGGCTGCTCACACTGCCTGCAGAGTCAGGCGCTGGCCCAGGGCAGAGCCGCCTCTAATGTCCACGAAGCTCACAGAACGTCCGGTCCCCCTCTCGCACCAGGGCCGTATTCCTGCATCATCTGGGCCGCGCCGCGACATCCGCGTGGCCTCCGCAGTGTAGGGGTTAAAATTACTATTCCCACTCCAGTGAGTGCAACAGTAGGGAAAGTGTTGGATAGTGTAGGGGTAAAAATTACTATTCCCATGTATCCTAAAACCCATACCCACCCTAATACTAAAAAAATCTCTATTACTTACCTTGTAATGCTTTGTAACGGCTTGTGTTGTAATGGGGTGCGTTGTAATGGCATGCGTTGTAGTGACATGCGTTGTAATGGCATGCATTATAATGGCATGCAATGTAAAGGCTGTTGCAGTGTAACAGTTGTGTTGTTGTAATGACCACGTTGTAATGGATGTTTCCCAGCAGAAATTTGAGAGATAGGACATTGATCTTGACAGACTTCATTGGTATTGCCAGTGCTCATCATGTATTGGTGAAGTCACAAGAAATCCCTAAATTAATCTGTGCTCAACCCTCAGGTAGCTTAGCACAGAGCATTCAGGCTTAATTTAGGGTAAATATGGGAAGTATGTGTGCAACACTTCAAACAGTAACACAGAAAAAACACACAACATAAATGATCCAACACCAGATTAGAGAAAAAGAGCTAATTTTAACAAATAAAACAAGAAAAAAATGACGAAAATCCAATCAGTAGAACCGGAGATATGCAGTTTAAAATATTTAAGTGAAATTAAACCAAGCAACAATTGTGGACATCTGGTCGTTCTGGGCAGGGATAAAATCACAAATTAGGGCCAATCTCGATGGAGTGTGTGCCGGCTGCAAGAGACCCAGTTAGGCCAGTTTAACAAGAGGGCACTCCTCCCTGCCACCAACAACATCTGCTCCCTCCTTGACTGGGGAGAACCACAGCCATCATCCTTCTGGTCCTCTTGGCTGCCTTCGATACCATGCCCCACTGCACCCTAATCACAAAACTCCATGATGTCAGCATCCACAACAAGGCCCTGGGCTGTATCCACTCCTTTCTCACCGGTCGAACACAGCAAGTCAGACTACCTCAGTTCCTCTCAGAACCCACAGAGATCAGCTGTGGAGTGCCCCAGGGCTCCTCCCTGAGTAACACCCATCTCAGAAGTTAAAATTGGGCATTTCATATTACACTTATAAGCTGTAATTCCTGATTGAGAAGCAGTATGTCTGCCAAGTTTCATATCACTGGAACGGTAATGATAAATCCTCTTTACTGGTAAAGTTGGATTTATCATTACCCTTTTAAAAATGAACCTTTTAGAAAGATGATAGCAAAACAAATAGGTTCCCTTGGGGGAAGATTACACCTTACCTTCCTAGACTTAAAAGCAAAGTGCATGATAAAACAGGTATTTGGGAATGGACCATCTTTTTAGTGGATACACATATAATCATTTGTGCATTGTCCTGTGCATACTTATAATGTGTACATTTGCACATGGTACAAATAACCACAATTCTAACAAATAACATACTGTAGGAATTACAGCTTATAAAGTTAATAAGCAATTCCCAATGTTACCCTATGAGAATGGAACACCTCAGAATAGTGAAAAAACGAATTAGGGAGTTTTTCCACTACTAGGGCATGAAAAAACTAAAAGTGCATAACCTGCCTCTTCCTTACACAGCAACCTGCCCTATGGGCTACCTAGGGCGTACCTTAGGGGAGTGACCTATATGTTATAAAAGGGTAGTTTAAGGCTAGGCAGGGGATTTTAAGTGCCAGGCTGTGTGTCAGTATAAACTGCATACACAGGCTCTGCGGTGGTAGGTCTGAGACATTTTTAAAATACTACTTGTGTGGGTGGCACAATCAGTACTACAGGCCCAACAGTAGCATTTAATTTACAGGACCTGACCACATGTAGTGCACTCTACTAGGGATTTATAGATAAATTATATATATATATGCCATTTGTGGCTCTGTCAATCAAACCAGGTTTTAAGGGAGAAGCACATGCACTTAGCACTGGTTAACAGTAGTAACGTGCTAAGAGTCCTAAGACCAACCATAATAAGGTTTGTAATAAAGGAGAAGGAAGGCAAAAGGTTTGGAGTGGTCCTTCAGAGAGGGCCATTTTCCAACAGTATGTAATCCTATGTGTGAAGGCAGGACACAGCCTATTCAGTTGTAAGTGGGATGCCCACCTAGTGTCTCCCTCCCATCCTGCCAATGATGGCCCATCCAGGCACACCTAAGCACTCTATTCTGTGTGCCTTTCTTGCAGGAATACACAAAGACCAACTACCAACTACACTCAGTGATGCGACCTAGAGTCAGACTGCGAGCACTAAGTGGTTAACGCAGGAAAATGTCAACTATCTAAAATGAACATTTGTCATGAATATGTTGGAGTTTTTGACCAAAAACATAATCATATGAAGGAATATGTACTTATGAACATTACACCTTTAAAAATACTTGAAGGAATAAACTATTTCGAAATACCAAACACTAAGTGATTTACGTTAAGTTGATATAAAGTTACGCACTTGCTGTGCACCAAGAGTTCTCAGGACAGTTCTTACCTGATGTAAGACTTTCCGTTTGTAACTATCTAAAAGTGCCATTTTCAAAATTGTATTTTGAAATCCAACTTTCCCATAAAAGAGGATTGTCCATTACAGTTCTAAAGACACCAACATGACTATTAACCTGTTCCATTTGGAAGTTACAGCCTATTAAATGTAAGAAGGGAATTACAATGTCATCCTATGGGAGAGGTAGACCTTGCAATAGTGAAAAACGAATTTAAGAGATTTTCTCTATCAGGTCATGTAAAAATTTAAATCACAAGTCCTATTTTTTAAATACATTTCACCCTGCCCCATGAGGGGTGGTGAGGGCCTACCCTAGAGGTGACATATGTATTAAACGGGCAGGTTTGGGGCTCTAGAAAGTTTTATTTTTCCAGGTCAAAATGGCAGTTAAAAACTACACAAACAGGCTGAAAATGTTTTATTAGGTTACTTACATAGGTGGCACAACCAGTGCGAGAGGTCCATTAGTAGCATTACATTTACAGGACCTGGCTACCCATAGTACCACTTTTTAAGGGACTTAGAAGTAAATTAACCATGCCAATCGGGCATTTGTCAATGCTACCATGTTTTAAGGAGTGAGTACATGCAACTTTAGCACTGGTTAGCAGCTGTATAATGCCCAGAGTCCTAAGTCTATCAAAAATGAGATCGGACAAAATGAAGGAGGAAGGCAAAATGTTTGGGAATAGGCCACCCTAAGGCTGATAGGTCTAACACTGCTTAGTCCAAGAATTTGATATTTTACTTGCATTCAAATGATGAATAAAAAAGTGTCTTATATGGACAGTGCATGGTTTAGGATCGTGTGCATAAAGGAAAGTGACCATTTTAGTGAGGTTGCTACTGGTCTACATCTAATATCCTTGCAATGCTGCATCAGTAAATATGAGGTCAAAAAAGTTTGGAAACATCTCTAAGCTATACCTTTTCTGGGATATTGTTGTATAGTTTTGGACATAGGGAAAAGGTTTGACTATTGATGTAAGAAGGTTAATTTAGTAAGGTTGAAATTGCTGAGATACTGTGTCTATTCAAGAAAGGAAAAGGGCCTGACTGTGTCACACTTTAATAGGTCCATTACTATGTATGACAGAGGCAAGAAATGTGAAAGTGTTTCACAAAAGAGAGACATTTGAAATGGAAATCTACTATGGTTGGCTCATTCATTTACATGACAGAAATGTAGACCTGTACCCTTCTTGCATTAATATGACAGCTGGAATTAAATTTGACATCTGCACTTTACTATCAACATAATATTACGGCAAATGCAGAGAGCTTCACCAATTGTTAAAAGCCCTCTTACTAAGTTGTAACAAGGGAGGCCTTTCATGAGCATTACAGCCAAAGGTAGATGCAATATAATGCATTTAGAACATTCCAGTCACTCAGGGTAAAATGTTATAAATTAAACATGAAGATACAGGAAGATAAGCATTGGTATGATGTGGTGATAGACCTACACCAACCCTAACTGGCCTTCTGTATTCCACTGTCTTCAATGGAGCTTACAGCATCTGGTGTTCTGCTTTGCATTCTATCATGTCCGCTTACTTTCAAGGACATTCTCTCCTAAATCAAGACCAACTGGACCATTTATGGTATGAGGGGTGGACTACCAAGAAACGCACAAGGCAGAGGCCAAACTTATCTCCAATTAAAAGTCTCTGCTTCAGACAGTCAGTGCCTCAAACACTGCTTGCACATCATACAAATCTGAATATCCAGCACCTACCTGAAGCTCAACCCAAACAAGATATAAAATCCTAGTGCTTGCCAAGAACAACAAACAAGATACAGTGTAAACCTAGCACAATGACATGAAACTTGCCAGCTCCCAACCCCAATTCTCATTGAATGCCACATCTCTTGTATTCACCCTGTACAACAACCTCTCCTTCAAGGACCACAATGCAAAATATACAAAAAGAGTGCGGTAGTCCCTCTCTCTTTAAAAAAAAATGAAATCAAACTATTTCTTCCAAAAAGTGTCTTCAGAATTGCTATTCATGACCATGTACTTTGGCATCTGGATGGTGGTAATGGCCTCCTTTTTGCCTGCATGCAACATGTTCAAAACTAGCTGCATCATTTACAAAGCCATCACAAACAGATTATATTGAAAACACATTCACCATTGCTAGTGGTTCTTGGCACACCAGCATGCAGGACACCATCAGACTGCAGACTAAGAACCAGTAAATAGAAAATATGTGACAACAGGCTATTTCCATCTGATCAGCAAGAATATGGAACAACTTTCCTGTATCTGGGGTGGCGTTAGTGCTCGTGGCACCCAGTACAACAATGTTTGTTGGCTCCCCCCATGACTACCTCCACCACAGATTTCCTCACCACCAACCTTTAATGGTGCCCCTCAAGTCTCCATTATCACTCTCTCTCAGATGCATTTAATTTGGTTTATAGTGCCACTCATACAAGTGTGCGTATCAAAGCACTTTGTATCGCACATGCATTACATAGGGACACTCAATCATAGGTGTGTAAATCCATGTATAGGAAATTTTACATAACTCAAAGGATCAGAACCCACCCTTCCTTTCCCCGAACCCACAACAATCAAGTATGGAGTACCCCAAGGATCATCGCTCTGCCCCACGCTTTTCAAAATCTACATGGTCTCCTGTGCCGCCATCATCAGACAGCATGGGCTCAGCATAGTATCCTACGCCGATGACACTCAACTCATCCTCTCCCTCATGAACAACCCCGAAGACACCAGACTCAGCTTTCCAAGAAGGAATGAAAGACGTCGCAGCCTGGATGATGAACAGCTGCCTGAAACTGAACTCGGAGAATACAGAGGTCCTCATCCTTGGACCCACACCCACCGCGTGGGACAGCTCCTGGTGGCCCTCATAAACCCTCCCACCCCGACAGACCACGCCCGGAACCTTGGCATCATCCTATACTCCTCTCTCACCATGACTCACCAGACTAACGCCATCGCCTCCACCTGTTTCAATTCCCTCCGCATCGTCTACAAGACCTTCAAGTGGATGCCATCTGAAGCCAGAAAGACCATCACCCACACACTCATTACCAGCAGACTGGACTACGGAAATGCCCTCTACTCAGGAATCAACAAAGCCCTGCTACAGAAACTCCAGACCATCCAAAACACTGCAGCCAGACTTGTCCTCAGCATTCCATGGCATGAGCACATGACACAACACCTGCGAGACCGCTACTGGCTCCCTGTTGAGAAGATAATAACCTTCTAGCTACTCACCCACGCCTACAAATCCCTCCACAACATCTGACCCAAACACCTCAACAATAGAATCTCTTTCCACCAACCCAAAAGAAACCTCCGCTCCACTGACCTCGCTCTAGCAACATCCCGCGCATCCACAGAACCAGAGCTGGGGGAACAGCCTTCTCCTACATCTCAGCCAAAGCCTTGAACGAACTCCCAGTCAACATCAGACGCTCCCCCACCCTGCACACTTTCAGGAAGAGCTTCAAGACCTGGCTTTTCGACTGACCGAGGGCTGCCACCTCCAGCGCCTGAGACCCTCACGGGTGAGGAGCGCGCTTCACAAACCCCTGATTGATTGATTGATTGATTTATTGATTGATTGGTTGATTGATTGACTACAAGGTGTAGGGGTGACATGTCATTCATACTGGTAGGCAGTATAGTTGAAGACTGCTTTGTCTGGAAAAGCACTAACTTAGAAATTAAAATGGAGCACCATGGTTGTGGGTTTTCTTTAGTACTAGAAATTTAATTCTACCCAATTGAGTCCTTTTTGCAACATTTGGATAATGTAAGAGTGGGGAAAAACATATTACTCTTATCCATATCTTGCAGTTTTCATTCAGTTCTTTGATGACAGTTAATAGTTCACTGTTCAATATTAGGATTCTAACTAATAAACTGCTAGGAACAAAAGGATTTCTCTAGCAGAAGAAGTAGACCAATAACCTATTAACTTTATATATACTATGCGATCTGCAAGGTATATGTTGTTTGCAGCAGGCATATTAACCCTCTGCACCACTTTATAATGAGTCAACACTTCCACTAGACAAAACTCTGATCTCTCTCCAGGGAGAACATTACTCACCGGAGTTGTCTTGACATTTCATATTGTTGCCTGGAAGTTGCTGGAGGCCACGCATGCAACAGCAGCAGTTTTTAAAACCAAAGGAAACTTCCAAACATGGCATCCCCAAAGTTGGCACCTGGTGCAGTGGCGCCAGGCGCACCACCCTGTTTCCATCAGGATTGCCCCAATCTTGTTCCCATTTAGGAAAAAGTTGAAGAGGCACTACTTTCAAAAACACTACGGGCCATATGTATCAAGCCGTTTGTAAATAGCAAATGGCCTTTTTGCATGTTTTAGGATGTATGAAACAATCGCAAAATAAGGAATAGCAAAGTTTTGCGATTCCTTATTTTGCCATAGCATTTAAGGAATCGCAATTTTGTGATTCCTTAAATGCTATGTATGAAGCTTTTAAGAATTGCGATTTCAGGTTTAGAAATCGCAAATTACCACCAACTGGTAGTTGGTGGTAATTTGCGATTTCTTGTAAATATGCACAATTGTGCATTTGTGAGGGTGGCATATGACGCACATACATGCATGTATGTGCGCCATATGCACACACATGTAAATTACAGGGGTGCAGCAGGGTGTCCTTGAGACACCCCTGCACCCTTGCAATAATTCTCAAATTGCGATTAGCAGATTGCGAATTCGCAATTTGAGAATTATTTGGAAATCATTCCTATGGGCCTCCTGGCCCATAGCAATGCATTGGAAATTATTCCTTAATTGCGAATTCGCAAAATGCGAATTCGCAATTAAGGAAGCTTAAGGAATCGCTATTAAAAAGCGATTTTCTTCATACATACCATTTTGCGATTCCTTAAAAATCGCTATTTAGGAATCGCAAAACGGAACTATGATACATATGGCCCTACATCACAATGCTTTAACTCACCCCCCTCTCCTATTGCTCGTTGACTTTAAGTTAGCCTTGACCATGGACAGTGCTCTAGTGCTTTTTGGCTATATTGACACTATAGAAATACCACAGACATACATACATATCAGTGCTTAATTTGAGCCGATGGTTGTAGGTGGGGCCCCACTGACACTCATTCTTGGGGAATGGCACTTATTTTTTCCTCAAAAAATTTTGAGCAAGAGAGACTAAAACACAAAAGGGGTGGAGAAGAAGGAAGAGAAAGAAGAAAATGCCGTGAGAAAGGAAGAAAGCAATGATTACAACCAACCGACAAGTTTGAGATATACTGGATTAAAGAGTCAATTGGTGGAATCATGACTATGCAGCCTTCAGTGATTCCGATCGCAGGCTTCTGAGCAGAACTTTGGACCCTGGCACTTATTCTTTTACAAACTAAGCACTAACATATATACAAATATATAGGAAGATTCTGGCCTTGGTGACTAGTAATTTTCACTGAAAGTGCTCATATCAACACAACAGGAACACTCTTGTAGCAAATGCAGTGCCGGGTGGAATTCAATGCCATGTTGGCCATATCAGCATTTTGTGTTTTGCAGCACAAAATCCTAAAACCGAAGGTTTCTTTCTTCAAACTAAATGTGCAATGTCTCTGATGAACTGAGAGTCTTCTCCACCTTGTATTGACACAAACTTTTGTCTTCTTCCTGTATTTGTTCTAGCTGGTTTTTGTTGGCTTTAGGACTCTGGGCACTTTACTACTGGTATTCAGTGCTAAAGTGCATGTGCTGTCTCTGATAAACTTGGCAAGATTGGCCTACACTTGTTTGGCATATTTAATTTACCCGTAATTCCCTTGTACAGTGGTATCCCATATACTCAGGGCCTGTAAATTAAATGCTACTAGTGGGCTTGAAGCGCTGCTTGCGCCACCCACTGAAGTGGCCTTTCAAACCTGTCTCAGGCCTCTGCCACTTCAGGGCCTGCAAGCGCAGGTAAGTGCCCAGTGACTTGGAATGGGCACTTACCTGCGCTTGCAGGCCCTGAAGTGGCAGAGGCCTGAGACAGGTTTGAAAGGCCACTTCAGTGGGTGGCGCAAGCAGCGCTTCAAGCCCACTAGTTCTCACAAATGAAACTGTTAGGGTTTGTGCCAGGGATTTGGCTCAACCTCACACTGAACCATGAGGATGTATTTGTAATCACTGTGAAATTGCCTAATTGGATACCTTAGTTGTGTTACCAGTATACAGAGCTTTATTTGTGTAAGGAAATCAGTGAATCATAAAATTTGTTACCGCTTGTTGCTCCAATCATAAGTGTCAAATATAATATTGTATTTGCCAATGTTTATTTGTTGCTCCAATCATAATTTTCAAGGGGTAGTTTCCAATGTAATATTGTATTTGCCAATGCTTATTTTTTCCATTAGAAGTCGGCTGTTTCCATGCTTGCACGTGTCAGCAGTGACGGTTTGTTCATGTGCGCCACATTTCTCCCTCTGGTTATTGAACCCCACCCTTCTAGACAGTTATAAAAACCCTTGTCGAGCGAGCACACACGCTTGCGCTTGTTTTTATCAGACTCCTCACCTGAACTCCAGAAGTCGTACCTTCATTCCTGCAAGCAGAGAGTATTCTTCACCAACGCTCCAATGTCGGCTGGTCTCCATGGAAACGACGATGCTCTGCTCTGTTCCTCCGGTCTCGCTTCTTTTTTTTCCCTCCTCTGGCTGAAGGTTCTCACTGATCCTTCCGGTCCTGATAACATCTTGCTCCATCCTGAAACAGGAAAACAAAAGAAAAAGTCAAGTAAAGTTCCCTCAAGCAGACCTAGAAGCGCGTACAAAGGAAGTAAGTAATATATGAATCTTATTTAAGGTATAATAATTTAACCCCTTCCATGCGGCCGCGATTCCCCTGGTGTGCTGTAAACAACACGAACAGGGGCGGGCCGTGACGAACCCCAGCCGTCATCAGCACACGAGCACCGTAGTGCATGACGGCTGGGGTTCGTCATCAGCATGGAAGGGGTTAAGGGGCAATGCGCATTGTACTCCAGAGTGATTTCAAGATTTCTAAAGACAAGACGCAGTTACAGTTAACTCATTATTAATTAATACGAGTGAAAGTTAAACGCTGCACAAATACTCACCTTGGAATTTAGAGTTATTTTCAGAGACTTTAAGGAAAGGAAGGACAACAGCTTTGCCTATAAAGGAAGAAAAAAGCAGAAATCATAAAACTTTCCAAGACTTCTGAACATTAAAAGACAATATATATTATTATCAGTAAGTTTGGGAAAAAACAGCATATAATATTGAAGACATAATGAGTGCAATCATGTTTATTATTATTTTATTGTTTTTTCTTCCCTGCAGATATTAAACATAATATGTTGTAGGCTACATTCTTTAGTGCATATTGTTCTGGTGAAGGAATAACCAGAGGTATAGAAAGGTATTTGTTCATTTGGTAAAGTTAAATAAATAAAAGAAGAACTATCCATGAAGAATGTATTTTCATTTGTATTTTTAACTAGAAAGCATTTCACAAACCCAAGAGCATCCGAAAGTCCAGTGAAATGAAAACTGCGGAGTGTTTCTTTCTGTTTATTATTTTGTCCCATTTTCCCCTTCCCTTGGGAATTTATTCTTGTCAGACTGCGTTTGTGAATTCAGTCGGGCAGGTTTAGATTTTTAAGGGCTGCATCTCTGAAGTTGAACAGCCTGGATTTCAGGTAAGTGAAGGTTTAACAGAAACCACCCTTTTACTACATATAGGTCACCCCAAGGGCAGAGTGCTGTGTAGGTCAAAGTTAGGACATGTGCCTTTGCTGTGTGGCATGGTCTGGTAGTGACAAACAGCCTATTTGGTTTCTCACTGCTGTGAGGATGCCCTCTCATAGGTTTGCATTGGGAATTCCCTGATATGTGCTTCTGTGGTAATATCTGATATGAACAGGGTAGCGTGGCCATGTTTGGTATGTTTGCAATGGTAGTAATAAATCCTGCTTATTGGTAAAAGCAGGTTTGATATTACTATTTTAGAAATTCCCCATTTAGAAGTGGGCATTTCTGTGTGCTTATGACTCTTGGTGAGCTGCCTGGTTGTGTATTTACTGTCTGGTTTAGACTTACAGGAGAAGGGGATGTGCATTCAATCTAGACAGTCACATCACAAGGGGGGTTGAAGTGTGTCCTGCCCTTCCTGGATGACTCAACACTGGGCTGAATATACCTTGGTTGCATTTAACGTGGGGTGAGGAGTTGACCTTGCACCTCAATAGGTCTGGTCTGCATTTAGAGTGGTGGGAGGAGTTGCACCTGCACCTGGATAGGGTTGTACCTGACTTTCACAATGCTATCTCCGTCCCCCCGCAGTGTGTCTGGAGCAACGCCTTGGGATTGAGTAGGGGTGTTGTGCACTTTTGTAAGTTGTTTCAAGTGCTCCCAGAACAAAGACTTTTGGATTATAAGTAAAGGGGCTTTGACCCCATGAGGATAGACACATGGTGGACTGGTGATTAGCGCCTGGTAACACTATAAACTGCACCAGAGGAAAAGCTTTTATGCTGTCAGGAGAAACTCCCACTTTAACTTTGCTTTGCTGTGCTGACCTTCTGGAAGGACTGCCTCTTAGCTTTCAATGACCCTGTGTGTTGGCTTGTTGCCTGCTCCCTGCCTGTGTGCCCCAGTGACCTTCCAGGGCTGTGTGGGCTGCCCTGTGTATTTAGTGCCTGGTGAGCGTGCTACCTTTGTGGCTCTTAGCACAAAACATGTGGCGAAGCACTATTTATCCCCATTTGGGTGATCCCAAACCAGTCCATCATAAATGCTCAGGATCCTGCCTGGATTGAAGTGCTCTGTTGTTGCTTGAGAATCAGCACAGGAAGGGCGTTTTTCTTTCAGTTTGCTGTGCATGAAGGGTGCTATTGTCTCCCACAGCAGCGCATGCAGCACTGCACTGCCCAAGTAGTTTTGGGGAGAAGGGAGGGGAGAGCGGAGGTAGTTGAAGTGCTCTCCCTCACCCCTGCTCATGACTGCCATGCAGTGGTGGGTGGGGCTGTGTGCCCTTGATGAGACACACTGGGCTTGCGGTTCCAGTGGCCTCCAGAGAACAAGAGTCCCCAGCCCTGCGGGGAGAAGCATTGCTATGGGCCAAGTTCTGGGCTGAGCCCCACCCGAATGAGAAGGTGGAACCAAGCGTGACTGCTGCAGAAGGATCGAAGGCCGCAGAAGAGCCAGGCGTTGCCTAGCAACCTGCTGAAGCTGGCAGTGTGTGAGGAAGGAAGCTGCAGCCCCACCGAGCAGGACACAGCGCCAATCACAGAGAACTGCGAAGACGCTCTCTTGCAACTTGGGACCTGCTGCAGAGCCAGTCCTGGCCTGGCCTGGTTTGGCTTAACTGCACCGAGAGAAAGCTGCTTGAGGTCAGAGTACCCCCGGTGAGCCCCTCCAAGTTGGGGTGCAGAGTTGCCCTAGTGTCATCAGCTGTACCACGAGGTCGCTGGCAGCTAGCCAGTCGGGAGTGAAGGTCTCCCACCAATGTGAGCAGTGCAGGTGCCTACAACCTTTGTTGGGCACATACCTTGGGAGAGGACAGCTGCTGTTGTTGATCAACAGAGGTTCCCAAGGTTGGGTCAAGAATGACCATACTTCTGCTACAATGCACCCAGGTGCTCCAACGCCCTGCACCTGGTGCCTTAAGTACCGTATTCCCCATATTAGATGTGCAGCAGCTTCTGCTATCTACGGGGAGAGCTGGAACTCACTGCATAGTATCTAACAGGGGCACAAAAATGGTGTCCTATGTGATGATGAGGTTGTCAGTAGGGTATATGGAAATGGTGATGTGTTGGTGACCCATGTACATTCTGCACCCAAATACTGTAAGCAGCTATATTTCCGGATGTAATGTTGCATACTGCAGTGGTGTTTTACAGGGACAGTGTCAGTGAGATCCCACATGTTTCTACCATACATGCTGCATATAGGTGTCCTGGCATGAATGTATGACATTTGTTGATGCCTTCTACTGGCTAGAATAACAAGTACTTTTTCAGGAGCAGCAGGATATGTACAGTGATGGTGTAAAGTAATGTTTTCATCATATTTTGGTGACGTGTGCAGCCTATAAGTATTTACTCATTGCAATAACTGTGACATTATGAAAATTGCCTAGTTGTCAAAGTAATTATTGATTTATGGTGTTTTGGTATATGTCTATATGCAATACAGATCCGTATTTATATATACTACTGTGTGATGTCTCTTTTGTGGTGTATTTACTGTGCCACAGGTGTGAGTGTGTTGTACAAATGCATTGCACATTGCCTCTGCAGATAAGCCTGACTGTGCCAATCTACCAGGGGTGAGCACAGGTTATCTTTGGTGTGTAACTTACTTGCCCTGACTAGAGTGGTGGGTTCTGTCTGGCTTAAGTGCATATCCTAGCCAACCAGAAACCCCATTGCTAGCACATGCCTTTTCCTGTGGTTTCATGTAAAAAGAAATAGTGTCAGAAATTCTTCTGTGATGTTATGCTGGAAAGCCTGTTGTGGATGGGCCTCTACTAAATGTGTTTTGCAAGGAGTTCTGGAAACTGGAAACCAAGAGCTCCCTCTCTGTCAAAATGAGGTGGAAAAACTGTGGCAGGAGTGGATGGGAAACCCATCAGTTGTTAGAAGTTCTCCTATGTCTGTCACACTCTAAGTGAACCTCTGGAACTAATCAAAAGTAAGAATAATATTTATGTAATCTTGGTGGGAGCTAGAAAACAGAGAAATATCTTCATCCCCTATGTTTGCAGTTAAACACCGGATGTGACAGTTTTTCACAAGGTAGAATTTTGAAATGGAGCCTGATAGTACTGAAACTTAGAAGCAAAATTGTGGAAGAAGGGAACTGAGAGATGAGATGACATGACTTCTCCTGAGAGAAAACATTTGAAATGTAAGCTCACTCCAGTCACCTAACATACTTCATGAGGGAATGTGTAAGGAAGTGATTTGACTGTTACCCCTTGATAAATAGAAATGTATAAAGCTGTCTACATGAACATACTGGGACTCACATATGAGGTCCCTTGCGCTGCCCTACAGCAAAAACACATAAATGAGGCCCACTGTTTCTACGCGGTTATAGAAATTGCATTTCCTGAAACCATGTTGCGTCCATAACCAACTTTGCTCATGATCTGTCTCTGGGCTATTTCACACAACACGTAACTAAAGGTTGCTCTGGCAGTAGTTTACCCACTACCGGATCTGTCTTCACCACATTCCAGTTCTTTCTCAACAATGCTCTTAGTTCTTTTTCCTGCTCATTGAAGGTGGTTAGAAATCTTATTGCGGTCTCTCCTTCTTTGTTTCTTTTCTTTCCTTTGGAGAATAGAATTGTTTCCCTTTTGTTTATATTGGCTCCCATGCGTGCTGTCTTCACTACTGTTGCACCGTACCCTCTTTGTTGAAATCTTACTTCCATCTCATTGTGACATTTTTTCAGGCCCTCATTTGTGCTACAGTTTCTTCTTGCACGTAGTATTTCACTTTAGGGAATACTCATCTTTGTATGCCTTGGGTGAAAGCGCAAGACATGTACCGTTGTGTTTCCAGCTGTGTTTTCTCTCTGCCGTCTTGTTTCTAACTTTGCTTCCTGTACATACACTTCTATATCGAGAAATGTTACCGCAGTTTTGCTTATGTCACTTGTGAATGTTAAATTCAAATCATTGTTGTTCAATTCTTTTTACAAACTCCTCAGCTGAGTTTACGGTGCCCTTCCATACCACAAAAAGGTAATCTATGAAACTTATCCAGATTATTATTTGATCGTCCCAGATTGTACCATGGTCCCTGCGTAGCACCTGTTCCTCCCTCCAGCCCACATGCAAGCATGCATTACTGGGGGCAAAACAGGTGGCCATTGCAGTTTCATTTATTTGTTGATATAGCTCTTCCCCAAAGATGAAGCAATTACATTCCAGGCACCTCCTAGCTATGGTTAGTAGCATCTGGGTGTGATTTAACTTTGTAAAAAAGTGATTCATTGTTCTTAAACCATCTGTGTGGGATATTCTTGTGTATAGTGTTCTTATATCTATAGCAACTAGCACATAATCAGTTTCCTTAGGAAATACATAAATCAACCTCAGAAAGTCTCCACTGTCTTTTACATACGATGGTAAATCATTGACATATTGTTTGAGGAAAAAACGTATGTGTGTGTATATAGAGCTTCACCCCACTGCTTCAGCTGCAAGCTGGATACAAAAAATAAAATGATAATAACGCTCCTTATTATCATTTTGTTTTTTGTATTCAGCTTGAAGCTGAAGCCAGGTGGGTTGGGTTCCCCGCTTCATAGGGGGAGGAGTGGTGGCAGCACCTAAAGTGCGCATGACACTTTGACCGGCCTTCTCTGGTCTGCTAAAGAATCATGCACATTCTGCATGTTCTCCTTGTAGGCTGTATTACCGCCTGCGTGGAGAAGATGCATAGCCTGCCAGCCCCAGTCAGTGTGCTCAACCACAGCGCTAATACCAATCGCAATGCTGCTAAGGCAGCATTTTGATTGGTCATTGGATTCTGGGAGGCTGTGTGCTTCCTGCTGAGAGGAGGACAGAGAAAGAAGAGGCGGTGGGTGGCGGTCAGCGGTAAAGAAGTAAGTTGTATTTTTTATCATTCCCCCCATCTCTCACTCCCTCTTGCCCCCCTCACCACCCCTAGTTGGTTATAGCCACTACAGTATATATATCAGTTAAGTCCAAAATAACACCTAATTGATGCTATTGAAGTTTGGACTATTGAGTGTGAGATCTCGAGTTAACAGAATATTAAAGCCAGAATATTGAGCACCAAACTATAATGGAGGTAAGTGCATATAGGTATAATATATATACATATATATATATATGTGATCATGTGATCAAGACCGGGTTCCCCGGTCGAAACGCGTCATGTCTGCTTGGGAGGAATAAAGCACTGAAATACTTACTTCACCGTCTGTGGTCCGTTTCCTGATTGGTGCCTGTGGGAGAGAGAGGTGCTTCGCAGTCGGGAACTGTGTGTTCATATATATATATATTTTGGCTTCAATATTCTGTTAACTCGACAATTTCACACTCAATAGTCCAAACTACAATAGCGTGAATTAGGTGTTATTGTGGTCACTGCTCACTCAAGCCAGGAATGTAACTCACATTTGGTGATTGGGGATCTTAAGGGGCATATTTACAAGCCCCTATGACCACCACAGTGTCACTTTTAGTGACATTTTGTTGGCGACAGGGGCTTTGCCTTATTTACAAGGCAGCTTAAAGCCACTTAACGTGGCTTAATGCTGCCTTGTAAATAAGGCACCCTTTCACATTGTACTTAGCATGAAAGGAGAGGGCAATGGGTGTTGTGGTGGGCGTTCCACTGCCACACTTACTGATTTTGTCGCCGCTCCCAATTTACAAGGATGGCGTAAATAGGAGGTAGCTCCAAAATTAAGACCAGGGAAAACCTGGTCTTAAACAGGTGAAATGAGGATAAATACTTCTCGTTTTTGCTGTTTACATGTGTAATAGAAACAGCAAACTGCCTATGATTGTTTAAGTGCAGGAAGGGTTACCTTCCTGCACATAAACAATCCCAAAAAAAATGAAGTTTTGCAACTTCTATGTGTGGTGCATTAAGCAGCACACATAGAAGTTTCAAAACGTAATGAATTATGCACAGGAAGGTATACTTTCCTGAACATAAACAATCATTTCCCCTCAACGCAGGCACCTGCGTTCGCGCTAGCCAGCTGAACTCAGCGCCAGCAGTAAGGCAGGGGTGCGCACATTCTTGTGAATACGGCTCATCCCTGCGTTTTCAGAATGGCGAAACGCTGTTTGCTTAATGTAACGCTGCTCCATTCTGTTGTACATATGCCCCTGGGTGTATTAACTGGCATCACAGTAATGCCAACTGCCAAATCGTTGACGTAAGTTGCCTTGAGGGAAAGCCAAGAGTGGCTAAAAGTATCTCCCATTCCAGTGGTACGGGTTAGTGGCAACAGGAAGCAGGGTGAGGAGAGAGGAGTCAGGAAGGTGTTCCGACTGTTAAAAAGGTACTCTTATGGAAGAGAAGGGATGATGTAATGTGAATGTACGAGATGCTGCTGGGATTGGAAGAACAGGGCAGGGAGGCAGAGATAATCAAATGCCAAGCTCCCACTACAAATATTTCAATGTAGCCTCCGTAAGATTAAACACAAAAAATAAAATCGCGATTGTTCGCAAATTAGTGCAGAGATAAATTATTGCGAGCGCATTCAAAGTTACAAATATAGTGAAGACGTGTTCAAAAATGTGTTCTGTTGACAATCTGAGAGGGCTCAAATGAGCTGGCAGAACTTTCCCATTTTTATTCACAAAGTCTCTCCTCTCTTTCAGCTGTCCTTTTAAAATTAAGAGGATTGAAATATCAATTGACCAATTTATTTCTAAACTCCGATAATAAATGCTAAAGCACTGCGACCATGATTGGAATGTACGATCACATTCGTGGGGTAATCAGAAATTATTATGAAAAGAGAAACACTTCTGTTACTCTCTACAGGCTTTTTAATTCAGTATTTGGAATTTTCCAGCACAATCATCGCCATGTCTGGTCTCGGTAGACCTGCAGGAAAAGGTGCCATAATTAAACCTAGTAGGAGGCTGATTTGGGTAAGTGCAATGGACCTGAGGTGGAGGCGGCAACATGCACAAAGGCTATTTGCTTTAAATTCTATTAAAAAAAAGTTATTATTTTTGTTCGTGTGCGAAATTGCTACTCCATTTCCTCTTTACGATTTACCCGACAACTAAATCAAAACATAATAGGCTGTTTAAGAAATGCTCTAATCTTAGAGGTGGGAACCTGAAAGAACATTCCATATAAAGGTTTATGGTCGTTCAACCAATCAGGTGAAGCAGAGTGGTTCGCACTTACTGACAAACATATCATCCACTGCTCTTAGTTGGGTAATACAGCGAGTATTGCCACCCGGGCAGCTTCCTCCGGCTCATTGACTTTATAGCAGAAAAGTAGATCCCACATAAACTGACAACAAAACTAGATGTCACTAATCAACGCTGCTGTCATCAGTGGTACAGAAACCTACATCTTCGTGTAATGAAACGAATAAACAGCTTGGTTGCCTTGAACGAATCAATGGGGTTCTATGACACACATAAAGGCTGATCGTTAAGAATGAACTCGCATATACTTGGCTAAAAAACAGTCTTGTATACATTTAGTCTAAACTGTCCAGATGTAGGTTTTTACGAGTGTTCCTGTTGCATAATAGTTGTACTTTAATGCATGGCTTTAATCTAAGGAAACTTGAAAGTGAAAGAGTAAATGGATGTCATTACCCAGGATGTGACATAGAAACAGTGTCCACCAGAGAGAGTGCTTTGTTTACATGTCATGCAGTGTAAACTGAGGTTCCATATTCTGTGTAACTACCCGAACGTATGACTGGAGATATGACTATATATAACCCGTATATTCAGCGTGCAAGTGAATACAGTCTAATCCAGTGAGATATCATCTGAAAAGGACTGATAGGTGCAGACATACATAATATAGAGAGCAAGTAATCGGCCAGTTTTAAAAAATGCATTCAAACAGCACAAATAATTGCATGGCACGCCGTTGCATTGTGAACCACATATCCTCATATACAGGTACACATTGGCTAGAGTTGGCAGGGCGTTCAGGCTGTCAGTTAAATTGAAGTCTTTATCACACTATAATTAATGATAGAGGCATCAGTGGCAGAATTTGAGTTGCATAGTGCATGCTCTATGCAAGTGCAAGCATCGATTGGCTGCACTATGTAACTGTATAATGTGAAACATGATGCTTAGCTATTCACAAAGGTAATTCTACATGTGTAAATTTGCTGTTAGTAAATTAGCTCTCATACTTTTGAGTAATTTTACTACTACTTTGCTTTTAAAAAAACTTAAAGCGTTAAGTTAATCATAAGTGTAGGCTTACATGTTTCGAATCTGTGAAACAAGGATTTGAGACATTAAATCCATTATATACATATTAGGTATGCACTCAATGGGAGAATCGCACCGGGCACACAACTTGCAGAGGCGTCACCGTTGGAGGATAGACTCCTGACGGATCATCTGACAAAAAGGGCCATCTTCCAAACCTATCGAAAAATAATAAGCAATCAACCAGACACTGCAACAGCCCTAAAGGCCAGGTGGGAATTAGAGGTAGGCGACTTAGATGACACAGACTGGCAGGAGACACTTGCGTCCCCAAAGGAGGTGGCAATACCTTCTAAATTCAAGCTAATACAATTAATGATTCTGCAGCGTACATACTATAGGCGCACAATCCTGAATAAAATAGGCAGCCTCCGTCAATGTGGAAAACCCAGCACATTCCTAGATACGATCTGGCAATGTCTGAAGATTGCAAGGTACTGGGGGGCAGTTATGCACACAATTTCGCAGATCATGGAAGTTACGGTTCTACCAGAACCAAAGAGATGCATTCTTAACATTTGGGAGCCCACAGATCTCAACCAAATGATTCAGAAATGGGTGACACTGGGTATAACACTTGCGAAGTGAAACATAGCGCAATGTTGGGGGTCCCGACAGGCCCCTCCCCTTCCTCAATGGTGTCTTGACATGGACAGTGTAATGGTGGTGGAGAAGTCGGTCTATATCCACAGAGGATGCCCCAAGAAATGGGCACGGATATGGGGCGGGCGGAACGCTTACCGTGGGCATATCTGTGAACCCCTGCGTGTGGACTTATTGTTGGATGTCAGTGATTGATGAAACTAACACAAAAATTATATGTATAGCACCAGAAACCTCTGTTGTCCTCCGGTGAGACGCACTGTAAAACATCTCTGGGTGAAAATATCTGTCATGCAACTGATACATACTGCAAAGAAACAAAATGTATGCACCATTGAACTTAATTAATAGTACCATGTTTTGTTATTTATAAAATGCCAATAAAATATTTTTTTTAAAAGACTTAATAAACATATCTGAGAAGCACAAAAAGAAACACAAAAAAAAACTTTTCAGTGACCCCCCCATGTCTTTGTAGAAAACTCCCATGGTGGAATTTTGTTTTTGAAAATAAAAAAAGAAATTAAAATGTACAGAGTGGAACCATCATGTTGACAGAGCAGTACTGCACGCTTTCAAGACATTTACGCCATGACAACGGTTCCAGAAAATGCAAGTCCTCTGGGATATAGGCATCTCTACATTTGGTGGGTGAAGTTGCCTGCCATGGAGACAGTACTATCACCTGCCACCAAAGTGAAAATCAGGCCCAGAATCTTTGGTGATGAGTGCTTTTTAGGGGTGAGTTGGCACGGTAACAGTTACACAGCATGTTTATTAGTTTTCTCTGATCAAGGTTGCATTGGCAACAAGGCCCTGCTGAAATATTTGGCAATGGTCTTCCTGAATGCAGCAGCATAGGTAAGACTTTGGGCTTCATTACGACCTTACAGCAGAGCGGTGGCACAGCGGTTTGCACTGTCGTGCCACTGCTCCACCCTAGGTTGCGCCACCTGCCCAGCAGATTACTACTTTCTTTTTAGTGGTCAGGCAGGTGGGCGGGTGGCATGGGGCTTCCCCCTGCAGTGTATTTTAAAAGGCGACAGTGCATTTTGAAAGGGCACAACAATGGGAAAGCCTCACAAGGTTCCTACATTGCATGAAAATCCATGCCTTGTGGGAACATATGTGTGTACACATGTTATGCCCCCCCTGTGTGCATCCTAATAAGTATGAGGCACAGGGGGGCCCTGTAGGGCCTTCTTTGTTTTACTCCGCCTGGCTTTTCATGGTGGTGCAACTGCCATGAAAAGCCTGGCTGAGAGAAAACTTGTAATAGGCTAGGCTTGAGCATGGCAGTCCCGCCAAACATATTGTGGCCTCTGACCCCCACTACTACGCCAGGGAACTGCGGTTCCATGGAAGAGCTGGCAGTCCTAGTGTGGTCCAACTGCTGGATCTACTGTGCCACCCTGAGACTAGTGGTCCTCGGACCGCCAGACTCGTAATAGGGCCCTAAGTGAGGGACTGGACCTTAAATAGAAGGTTTGTGTGCTTGTTTTCCCTGTCTTAGGGTATGCATTTGGAGGCCACCATTGACATCTTGAAAACATTCTGGTGTCTCCTGGTCATTCCTGAACTATGATGGTGACACGTGCCTGAGAGGCAATATTTGTTTATGTGGGACTTTAGTAATTGCTAATACTTGAAAATCAAATGCTGATATTTAATTTTCAAATTGTTGTGTTGATAAAAGTGAAAAGCTATTATTTAGGGACATCTCCAAAGTATTTGATTTAGACCTGTCAGCTTTAGGCTGGTCTACCCCCAAACATTGGCTCTGTACATTTTATCACTGCTAACCAGTGCTAAAGTGTTTGTGCTCACTCCCTTAAACATTGTTTGATTAGCGGACACCTGATAGGCATATTTCATTTATATCTGAGTCCCTTGTAGAGTGGCATACCATATACCCAGGGTCTGTGAAATAAATTGGACCAGCAGGCCTGCGGCACTTGTTTTGCTACCCACTTAGGGTGACAAATGCAAAAATAACATTTGATGGATAGAATGCAGAACAATGTCATATATTCACCCCAGTACAGAGATCTGGGCCTAAATCTATTGTCTTTTGCTCAACATGCTATTCCAGCTTGGACTCAGGCATATGCAAATCAGTCTTGACCCAGCGCCCAATGAGAACAGTCCAGCCCGAACTGCCAGGCCAGGTCCTCCCTGGACTGGAAACAAGCATCCTAGGACCGGTTTTGGGGTTTCACCCCTCTTCAGCCAGGATAGATTTATTCCAGTGGCATGGAGAGCAAGGGACTCATGTTTGAGCATACCCGTCCCACTCGGGTGACAAATGCCAAAATAACTAGTGATGGACATAATGCAGAACAATGTCATAGATTCACCCCAGTACAGAGATCTGGGCCTAAATCATCGTTTTGCTCTCACCATGCCAGTCCTGAACTCACTGTGCCACTGGACACAAGCTATCCTGGCTGAAGAGCGGTGAAACCCCGAAACCGGTCCTAGAATGCTTTTTTCCGGTCGAGGGAGGACCTGGATTGGCAGTTTGGGCTGGACTGTTCCCATGAATCACAGGGTCAAGACTGAGTTGCATATGGCCTGGTCTAAGGGTGGCATGGTGAGCAAAAGAATGATGGATTTAACCCAGATCTCTTGACTGGGGGTGAATGTTTTCATTTGTTCTGCATTCCGTCCATCAATTGTGTGTCTTTTGCTTTCTTGCCCTAAGTGTGCCAGGTATGCCCAGATGTGGGTCCTGAGCTCACTGTGCCACTGGAATCAAGCTATCCTGGCCAAAACTGGTCCTAGGATGCTTGGTTCTGGTTCAGGGAGGACCTGGCTTGGCAGTTCGGGCTGGACTGTTCCCATGAGGCACAGAGTCAAGACTGATTTGCATTAAGCGTGGGTGAAAAATCCATTTGGTTCACGAATTTGCGGATTTTTGGCTATTTCTCGGTCCGCGAATCACGCGAATTTGCCCAAAAATCCGCAAATTCGCAAGCTGCGAAATATTTTGCTTGGTCGTGCTTGAAAAATACAATATCGCGCGCGTGGCGTTGACTTACCGTGATTCTGAGTATACTGAGTTGTTTTTCTCCCGGTTTGCGTGTGCTGCGCCATTTTCGATCTTGCTGCGTGATCACGCGAAAGTTTTTCGAACGCAATTACATCATCGTGGCTTGCCATCTTGCACAGCAAGAGTTTGACAATGTGAGTACGTCATAAGGGCCCGCGATCACGCATTGCGGGAGTAAACAATGCCGAACACGTAGATGCGGCGCGCAGCTGACTTCTGGCGGGAGATTTGAACAGCTCGCTTTCCAGAAATTGCAAAAATTGCAATTCTGCACAAGAAATCCACCACAGGAAGCATAAACCTTCTGAAAATGATGATTTTGATCAGATTAACTCCTCACAGTGACATTTGGCTGCACATTTTGGTGCAAGGAGTCCATTTTTTAGGGGGGAAGGGGGGGTAGGAGGAAGGAAGTACCCCAGAGTCTCCAACCAGCAGGCTCCTCCCAGTGCTTTGTCCATGTCCTGGTCACTTTTGATTTGGATCTGGAGCTGGAAGGGTTACTTTTTGTGGCTGCTGCTGGATATTTGTATTTGAGGACTTTTAGGACTTTGGAGTTTGGATTTTACAAGTAAGTTTGTGTCGTTTGTTTGGGGCATTGCAGTTGAGGCAACTACAGTTTTAAAACTTTTTTCACAACTTAAAAAAAATATATAATGTGGGTAGCCACAGTATCCAATAGGCCAAGGGTTAGTCATGGATGAATGATACAATTGTGATTTTTTTTAACCTAATTCTCATTTATGTCATGGAATTTTAGCTCACTGTTATATGTTGATTTTGTTTTTTAATTTTGGGGTGCCTGTAAAGCATCACTAGCCAGTAGGCCCAGGTGTAGTGAGTGGTACATGGACCTAGTCTTTCTGTGGGGTGTCTTGAATTTAAACATCATTGAGGGCATGGATGGCATTGGATTGTGGTGATTTTTGTGTGTTTTTCGACTTTTTGGGGTGTTGTTGGGGCCTGGCCATGAGGGTGGGGCCATTTTGAGGCCTGATACATGCAGGGCCTGGCCATGTGGTGGGGGTCAAGGGAAATTTTGAAGCCAGGCAGTGTGCTCTGACCTGCACCCAGTTTGCCTTACTTTCAACCATTATGCCCAGGGGTACTCAGTGGCGCATGGACCTAGTCTTTTTGTGGGGTGTCTTGAATTTAAACATCATTGAGGGCATGGATGGCATTGGATTGTGATGATTTTTGTGTGTTTTTCGACTTTTTGGGGTGTTTAACTCATGTTCCTCTGGCTTCCATTGCTTTTAGGTGCACAGGAGAACCACCAGTGCCAGGAAGAAGTCCTGCAGTGGTGTGTGCAGCACAACATCACGTGACGTCAGGTGTGGCCACAGACAAGACAACTCTGCAACTCGTGCAACTGCGGCCTGCTGTTCTGACATCTGAAGAAGATGACCCCAAAGAAAGGTGGCCGTAGCGCCTCAGCGAAAAAAGTTGCCAGTGCCACTGCCAGTAAGAAGGAGCAGAAGAAGCAACTGGCACCACCTACCAAGGAGACTGGTGTGCCCACCGACACCTTTTTGGGGAAAAAATACTACGCCTGCAGCAGCAGCGGTGTCCGCCGGGGACCAAGCTGGAAGGAGCACCTCCATCGACCAGTGATGTTGGCTCATCACAAGAAAGTACCATCCAATCAACACCGGGTGTAACTCAGCTGATGAGTGTTCAACAACCACAGCCGCAACGACAACCACAGGTGCAACCAGTACAAGCGCAAGTACATGGGCAAGGATAGGCGCAAGGAGAGGCGCAAGAAGAGGCGCAAGTAGAGCCGCAAGGAGAGGCTCAAGTAGAGGCGCAAGGAGAGGCACATGGACAGGTACATGGAGAGGTGCAACTAGAGGTTCATGGAGCGGCACAACTGCCTACAACGCTTGTTCCTCCAGAAGTAGGGGCACATCAGGAAATTGCTATTCAAGTGGAGGTATCATCCGAGGAAGCCACTCCTCCTGATGAGGATCCATTGTCTTCCAGATCCCCAGCAAGAAAAAGGTCAAGGAGGGCTACTACTACTACTACAAGTTCTTCTTCAAGCCCCCTTCATTCTGATGACCTTGATCTTGATTGGAACCCACAAATGCAGTCTGAGAGTGAGGCACGCCATGAGCCGACAAAGGTAGCTAAGCCTAAAAGGAAGGTTCCCTCAATGCTTCGACTCTTGGGTGATGACGACGAACAAAAAGTGGTGTCTTCTGCTGCTGATGAACAGTCTGACGATGACCCAGTCATCACAGTCATCACTCCAGCCCCAGCCGGCATGCAGCAGTCAGACTTTTTCACCCTATCCCGAATGGCTGCTGAGCAGGATGTGGGCAGCGTGGCACTGGTACCACCATCAACGCAGTTAACTACAACACCAACACGACCTACAGCTTCCATATTTTTTAGTCAGAAGGGCCGGCAGGGACCTCCATCCAGCTCGACCTCATGTAGTGGTGCTGTAAGTGAACAACAGAAACAAATTCAGCCACGCCCATCCTCCACTTCATCTGGCATTGAAAGTCAAAGTAGCACCTCCACCACCAGCAGACATTTCCAGTCCCCAGTTTGGGACTTTTTTACTGTTAGCCAAAGTGCGGAAAAATGGTCGTTTGTTTGATTTGTAAAACATTAGTTAGTCGGGTTAGTATGGTACCGGAGGCCAGAGAGGTCATCTCAAAAAACACCACACTATCCAGTGGGAGGCACGCCTAAGTAAGATCCAGGAAGACAAAAGAAAAACAAATCCAAATGTATCCATTGATATTGATTCTGATGATGAGGAGAGGCTGATCGTGCAGGGGGGAAGTGAAGAAGCGACACACATTTTTCTGGTACACCCAGTACCCCTGGCAGCAGCACTGCAGTGGTATCACCCACACCCTCTACCCCTGCAACATGTATGAGGCACACTAAGAGTCTGGGAGAGACACCAATGCAAAAAAGTACATCACTGGTCCTAACTGGTTTGGAGAAGTCATCATCATCATCACGTAAAATGGTCCAGCCCACCATTAGCAGAATGTTTTGGTCTGAGGCGCCATTTGAACGCAACCACCCAATGGTACGTGGGTATAACGCAAAGCTGGCTAAAATGCTAGCTCTGGACCTTCTCCCTTTTTCTTTCGTGGAAGGGGTGGGTTTTCTAGAATTTGTGGCAACAGTCTGCCCTAAATGGAAGGTTCCTAGCCGGTCCTATTTTGCCAGAGTTGCGGTTCCAGCACTACATCAAGATGTGCTGGAGGTGATTGGGGCAGCTTTGCAGAAGAGTGCTGTTCACACTATCCACTTGACAACAGACATGTGGACCAGTTGCCAAGCCCTTGATTACATGTGCATCACTGCACACTGGGTCTCTTTTGCAGGGGTTACAGACAAGACAAATGCAGGTATTGACCCAGACGCACTTTTTCAAGCTACTCGGAAACATGCAACATTAGCCATGTTTGCCATGGAAAAAACTCATACTGCACCTAACCTTTTGGAGGAGTTTGATAGGAAGGTCTCTGAATGGCTGCATCCAAGAAATCGCATAGTTGGTTATGTTTCCACGGATAATGGCAGCAATATAGTTAAGGCCATGCAGCATGGTGGCTATTTCAGAGTGCCGTGTTTGGCCATTCTTTTAAGGCCCGGAAGCAGCTGAGGAGCATTCAACATGAACGTAGACTGCCAGTCAAAGGACTCATCAAGGAGAGGGCAACACGTTGGAACTAGACCTTTTACATGCTTGAGCGTCTGTCTGAGCAGTGCATGGTAATCAATGAGTATGTCTTTCGACGGGGTTCTACTATGAAAGACATGAGGCTAGAGTTGGAGGAATGGAAGCTAGTTGCAAGCCTGACAGACATGCTTCATCCTTTTGAGGTCTTCACGCGTGAAGTCAGCAGGGAGGACTGTTCTTTGGGCAACGCTATCCCATTGATGGTCATGCTAGAGCACCAACTGAAGGCGGTGTCTTCAATGTTCAGAGATGATGCTGAAATGCAAGACGCATATCAGTTGGCAGAGAGGTTATTAAGCCGCCTAGTTGACAATGAAAGGCTTAAAAACATACATACAGAACAACATTACATTTGTGCCACTATTCTGGATCCACGGTACAAAAAGGCAGTGGCCAGCAAAGCATTCATTCCTTTTGATGAAGCAGATGTGTCAAAGTACAAACATTGGCTAGCTGTGATGAAGCAGATGTGTCAAAGTACAAACATTGGCTAGCTGTGTCAGCCACTCGGTTCGAAAAAGATCGGCTGAAAATTCAAGGAGCTGGGAGAAGTCCAACTGAATCAGCAGGCCATCCGGCGTCAAGTATCACTTCTGAATCTGTGGCCGAAGGGAGTCACTTTCCCTCACAGCCGTTAACGACACCAGCAGCAACCGTATCATCATCCTCACCTGCATCAGGCCCAGCCATATTATTGTCGGACGCGGATTGGCTAACTCATCAAGGGTTTGCTCGTTCCAATGCTGCAAAGGCCACAGATGGTACCCAAAGTGGAACAATCGTGGAGAACCTTGAGTCAATGGTGCAGGCCTATCTGGATGAGCCAACAGAGGTCTTTGTTAATCGGAACCCATTGCTGTATTGTTATAGGAAAAGGCCTCTACGGCCACTGATCACCAACCTGGCTCTAAATTACTTTGTCTTGCCAAGCAAGCGTGTCTTCTGAACTTGTTTTCAGTGCTGCTGGTGCCATTGTAACTTCAAAAAGGACCCGCCTCTCGCCCAAAAATGTGGAGAGGTTGACACTGATCAAGATGAATCAGCACTTCATACCACCAGATTACAAAATACGTGAATGCACGCAGGAAGAAGAGGACACCGACTTAAGTGACTGAAGTTCTTCTCTGTTAGCTGACCTACACCCGTCTCAATTCATAGAGTTTGAGGACGAGCTCTACTTCCCTGACACCCAGGCCTGAAAATTAATTCCTTTTTTTCGTCCTTATTCACTTTTATTCCTGTGTGTCTTTCTTTGTTTTGCAACTTTGACCACAACAAAACTCCCACAACAAGTCCATCAGCAGCACTGTCTTCATCTTATTTTCCTTATTTATTTGAAGGTGCCGCAGTCTGCATTCCTGAGGTTCACAAGTTCACAACTCAATCATGCTCCTCTATCCTCCTCCTCCAGACTCCACCTATCCATTTCTCTCAAGGCAGATGGATTACGAAGTGATAAATAAGCAGATGTGTCAAAGTACAAACATTGGCTAGCTGTGATGAAGCAGATGTGTCAAAGTACAAACATTGGCTAGCTGTGTCAGCCACTCGGTTCGAAAAAGATCGGCTGAAAATTCAAGGAGCTGGGAGAAGTCCAACTGAATCAGCAGGCCATCCGGCGTCAAGTATCACTTCTGAATCTGTGGCCGAAGGGAGTCACTTTCCCTCACAGCCGTTAACGACACCAGCAGCAACCGTATCATCATCCTCACCTGCATCAGGCCCAGCCATATTATTGTCGGACGCGGATTGGCTAACTCATCAAGGGTTTGCTCGTTCCAATGCTGCAAAGGCCACAGATGGTACCCAAAGTGGAACAATCGTGGAGAACCTTGAGTCAATGGTGCAGGCCTATCTGAATGACCCAACAGAGGTCTTTGTTAATCGGAACCCATTGCTGTATTGTTATAGGAAAAGGCCTCTACGGCCACTGATCACCAACCTGGCTCTAAATTACTTTGTCTTGCCAAGCAAGCGTGTCTTCTGAACTTGTTTTCAGTGCTGCTGGTGCCATTGTAACTTCAAAAAGGACCCGCCTCTCGCCCAAAAATGTGGAGAGGTTGACACTGATCAAGATGAATCAGCACTTCATACCACCAGATTACAAAATACGTGAATGCACGCAGGAAGAAGAGGACACCGACTTAAGTGACTGAAGTTCTTCTCTGTTAGCTGACCTACACCCGTCTCAATTCATAGAGTTTGAGGACGAGCTCTACTTCCCTGACACCCAGGCCTGAAAATTAATTCCTTTTTTTCGTCCTTATTCACTTTTATTCCTGTGTGTCTTTCTTTGTTTTGCAACTTTGACCACAACAAAACTCCCACAACAAGTCCATCAGCAGCACTGTCTTCATCTTATTTTCCTTATTTATTTGAAGGTGCCGCAGTCTGCATTCCTGAGGTTCACAAGTTCACAACTCAATCATGCTCCTCTATCCTCCTCCTCCAGACTCCACCTATCCATTTCTCTCAAGGCAGATGGATTACGAAGTGATAAATAAGCAGATGTGTCAAAGTACAAACATTGGCTAGCTGTGATGAAGCAGATGTGTCAAAGTACAAACATTGGCTAGCTGTGTCAGCCACTCGGTTCGAAAAAGATCGGCTGAAAATTCAAGGAGCTGGGAGAAGTCCAACTGAATCAGCAGGCCATCCGGCGTCAAGTATCACTTCTGAATCTGTGGCCGAAGGGAGTCACTTTCCCTCACAGCCGTTAACGACACCAGCAGCAACCGTATCATCATCCTCACCTGCATCAGGCCCAGCCATATTATTGTCGGACGCGGATTGGCTAACTCATCAAGGGTTTGCTCGTTCCAATGCTGCAAAGGCCACAGATGGTACCCAAAGTGGAACAATCGTGGAGAACCTTGAGTCAATGGTGCAGGCCTATCTGAATGACCCAACAGAGGTCTTTGTTAATCGGAACCCATTGCTGTATTGTTATAGGAAAAGGCCTCTACGGCCACTGATCACCAACCTGGCTCTAAATTACTTTGTCTTGCCAAGCAAGCGTGTCTTCTGAACTTGTTTTCAGTGCTGCTGGTGCCATTGTAACTTCAAAAAGGACCCGCCTCTCGCCCAAAAATGTGGAGAGGTTGACACTGATCAAGATGAATCAGCACTTCATACCACCAGATTACAAAATACGTGAATGCACGCAGGAAGAAGAGGACACCGACTTAAGTGACTGAAGTTCTTCTCTGTTAGCTGACCTACACCCGTCTCAATTCATAGAGTTTGAGGACGAGCTCTACTTCCCTGACACCCAGGCCTGAAAATTAATTCCTTTTTTTCGTCCTTATTCACTTTTATTCCTGTGTGTCTTTCTTTGTTTTGCAACTTTGACCACAACAAAACTCCCACAACAAGTCCATCAGCAGCACTGTCTTCATCTTATTTTCCTTATTTATTTGAAGGTGCCGCAGTCTGCATTCCTGAGGTTCACAAGTTCACAACTCAATCATGCTCCTCTATCCTCCTCCTCCAGACTCCACCTATCCATTTCTCTCAAGGCAGATGGATTACGAAGTGATAAATAAAGAATCTTTGGCCCACATGCATCATTGTTACATTTTGCACTTCCTAATTTGCGAAAAATAAGGAATCGCAAATTAAGAAGTGCAAAATGCTATGCATCATTGTTTTCGGTATTCATTTGGGATTCGGTAAAAATCGCAATTTTTACCGAATCCCAAATGAATACCGAATTCTTAAGTGCATTTTCGCAATTCCTATTGATTCCTATGGGCCAAAAGGCCCATAGGAGTCAATGGGAAGGCATCAGCAAATTGCGAGTGGCACTTTGAAAATTTCATGGGTGCAGGGGGGGGGCCAAAGGACCCCCCCATGCACCCCTGAAATGTATTTTTCGCATCATGTTTCACACACACATGTCCTAAGGACATGTGTGTGTGAAACATGAATGTAGAAAAAAAAACATTTGCAGCATTTTAAACACTTTTTCCAAATTTACCAAGTGGTTCAACCACTCGGTAAATTTGGCACCCTAATTGCGACTTTGCACTTGTGAAAGTAATGATGCATTGCTTTTAGGAAATCGCACATCTGCGACTTCTTAAAAGCACCCGCAATTTTAGAACTCGCAACAATGTTACGAATTCTAAAATTGCTTCATGCATCCCAAAAAGCACTTTTGCATTCGCAAACGGCCGATTTTAAGTAATCGCACCGTTTGCGACTACAAAAATGCTTGATGCATGTGGGCCTTTGTTTACATTAGCAAGTCTCCTCAAGTGGGACAGAAAATACTGACTGACTACATGCTTGCTGATTGCTGACAGAGTTACTTTTGAAATTGACAGGAGAGGCTGCCCTGTGGGCCCTCACTTTCCGAAGAAGATGCGGACAAAAAGTAGCACAGGTAATGAATAATTGAGAAGATGGCATGCAGTGGACAGCAATGGCTGTCTGGCTCTGTTCAAAACCAATTGCTGTTTGTTTTTTGTGCATGAAATGAATCCTATGTCTTGTCTTAGTTATTATTTAATCTTTTTACACAGTAATTGTAACTCATGTCAACTACTCTGTTTTTTTACCTTGTTTAATTCAAATTGTACTTCAAATTCAGGGGCCACTATGTTGCATTTTACAATATGCAAAATGTCCTTAGAGTGGACTCACTTGCCAATATACCATGATAATTGATTTAGTAATATAACTTTTTTCTTTCTTCTTCACTCACTGGGATGGATGGATCATCAGCGTCGGTTTACAGAAGAACTACGGCCAAACCGTGAGTGGCAAACAGGTAAACCAGTCTACAACAACTACTACAGCAGAACTACATGTCTGTCTATTCGTGGTATGTAGTGGTCGAGGGTGAGGCAGTGTACTGTTGTTGTTATGCCAGGCAGAGTCCACTCCAGACAGCATTTCATGTAAAATTGGGGCTATGTGGCTTGTTGCAAACATTTAGATATGCTTTGTCTGTCTGACAAAGAGCGTAGGTATGCTACATCAGGTTGCTTCACTCAGTGGTGCCTGCCTTGACCGTCGGCATGGCACTGCCTCAAGCTTGGGCCAAACATCCGTTATGTTTGCAAAATTTGCTGTTTTTCGGTTTTTCGCGAATCTCGCAAAATTACCGAAAAATCCCAAATTCTTGAGCGGAACAAATTTTTGGCCCATGCTTATGGCAGGGCCATGCAGACGGTCAAGGCAGGCACCACTGAGTGTAGCATCCTGATGTAGCATACCTAGGCTCTTAGACACAGACAGACAAAGCAAATCTAGGGTTTAGGGTTCAGTGCGATTTACTAGGGTTTTTGGGTTTAAGTTGGTAGGGTTCCCGCTGAGTCTAGGGCTCAGGGTCCGATGCAGGCTCCTTCATAATGATGTTGGCAAGGTTTTAGGGGGGTTTGGCGTTCTTTGGTCCCGAATTGGCAGAATTTTGGCCTTTTCTGGTGTTTTTGCGGACCCGTGTGTTTGGGTGAAAACTAAGTGAAAACTAGTCGTAGACCACCTTCTTCTTCTTCTTCTTCTTCTTCTTCTTCTTCTTCCTCTTCTTCTTCTTCTTCTTCTTCTTCTTCTTCTTCTTCAAAGAGCGCAGTGGTTCGATTTTGTTCTGCCTTGCTGAGATTCTTGGGAATCGCTGGGACAAGTGTCCAGGTAAGTTTCAAGAGGATTGAAGTAGTGGAAGTGCTGAAAAGTTGAACAGCAATTTTTGGTGAACAGCGCAATTTGCCATGTTTTTAATATACCAGCATTGCATGTTTTTGGGGGGCTGTTTGGGGGTGTTTTAGATTTTTGGGGGTGGGTTTTCTGGTCTGGGAGCACTGCTGGGACAGTCTAATTTTGATTGCAAGTGGTTTGAAGAAAATCCCTGGTGGAAAAGGGGGGTTTGGGCTTAGTTGCAGACAGCGTTTTGGCACAATTTAAACTGAGGCCTAGCAGTATTTTGTGTTTTGGGGGGGCTGTTTGGAGGTGTTCTAGATTTCTGGGGGTGGGTTTTGTGGTCTGGGAGCACTGCTGGGACAGTCTTATTTTGATTGCAAGTGGTTTGAAGAAAATCCTTGGTGGGAAAGGGGAGTTAGGGCCTATCTGCAGAGCGCATATGGACTGAATTGAAGGTAGGCTGAAAATGTTCTAAGTGTCACATTTTCCATTTTTGCTTTTGGCCTATTTGGGGGGGGGTTCTACTTTTCTGCGGGTGGGTTGACGGCTGTGGGGGCATTGCTGGGAAGGTCTAATATCGGGCGCAAGTGTTTTGGATAAAATCCGTGGTGAAAAAGTCTTTGCGTTTTTGCTCACTTGCCTGTTTTTGGGGGGCTGTTGGGGGGCTTCTAGGTTTTTGGGGGTGGGTTTTATGGTCTGGGAGCACTGCTGGGACAGTCTTATTTTGATTGCAAGTGGTTTGAAGAAAATCCATGGTGGAAAAGGGGGGTTTGCGCCTAGTTGCAGAGTGCGTTTTGGCACGATTTGGAAATAGGGTTAGCACTTTTGCATTTTTTCTGGGGGCTACTTGACTGGGTTCAGTGGTCTGGGAGAACTCCTGGGAATGTGTAATTGTGATTGCAAGTGGTTTGAAGAAAATCCGAGGTGAATTTATGATTTTTTTTCTCCAAAATTGCAATTCTATGAAGGGCTACTTGGGGGGGTTCTAGATTTTTGCGACTGGGTTTAGGCATCTGGGAGCACTCCTAGGAATGTCTAATAATCATTGCAAGTGTTTTGAAGAAAATCCATGGTGGAAAAGGGGTCTTTTGGGCCTAATTTCAAAGTTCGCTTTCTGCTTGATTTTCAACTAGGCCTCATCCCTGTCGCAGTATTACATGTTTTTGGGGGGCTAGTTGGGCGGGTTCTACAGTTTTGCGCCTGGGTTATGGGGTCTAGGGGCACTCCTGGGAATGTCTGATTTTGATTGCAAGTGTTTTGAAGAAAATCCACGATGGAAAAGGGGGGTTTGGGCCTACTTGCAGAGTGCCTTTTGGCACGTTTTGAACTTAGGCCTGTAGCACTATTGCATGATTTTAGGGGGCTAATTGGGTGGGTTCTACAAGTTTGCAACTGGGTTCAGGGGTCTGGGAGCACTCCTGTGAATGTCTAATATTGAATGCAAGTGTTTTGAAGGAAATACATGGTGGAAAAGGGGGTTTGGGCCTAGTTACAGAGTGCTTTTCGGCACGATTTGAAGTTAGGGTTCAACTTGCTAGCAGTATCGCATGTTTTTAGGGGGCTACTTGGGAGTTTTCTACATTTTGCCGACTGGGTTCAGGGGTCTGGGAGCACTCCTGGGAATGTCTAATTTTGTTTGCAATTTTTTTAAAGAAAGTCCATGGTGGATCTGCAGAATTCAACCATAGTTACCATTACTATCCTTGTAAAGGAGAACCAGGTTACGCTCTTTTGAAGTGATGATTGTATATAATAATAATGTCAGCTCTGAAAACTGAAAGTGTTATTTTTGCACTACACAGCGTACCTTAGATTTTTTTTAACTGGTTCACTTCCTGTTCTTTTCCATCAAAAATTACAGGACAGCTTTTAACATGTGCCATGGAACAAACGATGAACTCAGACGCAATCGGCAAATTACTCATCAGGCAGCCAGTGGACAGTGTGTCTGGTCACCAATATTGATCGACGGAGCATAAGATGGAATGGAGGAGTATATCGCGAATAAGAGGAATGGCTGGATGCATGCAACTTTACCAATTCAACAGGACAACTACAACATAAAGTTGCAGTATTCTCTCTTAACCTCTCCGTATCTTTTAAATATTATTGTTGTAAACTTGAACTTCTATGAATGTGACTAGGTGCGTTTCTTTGTTCTCTGCGTCAAAGTCATCTCTCCAGCTATTTCATACGTTTCTTTGCTATTTTTATAACTAACTTAATGTACAAAAAATAAGTGTTTATTCTATATGAGGGCAGAAAGGCAAGTGAAATTGTGTAATCAATGCAGCCCTGTACTAGTGTCAGTGTCAAATTGTTTCCTCATACTTACCAATAAGATGTAGTAAGTTCAACTTTTCAGTAACCTAACCATCTGTTTAGCAAACAACTTCATGCATGCAGTAGTGCACTACCTTTATGTCCCTTAAAAGATTTATGGATATCTTTGAATCCAAACATTTGTTTCTCTTCATTTGTTGTTTGTCCATGCAGTGTTTTTATTTCTTCTCTCCACAAAACCTTTCCCAAAAAACGCCATTCCGATCCAATCTTCAAAAACCCTAACCCTCTTCCCCCGGGCTGTGCGGTTTTTCATTGACGTATGACTAAATGACAACAAGAAATTCCACACACTTGCAGGGGAGGATAAGGTCTAAGCAACAGAAAAATGTTGGAAAATGGAATTTCATGTGTGACATCGTGGATTGAGCATCAAACATCATGCTCGTACACATGACAAATCAAATGGTTAATTCTTATGTTTAAGTATCCTTTGCCTTCATAATATTTCTTATAGTAGCCATAGTCCACAAAACTGGTACTTATATTTGGAATACCTTAGCACTGCTTAGGCTACAATTTATGGCACTCTTCTGTAGCGTACTGTTTCTAATACTTCGCTCAGGCCACTCAATGTTTCATTTCCTTTTTTTCATATGCTGCCACTGCCAGTGTGTACCACTACTACTACCAGCACAACAATGATATTTCATCTGTCGAGGATTCAAGTAAACAACTAACCTTAATCACCATTTGCCATGCAGGCAGCCCTGTGGCTACCCCTATTCTCAAACACGAATTACAGGTAAGGTAAGCATTTTGGAGAGGTAGAATAATGGGCTAGGACTGGGAGGAGAGCAGAGACTGCCAGTACTACTAGTAAAGTACTAGTAGGGCTACTGAATTCATTAACTCGGTTACTGGCACTTTGGTACATTTCAGGACTAGATGTTTCATTCATGCTGGTAAGTTGGAAGAAACCAAACATCCAGTAACCACCGCCCACTCCCACACAAAATAATATGAACGCGTATACTATGTTTTGGTATGAAACATAATTATTAAGAAATATATTGAGGTAGTCAAAAAATAAAAGTAATTAACCCAACTCACCCCCCTGCCTAACCCCAACCAATGTCCAAAAGTCCCCTTTCCCAAACACCCAACTCCCACCCCCCAACAGTCTTTAAAAAAGGGGCAAGGGACAGTCACTTACTCCGGTGGCGTAGTGTGGACAGCTGATCCCGCACGTCCCACTGCTCTTTGCGGAGGTCCCGGAGCTGGTGCTGATGTTTTTTGACCAACCGCTCCAGGTAGTCCACTATTTTACGGAGGCGGCGCTGACGTACCATCCCGGCTTTGGGGGGGGGGCAGCTGATTGTTTATGTTTATGTTTATGTTTATGTTTATCATTTATAAAGCGCGGCTTATACCCGAGGGCGTCTTGGCGCTGAGATTTGCAGAATTATTGATCAGTGCGGCCTGTAGTGTCCAAATTGATTCATAGATAACCATTATTGATTAAACAACCGTGTTGCTGATGTGCGGCGGTGGCGGGAGGCTGTCGGGCCACGGCTCCATTTGGCTGGAGGCTTCTGGCTGGTGGACAAGGGGGCACTGGAGGAGGATGCAGTGGTTGCTGTCTCCTCCTCCTGCTCCCGAGCCCACAGCCGCCAATACTCGCCACAAATAGCCTCCAGCTTACGGTCCCTGGCCGGACGACCATCTCCTTTCTGGTTAGCTTTTTCAGAGTAGCATCTATATGAAGAAATAAAGAAAAATACTGTAGCCAATAGTCTTTAACATAAAGTCAAAATACTTCAATGGATAGTTGACTCTCAGTAACACCAGCAAGTAGCAAACACAGTATAACATTTTGGCATGTATCTTTCCGCCGTCTTTGTAGGCCAGTGACATTACTGGGAGTTTCAGGAATTCCACTAGCAGGACTATGGATGGACTCACTACTACATACATAGTCAGAGAGTACTAAAAAAGGTCTTCTGTTTTTTTCTCTTGCTTTGCAAAAGAAATTACTGGTAAGTGAACTTGTGGTAGCCAGCATGGCAGCTCACTCAGCTTGCACCCAAGAAAAACAGACACAAGCCATGATGATGTAGACTCGCAGTACTTTAAGCAGTATTTGCAGGTGGGGATAGGAAGCTCTTACTTTTCTATAGGGGTGGCACTGCCACTGGCCATACTCGGTTATATCAAGGGCTACTGGTCAATGTAATGATATCTTTCGCACTGCCCCCGGGCCTTGACTACTACAAAAGAAGAATGAAGATTATTCAATTCTGATCATGTATCATTATCCTGCCGATCACATGATCTTTGGTTATATGATGGATGATTTTAGGTGCTTTGTTTTAATAGATTCAGTGAACTACAGCGATAGTCCAGCCATGACACAGCTGAAATAAAATTAATAACATAGGGAGTGCCGGACGAAGGGACTTGACTTGATATAATGTTGTCAACTATACAATACATACACAATAGATGTGCTTGCAAAGTAAAGTACGTACTGTACTGTTAGTCAAGGCAGGGAGTATTTGTGAACAATCACAAATTCTAGTATTTGGATTTCCTCAGCTTTGCTACTCTGGCACAGACATGCTGTTCAAAGTAACAATCTTCATCCACTCAGCGTCTGCTCTACTACATCATACACCTCTGCTATCGAAGAGGAAAAAGAAGATAACATCCAGGCTTCCAAAGTACGTCTATCATTCTTCTTAATGTCTCAAATGTACCAAGTTTTCTTTTTCTCAACAATGAACTAACACCCTTTTCATTATATTTTGGAAACCACTGTCTTCTTCCCTTGACTTGCATTCAAAAACACCATTCTTTACAGTCATAAATGTTAGGACTCGCTCGTCCTTCGTTTCACCCTTCTTTCACTTTTCGTTCTACACATCTGATATGACTTGGCTTCACGATAAAAGTTTGCCAGCTGAGTTGAAGTCAAATAGAGGGGGCCATTGCATACCCGAGAAGTACCGCCGCTAATGCTATTACAAGTCAAGGTTGACTGACTTCTCCGTGATAGCCAAAAAAGTAGTTCTAAATTAGTAACTGTTCTTAACAGTACGGTGTACTTGTACTAGTGTACTGTGTACTGTACAGTACATCATACACTCCTTTGCAAGCCTACTCAAAAATTTCAATAAGTAAGGAATATAATAACTTACCACCGTCTACCGCCGCTGAGCCTTCCCCCCCAGCTCCTCCTGGTGGCGCAGCCGCATCCACCCCTAGAGTGGACCCCTCCGCACTGCTGGCCCCAGCACTGGTGGTCATCTGTGCCGCATCAGATGTTGTGACGTCTAGAAAAAACATGTCATATTTTCAGATGCCATACACAACCCCCTATTTCGCCTGCTAATGTAAGGAGGATAGTACAGTATTGCAGGATTCGCAGGCCGTCTAAAAGGAATGTTATGTAAATCACTAACTACACCAACAACAAAAAGGTTCTACTTCGACTGCCATCACTCAGCAGCACGAGACGTCACGTGACAGACACAGTCCGTCATAATGATTGCAGACCACTAACAAATGTCCTATAACAAGTAATAAATAATATACTCAACGTATCAATCCACCACTATCTCTTCTTAGTGGCAGCAGGAGTACAAAGAAGGACTAGACTTGAGTCTCTACTGTCTCTAGCATTACGCAGTTGTGCTCTCAAATGAGCAAAAAGTTGCAAACAAGTAAGCATAGTAGCAACGCAAATTACCAGGCGATCAACTGCAATGACAGAAGCTATTTAAACATTAATTTACCTGCAATGTAATCGAATTAGCAGCATTCATACTCTTCCGGAAAAAAAATAGATTAGCAATATAACACAGAGCAGAAGAAAACAAAGTAGTTATTAAATAGCTACTCACCAAGGCCAAGGATCTCCACACCTAGCAGGTGGAGCAGGTCCCGCTCCAGGTCGAGGACGTCGGCCCATCGGTGCGTCGCTTGGTCGTAGGTGCGCCGGACCCCCGAATCCCTCCGCATGGCCGGGCACACCTTATCCTACCGGTGGTGACGCTCCTGGAGGCCATACCCTTGACCGGGCCTGCCCCTTGCTACCACGGTTTTAGGGAGGTGGCGCAGAACAAAAAATATAAGGGCGGCCACCTCCACCGCGGTAAAAACCTCCCTGGCCACTACATCCACTCCCCTCAATCGCCCGCAAGGGAGCAGGCTGCGATGTGCGGGACCCTTCTCCTTCGACTTGCCGGCTCCCTTTGCCATGGTCCAGGGCGAAAGAAGAAAAGAATAGGGGGAAAAAATAAAAGAGAGAACTAAACAAAAAAAGTAGTTATTAATGTAACAAAAAGTTGAAAAAAACACAAAATATAGATCTAGACAAATAGAGAGATAGATAATGAGCAAAAAAGAGCAAATAAAAGTTCAAAGAAACAAAGGATTGCAAAGATTAAAAGAGGATAGAAAAGCCAGGCTCAGAACCATAGCAATGAATGAAAAACAAGATGGTCGCGCCCATTGAGGACCGCGTGGGTAAGTTTGTGCGATATTTCCCCCGCGAGCAGGCAAACTCGTAATAGCGCACCGCACACAATGCGAGATTGCCAATAGCGCCCGGAAACGGAAATATGCAACGCGCACAAGATGGCCACGCCCAAGTACAACCGCATGGGTAACTTTGCGGTCGGTGCGCTGCAAGCAGCCCAAAAATACGCAAAAAACCCAGCGAACATGCAAAAATAACAAAATCCGCAAATTTGCACGAATTTGCAAATTTTGTGGATTGCGAATTCGCTTTCGCACAAATTTGCGTACCCCGAATTCGCGCATTTTGCCCATACTTAATTTGCATATAGCCAGGTCTAAACTGGGGTGGCATGGTGAGCAAAAGAATGATGGATTTAACCCAGATCTCTTGAATGGGGTGAATGTTTTGATTTGTTCTGCATTCTGTCCATCAATTTTGTGTCTTTTGTGTTTTTTGCCCTAAGTGCGCCAGGTATGTCCAGACGTGGGTCCTGACCTCAAAGCTATCCTGGCTGAAGAGGGTTGAAACCCAGGAACCTGTCCTAGAATTGTGTGTCTTTTGCTTTCTCGCCCTAAGTGCGCCAGGTATGCCAAGAAGTGGGTCCTGAGCTCACTGTGCCACTGGAATCAAGCTGTCCTGGCTGAAGAGGGATGAAACCCAAAAACCGGCCCTAGGATGCTTGTTTCCAGTCCAGGGAGGACCTGGCTTGATTGTTTGGGCTTGACTGTTCCCATAAGGCACAGGGTCAAGACTGATTGCATATTGCCAGGTCTAAACTGGGGTAGCACGGTGAGCAAAAGAATGATGGCTTTAACCCAGATCGCTTGACTGGGGTTGAATGTTTTGATTTGTTCTGCATTCTGTCCATCAATTGTGTGTCTTGTGCTACCCACTTAAGCAGCACTGTAAAACATGTCCCAGTTCTCGCATGTTATTGCATATAAATCACCCACTAAGTTAGTCCCTAAGTAGTTCATAGGGAAGGGGGCATTGTAAATTAAAGGTTGGACATGTACTTTTAGGTTTAACATGTCTTAGTATTGAAAAACGACTACATTTGTTTTTCCCTACTCTGAGGCCTACCCCTACCATAGGATAACATTGGAGATTCCTTATTGCACTTAACAAGCTTTTTCCAATTGGGAGCAGGTAGCTATATAATATTTGGTATTTATGGAATTATAATGATAAATCTTTTTAATGTAAAATTAAATTTTTCGTTACAATTTTGAAAAGGCCACTTTTAGAAAGCAGGCAATTTCCTGCCTTTAGTTCTTTGAGCCTGCAACCTGTTTTGGGTCACATAACTGGGTGGAGCTGACAGTTAGACTTTGTGAATTTCTCCTAGACAGTCACACAATAGAGGAATTAGGTGTGGCTCAATAGACCATATGCTTGCAGGGTGTGGAGAAGCAGAGCACAAACCCACTTGCAATTTGAAACTGAAGAGGGTGTGTTCTGCCTTCACACAAAAGGCATAATACTGACCATTTGGCACTGCAGCGAGCTTGGGGGAGGCAGAAAATTCCATGCACTTCAAAGATCCATCAAGATGAAGGGCATTAAGGTATAAACATAGGGCATTCAGACCCACTCTTCAATTTACTCCTGGTCCTACAGAAGGACTCTCAGAGAATTGCTTGCTGTTGTGAACTGCTGTGCGCTCTGCAAGACTGCTTTGATGTACCTGGAAGGACAGCTTTGCTGACTGGACCCTGACTTGAACCCTCAGAGACCAGCCTTGCTGTTGAACCCTGCAACTTCACCAGGAACCAGGGTTATCAGAGTGACTTCAAGAGCTTGTTTGCTGGGCTCCTGTTCGAGCCACAGGGCACAAAAGGCTCCTGCCATCTTGTATCTATACCTGGACCGAGCCTGAGTGAGTCCTATAGCCCCAAGAGTGGTCCCACCAGTCTTGGACCCTTGCTAGTGGTTCTAAAGTTACGCAGATGGCAAAATCCCAAAACTGAAGACTTTTGCCAAATTCTGGACTAAAAGGATTACCCTGCTCACCAATCTGCCCAAGGTGCATCATTGGTTGGATGACTTTGTAGCTTTGTAGTATCTGCTACGTTCTTCCCATGCAGCAGCAAATCCTTTTCAATGGTCCTTCGCCAAATGGGTATCCGGCCTCGTGAAACCCAGCTCTACCTCATCACGCTGGAGATTTTCGACTTCATTTCAGAGACTAAGGGCCTGATTATGAGTTTAGCAGTCTTGCAGCAGGCCAGCACCCTGCTCCAAGACCACCAAACCCTTAGCCTAGTCACTCACCATATTCCAATTGGAACATAGTTTGGGCAGTCTTGCAGCAATGGGGCACAACATGTCCCCCTCCATGTATGCCCTGGCCATGAGGCAACAGGGGTTCTGCAGGGCCCCCTTAGTTTCCCTACTGAAACATTTTTCATGGTGGGCTCACTGCCATAAAAAATGTGGTGGTAGGGAAACTCTAAAATACTTGGCAAGGCTGCTGCGGTACCACCAGCATATTGAGGGCCTCAGGCCGCTGCAATACTGCCAGTGATTGTGGATCCCTGGCAGAAGCACCTGTCTCATGGTGATCCAACCGCCCAACTCAGAATGCGTCAGTTGTACCATCAGTGGAATATCAGCTGCACCGCTACTGTGAGTTTGGCTGTCCATCAGACTGCCAAACTCATAATTAGGCCCTAAGTCAGAAAGTAGCAATCATCACTGCTGCTGCGACCCTAGGCTATCTGACAACAACGCTTCCTCCTCAGACACCTCCTGTAGCCTGGCTCAGCTAAACTTTAACTTCTCAGACACTTTTTTTCAGAATTTCGTCTGGGTGACAAGGTAAGTGCTGGCCAAGCCCAAAACAGTTCTTCTATCTAACCATGCTCCATTGCGAACGGATATATTCTTCATCTTTGACTAAGACTTGCACAACTAGATATCCATGATTAGTGCTTTGATCTTTTCCCCAATAGTTTAACTAAAAACTTTAGAAATTCATAACTGCTGTTCTACTAACTAGATTAGATAGTGTCAAATAATGTATTAAAATGTACTCTATTTTCAAAATTGGTTTGGGATTTTCTTGTGTTGTGTTTTCACTTTATTATTGTTTGTGTGCTGCATAACTACTTTACCAAAAAACAAGGAAGGGTTTGGACTCCAATCAGTAATGCTGAGCCCCAGTTTAACAATAAACAACAAAATGCCAATACTGATACACAATTCACATGTCAACTGCAGCACATTGAAGTGAAACAAAGGAACCACGAAACCTCTGCTTCAAATGAGTTAATCAGTATTTATTCATAAACATAATCACATATATGAGTTCCATGGACATAATTAAATACCATTACAAAAATGTATCTCACCACACCACAATAAATCTCCTTTTAGAGCATTCCTCCACCCACTGTCAATTCACTTTCACACCCATTCCATCCAACCTTTTCTTACATACTTTCACGATCATCCACTACTACCACTCCCCATACATTTCAGCAGCCCTACACCTGCCCACTTTTCAAGATTTCAAATTAATACCCAGTCAAAAATACAACCAGAAAGCTCAATGAAGTCGCTACATCAGCCAAACAAAGCTTCAGATAAAATCAAACTATGTATTCCTCATGGCAGTCAATCATAGACTGCAAGTCATTGAGTTCTCGATACGTTGTATAGAGGGTTTTCAACTGGGAGTACTTTTTTCAATTGAACTGCCCGTGGATGCCTGGGTGGTTGTCTGATATCAACAACTATGACACAAAAATATTGTGAAAACCTATTGAGTACACAAATGTAAATTTTGCATATTTGTTACGTAAAGTACAAAAAAATCATCTACAAAATGAACGTGGAATAAAAAATTGTCACTAAAGGGTTAAGTAGAGCAAATTTTAAATACTTAACATTATACAAACTTTAAACAATGTATAAACTTTAAAAATAATATCACATTTAAAAATATCTAATAATATAAGATAAAACAAAGAAATGCATTTTATAACTTAAAAAAGAAAATTAAAATATATACTTTAAAGTAAAATTAAGAAAATACAATAATGAAAATGAATAAAGGAACATCAATAATCAAATCAAAGCTGCCAATAATGATAAACAATACTTTTCGGAGTGCATATAACAAAAATTACAAAAAAACACCTATGCAATGAAATGTTTACAATTTTTAAAATAAGTTATTAAAACATAACTGAGTACAAAAATAAAACACTAAAATTAAATCAAAAAAAATAAATGTAAAACAAATATGTATTATACTTTGAAAGTGTCAAATTCACTATTCCCAATCCAAACTAAACATTAGCAGGGACAGCATTGGCCTTTGGAGGGTCAGATATACTATTCCCATTCCAACTTGGGCAACAGTCGAGAAGTTTGGACTTTGGAAGAGTCAGGTTTACTATTTGCCTCAACAAATGAAAAAGAATCAACATACATAAAAAAATAAACAAAATAATACATCAATAAATAAAATAAAATATTTAAGTAATTGTATTCTATATAATTAATATAAATACCTAAAAGATACTATTACAAAGAAAAAAGTAACATTAATAATATTATTAGAATGCATTTAACAATTAAAGAAATATAAAAAAATCTACTTAAAACACTTCCCATTTCTACTGACCTAAAAACTCAATACCACAAAAAATACTATAAGAGAAATTATACGCAATGATTCACAAATTAGTCTTATAAATGTATTTATAAATAATCAGTTAAGTATAAAATAATAAAACATTATATGTTCAATGAATATAATAATGATATATAACAGTTAATTAAAATTTACATAATCTATACCGCAATACCGTTAATTAATTTACACAATCTATGACCAAATACAAGTTAAAACAATTGACAAATAATATTTAAAAATTCCAGTTAAATACTTTATAAAACGTTCTTTACATACTTAATTATTACATTAACAATTCTATACTTTTCAAAACGAATCTATATATAAACAGCTATAAAATATATTCAAAAAAATGTGTCCCTGCTCCCTTACCAACACAACAATCCACCAAAAATGAAATTTAGCCAAATAAATTAAGTAACATAACATTGTTTATTGCTCATGCAAACATAAAACATACTATAACAAAGTATGGTATGTAGCAAACTTCAAAACAATTATTACGTATAACACAAAAGTCATAAAACGTAACTGAACAATTATAACTTATTTTCTAAAGCTATAGTAACTAAGTATGACATTCTTACCGTCGATTTTCTGTCCCATGATATTTTTAATATCACAATATTTTTGACACAACATTTTCAAACTAAATTGGAAGATCGGTGATTATGGTTGGTACAGTAGAGTAGTTTTACTAAAAAAACTACAAAAATAATAAGAAGAATAAAATAATGGGAAAGCATGAGAACTTAAGACGAAAATAGATCTGCAAGGCGGAGTGGGAAAATGGCAGAAAAAGATATGATACATTAACAGGGACTGTAGAAAATGAAAGAGGGTAAAAAGTAGGGAGGGGTGGGCAGAAGCACAAAGAGGAAATGACAAGCAAAAAGAGTGAACTCTTGCTGGGATATTGGCAGTGACATCTGCATCTGCAGATAAGGGTGTGACGTCAAGAAGAATAAAACTAGTGAGCTATTGAAGGACTAGAGGAAGACTACACACACAATTCAGCAAGAAATTGAGACTTTGAGATGTCAAAAACTGTCTTGCTACTATTTCACTAGCTTTGCAGCAGACACACTACTCAGTTTTTTCTCTTATAAGTTTGTCGCATTGGGAGAATAGCACTTAGTGTAAGTTGTTGCATTGCTTGAACTACATTTGTTCTCCTTATTGATGTCTTTTTTACTTATTCGTAATCATAAACTCCCTGACATGAGACCTTTAAGAGCCCTGGAATGCATCTTAAAAGGACTGAAGCTCTCTCTGCTCCAGGCAGACAATTTTTAACCTATAGACAAACATGGATTTTTTCCAATTAAGGTAAAAACATCAACTACTTCCCTCACCAAAGGCCTCCTTTTGAGTGTGTTGTACTTTGTTCTTGGGGATGTCATTTCATATGCACTCTGCTTTACTCAATCACTTCCCCATAGTGCGCGGTGCGCTTTGAACTGGATCGATTTTTTAATATGTAAACAGTATATGTCAGTGAATATGTGATTTTGCAGACATTCTGTAAAGCCTCCAGGAGTCCTTTCATCAAAGAGATCTATTCAAAATCTCATGCTACAAACATACAATCCAAATTCGGCCTTGACTGCCTCTAATAAGAAGGGCACATTGTCTTGCCATCCTGCTCCAACCGGCTGACTTTGCAGCTGTGTCGTGTGGATTCCGGCTCCTCCCCATATATCGATACTCCCTTGGGTGACTCATGGATCTATAAATCATTATCCTGGTATCCAGCTCCATACCTTCCATCTGGATCTAAGCCTCCCTGTTAGAACTGGGGGTCTCTAGTTGGCAGAGGTAAGTACCTTAGACCAAGTAGGGACCCTTGCTTCTAGTCAGGGTGAAGGAATAACCCGCTGAGATAACCCCTGCTCACCCTCTAGGTAGCATGGCGCGAGCAGTCTAGGCTAAACAGAGGCAATGTGGATAACATTTGCACTTAACACAACAGTAATCCCCAATCCACCACAAACTGAGACCACACAGGTAAGTATATTTTATAAAAAATATATAACTTTATCTAGTTTCAGCAAGGTAAATCAAGCAGTTGCACGATTATTACTTCATTATAAAAACGTAGCACTTCTTCTCAATGGTTGCACTTAATTCTTAATGGTTGCATGTAGGTAGGAAGTTCTTATTAACAAGAAAATAGTCTCAAGTCTCTTTAATCAGTATCTAAAAATGATATGACTGATTTATCCTACATAGGTTTAAAAACTAGCAATGCCAATGGGCTAAGTTATCACCAATCAGCCTTCTGAAGCAAGGAGCCCCCAAGCGCGGCAGACGCGCCTCACCAGATAATCCTGGGACTCCTTTCCTGCCGATCACGCTCAGCCTCGCAGCCCCAATGGATTCAGGCGCACCGCGCTGTGCAGATCGCATGCGTCTCCGCCCCGGCCGGTCCCCTTTCCTCTCCCGCCCGCTCTCGACAATCCAACGAGCGGCGGGGGAGGTGGTGCTGCTCACCTTGTGGGGGTACGGCTGGCCAGGGGTGCGGGACGCTCCAGTCTCCCTCGGCGAGGACCGGTCACTTCTCCGCCTCAAGCGCGGCTTCAGCGTCGTTTAGCGTCGTTTAGCGAGGCTTCCGGGGGTTAGACCAATGAGGTCGCGGCTCCTCCGACGAGCCCCTACACTCACCCGGGAGTCAGCCAATGACAGCGCGGCTCCCGGGATACGCTGCAGATGACGCGAAGGCCGGCAGCCAATCAGAGCGCGCCGCTGACGATGACGCGGCGGCGCTGGGCCAATCCCAGCGCGGCGTTCTCTGAGGGGGCTCGATCTCCTTAGCCAATGGGAGCGCGGCGGCTTTGATCTCAGCCGCTGCGGTCCCGGCAAGGAACGGCAAGTTTCTCGGGGTATTGCTGGCCCCGGGCAGCTGCGATGACAAGGCGGCAAGCACTTCAGGGCCACAGGTCGTGACTAGACCTCCCACAAAGGCCACCAGTTCGCTGGAGATGATTCCCGCCGCAGGGGGGGGGGTTACCACGATCCTCCGGTCACCTGTAAATATGTGCCGATGAGCACATCGATCTTCTCCCCCAGCCAGCAGTTAAGCAAACACGCGCTGAGAATCAAACACAGCACGCTCTTCACGGTGATTTGGCAAAGCTTTAGGAACCTTTAACCCTGGGTTCCCAACAGGAGGCCAGCTCTTCTCAGGCCCTTGGAGATTCAAGTTACAGACACAGCACACAGCAGTGTCTTTGCCGTTTCAAGCAGGCAGGGTCCCAGCACACAGCGAAGTCCCTTTCTCCTCCTCAGCTTCCAGTTAGACAGCAGAACAGGTCAGCCCTTAGAGCACACAGCAAGGCAATCTTCCTTTAGTTCTCCAGCAGTCCTTCTTCCAGCCGAGGTTCCTTCTTGCTTGTAGGATCTTAGAATCTACCCTTCTGTAGTCAGGGGTCCTTCCCTTATACCCCAAAAAGTCTTTGAAGCCCTTTGAAGTCTTTGTGCAAGGGGGCCCTGAGCACTGGAATGTTTCTGGTGTTCTTCTTCCTGACAGCCTCAGGGCCAGAGGTGACAGTGGGCCGGCAGGGGAGTTAGCCAGCACGGTGGTCAGGCAGACACAGCCCGGCACTATCAGGCGCTTCTTCCTCCCCCTTCCCTGGCAACAGATGTTGCCTTTCACCCCTGGGCTGACTCCGACCCCCTCCGGGGCCCTGCAGCCCCTGTCACACAGGCAATCCACACACAGGCCCAGGCACACAGAAAGGTTTAGACAAGAGAACAGCCACTTTCTAAAAGTACTATTCTCAAACACGGAATTCAAAAATAACCTTTCCTAAAAGATGTGTTATTAAATTCTGAGTTCAGGGATATCTTTCACTTATGCTCCATCTTGTTCCTATGGGACGATAGGCTGGGATCCAATGGGACCAGCCTCCCCCATGTTATTCTATGGAGCCAGACAGCCCTACAGCAGTGAGCACACAAAATGGCTGCTGCTCTCTACCAGAGCATGTTACCTGCACTAGTACATGCTCTACCTTATCCATACACTGCACCCTGCCCAGGGGGGTACCTTGAGCCTTCCATAGGGGTGACTGGTGTGCACAGACAGGGGAGGGTTAGGCCCAGCCAGTGGGGACACTGGCCAGGCGGACATGGCAGTCCGCTGACTGCACACAGGCCCTGCGCTGGCAGGCCTGAGACACCATTTTAGAGCTACTCATGTGGGTGGCGCAATCTGCGCTGCAGGCCCACTAGTAGCATCTGTCATCACCAGCCCTGGCACACACAGTGCACTTTACTAGGGACTTCATGGTGATACAAATATGCCAATCAGGTATACCCAATCAATATGACAATTTACAGAGGGAGCACTTACCCTCTGACACTGATCAGCAGTGGCAGAGGGTCCAAAGCATCTAAACCAGCAAAAACGAAATCCAGCACAGCATCAAAAATACATGAGTCAGAGGCAAAAAGATGGGGAAAAACCACGCCAAGGGTGTCAGGTCTAACACGTGTCCCCTCCAGCTGAAAGTGGGGAGAACTACCAGACCTCCTGGGAGTCCTCATCACTAAGGCGGATGAATCTGGACAGACCATCAGCATTGGCGTGTTCTGTACCAGGGCGGTGCTCCACCGTGAAGTCCATCCCCTGTAGGGAAATGGGCCACCTCAACAGTTTTGGATTCTCACCCCTCATATGCATTAACCATCTGAGGGGCCTGTGGTCGGTCTGAACACTGAAGTGAGTCCCGAACAGGTAGGGCCTCAGCTTCTTCAGAGCCAAGACCACAGCAAAAGCTTCCCTTTCGATTGCACTCCATCTCCGTTCCCTGGGGAGTAGCCTCCTACTAATGAAAGCCACTGGTTGGTCTCCACCCTCATCATTGACCTGTGAGAGTACTGCTCCCACGCCTTGCTCTGAAGCGTCAGTTTGTACAATGAACTCACTTGAAAAGTCAGGTGCCTTAAGCACCGGGGCTGTGCACATGGCAGTCTTGAGGGTGTCAAAAGCAGTTTGACAGGCCTCAGTCCAATTCACTTTTCTGGGCTGATTTCTAGCTGTCAGCTCTGTCAAAGGGGCTACAATGGTGCCATAACCTTTGACAAACCGTCTGTAATACCCGGTGAGACCTAAAAAGGCTCTCACCTCAGTCTGGGTCTTGGGGGGTTCCCAAGCCAGAATGGTATCAATCTTCGCCTGTAGGGGCGCCACCTGGCCGCTCCCCACCTGGTGTCCCAAGTACACCACAGATCCCTGCCCTATCTGGCATTTACTGGCCTTGATAGTGAGGCCTGCCTTCTGCAGAGCCTTCAACACTGCGCAGAGGTGTTGCAAGTGTTCCTCCCAAGTGGAGCTGAACACAGCAATGTCATCCAGGTATGCTGCGCTGAATTCCTCCAGCCCTGCTAATACCTGGTTGACCAGTCTCTGGAATGTGGCCGGGGCATTCTTCAACCCAAAGGGCATGACACGAAACTGGAAGTGCCCCTCGGGTGTTGAAAATGCTGATCTTTCCTTGGCCCCCTCAGTTAAGGCAATCTGCCAGTAACCTGAAGTCAAATCAAAGGTGCTCAGGTACCGGGCAGCTCCCAACCGATCCACCAGCTCATCAGCTCTGGGGATGGGGTGCGCGTCAGTCTTGGTGACCGCATTGAGCCCACGGTAGTCCACACAGAAACGGAGTTCTGGGGGGCCACCAGGTGTAGCAGCTTTCTTAGGCACTAAGACCACTGGGCTAGCCCAGGGGCTGCTGGAGGGCTCAATTACCCCTAGCGCTAACATCTTAGAAACCTCTTCTTTGATGCTAGCTCTGACCTTGTCAGCCACCCTGTAAAACTTCTGTTTCACAGGCAGGTAATCTCCAGTGTCCACATCGTGGACGCACCAGTTGGTGACTCCTGGGGTCAGGGAGAATAGGGGGGCAAACTGACCCAAGACTTGGCGACAGTCCTTCTGCTGCTCTGGGGTCAGGGTGGGGGAGAGGACCACACCATCCACTGACCCATCCTGCTCCTTGACTGCCAGGAGGTCAGGGAGAGGATCACTATCCTCCTCCCCTCCAGCATCTGTAGCCATGAGCATAGTCACTTCAGTCCTCTCAAAGTGGGGTTTGAGGCGGTTCACATGTAGCACTCTAAGGGGTTGCCTGGGAGTCTTCAGGTTAACCAAATAGGTAACCTCGCTCTTGCGCTCCACCACCTCATATGGCCCAGACCATTTGTCACGGAGCGCACAAGGCTCCACCGGCGCCATCACCCACACTTTCTGCCCAGGTTGGAACTCCACAAGAGAGGTGTTCTGGTCATACCACCTCTTCATTTCCTCCTGGCTAGCCTCCAGGTTCTCTTGAGCGAGCTTCCTGAAGCGCTTGGTCTGGTTGCGAATGGCCAGCACATAGCTGAACACATCCTGAGGGGTGTTCCCACGGGATTTCTCCCACCCCTCCTTCACCAGAGTAAGAGGCCCTCTGACAGGGTGGCCATACAGCAACTCAAAGGGACTGAACCCTACGGATTTCTGAGGCACCTCCCTGTAGGCAAACAACAGGCATGGCAACAAGACGTCCCATTTCCGCCTCATGGGCTCTTCCAGGCCCATAGTCATGCCCTTCAAGGTGCGGTTGAATCTCTCAACCAACCCATTTCCTTGAGGGTGGTAAGGAGTGGTGAATTTGTATGTCACCCCACACTCCGCCCACAGGGACTTCATATACCTAGAAATGAAGTTTGTCCCCCTGTCCGAGACCACCTCCCTGGGAAATCCCACCCGGGAAAAGATCCCATCAGGGCACGGCCCACCACTGGGGCTGTGACCGTCCTGAGCGGGATGGCTTCCGGGTACCGAGTGGCATGGTCCACCAAGACCAGGATAAACCTGTTGCCTAGGGCTGTCTTGGGATCCAGGGGCCCCACGATGTCAATGCCCACCCTCTCGAAAGGGGTGCTCACCACGGGAAAGGGTTGGAGGGGTGCCACGCACTTCCCTCCGCTCTTGCCACTGGCCTGACAAGTCTGACAAGACTTACAAAAGGCAGCGACGTGCTTCTTCATCTGGGGCCAGTAGAAATGGGTGACAAACCTGTGATAGGTCTTGTCTTGCCCCAGATGTCCTGCGAGAGGCACGTCATGAGCGACCCAGTATGAAGTTCCTGAAGCGCTCGGGCACTACCAGCACTTGGGTTGCACCGGGCTCAGCGAACTTAGGCTCACTATAAAGTAAGTCATCCTCCCAGTAGATCACATGCTCCTTGGACCCCAGGCCTGCGGCCTGGTCGGCAGCCTGCTGCCGCACACCAACGAGAGAAGGGCACTCCTTCTGAGCCTGGCAGAATTCCTCCCTGGAGGGACCACCTTCTTGCTGCCACTGAGACAGCTCAGGCAATTCCCCTAGTTCGGCCACCTGCTCCCCTGTAGGTTCCAGGGCATCCCCCTCTGGGTCTGCCTCCTCCTGGACCGTGGGAACCGTGGGGGCCGGTTTCCCGCGCCCTCTACCCCTTCTTCTCTTGGCAGGTTCCTGGGCCATTGTTCCAGGCTCCAGCTCTGCTAGACCACCCTCTCTGGCTGTCATTGCCCGGGTGGACACACAGATCCACGCAGGCAAACCCAACATCTCCAAGTGAGTCCTGTGCTCCACCTCTTTCCATGGGGAGCTCCCCAGGTCATTACCTAATAGACAATCTACAGGCAAGGCATCACTTACAACAATTTCCAAAATACCGGAGACTCCTCCCCATTCAAATGGAACTTTCGCCAACTTGCAGTAGCGCACTGAACTGTCAGCTGCCACCACAGGCCGGAGTACCTCGGGAACAATTTGCTCTTCAGACACCCACCGACACCTGACAGATGTCACGCTGGCCCCCATGTCCCTCAGAGCCTCTACCTCCTGTCCATTGATGGTCACCTTCTGCCCGTATTTCTTAGTGTTTTGGGGCAGCAAAGTTTCCTGGGCCATCACTTGGTCTCCTAGAGAGACAAGGGTCATCAATGCTAACCCCTTCTCCCCACTAGAAATCAAATCCCATCCCAAAGCTACACTGGCTAACGCCGGTGCTGGAGCACCAGAGGGTGCTGGAGGTTTCTTCGGACATTTGGGGGCAATGTGTCCCACCTCCCTACACGAATAGCAAGTAGGCGGGGTCTTTTTGTCCTGTGTGCCTTTATGGGGCCAGGACTTCTTAGACTTGGGGGGTGTAGACACCTTCTCCTGGGAACCAGTTTGGGGCCCTTTAGAAGACTCCTTTTGATTACCCGTGTCCCCCCCACTCTTCTGCTGGGGACCCTGTCCACCCTTGGCTGGGGTACTTACCACCCCCCCTATGGACCCTGGTGCTAGTCCACCGGTCCGCCTCTTTAGCAAGCTCACTGGGATCAGTTAACTTGCTATACAAAAGATGCTGGCGCAGCTCGGGGACACATAAACTACTTAAGTGCTCCCTACTAATCAAGTGACACAACCCCACATAATCAGTAACTTTGCTGCCCTTTATCCAACCTTCCAGTGCACGTGTGTACATACTCACACACTCCACCCAAGTACTTGAATCAAGCTTCTTGAAGTTCCTAAACTTCTGGCGGTACTGTTCTGCAGTGAGCCCATACCTGAGGCATAAAGCCTCCTTCATGTCGGGGTAGGATAAAGTACCTGCTACCTCTAAGGGTGCCAAGACATCCCTCCCAGAGGCCTCAAAATGCTTCCACAATCCTGCCCCCCAATTCCTCTCAGGCACTTCATTCATCTTTAGGGCAAGTTCATACGATCTAAACCACGCATAAATATCCTCACCCTTCTGCTAATTCTGTACCAGATCTTTTGGTATGTATACCTTACCCGCCTGTACTGGTTGTGCGCTGCCACCATTAGGGCTGGACCCCCCTTGTCGGTTTTTAAAGTCCAGCTCCCTCATGTTCCTCTCATGAGCCCATTGGAGTTTCTTCTCCTCCAACGCCTTCTCAGCTTCAAGGCGCAGTCTCATCTCCTCTGCTTGGGTTTTGAGCTTAAAAAGCTCAATCTCATGGGTCCTAGCTCTCTGATTCTCCCCCACTTCCTCTGGAGAAATAATCCTACCAGAGTGGTTGCTGCCGGTCCTAGACCCTGGCTTCCTCACTGGCAAATCACTAGGCAGAAAAACATTCTCCTGTGCGCCACCCTCTCCCGTATCAGCTTCTGGACCACCATGTTTGGCCTCCCACCAGGCCCTCAGAGCTTTCTGCAGCTCTTCCTTGTTTGCGTTGCCCTTCGCTGGGCATCCAAGCTGTTTGCAGAATGCTTTCAGTTGCTCCTTGTTATAGATGAACAACTCCTGGATTTCAAATTCCCCTACCACTTCTACAGTCACGCTTGGCGCTTTCCGAGGCATGATGCTTCCTGCCCTTTTCAACAAAAAAAAAGAAAAAATCTTGCGCAACCTGTGCTGCTAAACTAGACTAGTGATGTACAAGAAATCACTGCAGGTCAAGTGCAATTATTAGTTCAAAATCTGCACCGCTGTCCACCAATGTTAGAACTGGGGGTCTCTAGTTGGCAGAGGTAAGTACCTTAGGCCAAGTAGGGACCCTTGCTTCTAGTCAGGGTGAAGGAATAACCCGCTGAGATAACCCCTGCTCACCCTCTAGGTAGCATGGCGCGAGTAGTCTAGGCTAAACAGAGGCAATGTGGATAACATTTGCACTTAACACAACAGTAATCCCCAATCCACCACAAACTGAGACCACACAGGTAAGTATATTTTATAAAAAATATATAACTTTATCTAGTTTCAGCAAGGTAAATCAAGCAGTTGCACGATTATTACTTCATTATAAAAACGTAGCACTTCTTCTCAATGGTTGCACTTAATTCTTAATGGTTGAATGTAGGTAGGAAGTTCTTATTAACAAGAAAATAGTCTCAAGTCTCTTTAATCAATATCTAAAAATGATATGACTGATTTATCCTACATAGGTTTAAAAACGAGTAGTCAAGCAATGCCAATGGGCTAAGTTATCACCAATCAGCCTTCTGAAGCAAGGAGCCCCCAAGCGCGGCAGACGCGCCTCACCAGATAATCCTGGGACTCCTTTCCTGCCGATCACGCTCAGCCTCGCAGCCCCAATGGATTCAGGCGCACCGCGCCGTGCAGATCGCATGCGTCTCCGCCCCGGCCGGTCCCCTTTCCTCTCCCGCCCGCTCTCGACAATCCAACGAGCGGCGGGGGAGGTGGTGCTGCTCACCTTGTGGGGGGACGGCTGGCCAGGGGTGCGGGACGCTCCAGTCTCCCTCGGCGAGGACCGGTCACTTCTCTGCCTCAAGCGCGGCTTCAGCGTCGTTTAGCGAGGCTTCCGGGGGTTAGACCAATGAGGTCGCGGCTCCTCCGACGAGCCCCTACACTCACCCGGGAGTCAGCCAATGACAGCGCGGCTCCCGGGATAAGCTGCAGATGACGCGAAGGCCGGCAGCCAATCAGAGCACGCCGCTGACGATGACGCGGCGGCGCTGGGCCAATCCCAGCGCGGCGTTCTCTGAGGGGGCTCGATCTCCTTAGCCAATGGGAGCGCGGCGGCTTCGATCTCAGCCGCTGCGGTCCTGGCAAGGAACGGCAAGTTTCTCGGGGTATTGCTGGCCCCAGGCAGAGGCGATGACAAGGCGGTAAGCACTTCAGGGCCACAGGTCGTGACTAGACCTCCCACAAAGGCCACCAGTTCGCTGGAGATGATTCCCGCCGCAGGGGGGGGGGTTACCACGATCCTCCGGTCACCTTTAAATATGTGCAGATGAGCACATCGATCTTCTCGCCCAGCCAGTAGTTAAGCAAACACGCGCTGAGAGTCAAACACAGCACGCTCTTCACGGTGATTTGGCAAAGCTTTAGGAACCTTTAACCCTGGGTTCCCAACAGGAGGCCAGCTCTTCTCAGGCCCTTGGAGATTCAAGTTGCAGACACAGCACACAGCAAAGTCTTGGCAGTTTCAAGCAGGCAGGGTCCCAGCACACAGCGAAGTCCCTTTCTCCTCCTCAGCTTCCAGTTAGACAGCAGAACAGGTCAGCCCTTAGAGCACACAGCAAGGCAATCTTCCTTTAGTTCTCCAGCAGTCCTTCTTCCAGCCGAGGTTCCTTCTTGCTTGTAGGATCTTAGAATCTACCCTTCTGTAGTCAGGGGTCCTTCCCTTATACCCCAAAAAGTCTTTGAAGCCCTTTGAAGTCTTTGTGCAAGGGGGCCCTGAGCACTGGAATGTTTCTGGTGTTCTTCTTCCTGACAGCCTCAGGGCCAGAGGTGACAGTGGGCCGGCAGGGGAGTTAGCCAGCACGGTGGTCAGGCAGACACAGCCCGGCACTATCAGGCGTTTCTTCCTCCCCCTTCCCTGGCAACAGATGTTGCCTTTCACCCCTGGGCTGACTCCGACCCCCTCCGGGGCCCTGCAGCCCCTGTCACACAGGCAATCCACACACAGGCCCAGGCACACAGAAAGGTTTAGACAAGAGAACAGCCACTTTCTAAAAGTACTATTCTCAAACACGGAATTCAAAAATAACCTTTCCTAAAAGATGTGTTATTAAATTCTGAGTTCAGGGATATCTTTCACTTATGCTCCATCTTGTTCCTATGGGACGATAGGCTGGGATCCAATGGGACCAGCCTCCCCCATGTTATTCTATGGAGCCAGACAGCCCTACAGCAGTGAGCACACAAAATGGCTGCTGCTCTCTACCAGAGCATGTTACCTGCACTAGTACATGCTCTACCTTATCCATACACTGCACCCTGCCCAGGGGGGTACCTTGAGCCTTCCATAGGGGTGACTGATGTGCACAGACAGGGGAGGGTTAGGCCCAGCCAGTGGGGACACTGGCCAGGCGGACATGGCAGTCCGCTGACTGCACACAGGCCCTGCGCTGGCAGGCCTGAGACACCATTTTAGAGCTACTCATGTGGGTGGCGCAATCTGCGCTGCAGGCCCACTAGTAGCATCTGTCATCACCAGCCCTGGCACACACAGTGCACTTTACTAGGGACTTCATGGTGATACAAATATGCCAATCAGGTATACCCAATCAATATGACAATTTACAGAGGGAGCACTTACCCTCTGACACTGATCAGCAGTGGCAGAGGGTCCAAAGCATCTAAACCAGCAAAAACGAAATCCAGCACAGCATCAAAAATACATGAGTCAGAGGCAAAAAGATGGGGAAAAACCATGCCAAGGGTGTCAGGTCTAACACTCCCCATTGGCTGGATCATTGATAAGACCCTTGTGTATCTACCACTCACTGTTACTCCGCACCCATACATAATAGGACTGTCCATCCTCTAGTCCCCCTCACTTTTGTTGCCCAGATGGGCCCCTCTGTAAGTAAACCATTCTTTTTCTTCCTCACACTTTTCTTGAGTCACACAACGCCTTGGTGTGCACCATTCACACTGAGAGGCCATTGTTCTCATTCCAGGTGTTCCAGATTGGCTGGTCCTGATGAGACCCCTCAATTGCTCTTGGGGTCAAAACGCTGATAACATGCATTACAAACGAACCACTCTTTTAGCCTTTATTATTGTATTAGAGGACTGTTAACTCATTAAGTACACTTACCTGTGGTCGTTTTGTATAAACTGAAAACGTTTTTTTATGTGTCACCAACAGTCACTCCCTTCATCTAGGTTCAAGCTCACTTGGGACACTGAGCACAATGTCTGTCTGATGTTATGATGCAAACAGTAAAGGCTTAGTAAAAAGCACTTCTGGAAATGTATGGTGTGTGTGATTTTGATTCTTTTTCTAACATCCTATCCCCAAGAACATGTGCCATTGAGCATTTAATTATCTAATATTATACACATTGTCCACACGAACCACCGTTCCTTGTTACACAGTGGCTACCCTGGTCCCTTGTGAGTAGGGTGACCCTTGTTCTTAATACATACAAACATACAGAGCATCTTTTGTAATCATACTTTCAGCCCAACCAGAACTACATTGAGTTCAATTTAGCGGCACAATTAAAACAAAATGTTCTGAGATGTTGTATATTCAATTGAAAGAATTTGAAGGCTCCTAAAGGTCTACATCTAGCTCCTCTAAATGCGTACTGTAATTATTGAAATTAAGCTCTGGAACACATTATCTGTTTTTGCCCAAGGTTGTAGGACATTGGAAGAAAATTCTTATTCCCTGCTTCAGGAAGCAATCACTGCACACCAAAAAAGGAGGCTACAAACAAACTCTTTTATAGGAACTTTAACACAATATGTGGATATAACTTAGAAAGACTCCAATTAAATGACAATTCAACTAAAGGAATACTGCATCAACGTGAGGACATGCTGATTTGTACGGTAGCTCGCGCCGCCTCCAAGCAGCAAACCGGACACCTGTCTCTGCTTTGAGACGCGCGGTCTCAAAGGATTGCTCGGCTGCTTCTCAGCGGGAGTCTGCGATGACATCCGAAACTGCCCACCCTTGTTGTTAATTTTGCTTAGTGAGCCTGGATAAGAGATTGGCAGCTCAAGAAACTTTCACTATAGTGTTTACCTACGCTGGACTGCGGAATTCTTTTTTAAATTTTTTTTTATTTCTTGTTTTTCTATTTTTTGTATTGAAACTTTATTGGGAGCAATCTGTAACAGGATTAATAATTATGAATGCTCCAGTTAGGATCGTACTACCTTTTTGTTGGCTCTTGGGAACGTACCATATCAAACTCACCAGAAGGCAGACGTATGCCTCGAACTATACTATTGAGGAGTCTCAACACTCTGCAAGTTGAAAGAGTGGACTCATTAATTTTACTTCCGTCCATTTTTTGAAGAGGCTTCTTTTTTGTTTGGACTCACCTCCACCTTCAATTATTGGGGCAAAGACATCAGGACCTGAAACTGAACCTGGGACTGAGACTTTAACCCTCTCTAGCGTGCACAGATTTTGGGAGCCAGATCCTGGTTTTCACGCTGACCACAACCACGCCTCGCAGCTGACGGCAAGGAAAAGATGCCAGGAGAGGCCGGGAAAGGCTACAGTGCCGAACTGCCAAACCGCATCACCATCGTTTCACCACCAGCTGAAAATCACGCTGAACTGAACCACACGGAGCCACAGGGTAAAAGTGCTGAACCGCCGGCCCTCGGTTCCCGCTCACATGCTGCCCCGGCTGACTCATCACAATAGGAGGGCATAGCAACGGTAAGCTGGGTCTCCCCCGCAGCCCTCCCTGTAGTGGCGCCAGCAGCATCCATACCCATAACCATATCTACAACCATACCAGTGGAAGGGGAGGAGTGGGGGCTACGGGGAAGCGCATTCCAAACCTCAGCAGGGAGCAGGCGAGCCTTAGCAACTCCCTGGCAGGTACTAGTGCAGAAGAGGACTCACAGTAGGGTCAAGCGCAGCTGCCTCTAGGCGGCAGCTGCAGTAAGTGAGTGCCCTTGGCGGGTCCACAGCGGCAGCCTGACTAGGTCAGGGGAGCCTGCGACCTGCCCTGAGAGCCCCGCTTGCCCTTACTGCCCCTCGCTGACAGTTTTATTGACTCACCTGCTCTCTACCACTTTCACCTCTGCCCTGATCACCTCGGCTCGGGGGGGACAGGGGGCACTCGGCATCATCAAGGCAGCACTAAAGGCTCCAATTATACCACTTTCGCCATTAGCATAGGCACCATCTAAAGAGACAAGAGACGAAAAGTGACAAAAGGGCAACAAGGGACTTGGACTTGGACTCAGAGCAGATGCCCAGTAGCTGGAAGCTATCCTCAGCAGTACACCTGGCACATTGGGCCCAAAAGGAAGAGCCGATTGCACACAACCTCGAAAGAATCCTCTCAAGCCACCCGCCTAACAAAGGGACAACAACAAGTACTACGAGGAGCAAATCATTAACAGATCGCCTAAACCAAATGCCGCAAGAGGTAGACCAAAGGGGCTCGATTAGAAACTTCCTTATTAAAAAAAATGACCCCCCCATTGCACTACACAGAATGCTCTCCCCTATGGCCCATGCCCGGCTCAAGACCGTAGCACTAATGAACATAGTAGACGACTGCCCGATCATACCTGCATACTCAAGGACGAGACCTCTCCCTGCGAGGAACCTAGGGTCAAGCAGGAAACAGCCAGTGCAGCCGACGAGCATCCCTACCCAAAGCAACCAGAAGGCCTGTTCAGGGGTGGAACCCCCCGCTTCTCACAGACAAGGAGAAGGTCACCACAACCAGCAAGACTCTCAACACAGTTTTGCCCAAAGGTGGCTCCACAACAATGACGACAGTGCAAATCTACCAGCCCAATGCCCTCGGTCTAGACCCTAAGACCACGGAGACCAGTGTGCCCCAATATGAATCTAAAGAGCCAAAACCAAGGAACTTCCGGTCCCACCCAGCTCCCCTGGGCCTAGTGTCCCTTGTGGCCGGGAGCTTACAGCCTCTTTCCTTCACAACCTTGGACTATAGATCGAAAGAACCCTTGATCTAACCTCAAACCTGTTGTGGCCCTCAGCGTCCCCATGGGCCCCAATCTCAAAAGTAGGCTATCTTGTTTGCAACAGCAGGCCCGATGCAGTCTTAGGGAAATCATCCTTGATTAAAATAAACAGCGCCACTAATAAAGCCCTCCTGAGGCAATCGACCAAGATGGAAGGTCAAATAGCTCTTCTACAAGCAATTGCAGGGCACCTAGTTGACATAAGCTCCAAGGTGGAGGACCTAGACAACAGGATCTCCCAAAATGTGGTTTCCAACTGGAGCAACTGCTCCTGCCGCTGCTCAAATCTCATCAATAAGTGGGCCTCCCTTCCGGAGGTTCTAGCAGACATAGTTTAGATAGCAAAAGGGCATATGGTGGCACTGACTTTAAACAACACAGATGATCGGGCGAAGCACAACAGCCACATCCCGAAGGCGACACAGCCAGCAGGGGTTCCATCAGGACAGACGAGCACCGCCTATAGCGACAAAAGTACAGAGCACATAACCAATAATCCCGCCAGCAGCCCTGAAACACACAAAGACACACAAAGCTCAAACTTCAGGGCCAGTGATGCCATTGGAACAGACTTGCAAGAACACACCTCATGCACAACGGACACACATGTACCCTTTTTATCAAGAAGAGCAAAAAAGAAGCTGAAGAAGCAACAGAAAAAGAAAAAGCTAAAAGTGAGACAATTAAAATCATCGGAGATCAATCAACTGCCCTCACAATGGGACACAAAAGTCACTCAAAAATGTCCACCCGGTTTCCCCGCTTTTGGAAATTCAATATTAGCCAATCACACCACCAAGCACCTCTAGTGCGAAGGGCCAAAAGTCATTAGTAAGGCCAAATCACCCTATAGACAACGATCCAACGGCCGGTATAAGTCCTGCAGAATTGCTCATCCAGACAGCCTCGGCTATATCAATTCTACAGTCGGATACCCTAAATCCACTACAAGTAAGTTGGGGGCTTCAGCCTGCTATCAAGAGCAACAACGGCCAAAGCAAATGGCCCCAAGTAGGACCTGCCTCAATCCACCAAGGAAGCACCAGCACAGGAGCAACCCCAGTAGAGTCAGATACAGAAAGGGGAGAAAGGGCCCAAACTGTGGGTACACCAGCAGTCGTATATGAGGTGGTCCTCACACCAAGATTCCTTAGTACCGGACAGCATGACATCCTGAACCGGAGTAACATTTTACGTCTCTTTAAACACCTGGAAACCCTAGACAAGATACAAACAGAGGACCTAGAATGGGTGAAATTCCTGAGCACGAAGGGGGACACACATGGTGATTCAACAGTGGTGGGCCTGAAGAACAAAGAAATACAAGCCATTGTGAACAACTCCATCCTACTCACTGTGTGGGTTATTGAATTTCAGACGTTGCCGCATCCAAAATACCCACACGTCCTGGACCCAGACACTGGGGGCAAGGCCACCTGGTCGGTCCTGCATGGAATAAACAGCTCAGGACCCTCGGACAGAAGCCAGACGGGCCAAAGAGACCTAATGGGTATCAGAATCTCATGCCAAAACAATCATCGGGTTATACGTACCACCTCCTCTATCTCTGATTAAAAGGGACTCGTAAGAAGGAGGCCTTAGTATTCCCAACTGCGACAAAAGTCAGCCAGTCAGAGGAGATGCTGGGCCAGGCTCAACCCACAAGCAGCAATTAACTATGATTTCCTGGAACATAGCAGGGATCAGTAAAATTTGCGAAAATTTAAATCTGAAGCAGTTCCTGGAAAGCGGGGACATAATCTGTTTCCAAGAAACATGGGCCTTGTCCAGCACTCCTTTGTCAGGGTACTATGAACACCAGGTCCCAGACAGGCAGTTTATCAGTTTTTATAAAACATGAATGGCAGCTCCCCTGCAAGACCTTCTCAAGAATTACAAGTTGACATCAACCTATGTACCGAAAAAAGCTCGCTTGGCCTTCTGTTATCCTCAGCCTACTTTTCAGGATGCTTTAGGAATCGATTACATCATGGCTAGCGAAGAGATGGCGGCCAGAATGGTAGACTTTGAAGTCGAAGATCGGAAGGAAAGTGATCATAGCCCATTAGGAGCAGCGTTCCAGATGGACTTTCCGCCAGCTACCATCTATCAACCTATTGGAGAGACAAGTGGGGAGGAAAAACACAGAGTCCTGAGGAGGATCAAGAGGTCAGACAAGACCGGGAACACACTTCGAACATGGTTGGGCCAGAAAAAGGAAGGGAGCCTGCTCGCAGAGCTCTCACCCATAAAAGGAAGGGAGAACATTATTAAGGACCTACAAACCAAGCTCTGGAACTCCAAGTCCCAAAACCCGAGACTGAAAGGGCAACTGAGACCAGGAAGCACCTGTCCAAACAACGATATAAGAGAACGCAACAGGCTTCTGCGTAAGGCCCTCGCAGAAAAGAAAAGAGGGGTAGCCAAATAGAGGGACCATCAATTGCATCGTTGAGGGCAGCTTTAAGGAATAAACAATGGAAATACAAAAAAGCCAATATGGAAAGCGACTGGCTCAAAGTCTTTTCCTCAAATAAAAGAATCCAGCATAACACTGGAGACGCATAAACCAGCTGAGGAATCAAGGACCCTCAAGAGAAAATGGAGTTGCAGAAAAAGATTGGATGCTATATGTGAAACAGCTATATGTAACAGCACCTACCAACAGAGAACTTACAAGTGATAGGGTGTAGCCAGCCGAGCAATTTGAGCTAGCTAGCACAAAGCCAGGAGTCATGATCCCAAGCCCAGGCAAAGTCTCCATGGGTAACAGATCTCAAGCCGATGCTCATGGCACTCCACCAGCTCGGATAAACACCCAACAGGTCATCAAAACTATCAAGAGCCTGCCTAGCGGGATTCCAGCACCGGTCTTTAAACTGCCACCAGAATTCTGGGCATCACTCTTAACCTCACTCTTCAATTACACCTTCTCGACTGCCATAACCCCTGAGTCCTGAAGGGGTTCCATATTGCTCCCCATTTTTAAAAAAGGAGACCGCCTAAAGCCGTCAAACTATAGGCTCATTGCACTGCTGATCTGGAAGCCAAGGCATACGCCTGCCCACTATTGAAAGATCTGGAGAAGTGGGTTCAATAGAGAAACATAATACTATTGCACCAGACTGGCTTTAGGTTACAGGCATCAACCATGGACAATGTTCTGGTGCTAGGCACCTTTCAGCCCAGGCAACCCTGAAGAACCATCCCCCGCTTTTCTGCTGTTTCGTGGATTATAGTACAGCCTTTGTCAAAGTAGTCAGAAAAAGATTATGGTGGAAGTTAGAAAACTGGGGCATCTATCAAATCTCCTGAAGGCAATAACATCATTATATAAGGACACCTGGGTGTGGGTCAAGCCAAGTGCCCGCACAGTTTCCCCCAAAATAATCATGGAGAATGAGTTGAAGCAAGGATGCATGCTGGCCCCCATCCTCTTCAACTTATGCACAGCGGATTTGAGGGAGGCCCTAAAAGGAGCCAGTGTAGTAGCCCCAAGAATAGAAAGTGTGAGGCTGCCAGTGTTGCAGTATGCAGACAACACAGTCATAATAGACCACACAAAGGTGGGCCTACAAAGAGCCCTAAACGCATAAAACAGTTTTAAAATCATTAATAACCTTATAGTTAACCAAGGAAAAACCAAGGTCAGTATTTTTGGGTCCTACCGTCTGAAAAAGAAAGCACTGTGGTAATTGGGTAATGTGCAAATCAATTTGGTAACTTCATACAACTACCTGGGTGTCTGGTTGACGGAACGGGTCAAGCCAAACAGCAGAGCTCCAAGGCCAGCAAGGTTACACATCTATTAAAACAACTAAGACAGTTTTAAGAGCGATGCTCCTTCCATCAATTAGCTATGGACACCTTGCCTTCCCCGGGATCAACTCAGCCCAAGTTAAGGCATACAAGTCAGTGATATATATACTGAGGACAGCAAGAAAAACAAGGCTAGGACTGGAGTTAGGCCTGGCTAGGCCAGACCTGAACTGCCAGGGGGAGATCATAAAGCTATATTTAAGGATATTAAGGGCACCGGCTAACACCATAAAAAATCATTTGAGATCCATCTTTGAGGGGCCAGGCTCGGCCTGGCACACTAGGATAGGAAACGCAATCAAAGCATGAAGATCGAGGAAGAAAGCATTCTGCGGCTGGATATCCCCTTGAATGCCTGGAAGAGAGCTGTTAAGAAACAAGTGCGCAAAATCTCCTTTGATCTAGACTTTAAATCTCTCCGCCGAAGCTCTGATCTAGATCCGTTGAACAATTCTTATACCGCAGGAAAAGCACAACCCTACCTAAGTGAGGCCCTTACTATACAGGCCCGAAGTAAAATCTTATTCATGAGGCTGACCACGCTTGGGATTGTGGATTTCAATCCTGCATGGGCCCAAAGAGGGGAGTCCATAATCTGTAGACTGTTCACCCACAAGAGGGAATCCTGGTTGCATCTTTTATGCTGCTGTCCCATCCTCAACAACGAACGCCGCCGACTTCTGTGCCCGATCTGTATCAATAACTGTATAAAGTCATGCAGCGAAGCATTAGCCTTGTGTTTGTCAACTACTAACATAATGGATCTAGTGAGACTGACAAAATGTATCCAGCAAATCAGGATAGCCTTAAAAGTCGCCAACGACAGTAGCAAAACCCTGGAGAAGAGCATAGTAAACTCCACGGATGAAAGCTGATGGGATCTCCCAATGATGCACCAATGGCAGTGCCCCTCTCGCATACCTCCCAAGAGAGCATTTCCCCCTGAGAGACACTTAGTGCGCCACAGAGGGCAGTTCAAGAGCTCCGTAATGTAGATCATCTTCAGGGCACAAATGGGTGCTTCAAGAACATGTCCACAAATGCTGGTGAAAGGCCGACTACGTGGGACTCGGAGAGGGGTGTCAAATTTTATCTAGCATAGTTTGAAATCACTTTCTTTAGCTTTCATATACTGATTGTTTTTACTGTAATGATTTTAATTATTTATACAGTTAATAAAGTACTAGTAAACTAAAGATCATGCAAAGTAAAGCACTAAATCTGATGCACTGAAAAGGGATAGAGTATTTTTTTGCAATTTCAGGATTCTTCTGAATAATGCACTACTTAACTTATTGGATTTGATAATGCATTTTTTATAAAGTACTAACACAGAGAGGCTGCAGTAACAAAGCTTGCATGGGGCATTTCTCCCTCCTCCCCTCTACCCCAAATTGTTCTGTAGCTGCCCCTGCAGTCATCAGGAGTGGATGCGGTGGGAACTCTCTGCACACAAGATGATGTGTGCAAAGTGGTTATCCCAAAGTATGTACTTTTCCTTGCTTTCTTATGGCCAGCACAACACCATTTCACTACTATCTTCCAAAACGGCAGACACCTAAACAAATGGTAACAGAAAGATGACTTTTTGCACCAAAGTGCAACAGCCATCTTGGAATAGTATCATTTAGTTTGCCCTTGCATCAAAAAAAGTGAGAACAATGTTAACAGAAAGAGGACTGATAACACGAAAGTGAGTGGCCTTCTTTGAAGATTAATGCAAAAAGAACAATTGATGGACAGAATGCAGAATAATGTCCTACATTCACCCCAGTACAGAGATCTGGGCCTAAATCCATTGTTATTTGCTCACCATGCCATTCCAGTTTGGACCCAGCCATATGCAAATGAGTCTTGACCCTGCTCCCAATGGGAGCAGTCCAGCCCGAACTGACAGGCCAGGTCCTCCCTGGACTAGACACGAGCATCCTAGGACAGGTATTGGGCTTTCAGCCAGGATAGCTTGGCTCCAGTGTCATGGAGAGCACGGGACCCACGTCTGGGCATACCCACTCACGGTGACAAATGCAAAAAGAGCAATTAATGGACAGAATGCAGAACATTGGTATACATTCAACACAGTTCAGAGACCTGGGCCTAAGGCCATCGTTTTTTTGCTCACCATGCCATTCCAGTTTGGACCCAGCCATATGCAAATCAGTCTTTATCTGCACCCAATGGGAACATTCCAGCCAGAACTGCCAGGCCAGGTCCTCCCTGGACTGGAAACAAGCATCCTAGGACCCGTTTCGGGCTTCCAGCCCTCATCAGCCAGGATAGCTTGACTCCAGTGGTATGGAGGGCACGGGACCCACATATGGGCATACCCGCCCCAGAAAATTTGGCAGTTCTGTCTGGACTCTTCCCATGAGGCACAGGGTCAAGACTGATTTGCATATGGCTGGGTCTAAACTGGGGTGGCATGGTGAGCAGAAGAACAATGGTTTTAACCCAGCTCTCTTGACTGTGGGTGAATGTATCATTTATTCAGCATTCTGTACATAATTTGTTTCCGTAGCACTTTTCACCCTAAATGGGATAGGTATGCCCAGACGTGGGTCCTTTGCTCACTGTGCCACTGGATTCAAGCTAGCCTGGCTGATGAAGCGTAATACCCAGAAACCAGTCTGAGGATGCTTGTTTCTGGTTCAGGGAGGACCTGGCTTGGCAGTTTGGTCTGGACTGTTCCCATGAGGTACAGGGTCAAGACTGATTTGCATATGGCTGGGTCCAAACTGGGGTGGCATGGTAAGCAAAATAACAATGAAGTTAACCCATATCTCTTGACTGGGGGTGAATGTATGATTTATTCAAAAGAACAACTATAGAGTACGGAAATTAAACTGGTATTTGTCCTTTTCCCTGAATAATATGTAAAAACAATATGGACAATTCCTTAGCCGGTTAAGGTCATGGTTCTTGACCTGCACCTTGGTAGAGGAACGCAGACAACAAATGGTTGTCTTGGGAAACCCCTCGCCCACCTACCTAGTAGGTAGCATGCTTCATCATCGGGGTCCAGCTGGATTGCCAAGTGCAATCCAGCTGTGCTTCATTGCCTGATTTACAGAGGAGCAGGTTATTTTGTGAAAAGGGAAGTGCTATGTGAAGTGAAAGTAAATGCTAGAAATGTCTCTATGAAATGCCCTTATAAACATTTTTAACAGAAGGGTCCTAGGACAAGAGTAAAAACGTTGTCAGGATATGCACGAGGTAGGAGTATGCCTCAATATCCCTTAAAAAGTGTAGGTCTACTAGTTTCAGCCTTCTACGATATTTATGAGGCTTTCTCCAGGACCAATAAAATTAGTGTGGCCAAAAAGGTTTTGGGGCCACTATAGTGTAATTATCAGCGCACACCCTACGGCATATATATAAATAAACAGCCATTCGGTTTCATGCATGTCTTAAGTAGTTGCATGTCTTAAGTAGTTGCGCTCCTCCATGGTGGGGTCCTGGCTATAAACATGAAATGAAGGCATCATGCATGTGGCATCGTGATTACATGCATGATGGCTATCAGAAAATAACCATGCGTGGCTACAATGTGCCGTGGTAGCACATATTTATATGCGTGTTGTAGTTTTGCTCATGCTACTATTTGTATATTTATGCGTGTTTATCAATATATGTCAACTACTTGCTATCAAATTATCGCATTATGGCACATTAGGTGATCTTTCAAACTTTGTATCCAGTGACTTTGGTTGCGTGTTGTTAAAAAGACAGAGCACATTGAACATGGATCAGTGCACAGACGGGTCAAACTGACAAACACCAAAAATGAAAAAATGGGGGCTTACATTAACTCTGAGTGTGTACGGATTCATGGATCTAGTCACACACTGGAACTTCCTGTTATGGGGACCCTGCGGAGATGAAGAATAGCAGTGAAAAAGAGGGGTGCAGTAAATAATATTACCCGCACCGGGACGCGGGCGCTGTGGCAATGGGCGCATGTACTCACTTTTGTCTTAGGATAGCAACCACTGCAACCTACAGTGTAGACCGGATCCCACCGATGTGGCGTGTGTTGCAGATCGCCATGCTTGTAGTTGCAGTGGGGGGTGTGGTCACGTCCTAGCATGGTAGGTCACGTGGCGCCTTATATATTTGTGAAAGACTAGAGTGCTGAATTCAGAGCATCTTGTTCTTGAAGGGACCGTGTGGTAATGCGCCTGCGCACAAATCATATATGCTTGTAGTTGCCGCGGGGTAAATTTCCTTTTCAGATACACATCGCGCAGGATCTGTAAGTAACAAGATCCCACCACATTCACAGCACACTTTAGAGTGTGTGCTGATACTTACACCATAGTGGCCCCAAAACCTTTTTGGCCACACTCACTTTATTGGTCCTGAAGAAAGCCTTATGAATATCGCAGAAGGCTGAAACTAGTAGACCTACACTTTTTAACCCCTACCCTGCGGGGCTAATACCGCTGCTGTGCTGGGGCAGTGGGGAGCGCGCAGCACCGCGGTGCTCATGACAAGCTCAGCTTGTCATGCAGCATGGTGGCGCTGTGTTCATGACGAGCTGAGCTCGTCATGACCACGCCGTTCCAATGGAATGCCTAGCACAGCAGGGGAATTATGCCCGCGTGGATGCGGTGCAACAGTCATGACGAGCTCAGCTCGTCATGATCACAGCGCGACCGTGCCTCATGATGAGCTCAGCTCGTCATGAGCATGGAACGGGTTAAGGGATATTGAGGCATACTGCTACCTCGTGCATATCCCGACTACTTTTTTACTCTTGTCCTAGAACCCTTTTATTAAAAATGTTTATAACAGCATTTCATAGAGGCATTTTTAGCATTTACTTTTACTTCACTTAGCACTTCCCTTTCCACAAAATAATCTGCTCTGCTGTAAATCTGGCGTTGAAGCACGACTGGATTGCACTCGTCAATCCAGCTGGACCCGGATGATGAAGCATGCCACCTACTAGGTCGGTGGGTGAGGGGTTTCCTAAGACAACCATTTGTTTTCTGCGTTCCTCTACGAAGGTGCAGGTCGATAACCATGACCTTAACCTGTTAAGGACTTGTCAATGTTGTTTTTGTGTATGATTTATTCAGCATTCTGTCCATCATTTGTTTGCGTAGCAGTTCTTTGAAGGTTGACTCTGAGTCTGCTCCCACAACATAAACTGAGAACAGACCGGGTCCTTACAGCCAACTCCAGAGATTGGCTTATCAATTGGTTGGATTCATTGTCACCCATATGCTTTATTCCTATTGAACGGCCTACCTTTCTCTTTGTGAGTTCTGCCCTGCCTAGGGAGGCTAATGTCTTTGCCCTCCTATTGATAGGCGGATCTGTTACCTGGAAGTATATATCCAAGGCATCTGTTGGAAAAGACACAAAACCCTTAGGTAGAAGGGGACCTAACAGAAGGTAATTAGAGAAGTGAAAAGGACAGTGGTACTACCGGCCTCGCTGCTGTTTTTGCTGCTTAGTAACGGCAAAGGTCTGGTCCTTTATCCTAATAGAGGGAAACAACATTGTCTGCCACTAATAAAGAAAGATGTGGGCCACAACAATGCTAATGATCCCACTCTGTCCCCACCCAGAATTAACTCACTTGAATCAAATACCCACCAAACTTATCCCAAAATGGAGCAACAAAATTAAAACACAATATTGTAAATGGCAACCCTGAAATGCTCATATCTGAATCCTATTTCTATTCCTCAAAAGGAACCATTAAGAGCAATCTTATCTTCCACAGGAGACGCACAGAAAAATGGTGAAATACGCTTTCCTCCTTCAAGGCTGTCATCACACAGAGCATCCCCTATGGGCACAAAAAATCATAATATCATCATCCCCCACACACAAAGTGAGAGCTACCACCTCAATTCACAAAAATGGCAACATCCTTGCTCAAGTGGTGGATGATGTTCTGCAAACATTTAACTCACTTTTAGTGAACTAAAAATGCAAGTTGCAGTCCCAGCAAATCCTACTGCTTACCCGCCGCATACTCCGTCTCCTAACCCTTACCTTAAACCGACTAACTCCATCCTAAGAATCACACCAAAGGACAGTCATAGCACTGCAGGCTACACATACTCACAGAGTCCCCAGCTACACCTCTCAACAATCAGCACTCCCAACCCAAGAAACAAATACTCAACAGCAGGAAGTGGGTCAGAGACCAAAACCCACCCCACAGGCAAAGAGCAGGGGATAGAAGCAAAATCTCAGATAGGTTCTGAACATTTTCAAACATTCACACACAACAGTAATGTAATTTGTCAGGGTACAATATAAAAACTCCCTGCTAATTAAATTAATGACAACTTGCATTTTCTGAGGGAAGATGAGATTGGGTAAGGAAAAAGGTCCCCACACTCCTACTCAACCTAGAGAAGACAAACAAATCATTTACTAACAGCACAGATTACGCTGTCAGCAGAAAAGGTATCTGCAACAACTGACTCACAACTCCCCAAGACAACAAACTTCACAGGTCAAAAAGAACAAACAATCAGAGATAAACACTTTGCTAACAAAATATTAAGGCACCAAACCCCACTGGACACAACATCAAATATCCCAATCATCAAGACATCCAACTACATAAACTGGTGATACAACCTTCTACAAGTCAATCACAACACCCTGATCATGAATAACACAATGTCCTCTACTGTAACTCACAAAACAATCACAAACCAGAAATGCATGCTGCATAACTGCAGATAAGCTGCAAAACATGCAACTGATATAGTAGATGTGATCTTAACACATGATCTAGACATTCTATTCCTAACGAAAAACCTGACTCAACCCAATAGCAGCCCCAATTCTATACCATCTCGTTCCTCCAGATGTTGACATTGTACGTCTAGACCACACAGTCAAGCAGGAGGGAGGTATCGCTATAGTCTACAGAAACTCGCTAACCCTAAATTCACTCACCCTAGGAAATACATAATTGTTTGATCTCTTGGGAGCTGAAATCAAGCTGTAACAGAAGCTGCTGGCAAAAACATTCCTATTATACCATCCACCAGGTAATAACACACTCTTCCTGTAGCAACTCATAGAAATGATCTCAAACAATGTTACCTCACTCTCTAATACAATACTATTTAGAGATTTCAACCTGCATTAGAACAACGACAAAGACCATACAGTGGCTGCACTGAGTAACCTGCTCCAGGTCCTCAACATGAAAATGGACCAACCCATAACAAAGGTGTCACATTTGACTTCATCATTGCCAAAACGAGTCAGTAAACTTGGTAGACATCACCCCCAACAGGCTGGTCTGACCACCATCAAATTATTTTTCAATATGCATACAAGAAACTAAAGTCAAGGATCAAACGAGAAGGTAGAAAACGTGGATGAGGGACTACAGCAGCATAATAAGAACAGAAATGGTGGGATTATATCTAACCTCTTTGGAACCTAGGACCAAACATTCGTTCATGAACTGACGCACCTCTACAGCAGCAGTGTGACCAACATAGTTTAGAAGGCTGCTCCATTATGTTTAGAAAGTCAAAAGAAAAAACCCTCAGTACAGTTGTTCAACCAAAACATGAACAAAGGATAAAAGAAATTGAGACCTCTAGAATGACTTTGGAGGACGGACCCAAACATCACCCATCTCAAACAGTTGAGAAGGCCCAGAATTGCATACAAAAAGTTGACCCTGAATGCCAAAACATCAGAGATCAAATCTCAGCTAGACAAAATAAAGAACAGGCCCCAAAAACTTTTTGACAAAGAAAACTTGAAGAACCCACAACTGCAAAGAACTCAACAGACATCTGCATCATCTTCTCCACTTTAAAAATAAAATCCCAACCATAAGGAACTTTTTCACAACCAAGCTAGTACCCAACCTAGATAATCCATGAATCCCACTCTCACAGCACACAGCAAGAACTTTGACCAACAGTCTCCAACTATCCCAGGTAAAACCGGAGCCTTCTGGAGCAGCTTTAGATCTTTACCTGAAGAGGAAATCCAGAGAACAATTCTGTTAATGAAACCTACCACACATTTTGACGATCCTCCTACTGAAAGAGATACACCAAACTGTTACTCTATTATGGATAAAATTCGTTAAAGCATCTCTACAACAAGGATCCTTCCCAGAATGCCTGAAGATGGGTCCGGTATTCCCCTACTAAACGAAAACAGGCACTGACCAGAATGACTTAAACAACTTCCGACTAGTATCCAATCTTCCTTTCCTAGCTTAATTGGTAGGAAAATTCACCCCCATCAGCTGTGCGAACACATCAAGAATATTGAGGTATTGGACAAACACCAATCAGGTTTCAGGCCTGGACACAATTCCAAGGTCACAATTCTTAACATCCTAGAACATGGGTACTCACAAACATTTGACCAGGGGCACCAAGTATGGTTTTTGTTGTACCAAGGGCCGCACTGATTCCAGCAGGGTGGCGCGAGGGGGTCTGGGTAGGTCATGGATAGTGTAATGAGTTTTTTAAAAATGTTAAATAAACAGGCAAGCATTTATTAGCAGGTTAATAAATGCTTGCCCATTTATTTAACATCTTTTTCTAAATTTTAATGCTAGCAAATAAACAGCAGCTGGTGCTGCTCTTCACCAAGGGGGCCACATTTAAAGGTCAAGAGGGATGCAAGAGGCCCCCGGGCCGTACTTTGAGAATCAATGTCCTGGAAGGTATGCAAACATCACTAGACCAAAACAAATCCTGTCTCCTAATACTTCTAGATTTATCAGCTGCATTCGACATGGTAAGCCTCAGATGGCGCAGGGAAAATATTGAATGCAAAATAAACCATTCAGGAAACGTCTTTAACTGGTTCACCTCCTTCTTACGGAACCAACAACACAGTGTCAAAATCACGCCAACCATATCTGATGGAGCAGACAACATCCTCGACTCCTCCCAATCAGGCTTCAGGAAGAACCACAGAACCAAAACCACACCCCTCTCAGCAACAGACGACATCCGTTCCCGCCTTGACAGAGGAGAGACTGCGGCCCTCATTCTCCTAGACCTCTCCGCGGCCTTCAACACTGCCTCTCACCGCACCCTAGCTCGCAGACTCCACGATGTGGGAATCGGGAACAAGGCCCTCGACTGGATCCATCTCTTTCCTCTCCGGCAGAACGCAATGAGTCAGACTCCCTCCATTTCTCTCGGAACCGACTCCAACCACCTGCGGAGTTCCACAAGGATCCTCCATCAGCCCATCCCTGTTCAACATCTACATGGCTATGCTTGCATCCATTGTCAGAGCACACAGACTCAACATCACATCATATGCAGACAACACCCAACTCATCATCTCACTATCGAATGAACCCAACATCACCAAACGCAACTTTTGGGACGAATGGAAGCTGTCGCCAGATTGATGAAGAACAGCTTCCTTCAAATCAACACAGACTAAACTGAGGTACTCATCATGGGCCCACTCCTCAATGCCTGAAACGACAGCTGGTAGCACCCCACCAGCAGAAATAGTCCCTCCTCCACAGACCCCGCACGCAACCTCGGAATCATCCTGGTCTCAGAACTCAAAATAGACAACCTGATCAATGCAATCACCTCCTCCTGCTACCAAACCCTCCGGCTTCTCCGTAAGACCTTCAAGTGGATCCGCCAGAACACAGGAAAACTGTCCCAATCGCCCTCATCAGTAACTGACTGGACTACAGAAATGCACTCTACGCCAGGATCAACAAGAAAATCACCCGCAAAATCCAGAACATCCAGAATGCCTCTGCCAGACTAGTCCTTAACCTACCCACGCCACAGCCACATCAGCCAACACCTACGGACCCTACACTGGATCCCCATCGAGAAGAGAATCATATTCAAGCTTCTCACCCATACACACAAGGTCCTCCACAACACTGGCCCTACCAAAAGTGAACCACCGCCTCGTGTTCCACTCTCCACAGTGTTCTTCCCGCTCTGCCCAGCTATCCCTTGCAAAGGTACCTTGGATCAAGAAAAGCAGAACAGGAGGTTGCTCCTTCTCCCTCCTTGTAGCCAAGGCATGGACTCCCTACCTCTCCACCTTCAACTGACCGCATTGCTCCCTAATTTCCTAAAGGACCCCAAGACCTGGCTCTTCGATGGAACTCAATGAACCTCCAGGATCTGTGGAACACCCCCCCCCCCCTTGCCCTCAGCACCTTGAGACCCATTCTAGGTGAGTAACTTGCACTCTAAAAACCCCTGATGGATTGATTGACAATGACAGGGGAAACTACTTCTGAAACTGTCAACTATTCAGAATTCTCACACCACATGTATGCTGCTAATTCTCAGCTATACATCAAACTCTCCTTTCATGATGATATCAGGAGACTGGATGACACACTGAAAGAAATACAGGAATGGATGGCACACAACCCTCTAAAACTCAACCTGACAACAACTGAATTCATTCTCTTCTCCCTACCCCTTTGATCCCCTCAACCGCAACTCTGGTCTCTTAAACCTCAAATCGCTAAACAACCCAACCATATGCGACTCTCTAAAATCACTAGGCATCACACTAGATTAGAATTGAAACATGCAAGCTCAAATACAAGCTGCAACAAAAAGTGCTAACCTACATCTGCACCTGCTAAGAAAACGAAATACTTCATACTGCTAGGTGACCTCAAAACAGCGGTTCAATCACTAGTGCTGTCAAGAATGTACTATGGGAATAAAAATGTCCCTAATAACAGTGAAATAGAATCACGAGCTAAAACAATCTATTAGACAATGCTGGTGGTCAGGAAGTTATCAATATCAGAGGACGCAACCGATCTACAATATCATAAAGTCAACATCTCAAAAAATAAAATAAAAAATAGAAACAATAATAAAAATCATATGTTTGCATTAAATATTTATTAAATACAATTGTATACAAATATCATGAAAACATTTCCTGACTCGGAAGCTGTATACTGTAGGCAGGGAGGCTGTGACATATTTATCAGGTAGTTATCCAGAGGCCAGCCAAAGCAGACGAATATTACCCAAACGAGGGATTAAAAATATAAGGCACATCAGCCTAATGCAATAATCCAATCACCATTCAGTGGTTGGCATTTACTTCTATTTCATTCGTATCCTGACTACATAGATCAAAAGTGGCAGCGGTGTACATATCAACATCACAAATACCTAATATAACTAGAAAACTGTCCTGAAGAAGGTGCTCCTGTCATACTGAAACGCTGCGTCAACAACTGTTTTCCCATAACGATGTACTTTTAATGAAATATTTTTATGATATTTGTATAAAATTGTATTTAATAAATATTTAATGCAAACGTATGATTTTTATTATTGTTTCTATTTTTATTAATGAGATGTTGAATTTATGATATTGTAGATCGTTAACGTCCTCTGATATTGATAACCTCCTAACCACCCGCATTGTCTAATAGATTGTTTTAGCTCGTGATCTATTTCACTGTTATTAAGGACTTTTTTATTTCTTGTATGCTCCCCTTGTCCCTGATTGGAACATAAGGGGACCTCCCTTCTTTTTTCTACTGGACTATGGGAATGCCACACTCATAAGTGTACCGAAAGCCAGTCTATCCCCAATCAAAGCAACAATCAATTCAGCATTGTTAGAACTGGGGGTCTCTAGTTGGCAGAGGTTGGTACCACTGTCCAAATAGGGACCCTTGCTTCTAGTCAGGGTAAGGAGGAAACACTCTTAAGATAACCTCTGCTCACCCCCTGGGTAGCTTGGCACGAGCAGGCAAGGCTTATTGAAGGCAAGGTGTAAAGTTTTTGTACCAGCACTCACAGTAACACAGTGAAAACACCACACACTGACTCCACAACAATTTAGAAAAATAAAGGTATTTTGATCTAAACTGCACAAGACCAAAACGACAAAAATCCAACATACACAGTTCAAGAATATGGTTTCAAAAGAGTTCTTAAGGTTGCATTAAAGTTGTTCACAGTTGCGTCACGTTTCATCCAACAGTACCTTAAAATGCAACAAAGTTCGAAGTGAAAAGCTGTAGCGATGAAAAGCAAATATGCGTCACTCCTGATACCCTGGGGAGGCGATGCGACAACCCCGCTCGATGTAGCGGGCGTGTTGCGGTGACTCCGGTCTGTACGGGGAGGGATGCGATACCTTGCGTGGATTCCGGGTCACAGGTTTTCGTGGAAGCGGCTCGCAAAAGGGACGATGCGACGATCTTTGGGGCGGCGACAATCTCCGGTGCGGCGACGATGCACGGCTCAGCGGCGATCTACTACTCTCGCAGCCCCTTGATGCCATGGCTCTGTGACGACTCTCGCAGCGACGTGATACAGTCCGCAAGCAAGCGGTGCGACGATCTAACCCAGTGACGGCAGGCTCTGCGACGATACTCGCAGCGATGATACTCTTCCTGCACCGGTCTGGTGCGTCCCACAAACAAAGGATGCGACGGCTCTAGCAGCGGCAACAGGTGCTGCGACGATCTCAGCCATTGTAGTGGTGAGAATTTCCTCGCACTGACGGTGATGCGCTCCGCAAGTGAGCGATGCGATAACTTTGCAGAAAGTTTTTTTAAAGCTTGGTTTCCAGCTTCCCAACACAGGTACAACTTCCAGAGGCTACACACATGGGCCAAGCACTCCAGGAAGGACAGAACTCTCTTCGCAGAGTTCTGGGCAACTGGGGGTGAAGTCCTTTTGTTCCTGGGACTTCTTAACAGGGAGCCAGCTCTTTTCAGGCCCTTGGAGATTCTTTCCAGCAAGGTGACACAGCACAAAGCAAAGTCCTTCCCCTCTCCTTGGCAGCAAAGACACACTAGGTCAGTCCAGCAGAGCCACAGCAGGACAGTATTCCTTCTTCAGTTTCAGCTTTCTCCTTGACAGAGGTTCCTTCTTGATTCCAGGATGATCTAATTTTCTGTAGTCGGGGGTCCTGTACTTATACCCTTAAAAGTCTTTGTTCCCTTTGTGCAGGAGGGCTCTGAGCCCGGTCTGAACCAGTTCTGGGTATTGCTTGAGCACTTTGTTTTCCTATCCTCTCCTTTCCTTTCGTAGAGAGAGGCAGGGTCATCCGTCGCCCAGCAGGAGGTGGAGCCAGCATTGTGGAAGGTAGGCACAGCCCTATTCAGGCCCAGGTGCTACCCCCTCCCACCACTCTAGATGCAGATGGAGCTATTCAGCCCAGGGATGGCCCACTCAGCCTCTGGGAGCCACCCAGCCCCTCTTACTCACAAACCAGACAGTCAATTCTCAAACAGGCCAAGGCATACAGAAAGGTCAGATAAGAGAACAGCAACTTTCTAAGAGTGCTGTGTTCAAATACAGGATTTAAAAACAACCTTTCCTAAAAAATGTGTTATAAAATTCTGAGTTCAGGGATACCAGACTTGTATGTCCTATCTTTCTCCTATGGGAAGATATGCTGGTAGCCACTGTAGCCAACATTCCCCATGATAGCCTATGGGGCAAGATAGCCTTACAATGGTGAAAAACGAAAATGGCTGTAATTCACTACCAGAGCATGTCACCTGCACAAGAATATGCTCTACCTTTCACATACACTGCACCCTGCCCAAGGGGGTACCTTGGGCCTTCCATAGGGGTGACCAATGTGTACAGAAAGAGAAGGGCTAGGCCTGGTCAGTGGGGACACTGACCAGGAGGACATGGCAGTTCACAGACTGTACACAGGCACTGCGGTGGCAGGCCTGAGACACCATTTTAGGGCTACTCATGTGGGTGGCACAATCAGTGCTGCAGGCCCACTAGTAGCATTTGTTATCACCAGCCCTGGCACACTGAGTGCACTTAACTACAGACTTCTTGGTGACACAAATTTGCCAATCGTGGATAACCAATCACAAGAACAATTTACACAGGGAGCACTTGCACCTTCGACACTGATCAGCAGTGGCAAAGTGCCCAAAGCATCTATACCAGCAAAAACGAAATCCCGCACAGAATCAAAAATACAGGAGGTAGAGGCAAAAAGGCTTACGAAACCACACCAAAGATGCAGGTCTAACAAGCAGCAAGACTGTTCACAGACACACGTCACTAAGACAACATTATCCCATCACTAAGAACCCTCAACTTACTCCCAATTGAAGTTAGGGTCCAACTGAAGGTGGCTTGCATAACAAACAAAGTTCTTCACAACTTTTGTTCTCGAAAGATGGCAAAAAGCATCAAGCTGTCAGGAGGTGGAAAGTATTCAAGAAGTGTTAAATCCCTAATACTAGACCAAGGCAGATTTAAAAAAAAAAAAAGGAAAACACACGGACATGCTTTTGCTGGATCTGCTCCAAAGATATGGAACTCCATACCACCCTCAACGAGAGCAATTACCTGTCTTATGAGAATTATTTTTAAACTGTCCTTCACCCATTTTATGCTGTATCCTATTGTTCTATACCTTTGTCTCTGAACTTCCTTATTTATATTGTATCGTATTGTTTTGTATCTTGTTTCGAGAATTCGTTGTACAGAGTATCTTATGTGACAGGTGTTTTAATGTACTGCAACCCTTTACAGCTCTCCCATTGTACAGCGCTTTGATACTATGATGGTCATGTTTTGACTTTATCAAACACAATAAATAAATATAAACTATACTAAATGATGTTTAATGTATTTTAATTCTGCGTTTTTATGGACATTGTTATGACCAAATAAAGACTATTTAACTGAACTAAACTGAAACTAAACGAAACTGGTGATTTAGCCTTTTTTGTATATTGTACTTCAGGCCATATAGGTATTGGATCGACCTTTGAGAATATTAAGATATGTCACACAGCGTGAAACAGGAACATGCTTTCAAAAACCAATGTTCAGACAAGAGCAGAAAAGAATGTAGATAAAAGGGCACATACATAGGAACCAGGCAGTGAGGAGGCATATAAATGAATAATGATACTGCAATAACTTTGACAGTAAAAGGTTTAGGAAGCAATGCATACTTAGGTAGTTGAATAATTTCACAGCTATCATGCAGTTCTATTCACAGCCCAGATGGTTGTCAGATTATGGTGTCACATGATTGACGTGCACAAGGCCAGTTCACAACCTTTTCACTGCATCAGTGTCACAAGACTTTAGAGGGAGAGCAAATTCCTTGTGAATCTGGGTGTTGTTTTACAGAAAGTGAAACAGAAGTGATTTTAGTTTTTTCATTCCTCAACACTAAAAGTTAGACACTGTTGTTTGAAAAAGGTTGTAATATTTTCATCCAGACAAGTAGACATGTGCTAAGAAGCGAAAGAAGAGATTCTGCTTCAGGTCTGAAAGTGTTTGCTATTTCCACAGATAAAATCTCTTAAGATTGAATAAATGACTCGTGGCACAAAATGCATCAAAACTGTCAACCTCAGTTCTTTTAATCTATATGTATTTATATTCCTGATGACAGCCGGTGATAAATTCTCTCTTAAGGTAACATACGTAAACATTTCACACTTTGTAACTACACATGAATTGCATGGCACAGAGGGCCAGATTCACTGTACCACCATTACCTATCCCAGCCAGGACTTTTCACTCGGCACTGTGCAATAACGAGTTCAAGTCTCTAGAATGGGGAGTAACCGCGAAAGACTTGGGATACTGGGTCCTTTTCATTATCTTTATCCCTGTTTCAGGTACTTTTCAGCTTAATTGTATTAACGGTTCTCAGCAGTGGTAATACATAGGTGCTAGGGTGTCAAAGTAGTTCGTGCAATAGTGGCTAAGGATTAGGGAAGTCTATCATGTGGCTTGGGGGAGCGCTCCATGCTCTCCCATGAAGAAGGAAGGGATCGGGCGAGGTCCAGTCTTTACCTGTGCCCAAAGCCCACTTATGTATAGTCTTTTTTATTTTTTATTAAAGTATATATTTTATGCCGGTTAATAATAGTGTGCATATTCATTATTCAAAAATTATGTGCCAGATTCACGAAGGTAAACTTAGATGTTTGGTTTCAACTTAGACCAAACATCTATGTTTACAACTTTGGAAATTCACAAAGGGCATTCGCGAGTTATATCTTTATGTCCACCCGAGTGGGGAAATAAAGATAGTACTCATAAATGCCCTTTGTGATTTCCAAAAGTCATAAACTTCGAAGTTTGGTCTAAGTTTTGACCAAGCATCTAATTGATCTTTGTGAATCGGGCCCAATGTAGGTATATATAACAATAATTAATATATTTATATAAATAATATAAATCTGTTCATTTATTGTATAATGTAAATTACGTGTGTGTTAAATTGATTATGTATTTTGAGTGTGTGTGTGTATAAGTGTGAGTGCGTTTGTGTGTTTCTACACTCCAAATAGAACAGATGAGACATCCACCAGTTTTGGCAGACTTCCCATGTCTGCCAAACCCTAAATAACTCCCTAACTGTAATATTGCTCTCAATATCTGTTTGTGAATGAAAAATGTCAAATAGTTGGTTGTTAATGGCTTGTTTTTCATTCTAAAAAACATATAGGTTTTTTCTATGTTATCCATAAACCCATTTCTCATTTAAAGAAGTAGAGGCACTTCACAATCTGGTATTGCATGCGCTTCCCACACAAGGTAGCTTTTCAAGACATGTTGTTTTGATTTTTATGCTCTGTGCACCTGTTCATTATGCTTTTGTATATTATGATCATATCTGGATCCGTTTGGAATCTATATGATAGACCTAATTCAGTACAAATTACATTCTATTAATAAAGGATCATGGAAAAATATTTTTTTTTAAATGAGGAGGCAAGACGATTCATTAATTTAGAGAAACTGAACCATGCATTCATATAGAAAGTGTTTAGTTTCTCCAAAGAAATTGGAACAAATTGTCTACCGGTCCCAAAGAAATTGAGGGCCTAATTTTGATCTTGGTGGATTGGATACTCCCTCACAAATGTGACGGATATCCTGTCCGCCGTATTACAAGTGCATTATATCCTATGACATTTGTAGTACAGTGGACGGGATATCTGTCATGTTTGTGATGAAGTACCCCATCCGCCAAGATGTAAATCAAGCCCTGAGTCAGTACATTGTCAAGTCTGAAATATGGTGTAGGCTTACTTGCAGCACAACAATGTGTTATATGTTATTATCTCTAGAAAAAACATTCGTATTTATTGTGTTGACTAACCCTGGGCTGGGTACTTCGCTATGCCCACAGAGTGGGCGTAGTGTTGCCTACTTCGCCCTTTGCGAAGTAGGCGTAGCAGGCAACAATACGCCCACTCCGTGGGCGTAGCGAAGTTGCCCGCCACCCGCCTCCCTCCCGCCCTCCCTAAATACTTAAATTACCTTTTAAAAATGAATAAAAACCACTTACCTTGTCTGCTGCGTCCCCGGGGCTCCCTCTTGTAATCGCGCCGCCGTCTCGGATACTAATGCGCATGCGCAGCCGCCCGCCCATGCGCATTTCTCACGAGAAATGCGCATGCGCGGGTGGCCGCCCATGCGCATTAGTATCCAAGACGGTAGCGCGATTACGAGAGGGAGCCCCGGGGGACGCAGTGTACAAGGTAAGTGGTTTTTATTCATTTTTAAAAGGTAATTAAGTATTTAGGGAGGGCGGGAGCAAGGCGGGTGGCGCGTAGTGGGGCTACGCGAAGTGAGTAGGTGGGCGTAGTTTCTCGCCCACTTCACGTAGCTTCGTGTAGCCCCACTACGCCTACTACGCCCACCCTTAGTGTTGACCCATAGACCTGTATTAAGTGTTTGCCAATACTCAATATTCGATTTAGTGGATGCTACCAATGTTTCCATGTTCCAATGTTGAATAGATGTAACTGCTAAACAGATACGCAATGCAAGATTGGTAAGCTGTTTTGACTTTTAGTGTATTGACCATTTTGACCATCATTATCTGTTCAGCGTTTTGGATAAATAGGGGTAGATTTACAAGGCCCCTGCGCCATCAGTACATCAATTTTTGTGACGTACTGGTGGCGCATTTCACTTCTCCATATTTACAAGGAGAGGAAAAGCCACCCTGCTTGACTTTTCATCTCCTTGTAAATATGGCTCCTTCACACGCAGCACTTTGCGTGGAAGGGGCGTTCCATGGGTGTTTCTTTGGATGTTCCCATGCAACACCATGGAACGAGACACATTTCCGGATTTACGAGCAATCGTAAATCTGGAAATGCGTGTCAATGTTACGCCTCCCCAGGGGAGGCATAGCGAGGCGCAACAAGGAGAAATGTTTCCATTTCTCCTTGTTTTTTCCTCTTTCAAAGCATGCTGCATTCTACAGCACGCATTGAAAGAGGAAAATGCAGGTAGTCATTGTTTTTGTGCAGGAAGGTGCCCCTTCCTGCACAAAAACAATCTCCCCATGACGCAGGCATCATTGCACCATGGTGCAAGGGTGCCTGTGCATGGCTACAGTTTGTGCACCAGGGCATGGGAGAGCACAGGAATGCAACCAACATATTATTGAAATACGTTGCATTCCTGTGCTTCGGAAGTGCTGCAGCGTGGTGCAGCCAGAGGGCTTGCGTTGACGCGCTGAGGCACTTCCTTGTACATCTGGCCCATGGTGCCTTATAAATCTGTGCCAATTTTTTATGTAGTCAGAAAATGAACAAAATATCTTAACAAATTTGAGTGATTCAGGAATAGATTAAGTTTTTAGAACAGTATATAAGTAAGATATCTGTAAAAAGTATGCAATTACATTTCCTATAACCAACACTTGAACATGAGTTAATGTTCCTTACCCTGCTGGCATTTTCGAACTTTTTTAAAGACATGTTAACAAGAAGAGTCAATACAAGACATCCCTATTAAATTCATTATGTAGGGGAGCCACTTATTATAACAAACTGTTCAAGGCACACTATGCTTTACTACCAATATACTTTGCTTTCACTTAATTAAACATATTTATTCCAAATCTCATTTCATTTAGCATCACAAATACATGTAATCACACTAAATGGTTACTTTTATCACACTTATTATTTATAGTGTGCCAAACAATAGAATGTTATTGACAAATAGTATTTTAGTAAAGGGAACCAGGTCTTGAACCTTTCTTCTATTACTACAGCCAGAATGACATTTGGAACAGTAGCTTAGCCTTATATCGGCCAAGTAATGTTTGTTATTACTTTGTTTTGTTTTTAAGTCCAGATGTTTCTTGGAAGATTACATTACAGTATGTTAGTGAATATGTTACATTGGCACCATTCTGATTTTTTGGGGTTAAGGAATGAATGTTATATATAAAGTTTGCATGAGTACTCGAAATAATACTTTGTTTGTATTGTCATCTATTTGTTATGCTAGGTTATGTGTATTTGTAAAGTGCATTACCTTCAAGCGTATCCTGGTGTTGGACAGGTGTGTGTGCCCAGCCCTGCCTATGGTAAGTTAGCTAATTGAAAGCCAAGAAGAGAGGAGGAGGCTTTGCTGTGGAGTGGGAGGTCATTCCACACTTTAGGAGCGATGTAAGAGAATTCTCGTCCTCCTCATATGGTTCTGTGTATGCGTGGTATGTGTGCGAATAGGAGTCCTGTGGAGCAGAGGTGTGTGGGTGGTTGGTGGAAGGAAGGAAATGACTATTCAGGCAGGTGAGGCCTGAATTGTGTAGTGCCTTGATTTTGCTACAATGATAAAGTCAGATCATCCTATCTGTGGTGCAAATAAGAACTTGCAGAAACATTTAAAGAAGATTTCCTGAGCTTACCAGGCACTGGTTTAAAGTGGCAAATGTGGCATGTTCATAGTGAATATAGCCAGGGCTAGTAGATGGTGCAGCTGCATTCTGGAGTGGACCAACTGAGGTACTGTATTCTTGAGCATCAATTGCTTACACAAGGAAGTCTTCCCTGTGACATATCAACAAATGCTGGAGTGCTCTCCGGCATATCTAGTGGCTCTGCTGTAATATTTCTGTGTCCAATCAGTGTCCAGGTAAATGTCCTTGCACTTGTGTGTGTGAAAGAGAAAGCGAGAGAGAGCGAGAGACAGGTAATAAGTGAAGCTGATTGTCAGTGTGGGAGTGAGTAAGAGAAAGACCAACTGACAGTGAGTGGCATTGGAGGAGTGGGAGTTAATGAGTAACAATGAGTGTGAGAGAATGTTATGGACTGTGAGGGAATAGGAGTGAGAATAATTGTGCGTGGAGGGGGAGTCAGTGAGAGTGAGAGATTGTAACTGTGAGTGAGAATAAGTGAGAACTAGTGAGACAGAGTGATTGAGGATAAATGAGAATGAGTGAGAGTAAAAGTGAATGCAAGTGAATGTGAGTATGGGTGAGCAAAATTAGGATTCAGAGTGAGTGGGAGTGAGGTCAAATGAACGAGTATTTAAGCCAGTACATAGTTAACATTTAATAGATCGTGTGTATCAATTAATACTTTTGGACACAACAACTGGTAATTTTTTTCACTCCCTAAAATTCACCAGTTAATTTCTTGTTGTGGAATAGTTTTCGGAGAGCAACTGAATTTTGATAGTTTGCGGTAGAAATAATGTAGGTTCCCTGTGCTGTTCTTTTACACTATATCCTCTTCAGGTGAACACACAGCTTTTCGTGTGATACAAAGAGAAACGAGTAATGTTTCATTGGCATATCTTGTCAGCACCCTAATATATGTACTATCTAAAAACAATTTGTGTTATGAAATTTTATTAATCATTCATGGAACTTTACTGATGTATTTATTTGTAATGTCATCAGAATTCATCACTTCCTTGGAAGAAGCAGGGTCAAAGGTCACTTTGGGTGCCATCATGACCGTGAAATGGCGTGTGATGTCACTTCTTCTAACCACAGCCTTTTGGCGAATCAACGTCCATAAAAGTTCTCCTCCTTTTGCATGAGCCCATGCTCTGAAACTCACACATGCGTGAGAATTACTGACACCTAAAATTACACCCTATGTGTGAGGAAATCTGTTAGTGAGTGAAAATTCACGTTTGATGAATGAATCACACATTTAAATTTACACTTCGAAACAAAGCATTTTGTGCACGCAGTGGGCAAATAGCTTTGTGTGCTGAGCCCTTTGTTATGACATTTTTTCGAGCTTTGTAAAAAGTATTTTTCAACCATTGGGTCAAAAGACTGAGAATAAAAACCATCTGCTAAGTCACACTTCTGTACAGAACTGAAAATTCCAAAGGGAATAGCTCAAACTTCAATTCGAAAAGGCTATTTTAAGAATTTCTGTGAGAACAAATTGAATCCGCAGATACTGTGCTCCAAGTCTGATTGTCATCTCCCTGGGGGAAAATCTTCCCCTTCGAGGCAAAAGGCAAGTCGGGGGCCTCACTGCACATTAGTTCACACAGCTCTACACAACACATTAATGCAGATAACAAAAACATACATAGAACTTGGCAGGGACGTAATTTAATGAGTATAAATGTAGGTTATTCATCAACCCCCCTGTCTATTTAACATTTTATTTTGTTTCTGAGCAGACAGTAACCGACTTTTTGGCATCAGGAGTTCAAAGTATTTGAGTCTATATTAAAATCGTTATTTTACTCAGCTTCTATTAAAAAATAAACGTAATCTACTGATACTAAGGGCTAAACTAAGCGTCTATTGCGTTTGCTAATTATCCTTACACAGACAAGGGGCAATCAATTTTTTCTGTAACAAAGTCACGTTTTGTAATTGCTACTGGATTATTTTTGTGGAATAAGATTGTAATGTTGAGATATATTTTGTTTAGGTTAATATGATTATGAATGGAAACATTGAGATGCTGACGGAAGAAGCAATACGTGATTTTTGTTTTATTTACTACTCAGTTTATTTATTCATTTATCGTGTATTTAGGAACAGTAACAGTTCGATAACAAACATTTATAGAGCAAGAATGATGGCACCTAGATTATCTGAGAGTCGAATCTTTCACAATAAGTGTTGCAGAAATAGCAGTTGATGTATGGAATATTTATGCCAGTTGAAGTCATGTTAATGGTGAAATCAGACACATAACTGGTAATTTTAGTTCTCTTGCTGAAGGAAGCTTCAGGCATGAAAATCACGTTTTCACAGAGACAGGGGCAGCAGTCGCCTGTCATCTTTCGAGCTCCGGTAGATGTCATTTTAGTAGTGTTGTAAACTTTTTGTAGATGGGATTCTTGGGTCAAAGTACCAATGGAGGGGGCCTAGAATGTGAAAGGACTGGAATTTAGAGACTGGTGACACCAGATGGTTATGGTTTGCGTAGTTTAGGTTGTGAATTAGGAGGAGTATATCAATATTGGATGTCAGATAGGTCATTAGGGGCCAGTCAGTCATTTACTGTTTTGAAAACAGTGTCAGTAATTTACATATGTCCTGGTTTGGAACGGTGAAATAACCAATTAAATGACGACCTGTTGAGATGGGAGTATGCCTAAGTACATTTTACTGAGTTCTTGTATGAAAGTTTACGAATTTGCAGTGCAAAGTAGCCTATTGTATACTATTGCGTAGCCCTTTTTTCTGAGTGTTAATGAGACGAGGAGAGTGTATGGTATAGAATTAGTCAGTGTATTGTGATTATATTCACAAGTTGAGAACGTTCTTTGGTCGATATGCTGGTTATGAAAGATACAGTATTCAGCCAAGGGGATGAGCATCAATACATCAGCGGGAACATGCATATAGTCGGTCAGGGAAAACGGGTGATGAGGACTGGGAGTAAAGGGCCTCAGTTTTTGATGAGTTCAGCATGAGTGACCGTAATCTCATCCAGTGCTGGATGTCAGTGAGGGAGTTGATTTTATGTTCCAGTTTGTAGGAGAGAGATTAAAGGTTTGTATCGGCCTAGTCCCCTTACATCACCCAGAAAAGCTCCAAAACCCCAAAAATATGATCCACAACATTTGAACAGAACACGTCGGTAGTGCATGAATCTGGAACAGGATCCAGTTGAAAGAACAGGACATTTTTCATATGTGTACATATGTGCACATACAACACAAAGGACATCCTAGTGCAGCTCTTTCCTAAGCCAAATGGCACATGGTAGAGGGAATGGTAAACACGGCAGTATTATTGCACAATCAAGGTCTATATGCCCCTCTGCTACTCTCACCATTAATATCTTGCCAGCCCACATAACAACAGTAGAACATGTTTAGCACCATTCATCAGACATGCAAACTGTGCCTGCTCCTAGCAGGCATGGCAAGCAAGAAATATGCATTACTTCTTACAGAGTGATGTGAAAAATAAGGACAAATTGGTACCGGTCCGCCATCAATCCGAGATCACTACTTTGCGGTATTTATTAACAAAACTACATCATGGTCTTATTCCAATTCGAATTCATGCTGCACAGCAACCAAAAGTGCTATGCTGTAGAGTGCATGGGGAAACCACAGAGCAGCCCCATATCTACTAAGATTGTCCGACTGCCGCTCTCATCTCATGCTATGGCACTCTGCCAAGGCTGTTTTGCATGATGTAGAGCCTAGCACCATGGTGCAGATGTGAGTGTGAACTGTATGATCTAGGGTTCGTACTGGAACTATGCACTTTCAGAACAAATTCCTATGCCAAGACAACCTCTGAAGGATCTTATGTGTTGGAAGTATGCTGAATACTGCTGCACCCACCTAATGCATCTGTGTTTCTTTTAGAAATAAGCACATTTTCTCCTCCTTATGCCTGCTTCCACTCGGTATTAGTTGTCCATGAAAAGCACAATTGTCCTTAGTAAATAGGAGTTTGCATCAAAACATAGCGTTGTTTGAGCTGATCCACCTTAGTACTACCCCAGTTCTGCCACCTTAATGCAAAGTGATGCAAAGCAACGCAAAGCAGCATAAGGCTGGTCTTTCATTGAAAAAAAGGGTAACTGTACAGAGAAAAACACCTTTGCATTGGATAGCAAATACGATGCACCACCTTGTGTAAATTTGTACTTATGCAAGCATATTAAAACTGGGACTTGGACTTCAAAGTCCTGACTACTTGATTTGATTAAGCTGAAGGTCATGGCCAGGGCAGTTTTAGCGTTGGTGGCGCCTGGTTCAACAAGGTTTTTTGGCACCCCCTCCCCATGACCTCCACCTCGGATTTCTTCACTACCACCCAGCAAACGTCCACCTCATCTCTCAAAAGCCATCTCTCACATTCATTTCATTTGTCTTAAAGTGCTAGTAAAGGCTGGTTTTACTAATCATTTGAATCACTTTGCCGTACCTGCCGTACCTGCTGCCTGAAAAACTGTGCCAGACCCCGTGTTTCTGCCAGGAACCGCCCGCCAGTCTCCCGCCGCCCGGCCCCTCGTTATTTCATCAAGAGCGGGGGCCGCCGAGCGGAGACAGGCGAGGGGCAAACCGCAACATCCATAAGCCCTTGCGGTGTCCTGCGTCACCGGGGAGCGCCAGGAGGCGCTGAAAACCAGCATCACCGCCACTGAGCGGGGGAACTCCTTCATTTAAATCACTTTGCCGTACCTGCCATACCTGCTGCCTGAAAAACTGTGCCTATTCTCTGCCAGACCCCGTGTTTCTGCCAGGACCCGCCCGCCAGTCTCCCGCCGCCCGGCCGCTCATTATTTCATCAAGAGCGGGGGCCGCCGAGCGGAGACAGGCGAGGGGCAAACCACAACATCCATAAGCCCTTGCGGTGTCCTGCGTCACCGGGGAGTGCCAGGAGGCACTGAAAACCAGCATCAGCGCCACTGAGCAGGGGAACTCCTTCATTTGAATCACTTTGCCATACCTGCCGTACCTGCTGCCTGAAAAACTGTGCCTATTCTCTGCCAGACCCCGTGTTTCTGCCAGGACCCGCCCGCCAGTCTCCCGCCGCCCAGCCGCTCATTATTTCATCAAGAGCGGGGGCCGCCGAGCGGAGACAGGCGAGGGGCAAACCACAACATCCATAAGCCCTTGCGGTGTCCTGCGTCACCGGGGAGCGCCAGGAGGTGCTGAAAACCAGCATCAGCGCCACTGAGCGGGGGAACTCCTTCATTTGAATCACTTTGCCGTACCTGCCGTACCTGCTGCCTGAAAAACTGTGCCTATTCTCTGCCAGACCCCATGTTTCTGCCAGGACCTGCCCGCCAGTCTCCCGCCGCCCGGCCGCTCGTTATTTCATCAAGAGCGGGGGCCGCCCAGCGGAGACAGGCGAGGGGCAAACCACAACATCCATAAGCCCTTGCAGTGTCCTGCGTCACAGGGGAGCGCCAGGAGGCGCTGAAAACCAGCATCAGCGCCACTGAGCGGGGGAACTCCTTCATTTGAATCACTTTGCCGTACCTGCCGTACCTGCTGCCTGAAAAACTGTGCCTATTCTCTGCCAGACCCCGTGTTTCTGCCAGGACCCGCCCGCCAGTCTCCCGCCGCCCGGCCGCTCGTTATTTTATCAAGAGTGGGGGCCGCCGAGCGGAGACAGGCGAGGGGCAAACCACAACATCCATAAGCCCTTGCGGTGTCCTGCGTCACCGGGGAGCGCCAGGAGGCACTGAAAACCAGCATCAGCGCCACTGAGCGGGGGAGCTCCTTCATTTGAATCACTTTGCCGTACCTGCTGCCTGAAAAACTGTGCCTATTCTCTACCAGACCCCGTGTTTCTGCCAGGACCCGCCCGCCAGTCTCCCGCCGCCCGGCCGCTCGTTATTTCATCAAGAGCGGGGGCCGCCGAGCGGAGACAGGTGAGGGGCAAACCACAACATCCATAAGCCCTTGCGGTGTCCTGCGTCACCGGGGAGTGCCAGGAGGCGCTGAAAACCAGCAACAGCCCCGCCTCGCGGGAAGCCGGGCGAAGCCCGGGCCAAGGGCGGGCCCGTTTTTACCGCGTTCTAGACTGTTCCAGGCTGGGCTGGGCCACTCCTCTTGGCTTCTGCATCCGGTAAGGTTCTTCTTGTTTAACAGGCAATATCACTTGCTCCACTTTTTGTTGCCTCAGCAAGAAGACTTACTATTCTACATAGTAGATCGTCAGGTCAACGTATCATGACCCGGGGGAGCAGAAGCAAGACGGCCATGGCTAATGCTTTGGTTACTGGCCCAATCGACCAATTCATTTCAAGAACTAACGAAACAATTAATTTAAGTATATCCTTGCTTGAGCGAAGGGTATCACAAGACCTCGCAATAGCTAGAAGGTCATCTCTGGGCCCTCTAGCTCTAGCCCAGACTCCGTCAAAACCATCCTCAGATACCTTAATGCCAATACCACCATTACAACCTCATTCAAATGTTTTGGCAGATGTCCACTCAATACCTAAATCAATTGATCTTTCTGTTTCGAATCTTACTTCTGATGCTGAAACCACAGGCGATCTGGAAAACACTCCAGACCTTCAGCTACTGCAATCTCAGGATCCGGGCACCCAAATACAGCATATAGGGGTAAAAGAGGGTGCAGTTCCTAGGCAAGGAAAAAACAAGAACTCAATAAACCCAAAAATGCCCAAGGCTGTTACAACCAGCGACGGCTCGTGGAGGGAGTTACGGTGGGGCAGGAGGGTGGGGAGGGGGAGGGACAGGGCGGAGGTTGCTAAAAACCGGCATATGGATAATTGCAGGTAAGTAAACAATTTAATTAATAAAACGAATTTCGTAGCTCGCACTGCATTGCATTTTGCGATGCAAGGCGCACTACGAAATTCGTTTTATTAATTAAATTGTTTACTTACCTGCAATTATCCATATGCCGGTTTTTAGCAACCTCCGCCCTGCCCCTCCCCCTCCCCACCCTCCTGCCCCACCGTAACTCCCTCCACCAGCCGTCGCTGGTTACAACCCATAAAGACAGACCAAATCACCGAAAATCATGTGAACTTTTAAATGATCCAAACATTCAACTTATCTTTTTAATAGATTCATCAGCCAATTTACTTATCCCGTCCACTGTCGGGAAGACTTGTATCCTATGTAGTGAAAATACCCAACTCTTGGCAAGTTTTAGGGAAATCCTTAAGCATCACCTTCAACCCCTTGAACGCAGCATAATGACTATTGAAAAACAGCTAGCAAAATTGACTCAAAAACCACCTACTCTCACCAGTGTGAGCCAACCAACCATAGGGAGTACCAAGGATACCTCTTCATCTGTAGGTACTCAAGGGATTCATAAACCTTGTGAAACCAATTCCTTAAAAGCAATAAAACCCCAAACAACACAACCCATCCCCAAGAAACCACAAACCCCCGCTCCTCCAATTTCTAGAAGTGGGACGGAGGATAAGACCACTACTTTTACTCAGCCTGCACCCCCTCAACTCTGTCCAACCCAGCCTTCCCCCGAAAAGGGTCCTATCCACTTGCCAATACAGACACCAATTCCACCCTTAGTACCTCGGCACCCCTTGTTAAATGCACCAGGCGATGGGAGAAAGGGGCTTAGGCCAAGACGTCCGATCCATCTTCCACGAGAAGCATCCCCTTACACCGTAATCCTTACGGGAGTCCCTGAGTTACCGGAATTTGCAAAGGAACCATCTTGGTCCCTCCAAAACAAGGTTCTACAGTGGCTAAATATCAACAGACCAACCCAATCTGCATACACCAGCAGAATTTCCACTGTTCGCAGAGTCCCGTGGGTAGGGTCACAACTTAAAACCATCCAGGGTGACTGTATTATAGTCAACTGCGAAGATCCAGCCACAGTGGACTTTATCTGTTCATGGCCAGAACTGGCTAAGAGCGGAGGGATAGACGCCTACCGTCTTTCCTTTTTTTACCCCCCGACATACAATAATCAATATTTGATGGCCCAAAACTGGGAACAACCTCTAGAGAGGACTTGGGAACAACCCCTAGCGAGGACCAGGAACTACGAGGAACCTTGGTTTACTCATAGAAACATTAGCAGGGAGTGGGAACCTCGGTCCTGGCTCCCAATTAGAGAACAGGCCCCTATGGCGGGATGGCATGGAATACCAACCAGAAACAGGTACGACTGCCTGGAAATGGTAGACTGACCGTTAGCCAGTCCACATAGTAATAAACAGGCCCAGAGGACCCCCAGACCAACTGAGATATTAAAGAGAACTCTTGAGACTTCTCCTGTAAATGTTAACCCCATACTCACTCTAGCCACCTGTGTTCAAACCCCTTCATTTTTACCTTCCTCTCATGTCCTTACAGGAACTGTAGCAGAGGAACTTATAATTCCCTCCGACCTGCCAGCCTCCCCGACAGCAGGTCTAAATTCTTCCATTCAAATTTTAGTACAGACTAGCACTTTCCAAACAATAGATATAGATAATGCTATCAAAACAATACCGCATGATCAAATTTGTAACTCCACCACATTAAAGGAGAAGACACTATCTGTCCTATTTTGGAACATTGCAGGTCTTCGTTCCTAAACCAACTCGCAAACATGGGTGGATACAATAACCGAGAACCACATAGTATGTTTTCAGGAGACCTGGTCAACCGTTCCTGTCCACCTGGTGGGCTATAAAACCTTTACCATCTTAGCCACGCAGGGCATGTTCGGAAGACCTAAGGGAGGGCTAGCGGTCTATGTAAAAAACACTCTTCTTTCCACAACAACCACAAGCTTAAAGGATGAATCTTGTTACCAAATCCTAAGAATCCATCTCAAAAACAGTTTTGTCTACCTTCTGGTCAATTTATATAATAATCTTCTACCATCAGATTGTCTGTGGATGGTACAAGAAATCACCACCTTCCTAAAGCTACAGTTGAACAAATCAACCTCTCACAAATCAACCTCTCACACTGTCTACATCATCTGGGGAGGTGACTTCAATATTCCAATATGCCCTAATTTTAGAAGTGGAAACTGTGGATTGCTTGATGAGACTGATAGCCCTCTGGCCCATTTTGTTCACTCTATAAACGGGAAACTTCTTAATGAGAGCCTTTTTTCCCTAGAGCTAGAGTATGCAAACCAGCTAGTCTATCCACAACTTGACTTTTCCCCAACATTCCACGGTAGGGGTCTATCAAGCACAATTGATTTCATTCTCTGCTCACAGAGTCTGAGGGGCCAACTGCAAACATTTTCCACGGGCACAGACATCAGTAGCGACCATTTTTCGAATAGAATTCTAATACAGCCAAAGGTCGCTTCATTACATACAAACGCCAAAAGCCTTTTAACACAAGAATCCCTTAAAATGGACAAAGTGAACGGATTCTCAGTAAAGTGGGCCAAAATAGACCCCGATGCAGTGACAGAACAAGTTCTCAAAAAAGCCTACGTTTCTGTAATTGATTGTCTAAATCCAAACTCTTCGCCCCAAATAGTGTTGAATAGCTTTGACAGGATCCTAAGAACAATAAAAGAGGAATTAACTCGCACCAACCAACGTAAACCATCGGCCGAGGGCTGGTTTAACCCTGGGTGCCGTAAAGCACTTTCAAACCTTAAGGCAGCTCTCCGGACAACCCCGAGAAACCTTTCCGAGATAGCCAAGTTAAGAAAACACTACAAGGACGAAAGGTCAAAATGCACCAAAGAAATTAAGACAAGTCTGTGGCCACAACTACATGTTAGCTGCCGATCAAGGGATAGTGGCCACTTCTGGCAAGTCGTAAAATCCCCCTTTTTTATCAGACTCATCATCTGTTCAACATCTTGACGTAGTAGTAACAGCAGAAGAATGGGTCGCTCATTTTTCGAGAATCTTTGCTGGTTCTCAAATAAATCCAAAAGAGGGGGACTCCATTCCAGCACCCTCACAAGATTCAAAGACCTTTCCATTAAACATTCGTTTCAATCACGGTGAAGTGGTCAGAGCCCTAAAGGCGTCCAAATCAGGTAAGGCCCCTGGTCCGGACGGGGTGCTGGTGGACATTTTTACTCACAATATCGAGCTCTGGTCTCCACTTCTTACTCAGGTCTTGGCCGCAATAACATCATCAGGCCTCATTGAATCATAGTCTTCATCCATTCTTCTCCCCATTTTCAAAAAGGGCGACCGGAATGACCCGGTCTGTTACAGACCCATCTTCCTCCTGGACTCCATTGGAAAGGTAGCAGGCCGAATACTATTGGTTCGTCTTCAAGAGTGGGCATCATCTAAGAAAATCATGACTGACCTCCAATTTGGGTTCCAGGTGGGTCTTGGGACTGTGAAGCAGACCCTGAACCTTGTTCTCTTGACCGGAAAGTATGTGAGCGCCAAAAAGGGCCTTCTATTCGTTGGCTACGTTGACCTTAGTGCAGCGTTTGACTGTGTACAACACTCAAATCTCTGGGCTGTGCTTGAGGAAATGGGAGTTGATCCAGCTCTTATTGCATTCCTGCGGGAACTATATTCGAACGCAACGGCTCGAGTAAGGTTTGGGACCAACGGAGAACTCACCTCCCACTTTCAAATTAGACAGGGGGTCAGGCAGGGCTGTGTACTGGCTCCGTTCCTGTTTAACTTGTATACCAACGGTTTGGAGGCAGCACTGTTAGAAGGGAGCCAGGACCTTCCACAAATCAATCATCGTCCCATACCAACACTTTTATATTCGGACGATTCTGTCATTTTCGCCAGGACACTGACCCAACTCCAAGTACAACTTAATAAGTACTGTTCCTACATGGGCTCTTTGGGCCTTAAAGACAACATCAAAAAGACATTTAGGCCGAAAATTAAAGAACCCCAAACCCATATTTGTTAACAAAACTAAGTTGGAACGAACTGGTGTTTATCCCTACCTCGGTATCCTGGCGGACGATTCCTTGTGCTGGCGGCAGTCCGTGGCAAGCAAACAACTGCTTTTCCAGAGAACCACATCAGCCCTAGTTTCCTTTTCAAGGAAACTGGGAAAACCAGCTCCTCCGGAACTACTTAAAATATACTACGCTAAGTGCCACAGTGTGGAAACGTATGGTGCAGGTGTTTGGAGCTACGGTCCAATTAACCCACTACAAATAGTTGAAAATGGGTTTGTTAAATATTTGCTGGCTTTACCAACTAGTGCCCCAACCTATGCCTCATTAGCAGAACTAGGTATGGATTTTATTACGGAAACCATTCGATACCAACCTATGCTTCTCTGGCATCGTATATGGTCCAAGGAGGAATGCCACCTAACACGCTCTTTGATTTTGGATTGCACTGCCCTTGACAACTGGGAAAAAATCCCCTGGCTAGTATACATAAGAAACTTTAGCCGGGATTTGGACCGCAGCAATTTTTTTCTGGACCCTCCTAGCATGGGTGACATCTCAAGGAAAGAACTCAAAAAGCTGTGTCTGAGCCATCTCAGAGCTCTTCGATGCTCAACAGAACTGGCAAAACCTACAAACTCTCAAATTACTGCTGTCCAGACTCATCTGGGCATACAACCATATCTGACTTTTTATTTAAACAATTATGAAAAGTACCTCCTCACGAGGTTTCGTTTTAATTTCTTTTTCAGGCTGGTTACTTTTCCAAACATTCAAGATTGGTCCCCCACACTTATTCCCTGTCCCTGTGATGATTCCTCAGCCCAATCAACAATGCATATTTTATTCTTCTGCAAATGTTATTCTTTTCCTAGAAAGGTTTGGATTTTGCCTCTTCTGAGACTAATAGGCATCAGATCATGTCACCCTGCATATTTGTCCCTGCAATCCCTGGAGTCAAGTTTCATTGCAAAGCTTATAGCTAACTTTTTAAAAACTTGCATTAAATATTGACGTAACCAGGAGTAATTAACAAGTTAATCGACATGTTTTTAGCAAATGTTAATGTTTTCTTTTTCTTTTTGGTTTTTTATACCTTGTATATATTATGATTGATTTACTCTGAAAACGTTTTTTTTATCAATGTATACATTTTTAACCGTTCTTGTACTTTTTATGGTTGTAAAAACTATTGGCAATCGAATAAAAGTTTATGAAATGAAACGAAACTAATCCACGCAGCTATCCACATAAAATGCTAATCTGTTCTTTGCAGCAGGCATATTAACCTTCTGTGCTACTTTATTGCTAGTAAAAACTGCCACTAGACAAAACTCAATTTTTCTCTAGCAGGAATAATTAATCACAGGAATTATATTGACATTTTTATCACTGCCTGAAAGCTGGACACACATGGAACTCTGCAGCAGGTGCCTTTAAATTGTAAGTTATTACTCAATTCAGCGCCCTCCCCTCCCCCCCCCGTTAGTGCCCCCCTTCATGCCAGTGCCCAGTGTGACCACACCATTCCCACTGCCCTTAACCCGTCCCTGACTTTACAGACTCAGGTCTGCCAATAACATGTTCGTCTCAGGGACATAGTTATGAAACAAATTTGTAGGAAACCAGATTATTAAACTATGATGAGAGACTGCAGCTGTGATATGAGCCACAAAGTCATGGCAACCTAATAACTACTACGTCAACAGGTTTGGTGATTAATTCTAAATTTATCCTAGGCAGCTTAGAACAAGCACGAAGGCTTTCAGAAAGGGTAATAAGTTATAAGTTATCTTTTTTGAGCCATGCTAATGCAGTAGTTTCCTCATCCTTTTACACTCTGAGGATGGTTAAGAAACTACTACCTTTTCTTACTTCTAGTGCAGGCAAAACCCTTATGTTTAAGTTAGTACTCTCTAAAATTGATTATTGCAACGGTCTGTTACTAAACATCCAAGAACAAGTTCTTAACAAAATGCAATTAATTCAAAATGCGGCTGCTAGAATTTTGACCGGCACATCAAAATTTTCTTCCATCACCCCCATTGTTCGCCAACTTCACTGGCTCCCGGTCAGGAGTCGTACCAAGTTTAAGGCGCTCTGTATTACGTATAAAGCTATGAATAACACAGGCCCAGAATTTAAAAAAAAAGCTTTATGTACCTACATCCCCAAAAGAACTTTACGTTCATCCGCAGCCCTCTTGCTTCCAAATCCGCGAACAAAAAAAGTGAACTGGGGAGATAGACGATTTATAGTATCCGTATCTAGACTCTGGAACTCTCTCCCTCAATATATAAAAATCAGTCCATCCTTAATGACTTTCCGGAAACAGTTAAAAACATGGCTTTTTAATCAATAATAATTCAGAACCCCTCCTGAGCATCAGATTGAGCAGCGCCGAGACACCTCAGGGTATTTGCACGCTATATCAGTTGTATAAATAAATAAATAAATAAATATTTCATGCAGTACATATGTAATGGCACCTATATAACATTGCATTTAATAAATATGTTACATTTCCCAAACAGAATAGGTAAAAAGAACAAATCGAAAAGATGAAATCGATGCAAAAATGTAGGAAGTCAGATGCAGGAATCTGGAGTTAATAAAGAAAACTCAAAATAATTCTATAGTAATAAAGTATAAACTCAAAATACAATATGTTCAACAGAGTAAGATTGGCTGGGACATAGGCATCCTCCATAACCATTCACCAATCATACACAGTTGGATAGATGCTATGGGTTGACCTTGGTCAAGAGTCATGGATGAGTGTAACATAGGCACCATTGACTGTCAATCGTGAACGATGCAAGGTTGAGCAAGGGTTGCAGATCATCCCAGTTAAAAGTTTTACCTTCGAATTTTGAAACTTCCGTGGGCCAATGCTGAAACCAGTGCTAAAGCAGGGCTTATTAGGGCTGTATACTTATTTTTCATATTCTGTAATAGCCTCAAATACAATGATCATCTTTTTGGGTAGACCCACCATTTTCCAGGTTAGCCCTCCTCAGAAAATTTGGCAGCACAGGTCACAGTTACTGTGTGACTGCACAAAACGTGTACATAACATTGTAGATTATCCCCAGCTAGAGATTCCAGCCTTGATCCACTGATGATTTTTTAAATCTGAACATAAAACATGTGACTGGGCTGAACCACAATCCCTTTACCAATCTTTTTCATTAGCAATTAGGCACCAATTGTGGTGTTATTGAGAGTACTTTTGCCATCAAATAGAATGGAACTACCAAAAGACATTTAGAAATATTCACTAAAGATAGGCAGTGTTTGTTGCAGGAGACACCAAACATGCTGTACCCTCCTTTAAAATCCAAGCACATTGAATCCATCCAATTCCACAATCAAGGGGCCAAGCCATTCAAAAGCTAAAACCATCATACCAAACTGCTCCAGGAAAACTTTAAAAAAAAGACACAAAAGTGTTTTTATCGGGGAAAACTCCAATTCCCCCATCTTTAAAAAAAGGCACTTCAACGCTTTAGCTCAAACCATCCCAAAAGAAATTATATAAGAAAGAAACTAAGGCTCCAAGAAAATCATAATGCAGGTATTAAACTTTATTTGTTCATTGACAACCTTAACACCCTGTTTTATCTTTCGAAAAGCACCTCAAATCCTTTGAGATCCTCAATTTAGATTCAAAACCAATCAAAACGTGAAAATACACCACATATTAAAAAAATTACAGAGAAAACTGAAAAAAATGAATGTCGGGTAGTGTTTTTTGGGGGAGACCCATGACATTTAAACTTACTGTAAAATCCTAGGGCCTCATCTATGAAAAGTGACCCATCGCTGCGTGAAAACAGCGATGCGTCACTTTTCACTGCGCCCTCCTTGCAACACCAATGATGCGTCATATTTACAGTATGACACATCATGGCGCAAGGAGTTACAGATACGTCAGTATTTCTGACGTATCTATATGGCGCAAAAGTGACGCATTGCTAGAGTGTGTCACAAAAGTGACGCAACTCCAGCAATGTGTCCTTTCACATGGTGCAAGCCCCATGTGAAAGGGCCTTGCGTCAGTTTTACGCCTGCTGTGAGGCAGGCGTAAGAAATTGACGCATTTGTGTCCTAGAAGTGGCGCAGTGAAAGCTTATAGATTTCACTGTGTCACTTCCATGACCCTTTCTTGCGTCAAAACACCCCCCTTGTGAGGTTCTGTAAATTATGAATTTGTTCGTGCTCAGCCTCCATTTTGAGATCGCCGCCATTTTGTGTTGCCCTCACTCAGGCAGTTCGGCAAACGCGATTTTATTTTGTCATTTCTGCTTTACGTGTCAGGTGGCTTCCTCGCCTATGTTTACTAATGAGTGTCAGGGTCTGGCCGAGTACACTAATTCCTGTCTGAGCTGATTAATCCCCGTCCGGACTACATGTCATTTCACACCATTGTTTCCCTTAAGTTATCTTATCTGCTGTCCTTCGCTATACATCTCATGCATTCTCCTGTTTCTCGACTGTCCTTCTGCAACACACAGCTGTGTTTTCTCTGCTAGTAAACCGAATTGTGTGGATTCACTTGTGATTTACTTAAAGGGTCAAATGACAAACAGAACCAGGAACTTGAGTTGCTTTGGCTTTAAAAAATTGTCTGTAACATTTGCTTATAGCTCATGCTGACCTGACCTGACCTGACCTGACCTGGTCGGTCCGGTCGCTCCTCCTGCCGCGTGGCCACCCCGAGTGTGCCCGTTCTCCTCCCGCTGCCGCCGCCACTGCTGGGTCAAGACTGCTCCTGTCTTGGTTTGGCCCCTGTCCCTGACTGTCCCTGTGCCTGCCTGTTGTAAGTTGTTTTACGTTGCTGCAGTTTTTTCGTTTTTGCAAATTGTACTTTTTTGCTGCCGTTCTCGTTTTCTCGTGTTGCCCTTAAGTTTGTCCCTTGTCCTTCGTTGTCTCCGGCCCCACCTCCGCTCCCTCCAGCATCCCCGCACGCTCCCCCCCACTCGCCACCCCGCTCCCGCCTCCCAGCTGCTCCTCCCTCCCACTACAGTACATTAGGAGAGGCTCACGGGGCTAGGAGCTGTGACCTGACCTGACCTGGTCGGTCCGGTTGCTCCTCCTCCCCCGTGGCCACCCCGAGTGTGCCCGTTCTCCTCCTGCTGCCGCTGCTGCTGCTGGGTCAAGATTGCCCCTGTCTTGGTTTGTCTCTTGTCCCTGACTGTCCCTGTGCCTGCCTGTTGTAAGTTGTTTTACGTTGCTGCTGTTTTTTTGTTTTTGCAAATTGTACTTTTTTGCTGCCGTTCTCGTTTTCTCATGTTGCCCTTAAGTTTGTCCCTTGCCCTTTGTTGTTCCCGGCCCCACCCCCGCTCCCTCCAGCATCACCACATGCTCCCCCCCACTCACCACCCCGCTCCCGCCTCCCACCTGCTCCTCCCTCGCCCCTCCCTCCCACTCTCCATTTATGGCAGAGTGCACGCGTACGAGCAGCGTTCACGCGCAGCGAGCGTGCCGATTGCACGCCGAAGGTGCGCCAAAGGTAAGCCCGTCTGCGCCTGTCCGCGCCTGGACCACGCCCAGTGCCAGGATCCCTGGCCCCCACCGATGCAAGACAACCCGACAGACCTACGACGCCGCTGCCCTCAACGCACTCAATGCCAGCCGGAACCCCACCTGCTGCCAGGCCACCCCGAAACGCATTCACGGACCCTTCACCTGCAGAACCTGCAAGTTCACCTGCCTCCGAACCTGCACCGCGCCCACCAACCCAAGCTCCAGCAGCAACCTCAAGTGCATCCTGCTCAACATCCGCTCCGTCCACAGACACGCCGTGGAACTCTGGAACCTCCTCGACACAACATCACCAGACATCGCCTTCCTCACGGAAACCTGGATGAACGCCTCCTCAGCCCCCGACATCGCCATTGCCATCCCGGACGGGTACAAGATCATCAGGAGGGACCACGTCAACCAGACCGGAGGAGGCATCGCCATCGTCCACAAGAACACCATCCGCATCACGACCGACTCCAACGACACCTTCGCCACCGCCGAGCACCTCCACTTCCAGATTCACACCGACCCAAAGACGACCCTCAGAGGCACCCTCATCTACAGACCCCCGGTTTCACGCACACAATTCAGCGAAGACATCACGGACTTCATCAGCCCACACGCCCTCCCCTCGGCCAACTACATCCTCCTAGGGGACCTCAACTTCCACCTGGAGAACAACAAGGACCGCAACACCGTCGCCCTGCTGGACAACCCCGCCATCCTCAGACTCAAGCAACTGGTCAACACCCCCACCCACTACGCCGGCCACACGTTTGATCCCGTCTTCTAATCCAGAAAGCACATCACCTTCAGCCACTCCACCAGACTCCACTGGACCGACCACAGCTGAGTACACTTTAGCTTCAGAAAAACCACAATTCACCACCACCCGCAACAGGTTCCTCACAGGAGCTGGAGCAAGATCACCGCCGACCAGCTCACCACCTCCCTCAGCCAGAACCAACCTGCCAGCACAACGGACCCCAACGAAGCAGCCCGCAACTTCACGCAGTGGCTGACCGCCTGCGCCGATGACCTCGCACCACTAAAGAACCCTCCCAGCAGACCCAGAAGCAAGAAGGCCCCCAGGTTCACCGACGAACTCAAGGACTCCAAGAAGACCTGCCGCACCCTCAAGAAAGCCTGGCTCCTAGACCAGACCACTGACAACATGACCGCCCTCAAACACGCCACCCGCAAGCACCACCAGCTCATCCGCACCACCAAGAAGAAATCACGGAAGGAGCGACTGAACAACAACGCCCACGACAGCAAGGAACTCTTCAGCATCGTTAAGGAGTTCTCCAACCCCAGCACCGGCAACAACGGCATCACTCCTTCACAAAATCTCTGCGACTCCCTCGCCTCGTTCTTCCACCGCAAGATTGCAGACATCCACAACAGTTTTGGTGCACCATCCACGCACCCAACCATCGAACCAACGCACCACATCGCCACCCTCTGCACCTGGACCACGGTGACCACCGAAGACACAGCCCGCACAATGAACACCATCCACTCCGTATCTCCAACCACCACATCTTCAACAAGGCCGACTCCACCATCGCACCCCAACTCCGGGACGTCATCAACACCTCCTTCAACACCGCCACCTTCCCGGAGAGCTGGAAGCATGCCGAGCTCAGCGCCCTACTGAAGAAACCAACAGCGGACCCCACCGACCTCAAAAACGTCTGCCCCATCTCGCTCCTCCCTTTTCCTGCCAAAGTCATCGAGAAGATCGTCAACAGACAGCTTGCCGCCTTCCTTGAGAGGAACGGATCATCGAGAAGATCGTCAACAGACAGCTTGCCGCCTTCCTTGAGAGGAACGGATCCCTTGACCCCTCGCAGTCCGGTTTCAGAGCCAACCAAAGCACCGAGACCGCCCTCATCGCAGCCACCGACGGCATCCGAGCCCTGCTCGACAACGGGGAAACAGCGGCACTCATCCTCCTGGACCTCTCTGCAGCGTTCAACACTGTCTGCCACCGCACCCTAGTCCAACGCCTCAGCAACACCGGCATCCAAGAGAAGGCACTGGATTGGATCATCTTGTTCCTCGCCGGAAGAACACAGAGAGTCCGCCTCCCCCCGTTTCGATCCGAGGCCACCGAAGTCATCTGCGGCGTCCCACAAGGATCATCACTCAGCCCCAGCCTCTTCAACATCTACATGAGACCTCTTGCTGCCATCCCACGCCAACACAACCTCAACATCATCTCCTACGCCGACGACACCCAGCTGATCCTCTCCCTCACCAGAGACCCCGACACCGCCAGAACCAGCCTACACGAAGGGATGAAAGACGTCGCTGTGTGGATGAAGAACAGCCGCCTGAAACTGAACTCAAACAAGACGGAAGTCTTGTCTGAGGGGTGGAGAAGTGTGGCTCAATGGTTAGAGCGGCAGACCCTGATGCAGTGATCTAGCCCGGGACCAGGGTTAAATTCCCCGCCTCGGCGGGTCTTGGGCTAAATAATTCCACGGACCTGATAATTCTCGCCTCGGTGACTATTCCAATCATGGAGTCCCACTTGCAGCTTTCTTAATCTCCACAACGGCCCCCACAATGCTAAGGATGCCTGGCATCCACCTTGGGGGTGCCCAGGGGTGGACGCCTCACAGGGAAAGCCAGGATGGGTTCCACAGCGGTATTCGTACAAGCGCCTTGAGACCCTTGCGGGTGAGTAGTGCGCTATACAAGTATCAATTTAATTTAAGTCCTCATCCTGGGACCAACACCCTCCGCCTGGGACGACTCCTGGTGGCCCCCAGCCCTGGGCACCGCTCCCAAGCCAACAGACCACACACGCAACCTGGGCTTCATCCTGGACTCCTCCCTCTCGACGACCAGACAAGTCAACGCCGTCTCCTCATCATGCTTTCACACCCTTCGCATGCTTCACAAGATCTCTGATGGATCCCGACCAAAACCAGGAAGACGGTCACCCAGGCCCTCGTCACCAGCCGACTGGACTACGGAAACACCCTCTACGCCGGAACCACAGCCAAGCTACAGAAAAGACTCCAACGCATCCCGAACACCTCCGCCTGACTCACCCTGGACAACCCCCGATGCAGCCACATCTCCGGCCACCTGAGGGACCTGCACTGGCTCCCCGTCAACAAGAGGATCACGTTCAGGCTCCTCACCCACGCACACAAGTCTCTCCACGACCTGGGTCCCAAGTACCTCAACGACCGCCTGACCTTCTACACGCCCACCCGCCAGCTACGGTCTACTGGCCTCGCCCTCGCCGCCGTACCACGCATCCGAAGAGCCACCGCCGGAGGCAGATCCTTCTCATACCTGGTGGCCAAGACATGGAACTCCCTCCCCATCCACCTACGGCTGACCTAGGACCACCTCGCCTTCAGGAGACAACTCAAGACCTGGCTGTTCGAGCAGTAGCGGACCAATTCCCCCTAGCGCCTTGAGACCCTTCCGGGTGAGTAGTGCGCTATACAAGTGTTATGATTGATTGATGCTTGTGTGTGATTGCATTTTTGCATTGTGTTGTATGATATATAAACCTGTGCACCACGGAATTAAGTGGCAGTCTCTTTTGAACCTCGTTGGACTGACACTTCTAAGACCACTGTACTAGCTGTAGCTAATAAATACCATCTTCTATGCCAGACGAAGAGTCTGTGTCTCTGTTTTGACAAGGCAGGTGAATCCCGGGGATTTAGGCTTACCCTGCACCACCGGGCCTTAAGGCTGCGGTTCTCCACTTGCATACTTTATACCTGGCGCAGGTATAATTTGGCGCAGGGGTTTTTAAAGTGACGCATCTACATAGATGCGTCACTTTGTAAATATGGCGCAACAAGGCGCATTATTTATGCCACTGGTGCGTCACAAAAAGTGACGCCCTGGCGGCGTGAAAGTGATGCACATCCTCATAAATGAGGCCCCTAGTGCCTCGAAAGAATCCAGCTCCTTGATTCAAGTCCCAATCCCTCCAAATCCTGGAAACATATAAAAGTGCGATCAAAACGCTCAAGGAAAACCAAAAACTAAAGGTAGCAGGGTCCATTTGTCAGGGGGCTCTGGAAGTACACTGAGATCTGCACTACAGGCTACAGCAGCAACAGTACACAGTAACCAACAATGAGAAGCTCCGGCAGCGACTGTCTGCGACACCCAACCGGATTTTCATGCTATAGCAATGACCTTCCGCGATGCTCTCCCTGATCCTCGCAGCCTCCGCCACTGCAGATGGAACTCTTTGTGCCGGACTTAGAGAAGGGAAGACAGCAAGCACACAGAAGTGTGGGCAGACCACAACCCCCAGGATACCTTGCGGCAAGGAAGCTGCCAACAACACCTGTTCGTTCCCGGAGGCACTCTTGAAATTGGTGCTGTGGGTCCCGCAGTGGGGGCAGACCCCATGGCCCAAGATACCTTGCGGCAGGGAAGCCAGCGATGACACCTCATCCATCCCGGAGGCGCACTTGAAATTGCTGCTGGGGGTGCTGCTGCACAGGATGTGAGGGGTACATTCTCTGGCCAAGACTGCCTGTGCCCTTCCGCGGACATTCGAGGCTGGGCTGGGCAGAAGTGTAACAGCAAGAACCTTAACAATTCACCTAGTAATATTACAATAAGACATAAGAAGGGGGTGGAGAAATTCATTGAAGATTTAGAGGATAAAAGATCTGCTGATACTGCTTTATCGGCGGGTTGAGACTTTAAAGATGTGGCTTTAAAGGAGGGAAGAGCAATCACTCTATTTTTTTGTTTCATATTGGATTTCACTTCCACATCTCTGAGTATGGGCAAGAGCAAATACCTTGCCACTGCTGGTAAGCCACAGTACCAGATAAAACTCAGTCATCCTTATTAAAATATATTTCAGGAACTATGGGGGCTATTGATAAGCAAATCTCCTCTGTTAAAGAAACATTTCTAATTTGCAGGGACCATATTGCGGCTCCAATGCGACCAATTCATCTTTCTTCTAACGGCGTAGAAAACCTTATAACCAGCACTGACGCTATAAGCCCAATGAGTGATAAGGGGGGAAATGGGTGTATTCAGCATATATATGTAGCTATCTCTTCATCCAAAACGGACTCCCCACCACCAGCCAAACGTATTATAAAGCCCCAACAACGCACTATAAATACTGATCCAAATAAGGAGGTAACTCACAATAAGCAGCTAAATTCTCAAAATAATTCTCCTAATCAGTCAACACTATTAAATACTAAAACATTCACGATCCTTGCGATACAAACAACCAAAAACGTGACTCACTATCAGCCTGATTCATCAACGACCTGTTTTGCGAGTCAATAATAGCAATTCATAAGGAATCGCTATTACAGGCTCGCAAAACAGGATTCATGTAGGAATCGCAAAAAAAAATGCGATTCCTACATATTCCTTATTTGCGATTAGCAAATTGCTAATCGCAAATAAGGAATAACTCCCCATTCATTCCTATGGGCCAAAAGGCCCATAGGAATGAATGGGGAGTTATTCCTTATTTGCGATTAGCAATTTGCTAATCGCAAATAAGATACCGATTTAAAGGGTGCCAGGGGTGTCCAAAGGACACCCTGTAGCACCCCTTAAATGCAAATTTAAACAGGTGTTGCGCACACACATGTCCAAAGGACATGTGTGTGTGCAACATGCAACTTAGAAGAATGCTTTCAAAAGCATTTTTCTAAGTTTTCGCTATTTACCACGAGGTTTGACCTCGCGGTAAATAGCGGGCCGAAATTGCGATTTCGCTATTTAAAAATGGATGATGAATTGCATTTAAGGAATCTCAAATAGAGATTCCTTAAATGTAATTCCTCGCAAAATAGCAAAATCGCTATTACCGATTTTTGCATTTGGGATGATGAATCCCAAATGCAAAAATCGCACTCGCAAAGGGCCGGATTCTCAGATTCTGGCCCTTTGCGAGCGCAATTCAGCTTGATGAATCAGGCTGTATGTGAGGTAGTTAAATCTTTAGTACAATTTGTAAAAAATACACTGGTGTCTATAAATACTTGCTTAAAGCAAGTAGAAACTGAATGCACTACCTGCTTGGATCTGCTGAATACTTTACCAGCAATGTGCATTCTAACCACTCCAGATATATTGACCTACCCACTCCCAGATGAGTCTTCGACCATGGTTGCACTTAGCAATAACACACATACAGGAAGTACACAGGGCCCAATTGACTACATGCATATCCGAAAGCTAAGAGCAACCACGTTTCATGATATACCCAATAGAGAAACAAATGGAGGTAAAAACCCTTGCCAAGCTGTAGGTACTCCAGTCTTTGACAATCATATAGGAGAGTCCTTGGCCTAGATAACTGACTTCTTGGACGTCCCACCGGCCGCCACTCCGTCCGTAATTGTTCTGGCAAATATTCCTACCTTACCTTTACATAGTAAAGAAACTTGGATCTCGCTAAAAAATAAGTCCTTAAATTGGTCAGGAAGTATATCGGGCCTAACTGATCAGCTCTTTGAAGATCTAAAGATAGTAAGGAGAGTTAAATGGATGGGTAGGGCTCAGAAAACTCTGCCAGGTGTTTGTGTTGTTTTATCGTTTACAACTCCATTGTTGGTGGAGACTGTCTTGAGTAGGACTAGGGCCTCACATGTGTCTATTAGCACTGTTTCCTCCCTTCCATTAGGTTATTTCTATCAACCTACCATTGTATCTGATATTATTAGACCTCAGAGAACATTTCATTTGAGACTGCTGACTAATTTAAACTATAATATACCAACTTATAACTGTTTTCATAATCTATAAAACTTGCGTGGACTCTGAGGGAGAGCTAAAGACTGTAACTTTTCTGACAGCCTTGAAGACAGGAAACCCACTCGGCAACTGAGTGATCCAAGTAACCTGCTACATGAAACTACCTCGTAGTTAACTAACAGCATCAGTTGGGTTACTCCGATCAATTATCAAACAGATAGTGTTTATGAAGCCCCCACCCCCAAACATACTGGATTTATTTTTTGGAATGTGACAGGCCTCTGGAATGAAAGCAATAACCCTGAATGGTTAGAGTTTGTAGAGGGTTTCCATTTGATCTATTTAGAAGAGACCTGGCATATGGAGCCCCTACATATAAATAGGTATAGAATGCATCATGGTCGGGCTTTTCCTATAAACCACGGTAGACCAAAGGGTGAGCTATCAATCAATCAATCAATCAATCAATCAATCAGGGATTTATAAAGCGCATACCATTACAACGGATTTTTTACAACGCAGGTCATTTTACAACGGATACCATTACAACGCAAAACACTACAACGCACATACTATTACAACGCATACCATTACAACGTAAATATAGGTAAGTATATGATAATAATATATAATTTTAAAATATGTTGTAAATATTTATTAATGTATTATTTAAATTAATTATTTGTTATATATTATTTAAATAAAATTATTAATTAAATTAATATTAATTTTTTAATTTGTAAAAATAGGTTAAAAATACCCCTGTACCCCCAAACCCAAACCCAGCCCTAAAACCTAAAAATACCCCTGTACCCCAAAACCCAAACCCAGCCCTAAAACCTAAAAATACCCCTGTACCCCAAAACCCAAACCCAACCCTAAAACCTAAAAATACCCCTGTACCCCAAAACCCAAACCCAGCCCTAAAACCTAAAAATACCCCTGTACCCCAAAACCCAAACCCAACCCTAAAACCTAAAAATACCCCTGTACCCCAAAACCCAAACCCAGCCCTAAAACCTAAAAATACCCCTGTACCCCAACACCCAAACCCAACCCTAAAACCTAAAAATACCCCTGTACCCCAAAACCCAAACCCAGCCCTAAAACCTAAAAATACCCCTGTACCCCAAAACCCAAACCAAGCCCTAAAACCTAAAAATACCCCTGTACCCCAAAACCCAAACCCAACCCTAAAACCTAAAAATACCCCTGTACCCCAAAACCCATACCCAACCCTAAAACCTAAAAATACCCCTGTACCCCAAAACCCAAACCCAACCCTAAAACCTAAAAATACCCCTGTACCCCAAAACCCAAACCCAACCCTAAAACCTAAAAATACCCCTGTGCCCCAAAACCCAAACCCAACCCTAAAACCTAAAAATACCCCTGTACCCCAAAACCCAAACCCAGCCCTAAAACCTAAAAATACCCCTGTACCCCAAAACCCAAACCCAGCCCTAAAACCTAAAAATACCCCTGTACCCCAAAACCCAAACCAAGCCCTAAAACCTAAAAATACCCCTGTACCCCAAAACCCAAACCCAGCCCTAAAACCTAAAAATACCCCTGTACCCCAAAACCCAAACCCAACCCTAAAACCTAAAAATACCCCTGTACCCCAAAACCCAAACCCAACCCTAAAACCTAAAAATACCCCTGTACCCCAAAACCCAATGTTTATAAAAAAAGATAAACTTACCTATAATTATACTTACGATGTAATGGTATGCGTTGTAATAGTATGTGCGTTGTAGTGTAATGCGATGTAAAGGTATCCGTTGTAAAATGACCTGCGTTGTAATAGTATCCGTTGTAATGGTATGCGTTGTAAAAAATCTGTGGTAACAGTTGCATACCGGTTGCTGCGGAATCCGGACTGGGAGGCATCTAGGATGGAGTTATCTTCGATGAAGGTGGTCAGCTGGGTGTTTACGAGTCTCTCTGTGACTTTGGCAGCGAAGGGGAGGAGAGAGATGGGCTGGTAGTTTTTCAGGTCTGTCGGGTCAGCCGTGGGCTTCTTGAGGAGGGGTTTGACCTCCTGCTTCCAGTCATCAAGGAAGATGCCGGATTCAAAAGAGGCGTTGATGGTACATCCTAGTTTGGGTGCGAAGGCGGTGGTGGCCCTGTGGTAGATGAGCGGTGGGCAGGGGTCCGTAGGGGTTCCTGAGTGGGTGTTTTTCATGGTCACAGTGGTGTGTTCGACTGTGATAGGATTTCAGGTTGTGATGATCGGCTCTTTGTCGGTGGTGGTGGCGCGTGGGGTAGTGTCTAGCATCTGTTCACTGAAGTTGTCATAGAGGGCCTTGATTTTCAGATGGAAGTAAGAACTGAGCTTGTTGCAGAGTTCCTGAGATGGTATGATGTCCGTGGCTTCGCTGCGGGGTTTGTTGAATTGCTTTATGAATTTGAAGAGTTCTTTAGTGTTGGTTGCGTTGGTGTGGATTTTGTTCCTGATGAAAGTCTGCTTATTATCTCTTAAGCTCTGGTGGTACTCCTTCAGTGCGTTCTGGTAGCTGTTCAGGTCTTCCATGGTTTTCCCGTTTCGCCAGGTTTTCTCGAGGCATCTGCAGGAACGCCTGGCTGCTTGGAGATCGGTGGTGAACAAGGTTGCTTTAGGGGTCGTTGTTTACCAGGGTGGCGGAGGGTTGCGAGATTGTCAGCGCAGCTGGAGATCCAGCAAAGTTCCTGGGATGCAGAGTTGGTGTCAATCGTGGCGCAGGGTGGGTCTAGGAGGAGGGTGCTTCTGTGAACCTGCTCCAGTTCCTTCGAGGTGGGCAAGGGGAGTGTTTGGGTCTGGTGGAAGTGTTGAAGGTGAAATGTACATAGTGGTGGTCTGTCCAGGGGGGCTGCAAGGTCTGACTGGAATGGATATTCATCCCTCCTGCGAAGATGGGGTCAAGGGTGTGTCCTGCTCTGTGCGTGGAGGCGGTGACAAGCTGCTTCAGTCCGAGTTTGGAGAGGTTGTCGAGGAGGGTGATGGAGTTGGGGTCGGTGCTGTTGTCAAGTTGAGGTCTCCGAGTAGGATGCAGTCCATGAAAGTGATGGCGTGGAATGCGACAAGGTCAGCAAGGGTGGTTGCGGACTGGGTGCACGGTTCAGGGGGATCTGTAGGCAAGGGTGTCCCGTAGTGTGGTCATGGGGTTGGTCTGGATCTGGAAGTGGAGGTGTTCTGTGTTGGAGTGGAGGTCGCTTGTGTTGGAGGTGGAGAGTCGAAGGGGAATCTTGTGAGAGATGGCAAGTCCTCCTTCTGAGCAGAAATAGTGCGGGTCCGCACCAAGTGCAGTTAACCGAGGTGTACAAAGCTTGTATTAATAAAAAGGCGGGTAATGCCTATTGTTCGGATCACGAGCGGCAGTACAGTGTTTCCTGTATCCGGTATTACCCTCTACTACGACTACTCGGCGTACTGCCGCTCGTGATCCCAACAATAGGCATTACCCGCCTTTTTATTAATACGAGCTTTGTACACCTCGGTTGACTGCACTTGGTGCGGACCCGCACTATTTCTGCTTGAAACACCCAATCAGGGCCGGGTTGGAATTATCACTGGTCCCCCGATATGATGATATTTCACACCCTTACAGCCCTGAAGAGTCATTGGGTTAACACCCTTACTGACGAAACACGTGTCGGCTGGTTTTCTTTCTCGGTGGTGTCTCCGGGACAGGAGGACCATTCACGTACCAATTAAAACTAAGATAGAAAGAACATCGTGTGTGACCTTATCCTTGAACACTTTACCTTGATTACTTATACCCTTACAACTGTTGTGTGCACTTGACTGGCTGTTTAACATTGTGATGTGGGGCACTGCACTAGGCAAGAGTGTCTAATCTCCCTCTTATTATTCACCATCGTAATGAAGGGGGAGCGGTTCAAAAGGCATTCAAGATCCAAAGGCAAATTTATTATGCAGCATTATATGCTGATGATATGATACTCTTTCTCCTGGATGTCTAAGTGAATTTACAGGGAGAAGTAGACATATTGGAGCGCCTTGGTACAGTCTCGGGCCTGCATAATAATTGGCAGAAATCCAATTTTTTCCTACTCTGTGGAGAGGTCGCCACTCAAATATTTAGGTGAGAAAATATACTATAACCAGCAGGATCTACTAGATGCTAATGTTAGGGCAGCCTTAGGAGCTATTGTAAATAGTATAAACTTTTGGATGGCATTGCCATTTTCCATGGCTGGCTGAATGGCAATGGCTAAGATGGTTGTGCTCCTGAGATTGCTTAAATTCTTGCACCATACTGCCGTTACTGGTGCTTTGTCATCTGTTCTGGGACCTGGAATCCCTACTTTTGGAACTGACCTGGGGACATGTAGGCGTAGGGTGGCACTAACATAATTGCAGTGCCCTGTGGCAGAGAGAGGGCTAGCTACACCTGGCCTAGAGTCATATTACTTGGGGCCCAACTGCAATGGTTAAACTTGAGGGTTTACTGCAGAATGCATTCAGAAAAAGAGCGTATCTTCTCCTCTCCATCTGACTTGCAGGACCTATTGTAGGTCCTCTTAGTTCCCCAACATCATTTACCTGCGGCCTCTCGGGAGCTCCTTGTAATACACCAGTGCTAGCAACATTGTCTACAGCAGACTTGTGTTCAATTGCCCTGGTCACCTGATCTGCCACTAAAATGGCTGAAAATAGTGGCTTGCATAGGAGCATTTAAGGAGATAATAGGGTGGGCTGGCTATGAGGTTTATAATGTAGGGGATTTACACTGGGATGAGCATTGCTCAGGTTTGAAGACTTTGCTGAAGAATTTGGTATACCAGGAGGCCAATTCCTGTTGCACAGGGCAGTGATTGCCATGCTAAGGAATCACGGGGAATTGAGGTGTTGCGTCTGTGGCACACCAAATGTGTCAGTTCCTCTGCACAATGATGGGTCGTGTGAAACCGGACACATGTTTACATTAGCACATATACATGCTGTCTCGCGTAATGCTAGGTTCAAATTGATTAATTTTTATATTCGGCATAGAGTTCAACTTACACCTGGCAAGAACAATAGGCTTTAGGTGACTGCTGCTGCGAAATGTCCAAGATGTGGGGTGTCTAAGGCTGAAATGTTCCACATGGTTTGGTCCTGCCCTTCCTTAGTGGAGTTCTGGGAAGCGGTAATGACCTGTGTTAATGTAATAAATTTATGAGCGATCCCTTGCCCATCCATGGCCTATATACTTGGAGATACCCTCGCCCCAAAAAGAGGAAAGCACGGCTAGATTGATTAATTTGGAATTGATTCTGGCAAAGCGAGAATTGATAATGGATTGAAAGTCTACGCGAGGTCCTCAAATGATTAAATGGCAAGAAGAACTGATTAAATGGGCATGTCTTATTCTGAAAGCTGAAAAGAGAGCAGGGAACAATTGAAAGGGTTAGAGCATGAGAACACCGTGTGGATTGCTTGTTGGCGTTGGCCCAAACGATGACACAGGTACGTCCAATAGCTCCAAGGATTTCTCAGAAGGATCTGGAGGGAGATAATAGCTGTCCTTGCATGGATCATCTTGGACTTGGAACTGCTGTGGTGAACTTTGAATATGTTGGGCATTGTGGACAATACATATGACAGCTTGGCAAGGGGTAGTAGGTGGGGGAGTTAGTTGTTGTTTGCTAGTTAGAAGTTGTAGTGGACTAATAATATGGTTGAATATGTTTTACACTCAGACTGTACTTGCTTGCTTGCTTGAAATTTTTAACCTATTGATTATGTGTACTTGTTTAAATGTCATTTTAACCTATTTATTATATGTACTGTCATAGTGCATTATTCATTATTTGTAACATATACATGCAGCTATTGCTTTATGCTTTTAATTAAAATCAATAACATTTTGTTTAAAATATACAGGACAAAGGTTGTAACATTTCAAATTTCAATACAGAGATTAAGCCATGTTTACTTAATATATTTGATGCTTCAATTTATATGTTTAAAAAATGGGAAGTTGTTATATGGTTCAATACCTGAAATGCTAACCATAATGCAAATAGTGCTTTACTTTCTTCTTATTCATGCTTATATATTTTGAATATATTTTACAATGGCAAAAGAAAATGATTTTAGTTTTGTAACTGAACATATTTTTCTTACAGTTTTAAAAGATCACCATCTATCACTCTGACTGTTGCTCACACATCCTCAGTGTCCATTTCTCTAAACCTTCTCTTTTAGAACTACATTCTTGCTTTTGATTTTGAAAACCATTCACACTCATTTCCTCATTAAGCATTTCTATGTGTTGAGTAATAGTGTCTAATGCAGTGCTTCTCAGACTTTTTAGAACCATGACACTTTTAAGAATGACAAATGTTTGCAACCCACCTATGTTTAATAGACATGAAGGGGGAGATTTATTTAGTGTAACTAAAAGATAATATGGCAGTACACTGTCACTGTCATCTACAGATAGTGCATTTTTCATTGACATGGCCTCTACTTTTTCACAGATCACTGATACCACATCAAACTACAAAAATATTGAATCAACAATATCGTGTACAAAAATATCGACACACAATACACAAAACAGAAATAATACAAACATCGATACAAAAATATAGTTCAAGAAAATCCTAATGAGAAAAATATTAACAACAAAAATAAAGAACTATCGATAACATTAAAATAAAATGAAAAACATCAATACAAATATCGGCAACATAAACATCAATAAATTACGTATGAACTATACCAAAAATAAACAGTTAAACAAAAACATATTTTTAAAATAATATAATAAAATAACATAATCTAAACATCTTAAACGTACACAAAAACAATTACAAAATTAATAAATCCTAAAAATAAATAAATAAACCAACAATACAACATAAAAATATCACAATAACCAAAAATAAACAAACATAAATATATATGATACTTACAAATATATATCAAATTAATCTACATATACATTTAAATAACAATATTAAACTAAATAAAAACAAACATTATTAAACATGATAAATATTAAACAAATTAAAAGGTAAATGCAAAAATATTCAAAAAATCTATCTCAACCAATACATTTAAACTACACCAGCACAAACCAATAGAAATCTCTAACTAATAAATAAACACTATAAAAACAACCAATTAATTCACACAAACTTTACCATATAACGGACAAACGTAGAAGAAGAACGGACCTTTACGAGACAGAAAACAGAAGAAAAATATCTAAACAAACAACTGTTCTGAAAATCTCTCACTGAAGGTAAGAAACAAAACTTTGTATCTAAATAAATAAAATCAGCTTAAAAACAAAATTAACTAAAACTATAACATGTTTTCTTTGATATGTCAAAGATTAAAAGTGACTAAAAATCCACCTAGAAATTCAATACAAAGATTTATGTCTGCAACAATAATATATCAACATTTCAAAATATATATAACAAAGTTAATATATCACTTAACCGCCACAAAAAAGTAAAGAATCGAAAGCTGATACATTTAATAAAAAAGTAAAACATAGCAAGCAAATACTTTTCTTTAAATTCTTTAACTGCGGCACAAATTCCGCCGCGGTGTGAAAGTTCTGAAGAGTGGGCGGGGCTGCATTGGCCAACGGGCGTTCGCAGCACTAGCCAGGTAGTGCTTGCAAGGAAGGGGTTAACAGCTTCTACAGAAGTCAACAAAACCACAACATCAATGAAAGAAACTCCAAAATAAAAATAGTAAATATGTTTTTTCATAACAAAATAAAAATAGAGTCTAAATAATCAAAATAATCAAATTAACAAAAACTATAACGTTTTCTTTTATGTTTCACAGATAGCGCTTCACTAAAACTCCACCTATAAAACTCAAAACAAGGATTAACTTCAGCAACAAGGACAAAATCAACATTAAACAAAAATATAAAAACTAAGGGGGTGATTAGGATGGCGGAAGGACCACCACCGCAGGTCCGGCAGTGGCGGTCCTTCTGCCATCACTAAGCCCATTACCCACCACACGATTAGGATGGCGGTGGGTACAACGGCGGACGTGAAGTCCGTCCGCCGCTTCACCGCCAATCATGCCGATTACCTGGCGGACAATGCAGTGCTCCTAAAATGGTGGCGATGCCTAGCAGGTACCATACACCATATTAGGACGTGGTTAGAAAAAGGCTCTTACCCTGTTTGGGGGAGTGTTGCTGCGCTGGGGGTACCCCCTACAATTCCCTGCACTGAGTGGAATCACAAGGCCTTCCAAGCCACAATAGGAAGAGGACAACCAACCTTACACAAACTAATAGGAGCTATAAAAAAGAACAGAGCTATCAAGAGCTAAGGCTAGAGAAATCCCTAACTAAAATCGGCCCTAAACTCAGTAAATGAACAAAAACAATGTATGAATACGTACAACAGAAAACTCGACTATTTCCAAACACCAAGGCGCTAGAATACATAGACATTATTGCTAATTCGATACTATAGGCAAATAACAATTCTAAACATCATAAGCACTGTAAAATAACAAAACATTTAAAAGGCACAATTCTATTTTTTTATTATTAATTATAACTGTCATTTAAAAATTAAAAACTGACGTATAAATATATGACATAATATACATTTTAAATAAAAAATTAACAAACAAACCAAAGGTAACCAAAAACATTTCCCACCCATAATAATAAAAAATTACTTACAGTTATGTTGCAGTAGACGGTCCTCAAAAACAAACAAATCCATAGTAGATAAATCGAAGGACGAATCCATTCAAAAAGAAAGCCCAAACAAAAATGCAAAAATACAATTCCGCAAAAATAGAACAGTACAAAAAAGGCAACACAATCCTCTCAATAACAAAACCCTCAAAAACCTAGAAATTTGCTAAAAAAAGCACTCCAACAAACCTGAAAAATAGAAGAAAATGTTAAAAATTAACTTGTTTCAAAGTAACAAAATACATTTTACTTTTTTTTTTTAAATAAACACGTCATCAGCACCTTTCATTCACAAAACGGAAAACTGTAAAGGGAAAAAAACAACACCCTCCCACAAACATAACATGTACAGACCCACAAGCATTAATATCAACATTAAATACAATATAACAAAATTAAACAACACATAACTAACACTACATAACACTTCTTTCCAACACTGCCTCAAACACATAAAACACCAAACTACCAAAACAACACCTACCTAAACCAAAAACATACAATTGACGTCCTAACAAATCAAACTACACTACTACTACCTCACACTTGCCCTAAAACTATCTTTAAAGTAAATAAATCAAACTTACCTTAACAGAACAAACACAGCTCCCAACCACCAGGTACTGTCTTGCAAAATAACCTAAAAATTAAACAGATAGACAGAAAAGTGAGATAATGGAAAAAATGGCTGCGTAATTAAAATGAAAAAAAGACTGACTCCACATAGACAAGAATGGAGAAATAATAAAAAATAAAAGAGTTGAATGTATATTTGTATCTATTGTAAAAATGTTTTACAAATGTTAAGAACATTTACAAAAAAGTGTACAGCACTAAATATTATATTATCAAAAAACAAAAAATGTAATATTTAATATATATCAAAATGTATGTTTGTTTCATGCACTCACCTTCAAAATATAAAATTACAATAAGACTATTGTAAATGTGCAACTAATGTAACAATGTATTATAAACAAATATATGATACACAAATATAGTTGTAAAAAAATAAATGTAAAATATGTAATATATTAAATATTATTTTCTTATCAATATTATTTAATAGACTAAATAATAATACAATGTACACAATATGCATTTGGAAAATACATATTAAATAATTACAAAACAAATATAAAATTATATAAAATGTATTAACAAAATATAAATAGAAATGTACTAAAATGCTTACTTTTTCTCTATAATTAAAGAACTAAGTATATATTTACTTTACTAATACATGACAATACTTAAAAAATGTACCCTTTTTGAAAACTGTTAAAATAAATATGTATGTAAAAATATATTTTTAATTTTGCAAATGTACATGAAAAATATATGCTAAAACATATACTTTATAATACATTCTGAATAATATCAACATTTCTGAATCAAATTGTATAACAAAACAAAAATTTATGTAATTGTGAACAAAAAAATACATGTGTTTGCAAATAAAAACGTTAACAATAAAAACTAAAATACATCTCATTTATTATTTGAATGTACATATAAACTCTTTAAAAAAACATCAAAATAAACAGTAAAAAAGTACTATTCCTAACTCCAAAAGCAACTAAACTCAGGGAAAATGCTACATAATAAGCCTTAATAAATTACAATCACAATTCCAAAACCAACTAAACTCAGGGAAATTGCTGGAAAATAAACCCCAGAAAATGACTATTCCAACTCCAAAACCAACTAAACTCAGGGAAAGTGCTGGATTATAAACCATAATAAATTACTATTCCAACTCCAAAACCAACTAAACTCAGGGAATGTGCTGGAAAATTAACCAAAATAAGGAGGTCAATACGATTGCAGTGAATCCACCACCATCCGCCAGTACAATGCAGGATTCGGACAGCCGGATCGAGATGGAGTTTCTGACTCGTAAAAGCACCAGAAAGCGGACTTCGGAGGTCCGCACTGGACCCCATCCACCCGTAGACATATGAGTTGGTCACAGGGGTCCCCCCAACACGTGCATGTAGGGTGTGGGTGGCACAGATGCGTCCACACTACAGGGGGCGCCCTTTTGCACAATGTACCTATTTTGTCAATGGGAGCCTATGTACGCGTCGTACAACAGGCACCCATTGACTTCAATGGGGCTCTGAGCAACCCGTGTCAGTAAGCCCATGTTCGCATCGTACTCAGGCATTCATAACTCCAGATTGCGAGTCGGTCAGGAAGCACTCCAGATTCGACCAGGACGGAGGGATTTCCCAACGAGTTTGGAATCGGCCCCAAAATCGTAATGTGTGGAAATTTGTTTTCAGTGAGTATTTATTGTGAAAATTTGGGTGGTTGAAAAATGTTCAAAGTCCCATGTTTTAGATTTTAGCTGTCGGAGCACTATTGCTACCATTTCAAAGAGGCCAGGACTAGAGCGGCAACACTTGGAAGATCATGTCTCACTTAGCTGGGTCCAAGTACAGCCTCAAAATGGTTGGAGCCTTTTCGGTCCCTCAAGCTCTGATTAAGAGACCAGCCAACTAGCCCTTAGAGTCACTCTGGCAGTCCTGGGTTCAACTAGTGGAACAGGTCTCAAAGAGCAGAATTGGCCTCTGGCAGGTAAAGGAAGGCTTCAGGCTGCATAGAAGTCCTTGTACCAGGTGCAGCAAAGCAGGCTTTAATGTGCACAGCAGGCCACACAAGCACGCAGTCTGACAATCAGTCCACAGGTACAAAAAGTAAACTGAAGTTTGGGTCAGAGGGTCCTATTTTTACACTTTGTGCCTTCTTTAAAGTAGGTGGCATTTGTAGATAATTATCTATGAAGTGCTTGGAGTATTGTACAGCTTAATACTTTCTCAGTAAAATCTGTGTGTTTGTTAGGCAACATAAACGTTGGGCTGGTGCAAGACTATACCCCCTCAGAAGGTGTTGGCCCATAGTCATGCTAGACTCCCCAACGAATCATGGTATCAGATCTAGAACCTTTTTTTTCAGAACCTCATGCATACCCAAAGGAAATAAACACAAATTACAAAACCTGCAGTTTCAATATTTATTGAAGCAGTGAGATTGTTGAGTACAATATATGTGCTGAAATTACTAATAGAATGCAAAATATTATTATAATTAGCAATACAAGAACTTTGGAAAGAATGAATAATCTGACCATTGTGCTAAAACAATAAATATATGCTGGCATATTTGTAGTGTAAGATAGTGTAATGTAGTGTGCTCCTACCTAACGCTCTCTAACCTAGTTAGGCCTAGGGTGGGTGATGTGTCAAAAATCCCTGCCAGATAATCTAACTCCCCATTACTGTCCGTCTTGGTAGAACGGGAATCATGATGTACTACAACCTCGAAGTTTCAGCAGTGATCCTCTGATTTAAACGAGGAAGTGAATTTGCATATGAAATAAACAGTGCCCATGTTGGCAAGACAAGATCTTTGTGAGGCCGCAATTGTTTATGTTAGCTAGATAGCATTGTCGCCTGCTGGGCAATGATAAGTTGAGACATTTGTGCAGTTAACTCTATACATCATTCTGAAAGTTCAAAGTGCCATGAACTTGTGCCTATAAAGTTGAAATGTAAGCAAATTCAGTTCTGGGGCATCCTATCTTGCACTGACATGTACACATACACAAATGTTTTTCAAAAGTCACTGTGTTGCAGAAACAAGACAACTTAAGAAACATGAGCATAAAGATGGCATTGTTTCTAGTCAAGTCATGTGGCAGGAGTTTCCTGCCTTCCCTGCCCTTGCACTAGTCTGTCTGCATGAACAATGAGGTGGTGTCAGGTTGTTTGTGTGAATGCAGGGCACAGTCTATTGACCTGAAAGTGAGGCTCTGCCCAGTCCCACCCCAATCCTGCCAGGGATGGCCCATCAAGGAACACTTAATACCTCTATTGTTTGCTAGTCTTGCTGAAATAAACAAAGTTTATCTGACAACTACACCAGTCAATCGACCCAAGAACAGGCTGCAGTTACATAATAGCTAGAGCAGGAAAATGTCTACTTTCTAAAAGTTTTACGTATTTAAAGGGGTTGGGCACTTTTGGTCAACTAGAGTGGGCCTCTGGAATATATAAACCAAGTATAGGCTTTCGCTGCCTGATTACATTGATGATTATTCAACAAACAGGCCAATATTATATTTTTGTTCGTCTTTGTTCTTTATTCACATATTCTTCATCCATCCTTTCAGTTTTTGATACAGGTTTTTTTATATGGGTTATGGGTTCCGGAGTAGCGTGCTATTCGCCCAAAATGCGCTTTAACACCTCATCAGGAATAGCAAGCGTTATAAAAATGCAAACCTTTTCCCTCTTCTATCGCTATACAATCCTTCTCAACCCAAATAACTGACAACATATACACCACTCTAATTACTTTCATATTTCATTATACCAACTCACCACTAATCATTAATGGGTTCCAGAGTAGCGTGCTACTCACCAAAAAAGCGCTTTGACTCATCAAGGGTAGCAAGTGCTATATAAATGCAAACCTTTTTTCCTCTTCTACCCCTCCACTATCCCTCTCAATCCGAATAACTGACTAACACGTCCATCACTCAAATTACTTTCATGTTTAACTAAACTAATTCACCGCTAGACCTTTATGGGTTCGGGGTAAGCGTGCTACTTGCTGAAAAAGCGCTTCAACTCCTCATTAAGGGTAGCAAGCATTATATAAATGCAAACTCTTTCCCTCTTCTATCCCTCCACTATCCCTCTAAATACAAGTACCTGACTAACATATTCACCATTTAAATTACTTTCATGTTTCACTAAACTAATTCACTACTAATACTTTATGGGTTCTGGAGAAGCGTGCTACTCACCAAAAAAGTTCTTTGATGCCTTGTCAGGGGTAGCATATAATTTACAGGCTCTTGGTGTATTGTGTATCACTTACTAGGGACTTATAAGTAAATTAAATATGCCAATCAGGTGTAAGCCAATGTTATCATGTTTTAGGGAGTGTGCAGAAGCACTTTAGCAGTGATAAAGTGCACAAAGTCCTAAATTCAGAAAAATAGGAGTATGAAGGCAAAAGGTTTGGGTGTACACTTCCCAAGACTGAAAGATCTGACATTTATTATTTGTGCAACACAAAGTAAATGGGGCATATTTACAAGCCCTTATCGCCATCAGAGCGTCACTTTTTCTGACATTCCGGTGGCATAGCAGCATTCCTCATATTTACAAGGTGGCACAAAGCCACTTAAAGTGGCTTAAATCCACCTTGTAAATATGGCCTTACGCCACAATCCTCTGCAGAAAATGAGCATGCAATGGGTGTTGCAATGGGCATTATTCTCCATTATTAATTGTTTATGTGCAGGAAGGTGTCCCTTCCAGCCCGTAAATAATCACCCCTTGCAACATAGCGGCAGGGCGCTAGGCAGCTTTTTTATGCTAAGGGAAACACAGGGGTCCACTGTATTTTTGTAATCCCTGCGTTTTGATAATGTTGGAGCACGCCATTGCCAATTTTGTGGTAACACCGCGCTCCGACATTTTATGGTGAATATGCCCCAAAGTCTCTTGATGTGTTTGGATTCTATTAAAATCTTTGCTTCCATTACACACTTCAGGATTACAAACAATGGCGCTTATTTTTTGCTTTCCTAACTGCTGAATGTGAACATTTAATTTATAGGCATTTAAATTTAGTTGTGAGCCCCAGCGAGATTGTCCCATGATTCACTTATCTTTCTTTCGCTCACCACAAGGTGACACCAATCCCTAAGTTAGACAAATAATTAAGCAGCAATTTGTCAGATTACATAGCCTGACATGTGACCTCTGTCTTTGTAAAAGTGATAAGTTAAATAAGAATAAAAAAATCACACAGTGCAGCAAGCCAACTTGCTGCCCTACTTGAAATGGAAAGGGCATGAAAGCACCTTATTTACTATTATACGGTGCATTCCTGTCCTTTTCTAGCAGTGGGGCACTTTCTTGCTGCCTAGCACCAAAGCAGAGACCCTTGCGTCATTTTGTAAGCATGGCAGCATTGCAGTCAGGATTGTTTTTGAGCAGTAAGGGGCACCTTCATTCACAAAAGAAATCCTTCGAAGCATTTTCCTCTTTTATGGGTGCTGCAGAATAATTTGAAAGAAGAAACAATGAATGAATGAAACTTGCACTTATATAGCGCTATCTACCCGGAGGCCTCGTAGCGCTTATGACTGAAAGCTTACTTAACGCAGGCTCGGGCAGATCAGCAGAGTTTAGCATACAAGTGGGTTTTCAGAGCTTTCCTGAAGGCGAGATGATTAGTGGTTTCTCGCAGGGGTAAAGGAAGAGTGTTCCAAAGCTTAGCCGCAGTGTGTGAAAAAGAGCGGCCTCCCCAGCGGGCTTTCTTGATTCTAGTCAAGGTAGCCAATTGGAGGGTCCCGGATCGTAGGGCGCGGGGTGGAACATAGGGAGTGACCATGGGCTGTAAGATTGCAGGGCCTAAGCGAAAAAAGGCTTTGTGTAGAATACACATGGCCTTGAATTGAACTCTGGCCGCTATGGGGAGCCAGTGAAGTTCCCTTAGGGCATTTCTTGCTGACTGCCAGCGAGGGAGATTGTAGAGCAGCCGGGCCGCACTGTTTTGGGCGACTTGGAGCTTCTGGGTGACAAAGGATGGGGCTCCCATATAGAGGGCGTTCCCATAGTCCAGGCGAGATAGTACGAGGGCCTGGACCAGGATCCTCCTTGCTTGAAATGGAAGCAGAGGGAGCACTTTCCGCAGCATCCTCATCAATCCAAAACATGTAGCGGATGTTTTTATGGCTTGGGCTGAGAAGTTCAAGGCGATGTCAAGCCAGATCCCCAGGCTTTTTATTTGGGGCTTGGGGGCAGGAGGTGGACCCAAACATGGTGGCCAGATGGATGCAAAGACAGAGGGCGAAGGATTACCCAATAGCATGACATCTGTCTTCTCCCCATTTAGTTTTAAACAGGAAGATTGCATCCATCTGGCAACAGCCTCTAGACAGGGGCCTAAGGTGTTGGACGATCCCTCCGAGTGGTCTAACGAGACCACCAGTTGGGTATCGTCTGCGTAGGTGACAATACGCACACCGAAGGGTTGGACTATCCTGTCTAGGGGTTCCATGTAGGTGTTAAACAGGGTGAGGCTCAGGGATGAGCCCTGAGGAACCCCACACCTGAGTGGGTGTTTAGGTGACACCACCTCGCCCTCGAAAACCTGGAAAAAGCGGTCAGCCAGGAAGGAAGTCAGCCATTCCAGGGCCGCGCCCGACACGCCCATGTCCGCCAGACGTTGTAATAGCGTGACATGGTTTACCGTGTCGAACGCGGCGCTGAGGTCTAATAAGATAATGGCGACTTTTCCTCCCTGGTCTAACACTGCTCTTGCCCCCTCTGTTACTGCCAGAAGGGCGGTTTCAGTCCCATGTAAAGGGCGAAACCCTGTTTGGGAGGCACGTAGAAGGCTATTTGATTCCAAATAGCTCATCAAGGTGTTATTTACGTGCCTCTCCAGCAGTTTGCTTAGCCAGGGAACCAAGGAGACAGGACGGTAGTTCGCCAAATTGGACTGGTCAAGATTGGGCTTCTTCAACAAAGCCCTCACCATCGCACATTTCCATGATGGAGGTACGACTTTAGAGGAGATGGAGGTGTTGAGCACGTCCAATATGACCGGGCGAATCACGTCCATAGCTTTGCTGAGGGTCTGAGGGGGTGCAGGGTCATTAGGGGAGCCAGAGGTAGTTTTAGAAATAAGTTTGTCTAGGACTGGAATATCCAAGAGTGGGATTGTGTCCAGCCTACAGGGAGCAGAAGCCTCAGGGACTATGGGAATAGGGGGTGCCAAATCGTTATTGACAATCCCAAAGGAAGAGTATATAGTCTGGATTTTATCAGAAAAGAACGCAGCTAAATCATTGCAACGGTTTTGGGCATCGTCCGCAGAGGGGCATTCTGCAGGGGGGGAAATGATTGACTTAACAATTTTAAAAATTTCCCTAGGGGCATTGGCGGCTGTGTTAATTTTGCTACCGTAGAAGGAAGCTTGTGCCACCTTTAATTCCTGTTTATAGAGCCTAATTGCCACTCTGTATTTATCCTTCCTAAGTTTGGAATAGTCCTGTCTCCAGGCTCTTTCGAGTTTGCGACAGGCTAATTTCAATGTCTTGAGAGTGGACGTAAACCATGGGGAAGCTTTAGGTCTTTTCGTGGGGTTGCAAGCCTGTACAGGGAGTACCCTATCAAGTGTGGAGGTGATCCAATCGTCAAAGTTGTTAGCTGCAGTGTAGGCGTTCAGTGTCTTCTTAGGTTTATCTCTAACCAAGGCATCTTCCCAATCCAAAAGGGGAAGAGAGGGCCATTTCCTACCGTGATGTTTAACAAGGCCGTGGGTGAGGGGAGGTGGATTTAAGCGCCAGGTAAAAGGAATTAAGAAATGATCCGTCCAAGGTAATGGGATAGGGGGCTCAACTATGAGGACATCAATATTGCTATAAATGTGGTCGAGCAGGTGGCCTCTATTATGGGTTACGTGAAACCCCTTTTGATGTAAATCCAGCGCTTGAAGGTTAGTACAGAGGGTGTTAGCTGCAGTATCGTGGGGATCATCCAGATGCAAGTTAAGATTCCCCAGCAGGGTGAAATTGGATGAGGATAACACGATACTTGCCGTAAGCTCTGTGATTTTCGTGATAAAATCATTAAGAGCGCCCGGAGGGCGGTAAGCCAGAATGCCCGAGAAGGTGGTAGTAGGGGAGAGTTCTAGCGAAAAGTGTAAACTTTCACAGGTTGCTGAAGTGGTAGGGGTGGTTCGACATTTATAGGTGTCACGATAAACAATAGCCACACCCCCCCCTCTCCCAATCTGGCGATCCAATCTTTTTAACGTATATCCCTGTGGGACCGCCCAGACAATGGCTGGGTCATTGTCTATATGAAGCCAGGTTTCCGTTAAAAAGAGAGCGTGTGGTTTATGCTCTTCAATCAGTGCGCGTAATTCGGTGTAGTGTTTACAGACAGATCTACAATTTAATAGAAACATTTTCCACTCGTGGATAGGAGATGAAGGATGGGACAGAAGGGGGGATGGGCTCCAGTTGCAGGTTTTACAAACAAAGTCAGTGTTGAGTGGTAAGAACGTGTGATCACATGTCTGAGTAGTAGAGGGGAGAAGATCACGAAGCGACGAAGAATCATAGTACAGCGGAGGGCCTACCATAGTGAAATGCAACAGAGCCTAGCCACCAGTCAGCAGGAAGCGTCTGGACGCGGACTGGCGCAGACTGGCTTCTCTTTGGCGCCTCTTCGGCGCGTCTACGGCGCTACCGCTGCGCGTCACCGCTGCGCGACTAAGTGTGGGGCTAAATAGGTTAGGCGGGGTGGGAGACTAGCGCGTCAACCCACCGAAGATGGCCGCCTCCGATGGAGCAACCAGGAAGTGGTGCCGCATAAAGCTTGAGACATAAAGATATTTCGCCTGGTTGCACCTCTGGTGGGAAGGTGTACAATTATGATGCATTCCCAGGTCTACCAGTGTTGGTAAATCTGGGAATGTGTCAGTATCCATGAGTGCAAGGGAACAACCATACTCCTCCCATGTGATGTCTCCCTGCCACAGAGAAACACAAGGCAGTGATTTGAGCTATGTTACATTACTCTAGATTTATCAAGACACACAAGTACCTTGATAAATCTAATTTGGGTTTTGCATCGCCCTTGCACCCCCTTGCGTGACACAAATAAGACAAAACCTTGATAAATAGGTGCCAGAATTCAAAGGTAACTTTATTTATTGCTTAGACTTTCACAACCCAACAAAAACAATTTCACGACACTCCAGGGGGTCACAACCAACAGTTTGGGAAACACAGGTGAATGTGTTAATGTGGATCTCAAAGCTTTACCTCAATGTAACCAGTGCCGGACTGACTACTGGGCGTTTTTGATTGCTTCCGAGCTAGGGGCTGATTTCACTGCGGTGGGGGCTGATTTTGTTTATGGAGATCTGCAGGTGCTTCGAAATAAACAAATCAAAACTAATTTCGTTCAGCACACGCAGGTCCCCAATCAACGAAATCAGCCCCCAGCTCAGCAGCATTCCAAAACGCCCGGTAGCCAGTCCAGCCCTGAATGTAACAATGGATTAAACCCAGATCTGTGACTGGGGGTGAATGTTTTGCCATTGTGCAACATTCCGTAGTGTAGTTCCTATATTCCCAATAGGCTCTGCGCATTGGAATAACATAAACAATAGTTTAGACGTAGGACTGAGGTCAACTAGGTCTCTATTGAATATGCTAGACTTAGTTATGAATGCAAGCTAGCTCAGAGGTCACTAGAAACTTTCTCGAGTGAACAGGAATGAGTTAAATTCCTGAATAGACAAGAAGGGATTAGCTTCTGAAAAACGCATAAATATGACAACTTTGCTCCCTCCAGAATAAGGAGTGTATCTCCAGAGTCGTGTGAAAACAATAGACAGCTATTTCACTCAGTCAATCGTGCATGCTTAGTTTCACCAGAGTGCAGAGAAATAGAGAGACAGGCGTTTTCAATAAAAGTTGTTATTTTTTAAGCAGTCTTCTTTCTCATGCAAGAGAAGTGAATTGCCACAATTGCAATACTTGTTATAAAGTAAAGTGCGTACAGTAAAAGTAGTATTATGAAATAATACTGTAAAAGCATTTATATGGTTTCTGAGCCATATGATACTTAAAACGTATAAAATATATACAATACATATAATGATAAAAGTTGACTAAACGTACTCAACTGGTGCTTCTAAAATACGCCTATCCCAGTGTACCTAACCTAAGCCTAGTACGTGGGAAGGAGTAAGTGAGCTGCAGTTTAAGTTAAGTTATCTTTGCCAAGAATCTGAATCAAGAATTCTCTAAGGATCTAATCAGCTCCGTACCTTGGCTTTAGAATGAAGGAGGTCTTGTATCTCTTTCTCAGGACTCGATCTCCCAGGAATCCGCAAGGGTGACTGGAAACACTGGAGCTGGATTTCTCGGCAGGAGAAAAGACAGCGTCTCTCTCAGTGCATCAAATGGGAGGGTCGGCTTCCTTCGACACTCGCATCAGCTGGGCTTTGGGTAAGTAGATAGCTGCTCTGCTCCAAACCACTGTGTCTTTGCTTAAGGCAAATGCTGGTATGTTTATACCTGGGAGGTGCCGAGTTTGACGTAAGGTTGGACATAAGACATCACTAAGAACTGTCACTAAGAACTGGCAGTTCTTTCAGGACTCTCAGGAGTTCTAGGACAAATCAAAACAGAAGCAAGGGGAATTCCCGGGCTGCTGGAGGCTTGGTATGTTTAAAGAACGCGTTGTACTTTCTAGGAGTCGAGGGAAGTAGCCTTGCCGTATTTGGACTGCATTGGCTATGACTAAATATGCACATGATTTTTATGCCATTATAAGGATATGATTTGTTATAACGTTATAACCACATAAGGGCATGAATCAGGAATATTTAATTAGGGTCCTAGATACATTCACAACACCATCATCTTGTGTGTTTTGCTGTTCACCCTATGTGGGAAGGATATAACCAGATGTGGGTCCCATGCTCACTAAGCCAATGGAGTCAAGCTATCCTGGTTGAAGAGGGCTGATAGCCAGAAACCGGTCTTAGGATGCTTGATTCCGGTCCAGGGAAGACATGGCTTGGCAGATCGGTCTGGACTGTTCCCATGAGGCAAAGGGCCAAGGCTGATTTGCATATGTTTATGTCTGAACTGGTGTGGCTTGGTGAGCAAAATAACGACGGATTAAACCCAGATCCGTGACTGGGGGTGAATGTTTTGAAGTGCAGAAAAGTCACGCAATATGGTGGCACCGCCATCCATATTACGATGCCTGCGGTGGAATGCCTTTCTATGGCGGGCACTCCGCCATGGAAAGGCATGAGGGAAATCCCTGTGGGGGACCTTTGTGGGCCCCCGGGGGATGGTGGGTGGGTGGCTGCACTGGGGGTACCTATTGTACCCCTCATCATTGCTATGCACAAGGTGGCAGGCACCGCACTGTGCCTGTCATGTCTTGAATGGCAATGTACAACATGGGCTTTCAGCATTGCGGTGGGGGCTGTTTACAGCACTGCCCACCGCAATGTTGAAGGCAGGAATGCACACGCCATCCTAATGCACATGGTGGAACCGCCGCACCTCTAGAGGTCAGTCCTGTGTTCCGTTATGGTGGCAGGCGGACAAAGTCCGCCAGCCATCGTATTAGGCCCCTAAGTGTGGAGTTTATGCCTCTGCATTACCTATACATACCTCGCAACTGCAGAGTCTCAGTTCTTGTAAGTATATGCACTAGTAGTAAGTGTGGGAGGGCCTGGAAAAAGAGACAGACTCACTGCAAAGGAGATGGAATTATGAAGGAGTAAGATGGTTTGTGGAGAGGTCAGCGAGGGGTTAGGGAGGAACCTCACCCACCGTCAAAAGAGTAAGTTTTACACAGTGGCTGGAGACATGCAACTTACTCTTTTGTAGTAAATGTATACTCTGTTTGTCAATACTGTAAAGTAGTAAACTTGCTCCAATTTGTAAATTACTCAAAATTGAAAGTTACCTTTGTGAATCATGCACAAAATGAGGAGTCAGATACTATTGATGTACGGAGTTGTTAACTTTTTGTACAGCAAAGAGGAAGGCATTTAATTTTGGTATTTGTGTACTTGAGTCACCTATTGGCTTCGCATACATATGCTTTATTTTAAGCACTCATTCATTTCAATCTTTATTTCGGCATGAATACCATAAAAGAACAATTACATAGATACAATAAAACATTTCTTTAAAAAAAAAACAACTTGCTACATAAGTTCATTCAATTTTCAAGTCAATCATATGAGATAAAAAGCAAGGAATATAAAAACATTCATAATAAACTATTCTTCCTTAATTGAGACAGATATGGACAATAGGAAATGAAATTTCATCAATTATCCCCCTGTTATGGGTTAAGCAGCAATTTGACATATCAACTTTCTTACAATCTATAACCCAGTTTTCTTCTTTGGAAAAAGATACTATACAAGAATCTGCTAACACTAAATACAATAGGTTGGCTTGTATTGGTCGAGAGGATCCTTAAAGCCTGGGAACAAGATCTTACACCTAATGTTAGGCATATTGGTTTGATCCATCTTTTTCTGGCCTGAGCATATGCTGGGCAGAAAAAGAGGATATGTAACTCGTTTTCCTTTTGGTTACGTCCACACATGGGACAAGGTTCATCTTCCACATGGTTTGGCGTGTTTGCACCGCCAGACCAACGTGCCAATGTTGAGCCAATTTGGAGATTACCATATCCTAATTTCAGAAATAGGGTCTTTGCTAGAGGTGGTTCTATTTCGTCCAGAAAGGTCTCAAAGAATGGATCGTCTTTGAAGGTAAGGAACCTTGTTACAAGTGTCCCACTGGATGAAGCGCTTTTAGTCATGTCCGTGATGTACGGCCAAAAGGACTTTTTTACCATGGTTTTTTAATTAGGTGGAAGTAGATCTGGATGTTCCCAATAGTGTGTCAGACCTAGTATTGTAAGGCAGAATTTAACGTGTTTAAACCAGGATATTACCTTGAAGGTATCAAGCTCCATAATTTCTATAAGCCCATCTCTATATACTTGCAACTCGGGTACCCGCCACAGCCTGATCCATAACAGTAAAGGACGTAGAACAATATGATGGTCCGTTCTACGAAAATTTAAATCAAGCTGTAGTGGGACCAGAGGAGTACTTCTGGGGACTCTGACCAAGCTTCTCAAGAAGTTATTGTCCAAGACACTAAAAGTGTCTTTAGACCCTGGGCCCCAGATTTCTGAGCCATATAGCACTGCAGGTTGAACCTTAAATTTGAAAAGTTCAACTGCAGGAGACACGGCCTTACTGGTGCTCTGACCTTGCTCCCTGAGAATGGGTTTTGTATTCTGACTAAACGTCATCGTACTTTTTTCCACTTGGGCTTTCCATGTGAAATTGGAATCCAGTGTCACCCCAAGATATGCAAAATACGGAACCGATTCCAATTTTCATCCGTTTAAAGTTAAGCAGCCTTTATCAGATTTGGTTGGGTTTAGGGCCATACACTTTGTCTTTTTCCCATTTATCTCCAATCCTTTCTTATTGCAGTAATCATTGAAAGAATTTAAGAGAGCTTGGAGACCTTTTTTTGTCTGGGAAATCAGAATGGTGTCGTCCGCGAATAATAGGGAAGTAACTTTTTCACCGTTCAGCTTGGGAGAATCATTTTTGCATCCCTCTAGATGTAAAGGAATGTCATTCACAAATAGTGAAAAAAGTGTGGGGGCCAGTACACACCCTTGGTGCACACCACGTTCGATAGGGATTTTGGGGGTTAGTTCGCCTTTTGGGCCCCATCAAACTCTCGCAAAGTTGCCTCCGTGGAGCTCTTTTATTTGCACTATCAAGGTGGGTGGCATCCCTGCTAAACTCAAAGCTTCCCACAATAAGTTGCGTGGGACTAGATCGAACGCCGCCCTTAAATCAACGAACGCAACATATAGTTGGCCCTTCTTAATCTTAATGTATTTCCAATAGAGGCAGCAAAAACAGAAGATTTGGTCAATTGTACTAACTTTGGGTCTAAATCCCGCTTGGTACCTAGACAAAATTGCCTTTTCGTCCAGCCAATCGTTAACGCGGAATAGGATATGTCGCGTATACATTTTTTGTAGTATGTCCATTAGGCTTATTGGACGGTAATTTGAGGGGTCCATCCTGTCACCTTTCTTGTAAATTAAGACAATTTCAGCCCCCTTCCAACTCTCTGGGAAGTCTAGATTTCGGGATAGCTCATTACACAGATGGTTGATGTAGGGAGCCCATATTTTTAGCTCGTGTTTATACAAGTCACCTGGAATCTTGTCTAACCCAGGGGCTTTACCAGACTTAATCTGGGTTATTGCCAACTCTGTCTCTCCTAAAGTAAAGTCCAAGGTATCCGTTGGAGTGGCATAACTTGGAATCCTGTCTATGAGGGGTTCCTCATATTCCTTATAGAGGTTAGTGAAATGGTTTACTCAGGTCTGTTCGTCTAAATAGACGTCCTTGACCACTCTACCTTGATGGTTCCCATTCGCTATTAACCTCCAAAAGGCTATGTTGTCTCGTATTTTTGCTGCATGCAGCAGTTCTGCCCATTTTGCTTCCTCCCATGCTATTTTGGATGCCTTTTGGACCAATTTATAATTATTCCTGGCTGACTTGATATCCGAATGTGCCTTCGATTTAATCGCAGTTAAAAGTGCTCTCTTGGACTCCCTGCAGTCCTTATTATACCAGGGTTTGCTGTGGGGCAAATTATGTGTCTTCTGTTGCCCTTTCCTAGGCCTCTTGGTGACTAACAGCTTTAAAGCATCAAAAAAAATTTGGTGTAACATCTTAAAATGGCTATTATTTCCCTCCTTTGAAGTATCATTTAAATATGGGCCAAAGGTACTTGCGAAGAGCTTATAAATTTCTGCTACAATTTCACCGTTGCCCAGTATTAGTGGCCATTTAAGAGAACGTCTATTGTTACTAATATGGATCTCGTTTTGGTCAACATTGGTTACTTCTCCAGTCAGAAGGGAGACTGTGTCTCCAAATAGGGAAGCCTCAATCTGAAGGGCTAGAGGGAAATGATCACTTTCTAATCTTTCTATTACCTCCATGTCAAGGAGATATTCCCATGATGACACTGAGGCAATAATAAAATCTATATTACTTTTATAATTCCCCCTATAGAAAGTGGGCTTCTTCAAGCTATCTGATGGTAGCCGTCCATTGCACGCCCTAGTGCAGTATTCTGCACATAGTTTCGTCATTTGGAGAGCCAAAGGCGAACATTTAACTGGTTTAATATTATCTAAAGCAGGGATCCTATTTGCCTCATCTTCTTCTAAGAAGATGTCACTGAGTCCCACAATAGGCTCAAAGTTGCAGTTAAAATCACCTGCCATGATAACAAAGTTCTCCCTAGTGTCCAGGTTACCCAATAGGAGATCTAAATGGGTTAGTAAAGAAGATTCTCTTGTGATGGGTGTTGGTCTGCTGTAAACATTCACTAAATAAAGTTTTTTCCCTTCACAAACAGTGATTTTCAAAATCAGTATATCAGGGGAATTGGTGTCCACCACTTCGATATTCACTCTTGAGTTGACTTTTACCCAGATTAACAACCCTCCCGAGTGTCTTCCAATTCTAGAGGGAATCGCACTAATGCCATAGGATTTGTACCCTAGTCTATGTATATTTTCAACTGACCAGGTCTCTTGCAACATGCAGAAGTCAAAGGTGTCAATGAAACTTGCCCATTCCGGATCCCTTAAATTTTTTGATACCCCTGCTATATTCCAGGAAACCAATTTTATGGATTGACTTGTTTCCGGAGTTTTTTGCATCAGTACATTTCCCACCTCCCCAGACTCTATCATATGGCATTCTGGTCTAATTGCATCAGATTCTAGAGGCATCAAATCATTATAGATTATAACGCTTTCCTTTGGTATTGAGCTATCCCCAGTTATTGGTGCCACCACAGAAAAAAGGCTTACATTCCCCAAAGATTTAATTTAATTAATTGTACCACCAGCTCTCGATAAACATAGTTCACTTCCTACTTCCCCCCCCCCCCCCCAACAAGTTGCCATTTTCTAACTCATTTTACTCAAACCCCTTAGACATTTGGCATCAATCACAATCGTCTAAACCACTGAATATGTCGAATCTATTGGTGGTTTCCAAAGGGGTGAAGGGCTTTAGATGGTCCATTCTTCTATTGTTGGGTTTGAATTGCCTATATGGAACACAGTTCCAACCAAATGCATCAGGTACAGGTACGGGGTTTGGTGGGTAATAGGGCTCCATAGGATTGTGTCTAATAAGTGGTTGCAGCATTTGATGTGTATTACCAGCCCTCTGCATAAATGATGGGTAAGAACAGGGTAGAGTTTGAGATGTTATATGCAAGGCTGGTTGTTGCTGAGAGGGAAATACCACAGACCTGGGGTAGAAATATGTCAACGGTCTGGGTATTATGCAGTTACTTGTAGTACCCGGAGGCCAATTTAGTACAAATTGGACTGCATTAGGGTCCCTAAAGTTTACAACCACCACGTCACCCTCAATGTTTTTTGGTCTGCTTCCCAGCCATTGGAGGCGTCGGACATGCACAATTTCACCATTTATGTGGTTTGCTATTGGCCTGTATAGACTTAGCCAATGCATGATTTTATTTTTTAGTTGTGCAAAACCCTCCCGCTTGCTAGTTTGTAACACGGGGACCCCTGTTAGGACTACCACAAAGGGCACTGCCTCTTGTGGTAATTCTGGGTTTGGGACCAGTTTGGGTCTTCCCCAGCTAGGCTTTTGTCCCCTCACCTCGGTCGGGTGGCTTTCATGTGGAGTCTTGGCTGTACCATTAGATGATTTAGTTGTAACAGTAGCTGGCGTAGAATCTGTTTGATTTTGTAGATTTTTAGGGGGTGGGATTGGTTGGGCAATTGTTGTTGTGTTCCCCTTAGGCGCTGAAGTAGAGGGATTCGCCAACAGGGTAGATTTAGCTGGTGGAGCTGGAGCGGCTGGGATAAGCTTAGTCTCGCTAGCTGTTTTGTGAGTTACTGGGTTCAATATTTTTGAATTCTCTTTGCCCTTGTTTCCCAGTGCACGCTCAAGTGAGCTTAGTCTTAATTCCACTTCGATCAGCCTCTCCAAGATCGATGCAGAATAGGTGTTAATTAAGCTTTCTATGGAATCTAAGGTGGCAGAATCACAATTTGTGAGGGGCGCTTTAGACATCGTAGAGGCTTCCATAATATCCTCCATGTCTATGGGCATAATTGGGGGTGGCGGGGATGCAATAATGATGGGCCCTGCGGTAGCCACTGAAATAGTATCAGTGCTAACTACAGGAGTCTTCGCCTTTTTCCCAAAGTCTGAATGACTTAATTTTGATTGTAATGGAATCCCCCCTTTTCGCCTTTTCTTGCATGGAGGTGGCCCATGTACCCTTGGGGCTGACATAGTTTTCTTTGCTCTACTGCGCGCTATTTTTGATGGTATAAGGACAGAGGGTTTTAAAACATTAGGGGTACTCGTGTGTGTAATTACATCAGGACCAATCGTGTCCAATTGAGGGGAGTTAGTTGTAAGAGGAGTGGTAACGGCTGATTCCACAGGTTGGCTGTCAGTTATGTGAACAATAACGTCGGCTAGCTGGGAATTTACACTGGTATTCCGGGGAGGTAAGGATAATGGCGACAAGGGCCGATTTTTTAGGCTTTCCACAGAGCGGCGGCGATCGGCACGGCGCACTGCCAAAGCAATTTCCAATGGAATGTCTGGAGAAGCCTTGGTGAAGTAGTTATCAAGAGTTTTGTTTAGCAACCCTCCCTGCTTCTCGGACATGATGGATATATAAAAAAAAAAAAAAACCACAGGCGAGGGTTTGCAGAGGCACGAAAGCACAGCAATATATTACCAATGGCTCACAATGATAAATACACAAAGCAGGGGGCGGAGACACGGCAAGAGGCGGCAGGTGTGCTCGTTGTTGCACGCACAGCCTGGTGGGCCTCGCAGTCCCGTCCTCCTGCGGCAGCAACATTCTCTCCCAGAGCAGGTTCCCGGCGGGGCTCCAATGGGCAAACAGCAGCACAACGTCCAAGTCTCCTCGGCGAGCGGCTCCCGCGAAGCGGGGGCCGCGAGGAGTTAAGAAAGGCACAAAGCAGGGGGCGGAGACACGGCAAGAGGCGGCAGGTGTGCTCGTTGTTGCACGCACAGCCTGGTGGGCCTCGCAGTCCCGTCCTCCTGCGGCAGAAACACTTTCTCCCAGAGCAGGTTCCCGGCGGGGCTCCAATGGGCAAACAGCAGCACAGCGTCCAAGTCTCCTCGGCGAGCGGCTCCCGCGAAGCGGGGGCCGCGAGGAGTTAAGAAAGGCACAAAGCAGGGGGCGGAGACACGGGAAGAGGCGGCAGGTGTGCTCGTTGTTGCACGCACAGCCTGGTGGGCCTCGCAGTCCCGTCCTCCTGCGGCAGCAACACTCTCTCCCAGAGCAGGTTCCCGGCGGGGCTACAATGGGCAAACAGCAGCACAGCGTCCAAGTCTCCTCGGCGAGCGGCTCCCGCGAAGCGGGGGCCGCAAGGAGTTAAGAAAGGCACAAAGCAGGGGGCGGAGACACGGGAAGAGGCGGCAGATGTGCTCGTTGTTGCACGCACAGCCTGGTGGGCCTCGCAGTCCCGTCCTCCTGCGGCAGCAACACTCTCTCCCAGAGCAGGTTCCCGGCGGGCAAACAGCAGCACAGCGTCCAAGTCTCCTCGGCGAGCGGCACTCAATACTTGTGATCCTCTTGCACATTCATGCAAGCTGCAGAGTAAAACTGTTTAGTGCCTACTACAGCCTCAGAGGTTTAAGAATGCTGCTAATATTTTCTTATCCAATGTGCAGTGGGTTGTCCCGTACTGATTGCTGTTTGAACTGCTGTTAGAACAAAAGCAAAACACTCTTCCACTGCAGAGTAAAATGTGATTTATACAGAATTTGGTAATCTACCCTTCATTTTTAGACTGATCCTGCTAGTCTTTTGATGTTGTGCACTGGTACTCTACTAACCAGGCACCACTGCATGTTGAAATTGGTTATACTCCTTCTCTTAAATTGGAAAAACATCATCATTTAGAAATTCATAACAAGGAAAAATACCAAACAAAGCCAGAGGCATATAAAAACTCATGAGGGGAGCAGTTATAAAGGGGGGGGGGTCATAATGTGCAAAGTGCAAAATAAATAACAAGCCATCACACTCTGTGCAAAGGTGTTACTGCTCTTGCCATCATCATGAGTCAGTTCGGCCTCTAGATATCTACTCCACTTTGTCCGCCCTGAGTTGGAACAAATTCAACCCTTCCTTCAATCTCAGTGAGACAATAATAATACAGGTCAGGTTAATATTACACTGATGGGGACTTCTCATGCGAGAAGATGATTCCAACAGCAGCATACCTCATTGATTTTCAAACTCAGTAAAAAATGCTGGAGTTGTAAATAACGTTGTTGAAGGGTATCATAAGATAAAAGTATAACACCCTCATACAATTGTCCTAGGGTAAAAAGTTTATAGTCTGCTCAACCCTGAAGAAAACTATGATGAACCAGCTGAGGCATATTTAGATTATAGCTCAAATAGGTATATTGATTAAAATGTGCGGTGCCAGAAAACATTTTTTCAAGATAAGTCCAGACTACATGGTAGATCCGTATGGTCTTGAATCTTGTCCTCTTAAAATAGACAGTGTTGAGGATACCTGTACGTGGCACATTAGTATTGCCCCAGGGAAAATACTCCGGGAATATTGGACCCAAAAACCAAGGCTCCCTACCCAGGACCATAGTGAGTCGTAACATGGAGGGGGCAAAATAATACACCTGTAAAGCGAGTGAAGCTATGCCACCTCTATTCCAAGCAAGTTGGCGATGTTGTATGGTACAGCGGGATTTCTTTCAGCTCCATATACATTCCTACCAACTAGCTTCAATTTTATTAAAGACGACCTTGGTAAATAGAAAGGAATACACCTAAAAAGGCAGAGATGATAGCATAACCATTTTTGTGATTTTGCATCTCTCAATCAGGTCCAAATGCAACTGTTCCATTTGTTAAAAACCTCTATGGACTAATTTATATTTTAATGGACTTCTGTATAGTGAGAACTAGACCTTGAAGTGTTGTGTACCATTTTAGGACCCTATTGTAATTTTCCCGATTTATGCCCTTATTGAGGTATAAAGCACCATATCCTTATATAGGCATAGAAATCATAACCATATTTGGCCTTAGCTCATGCAATCTAAATACGGCAGGGATACTTCCACTAGCTCCGAAAATCTACAACGATTTCTTGGAAAACTCGGCTTCAGCCGCCGGGACTTCCCCTTGCTCGAGAACTGACTTGTCCAAGAACACATGGAGTTTTCAAAGAACTGAGACTATTTTATGACGATATGTCCACCTTTACGTCAAACTCTGCAACTTCAAGGTATAAATATGCCTACACTTGCCTTAGCAAACACACAGTGGTTTGGAGCATCCTGCTACAGCAAGTGCCGAAGGAAGACGACCCTCCAGCAGACGCTCTTTCCTGCCGAGAAATCCAGCTTCTGTGTTTCTAAGCTCCCCTTGCGGGGTGTTGGTTAATTGAGTCCTGAGCCTGACCTTCTTCATTCTAACCAAGGTACGGAGCTGATTAGACCCTAAGAGAAATCTTGGACAGATTCTTGGCAAAAGAATACTATATTTATTCTACACCTCACTTACTTCTTCCCTCTTACTAAGCTTAGGTTAGGTACATCGGGGTAGGCGTATCTTAGAAGCACCAGTTGAGTACTTTTAGCCTCTGTTATTTATGTATGTATTTATTTATGGTTTAGGAACCATAGAATGCTCTTACAGTATTATTTTATTCTACTCTTTCTACTGTATGCATTGTATTTTGAAACCAGTTTTACGAATGTAGCAGTTCATTTCTTATGCTTGAGAAAGAAGACTGTTCAATAAATCCTTTTATTGAAAACACCCGTCTATCTATTTTCTCGGCACCTCTGGTGAAACGAAGCATGCACGATTGACTGAGTGAAATATCTATCTATTGTTCCCACGACTCTGAAGAGCAGTTTATTCTTGGGGAAACAAAGTTGTGATGTTTATGCGGTTGTCAGAAACTAATCCCTTCTTGTTTATTCGAGAATGTTTCTGGTGACCTCTGAGCTAGCTGGCACTCACAATTAAGTCTAGTATATTCAATAGAGACCTAGTAGACCTCAGTCCTACGTCTAATCTATAGGATATATTATTCCAATGCGCAGAGCCTATTGGGAATATAGTAACTACATTACAGAAGGTATCAGAACGCTTTACATAATTTGTAAAGAAACACTTACCCGAGGTACATATGGGTAAAATATCAATATGTGAAAATAGGAAACAATACAGAGTGACTGCACATGCAGTAGTATACTATAACAGTCATAGTTGTACCAGTTACATATGGAGTAGATACAACCCCATGGAGGAATTACAGACATGTGGCAACAGTGTATACTATGGACATCAGGATATATGGGTGATAAGCCAGCAGTGTTGCTGTACAATGAAAAAGAAAGCATACAGGCATCGAATATCATACAGGCATATAATAATAATTCAAATCAGTGAATTAGTAAAATAACATATAGGCTTAGTATAATAGTGTAGCCCATCAATGAAGACATGACAACACAAGTTGCTCGCAGGATGATATTATGGACATACAGTAGTAAGTTCAGCATCAGGGGCTCTGTAGTTGGTGAGGAGCAGCTTGAGGCAGCAAACAATGGGCTTCAACTGCAGTTAATCTGATACAGGCAGTGGAAATGGTGTTGCGGGAGTGTCCATGAGGGACAGGTTGTCAGGGTGTTCAGCCGCTGTGTGAGCATCAGCTTGAGGGGCAGAGAGTACGAGAGACGCATCTCCAGGCATGGTGTGAGGGGCGGTGGTCCCCCGAAACCTATCACAAAAGATGAAGGCCCACTCGCTCACAACCAGCACAGCAGCGGAGTCCAGTCAGTGGGGTGGGCTGTGTGAGGGTGGCAGGGGCCTCCTCTTCACTGTCCCATCTTCAGACAAGTCATGCACCTGAGGGAGATGAGGGGGTGGTAGTCCCTTGCTCGTCTGACATCAGGGGTAGACACACAACACTCAGGCGGCGTTGGGGGTCAGTCAGGCGAGTCGCTCCCAGAACACATGGGAGTCCCAAATACACAGCAGTCCCTTGAGCAGATCCCTTGAGTAGATCGAAGCCTGTCGAGTAAGCAAGGGGGCTGTGTGGGGCTCACCTTTCAGTCTCCCACCTTCTGCGCTTTACAGCCACATCTCTTGTCAGTCAGTCATATTAACTTTTTTTCGACAATTTGTCATCAAAGCAGGTGTACAAAAGCTTAAAAAGCATTTCCTACTAAGAAAAATTATTAAATCTTTTACAAAGCAGTTAAAAACATTAGACAATTAAGCACTTATGGGTGTTAGTTAGATATAAATATAAGATAGCCTATATCACTTAATACCATATACAGAGATATTTATTAATGTCAGCCTTCACAAGGCTATATTGCTTCTTAACAACAGTATGAAAACATTAATCTAGAAAAATTTAACTAAGGAGCATAAAAATATGTAATAAACAGGTAATCACATAATCAAATGATCAGACCATTACCCAATAGAGATTGCTTGAGATCTAATAGACCATGTCCAGCTTAGAAACTTTGCCAGGGCAAGCGCAGTAGTCTGAGCGCCATGTCATTACTTCTGTTTCCCAGGATTCTACAGATTGGAGCTAACCACATAAGCTGGGCAAGCAAATAATAAGTGGCCAAAGACTCAGAATGTGCATTGCAAACGGTACAAGAAACAGTAGCTTGCATTTCCCATTTACCCGAAAAAGACCTTACTGTCAATGATCCAACTCGAAACAGGAAGTATAACTTCCTTTCATGTGGCTTGGTTATAGTATCCCAGTATGATTCTAGCTTTTGTAATGACTTCACGTTTAGAAAGTGCCCCGTTAGTGTTTGAAGAATCACTATTTCTGACAATGTTATCAGTCAGAGACATCAACAACAAAAGAGTGTTCCTGTTCTGATTAAGGTGGAAAGAAGCACAGAGCACAAGGAACCAACAAAGCCCATTCGGTTTGTTAAGAAAGCCCTCACACACCGACCTGGTCGGTGACCTGCTTCATCATCGGGCCCCACCGGGTGTGACCGAATGCCACCCCGGTGTGCTGCGACGCCAGAATTACTGCGGAGCTGGTCTTGTGAGGGTGGGAGGGCTATGTGAAAATTTATGTGAATAGTGTGAAGTGGTGAGTTAAAATTGCCTTGTATGTATCAAAAAATTCATTTAATCAGAGATCATCAAGGGCAAGGTTAAAAAATGTGATGGTGAGTAGGGCCAACTAATTGGATGGTCTACTCCCACTAGCATTAAGTGACAACGTGAATGCCCAACATCATGACTGCCCCACTCTCATCATCCTCAGCTCCGACAAGTCACAGGTGTGTAGGAGAGAGGAGAGGTGGTGTGCATCAGGCACCATAGATTGGCCCTGGCTCAAATTCCAATTACTCTGGTGGACAACGAGGTGTACGGGGCAGTGTGGCTGGTGGTCATCTGCAGGCACCCAGTGGTCAGTAAATGAGGACAGTGGCGGCCTCACCCTGCATCAACATGATCGCCCTACTCTCTCTATCACCTTCTCCAGCAGTTCTCAGGGGCACAGGAGATCGGAAAAGGCAGCAAGGCCCCAGAGTTAGACTCAGCTCTACTTCCTGTTCTTCTGCGATGGGGAAGTGGTGTATTGGAACGGAGTGTACCGGGACGGCATGCCTGGTGGCTGTCTGATGGCACGTCTCGAGACACCCAGCGGGATTTGCGCAGACGGTGAGCCCTAATCCATGGGATCTTCCCACGTTCCTTTCTCATTGCATGCTTCTCTCCACTGCAGGGTTTTGCAGCAGTTAGCAATCAACGAGCTGCATTGTGTTGCATTGGCCAAAGTGTGGTGGCTTGATGGGGGTACTGTTTTTGGGGATTTATGCCATATGGCAATCCCTAGCCTAGGGAGCTCCTGGCGGGAGGTCCTTAATAGTTGCCCACCTAGTACCACTGTTAGTTTATTTTACCAAAATTTAGCTTGAAAATGTTCTCCATCTGCAGATTCAGTTCTACTCCAGGGTATGTAACAGGCTGTATCCACCTTCTGTCATGTTCTAGAGTAGTGACATTCGTTAAAACCTGTGCTTTATCAGAATTGAGCTTATACCCTTACACATAACTGACTTCCTTTCATGTGGCTTGGTTATAGTATCCCAGTATGATTCTAGCTTTTGTAATGACTTCACGTTTAGAAAGTGCCCCGTTAGTGTTTGAAGAATCACTATTTCTGACAATGTTATCAGTCACACAGCTCCAGTATCTTTGCTTCAACAGTTCTTTGGGTGGAAACGGAGCACTTTCTGGGTTCTCCCATAGTGTAGCCTTACCAATACTTCTGAAGATAAGTTTAATTTCCTGCAACCATGCGATTATTTTGTGGCGATCTTCTCTGATTAAATCCTTAATCCCCACAGCATAGGCTCTCAATTCCGGTGTGGACCAGAGTCTCTGCCAATATAGCAGGGGTTGCAATCTGGCTATGTGAGCCAGTGACTTCCTGCCTAGATTATGTAGCAGTGGACGCACTGGGGTACTTTGTTGAAAGTTAGTTATATTCCGTAAGAACCTGTTTCCGCTGTAGTTAATTTAGAAAGGTTCTTGAATCCCCAGAGCTCTGTCCCATAAAACACGGAACTAACAACTTTCATATTATATATTTGCAAAACTGGATTAACTGGTTTAATTAAAGATACATTCAACTCAGTTCCAGCCAATTAGCGATGCTTCAGTGTGGCCATTTCCAGTTGCTCATTCCGCTTGCATTATGACCCCTAGATATATGAAATCTTTTACCTATACTAAGGCTCGGTTATTCAAAGTCATGTCCCCTCTGAATGATCTATAAGGGTTTAAAGTCATGAATTTTGTTTTTGACACGTTGATTTCTAAGCCCCACAGATGGCAAAACCTCTCAAAGAGCAGCAGGGCTCGCTGCAACCCGCTATGCATTTTAGCATTATCAACATGTCATCTGCGAACATTAAAATGGGAATTCTAACACCATCTAGGGCAGGGGCATCAGTGGGGGTAGCTTCCAGAAATTTTGCAATCCCGTTAAGAAACTGGAAAATAAAGTAGGTGCCATTACGCAACCTTGTAGCACACCCCGTTCTCTTCTTTTTCCACTTCATATCGAACGCTTCTCATCCCAGAGGGCCGATCAAGCACCTTTAGCCAGGGGGAGCTGACAGCAGAGGTGTGCAGTGGTGGGCTCTCTGCCCAACATCATGACTGCCCCACTCTCATCATCCTCAGCTCCGACAAGTCACAGGTGTGTTGGAGAGAGGAGAGGTGGTGTGCATCAGGCACCATAGATTGGCCCTGGCTCAAATTCCAATTACTCTGGTGGACAACGAGGTGCACGGGGCAGTGTGGCTGGTGGTCATCTGCAGGCACCCAGTGGTCAGTAAAGGAGGACAGTGGCGGCCTCACCCTGCATCAACATGATCACCCTACTCTCTCTATCACCTTCTCCAGCAGTTCTCAGGGGCACAGGAGATCGGAAAAGGCAGCAAGGCCCCAGAGTTAGACTCAGCTCTACTTCCTGTTCTTCTGCGATGGGGAAGTGGTGTATTGGAACGGAGTGTACCGGGACGGCATGCCTGGTGGCTGTCTGATGGCACGTCTCGAGACACCCAGCGGGATTTGCGCAGACGGTGAGCCCTAGTCCATGGGATCTTCCCACGTTCCTTTCTCATTGCGCGCTTCTCTCCACTGCAGGGTTTTGCAGCAGTTAGCAATCAACGAGCTGCATTGTGTTGCATTGGCCAAAGTGTGGTGGCTTGATGGGGGTACTGTTTTTGGGGATTCATGCCATATGGCAATCCCTAGCCTAGGGAGCTCCTGGCGGGAGGTCCTTAATAGTTGCCCACCTAGTACCACTGTTAGTTTATTTTACCAAAATTTAGCTTGAAAATGTTCTCCACCTGCAGATTCAGTTCTACTCCAGGGTATGTAACAGGCTGTATCCACCTTCTGTCATGTTCTAGAGTAGTGACATTCGTTAAAACCTGTGCTTTATCAGAATTGAGCTTATACCCTTACACATAACTGACTTCCTTTCATGTGGCTTGGTTATAGTATCCCAGTATGATTCTAGCTTTTGTAATGACTTCACGTTTAGAAAGTGCCCCGTTAGTGTTTGAAGAATCACTATTTCTGACAATGTTATCAGTCACACAGCTCCAGTATCTTTGCTTCAACAGTTCTTTGGGTGGAAACGGAGCACTTTCTGGGTTCTCCCATAGTGTAGCCTTACCAATACTTCTGAAGATAAGTTTAATTTCCTGCAACCATGCGATTATTTTGTGGCGATCTTCTCTGATTAAATCCTTAATCCCCACAGCATAGGCTCTCAATTCCGGTGTGGACCAGAGTCTCTGCCAATATAGCAGGGGTTGCAATCTGGCTATGTGAGCCAGTGTTTCCTGCCTAGATTATGTAGCAGTGGACGCACTGGGGTACTTTGTTGAAAGTTAGTTATATTCCGTAAGAACCTGTTTCCGCTGTAGTTAATTTAGAAAGGTTCTTGAATCCCCAGAGCTCTGTCCCATAAAACACGGAACTAACAACTTTCATATTATATATTTGCAAAACTGGATTAACTGGTTTAATTAAAGATACATTAAATTCAGTTCCAGCCAATTAGCGATGCTTCAGTGTGGCCATTTCCAGTTGCTCATTCCACTTGCATTATGACCCCTAGATATATGAAATATTTTACCTATACTAAGGCTCGGTTATTCAAAGTCATGTCCCCTCTGAATGATCTATAAGGGTTTAAAGTCATGAATTTTGTTTTTGACACGTTGATTTCTAAGCCCCACAGATGGCAAAACTCTCAAAGAACAGCAGGGCTCGCTGCAACCCGCTATGCATTTTAGCATTATCAACATGTCATCTGCGAACATTAAAATGGGAATTCTAACACCATCTAGGGCAGGGGCATCAGTGGGGGTAGCTTCCAGAAATGTTGCAATCCCGTTAAGAAACAGGGAAAATAAAGTAGGTGTCATTACGCAACCTTGTAGCACACCCCGTTCTCTTCTTTTTCCACTTCATATCGAACGCTTCTCATCCCAGAGGGCCGATCAAGCACCTTTAGCCAGGGGGAGCTGACAGCAGAGGTGTGCAGTGGTGGGCTCTCTGCCCAACATCATGACTGCCCCACTCTCATCATCCTCAGCTCCGACAAGTCACAGGTGTGTAGGAGAGAGGAGAGGTGGTGTGCATCAGGCACCATAGATTGGCCCTGGCTCAAATTCCAATTACTCTGGTGGACAACGAGGTGTACGGGGCAGTGTGGCTGGTGGTCATCTGCAGGCACCCAGTGGTCAGTAAAGGAGGACAGTGGCGGCCTCACCCTGCATCAACATGATCACCCTACTCTCTCTATCACCTTCTCCAGCAGTTCTCCGGGGCACAGGAGATCGGAAAAGGCAGCAAGGCCCCGGAGTTAGACTCAGCTCTACTTCCTGTTCTTCTGCGATGGGGAAGTGGTGTATTGGAACGGAGTGTACCGGGACGGCATGCCTGGTGGCTGTCTGATGGCACGTCTCGAGACACCCAGCGGGATTTGCGCAGACGGTGAGCCCTAGTCCACGGGATCTTACGACGTTCCTTTCTCATTGCACCCTTCTCTCCACTGCAGGGTTTTGCAGCAGTTAGCAATCAACGAGCTGCATTGTGTTGCATTGGCCAAAGTGTGGTGGCTTGATGGGGGTACTGTTTTTGGGGATTTATGCCATATGGCAATCCCTAGCCTAGGAAGCTCCTGGCGGGAGGTCCTTAATAGTTGCCCACCTAGTACCACTGTTAGTTTATTTTACCAAAATTTAGCTTGAAAATGTTCTCCATCTGCAGATTCAGTTCTACTCCAGGGTATGTAACAGGCTGTATCCACCTTCTGTCATGTTCTAGTGTAGTGACATTCGTTAAAACCTGTGCTTTATCAGAATTGAGATTATACCCTTACACATAACTGACTTCCTTTCATGTGGCTTGGTTATAGTATCCCAGTATGATTCTAGCTTTTGTAATGACTTCCGTTTAGAAAGTGCCCCGTTAGTGTTTGAAGAATCACTATTTCTGACAATGTTATCAGTCACACAGCTCCAGTATCTTTGCTTCAACAGTTCTTTGGGTGGAAACGGGGCACTTTCTGGGTTCTCCCATAGTGTAGCCATACCAATACTTCTTAAGATAAGTTTAATTTCCTGCAACCATGCGATTATTTTGTGGCGATCTTCTCTGATTAAATCCTTAATCCCCACAGCATAGGCTCTCAATTCCGGTGTGGACCAGAGTCTCTGCCAATATAGCAGGGGTTGCAATCTGGCTATGTGAGCCAGTGACTTCCTGCCTAGATTATGTAGCAGTGGACGCACTGGGGTACTTTGTTGAAAGTTAGTTATATTCCGTAAGAACCTGTTTCCGCTGTAGTTAATTTAGAAAGGTTCTTGAATCCCCAGAGCTCTGTCCCATAAAACACGGAACTAACAACTTTCATATTATATATTTGCAAAACTGGATTAACTGGTTTAATTAAAGATACATTAAATTCAGTTCCAGCCAATTAGCGATGCTTCAGTGTGGCCATTTCCAGTCGCTCATTCCACTTGCATTATGACCCCTAGATATATGAAATCTTTTACCTATACTAAGGCTCGGTTATTCAAAGTCATGTCCCCTCTGAATGATCTATAAGGGTTTAAAGTCATGAATTTTGTTTTTGACACGTTGATTTCTAAGCCCCACAGATGGCAAAACTCTCAAAGAGCAGCAGGGCTCGCTGCAACCCGCTATGCATTTTAGCATTATCAACATGTCATCTGCGAACATTAAAATGGGAATTCTAACACCATCTAGGGCAGGGGCATCAGTGGGGGTAGCTTCCAGAAATTTTGCAATCCCGTTAAGAAACAGGGAAAATAAAGTAGGTGTCATTACGCAACCTTGTAGCACACCCCGTTCTCTTCTTTTTCCACTTCATATCGAACGCTTCTCATCCCAGAGGGCCGATCAAGCACCTTTAGCCAGGGGGAGCTGACAGCAGAGGTGTGCAGTGGTGGGCTCTCTGCCCAACATCATGACTGCCCCACTCTCATCATCCTCAGCTCGGACAAGTCACAGGTGTGTAGGAGAGAGGAGAGGTGGTGTGCATCAGGCACCATAGATTGGCCCTGGCTCAAATTCCAATTACTCTGGTGGACAACGAGGTGTACGGGGCAGTGTGGCTGGTGGTCATCTGCAGGCACCCAGTGGTCAGTAAAGGAGGACAGTGGCGGCCTCACCCTGCATCAACATGATCACCCTACTCTCTCTATCACCTTCTCCAGCAGTTCTCCGGGGCACAGGAGATCGGAAAAGGCAGCAAGGCCCCGGAGTTAGACTCAGCTCTACTTCCTGTTCTTCTGCGATGGGGAAGTGGTGTATTGGAACGGAGTGTACCGGGACGGCATGCCTGGTGGCTGTCTGATGGCACGTCTCGAGACACCCAGCGGGATTTGCGCAGACGGTGAGCCCTAGTCCACGGGATCTTCCCACGTTCCTTTGTCATTGCACGCTTCTCTCCACTGCAGGGTTTTGCAGCAGTTAGCAATCAACGAGCTGCATTGTGTTGCATTGGCCAAAGTGTGGTGGCTTGATGGGGGTACTGTTTTTGGGGATTTATGCCATATGGCAATCCCTAGCCTAGGGAGCTCCTGGCGGGAGGTCCTTAATAGTTGGCCACCTAGTACCACTGTTAGTTTATTTTACCAAAATTTAGCTTGAAAACGTTCTCCATCTGCAGATTCAGTTCTACTCCAGGGTATGTAACAGGCTGTATCCACCTTCTGTCATGTTCTAGAGTAGTGACATTCGTTAAAACCTGTGCTTTATCAGAATTGAGCTTATACCCTTACACATAACTGACTTCCATTGCCAATGATTCAACCACTGTTAATGTAGTGGAAGTTAGATTTGTCATGTCAGTCACATATGCAAGAACTTTGACATCCAGATGTGTAGGTGCAATGTGCTAATAAAGTCAGCAAGTTGTAAAGCTCAATATGTAATTTAAAAACCTGGTGTGAAAGAGAACACCCCTGCTGGGTGCCTCTGGTAATTTTAAGAGAGTCCGAAAGGGTACAAGCACAAATAACGCTCAGCTTCAGTCCCATTTACAATTGCTGCACTTGAAATATAAACACTGGACCAAACACAGAGGTTCCCATAACTGCCTACAGAAATTGCCAAAGAACCTAGTCAAATGCCTTTTCAGTATCTATCATAAACATTCCCATGGGAGTCCCTGCAAGCAAGGCTACCTCTAGGGTTGTTATTTCTGTGTTAACATGTTAAGGTTGTATCACATCCAGATATAAACCCTTACTGATTACGATCAACCAAGTCAAAGATCACTGCGGCTTACAAATTGGTCACTTCTATCCACTATCCGAGTATAAATCTTTTGAATCTGCATTAATCAGATATATTGGCCGATAGAAACCACAGTGCGTGGGAAGCTTCCCTTCTTTGGGGAGCATTGCGCCTTGCCCAGAGAGTCAAAGAATAAAAAAGAACTTCAAGGACAGGTGTTAGAACATGTTTGTAAACCTCATTGAATTCCAAAGGAATTTGGTCCGGATCAGAGGCTTTACCCTTTGCTAGCATGTTATGAGCTCCTCCAGTTTTAAATGCTGAGACTGACTCAGTTTGAGGAGATGAAATGTATCTATAAACGTATTAACAGACTCACTCTCAAGATGGCGGAAAGTTGCTGATCCACATCATGAGGGTGAGGAAAGATGAGGAACCAGGCTGAAGGAGACCGTTTTCAAAAGGCTACCTGTGGACAGCGGTAGAAGTGGGCGGGATCGGAAGGGCACGGGGTGCCCCTACTTGAAACAATTATTTCAGTCCGTTCCCCTACTTCTTTTTTTTTTAAAAGCGTCCCGCGACAGCAAGAATAGTCCTACTTAAAACCATAACTTTTTCATTCAGCTTGTGTAGTGCACAATGCACATCGAGGAACGCCTCTGCAGTGCCGACAAACTACCGCCCTTCCTCTTTTTATCTAGGGGCCTGCAAATCAACACTGAAAGGGCCATCAGCCTTAGGTTAGCACGAAAAATGCTACCGCTGATGGCCCTGCTGCCACCGTGATTCACACTTCATTTAGTGAGGACGCTGACTGCCCCCACTGTGACCATTTCAATGGTCACATCAGGATGCTTTGGTGGCCCCGACCTTGACCTCCTCTACCCTTCATTTTCGGGCTCAGGCAGACTGGTGACGCCACTTCGAAAAGAAGAAAAGGGATTCATGGCTTGCAGTATATCTTCTATCCACCCAGCCAGAACTGGAAAATAGGAGGACGGTGGCTGCTGTAGCTGAGGCCCTCCGCTGACCAAGGTACCCACAGCTGGCCCAGCCACACCAGCCTCTCCTGGAAATGTATCTGCGTGCCTGCCCAGAGGTTCCCAGCCCCTTCTTTGCAGCTCTGCTCTTTTCCCTGGACTGGGGCCTGCAAGAGGAGCCTGGCCTACCTCTGACCCACATGCTCTTAAATAAATATCAAGTAAGTTGATAAAAAGAAAGAATACACAGTGCAATTTTTTAAAGCACTGGAAAATGTCAAATGTCTCATCAGCTGTTTTTCTTATGTTATTTTTTTAATGTGGGCCACTGCTTTTTCTGTGTTCAGGGATTTGGTCTTTTAAAACAAGCATTTACAATGCAATAGGCCCTGCATTACTGAAAGTGTGACCTATTGGTGTTGCAAATAATAATGCCCGCCAAAAGCTCAAACTTTCAATAATGGGAGGCCTATTGCATTGCAAATACTTGCTTTATTTAGGCACCTGAGGAGACTTGGGGCCAGATGTAGGAAGCTAAATACTGGTCGGTAACGGCCGAAAATCGGTGATTTTCCCGCTACCGACCAGTATTTAGCCCTTTCTAACGTAGGAGGCTGGTTTTAAGGATTCGGTAATTTACCGATTTCTTATTTTAAGGATTCGGTAAAATACTGATTCCTTATTTTGAGGAATCTGTAAATTACTGAATCCTTAAAGCCTATGTAGGTAGCACTCAAGTGAGTGCATTTTTGCTTTAAGGATTTGTTATTTACCACCAACTACAAGTTGGTGGTAAATACCGAATACCTTTAAAAAGCAATAATTTGCTTTTTTCAAGGTGCCATGTGGCAGACATACATGCCCTTAGGGCATGTATGTGCGCACATGTGCACACATGCATGATTCAGGGGTGCAACAGGGTGTCAATATGACACCCTGTCAACCTTAAATATGCTCCCGCTATTACCGATCCAGTAAATACCGAATATGAGCCTCCAGGCCCATAGGAATGAATGGGAAGGTATTTCTTATTCCCGAATCGGTAAAAAGAAATATTACAGAATCGTTAAATTTTACTGATTCATTACCTACATCATATTTACCGATTCCTAAATACCAAATTGGTAAAATTCGATATTTAGGAATCGGTAAAATGAGATAACCTACATCTAGCCCTAAGTGGTTTGCCCAGAATCATAGGATACATGAGCCTCATGTCAGACCGAAACCTGGTTCACCAGCTTTCGCCTTGTAGGGCACCAAAATGGCTACTTCTGGAGTTGCTCCTCAGTAGCAGCCTCATTCACTCTGAAGCAGGGTAGAGGTCAGACAGAAAAATATTTGTTTATTTTTATTTTATTTTAAAAGTTTTATATATCGCTGGCTAGACCCGGAGGTATCAAAGCGCTTTACATGAGGTTCCACAAAATTACAACATTACATCAGTTCCAATTTACATCAGTTGCTAGACAAACAATTACAAGAGCATAGAAAACGAGATAAGTGAAGTGTAGAGGGGAAGGGGGCAAGGGTAAAGTGGTGGAAGCCAGCATTGCAGCACCAGCCAGTGCCTCGTTAGTAAATTGCATCAGTTCAACTTGACTCGTATACAAGTCAATATTAGTTGCAAAGCGCTTTATACCACTACCGCCATTTCTACGCATTTTGTATCCAATCTAGTGATACTCAAATTAACCGACCTGGGAAGGATTCATTGGTTTTGCCAGCGTGATCCATACACATGATGAGACATCAATGACTAGTATTAATTCAATGAGGTATGTTGGCACCTTAGAAACAATGTCCATAGTGCCTGCTAGCTGTTTCAGTGCGCTTTGTGTTGGTTACAAGGTGGAAGCCATGAGTGGCACACCCTACCACACTGGTTGCACAGATAAAGAAGAGGGCATTTACTCAGGTAGAGAGGCACACAAGTAACATATATTGTTTACAATGCTTGGAAGCGTGAGTGAAACTTGGCATGAAACAGGTTATTACCCTTAAAATATGGGCAATTATAGGACGGGATGTGATGAAGGCAGAAGAGAGCTGAAGCCACCTGCCTAATGTTAACTTCATTTTAAGAGCTACTCGTGGCTGAGAACTCTGAGGGGGGCCATTGAGATCCAAAATGCGATGCAGCGATCGCTACAGAATTAGTTTTATTTGTTTCATTGTTTACTTACCTCCGATCGTCCATATTTACCACCCCACACCCTGCTCCTCCCACGCCCCGCCTTTCCGCCCCACGGAACTCCCTCCACGGGCTGCTACTGCTGAAGAACCCCTTTGTCTTCTGAGCCTTTCTGAACACATGTGTCCAGGAGGAGCCCTGTATTCATGTCCTCAATGTTTGAGACAAAACATACTCATGTTGTTCCTGCTTTCATTTTGCACGCTTTACATAAACCTGAATTCCCTATCAGATTTTGCTTTATCCTGAATTAAACCTCAAATAAACATGTTTGTCCATTGTTTGAACTAAATAACGTTATAAGCTGTAACTGGTCAGTGAAATGACAAATATGCTAAAAATTGGTATGTTTTGATATTTCTAGCCACACCCCTGACTCCGCCCACTGATTCAATCCTCGGTTATTCCCGCCCACTGATTCTCCACCCACAGTTCCCCCTATTTTTTCCCCACATCGACCACTGCCTGTGGATGGTGGTGTTTCTACTTAATTTGCTTACTCATGGTGTGGAGACGCTGGAGATCTTGTGGGCTGTGCTCACTGACATAAGCATGCAGTGGTGTAGGACTGATGTGATGGATTGCCGCACTGCAGGTAGGTAGCCGACGAGCATGCTGGGCTCTGGCTGGGTGGGTGGGGGAGCAACATGCCGGCAGTGGCCAGCAAGAGTCCCAGTCTTCCCAACAGACTGGGACTGTCTGCCTGCAAGTTGGGAAGCCATTGGGGCAGGCTGAGGGGAGTAAGATCACCGGGCAGTAAGCGGATTGGTAAGGGAGAAAAAGACCGCAGAATAACTAATGCCTGGGGAGCTCAAGGAGCCCTGACTGCCCAAGATCAAGTCTAAACAGCCCAAACGGCTCAAGGATCTCAGACCATTGGATGTAAGCTCTCAGGCAAGAGTTACTGTACATGCTTCTATGGACAGGGTAATGCAGCTAGAAGCAATTAAGGAGTTGAATGGTGTGGACATTAATCTACCAGCAGAAGACCTTTCTCGGCCAGTTCAGGTACAGACCCCTATGTTTTCATCCCCATCTATTGCACTGTCACAGCAGTTGCTGCAAAGTGTTTCAAAAAAGGGTTCTCTGGAGAGAGCACATGTGGACTAGGGTTTGGGACCTGATTTGGCCCTCTGCTCTAGTCCTCTGAAAATGACTTTGTTGTGGTTACACTCTCCTCTTTCATTCTGGGTCTGACTATGCTGCTGGGCAACCCTAGCATTCTGTTTGGAATGTGGAGTGTTTGGAGCAAGTTGGAGATTGAGCTGATTGTGGACTGGTCGTCCTTTACATTCATGCTGAATAAAGACCTGACGTGGACCCATCACCTTTTACTTAACATTGGCGTCGATTGGTGACTACCTGCTGGGGACAGGTATTGATGGACCACCGGTTTCCCCTAGAACCCCCGGATTTTCATTTACATGGACCAATGAGGATCGTTTTTCAAGTGGAACTATTGATTTATGAGAATAGTGAGTTACCCCTTTTCAGGGCTACAATGTACTGATTTCCTCATTTTTGAATGCTACAAATCTATTTAAATTTAGAGGATAAGTACAGTGAATCTGCTGTTGACCATTACCTGCAAGAGTTTAAATGATGGAGGCATGCGACTGCGGTACCTCGCGGCTGTTCTGCTGATGTCTCAGCCTCCTGTGACGTGGTGGACTTTATCAGTGCGGAGCGTGTGGAACGCCTTCTTCGCTGTATTCAGACGCAACCGTCTTCTTCATGTCTTCATTTCTCCACGCGTGCGCTGCTCACTTCTCTGCTGTATTGTTCTGGCATTGGCAGCATTTTCTTACCCGCCGTGCTCACTTGCATTCAACGCCCTACAGCCGTAACACTTACGGGGAAGTTGAGAAGCCTTCTGGTTGTGATTGGACATGCGGGGTGATGCGCACACCCTTTCTATGAGTTCACATATCCACTAGGCATGCCCGGTGATGAGCACAACACTTTTTACAATTTCATATACTGCACTCTCTCTCTTGAACATGCGCAGTGATGCGCACACCATTTGCATATATGCATTGTTGAATTTCGCAGAGGCCGCCGCACCCACCCGCAGGGTGGGGGAGGCTCAAAGGCCGGCGCCATAACCCACGCTGTGCCAACAGGGGGATGGAACTGGTCCTGGGCGCCCCGAAGCGGCCTGGACCAGCGGAAGCGGGGTGCGCACCAGCCACCCCGACAGGAAGTGACCTTGTGACCTTGGCGCCCACGGGGGGCGACCAATGGCCAACCTTGCTACCTTCGAACCCCCCAATCAAAGGGGTTTCACCTGAAGCCCATAGGGGGCTCAGGGGTGGCGGAAACGGGGTGCGCACCAGCCACCCCGACAGGAAGTGACCTTGTGACCTCGGCGCCCATGGGGGGCGACCAATGGCTAAACTTGCTACCTTTGAACCCCCCAATCAATGGGGGTCTCACCTGGAGCCCATAGGGGGCTCAAGGGGATTTAAGCACCGCCGCTCCCCAGCCAGAATCACAACGTCTTCGAGGGAGCTGGGAGAGCGGCGCGACAACGACATCGTTTGAAGAAGACCGACTACGACAGGAGGCGGCGAAGGACGGACGAAACAGAAGGACGACAGCACGGAGCAGCGCGCCGGTCAAGTTCTCCACCCAGCTCCCCGGGATCTGAAGCGTCGGAGAGAGAAGACGAGCTCGGCGACCTTTTCCAAGCTCCAGCACGGTAAGCATTGTCTGGCTTGAAGCGCGCATCGAGCCGCTTCTTCGGACACACAGCACGCACGTGCAAAGAAGTTCAAAAGCGGGTCCGGAATTCCTTCCGACCCAGCGGCGCAGGCTAGCCCGCTGAAACCAGATCTAGGCCTTGGGGACAACATGGCGGAAGATCAGCCAGGAGACATGGCGGAAGTGTTGAAGAAGATCCGCGAGATATCGGCGATACACGGCGACGAATGGCTCCAGCCCCATTTGGCCAAAGGGAAGGAGAATAGGCCAGACGGCCAGCCGGAGGAGGAAGCAGGCCCGTCAGCACCCAAGAAGCCTAAGACCTCGCCGAGGAAGAGGACGGCCAAGAGGAATCCCCCAAAGAAAGTGCGCCAGAAGCTCCCGCCGCTGAAGGCAGTCGACAGCAAGAAAAAGGATACGAACGACAGAGCGGTTAATGGTGAGCATATTAGTACCATTGTGAAAGAATGCTTGAAATCGCTCGCTCCGTCGCTACTAAACAGCTCAGGGCAGGGGGCGGCGGGGCCCAGGGAACAACGCACCGACGAGTCAGGGGGCTTAACTTGGCATATGCTGGATCCAGGGTGGGCCCGACAGTCAAGGGTACAGGATCAGGTGGGCCTGTCCCCACAGGGGGATCAGGTTTCCCCATTACCCGGTTGGGGGTATAATACTGGGTCCGGGAGCCCGGGGTCGGGGGGGCTAGGCAGTGACCTGTACGCCAGACCATCCCCCGGTCCTGCCTCCTTGACGACGAAAGCCACGGGGCTCGCGTGCCTTATTCCTCTCGCAGTGAAAGAGAGGATATGGCGCAAGGAGTTTATCGATATATTCTCGCTCCTAGAAATACAGCTAGAGGGCCTCGATCTGACCACATGTGACAGGAGAGAGGACGAGAAAAGGGAGAGGCGAGGGGCTAGAAAGGAGCGGAACTTTGAGAATTGGCTAGACGCTTTTAGGATCATGGCGTGTATCATAGTAGAGAGGTTCCCGCATTGCGCGGCTGACCTATGGCTGTATGAGGCTAACATACATTCTGCGCAGAGGCAATTCCCCGGGGATGCATGGTTGGAATACGATAAGGGTTTTAGGTTAAAAATGCAGAGGCACCCAGAGATGGAGTGGAACGAGGAGGACGTTTCAGGTTTTATTCATAAAATGCTCGCGGCCAAAGAAGTTAGAGCCTGGCCGGGGAAATACGACCAGTCCTTTCGGAGCTCGTCCCACAAGGGGAAGAACAAAAGTCACCAGAAACATTTCCCTAGGCGGTCCAACTCCCCCCCCGCGACCAGGGCCATATGCTGGCGGTATGATGCGGGGGACTGTTCATGGGGCTCCTCGTGCAAATTCCAACATGCGTGCTCAAGCTGCGGAGGGAAGCACGCGGCAGCTGCATGCAAAGGCTCCAAGCGGGAAGCAAAGAGCGAAAAGAAGGAGAAACACAAGAAGCACTAGCCCGAAGGCCGGTGGGGGCATGACACTAGTAGACATTAAGCAGTGCCAGCTGGCTAGGTCCCCCATTAATACACAACAGCTGCGCAGTTTAGCAAACAGGTATCCAAACAAAACAGACGCAAAGACGCTAGTGGAGGGTTTTGAAGAAGGCTTCATTATCCCCTTTCAAGGCTCACTGCCATTAACAGGAGCGAAAAACTTACAGTCAGCCAGGCAGCATCCCCGGGTGGTGGGCACGAAGATAGAAAAAGAGAGGAACTTGGGCAGAATCGAGGGCCCCCTCCCCCAAGAAGTGTGCGAAGGTATAGTCATCTCCCCACTGGGGGTGGTTCCGAAGAAAGAAAAGGGCCAATTCAGGCTGATACACCACTTGTCATATCCCGAGGGGGGGTCCGTAAACGATGGCATCGACCAGGAAGCATGCTCGGTGGGTTATGCGTCAGTGGATGACGCTATCGCGCTAGTCAAAGCGTCAGGGAAAGGGGCTCTCATGGCCAAGGCGGACATCGAATCTGCCTTCCGTTTATTACCGGTACACCCGACCAGCTTTCACCTGCTGGGCTTCCAATGGGAAGGGGACACGTACGTCGACAAAGCCATGCCCATGGGGTGTGCCATATCTTGTGCCTATTTTGAACAATTCGCCACTTTCCTGGAATGGGCCCTCCACGACAGACATCAAGGGGGCGGGAAACTGCACTACCTGGACGACTTCCTGTTCACAGGGCCGGCGGGATCGCCGACGTGCGCCAGTACATTGGCGGCGTTCGAGGACCTGACCGAAACACTCGGAGTCCCCTTAGCAAAAGAGAAGACGACAGGCCCAACGACTAGACTGACGTTCTTGGGCATTGAGCTCGACTCCACGACGGGGACCGCCAGGCTCCCCCCGGAGAAGGTACAAGAGTTCAGGGAAGAAATAGCCAAACTAAGAGGCCGGCACAAAGCCACCCTCAGGGACATACAAGGGGTGATAGGCAGGCTGAACTTTGCGGCGAGGGTCATCCCGCCCGCCAGGGTCTTTTCCAGGCGCCTCACCGCGCTTACGGCTGGTGTTACCCACAAGCACCACCACATCCGACTGAGCACGGGTGTAAGGCAGGACCTACAAGTATGGGACGAATTCCTGCAGGATTTCAATGGTGTGCTGATTTGGAAAAAGGGGTGGGTATCAGCCGATCAGCTAGCACTATACACAGACTCAGCCGGGAGCCTGGGATTTGGGGCGGTCCTGGGGAACAAATGGTGTGCCAGCCAGTGGCCAGACAGGTGGCATGCGCAGGGGCTCACAAAAAACATCACGTTCCTCGAACTATTCCCGATAGTAGTGGCTCTGACGGTATGGAAAAAAGAGATAAGGAATCTAAAGCTCACTTTGTGGTCGGATAATTTGGGGGTAGTGCAGGCCATTAACAGAGGCGCAGCAAAATGCCCGGGCATGTTGAGGCTAATGCGAGAGTTGGTTAAATTGCAGCTCGAGGGGAACCTGGAGCTGAAGGCTCGGCACGTGCCGGGGACGGAGAACACGGTCGCCGATGCGCTATCCCGGTCCCAGATGACACGGTTCAAACAACTTCTACCCGGTGCGGACGAGGTGATGACCCCCTTTCCAACATACCTGTGGGACCTGGGGGGGTTGACTTGTCCAGACTAATAGGGCACTCGCTCACCTCTGAGGCGCACAAGAGATACAAGAAATACGCGGCCACAGTAATGAGAATCGGGGGCATAGTGTCGCTGGTAGACAATTCAACGGTCCGCACAGCGGCTGAGAAATTTGTGCAATGGGCATTCGACGCCAAGAAAACAAGGTCTTGGGCACAGGCGCACCTGGCCGCCATTGCATACTTTGCCAGGCTCCACACAGGCGAGGACCCCACGGCAACGGTTTACCTGAAGGCAGCCCTGAAAGGCTGGCGAAGGTTTGAGGGGACCAAAAAGGACACCAGACGCCCCATTGATTACGACAAGCTGGGTCAGTTACTTAGCGCCCTAACCAGCATCATTGCAGACAGGTATGAACGGCTACTCTTCGGGGCCGCGTTCACCACGGCCTTCTTTGGGGCTTTTCGGGTAAGCGAAATAGTAGCCCCCAACAGGTCAGGCCCGGCGCAGCGCTGCTTGCAGGCAAGGGACGTCAAGCCGATGGTAAAAACGGTGGAGCTCACGCTTAGACAATCCAAAACGGATAGGGCTCGAAAAGGGGCGACGATTCGGCTACATTGTATCCCGGAGGTGGGGCGCTGCGCAGTGTGCTGGCTGCTGCGATACATGGCGGTTCGGCCGGCGGGGGATGGCCCCCTCTTTGTGCACCGAGATGGAAGGAACTTGAGCAGGTTCCAGTTCACGGCCATAATGCGCCAAGGCCTCAGCAAGGTGGGGCTCCAGGCAACATCATTTGCCCCGCACTCCTTCAGGATCGGGGCGGCCACCTCGGCATCGCAGTATGGCATGCCAGAGGACAGGATCCAGGCCGTGGGCAGATGGCGGTCCAGGGCATACAAGTCTTACATACGGCCGCATCTCATATAAAAAAAAAAAAAAAAAAATGGGGTAGGACGGGGGAGGGGGAGCAGCCGCCTTGGGATGCCGCACGGCAGGGTTTTATTGCCCCCCCTTTTCCTCGCCCACACCCGGTGCGCAGAAAGCCACCTTAATGGAACATTTTCTCTCGACAGGAGGACGCCCACAACTGGTATGGGTCGTGGGACACTCATTCGTGTCCAGGATGGAGTCCTGGTGGAGGCGAGTGGGGCACAACCAAAGCAGACCCAAGGCGACGTACATCCGCTGGATCGGACGGCCCGGCATGAAGTGGGAGCAGTTACTACCGACCCTGGACGGCCTCATGGCAGATTCAGCCTGGCTGCCAGATGTGCTGATCATACATCTAGGAGGGAACGACCTAACGCAGTTGGGCCGCAAAGCGGTGGGCCAAGCCATCCAGAGGGATATCGCCAAAGCGGCGGCGTGGCTGGGGACCACGACAGTGGTGTGGTCGGAAATGATCAGCAGGAGGCACTGGAGGGGTGCCGACTCAAATAAAGCGGTGGACAATGTGTACATCACAGTACCACATACAGCGTGAGTGGTACTGTGATGTACACATCTTATGGACTTCTGGGAATCTATACAATATACGCATTATTTATCTATTTGATTATTTTTTCCTATTGATGCTGTTATGCTAAATTTAAACTTGAGTATGGACTGTTTATTTTCTATTTCCTTAGAGAATTACTAAAATCTTTCTATTCTAGATTTTGTAAAATTCAGAAATAATCCTTGCTGCCTAACAAACTCACCATGGCATCATCTAGCTTTTCCCAGCGACCACAGTTTCTTTCTGATAAAGGTGAACCTGTCTTGCCCTGGAACAGGTGTAAACTATTATTTGAATCATACCTAGTAGCTATTGGTGGCGAAAAGTTCTCTGCTCTCGGAAAGCAAGCAGTTCTGCTACATAACTTAGCAATTGAAGTCAGACATGTATGAGAGCCTGGATGAGATTATCTTGGGACATGGTGAAGGTGAACCAGACAATGTATATGATATGTCTGTTATGATGTTAGAGAGGAATTTTGGAGCTAGAATAAATGTTGTATTAGAATGACATAAGTTTTTCACAAGGGTTCATGGTAAGCAAGAAAAATTGGGAGCTATGTAGCGACTTTGAAAACTTTAGCTCGCACTTGTGACTTCGAACAACTCACTGATTCTTTGGTAAGAGATCAAATTGTAAGATGCACCAATGATGAGAGGGTTCAACAAAAACTCTTGGCAAAAAAACCTGACCGCAAAGAAGCAATAGCTATTGTTAAAGGTCTGGAAATTACCAATATGTGGGTGCATGAGATGAGAGACGATAGGAAAGATGTTGTCTCTAGTGAGGAAGTTGTTGGTAATGAGGTAAAGAAGGATGGTGACAATAGTACCTGTGACAAGGGAGGTGATGTTAAAAGTCAAAGCAATTCTGATGCACACAAGAAAACCAGTGGAGGTGAACACCAAAGTGTTGGGCGTTTCCTTAGTTGTTTCAAGTGTTTCGGGTACGACAGTGAGGGACATTTTTCCATTAGTCAGAGTTGTTTTGCAAGGTTTGAGGTGTGTAAGAATTGTGGTAAAAAAGGACACTATGCCCATTTGTGTCACTGTGTTAAGAGCCAAGTGGTACATTGTGTGGAAGAGGAAGGGAAATTTATGTTGAGTGTAAGAGAATGTGGAGTAATTGATGACGACACTCTAGAGATGCCTGTTTGTGACATCTTGGTTGGTGGTAAACAGTCACCAGTTTTGGCTGACTCTGGATCTCCTTATACAACAAACAAACATAGGGGTCTAAACTAGAAATCCTTTAGTGATTTCTTACAAGCTATCCTAATGCCTCATTAAGTACAAAAGGAAGTAAAAATCAAATTAAACTAACAGACCAAATCACCAAAATATGGGACACCTGTGATTGTCAATCCACCTCATTAAGGATTCCCATCAATGTCTTGTATAGATCAATATTCTCATCTGGTAATCCTACCAGGGTATTGTGTCTCTTGATCATTGAGACAGGCAGCATACCCCCATGGTCGGCTTGGGGTAACGACCCACAATCACTTTGTTATACCATATGATGTTGATATGATGGGAAGGTGCAGTGCAAGAAATTATAAAAGTGGTGATTAAAAAAGGATAGGGAGCTTAACGAAAGGTTATTTATTGGGCGTAAGCCCCTTCCAATTTAAAAACAAGAACAGTGCAAAACAATAATCGCAGTTCAAACCAATAGCTGCGAGAGGGCCAACATGTTTCAGCCTGTCATGGAAAAGGACCATAGGCTTTCTTCAGGGCCTCTGTTCTACGTTAATGCTACTGCCTAATTGTGACTAAATGTGTGAAAAAATATAACACAAAAACACACAAGTGAATCATCAACAGTAAAGGATATAGTGTTCCTTCAACTGTCTGAATTCCTCTTCGGCACCTGGTGTCTTGGTAACATCTGTTAAAGACAAACAGACAGGTGAACCCCAATCAGCTAACAAGGTCTGTTAGATACTCACTTCGTTACAGTCTTTTTAAATGTTAATTACTCACCTAGTATGTGCGGGGAAAGGACCTCACCTCTTCCTGGACCTGGCTCAGGATATGTGAGAACCAGCTCTGCAAGAACAAAAACAACCCGCACTTAGCATGGGCAGAGAGAGCTTACTCTGATCTGCTCTGTCCATTAGTTATGCCCGGGGTTACATAGTAATCTGCACGCAGAGAAATCTAGCTTGCATCAACCAATCCCAACCTAAGGACTTTACCCCACAACCACACTGCTACTGCCTGCAACATTATGGTTCTATCATATTTTTAAGTCTTGTGTGGTGCAGCTTAACTTGTTCCACATTCATATCTGAATAAAAAGTTTGAATGAAAAAAGGGGGTTCCCCCAGTTTACAGTAAATGACTTGTCTTCCTTTCCTTGCTTGTTATGAACAAAGGGGGAATGAATAAAGCAGAGAATAGAAGTAAGAAGTAGCCCATTTGGCTGTGTGCCTACCTGTCCGTCGTTGTCTCGGTCTGTTACTGAGTCAGGGGGAGGCACTGGGCTCTTGTAAGAGCTGCAATTTCACTGGTTGTGTCCTATCTGTAACAACCAATCTGTGAGCTGCAAAATCGAGACTCTAGTTTACCACTAGCAAATGGAGGCATGCTTTTTATCTAAAAATAATGCCTCGATTCGTGGTTTTACATATGTCAAATTTAAACAGAGCGCCAAGTTTGAATCAAAGTGTAGGCTACCTGCAAGCCTACACTTGGTGTATGGTCAAGATGAACATGAGCATAACAAGCAGTTGTGGGAGGTCCTTTCTCGTTTACAAAGTTCTGGACTTGTTATCAATGCAAGTTTTGTGTGACCTCTGTGAGTTATCTCGGACATACGATCTCGGGAAAAGGGATCAGTCCCCAATTGGATCTGGCAGAGATTGTTGTAAAAGCACCTGTGCCTTTGGATAAGTACCAAGTACGGTCTTTCCTTTGCCTAGCAGAATTTTGCTCTAAATGTGTTCCAAATTTTGCTAGTTTGTCCTTAACATTGAGATCATTATTGAAGAAAACTGCAAAGTTTGTGTGGTCACAAGAATGTTCTTTTTCTTTTGATAGCATCAAGAAAATCAGAGGCAAGATGCCTACCCTTGGGTATTTTGATGCTTGCTAAAATACAGTATTGACGACTGATGCTAGTATGAGTGGATTGAGAGCAGTCTTATCTCAAGTTGTTGATGGGGAAACCACAATTTTGGTGTTTGCTTCACGTTCACTCCGTGGTGCTGAGGAAAGGTATTCTGTTGTAGAACGTGAAGCGCTGGATGCATTTTGGGCTATTCACCACTGTAAGTTCTTCCTGTGGGGTAAACCCATACTTGTTAAAACAGATCATTGACCATTGTGCCAGATCTTTTCGTGTAGGGGTGCTGAAAATTTGCCTCCACGTATCAAGAGATGGATGGAGGGACTGTCTGAATTTAATTTCAGGGTAGAATATGTCCCTGGCTCAAAAAACTTACCAGCAGATTGCTTGTCTGGGATGCCCTTAGATCGGCAAGTAAGTGGAGTTGAAGATTCCTTGGAGGCATGGGTGTATGAATCTGCTGTTGATGCTGATGAATGGTCTCAGGCATGTCAAGAAGACAAGGATTAGGAGGAACTGAAGAATTGGGTTGTCAAGGGTTGGCCAGCTGATCAGGATGTGCTGCACTCTTTTAAATCTTTCATGCATGTGAGAGATGAGTTGTGCATAATTGATGAGAAACTGCTGAGGGGTCAGGGAGTTATACCTCCCTGTGGTTTGTGTAAATTGATCAATTTAGCACATGAAGGACATCTAGGCAGAAATTTGACCGAGGCTAGGGTCTGTGAATGGTATTAGTGGCCAGGTATGGACCAGCAGGTTTAAGGAAATTGTGAAAGATTGTTGGGAATGTGCTAACAGTGCCAAAAGTAAGAAAACTATTATTGTTTCTTTGTCACCAGTTGAAATTCCTGATGAACCATGGTCCAAATTGGGTTTGGACCTTTTGAGCTTTTGCGAACTGATGAACGTTTTGTGTTGCTACTTGTTGACTATACTTCGCAATGGGTTGTAACTGTGTACCTATTGTTCACACTCAGACAGCGTTGGAGTCTCTTTCTGAGGAATTCTCCAGAGAAGGGGTCCAAAAATGTCTCAGTACTGATAATAGGGTGCAATTTTTATCTCATGAAATGTGTTCCTTTCTTAAGGAGTTATCGGTCAAGCACTATAAAACTGTGTTGTATTCACCATAAGCAAATGGTTTAGTAGAAAGTATGAATAAAATTGGGAAGAGCTGTACCCAGAGAGCTTTGCAAACTAGATCATTCCTCAGATCCATGCTTAAGGAGACTTGGTGGGCTCATCGCAATACTCCAAATTGTGTGACTTTAGTATCACCTTTTGCTGTCCTAAAGGACAGAAAGCCTCATGATAAGCTAAATCCTGCATGGTTGAGGATGAGCTGAGGTGTGTTTGGAGAGTGACGTCCTGTGAGTCAATCTGTTTCTAGGGAAAATCTCCAGGACAAGAGATTGACTCACCAAGAAAATTACAAAGCTAAATTTGATTTTAAAAATAAGGTTTCTGACAAGGGTTGGTGTGTGGGAGAAAAAGTGCTGGTCCGGAGACCGGGATTCCTAAGGAAAGGACGTTCTAGTTTTATGGGCCCATTTGTGATTGTTGAAGTAGGAAAAAATGCGGTGCGTTTGGATTCGGGAGGTGTGTGGAGCATGTCCAGGTTGGTCAAGTGGAAGGGTTGCGGTCCAAGAGCTAACAAAACTCCTTATAGTTTGAGTCATCCTGCTCTATCTAGTGACCAGGTTCCAAACTTTGATGGTGGGCAATTCACTAGGAGATGTACTCCGGTTCAACCAGGTGGTACGAATGACTGGAACTCTGTTGGGGGACAGTCCACTAAAAGATTGAGATTTCCTACTGTCTGGCATGGTGATTATTCCATGGCATAATTATCACACCTTGTAGAATAACATATTTTGGATTTGTGTATTGCAATGTCAAAGTTAGAAATGTGTTATGTTTATACATACAATATTCATTTTTTCCATTTTGTTGATATTTTCTTATTTTGCATTTTTTATTTCATCTTTTCATATTGTTCTTTCATTTCATGGGGGGACGATGTGTTGTGGTTACACTCTTCTCTCATTCTGGGGATGACTGTGTTGCTAGGAAACCCTGGCATTCTGTTTGGAATGTGGGGTGTTTAGAGCCAGTTGGAGATTGAGCTGTGTGTGGACTGGTGGTCCTTTACCTTCAAGCTGAATAAAGACCTGACTTGGACTCATCTCCTGTGTGGTGGACTTTTACTTAACAGACTTTAAATGGCATTTTTGGCAGATTATATAAGGGGTTATGTAAGGATTCAAAGGTATTGAAATCTACCAGTGTGTTATTAGGCCCACAGGACATTTGTCAATCATTGTGTACTCAGTTGCCAGGTAAAGGCTCTACTATGGTGGAAACGTCTGTGCTAGCTGAGAAGCAGAAGCAGGCCTGGGCAAGTAGCAGGAGTGCTCCTTCTGCGGGTCTGCATCTGAATCAGTATCCCCACCATACAATTGGAAGGATGGGTGACAGATCAGCGCATACAGGTGGTGTCATATGTCCCATGCAGGGCCACTGTCGTTTTCCCTATGTTAGCATGCATACGTTGCAGAATGTCCTCTGCGCATGTTACTATACAAACTTGTTTTGCTTTGTGCCTCACTGTACTTTCACACAGTACTGCTGTTGTTTTCACAGTCTGTTCTTTCCTGGGATTTAGTCTGAACACTGTATCTAAGGTCAAACAACAATGCCACTTGTTATTTTGTTCTGGTCAGACCCTAGCACCTAGAAAAAAACACAAATGCAGCTGTTGTTTGTGAGCACATACTTCTGTCATGTAGTTATGCATGAAAAGGTAGCAATTCACTTGGAAAGAGATCTTTTCAGGAAAGAGATCATGACAGCACCTGAGATGTAGAACTTTCAGCTGTGCATGATAAGGTATGGGGTCTGCTGCCAAAACCCAGAGATCTTCTGATATATAATAATTTTTTCCTATGTAGAAGGGGAGGAAAGTTAGGTTATTCTGTTTTATACAATGACAGCTCTTTTCATTATTTATGGATTGTTTACTTTGCTGACCGTATTTGTGTTAGGCATGTTCCAACGTATTATGCCACGTATAGTGCATACTAGAACATGATAGTTAAAATAAACATTGTAAACTTTTCTCGTGTCTCTGTCAGAACTTATTGTGGACTAGTACGAGTGTGCAAGTGAAAGGGTGTGTCCTGCAACTGTGATTCCTGAGAGGGTCTGGAGTGTTATGTTCTGGGGTGTCTATTTTCTTGTGCCTCTGTGAGTAAGTAGGAGGGCAAGTGAGACACTATAGCTAGTCGGTCCCAGGCTCATAGGTACTCAGGTGGTGAGATGACTCAGTCCCTGCCCACAGAGGTTCTATGATCCCAGCATAGTTCTGAGCCTCCACAGAATCCCTGCAACAGTGGCACTAGATTATCAAACTGTTAGCTCAGAGAACTTTGAGAGATCTGAATCTTCAAAATTGGGGACTGCGGTGGTATGGTCTGGGACACAGGGCAAGTCATCCACTCATGTTGGTTGTCAGTCACTACCAGAGAAGGACAGTTATATGCCTCCCACTGATGACTTGTCTTTTAGGGCCAGATATAGGTAGCTAAATACCGGTTGGTAATACCCAAAATCTGTAGATTTCAGCGTTACCGACCGGTATTTAGCACTCCCCAATGTAGGAAAGGAATCAGTAATAAGGAATCGGTATTTACCGATTCCTTATTACCGATTCCTAACTTACCGATTCGGAGTTACTGAACCCCCAAATACCGAATCAGTAAATAAGAAATGGTAAAAATGAGAAAAGAGATGTCGGTAATTACCACTGACTCAAAGCAGGTGGTAATCAGGTGCACTGTATTTAAACAGCCCCAAAATGCAACAGTGTGATCACTATGACGGCAGCAGGAGTGAGGATCTGGAGACGGGGGAGCGCGTTTACAGACAGCGCATCACACTCTTCCAACTGACTGTGGCAGAGAAGCATGAAAGGTACAGGCTACACCCCCAAACCATCCTGGACCTGATAAGGGACCTGCACCCACTCCTGGAGCATCCAACACCAAGGGCACATGCTATACCACCACATGTGCAGGTGCTCTGTAGCCTACACCTTCTTGCATCTGGCAATTACCAGGGGGTGATAGCTGCGGTAGGTGGTGTGTCACAGAGTTGCCTGTCCCATTTCTTTAAAAAGTTCCTGGATGCCATGATGCAGAGAATGCATCACTACATACGCTTCCCAACCACACAGGTGGAAATGCAGAAAGCCAAGACAGACTTTTATCAAAAGGCACAGTTCCAGCATGTCATAGGGTGCATTGATGGGACACTCATTCCAATCTGCCCACCTGCAGCCACTAAGTATATCTACCGAAACAGAAAATCCACCCACTCCATTAATGTGCAGGTAGTCTGCGATGCAGCAAACTTAATCATCGACATTGTAGCCAAATATCCAGTGAGCACCCACGACTCATACATTCTCCAGAACAGTGGAATCTACACACGCCTGGCTGCGGGAGTGTCGTAATTGGCCCGTTCGGATTAGCGATTAGCTGAACCTACACGTTGTCCTCCTTAACCTGGCTATATACGATAACGCCATTTTGAATGTTGCAGCGGCCATCTTAGACCATGAGCGGCCTCGTGGCCGACGTGCCCTTTAGTCCTTTGTCCGTTCCACTGACCACTCTTGTCTGCCCAGCAACAGGCTATTTTTAGCCCTGGTCAAGCCACACATGCGCAGTTCCCACTGACCCGTAAACCTTCAGGAATGTGCCGCTAACTGACCAGTGGGTTTGAAACCCTCCAATGAGCTGGCAGTATTCCAAAAGATGACCATATATGTCTCTAAAACTGTGTCTTTACTTGTGCCGCCTATCTTTTATTGCCCCAAAATTGTATATAACCGGGGTCACACCGGTGTTCGGTGTGATACCTCTTGCATTACCGAAGGGTGCTGTTTGAGTGTACCACCACCCCATGGGGTCTTAATAAACTTGTTCTTTGCCTTTTACAGTTTCCGTGCCAACAGTTCTTGTGTGTAAGTGGGTAATCTCTGGAGCGTGTAGGCCTTGGGAACCCCGAAATACTTCAATTGGCGACCACGAAGGGACTCATCGGCGACTCGGATGCCCGAAGGAGAGGTCGTGACGAAGGCTTGGAAACCCGCAATGGGCGCGCGCTGCCACGAGTGACCCGAGTCTTGGCTGCCACGGTGTTTTTTCCTTTCCTTCCGATCTGACCTTCCAGGTGGCGCCGGCCTCCGACTGATGCTTTGAAGTGTCTGCATCGCTGCGAAAGTGCCGTTTGGCTGATTTGGCTTATAAGACCTTGGCAGTTGGAACCTGGACATTTGAGAATTTGGTAAGCTTTGTGTTCGGTAAGGTAGTCTTCGGACGCTTACTGAAGTTCTGCGATTTGTGTTCGGTAAGGTAGTCTTCGGACGCTTACTGAAATTTTGTGATTTGTGATCGGTGAGGTAGTCTTTGGACGCTTGCCGAGTTCTAGGAACTTTGATTTGAGTTAGCTAACATTGTGAATTTGTGATCTTTGAACTTATATGTGTAGTGCACTTCACATAGGCAGGCATGTAGAGATGTTTCTCTAACTTTGTTTTTTTTCCTTTGAGCGGCACAATCGTGTGGAGAACTGTAAGTGCCATTTTTGTCTGGTGTCACGCTTTCGTGATACTTTTTGAACATGCCTGTTTTCAGCACACTCCGAGGAATGTGTTGTTTTGGAGAAGGTACCTCAATTAGGTTAGCGGAATCACAGCCGGCTCCCCCAGAGGGAACACCAAATAGGGACATGTATATCAAATTCGGCCTTCCACCTATTATGTACAGTAAAATATGGCATAAGTACACCAAGGCCGATCCTGAATTGCAATGGCCCCTACACGGGTCGTACGATTTGAGTAAAATCCAATTTGTAGAGCAATGTATGTTTCAACGCAGGTCTAGACAAAACATGTTTGATTGCGTGCGAATGTGGGAGAAAGCGGCGCGTGAGCGAATGAAGCGTGAGGTTGCCTTGGCGGACAAAGAGCAGCGCAAGGCTGCTCGGGATAAGGCTTTACAGCTTGAGGAAAAGGAGGCTCAGGAGAAGAAAGAAAGGGAGGAAAGGGAACATAATTTGCAAACGACTGGTCAGTTTCCTATTCGCCGACCACTTTATCCTGTCCTTAATAATGAAATCGATGATTTTTCTCTGTTAGATCGGTCACCGCCCCCGTACGTTTCGCCGACGGCTCCGGCTGCGGACCTTGAGGATGATGGACAGGATCAGTCGAGCCAGAAGGGGGTATCGGCTCTCAGGTTTACGCAGTTGGGCTCGTAAAGTGAATAAGCATTGTGTTACTCAGGAGCAGTTGTTAACGGAAAAGAAAGGGTGGTCGGATCTTGAATTAATGTATTTTCTGTCCAGTCTGGCGGATGAAGTTGTAAACGCATATCGTGAACTTTCTGATACGCTTGAGCCTAAAGTGTTGTCGGTGTATCGTGAGAATTTAGCTAAAGGTGATTTTGATCTTTCAGATGTTGATGACCTGTTCAAGCAATTGATCAAGCTGCGGGATGAGACAACCCATTTGCGACAGGAACGGAAAAGGAGGCAAAAGGAGTCCGAATTGGAGAATAATGGGCAGGCTAAAGAGTGTTCTCTCCGGGGTTCAGATAAGAGTTCTGCGTTGCATGTTATGCCTATGCGTGAAGCTGCGCCTTTGTATGTTCCACCAAAAGGGGAAGGTACGGATGATGATAAGTTGTCGAAGGATGCGAAAGGGTATTTTGTGTATAATTGGGTATATACGCCATGGAATAGAGCAGATGTCATGGCATTGAAAAATTCTTTACCTGATCTTCGGAAGAATCCAGCGGCATTTTATGAAGGGGTGGAGGGGGCTATATCGTCTTGTGTGATGACTCTTGTAGACATAGATTTGTTTTTTGGGCTAATTGTACCACCCGATATGTGGAGGCAAATTCGTAAAACTAATGATGAAACGATTTTGGGGGGGACATGGAAAGAAATAAATGCTGCAGACTTAGATAGGGAACCAGCATGTAAGCCTTGTCAGCTAATACTAGATCTCCCAGCAGCTATCTTGCATAAATTAAAAACGCTTGTTCCCTCCAAAAAGATTGATTGGACCATGTTAACGTCGTGCAAACAGAAACCCGATGAAACGGTTTCAGATTTCTTTACGCGCTTCGAGGAGGCCTTTCATGATTACAGTGGTCAATCTTTGACAGACGATACGGGTCGGCATTTGTTTGTAGATAAGTATGTGGCTAATCTCCTACCAGAGATTGCAAAGCGATTGAAGTCGAGTGAAAGTTCCTGGGCCACGGCGACCCCTGCGTCCTTGTTAACTATGGCTCAGTATTATGAGCGGCAGGAAGTGGAGGCTAAAGAAAGTGTAGAGAAAAAGACGAAGGAGTTGAAAACGAAGGTGATGTTGGCACAGGTTCGGGGAACACAGGGTAGAGGGAATGATAGAGGTAGACGAGGTGGAGGAAACGCATCGTATGGTCGTACGGATATTGCGGAGGATCAGTGTGCCTATTGTAAGGAGTTTGGGCATTGGGCTGAAGATTGTCCGGTACTTCGTGAACAGCGTAGTCAGCGTGGTCGAGGCAGTGGAAGGTCAAGAGGAGGTTATACTGGAATGAGAGGTGGCGGAGGTGATCGTAGACAGGTTGAGGAGAGGGGCCGTGGCCAGGACGAACGAAATATGTTTGATAGACGGAATCAATATCAGATTTCGGAAGGAGAGAATGTGGAACATCAGGATTATGTGCATGCATAGGATTGCGTAGGATGGGGTAAGGAATCAGTTGAAGTGCCAGTAGATCAGCAAGGTCCATATGTAACAGCGGGTATTTTGGGTTCTACTGATCAATTTCTAGTCGACACCGGAGCTACTCGTAGCGCGCTGTCGAAAAACTTGGTTCCGAGGGCTCCCCTGTCTGGCGAAATGATTACGTGTGTAGGGTTTGATGGCACACCCTCCCCCAGCCCATTGTCCAAGCCCCTTGCACTATGCATTGACAAATACTTTAGTTTTGGGCAATTTTTGTTATCACCTCATACCCCAGACAATATCCTGGGCATTGATTTGCTTAAATATTTCCGAGCGACGATACGCTGCGCTCCAGAGGGAGTGCGGGTTATCCTGAACGACAACTACCCTGACCCTGATGATTGCCCTGACCCTGACAGATTTTATGCCATTTTCGATATTCCTGCTTTGGCCTCTCTGCCGCACACGTTGTGGGCGACATCAGACACGGATGTGGGAGAGATGCGCATTCCACCAATACACATTACTGTTAAGGAGGGGGCCCCTCTACCACGAGTGCCACAGTATAAGATCTCGAAGGAAGGTGAAATTGCACTGACACATATTGTTCAGGATTTGATTTCTGCAGGGGTAGTGGAGGAGGTCCCTTATAATGTTTGTAACAGCCCTATTCTACCAATTCTTAAAAGAGACTCAGATGGCAAGATCTACCGATTTATTATTGATTTGCGTGAAATAAACAAAATTGTCATTCCCCAATATCCAGTGGTGTCCGATATTACGACTTTACTTACTTTGGTTCCACCGACGGCCACCACTTTTAGCGTTATTGACTTAAAGAATGCGTTCTTTTCGATCCCTGTTCACCCAGATAGTAGATATCTGTTTGGTTTTACGCTCAATAATAAATCGTATAGATTTTGTCGTGTTCCCCAAGGATATACTGAAAGCCCTAGCATCTACAGCCAGGCTTTGAAAAGGCAGCTAGATTCGTTTAAATTACAGTCTGGCGTTGCTCTCATCCAGTACGTGGATGACCTTTTGCTTGCCGCCGACTCCTATGCACAATGTGAACAGAGTACACTTGCATTACTTTCCTTTTTGGCACAACATAATCACAAGGTTTCCAAGAAAAAGCTTCAATACTGTAGACCCCAGGTGACCTACCTCGGTCATCTGTTGTCTAAGGAGGGGCGGGCATTAACATCTGATCGAATTCAAGCAATTTTAGATACACCAGTCCCCCGCACGCAGAGAGATGTGCGTGCCTTTATAGGGTTGACATCCTTTTGTAGACAATGGATCATGGGTTTTTCACATATCATAAAACCTTTGCTAGCATTACTGTCCAAAGCTACACCGATGCCGCTTGAGTGGACAGATGAATGTCAGAAAGCTTTTGAACAGTTGAGACAGGCCCTTTGTTCCGCACCCGTGTTAGGAACACCAGACTACACGAAACTTTTCACATTATACGTGCACGAGAATGATGGGTGTGCGTTGTCAGTGCTAGTGCAGTTACACGGGGATAAGCAGAGACCATGTGCATACTTCTCTGCCATTTTGGATCCTGTAGCACGAGGGCTGCCTGGGTGTTTTCGAGCAGTAGCGGCAACAGCAGTAGCCATACGACAGAGTGAGGGCATAGTGTTATCACACAAATTGTTGGTGTTAGTTCCTCATGCAGTAGATGCCCTGTTAAACCAAACAAAGACCCAATACCTCACGAGTGCACGACTTACAGGATACGAGCTGACACTCTTAGCGCCACACATAACATTGAAAAGATGCGCTACTTTGAACCCCGCGACTTTATTGCCCTATCCGGCCGAGGAGGGTCAGGAAGAAAAACATCACGTCTGTGTTTTCCTGACTGAGGAACAGACAAAGGGTCGTGTTGACTTACAGGATGTGCCACTTCCTGATGTGGATGGGGAACTGTGGGTTGATGGATCGTGTTTGAGGCTGCCAGATGGTACGACTTCCGCAGCATATGCGATCACGACTCTTAAGACGGTGGTTGAAACAGCTAGAATACCACAAAAATCGGCTCAGGCAGCAGAGCTGATAGCTTTAACAAGAGCCTGCGAATTGAGTGCTGGCCTATGTGTGAACATATACACGGACAGCCGGTATGCCTTTGGAGTGGCCCATGACTTCGGGCTTCTCTGGAGGGAACGCGGGTTCTTGACGTCACACGGGGAGCACATTATGCACGGAGAGCTAGTGCGTGATCTCCTGAATGCGTTGCTCAGCCCTAAAAAAGTAGCGATAGTGAAGTGCAGTGCCCATAAGAAGATTACGGATAAAGTGGGTCAAGGAAATGCCTTTGCAGACAGCATAGCAAGGCAGACGGCTATGTCCCGAACTAGCTCCCCTATGTACGTGGTACAATCACAGGCTGAGAGATGGAGTGACGCTAGAGCAGAGATACGGGATATTCAAAAATCAGCTACAGAATCTGAACTTGCGGCTTGGGCAGCAGATGGGGTACTAGATGACGAAGGTTGTTGGAGAAGCAAAGACATGGAGAAGTGGAAATTGCCTGCGGCTTACTTACAGGCGATGGTCCAGATGACTCATGGACTGGCCCATGTCGGAGCCCTTGCAATCACTCGTCTTTTAACACGAGTTTGGGAACATCCGGAGATTGCAAATACTGCAAAGAGAGTAGTGCAGACCTGCCTGGTGTGTTTGCAACACAATCCTGGGAAGGGGACCCATACTCCGAAAGGAGGGTTCGTTCCACCTTCTGCACCGTTTGAAGTGCTTCAAATGGATTACATCCAACTCGAGCGCTGCAATAACCTGAAGTACGTCCTAGTGGTGGTGTGTGCTTTTAGCAAATGGGTTGAGGCCTACCCCACGAAAGACAATACGGCTTTGACAACAGCTAAGGTGTTGCTTAAGGAATTCTTTCCTCGCTTTGGAGTTTGCAAGTTTTTGTGGAGCGATAATGGGCCCCATTTTGTTGGAAAGATTGTGGAATATGTACTGAAGGGGTTAGGGATTCAGCAAAAGTTCCACGCTGTATTCCACCCTCAGTCAGCAGGTTTGGTCGAGCGGTACAATGCCACGTTGAAGCTTAAGCTGGCCAAAATTGTGGCGTCTACATCGTTGAAGTGGCCAGATGCGTTGCCGCTAGCACTACTATCTCTCAGATCAGTACCCCACTCACGAACCGGCCTTACGCCCTATGAGGTGGTGTTTGGCCGCCCTATGAATATCTGGGGGTGCCCAAGCCGCGATTAATACATGATGTGCCTTGTGTTATGATGAATGATTATTTGGCACGATTAACAAATGATTTGCTCTCTATTCATCAACAGGTTCGAGAAGCGCTCCCTGATAACTCCGCTGGAGAGGGCCACGATCTTCGTCCTGGGGACCATGTAATGGTCCGTTCGTTTGAAAGAGCAAGCAGTTTGGAGCCCAGGTGGAAGGGCCCTGAGCAGGTCCTCCTGGCAACCCGCACCGCAGTACGAGTGACGAACAGGAAGCGGTGGGTGCATTCGACACATTGTCGCCGTGTCTCTCCGGATCTGGTGACTCCTGCTGTGTTGACTGACTATAAGGAGATCTTGGAGAAAGAAAAGAGGCCAGCTGTGACGTCGGCCGAAGTGGAGGGAGCCTTCCCGGACCAATCTGCTACCGGAAGAGAGCGCTACGATCTGCGTCCACGATAGGAAGATTTTTGTTCTTTTTGTTAATGACTGGTTGGTTACCGCTCCAGGTTTGTGAAACGGAAACCGGGAATTCCAAGGGGGGGGGATCAGTTCTGCCAGAGTAGCGACACCCGTCTTGGCCCGGAGAAGAAAACAACGGCTACCTCGGAGTTCAGCACCGCATTTTTCCTTTTTTTAGGTATACACGCACGTGTATCTGAGACAATCTGTGAACAATTTGTGAACAATTTGTGCCACTTGAGACTTTGCACAAACTTTCTTGAACTATGGCATCAACGGCATCCCGTGATAAGAAAATATTGGGTGCCTTTCTCTTTGTTCTAACTATTGTGGTGATAGCTGTTATGGCCTGGGTAGTCGAACTTGTGGTGCCTGTACGTGAACATTTGCTGCCGACTACCCCGGCACCGTCTGAACACTTTCATTTTACATTGCCTTTCCATGAAGAGCGCCATCGCCAAACGTACTTAAATAACAGCTTCATTCAGATTCTTCACCACACGCATAATATGACCAATACCTCTAATTGCTGGGTGTGTGGAATGTTGCCTGGGCACCAGAAGAGAGGGGGCACCCCACTTATTCCACTCCCGTTTTCACACAATGGGTCATGCAATGCCTGGTACACCCTCCTCTTTACTCTGAGATGGCCAACTAAAGGGGGGGTGCTTTTCCGTTTGAATAAAGTATGTTCTCATGACAAGGATGGGTTTCCCCGGGCTGAGGGCACACGTTTCGAATGGGAAGAATACAGGCCTGACAATGTATCTGCTCCACGTGTATATAGCAATCAGCGAAATGTGAATGTATCCAGTGCTCATGTCATAAATGTCATTGCCACAAAAGCCGATTTATGCATTAGAAACAAGGGCACGATTGCGGTGGGGAAAAGCGAATGTAATATTACTCTCACGTTTGATAGCCCGAATGGCATTTCATTTGTTGCATCTCGAAACACCTACTTTATCTGTGGAACGAAGGGGTACCATCAGCTTCCAGTGGGGTGGTTGGGCACGTGCTACGTATCGTTTGTGCTACCTCCTGTATTCATTGCCCCTCCAATGTACCACAACGATTACACTTTGTACCACGATTTCGTTTTGAACAGGGTTAAACGAACTGTTGCCCTAGAGGACATTGATCAAACGGACACTACGTTACAACAGTATGTGGATTTTAATCTGGGACTATTTTCCTTTGTGGGGGCTGCATTGAACAGCCGGAAAATAAGACGGCTGACACGCGTTGTTGAGGCTGTTGCGAATGACACCGCCGTTGCCCTGGGGAATATTACTGAGGAACTACAGATTTCTAGAATTGTTACCCTCCAAAATCAGATGGTTTTGGACGTGGTTTTGGCAGATCGTGGGGGAGCATGTAGAATTATCGGAAGCAGCTGTTGTGTTTATGTCCCGGACAATTCTCCCTCTGTGTATGATGCTATTTCCAAGCTGCATAAAATAGCTGCCGAAATACACCCGGACAATGGAACTTGGACACTTTCTGGATGGTTCTGGTCCATGATTGCAACTTGGGGCTGGAAACTGTTGACAATTCTCTGTATACTTGTGGGAGCAATGTTCTTTATATGCTTGTGTATTCAATGTGGCCCTGCCTTATGTTCAATGTGTCTATCAGCTTGCTTGCCATCGAGGCGGGCTCTTGCCCATGACCAAATAATGCTACACAAAGAGGTGACACAAATTATGTTAATAGACATCGAGGACGAACATCCAGACTATGTTCATTATGAGGTAGATTCAGCTAAACGCTAAAAGGGTCGTCTGTCGTAATTGGCCCGTTCGGATTAGCGATTAGCTGAACCTACACGTTGTCCTCCTTAACCTGGCTATATACGATAACGCCATTTTGAATGTTGCAGCGGCCATCTTAGACCATGAGCGGCCTCGTGGCCGACGTGCCCTTTAGTCCTTTGTCCGTTCCACTGACCACTCTTGTCTGCCCAGCAACAGGCTATTTTTAGCCCTGGTCAAGCCACACATGCGCAGTTCCCACTGACCCGTAAACCTTCAGGAATGTGCCGCTAACTGACCAGTGGGTTTGAAACCCTCCAATGAGCTGGCAGTATTCCAAAAGATGACCATATATGTCTCTAAAACTGTGTCTTTACTTGTGCCGCCTATCTTTTATTGCCCCAAAATTGTATATAACCGGGGTCACACCGGTGTTCGGTGTGATACCTCTTGCATTACCGAAGGGTGCTGTTTGAGTGTACCACCACCCCATGGGGTCTTAATAAACTTGTTCTTTGCCTTTTACAGTTTCCGTGCCAACAGTTCTTGTGTGTAAGTGGGTAATCTCTGGAGCGTGTAGGCCTTGGGAACCCCGAAATACTTCAGGAGAATTTGGAGAAGGATACCTGCTAGTGAATCACTGTGACACATTCTGATGTATACTGCAGATGAATGTGTTGGTGACTGTTATTAATGGCACTGTCTTCCCCACCTAGGTGATAGCGCATATGCTGTGCGGTCCTTCATCTTCACTCCTCGCCTAAACCCATCAACCCCAAGTGAGAGACGATACAATGTGGCGCACAAATCAACACGCAACGCTGTGGAGCGCACGTTTGGACTATTGAAAAGCAGGTTCCACCACCTCCACAAAAGCGGAGGCGCACGTCAGTACCTACCCATCATCTGCTGCAAGATCATCGCAACTTGTGCTATGCTGCAAAACCTTGCCATTAAGAAAGGTACAGCAGTTGAATTAACTGACTCTGGGGACGATGATCTGTCCTAGAGCCACTGTCTGTTTTTTTATTATTTTTGGAGACCGATAGTACACACTATGCCTTCTTATCTTAAAGACACGAAAGATGTCTTACGACTCCTTCCAGAGATCGAATACAACCAGGAGACAGATTTCAGATTTACTTGTCTCTCTGGATGTCAAATCTCTATATACCTCTATTCCCCAGGGTGAGACTTTAGACACCATTTGTTCCATCCTGGGGAACACAGAGTTGGATACCATTACTCCTGTTCCCTTCATAATGGCGTTAGCCAGAATGGCCATGAAGGAGAACTTCTTTAAGCATGAGGACAAGTTGTATTTACAGATCTCGGGCACGAGCATGGGCAGCATTTTTGCGCCAAGCCTGGTGAATCTGTTTGTTCATTCATTCGAACAGGAACAAATACTAGCAGCCAGTAATCCGTTTTTGTCTTCAATTATCTGTTATGAACGTTACATTGACAACATTTTAATGGTATGGCGCGGTGAGGAGAATTCATTAACACTATTTCATGAATGGCTCAACACCCGTAACAGTTTTTTACGATTTACTATCGAAATGAACAAGGAGAGAATAACCTTTTTGGATCTCTCTATATTTGTCACTCCTGGTGGACTACAAAGTGATTTATTCCACAAGCCTATGGCCAGGAATTCACTCCTGTTGTACGATAGTCATCATCCTAAGTCGCTCCCCAACAACCTTCTCTATGGTCAGTTCCTTCGGGTTCGAAGGAACTGCTCAACTAATGAGACATACATTAGGCACGCGGCCAATCTCACCGGCCAACTGCAAGCCAGAAACTACTCCAAAACTCTGATCAAACGCTCCCTGAAACGAGCAAGCATTAATAACCGCAAGGCCCTTTTAGAGCCTTCAATTGAGAAGCCGCCCCTCACTAGGCTTACTTTTGTAAGTACTTTTAGTACTAAATCAAATCTAATTCAAAAGATCGTAAGACGTCATTGGCGCATTCATAATTGTACAAATGAGAAAATAGAGCAACCATTGTTTGCGTTTAAACGCTCTAGGAGTTTACGTGACTGCTTAGTACACACCCACCCACACGAGAAGTCACAAGATTCCAATGGAACCCTGTGGGACCTCCCACCAGTACAAGGACACCATCCTTGTGGTGGCTGCTCTATGTGTGCACAAACATGCAGAACTACTCAGATTGACATAGGAGCAGGTCGTCCATGGTTGCTTAAACACTTTTCGAACTGTAACAGTTCGAACGTCATCTATCTATTGACATGCCCGTACAATGAGAGGTATATCGGGATGACGACCCGGAAGGTTTGGACACGCATGTTAGAACACAAGAGCTCTTTCAAGTGCAAAGAAAGTGTGTCCAAACTGACTAAACATTTTCTAGAACAAAATCATAAAGAAACAGAGTTTAACTGGTCAGTTTTGGAGAAACCACACATTCCAGCTCACATTGGGGATGTGACCAGGTTCCTCTTTTTAAAAGAACAAAAATGGATTTACCGATTGTGCTTGGATAGCCATGGGCTTAACGATGAAATACCTTGGACTACCATTTAAGCCCACTTGAACACCTGCTTTATTATGTGCTCTAGTATGGCTTTTCTCGTATCAGCAGTATCTTGTTGCTGAATATATCTACACTTTAAAGATATTATCCATCCTTTAAGAAGGGGCTTTGTTCTATATATAGTTCTTTATATATTTCTATATATTTCAAATGAACTATGCAGCTGTTTACAACTGCCGTGTCATTTATATTAGAGGCGCTCTTGTTAAAAAACTCTCATTGTTTATATAATGGCATGGAGACACCACATAAAGCATCGTATGCTAGAGTGATGCTTTTGTTTTGCTTTTGTTTCGACTGAGTCTGTCACTTCGCAGTTCTATATCTTCACAAAACTACTGTCCGCGTAAGTGTGATGCCTTCTTGTAGTTTCACAAAACTACTGTCCACTTAAGTGTGATGTCATTTTGTAGTTTTTGAGGTATCGCGAGACTACGCGTGAGCCTCTCTTGCGAGCTATAGTTCTCCCTGTTTACGAACAGAGCCAACTGGAAGGTAAGATGCACAGCCCTCTTAAAACATTATGTTCTCAATGAGCTATACAAACATCATCATTGCATTTCTAATTACATAACTCAGGAGATACGCCCGACTCTTGATAGTCGGTGTTTTTGCAGAGAGGCGTGGTCACGTTTGTTGAAAATAAAAACACCTCGCCCCTCCTGATCGGTGCCTCCCCCTAACTCGGGACCTGCATGAGGTAACGATGGAGAGGTGAGGTCCAGCTACGACATACCCGCTTTTGTTACGACCTGGTTAATGCTAAGGAGTTAACGCTTGTAGGTTGGCTAAAAAGGAAGCCGACTCAGGAGACTTTGCTGATATAATAGGCTACCTGTAGTTTTTAACATTATCAGACAATAATGTGAGTCGAGATTAATTTTGAAAGTAGAGCCCTCTGTGAGTTAAGAGTGCACAGTTGGTAAAGATGTAAGGAGCAAGGAATACAGGCATGCTAGCAGATAGGATACGAGTTGGAGCGGAATAGACTTGTTCGCCCGCTTTTATTCAAGTTTTCTGTTTCCTTATTGTTCCTAGAGCGTGGCCTCATTTAACCCTGAGTTTGAGTCCAGGAGAGGTGAGGTCCTTTCCCCGGTATTGTTGGGTGAGTGAGTTTTCTACTAATTTTTCAAACGATGATGTGGCATAATGTTTTCCCTAAACTTTTGAGCAGAGGTTGTTGTTTGTGTTTGTGTTGTTTTTAGATCACGATTAGGATCCACTTACACGGAGGAGCAAGAATCAACTTATTGTATCCTTTCACTCATTATTGTATACGTTACATTTATTAGCAAATTTTGCCCTCACACTTCGCAGTAGCAACGTTACGAACAGAGGCCCTGAAGAAAGCCTTCGGTCTTCCCTATTGAGGCTGAAACATGTTGGCCATTATGCAGTAGATTTGTTCCACACTGTACCCTTGCACTGTTCTTTTAATCAGGAAGAGGCCATATTCCTAATAAAATTGTTTATTGTTTGTTCTCTATCCTATTTTAACTCACCACACTCCTGTTTTGCACTGCACTTCTACCCATTGGTCTATATCTATTTGGTCATCATGTGCTTGTGGGCAGTGACCCCGCTCTCCTACAGGGTAATATTTGGTCTCAGTGATCTAGAGACTCATTACCTCTGAGGGTTGACCAGATGATAAAATTGATCATACAACACTTTGATGGGTATCCTATGAACTGAGCGGGTTCTACCCACAATCACTGACACACCTGCTGTTTAAATATTGTTTATCCCACTTCAATAATCGCTGTATCCGTTTAGATTTGATCTAGAATCTATTGAGGTTTCACTATATTCCTCTATTTAAGACCCCTAGGTTTTTTTGTTATTAATGAATTTGCACAGCCAGAGCCCAATGCAGCAGGAGTGGCGTCAGCACCAGATGGGAGACAAAGACCGGCTGAGATCACATGCAACTATTTTTGAGTAAGTAAGGAGACACAGCCAGTTGTTGTATTTGATTGACGTAGTTTAAAATCTTGCCACTACGCCACCACATGAAGGGCTCAACATGGCAGTCATATTTGTAAACACCCTACAAAGATGCCATGGGTTAAGTCACCCAGTTAGCTAAACTAAGTGTGGCTTGCATTACCTCCTGCGGCCACGCACAACACTGCTGCATTCCCTTTGCTGACTGTTGTCACTGGCATCAATCCAGTGCCAGCACATTGACGTCTGCTGCTCCTCCTGGACTCAGTTTCAGGGGGCGTTACATTGCTGCGACTTGTTGTCTCCTCACTGACCCCCACATCACCTGCACCAGTATTGGCAGCCTGATTATTTAGGAGCACTTCAAGTGCAGTGGTCACTGTCACAAGCCCCCTTGACACATCAGTGTGCCATCCCTCCCTGCATGGCCATGGAGCGCCTGCAGAGCACAGAAGTGGCAGTGGAGAGGCGGTCCACCACCTTGGTGTACTTCTGCATTTTCTGCCTCTCCCTGTGCCGTGCAATCCTGTCCTCATCAAGCTTGCTGCACAGCAGCCTCACTGACTGGGAAATGTCCCTAATGCCATCAGCCATGTCCCTCATGCCCTCAGCCAGTGTTGTGTTCATAGAGCAGATGCCCTTCTCTATATTCTGCATGTTTGCTGTCACGTATCTCATCTTCCGCTGTACTGATTGTATTGCTTTCCCTTGCAGGCGCTGGATCTTTAACATGTTCACCTCCAGACCTGCAAACACACCATGCTCCTCGCCCTGCAAAGGTGGACTGGGTTCCCTAGCCCTGCGGCTTCTGGCACCTGTATGTGATCGCTCTGTGGGGGACTGTGATCCTGCATTTTTGCCATACACTGGCACGGTTGACTATTCTCCACCCCTGCAGTCTTCCACGGACAACTCCATCTCTTGGAGTCTGGCAACTGCATGCCTCCTGGGTCTCGGTAATGCCAGTGGTGATGCTGCTGGTGATGCAGGTGGTGGTATTGTTGTTGCAGGTGGTGGTATTGATGCCGGGGGTGCCTCCTCCGTTCTCTTCCTCCTTGGTGCCTTTCCTGCCTTGACATGTGCAGACCTGCTCGATGTCTCTCCTGTGGAGACAAATTGTACATTAGCTCACTTATCTGGCAGCATTTCGAAAAGAATAATTTCTCATGTCTGCCAATCTATCTGACTGTCCTCTGCTTGCTTATCAATGATGTGTGGCACATGCCTTTGTGTTCAGTGGGATAACTGTTATGATAGGTGTTACACTGACTACATCTCCCATAATGCATTGTTGGAGTTTACTAAAACATGTCCTGGAGTGGGATTCACACTGACTCATTGGGGAATAGGGTCAGGGAGTGTGGGTTGCAGCTTGGTGTGCATGCATCTTTCCTTGTTTGTAGCCAGCCCTGGCTGAGCTGTTTGCATCCCCGATCCCGCTGACACTCTCGGCTCAGTGGTGGACTCCACCAGCAGTTCCAAAGCAGTCAGTGCAGGTGCTCTATTTCTTTCTCCACCTGTCAGGCTGGCTTGTTTTTTCCTTTCGGCCATCTTCTTCTTCTTTGCCAGGCTCCTGACGTCGTACCACCTTTTCTTGAGTACGTCTATTTCACAGTGGGTCACTCCAATGGCATTTACATTTTCCTGTATTCCAAGCCATATTTTTCTCTTCTAGGATTCTGGCGCTTGCAGTGACTGTTTCCCAAACAGCTTTGTGTGTTCTCTTGCCACCTCCTCAATCAGGACCTCCAGCTCCCTTTCACTGAATTAGATTTTTCTTTTCCCTTCTGCGCCTTCATTTTCACTCTCCTTGTTGGCCATTCTGCAGTTTGTATCTGGAAAAGTTCTTTCAGTTGCTCGTGTGTTCTCCTCTGCACTCCCTGCCTCTCCTGCAGATTCTGATTCAGTGCAGCTGCATGGGTGTGGCCACTTCCTGGTTGGGAGGTGATGTGGATGTACAGGATTGACTGATTCTTCAATTGCGTTTTTTTTTATTACCGATTTGGTATTTCCCAAATTGGTATTTAGGTATCGGTAATACTGACCGGTATTAAGGAATCAGTAAATTTTACCGATTATTGCCGATTCAGTATTTTTTTATCCAATTTTTTATCTACATCAGAAATACCAATTTCTTATACCGATTCGGTAAAATTCGGTATTAAGAATTCGGTATTTCTATTTTACCTACATCAGGCCCTTAATTCCCAAGAAATACTTGAAGCTTTTTTTCACTTTTAGATCTGTTGGAAGGGGAAGACCTATGTCCACTCTGGGCACTGATTCAGAACTAGAATCAGGGTCATCTAATAAAATATGCCTAGGTGACATGGCATTACGGTAAGCGGTCACTAAAGGAATATCTGGTATAGAGGGTGTTTGTGGAAAGGGCAAAAAAAGAAGAAGAAGCATAAAGAGCAGCCCCTTTGCACATCAGAAACTTCTTTATCAGCAAGTGCTTTGATTTCTTAACTCGGAGATAGCTCAGATGATGATGAGGATCTTGTTTGAGACTCCGGGAGTACACATATAATGCCTATAAACACTTTGATTAAGGCACATAAGATGGGGGATGCACACCGTGGCATGACTGGTTGCATGGGGCTAATGGAAGTTCTGGTTGCCGTTGGGCCCTCTGCTTCCGCTTCTTCTCACGGTGGGTCAGGAAGGACGTAGGGGCTCCTCTGAACAGGCCTTTGCTCACACTTTAACACCCTTCTCATCAATACATGATTTGCCACAAGCACATAGAGTAGAGTTTTGGAAGGATTCACTATCCTTGAAGATGGCACACCTTAAAATGCAGGTGGTGCTGCATGATTCGTTTAAACATTATGGTAGATTGAATGGCATTGAGAATGTATCCACACTGGTGCAGCCATCAGTGCTGCAAACTCAAATTCAGGTGAGGATCATGAAATAAGTTTCAAGAATATATCCAATAAGATGGAGGACACAGAAAATTGAATGTGATGCAATAGCTTGAGGGTGCTGCATATACTATAGAGACAGGAGGAAAATGATGCCAGAGGATAAATTGTGCATCTGTTTAGGTAAGCATTCCTTCCACTTGGGGATTAGGATATTGATTGCCAGGTGCAGCACGCCAACCGATTTTCCTTTCAAAGGCCATTCAAGGGCCGAACTTTAAAGTATCCATGGGCAATTATAGAATATGATGGTAATTATATTTTTTGCCAATTAGTGTGTCAGTTAGCACACCCGCGAAACCCTGCCCAATCTTGTGGGGTAGTGTTCTTCGTCAAATCAGATTTTTGCTATGATGCGGTGGTACAGAGATGACAGCTAAGAGAAGTGATTGTAGCTTTTTACAAACTTGGTGCCCCTTCTTCTCTTCTTGAGCCCGCAAACTTGAGAATGTTCCATCAGGGACATACTTTTTTTGTCAAGATCTGGCTGGAGCTTAAGAACTTTTGGAAGCCTGGGGACAGGATGAACAATCAGATACATGGACAGACATTGCCTGATATTGCCTTTTAGCCTCTCTTCAGTGCTTTTCCCCTTCGGCTGTAGATATATGGTTTCTTTCAGGGGGTTGCAGTTTATATCTGTAAGATTGTAGGAGGTTCAAAAAAGGAGAGGGGAAAACTTTCTTCTTTTCATCTTTTTCTCATCTTTCTGCTGTGTAATCTTTTTCCGTTTTCCTTCTTATTTGTGTTTGTAAGTTTTAGGCTAGACTGCTGGGGTTTACTTGTGGGTTTGAAGCTGGCCTTGATCATTATTTGCCCAAAATCTGAAAATGTTCTTTTGGGGTGGTAGGGTGATAGGTGTAGAATATCCTTGTCTCCCTTGGGAAACCAGGATAAGTATGTGCTGTGGTGAGTGGTTGGATGGTGGGTGTGGGTTGCAGTACAGGGTAAGTGGTATTTTTGTAGGGTTTCACAAGGATTCTTTTGAGAGGGTGTTGCTGAGGAAGAAAATGAAAAGTATTAATGGGTTTGTTCAAAGTTATTGACATACAGAAGGCAGCCACTGTGATGTCTACCAATGGTGGATAAGGTTCGGGATGGTGGTCTGGTCATGCAATTACTAATCTGGAATGTAAATGGTTTAAACACAGTGGCCAAATTACGATATGTTGGGGAAGAACTTATGACACATGAATCTCAGCTTCTTTGCCTACAAGAAACCCATTTAACTTTGACTAACAAATTGAACAGCTTTGCTATAATATTCTTGCTGCATCAGGTGGGGAGAGCTCTTACACAGGTGTGGACTTGCGGGTGAGAAATTGGGCGTGAATTGTATCTGAGGGCCGCAGAGATCAATTTAGTAGGTGGGTTTTACCTCTAAGGGAAGGATAATTTTATCTCTGGAAATTTCTATCTGCCTCTTGTACTGGGATCAGATTGTACCTCAGGTTCAATGCTAGTGGAAAAGGATATGAAAATGTCCCACTCAGCATTAACACAGGTTTTTTATTTGAATGCCCTAAAGAATTTTTAGAGTGCTAGGTGTTGTTCCGTAATATGCTTTTTTAAATAGATTTGGTTCTAGCAAGTAGTTTTGTTGCTTCAACTCTTTCAATTAAATTGAATCCATAGATAACTACTGGTCCGAATTCGCTTACAGGTATTATTGACTGGAGCTATTGCTGAGCTCTGGTTTCGCCTTTAAGCTGGTCATTTGATCAAAAATTATTGCCGGGTAAGCTGTATATAAATCCTATGTTTGATTACATGAAACTTACTTTTATATTATTGAGGCACAGCTTCTTTAATAGTAGAATGGGATGCTCTGAAAGCTATGGTTCATGGTCTGACCATTAGCTAACTTAACAGCTCGACAAAAGGGAAAAAAACACAGAGGGCCAATCTCAGGCTGGCCTTCTCTGATTGGAGATTGAATGCTGTAAATGTGTTGGCAATGGAAATCTGGATAGAACAGAGGTTGTATTTGAGCAATTAACTGCTGTCCGTATGGTTCTACGGAACAGAATATGGGATAGAGCTTTTCAACGCTGGTGGACTAAACAGTCTCTTTGCTTCAAAAACGGCAAAGAGATGGGGCAACAGTTATCATTACAGAGTAGAGATAGACTTTCTACCAGCATCTAAACTCAGATAGTGAGATAATGCTGTATCCTACAGGAAATTTACCTGAATTTCATAAATTCTACGTAGCTCTCTATTTGAAGGCAACCCCCTCTTCACTAGAGGCCGTTAATGACTACTTACAGGCTTCAAGCCTATCCTGCTGATCCATTACTCAGTGGGCGATAGTGGATGCACCAATTATCTTGAGGGTGAATAGAGAAGCATTATTTCAGCTGGCTTGGGATAAGTATCAGGTCTGGTTTTAATTCCAATTGAGTTTTATAAAGCTTTTTCGGATGTTATTGTTCCTAAGTTTGAAGAGCTGGTCAGTTACCTGTCTTTTTTGTCCATGGTTCCAGCATCTTGGGAACATACAGTCCATTGCCCAGTCACATAGAGAAGGAAAGGCTTCTCTGAAGAGATGAATGACACACCCTCTAAGATCATCACCTTCCGAACCTATGATGACGCAGATTTTTATAATACCAAATGCCTTTGCTTTAAGGCCTGTAGTTTTCTTTAACCTACTTAAAATGGACACCCGCGAGAATGCCCAAAATGGTCACACGTTCCATTTTGTGTCAGCCAGCTGCAAACGTGCAAAGCAACGCAAGGCTTTACTAGAAATACGCGTGCCAGCTTCCAGCTAGCTATTGCAAAATCTTACATTTCCTATCAGTGTCAGCGTGACCTGGCCGGTCACGTCCGTGCCATGCCTACGTACACCAGAAACACATGTTTCACCTCTATGGAAATACCCCAAATCTGCTTTTGCCGATGACACGTGGGCAGCAATACCAGATCATAGGCGTATTTCGGGCCTTAGAAGGTATCAGACCAGGCCTAGCCTTCACTGATTGGTCCAACAGAGCATAGTCTGATCTGTGTTACGTATTTGTGATGCCCATCCTCTTGGGCTTGTATCTATAAAATGTCTCTGCACTGTCATACCAATTGGGCACTCAGTAAGCTTTGCTGAGGTCTCCGTGTTACACGTTTATTTGCATTCTGATTGGGTTCCCAATAAATCTTGCAAACTTGTGTGCTGAGAGAGAATTGTTTGTGTCTCTTTATTATCCTTTTTCATTTCAGCTTTAACACCTACAGGAATACCTAGAACACAGAGATTGTTCCTTTGAGATCTATTCTCAAGGTCTACGACCTTGGATGAAAGACCTTCCAACTGAGATTCCTGCTGCTGAATAGCTTACTTGTTTTTAACAACCGACTTGAAGAGTGGCCTGACTCGTCTCTAACGTTCCATGCTGGGTATGAAGAATGTCCATGTTTCTTGACAATTTTCAAAAGAAATGGGCTTTTGATCTTTGGATGGGCTGTTTTCAGTGTGAGAGTCCATCCTGTACTCCTCCCTAGATGCCGGAGGAGATCATCGATAGCAGATAATGTGGGGGCATAGGCTGAAGCAATGTTGGCTGACTTTGGCTGACTTAATCAAAATAGCGATTACAGGAGAAAAGGATGTTTCTTGCCCAGGAAGAAGAGGGTTTGTAGGTGTAAGTTCAAGACCCACTGTATCTCTGAGCAGCTCTTCCTCAGCCCTGGAATTAAGAGAGTTGAGATCCCCCTGACCAAAACCCATAGTAACCAGATCTTTCAGCTGGACTGCTGTTAGCGGTATAATCTCAGCCTCCGTTATACTGCTTGCTAACTGATTTGCTTACAAAATTCCCCCCACACCTGTAAAGCAACTGGGCCTTAAGGTCAACCACATTGCATGTACCATCTGGGCATAGCACTTGATCCTCAGCATCGGACTGGAATCTGACAGTGAGTAGACGGCCTAACAAACTTTCAGGTTATAGTAAAGTAAACTTCTCTTACTGCAACGTCTGGCCTTAAGGACCTTGGAGGCCCGCCCTGACAGCATGTCCATCAACGACTCCAAAAGCAACTTCTTTGATTATCAAGGTCACTATGCCTCCAGACACCCCAGCACTCAACTGATGGAGCATGATTACTTCCCCCATAGGAGGCTCATTTAGAGTAAGCCTGGAGGATGACACCTGTGGCCTCCAACAAATCATCTGGTCCTTAGAGCCAGTATTACTAGATAGATTCCAGGAGTGCTCTACCTTTTCCACATCAGCCGCTGAGAAAGTATTAATAGGAGACATGTATTGATCTATAGATCTTTGAGAAACAGTTGATATAGGACCAGCTGTTACACACTGGGAAGGTACTAAGGAGGCTAAATCATTAAGTGGGTTAACCTTTGCTCCCTGAGTCCTACCAACTGGCTTCAACTTGCTACTCACGAGCAAAGAATTCAGGACATTTGATTTTGATGACCTTCCGGAAGTTTCCTGTTCCTCCGACATCTCCACTTTGCTGATAGCCACTTTAGCAGCAGGCAAATTCTTCCTCACAAAACATCCACTGCACCGTCGGAAAGAGAACCATCAGAGCAGCAAGCCGTTGCCTGATCCTTGCTTGTCCACCAAACAATATGGCCTAGCCTCACTTTGCCAGCCTAGGACCTCGCCAGAACCACCAGAGCTGCAATGCCCCCAGCAACAGAACCAAGGCAGGCAGAGTCGGAAGCAGAAAGCCAAGCCTTGGTAGTAGGAAAAACCTTAGGTACAGCTCAGGCTCCACATCTACCCGTGGCTAATGCTGAGTCTCCATATTCCCTTATGTAAATGGTTGTGTTGGACCGGCCCTTTTGGCAGGTTCACCCCGAGAGGTGTTGGTGATTTTAGGCCTCTACGCACTTTTTCACTGTGGTACAGTGTAAAGTGCCTGAGATCTCTGTGTATGTGTGGTGAGTGACCTGCCCTCCCATAGGAATGCATGGCGAATACGTATGACCATGGTAGTTCCTGAGGTGTGGGGAGTGCAGGGTCGAGTTTGGTATGTGCAAACTCATGAGATTGAATGCTGCGCAATGATATATGCGGCATGATTGTGTCTAGTGTAGAAGTGCCACTTTTAGAAGTTGGCATATTTGTGTAATTTGTGTCTGGTGTGTGATTGGCTGGTGAGCCTGGCTCCAAGAGTCAGGGATGGTCTACCCCAGTGGTGAATGGAGTGTTTAGCATGCTGATGTGAGGGGAGGGGTGCACCTGGGCCTGAATAGGGCTGGGTTTTCCCTACACAATGCTGGCTCCACCCCCTGTGGTGCGTCTGATGTCCCTAGCCTGGCCTGTGAAAGGAGTTCCCTATAACCAGTTGTAGCTGGTTCTCACACTGCCTGCACCTTGCTAGACAAAGGATTTCTCTGTATAAAAAGGGGCTGTGTCCCTTAACAAAATGTTCTTGTTCCCAACTTGAATCCTACCAGGGGCATGCTGCTGCTGGGGCCCGGGGGAAGGCTTGCCTCCCTGGGCCCTGCCCAGCCCCTGGACTACTGAAGCCCCTGGACCCCCTGAAGGACTTTGCTGGACTGTTAGCTTCTCTAAGCGCCTGGGAGCGCTTGTTCTTTGCCCTAGCGCTTGGGAGCGCTTTATCTTGCCACTAGCGCTGAGCGCTTTACCTTGTGCCCTCCTAGCGCTTGAGAGCGCTTCTTGTGCACCTAGCGCTTGGGAGCGCTGTTTATCTCAGCCGGTGCCCAGCCGGTAATTGCCCCATTCCTGTGAAGGTTTCTGGGCCCCCAGCGAGTGCCTACCTCACTTTATTTCTTATTGTCTTATTTTCGAGGGAGCCGACCCCTCGTCATCTCCCCGAGTTCACCGCTGCTGGCCCTGGACCCCTCGTGACGTCCTCCCCGGGCCGCATGGGATTGGCTGCCGGCCCGAGATTCCCTTGTGACGTCATTCCCCGGGCCGCGCCGTGATTGGCTGCCGGCCCGAGGAGATTCCTAGGTCCTGCCCACAGAGCAAAGAAGAAGCAGGTAGCGGCGGGAGCCTACTCGGCGCTCCTGCATGGCCCAAAGTAAATCCGCCGTTCCTCCGGGTTCCCTAGAGCGAGGGAGAGCCCCGGAGAGCGAGAAGAAAAGTGGCGGAAGGTGCAGGCGGGGCTCCATGTCCGAAGGAGAGCCCCGACGCCCGGGAGAGAGGGACGCCGCCGAGCGCCGCCAGACCCAGTGAGTGCGTTGCAGAAGAGGAGGGGCATCGGGGCACATTGCCGGTGCCTGCCCCTCCCCTCCAGAGCGAGTATCCATGTGCAGAGAGGCCCATGAGGCCTCAAGTGATGCCGAGTCCCCCGAGAGGGACTCCGCCTACCCCCTCATTGTTTAATTAGCCCTGAGAGGCTCCTCAGTGCCCCAGTTGTTCTTGAGTCCCCGAGCATGACTCCAACGACCCAGGGGGCAGTTTCCTCACTTCGAGTCCCCAGAGAGGGGGACTCCAACGTGGGGCATATTCTTAATTGGAGCCAGAGAGGCTCGTAGCGGCATTCCTATTTCGAGCCTGTGAGGCTCAGACAACCCCGGGGCATTGAGGGTGGTAGAGCGGCCCCAGCTGGCAGCGGGCCGCTCCCCCCATTGTTGGCATATTTATTGCAGAGCCCACAAGAGGCTCCAAGGGGGCAGGTTGTGTTTAGAGCCTGCAAGGCTCCCCCGAGGCTCCGCGTCCCCAGGGCCAGATAGCTCAGTTTGGCACCGTGGTTGTCCCAGAGGGCTGATGAGAGCCCTGGTGCAGATCTACTGATCTACAGCTGCCCAGCAGGTAGTGGGCAGCTGCTACGTTTAGGTTTTGGTGCAGTGGCGCAACCTGGACCCTGTTCTTGATGTAAGTTCTGTGCTAATGTGATTTTTGCGAAGTGTTCTTTGCTGCACCTCTGAATGTGCTGTAGATGCATCATGTGCCTTGTTCCTTACACCTCTGAATGGGTTGTTTATGCATCATGTGTTCTCATGTGCTGCACCTCTGAATGTGTTGTAGATGCATCATGTGCCTTGTTCCTTACACCTCTGAATGTGTTGTTTATGCATCATGTGTTCTCCTGTGCTGCACCTCTGAATGTATTGTAGATGCATCATGTGCCTTGTTCCTTACACCTCTGAATGTGTTGTTTATGCATCATGTGTTTCTCCTGCACCTCTGAATGTGTTTTGATGCGTCATGTGCCTTTTTCCTTACACCCCTGAATGTATGTTTATACATCATGTGTCTTTCCTACACCTCTGAATGTTCTAGGCATCATGTGTGAAGCTTCTGATTGTTAAATGTTCAAAGTGCTATTTCTAACAGTATTTCTAGTTCTAAAAGTGTTGATTCTGACAGTGGCCCATGTGGCCCTGTCCTGTAAATAATCCCTTGTGAATATTGCCCGTGCCAGTTGGCACAATGTATATTGTATGATTATTATCTGATGTGTTTTTGACAATACAAAAGTTATTTTTATATAACCTTGTGTGGAGTTCCTTTTATGGGGTGCCTAGGATGTTGTTGCTGTTGTGTGCATGCGCAAATGCTTTACACATTGCCTCCGGGATAAGCCTGTCTGCTCGTGCCAAGCTACCAACGGGGTGAGCAGGGGTTATCTTGGCGTGTGACTCCCTTGCCCTGACTAGAATGGTGGTTTCTGCCTAGCTTTGGCGTCAGACTTAGCCAACCAGAAATAGCCAGTTCTAACAGTTATACTCCTAATTGACATATTTAATTTACCTAAAATTCCCTCTTATATGACATGAAGGGGACTTGGGCATGTACATTAAATGTTTCTAGTGGACTGCAGCACACATTTTGCCACCTCTAAAGTGACAATGCAAAACATGACTGCAGGCCTGTGGCCAGTAACCTGACTGTGCATGTCCCAATTGCAAATTGGGCCTCGCAAAATAACACCTTCTGCAAGTGTTTAACACTCCATCTGAATATTAATAAGTCACCCCTACATAAGCCTTAATGCCTAGTTGGGTAGGGTGCATGATATTTAAAAGTGTGGAAATGTAAAAGTGAAAGTTAATCATGTCAATGTAGTGAAAAGGCCTGAAAAGCTATTTCCATTGTAGTGGGGTTAGTTGTTTCATAGGAAAGTGTTGATAGTTAATGTTAACATTAAATAAAGTTATCTCAGCAGAGGAACCAGCTATAAAGTTTTTAAACAGTTAATTCTAGGACTATTTACAAAAAAATCCATTTTATTGCTAAAGTTGGAGATGTACTAGATTTTGTACAAAATGTACTTCTAAAACACCACCTGTTGCCTTCCTAAAACCTCTAGAAATCATTTGCAGAAGCTTCCAGCTGTCAACCAGAAACTGAACAGCTTATTGTTGAGGTGTGAACTTGCTCCAAAAGTTGGAGAAAAGTCCTTGGGGATGGGAAGATGTTCAGTTACCTGACAAGTTGACCATTTGGGCATTGCCCAGGAACTTAATATATCTTTAAAGAATCCTACCCTATCACAGCTAAAAATAATACAGATGGAAGATAAAAGCTGAATGCTTCTCCCCCCTTACATCTCTTCCTCAGACTGTAGAAATGTAGGAATGAGTTCTCTACAGTCAGATGAAGTTTATATTTGTGATGAAAGTATGATGATATCGCTCGTTGACAGATACTGTGGCCTACACCACATTGGGTTTACAATATAATCAATGACTCCCCGCCCAATACCTTTGTATGTAAATGCAACACTTGAATATTAAGTCTCTAATGTCGTGCCACACCATGGATCTGTTTACTTTCATCACAACAGTTCAGGTGTTACCTTATGAGAGTCTGGGCCACAATGAGGAATTACCTAGAAGTGGGGGGGGGGGGGGGGGGGGGGGGGGGGGCAGGGACTTATCTGAAATTTTTGACCCCTCATTTGTTAAAAACCCCCTAGGTCCTCATTTATGAAAAGTGATGCATTGCTGCGAGAAAACAGTGATGCGTCACTTTTCATGTCACCCTCCTTGCGACACCAATGATGTGTTATATTTACAGTATGACTTACAGATATGTCAGTCTTTCTGATGCATCTGTAGGCGCAAAAATGACGCATTGCTGGATTGTGTCACAAAAGTGACGCAACTCCAGCAAAGGGTCATTCAACATGGGCAAGTCCCATGTTAAATATTCCTGCCTCAGTCATTAGGAAGGCGTAAGATATTGACGCATTTGCGTCCTAGAAGTGGCACAGTGAATCTTATAGATTTCACGGCGTCACTTCTACGACCCTTCCTGCCGTCGGAACGCCCCCCTGCATACATTATACCTGGCACATCTACCTAGATGCGTCCCTTTGTAAATATGGCACAACAAGGCGCATTTTTTACACTGCTGCTGCATCACAAAAAGCGATGCACTGGTGGTGCAAAAGTGACGCACGGCCTCATAAATAAGCCCCTTAGGGTCCAACTTGTAATGCACAGTAAATACCAGCCTCTTTGCAGGATCACTCTTAATTAAGGTCTAATTTATTTAATTCTTAATGCCCTCGAATACAGTCAATGAGCACATGTGGTGCAGTTGATAGACTTGTCAAAAAGATTTAAGTGGCTGAGCCCTTTATTGCGTTGTTCAAGCACAGATGTACAGAGATCTATATTTGGAAAAGGGAGTGAGCGTATGGATCTATTTAATTTTTTTTAAATTGCCTCAATATGAATCAGTCTTTAATTGTAGCTGACCCCACTTTTGTGGAGAACTTATGACCTCACGAAATAAGAGTTAAGATTTGCAGAGCGCCCTCAAAAAGAGCGTGACATGACAGGCATTAGTGGAGGGAAATCATGGCGTCAAAGTTCTTCCCAGTAACAGGTTGCCTGCACTACTAACTGCCACAACACCTTTCGAAGGTGATATGTTAAATGTGCCAAAGTGTGAAAAGAAGAAGGGCTGTTCATTTATATCTTTTAGCTAGGAGTACAGCAGCGGCACCGCCATCTATCAAATTCTCCGAACCCTAAGCAAGTGAATTTTAACAGACTCGCTGGTTTTCAAGACAAAATGACATTCTGGATAATATTATAAGGGAAAAAGCTGCAAGAACGCTGAGACCACTCAAGCAAGAGTTCGGGTAATGATTACAAGCTGCTCAAAAATGTACATCATTTTCATAAATCATTATGGCATGGCTACAGTAGCTTTGAAAAATATGAAACGCATTAAACGGGTTATTTTTTTTAACCTTCATATTTTAAATTAGGAACCAGACATGAGGTAATGACCAGAGAAGTGACAAAGGGTTTCCTTGTGGAGTATTTCTTTCAGTAACTCGTAAATAATGACGTCCCTACAGAAATCGAACTTATGGGCCATTTAAATTAGGTGACCTAATGACATTCTATGTCACATAACATCATGTTCCTTTCTAGACTTATTTTCTCATAAACGACATTTTCCAACATGCAGTTTTTTTTATAATTACAGAAGCAAGACAGAAATGGGAATTTTAGTCACACAAAGGTATTGAAAAAATATAAAATAAGTGTCTCACAGAAGAATTATACACAATAGTATACTTCAATATTTCATTTATAGTTTTCGATAAATATAATATCTGATCGAGAAAACGTAAATTTTCATGAACACTAAGGAAAATAAACATATAAAAAACGGACAGCACGGATTATGGCACTGCCAAGTGCTTTCGGATTTAAGTGGATATTTACAACCCCATCTGCCTTCAATCTCATGCTTAGTGTGCACAGATATATTTACAGATAGCTAGACAGAGTGTAATTCGTTATTCATTAGTATTCCTATACAGACAGAGTGTAATCCCATTCCTAAACAATGGCTACTATACTCTGCGCATCTGCACACATGATTTATCCCATGCTACTTTTTCTTGTGTGTTTATTTCAAGAACAGTTTTTTTTAACCAAAAATGGATGTAAAGGGGTTAAATGTGTGCAGTATAGTAATATCAAATTGAAGAGACATTGCGGCTATTAGGAAAGCAGTTTCCCTATGAAAAGCAGTTGTTACATGTAGTCTGTTTGGAAGTAAAAAGTAAATTTCTCACATCAGTTTTAACATTCTGTGGTAATATACTAGAATCTGACTTTTGTGAATGTGCATTTCTTACTACAGTTGCTCTAAATAACATGTTATTGGGCACATTTATTTTGACTGAGATCGCATCTACCTATGTATGTGTGTGTGTGTGCGTGCGTGTGGGTGTGTGTGTGTGTGTGTGTCTCTCTCTCTCTATATTGATATATTACACAGTGGTATTCTGTAGTTATAGTTAGGGTTACTTGAGATAGGAATTCCTCATATTTTCACAATTTATCACCTTGTCCCCATTTTATAAATCTCCACAAAGTTTTGCAGACCTATTCTTCCTGCTACATTGGCAGATGATGCAAGGTTTTGCAGGGATTGGTCAAAGGGTTGAAAAGATAAAAGGGGGATTTTCCACTAATGCCTTTTCCATAAACTTTTGTGATCGTTTTAGCACGAAAATGTCATGAAATTTGGCAGGATTAGACATTATGATGCACAGATGATCCTTTTGACCTACAGGTAAGTAGGGCAAGTATTTTTGAATTTATAACGAATTTTAACCAGGCGCAGCTGGTACATGTAAGAGTGGTGGAGTGGGGGGTTAAGTCGACAAATGATGGGATAGGTAAAATAAAATAAATAAACCACTTACCTAGCGCTTTCCGCATCACCTCAAGTCGGCGGTGAGGGCAAAATAAGTTGTTTTAGTTATTTATTTTCCTTATCGTATCATCTGATGATTTCCCCCTCACTCCACCCTGCCCGCACCACCACTCTTACCTGTACCGGCCCACCTGATTTTAACTCAGTGATATTTGTTGTTGCAGTATTTTCACAAAATGTCTCTCTATTTTGTGAAGTACCTTGGTGTATAGCAATGACAAGTCCTTATGTGATTGGCTAACGACTGCCTTTACAAACATTAAAAAAGAACTATTAATGGACAGAATGCAGAACAATGTCATACATTCACCCCAGTACAGAGATCTAGGCCTAAAACAATCGTTTTTTACTCACCATGCCATTTCAGTTTGGACCTAGCCGTATGCACATCAGTTTTGACCCTGCACCCAATGGGAGCAGTCCAGCCAGAACTGCCAGGCCAGGTCCTCCCTGGACTGGAAACAAGCATCCTAGGACCTACATTCTGTCCATAAATACTTATTTTTGCATTTATAAACATCAAAGGCAGCCATGTTATTTTTAGGTACACTTTGCTTGTGTTTTGCACTTAGATGTAAGTAAGCATTAGGCTTGATATTTTTCTCTCACCTTTTTAACTCTTTAGTAAAGTGGAACTAGGTAAAGAAAATATGTTTCTGTATATTTTATAAAAATTGCATGGAGTACCGCAGTACTGCCTCTAAAGTACTGTGGTATAAAAAATAAATAAAAAGGCTATGGAGTACCGGGGTAATAGCTACAAAGTACCATGCTGTATAAACATTTTTTTTAAGATGTGTTGTTCTTCCTAAACTGCAGTAAAAAATATTTTGAAAATTATAAATATATTTCTCTACCTTTCAACACTTTAATAAAGTAGTAATAGGTAGGTAAGAACAATAACACCTAATACTTCCCTAGAATGCTTCTTGCAAGATTTAGATTGGGATCTTTTTATCGTTTAATTACTGTCCCAGCCTGTAAGGACTGGTCGAGAGAAATGCCGCCCTGCCCCCCTGATGATCTTGCCCCCCAAACTAATTTGCATTGTATTTTATTCTGTACATTTTATCAGGTTCCAAGAAAGATCCTACTTAAACCAATTCTCAAGGAGTGGGGCCTCCGGTCTTGTAGAAATGCTTTCCTTAGACTACAACGCCTGGAAAATATGGAAGTGGTACACTCCCTAGCTAAATTTTTGAAACTTTTGGTAAAGTTTAGGAACTTGATGTAATATATCAAATGTATTTACTTATTTTAGAAACTTTAAATGCATAATATTTTAAAGACCGTTTTATTCTTAACTCTTGATTTTATAAAATGCACTTGTCACTTTTTGATAATACCCCTGTTCTTCTTTAAATGTTTGATCCTTCTAAAATGGAATCACACTGGCATTTTGTGACTTATATCTGTTTTTAACAATGTATGCTTTTTAACAATGTATGCTTTTATGATATTACTGTGTATATCAAAATAAAGCTTTTTGAATTTGAATTTGAATTTGAATTTGAATTACTTGCCTAGTTCTAAGACCCTAATCCAGAACGCATAAAAATGCAGAATGCAGACAAAATGTGATGAAAACAACATGGTTGGCCTTTACCTCTCGTAAACACAGCCATAAGTCAATCACATACTGTCTTATCATGCACTACTAACACAATATACAGCGAACTTACCGTGCTATACTGTGGCACAATATATAACTAATTATTTAAAAAATTCAACCTAACAATATGTACACTATTCATATATACTACCAAAAAATAACCGTTTACACAAAATAATCTATTTTCTCGCCACATTAAACCTACATTCGTCAACACACTTTCACGCTACGTCTGTTTCAATTACCACACTCCACTGTACTCTACTTCACTTTATGCCACTCCACTCCATGCATATTACACTCTACACCTCTCCACTCTACATCACTCCACTCTGCACCACTAGAGTGTACGCTATTACATTCTGCGCCACTCCATTTTATAACACTCTAGCGTATACCAATATGCTGTACATCTTCAACTCTTTGTTACTCCCCAGTACGCTATTCCACTGTACACAACTCCTCTCTACAACACTACACATTCTGTTTCTCCATTCTATGCTACTTCACTATACACCACTTCAGTGTGCACCATTGCACTGTACTCTATTCCTTTGTATGCCATTGCACTTTACGCCACTCCACTGTATGTATCTCCACTATATGCCATTCCACTCTTGGAAAATCCACTGTAAGCTATTACACTATACTTCATTCCATTCTACTGCTGTACACTCTACACCGCTCTACTCTGTAAATCCATCCTACTGTCCTACACTGTATGTTGTTTCACTTTATGACACCCCAATCTTTGCCACTTTAGTCTATGATTATCCCCTATATGCCACTCTACTCTGCGTCACTACACTGTATGCCAGTAACACTAAACGTTATTTCACTCTACCCCACTTAACTGCCTGCTGCTCTGTCATACAGCTTATACTTTCTAAGTAAAACTGTGGGTTTGTTGGACAACATACACTTTAAGACTGTGCAAGACGGATTCTATGCACACCAACAGGATATGTTGGCTTTAGTCCTGCTAGCTTACAGTGCATTATCTATACCCCTTACCTTGCAAGGTGACAGGTGGAATATGCTACCTCAGAACAACTCTGACTTCCCAAGGAAATCATGGTAACAGATCTGGAACCCTTTTGTTTTGTAACTCAAGCATACCCAAAGAGATATACAGGAAAGACACAACATGGCATTTCAATATTTATTGACGCAATATTACAAGAATGGTGAAGAAGATGAATAATCAACCCTTGTGTTGTTACAGTTAAAATATGCTTGAATATAAGTACTGGTACTTTTTGTACTCCTACCTGACTCTGCCTATCCTAGTGTAAATAGGATCTGTGAATCTGCTTAAATCCCTGTAGGGTGATCTAACTCCCCGTATACATGTGGAAAAAGTCATCAGGGAGCCCGTTTTGGTGGAGAGCTGGACTTCATCTCCTGCAGGAGGTGAACAGGAATCAGTCCGACTGTAATTCTGTCATGGGACAACCTCAAAGTGCCAGCAAAATGTTCCTCTGACTAAACAAAGGAGTGATGTTGTTTATATAATAGACAGTACCCATTTTGCTATGCAGAAGTCCCAGTCAGGCTGGCATTATTTATTCTACTGTGGCAAAACTGTCTCTGAGTGAACAATAATAAACAATATAATTTTGAGAAGTGAACTTTAGCTTTTTTCAGAATGTTTAATACTCGGATAATGTGCCTATGAAGACGTGTAAATGTAAGAACAGTTATTTTATAGTATCCGCACAAGCACACAAGCAAAGGGTTTGTCAAGTGTCAACGTTCAAGAAGTTTAAACGTAAGCATGTAAAATGATGGTGTTCCTGTCCGGGCCTAAATGTGACCACATGATAACTCCACTTTATGCCCCTCCACTCTACACCACTACACTCTGTGCTATTCCCCTGTGCAGCCCTCCATGCTACTCCACAGTATGCAATTACACTGTACACTACTGTAGTCTAACCCACTACACTTTACTACACTCCACTCTACAACACTCTATTCTACGGTATTTCACTCTACAACACTCCACTCCATGCCACTACACTGTACGCCTCTGTCTTCTATGCCACTCTATGCCACTCCACTGTACACTTCTCAACTGCATGACACTCCCCTTTATGTTATTCCACTCCACTTTACCCCATTCCAGCGTGCACTATTCCACTGAATGTCACTCAAGTGTGTGCCACTACATTGTACCTCACTCCGCTCTATAGCAGTCAGCACAAGACCACTCCACTGTACAACTGTACACCATACCACTCAGTGCAGCTCCACTGTACGCCATTGCACTGTATACCAGAATACTATACACCAATTCACTCTCCACTATTTCACTGTACGGCACTCAAATCTATGCTATCCCACTCTATGCTACTCCACTTTAGGCCACTCCACTATACTCCACCCTAATATCCAGTATTCCACTGTATGCCACTTCAGTGTATGCCACTGCACTCTATGCCAATCTACCCCACTCCACTCGGTAAACAGACAAAATATCGACTACAAAATATCGAATGGACATAATATCGAGTACAAAATATAGGCTGGACAGAATATCGAATGGACAGAATATAGACATCAAAAATATCGTTTTGAAAGTAAGTAATGTAATATAGAATCGAATTTCAAAATATAGATAGTCAAAATATCAAAGTACATAATAAAGGTTAATAAAAATATCGAACATTTAATAATATGGAATTTTTTATAGTGTATTTTATGTGTTAAAAGTGTTTATTTATGTTATAATGTCATTTAGTTAATGAATTTAATGTTATTTAAATATTGCGTAATTTAATTCTGTAGCGGGTTGTGGGTTTATAGGGCAATAGGGTGGGAAGTAATTTAATTATAATTAATTAAATATGTAAATTTATTTATTGGTATTTGTTTATAATTAATTGTTAATTAATTAATATTTTGTAATTAATTACATTTTAATTGCCAATTAATTTTATTTAATTGATTAATTGATAATTATGTTAATTTAACTAATTTAATTTCTGTAGCGGGTTGTGGGTTTATAGGGTAATAGGGTGGGAAGTAATTTATTCATAAGTAATTAAATATGTTAATTTATGTAGTATAATTTATTTATAATTAATTGTTAAATAATTGTTATTTGGTAATTAATTACATTTTAATTGAGAATTAATTTTATTAAATTGGTTAATTGATAATTATGTTAATTTTACTAATTTATTTTCTGTAGTGGGTTGTGGGTTTATAGGGGAATAGGGTGGGAAGTAATTTAATTATAACTGATTACATATGTTAATTTTTGGGGGGTATTTATTGGATTTTAATTGTTAAGCAATTTTTTAATTAGTAATTATTAATTGTTAATTTGTAATAATTAGTATTGATAGATAACTAATTGTAATGATTAAATTAAATTAGTATTTGTAATTAATTAATTATTATATTATATTAAATTGGTAATTACTTTTAATTAATTTTTTAATAGATATTAATATATATAGATATTTTTTGTTATAATATATGAAGTATCTACTTTCCCTACTGTTGCACTCACTGGAGTGGGAATAGTAATTTTTACCCCTACGCTATCCAACGCTTTCCCTACTGTTGCACTCTTTGGAGTGGGAATAGTAATTTTTACCCCTACGCTATCCAAAACTTTCCCTACTGTTGCACTCTCTGGAGTGGGAATAGTAATTTTCACTCCTACGCTATCCAACCCTTTTCCTACTGTTGCACTCTCTGGAGTGGGAATAGTATTTTTTACCTCTACGCTATCCAACGCCTTACCTACTGTTGCACTTTCTGGAGTGGAAATAGTAATTTTAACCCCTACGCTATCCAACGCTTTCCCTACTGTTGCACTCTTTGGAGTGGGAATAGTAATTTTTATACCTACGCTATCCAACCCTTTCCCTACTTTTGCACTCTCTGTAGTGGGAATAGTAATTTTTACCCCTACGCTATCCAACGCTTTCCCTACTGTTGCACTCTCTGGAGTGGGAATAGTAATTTTAACCCCTACACTATCCAATACTTTCCTTACTGTTGCACTATCTGGAGTGGGAATAGTAAGTTTTACCCCTACGCTATCCAACGCTTTCCTTACTGTTGCACTATCTGGAGTGGGAATAGTAAGTTTTACCCCTACGCTATCCAATGCTTTACCTACTGTTGCACTCTCTGGAGTGGGAATAGTAAGCTTTACCCCTACGCTATCCAACCCTTTCCCTACTGTTGCACTCTCTGGAGTGGGAATAGTAATTTTTACCCCTACGCTATCCAACGCTTTCCCTACTGTTGCACTCTCTGGAGTGGGAATAGTAATTTATACCCCTACGCTATCCAACGCTTTCCCTACTTTTGCACTCTCTGGAGTGGGAATAGTAATTTTTACCTCTACGCTATCCAACGCCTTATCTAATGTTGCACTCTCTGGAGTGGGAACAGTAATTTTACACTTCTGCTATCTTATGGTAATAATATTGGATATTTTTTAATTATAATATGTTACTATATGTATATATGTTTTAACAAATATGATTGTAAAAAAAAAACTTCTACCTTTAATTAATTATTTAATTATTATACGGTAATTTAAGTATTTTATAGTATATTTTAGTAAATAATTTTTAATATTAATTTAATTTAACATTGTTTTTAATAAAGTCAATATTTTTACAAACTATATTTTTGTAAACGATATTTTTTACTCAATATTTTTGTACTTACCTGTTGGTAGATACAAAGTCGATATTCTGTCTGTCGATATTTTTGCGCCGATATTTTTGGTAGTCGATATTATGTCCCTCGATATTATGTCAGTGATCCCTCCACTGTACGCTACTCTACCCTACACTATTCCACTGTAAGCAACTCTGCTCCACTCTATCCACTTCCCTCTATGCTATTCAACTTTACACCACTCAACTCTATGCCAGTGGTCCTTAACTTGTGGTCCGAGGAACCCTGGATGTTTACAGGGCCTACTCAGGGGGTCCTCAAATGTTATGTAAAATTCAATATTTTTACATTAATGCAAAAAAATGAATACAATATATACAAATGCAAAAGCAAAATTAAGATTTGTAAAACTTTTTCCATATTTTATTGTTAATTAAACAAAATCTTGAAATATTTGAGGATTTGTTTGGTGTATACATTTTTCTATATTTTTGTGTATTGTTTTTGTTTCAAATCATAGACATTGGTGAGGCCAGGGGTTCCTGGCTTTCAATGCTGGCTCTGTGGGGGTCCCTAGATATCAGTAATAATTCAGTGTCGACCATTGAAGTCAAAAGGTTAAGGCCGTGGCTCTAACCCACTCTGCCGCATGCTATATCCCTCTACACCACTATGTTCCATGACACTCCACTGTACGCTATTCCACTTTATGTCAATCCACTCTATGACACTCCATGCTATGGTATAATATTATATGCCACTATAATGTACCTCACTCCATTAGATGCTGCTCCACTCTACTCTACTCCACTGTTCACTATTACACTTTACCACACTCCACTCTATGCCACTCCACTCTTCACCACTCCACTGCATGCCACTCCACTCGATGCCATTGCACTCTACATCACTCCACTATATGCCACTTCACAGTACCACACTCCACTGCACAAATCTCCACTCTACACCACTCCACTCTACACCACTCCACTGTACCACATTCCACTCTACTCCACCAAACCATACTTTACATGAGTATACTTTGCGACACTCCCCTCTACTTCTCCACTTTACTATACCACACCCCACTTAATGACACTCCACTCAATGTCAGTAAACTCTATGATTTTAATTCTATGTATTACAAATAAAAACACATTGACATTCAATGTAAAAACAAAGGTTAAACCTTTGTTATAATTAAGTAAACCGTATTATTTCTTTCTATACAAGCCAAACCTAAAATATGCAAACATAAGATAGTCTTCAGTCATAGTTATACCTTAAATTTGCTTTAAAAAACGACATTAACTATAATTCACCACTCTATCATGCACAGTATTCTCACTGAAGCTATGATTTGCGATGTCTTCACGGTTGTTATAAATACTATTATTTTGCATAGTATGAGTGAGATAATATAAAACAGTATCAGCAGTGCATGGAGGAGGCACGAGGTATAGAGCTACCAATATAGTGTGGCTACTGAGTTGAATGCGCTGTGTATGAAGGTGCGTGAGTCATATCAAGGGTTGCCTAAATTATAAATAAAGGTATGAGTTTAGAAATAAAAATGTTGGTGTACTTTAACTTTTTCTACTAGCTAAAGAATAAATAAAGTTATATTAATTTAAAGGTGGTGCGTAAATTATTAATTACAGGTATAGCAAGAATAAATAAAGTTGGAGCAAATCAAGTTAGCCCCACCCAAGCCCTGGGGATTGCCACCTCCCCGGGCCACTATAAAAATATATATGCAGCCAAGCCCACTGGGCCACTAAATCTAATGGGGTGGCCCAGTGACCCTCGGAACCTGGGTTCTAAGTTTTATACAAAAACAATGGTTCTGTTGGGAAGTATACAAATTTCTTTGTCAGATTCAAATATTTTCAACACTTTTTTGTATATTTCACAATATTATTCTTGGAAATACTTTTTAAAGCTTTTTACAAAAGGAAAGAGAACTTGAGCAAATTATTGTAATTGTGATACCTATGTCACTAATGTTTTGGACAACCCTTTTCCAGTTTTTTCTATGATTAACTCATGCCTGATTTTCAAAATTAGAAAATTCTTGCGCAAGTCAAAACTTTTGTGTGTGTTTTTCCTTTTTAAAAGATCGTGTTCTCTTTCCTTTTGTAAAAAGCTTCAAAAAGTATTTCCAAGAATAATATTTTCGAAAAAAAGTGTTGAAAATAATTGAATCTGACAAAGAAATTGGTATACTTCCAAACAGAACCATTGTTTTTGTATAAGGCCCACTGGGCCGGCCTGCACACTGGGGACCACCCCCTCCCCGGGGCATATTAATTTAAATTGATGTAAGGGAGGCCCAAGCCCCCCTTGCACTTCCATGGGCTGACACCTCCTGAGGCACTATAAAGATATATATGGATTGCTGCCTCCCCGGGGAAAAACATATAAAAAGTAATGCTTGCCTGCATGGACCCCTGCAGCCCCGGGGACCACCACCTCTCCTGGGAAATCAATTGAATTTAAAGGGGTCTGCCACTTCCACGGGGCTGAAATAAAATAATGTAGGGGGACCATCATGGACCCCCAGCCCAGGGACTATGACCTCCGCAGGGATAAACTCTACAAAGGATCTTGCTGCATGGCCACCTCATAGAGCCATTTATTGCCCTGAGCACCACCACTCCCAGGGCCTGCTCCTGCTACCTCCAGAGGTGCCCACCCTTGGTAGGTAGGTAGATGTTTGCTTTTGCTTGGTGGGAGCTGACAGCGCCCACGAAGCAAAAGAAAACATAACTCCGCTTTCTGTAAGCTAGAGCTGTCATACAGCTCATGCTTGCAGAAAGCAGAGTTTTAATCTCCAAATATGAGTGCAGAGAAACAGATCAAAAATTGCTCTGGCAAGCAGGGAGCTGTCTTACAGCAGCCCCTTGTCTGTCAGAGCAATGCCAGCTCCCGCAGAAGGTGGGGAGCCGGCTGGGACCACAGGGGCCTCAAAGCTGCCTCTGCAGTCCCATTGCCCACCTGGTTTCCTAGGGCAGCGGTCTTCAATCTATGGGGCGCGACCCCCAGGGGGGTCGTGGAGTCCTGGGAAGGGGGTCCCAGTGTGCAGTTCCTGGCATTGGGTTGATCGAGGGTGCTCACAGCCAGATGCGCAACTAAAGCCACATTTCGGGGGGGGCTAAGAAAAAATTTCGGGGGGGCTGAACTTTAATCAGTAGGCAGAGTGCAGCGCAGAGTCAAGCTGCAGGGGCTCTTACAAGGGTTGAAACAATAACCATGCCTAATTAACATTCAAATGGTCTTTAAACGACCTGTAAAACGTTCGGGTGCGGCTGTGTGTGTGCCCGGGATCTGTCTCATCCCGGGCTGCCACACACAACGTTGGTGGGGGGGCTGAAGCTCGGTGAGTTCAATGGGTGTTGCGCGCCTGCTCACAGCGGAGGCCTAATTAACACGAGGTGTGAAAAACATCAACGCCTCATTAACAAGTAAAAGGTCTTTTAAAGACCTGTCAAGTACTTGGGTGTGACTGTGTGTGTGTCCCTGAAGCTGTTACAGCTGGGCTCACATACACGAGCTGGGGGGAGATGGGGGGATGGGGGAGTGGCTGTAGTGTAGCCCTTTGAGTTCAATGGATGTTGTGCACCTGGAGCTGTCGGTCCCGTGACACGTCCCCCGCCCCCAGCAGGGAGGCACAGGGATGCCCTCCCATGAGTGGGAAAGAAGAAGGAAGACGACGCAGAGAGATACTGACCCTCCCTCCCCCTCCCCCCCATGAGAGAGGCACAGTAAAAGGTGGGTGGATGAATGATGGGTGGATGGATGGATGAAAGGCTGAAGGATGGATGGCTGTGTGAAAAGGTGGGTGGATGAATGATGAGTGGATGGATGAAGGAAAGGGTGGATGGATGAATGATGGATGTATGGATGGAAGGATGAAAGGGTGGATGGATGAAGGATAGATTGGTGAAGGATAGATGTATGGATGGAAGAATGAAAGGGTGGACGGAAGGATGGATGGATGAAAGGGTGGATGGATGAATGATGGATGGATGTGTAAAAAGATGGGTGGATGAATGAAGGTTGAATGGATGGATGAAAGGGTGGATGGATGAACGATGGATGTATGGATGGAAGGATGAAAGGGTGGATGGATGAAGGATAGATTGGTGAAGGATAGATGTATGGATGGAAGAATGAAAGGGTGGACGGATGAATGATGGATGTATGGATGGAAGGATGAAAGAGTGGATGGATGAAGGATGGATGTATGGATGGGAGGATGAAAGGGTGGATGGATGAAGGATGGATGTATGGATGGGAGGAAGAAAGGGTGGATGAAGGATGGATGTATGTATGGATGGGAGGATGAAAGGGTGGATGGATGAAGGATGGATGTATGTATGGATGGAAGGATGAAAGGGTAGATGGATGAAGGATGGATGTATGGATGGATAAAAGGCTGCATGGATGAATGATGCATGGATGGATGTGTGAAAAAGGTGGGGGGATGAATGATGGGTGGATGGGTGAAAGGGTGGGTGGATGGATGAAAGGGTGGATGGATGTATGGATGGGAGGATGAAAGGACGGATGGATGAAGGATGGATTTATGGATGGGAGGATGAAAGGGTGGATGGATGAAAGATGGATGTATGGATGGGAGGATGAAAGGGTGGATGGATGTATGAATGGATAAAAGGTTGCATGGATGAATGATGGATGGATGTGTGAAAAGGTGGGTGGATGAATGATGGGTGGATGGAAGGAAGGGTGGCTGGGTGAATGGATGGATGATGGATGGATGTGTGAAAAGGTGGGTGGATGAATGATGAGTGGATGGATGAATGAAAGGGTGGATGGATGAATGATGGATGTATGGATGGAAGGATGAAAGGGTGGATGGATGACTGATTGTTGAAGGATAGATGTATGGAAGAATGAAAGGGTGGACAGATGAAGGATGGATGGATGAAAGGGTGGATGGATGAATGATGGATGGATGGATGTGTGAAAAGGTGGGGGATGAATGATGGGTAGATGGATGGATGAAAGGGTGGGTGGATGGATGGATGAAAGGGTGGATAGGTGAAGGATGGATGGGAGGATGAAAGGGTGGGTGGATGAAGGATGGGAAGATGAAAGGGTGGATGGATGTATGAACGGATAAAAGTTTGCATGGATGAATGATGGATGGATGTGTGAAAAGGTGGGTGGATGGAAGGAAGGGTGGATGGGTAAAGGATGGATGTATGGATGGAAGGATGAAAGGGTGGATGGATGAAGGATGGATGGATGAATGGAAGGATGAAAGGGTGGATGGATGGATGTGTGAAAGTGTGGGTGGATGAATGATGGAGGGATGTGATGAGGTCTAACAGGCGCATTTATGGTTGTCAAAAGTTGATGATGACGAGTACCAGTTTCTAGAAACTTTTGTCGGAAGGGGGTCCTTACGCCTAAAAAGGTTTTACAAGGGGGTCTCGGCAGCAAAAAGTTTGAAGACCTCTGTCCTAGGGGGACCCAGGTGACATGGCTGGGCCTCAGGAGATTGAGTCCCCTGTGCTGAAATCAGCCTAAGGACGGAGGCCGTGGGGCTCCCCTATCCATAGTAAAAAAGAAAACATACTTCTATAAAGTACAAATCATCAAAGAGTGTTTTCACTGCAGTTCCACCTTGTAAAGTTTTCTATTGAAGATGCTCGAGCAACAATCACATTCAAAGTTATAGACACACAAGGTCACAGGAGACATTTTCTCAGCATCCTTTATGCAGCTGCAGTGTAGCAGATACACTATACATTGACCCAATGAGATAGCACTTACTAATTAGCCAATAGAATGTACTCCAGTTGGGTAGAGGTGTTACACAAAACATTGACGTCTTCTAGGATAAATAGGCAAGGCAGGATTCATTCTGGCAAAATGCTCATTTAACAGAAATGAAACCTCAATAGGAAGTACTTACAGATATAAACAAAGCAGGTGCCCACGTTGAAGCTCCACGTCTGTAAAGTACTAATCATTCTAAATTTGATTGCTTGGCCAAGGAAAAGGAAGTCTGTTTTCTCTCCATTTTCACATAAAAGTTATCTGTAATCCGTGATGGAGGTGTAGGCTACCTTGCTTTTCTCAAGCGCAATTTCTCACTCAGTCTCTGTGATGAGCAGGTTCTTGTCATATACTGCTGAGACCGGAGATCATGTTTCAACATTTTTAAACACTAGAAGTATGTGTAAACTTGCCAAGAAGACCGCCTATTTGGTCCCTTCCCCATATACTTTAGCAGTGTGTAACGTCTTCTTGCACCTTTCACAGAATGATGGATAGCTTATAACCTATTTAAAAACCTATTCTCTGGCTCCTGAACAGGAATCTAAAAATAAGATCGCATTCAGATATTGAATCCCATTTCTGGATTTGTATTAGTCATTCATCATTATATTGCATGCTTCTACTTTCTTATACTAAATGCGGAATATGTTGTCCAAAGCCACTCTTTATATAATTACTAGCAGCCCGTCCCGACGTTGCCCGGGAGCAATTAGGCTTCAGGGCCCCCTCCCGCCCCGCTTTTGTAACCTGCAGACGTTACTTTATCCTCCTGTAAATTACTTTGCTTCAGGGCCCCCGCCCGCCCCACTTTTGTAACCTGCACATGTCACTTTTTCCTCGTGCACACGTCATCCACCCCCTTCCCTCCACTCCACCCAAGGGACGCAGGTATTCGTGAAGGAAATATTCCTATATAAATATAATCTCCTATAGTGAAGCAAACGCATCTAACATATTCACCGCTGACAGTTATGTGAGCAAACACTCCCCTTTTTGACAGAAGGTGGCCTCGTTCGAGGGGGTACCGGTTTTCTCCTGACCGTGTGTAGGCCTTCGTTGCGCACTTTGTTAATGGCGGAGCACAGAGTCCCATTGAGAAGAGCATGGGATCATCCTACGGAAGCCGAGGTGGCTCAAACGTTTACTGCATATAAAACCCCTCTGGCTACACGTAACTTTTTCCTCCTTTTCCTCCTGTAATGCACCGTTTGTCTGACATTTGTGGTGCACCGTTTGCCTCCTCTTTCTTGTCCCCAGGCTTCCCTGACCGCTGCCCACCCGTCCCGTCCCCCGCCCCGCCCGTCCCGTCCCGTCCCGACCCCCACCTGCCCTGAACCCCACCTACCCCTACATGAGTGCCCTTACCTCCGACGGCTCTGCTCCCGCCTGTCCACTCGCACCACCGCTCCTCCCCTGCGCCATGTCCGCCGCTCCTCCTCCGCCACCGGTCCTCTGCTCCTGACGTCACCGCTCCTCCCCCGCGCCATGTCCACCGCTCCTCGGACGCCACTACTCCCCGTGCTCCTAACGCGACCACGCATGTCGCGTTCAGTGCTACTTTTGAGGGACTACTTTTTTTTTAATCTAAAATTCGAAATAACATTTATTTTTTTAATTTATGCAGCCTATAACCATCTACACACCCTGCCGATTTCAACGGTGTATCGCGTGTGTAGATTGGCGCAGTGGTTCCCGAGTTTACCCGCCTCAAAGCCTGAAAGTTTCTGCTTTATTATAGTAGTATAGATAGCGTTAGATGTTAAGCAGAAATAGACAGCTGAGCAAAAGCGGCGGCAACAAGCAAGATGCATGTTAAAAACAAAGCGGCCATATTTGGAATAATGCACATGTGCGAAAAAATCCCTCCAGATCTACGAGTGCGTCACATCACATGGGTATGACCGACGCATGCGCAGACTGAAATCCCGCAAGCTTTGTTAGGATTAGAAAACACATAAGCAAGCGTCTCGGGGACACCCGCGTGTAGTGTGAAAGTGCGATATTAATGCACGAAACGAGTTTGTTACTATTTTAAAGGTTAGGGGAGGGGTTTGAATCCAAGCAAGTCGCATAACGTGCGAATCCTTGCTCCATCAGTACTCTGTATTTTACAGTGAGTGATGTAAGGTTACACTAGTATATGATGAAGTGTTTCTGATTGTCACGTGGATGATGTCATCAGTGATGTAATTTGAGATGTCATCAGTGATGTCATCAGTTATGTCACTGACCATGTCATTAATGATGTAATATGTGACATCATCAGCAGTGGATTGCGGGCACGCGAGTTACAATTAGTACAACTAACTTTAACGGAGGAATTTCAATGGTTTTGTACAAGTGAAATGTCCAGCTAACTATAACACCGCTAAAACCTATGGTTTTTTTCAGTGAATTTCTAAGGTTTTTAAATGATCATTCTGTACCACAACACTAAGTCTGTTTTATTTCACCACACCTTTTTAAAAAACGGTCCTGAGGAAATCCAGAATACTCTAAGGCACTGGCTGAAACATGTTGACCATCTGAAGGACGCAGGGGGCAATAACTCGCCACCCTCACGCGTCCTGTAGCCTTACTTTTAACCGCTGGTGACGGCCCAGTTATTAAAATGTAATTTACCCTCTGATTAACTCATGCCTGATTTTCAAAATTAGAAAATTCTTGCGCAAGTCAAAACTTTTGTGTGTGTTTTTCCTTTTTAAAAGATCGTGTTCTCTTTCCTTTTGTAAAAAGCTTCAAAAAGTATTTCCAAGAATAATATTGTGAAAAAAAGTGTTGAAAATAATTGAATCTGACAAAGAAATTGGTATACTTCCAAACAGAACCATTGTTTTTGTATAAGGCCCACTGGGCCGGCCTGCACACTGGGGACCACCCCCTCCCCGGGGCATATTAATTTAAATTGATGTAAGGGAGGACCAAGCCCCCCCTTGCACTTCCATGGGCTGACACCTCCTGAGGCACTATAAAGATATATATGGATTGCTGCCTCCCCGGGGAAAAACATATAAAAAGTAATGCTTGCCTGCATGGACCCCTGCAGCCCCGGGGACCACCACCTCTCCTGGGAAATCAATTGAATTTAAAGGGGTCTGCCACTTCCACGGGGCTGAAATAAAATAATGTAGGGGGACCATCATGGACCCCCAGCCCAGGGACTATGACCTCCGCAGGGATAAACTCTACAAAGGATCTTGCTGCATGGCCACCTCATAGAGCCATTTATTGCCCTGAGCACCACCACTCCCAGGGCCTGCTCCTGCTACCTCCAGAGGTGCCCACCCTTGGTAGGTAGGTAGATGTTTGCTTTTGCTTGGTGGGAGCTGACAGCGCCCACGAAGCAAAAGAAAACATAACTCCGCTTTCTGTAAGCTAGAGCTGTCATACAGCTCATGCTTGCAGAAAGCAGAGTTTTAATCTCCAAATATGAGTGCAGAGAAACAGATCAAAAATTGCTCTGGCAAGCAGGGAGCTGTCTTACAGCGGCCCCTTGTCTGTCAGAGCAATGCCAGCTCCCGCAGAAGGTGGGGAGCCGGCTGGGACCACAGGGGCCTCAAAGCTGCCTCTGCAGTCCCATTGCCCACCTGGTTTCCTAGGGCAGCGGTCTTCAATCTATGGGGCGCGACCCCCAGGGGGGTCGTGGAGTCCTGGGAAGGGGGTCCCAGTGTGCAGTTCCTGGCATTGGGTTGATCGAGGGTGCTCACAGCCAGATGCGCAACTAAAGCCACATTTCGGGGGGGCTAAGAAAAAATTTCGGGGGGGCTGAACTTTAATCAGTAGGCAGAGTGCAGCGCAGAGTCGAGCTGCAGGGGCTCTTACAAGGGCTGAAACAATAACCATGCCTAATTAACATTCAAATGGTCTTTAAACGACCTGTAAAACGTTCGGGTGCGGCTGTGTGTGTGCCCGGGATCTGTCTCATCCCGGGCTGCCACACACAACGGGGGGGGGGCTGAAGCCCGGTGAGTTCAATGGGTGTTGCGCGCCTGCTCACAGCGGAGGCCTAATTAACACGAGGTGTGAAAAACATCAACGCCTCATTAACAAGTAAAAGGTCTTTTAAAGACCTGTCAAGTACTTGGGTGTGACTGTGTGTGTGTCCCTGAAGCTGTTACAGCTGGGCTCACATACACGAGCTGGGGGGAGATGGGGGGATGGGGGAGTGGCTGTAGTGTAGCCCTTTGAGTTCAATGGATGTTGTGCACCTGGAGCTGTCGGTCCCGTGACACGTCCCCCGCCCCCAGCAGGGAGGCACAGGGATGCCCTCCCATGAGTGGGAAAGAAGAAGGAAGACGACGCAGAGAGATACTGACCCTCCCTCCCCCTCCCCCCCATGAGAGAGGCACAGTAAAAGGTGGGTGGATGAATGATGGGTGGATGGATGGATGAAAGGCTGAAGGATGGATGGCTGTGTGAAAAGGTGGGTGGATGAATGATGAGTGGATGGATGAAGGAAAGGGTGGATGGATGAATGATGGATGTATGGATGGAAGGATGAAAGGGTGGATGGATGAAGGATAGATTGGTGAAGGATAGATGTATGGATGGAAGAATGAAAGGGTGGACGGAAGGATGGATGGATGAAAGGGTGGATGGATGAATGATGGATGGATGTGTAAAAAGATGGGTGGATGAATGAAGGTTGAATGGATGGATGAAAGGGTGGATGGATGAACGATGGATGTATGGATGGAAGGATGAAAGGGTGGATGGATGAAGGATAGATTGGTGAAGGATAGATGTATGGATGGAAGAATGAAATTTGAATTTGAATTTAAAATTTCTTATAGAGCGCTCATATACCTGCGGTTTCTTGGCGCTATTACTGACCGGATCCTAGTTAAAAAGCTGGGGGAACAGGAGAGTAGTTATTCGAAAGATTTCGTGAATAGATAGGTCTTAAGTTGTTTACGGAATTGTGGGTAAAGAGTGATGGTGCGGAGTTCAAGGGGAAGAGAGTTCCAGAGGGTAGGGGCGAGGGTGGCAAATTTCGAGCCTCCCCACTTCTTTCTCCGATAGCGTGGGATGGTGAGGAGGGACTGGGAGGACGAACGAAGTTCCCTAGTGGGGACATAGGAAACAATCTCGGAGGAGATGAATTCAGGTGCGAGTCCGTGTCGGGCCCGGAAGGTGATGGAAGCAAGCTTGAATTCAATTCTGGCTCGCACAGGGAGCCAGTGAAGTGATTTCAGGAGCGGGGTAGAGTGGTGAAATTTGGGGAGTTTAAAGACCAGGCGGGCCGCCTGGTTTTGGATCTGTTGCAGGCGACGCAGACTGTAGGCGGGGATGCCGGCATACAGGGCGTTGCCGTAGTCCAGGCGGGATACCACCATGGCCAGGATGATGAGCTTTAGAGCAGAGAAAGTGAAGAAACGGGACACCCTACGAATAGTGCGCAGTGAAAGAAAGGAAGAAGATACCACAGAGCTAACCTGGGAGTGAAGGGTGAGTTTAGAATTAAGTTTTATGCCAAGTGTTTTAACTGAGGAAGCGGGAGTAGGAGGAGGGCCAAGAGAGGGGGGCCAGAAAAGAGGGGACCAGGGGCTGGATGTACCACCTGTCAACACCAACTCGGTTTTGTCAGGGTTGAGTTTAAGGTGGTTGTGGTTCATCCAGTCCCTGATGTGAAGCATAACAGATTGAAAGTTTAGAATAGAGGAAGGAGAGGACAGATTGAAGACAAGCTGGAGGTCGTCCGCATAGTTAAATACGCCGACCTCCATCTGTTGAAGAGAGAAGATTAGGGGAGCAATGTACAGGTTAAACAGGAGAGGAGAAAGGGAGGAACCTTGGGGAACCCCGCACTGAACTTTCCGGACGTCCGCCGTGAAGTCACCCAGTCGAACAGCCTGGGTGCGGTCGCTCAGGAAGGAGGACAACCAGACCAGGGCGGTCCCCCCGATCCCCGCCGCTCCGATACGGGAGAGAAGGATGGTATGATCCACCGTATCGAAGGCGGCTGAGAGATCGAGGAGCACAAGGGCCTGGTGCTGATTGGTGTCCATGCCCTCCCTGAGGGTGTCCAGGACCGACAGGACAACGGACTCCGTAGAGTGTGCGGGGCGGAAACCGGCTTGACGGGGGGCAAGAGCACCATGATTCTCCACAAAGGAGCTCAGAGCGCAGGTGACATGGCGCTCGAGCACCTTGGCCAAGAATGGTAGGAGGGAGATAGGACGGAAATTGGCGGGGACAGAAGGATCTGCCCCGGGTTTTTTTAAAATGGGCACAATTACCGCGGATTTCAAGGGTTTAGGGACGATGCCTTGGGCGAGAGAGCTGTTAAGAAGATGAAGGGGAGGGTCAGGACAGGAAACAAAAATATGGCGGAGAATGTGAGCGGGACAAGGGTCAAGAGGAGAGCCGGATTTGACCAGGGGAACCAAGGTGATCAGGCTCTCCCGAGTGATAGGGGGAAGTGAGGAAAGCTCGCCCTTAGGGGGGGGGCATTGGGGGTCGACAAAAGAGGAGGAGGGTGGCGGGATGTTAGCCTTGATGGTGATGATTTTGTCAATGAAATAGTTATTGAGGGAAGAACAGAGTGCTTCGGAAGGGGCCGGCTTAAGAGTAGTTCTGTCCGAGAACGCTAAGTTGTGGATGATGGTGAATATCTCCTTGGACTGGTTTTCCGCGGCTAAGATTTTGGAGGAGAAGTAAGATGTTTTTGCCTCCAAGATGTCTTTTTTATACTGGCCCAGGATGTTAGTGTAGACCAGTTTCAGGGTGGGGCAGTAATTCCTTCTCCATGCTCGCTCCGCGCGGCGAACTGTTAATTTGGTGGTCTTAAGCTCTTCCGTGAACCAACGATTGGCGTCCTTGTCGCGTTTGGAGGTAATGCGCTTGAGCGGGGCAAAAGCGTCGCGTCCATTGGAGAGCCACTGATCTATGGCGTCGACCTGGGAAAGAGTGGGAAGACCCTGTAAGGGGGGGAGGGACGAGGTAAGGAGGGAGGAGAGATTCTCCAGGTTAACACGACCCCATGATCGGACCCAGGTATTTTTTGGTCGGGGGGGCTTAGCTGGAGGGTGGATGGGAAGAAGGAATGAGATTAGGTGGTGGTCCGACCAGGAGCAAGGGGTAATAGAGAGTGAATCCACGGGGCAGTTCAGGGACCAGATCTGATCGAGTATATGACCTTTGATGTGGGTGGGGGAGGAAACGTGGGGAGTGAAGTTGAGGGAGTGAAGGGTTTCGGAGAATTCCTTGGAGGATGGGCACTCCGCGAAATCGGAGGGCCAGAAATTAAAATCGCCAAGGAGCAGAATGGAAGAGTTGTTAATTGTGATGGTGGCCAAGACCTCCAAAAAGTCAGGAAGAAACTGTGAGGGGGACTGAGGGGGACGGTAGGTGAGGAAGCAGGTCAGGGGGGGAGAGGTAGAAGCTGTGCGGATCACCAGGAATTCAGTTGTCGCGATGTTGGGTAAAGATAACATTTGAAAGGGGAGATTGGTGCGTGCGATGACCGCCACGCCACCCCCGGCCCTGCCAGAAGGGCGGTCCGCCCTGAGGGCATAGTAGGTGGCCGGTAGGGTGGATAGTAGGGCAGGGAGGGAGTCATCGCAGAACCATGTCTCAGTCAAAAAGAGAAGGTCGGGAGCATGAAGATCCAATAAAACTGAGAGTTCATGTGCGTGGGCAACGGCAGACCGGGTGTTGAGATAAAAGGCTGTGAGGGCTTTGAGGGATGATGGGGGAGCGGTGCTACAAGACCCGGAAGGGGTGTCCACTGTAGGGGAAGGACAGAGAATGGGAGAAGCAGAGGAAAGACCGAGAGATGAGATGCGGGAGCAGATAGGGTCCGAGATGGACCAGGGGCCCTGGCAGCAGCGAAGCTGGTCGGGGGAATAGATGATACGCGGGGCAGAGTGACGAGCCCCTAGCCCCGGCCGGTCGTGGACGAGCGCAGACGAGCTTGCCTTAAGCGCGCCTTCGGCGCGCAATCGTCGCGCCCGCTGCGCTCGTCCGCTGCGCTTCCTGCCAAGACACATGATTTATGGAGAAGATTCAGGGAATCGGAGGGGGCGTGGCCGAGCGAGGGGGCGTGTCAGTGCAGCGCCCAGCGTTTGGCGCGCACTGTTTATAGCGTGGCGGGGGGCGTGGCCGAGCGAGGGGGCGTGTCTGGAGGCGCGCCTCACCCTCGTGAATGGCGGCAAGAAGGAGGGGTCGTTGCAGCGCCGAGCGCTGTTTACAGGATGTCAGCACAGGTAAGTAGAGAGCAAAGTAATAAAAACACAGTAAGGCATTCAAATAATTAAAATAATAGCAGAATGTAGCTCCCGGCTTTTCGCCTCAGGAGTCCGTTGTCATGAAAGGGTGGACGGATGAATGATGGATGTATGGATGGAAGGATGAAAGAGTGGATGGATGAAGGATGGATGTATGGATGGGAGGATGAAAGGGTGGATGGATGAAGGATGGATGTATGGATGGGAGGAAGAAAGGGTGGATGAAGGATGGATGTATGTATGGATGGGAGGATGAAAGGGTGGATGGATGAAGGATGGATGTATGTATGGATGGAAGGATGAAAGGGTAGATGGATGAAGGATGGATGTATGGATGGATAAAAGGCTGCATGGATGAATGATGCATGGATGGATGTGTGAAAAAGGTGGGGGGATGAATGATGGGTGGATGGATGCAAGGGTGGGTGGATGGATGAAAGGGTGGATGGATGTATGGATGGGAGGATGAAAGGATGGATGGATGAAGGATGGATTTATGGATGGGAGGATGAAAGGGTGGATGGATGTATGGATGGGAGGATGAAAGGGTGGATGGATGTATGAATGGATAAAAGGTTGCATGGATGAATGATGGATGGATGTGTGAAAAGGTGGGTGGATGAATGATGGGTGGATGGAAGGAAGGGTGGCTGGGTGAATGGATGGATGATGGATGGATGTGTGAAAAGGTGGGTGGATGAATGATGAGTGGATGGATGAATGAAAGGGTGGATGGATGAATGATGGATGTATGGATGGAAGGATGAAAGGGTGGATGGATGAAGGATAGATTGGTGAAATATAGATGTATGGAAGAATGAAAGGGTGGACAGATGAAGGATGGATGGATGAAAGGGTGGATGGATGAATGATGGATGGATGGATGTGTGAAAAGGTGGGGGATGAATGATGGGTAGATGGATGGATGAAAGGGTGGGTGGATGGATGGATGAAAGGGTGGATAGGTGAAGGATGGATGGGAGGATGAAAGGGTGGGTGGATGAAGGATGGGAAGATGAAAGGGTGGATGGATGTATGAACGGATAAAAGTTTGCATGGATGAATGATGGATGGATGTGTGAAAAGGTGGGTGGATGGAAGGAAGGGTGGATGGGTAAAGGATGGATGTATGGATGGAAGGATGAAAGGGTGGATGGATGAAGGATGGATGGATGAATGGAAGGATGAAAGGGTGGATGGATGGATGTGTGAAAGTGTGGGTGGATGAATGATGGAGGGATGTGATGAGGTCTAACAGGCGCATTTATGGTTGTCAAAAGTTGATGATGACGAGTACCAGTTTCTAGAAACTTTTGTCGGAAGGGGGTCCTTACGCCTAAAAAGGTTTTACAAGGGGGTCTCGGCAGCAAAAAGTTTGAAGACCTCTGTCCTAGGGGGACCCAGGTGACATGGCTGGGCCTCAGGAGATTGAGTCCCCTGTGCTGAAATCAGCCTAAGGACGGAGGCCGTGGGGCTCCCCTATCCATAGTAAAAAAGAAAACATACTTCTATAAAGTACAAATCATCAAAGAGTGTTTTCACTGCAGTTCCACCTTGTAAAGTTTTCTATTGAAGATGCTCGAGCAACAATCACATTCAAAGTTATAGACACACAAGGTCACAGGAGACATTTTCTCAGCATCCTTTATGCAGCTGCAGTGTAGCAGATACACTATACATTGACCCAATGAGATAGCACTTACTAATTAGCCAATAGAATGTACTCCAGTTGGGTAGAGGTGTTACACAAAACATTGACGTCTTCTAGGATAAATAGGCAAGGCAGGATTCATTCTGGCAAAATGCTCATTTAACAGAAATGAAACCTCAATAGGAAGTACTTACAGATATAAACAAAGCAGGTGCCCACGTTGAAGCTCCACGTCTGTAAAGTACTAATCATTCTAAATTTGATTACTTGGCCAAGGAAAAGGAAGTCTGTTTTCTCTCCATTTTCACATAAAAGTTATCTGTAATCCGTGATGGAGGTGTAGGCTACCTTGCTTTTCTCAAGCGCAATTTCTCACTCAGTCTCTGTGATGAGCAGGTTCTTGTCATATACTGCTGAGACCGGAGATCATGTTTCAACATTTTTAAACACTAGAAGTATGTGTAAACTTGCCAAGAAGACCGCCTATTTGGTCCCTTCCCCATATACTTTAGCAGTGTGTAACGTCTTCTTGCACCTTTCACAGAATGATGGATAGCTTATAACCTATTTAAAAACCTATTCTCTGGCTCCTGAACAGGAATCTAAAAATAAGATCGCATTCAGATATTGAATCCCATTTCTGGATTTGTATTAGTCATTCATCATTATATTGCATGCTTCTACTTTCTTATACTAAATGCGGAATATGTTGTCCAAAGCCACTCTTTATATAATTACTAGCAGCCCGTCCCGACGTTGCCCGGGAGCAATTAGGCTTCAGGGCCCCCTCCCGCCCCGCTTTTGTAACCTGCAGACGTTACTTTATCCTCCTGTAAATTACTTTGCTTCAGGGCCCCCGCCCGCCCCACTTTTGTAACCTGCACATGTCACTTTTTCCTCGTGCACACGTCATCCACCCCCTTCCCTCCACTCCACCCAAGGGACGCAGGTATTCGTGAAGGAAATATTCCTATATAAATATAATCTCCTATAGTGAAGCAAACGCATCTAACATATTCACCGCTGACAGTTATGTGAGCAAACACTCCCCTTTTTGACAGAAGGTGGCCTCGTTCGAGGGGGTACCGGTTTTCTCCTGACCGTGTGTAGGCCTTCGTTGCGCACTTTGTTAATGGCGGAGCACAGAGTCCCATTGAGAAGAGCATGGGATCATCCTACGGAAGCCGAGGTGGCTCAAACATTTACAGCATATAAAACCCCTCTGGCTACACGTAACTTTTTCCTCCTTTTCCTCCTGTAATGCACCGTTTGTCTGACATTTGTGGTGCACCGTTTGCCTCCTCTTTCTTGTCCCCAGGCTTCCCTGACCGCTGCCCACCCGTCCCGTCCCCCGCCCCGCCCGTCCCGTCCCGACCCCCACCTGCCCTGAACCCCACCTACCCCTACATGAGTGCCCTTACCTCCGACGGCTCTGCTCCCGCCTGTCCACTCGCACCACCGCTCCTCCCCTGCGCCATGTCCGCCGCTCCTCCTCCGCCACCGGTCCTCTGCTCCTGACGTCACCGCTCCTCCCCCGCGCCATGTCCACCGCTCCTCGGACGCCACTACTCCCCGTGCTCCTAACGTGACCACGCATGTCGCGTTCAGCGCTACTTTTGAGGGACTACTTTTTTTTTAATCTAAAATTTGAAATAACATTTATTTTTTTAATTTATGTAGCCTATAACCATCTACACACCCTGCCGATTTCAACGGTGTATCGCGTGTGTAGATTGGCGCAGTGGTTCCCGAGTTTACCCGCCTCAAAGCCTGAAAGTTTCTGCTTTATTATAGTAGTATAGATAGCGTTAGAGGTTAAGCAGAAATAGACAGCTGAGCAAAAGCGGCGGCAACAAGCAAGATGCATGTTAAAAACAAAGCGGCCATATTTGGAATAATGCACATGTGCGAAAAAATCCCTCCAGATCTACGAGTGCGTCACATCACATGGGTATGACCGACGCATGCGCAGACTGAAATCCCGCAAGCTTTGTTAGGATTAGAAAACACATAAGCAAGCGTCTCGGGGACACCCGCGTGTAGTGTGAAAGTGCGATATTAATGCACAAAACGAGTTTGTTACTATTTTAAAGGTTAGGGGAGGGGTTTGAATCCAAGCAAGTCGCATAACGTGCGAATCCTTGCTCCATCAGTACTCTGTATTTTACAGTGAGTGATGTAAGGTTACACTAGTGTATGATGAAGTGTTTCTGATTGTCACGTGGATGATGTCATCAGTGATGTAATTTGAGATGTCATCAGTGATGTCATCAGTTATGTCACTGACCATGTCATTAATGATGTAATATGTGACATCATCAGCAGTGGATTGCGGGCACGCGAGTTACAATTAGTACAACTAACTTTAACGGAGGAATTTCAATGGTTTTGTACAAGTGAAATGTCCAGCTAACTATAACACCGCTAAAACCTATGGTTTTTTTCAGTGAATTTTTAAGGTTTTTAAATGATCATTCTGTACCACAACACTAAGTCTGTTTTATTTCACCACACCTTTTTAAAAAACGGTCCTGAGGAAATCCAGAATACTCTAAGGCACTGGCTGAAACATGTTGACCATCTGAAGGACGCAGGGGGCAATAACTCGCCACCCTCACGCGTCCTGTAGCCTTACTTTTAACCGCTGGTGACGGCCCAGTTATTAAAATGTAATTTACCCTCTGGTACTGGGACCACCACCAAGCCGTTTTAAATCACAACTCACCCAACCTCACTGCACTCTCAGCAATATACCAGCTCCGCTGTATTCAGGCGTCGTAGCACACCACTGACATACTAGGTGTCACTGGGTGGGCCCGATGATGATGCATGCCACCAACTAGGTTGGTGGGTGAGGGCTTCATGAATACACCAACAAGGTGCCCGTGACAGAACTAATTTGAGTACTGCAACACTTTGGTCAACTTAAGCTAGTCCTCTTTGTTTAATCACATATAAACCCTTGGGGCCTCGGACTAGTTACCTAGTCCTCTCTCTCCCTCTTGTTACACGCATTCTGAACTGTAACCTGCCTGACACCTATGGTTTTTTCAGTGATTTTCAAAGGTTTTTTAAATGATAAATCCTAACTATAACATATGTGAAACCTAAGGTTTTTTTAGTGACTTTCAAAGGTTTTTTAAATAATAATTCCTAACTATAACATATGTGAAAACTATGGTTCTTTTAGTGAATTTCAAAGGTTTTTTCAATGAAAAATTTTAAATGTTTTAATTAATATATTTATTTCTTTGGTACCGATTTACTACATTTATTAATCTATTTAATTTTAGATATCTTTTTTTTTACATTACAAAACATTTTTAATACATTTTTTTTTTGATATTTTTATAATATTTTCTTTTTTCTTTATTCTAAAATTGAGCAGTCCCGCACCCAAACCACACCTCTCTCAATTACTGCGCGGAACGTAGACGCCATTTTACAATTGTTCCGTAGGTTCCGCGTAGGGTGTGCGATGGGTGCGTATTTCCATGCGTGTCCGCTATGCGACCCGTATGCATATGCGACATATACGTATCACGCAACGCTCGCACATTTCTGCATGACGTCATCTATGCCTTCAATGCGGTGGTCGCGCAACTTCCACAAATGTTTTCGATACACAGATATATATATGTATTTAATATAAATATTAAGGCAAAAAAATTATTTTCTTTTAGTTTTAATAAACGTATATTACTTTTAAATGCAATTACGCAGAGTCGCGCCAGTTACGAGTTGCTTGTACGCACCCAACATGGATCCCATGTGACGAAAAAGAAGAGATTTGATTGGTTTATAACACTTACTGTTCTAACTATTGAAGAACCCCACCCATTTTAATTACTCTTCTTAGACCTTCTTTAGGAGAAGACCTGTTCTGAGAAGAACCTCACTTTTTCTCCGTTGGAAATCTGAATTTCTTTTTTGGAGAAAATAATGGGTACACCGCTGGAAAAATCATCTGATTCTGATGATATTGTTGCTTAACAATTTCTACCAGAACCTCCCCCTCCCAAAAGGTACTCATCCATCGTATGGAAACGTTTTTCTTTTCCGGAGGGCCAAAAGAAATGCAATGCTACGAAGGTGACATGCAAGATTTTCAGTGCTGTCCAATAAGAAATACTCCTGTGGCACTGCTAGTATGCACAAGCACCTCCAATCCCTGCATCCTGTGAACAATGCTAACGAAAAATGTAGAAGACTGCTCCAAAATACACCTCCACCACCGGCAATACCAAGAACCTCTGAGGCATCACCTTCAACATCACCACCAGACATACAACCCCAATTTGTGAAAGTTAGCATGTACTGCCTGAAGTGGAATTGTTTAATTTGTTATGGTGAGCAGTCTGTAGACCTAGTTTGCAGAGCAATTGATAACCATCAATGCTAGTTTTTTTAAATTCCTTCAAAGTTCATGCTTTTTTAGTCCTGTTGACTTTTTTTCATTTTTTTAAAAAACAAAAAAAGAAGAAAAAATCAAAACAACTATATAAAAGTACTAAAAGCAAAAAAAAGTTATTTTCAGAACTAACTACTCTGGTTAAAGAAAGAGCTAAATTTGTATGCTAGTGTATGAAAGTTTATATGAATGTATACGTACTGCATGCTTGAGTGAAATAATGCATTTGTGGTGTATGGTAAATGTATAACTGCAGAACTATAAGGAAGTGCTGTAGCATGATACTGTAAACTCTTTACCTACAGCATGCTAAGGTACTTCCAAACCACAGGGATGCAACATATATACATAAATATATTGCAGCTCTGTGCTTCTCTGCACTGGTGCTTAAACTACATCCATGCGATGGCATAGGCACCCTAGCACAATGATGTAAGAATATCTGTGTCATGTGGAGTTTATATGTGGTGTAGGGAGGCGCAAGAAGGAGAAATGTTTTCATTTCTCCTCGTTTTTTCCTCTTTCAATGCATGCTGTATTCTATAGCACGCATTGAAAGAGGAAAAAGCTTTTAGTGATTCTTTTTTTTTGCCCCTTCCTGCACAAAAACAATGTACCGATGTCACAGGCGAATCACTGACAGAATTTAGATTTCACAAAAATCGACCTACTATAACATCGAGTCTCAAACATCGATATCACTAATATCGACACCCTATACTTAACATGAAAACGACAAAAATATCGATCAAACTATATCGATGCACAAAAATATCGTCTACACAAATATCGTTAACATTATTTTCGACTACCATAATATCGACACTCAATACTACATATAGCACACTACAATAATATCGAATAATAACATTTTGATAACACTATTTTCGTCTATATAAAAATATCGATTGTTAAATAATACTCAATTTTTAATATAAAACACCTATAAATCTATTCTCTTAGTAATACACACATTTTAAAAGACTTCACTAATTTATTTTCAAATAATTAAGTAACATTTACTTTAAAAAATTGTGTTTTGCGCACTAACGATATTTGGATATACACTCATTGTAAACATCGTTTTTTTATACTTAGTACTCATTGTACATATTCTATATTTATTACAAGAGTTATTTATTACATAAATATATCATTTCAGTTTCTCTAGATAAACAATATAATAAGATATATCTTAAATTTTTACACTAAAAAAAATTCAAACTAACCAATAGTAACTCATCTTTACATATCTGACCAATCAGATAGCAAACTTAATTACACATAGACTATATAAACCAGTCACAAACAGCCATACAACTTGCAGGGAATATTCTTCGTGACCACATACTGCCAATTTTGGGAGCAACATCTGTATTCTTCTGTGCAAGAAAATTTGTACTGAAACTACAAGTAAGTAATCATATAGCTCTGTTAATAAATTCTAATGTTTTTTACTATTACTTATAGACCAAGATTTGTAACCTAAATGGTTGTTTCTTTAAGTACTTTGCCTTTAAACAGACTCTACAAACAAATCAAGTTATACTTCAACTTCAAGATACTGGACACTTTAAAATTAAAAAATGTATCTACATATTTTTCTTATTTACTTAACGTTATTAGACAAGTAGTCTCCTAATTTCAAACTCTCTAATTTGTTTCTTCGGCTGTAACTCTTAATACATATTGTGAAGCCAGAATGTTTAGGGCAAAAAACGTTACAATGATGTCTAAATAATTATTTATTCTTGTTCTTAAATATGTTTCTTTTGCTTTAAGTCATAAAACATGTGTCATCCCAGGTTCTTTTCACCAAATAAGTAACAATGCTTTATAACAAGTGTGTATTGTTTATGGAACATATAAACGCATTGGTAATTTTCATAAACTTTCTCTCTAAACAGACCTCAAAGCTACAGAAAACAGATAATTCACATCAAAGAACAAACATTCTGCTACTACTCTAATTCTCTTGGTAAGTTCAGAAATAAAACATAACAAGTCTTTATAAACTCTATAGAATATACTCGAACAAAAAATGACTCTTTTTATGCTTCTGTTAGTATTATCTTGCAAATGTCTCTTTTAAAATCCAAATAAACTAAAGTATTTTTAGAGACGTTATAAACTACCAAAAATGTAACCAAAATAAAAATTGTAACTTATCCTATAACATACTTAATTTTTTTCCAACAGACCGTGGCAATAGGACCACAACATCGGACTGAACCAGCACCTACTTTCGATACATAGAACATTACTACTGGTAAGTAAATTACTAGAAATAGTACTTGCTTTATTTAAAAAGTTTTATACATTTCACATTTTGTTAATATTTGTATATTAACTTTTCTAGATACCAGAACTCAAGAATGACTGATGATGCAAGATTTATTACATCTCAGAAAGGCAAATTTTTGTTATGCTATATGGGCTACATTTATACTCAGGAGAAACAAAAAGACCTTAAAGTGAATTGGAAATGTACGAAATATTACTCCAATAAATGCTATGGCCGTGCTACAACAAGGGAAACAAGTGTTATTAATACCACTGAACATAATCACCCACCAAACATCTCGGAAATCGAAGTGATATCCACTCTCGAGAATATCAAAGAATTAAGTAGCAGATCAGAACTACCTACCAACGTAATTCTGAAAGAATTACTACCTAAAGTTCCCAGAGAAGCAAGAGGTCAGCTACCATCTATTGCTTCCATTAAAAGAACAATAGCAAGGACAAAGAAAGCAAGTAGACCCAATATACCAACTCCTAGAACTTTTCAACATTTTTAAACACTAGAAGTATGTGTAAACTTGCCAAGAAGACCGCCTATTTGGTCCCTTCCCCATATACTTTAGCAGTGTGTAACGTCTTCTTGCACCTTTCACAGAATGATGGATAGCTTATAACCTATTTAAAAACCTATTCTCTGGCTCCTGAACAGGAATCTAAAAATAAGATCGCATTCAGATATTGAATCCCATTTCTGGATTTGTATTAGTCATTCATCATTATATTGCATGCTTCTACTTTCTTATACTAAATGCGGAATATGTTGTCCAAAGCCACTCTTTATATAATTACTAGCAGCCCGTCCCGACGTTGCCCGGGAGCAATTAGGCTTCAGGGCCCCCTCCCGCCCCGCTTTTGTAACCTGCAGACGTTACTTTATCCTCCTGTAAATTACTTTGCTTCAGGGCCCCCGCCCGCCCCACTTTTGTAACCTGCACATGTCACTTTTTCCTCGTGCACACGTCATCCACCCCCTTCCCTCCACTCCACCCAAGGGACGCAGGTATTCGTGAAGGAAATATTCCTATATAAATATAATCTCCTATAGTGAAGCAAACGCATCTAACATATTCACCGCTGACAGTTATGTGAGCAAACACTCCCCTTTTTGACAGAAGGTGGCCTCGTTCGAGGGGGTACCGGTTTTCTCCTGACCGTGTGTAGGCCTTCGTTGCGCACTTTGTTAATGGCGGAGCACAGAGTCCCATTGAGAAGAGCATGGGATCATCCTACGGAAGCCGAGGTGGCTCAAACGTTTACAGCATATAAAACCCCTCTGGCTACACGTAACTTTTTCCTCCTTTTCCTCCTGTAATGCACCGTTTGTCTGACATTTGTGGTGCACCGTTTGCCTCCTCTTTCTTGTCCCCAGGCTTCCCTGACCGCTGCCCACCCGTCCCGTCCCCCGCCCCGCCCGTCCCGTCCCGACCCCCACCTGCCCTGAACCCCACCTACCCCTACATGAGTGCCCTTACCTCCGACGGCTCTGCTCCCGCCTGTCCACTCGCACCACCGCTCCTCCCCTGCGCCATGTCCGCCGCTCCTCCTCCGCCACCGGTCCTCTGCTCCTGACGTCACCGCTCCTCCCCCGCGCCATGTCCACCGCTCCTCGGACGCCACTACTCCCCGTGCTCCTAACGTGACCACGCATGTCGCGTTCAGCGCTACTTTTGAGGGACTACTTTTTTTTTAATCTAAAATTTGAAATAACATTTATTTTTTTAGTTTATGTAGCCTATAACCATCTACACACCCTGCCGATTTCAACGGTGTATCGCGTGTGTAGATTGGCGCAGTGGTTCCCGAGTTTACCCGCCTCAAAGCCTGAAAGTTTCTGCTTTATTATAGTAGTATAGATAGCGTTAGAGGTTAAGCAGAAATAGACAGCTGAGCAAAAGCGGCGGCAACAAGCAAGATGCATGTTAAAAACAAAGCGGCCATATTTGGAATAATGCACATGTGCGAAAAAATCCCTCCAGATCTACGAGTGCGTCACATCACATGGGTATGACCGACGCATGCGCAGACTGAAATCCCGCAAGCTTTGTTAGGATTAGAAAACACATAAGCAAGCGTCTCGGGGACACCCGCGTGTAGTGTGAAAGTGCGATATTAATGCACAAAACGAGTTTGTTACTATTTTAAAGGTTAGGGGAGGGGTTTGAATCCAAGCAAGTCGCATAACGTGCGAATCCTTGCTCCATCAGTACTCTGTATTTTACAGTGAGTGATGTAAGGTTACACTAGTTTATGATGAAGTGTTTCTGATTGTCACGTGGATGATGTCATCAGTGATGTAATTTGAGATGTCATCAGTGATGTCATCAGTTATGTCACTGACCATGTCATTAATGATGTAATATGTGACATCATCAGCAGTGGATTGCGGGCACGCGAGTTACAATTAGTACAACTAACTTTAACGGAGGAATTTCAATGGTTTTGTACAAGTGAAATGTCCAGCTAACTATAACACCGCTAAAACCTATGGTTTTTTTCAGTGAATTTTTAAGGTTTTTAAATGATCATTCTGTACCACAACACTAAGTCTGTTTTATTTCACCACACCTTTTTAAAAAACGGTCCTGAGGAAATCCAGAATACTCTAAGGCACTGGCTGAAACATGTTGACCATCTGAAGGACGCAGGGGGCAATAACTCGCCACCCTCACGCGTCCTGTAGCCTTACTTTTAACCGCTGGTGACGGCCCAGTTATTAAAATGTAATTTACCCTCTGGTACTGGGACCACCACCAAGCCGTTTTAAATCACAACTCACCCAACCTCACTGCACTCTCAGCAATATACCAGCTCCGCTGTATTCAGGCGTCGTAGCACACCACTGACATACTAGGTGTCACTGGGTGGGCCCGATGATGAAGCATGCCACCAACTAGGTTGGTGGGTGAGGGCTTCATGAATACACCAACAAGGTGCCCGTGACAGAACTAATTTGAGTACTGCAACACTTTGGTCAACTTAAGCTAGTCCTCTTTGTTTAATCACATATAAACCCTTGGGGCCTCGGACTAGTTACCTAGTCCTCTCTCTCCCTCTTGTTACACGCATTCTGAACTGTAACCTGCCTGACACCTATGGTTTTTTCAGTGATTTTCAAAGGTTTTTTAAATGATAAATCCTAACTATAACATATGTGAAACCTAAGGTTTTTTTAGTGACTTTCAAAGGTTTTTTAAATAATAATTCCTAACTATAACATATGTGAAAACTATGGTTCTTTTAGTGAATTTCAAAGGTTTTTTCAATGAAAAATTTTAAATGTTTTAATTAATATATTTATTTCTTTGGTACCGATTTACTACATTTATTAATCTATTTAATTTTAGATATCTTATTTTTTACATTACAAAACATTTTTAATACATTTTTTTTTTGATATTTTTATAATATTTTCTTTTTTCTTTATTCTAAAATTGAGCAGTCCCGCACCCAAACCACACCTCTCTCAATTACTGCGCGGAACGTAGACGCCATTTTACAATTGTTCCGTAGGTTCCGCGTAGGGTGTGCGATGGGTGCGTATTTCCATGCGTGTCCGCTATGCGACCCGTATGCATATGCGACATATACGTATCACGCAACGCTCGCACATTTCTGCATGACGTCATCTATGCCTTCAATGCGGTGGTCGCGCAACTTCCACAAATGTTTTCGATACACAGATATATATATGTATTTAATATAAATATTAAGGCAAAAAAATTATTTTCTTTTAGTTTTAATAAACGTATATTACTTTTAAATGCAATTACGCAGAGTCGCGCCAGTTACGAGTTGCTTGTACGCACCCAACATGGATCCCATGTGACGAAAAAGAAGAGATTTGATTGGTTTATAACACTTACTGTTCTAACTATTGAAGAACCCCACCCATTTTAATTACTCTTCTTAGACCTTCTTTAGGAGAAGACCTGTTCTGAGAAGAACCTCACTTTTTCTCCGTTGGAAATCTGAATTTCTTTTTTGGAGAAAATAATGGGTACACCGCTAGAAAAATCATCTGATTCTGATGATATTGTTGCTTAACAATTTCTACCAGAACCTCCCCCTCCCAAAAGGTACTCATCCATCGTATGGAAACGTTTTTCTTTTCCGGAGGGCCAAAAGAAATGCAATGCTACGAAGGTGACATGCAAGATTTTCAGTGCTGTCCAATAAGAAATACTCCTGTGGCACTGCTAGTATGCACAAGCACCTCCAATCCCTGCATCCTGTGAACAATGCTAACGAAAAATGTAGAAGACTGCTCCAAAATACACCTCCACCACCGGCAATACCAAGAACCTCTGAGGCATCACCTTCAACATCACCACCAGACATACGACCCCAATTTGTGAAAGTTAGCATGTACTGCCTGAAGTGGAATTGTTTAATTTGTTATGGTGAGCAGTCTGTAGACCTAGTTTGCAGAGCAATTGATAACCATCAATGCTAGTTTTTTTTAATTCCTTCAAAGTTCATGCTTTTTTAGTCCTGTTGACTTTTTTTCATTTTTTTAAAAAACAAAAAAAGAAGAAAAAATCAAAACAACTATATAAAAGTACTAAAAGCAAAAAAAAGTTATTTTCAGAACTAACTACTCTGGTTAAAGAAAGAGCTAAATTTGTATGCTAGTGTATGAAAGTTTATATGAATGTATACGTACTGCATGCTTGAGTGAAATAATGCATTTGTGGTGTATGGTAAATGTATAACTGCAGAACTATAAGGAAGTGCTGTAGCATGATACTGTAAACTCTTTACCTACAGCATGCTAAGTTACTTCCAAACCACAGGGATGCAACATATATACATAAATATATTGCAGCTCTGTGCTTCTCTGCACTGGTGCTTAAACTACATCCATGCGATGGCATAGGCACCCTAGCACAATGATGTAAGAATATCTGTGTCATGTGGAGTTTATATGTGGTGTAGGGAGGCGCAAGAAGGAGAAATGTTTTCATTTCTCCTCGTTTTTTCCTCTTTCAATGCATGCTGTATTCTATAGCACGCATTGAAAGAGGAAAAAGCTTTTAGTGATTCTTTTTTTTTGCCCCTTCCTGCACAAAAACAATGTACCGATGTCACAGGCGAATCACTGACAGAATTTCGATTTCACAAAAATCGACCTACTATAACATCGAGTCTCAAACATCGATATCACTAATATCGACACCCTATACTTAACATGAAAACGACAAAAATATCGATCAAACTATATCGATGCACAAAAATATCGTCTACACAAATATCGTTAACATTATTTTCGACTACCATAATATCGACACTCAATACTACATATAGCACACTACAATAATATCGAATAATAACATTTTGATAACACTATTTTCGTCTATATAAAAATATCGATTGCTAAATAATACTCAATTTTTAATATAAAACACCTATAAATCTATTCTCTTAGTAATACACACATTTTAAAAGACTTCACTAATTTATTTTCAAATAATTAAGTAACATTTACTTTAAAAAATTGTGTTTTGCGCACTAACGATATTTGGATATACACTCATTGTAAACATCGTTTTTTTATACTTAGTACTCATTGTACATATTCTATATTTATTACAAGAGTTATTTATTACATAAATATATCATTTCAGTTTCTCTAGATAAACAATATAATAAGATATATCTTAAATTTTTACACTAAAAAAAATTCAAACTAACCAATAGTAACTCATCTTTACATATCTGACCAATCAGATAGCAAACTTAATTACACATAGACTATATAAACCAGTCACAAACAGCCATACAACTTGCAGGGAATATTCTTCGTGACCACATACTGCCAATTTTGGGAGCAACATCTGTATTCTTCTGTGCAAGAAAATTCGTACTGAAACTACAAGTAAGTAATCATATAGCTCTGTTAATAAATTCTAATGTTTTTTTACTATTACTTATAGACCAAGATTTGTAACCTAAATGGTTGTTTCTTTAAGTACTTTGCCTTTAAACAGACTCTACAAACAAATCAAGTTATACTTCAACTTCAAGATACTGGACACTTTAAAATTAAAAAATGTATCTACATATTTTTCTTATTTACTTAACGTTATTAGACAAGTAGTCTCCTAATTTCAAACTCTCTAATTTGTTTCTTCGGCTGTAACTCTTAATACATATTGTGAAGCCAGAATGTTTAGGGCAAAAAACGTTACAATGATGTCTAAATAATTATTTATTCTTGTTCTTAAATATGTTTCTTTTGCTTTAAGTCATAATACATGTGTCATCCCAGGTTCTTTTCACCAAATAAGTAACAATGCTTTATAACAAGTGTGTATTGTTTATGGAACATATAAACGCATTGGTAATTTTCATAAACTTTCTCTCTAAACAGACCTCAAAGCTACAGAAAACAGATAATTCACATCAAAGAACAAACATTCTGCTACGACTCTACTTCTCTTGGTAAGTTCAGAAATAAAACATAACAAGTCTTTATAAACTCTATAGAATATACTCGAACAAAAAATGACTCTTTTTATGCTTCTGTTAGTATTATCTTGCAAATGTCTCTTTTAAAATCCAAATAAACTAAAGTATTTTTAGAGACGTTATAAACTACCAAAAATGTAACCAAAATAAAAATTGTAACTTATCCTATAACATACTTAATTTTTTTCCAACAGACCGTGGCAATAGGACCACAACATCGGACTGAACCAGCACCTACTTTCGATACATAGAACATTACTACTGGTAAGTAAATTACTAGAAATAGTACTTGCTTTATTTAAAAAGTTTTATACATTTCACATTTTGTTAATATTTGTATATTAACTTTTCTAGATACCAGAACTCAAGAATGACTGATGATGCAAGATTTATTACATCTCAGAAAGGCAAATTTTTGTTATGCTATATGGGCTACATTTATACTCAGGAGAAACAAAAAGACCTTAAAGTGAATTGGAAATGTACGAAATATTACTCCAATAAATGCTATGGCCGTGCTACAACAAGGGAAACAAGTGTTATTAATACCACTGAACATAATCACCCACCAAACATCTCGGAAATCGAAGTGATATCCACTCTCGAGAATATCAAAGAATTAAGTAGCAGATCAGAACTACCTACCAACGTAATTCTGAAAGAATTACTACCTAAAGTTCCCAGAGAAGCAAGAGGTCAGCTACCATCTATTGCTTCCATTAAAAGAACAATAGCAAGGACAAAGAAAGCAAGTAGACCCAATATACCAACTCCTAGAACTTTTGAGGAAGTCATAATTCCGCCTGAGCTTGTAATCACTCATAATGACGAGCCATTTATTTTTTATGATAATCATAGCAAGGACAAAAGAATAATCATGTTTGCAACTAATAACAATATGAAGAAATTGACCGAAAGTGCTACTTGGATGATGGATGGTACTTTTTCTATATACCCAAAACCTTTCTACCAATTATACACAATTCATGGGCAATATCATAATACCTGTATCCCCTTCATATACTGTTTATTACCGAACAAACAAGCCACAACTTACTCAGAAATTTTGCAAAAAATAAAAGAACAAACTTCTGACTACTTCCCAATGAAAATAATCATAGACTTCGAACAAGCTATGATTAATTCTATTTTGAAAAGTTACCCACACACATCCATTCAAGGATGTTATTTTCATTTCAATCAATGTCTCTGGAGACATTTACAAAAATCTGCCCTTAGTGTTGAGTATGCAACAAATATAACTTTTGCATACCAAATCAAACATCTCATTGCTCTGGCATATGTACCAGTAACTGATGTGGCAGAACATTACAATCTATTAATTGAAAGTCCTTTCTACACCCAAAATGAGCAAAGACTTGCCCCACTTTTAGATTACTTTGAGGACAACTGGGTAGGAAGACTACATAGGTCAGGCCACAGACGCCAGCCTAAATTTTTAATTCCCTGGTGGAATGTATATCTACCAATGCTGAACCAAGAGGCTAAAACGAACAATGCTGTTGAAGGTTGGCACAATGCCTTCCTCTCTTCTACTGGACGTACAACACCCACATTACACAAGCTACTCACAGCTATACAAAAAGAGCAAAGCTTTCAGGAACTACGTATGGAGCAATCTGTCATACAACTAAAACCAAAAATCTCTAGACAAACTGCTCAAATGTATCTATATCTTCAACAGCAAGTCCAACTATATCCTACAACAAGAGGACTAGAATATCTAAAAATGATAGCCAAAACTTTAAACTGATTGCAATAAGTAAATCAATGGATAAACATCAAACAATATCCTTAATATGATAACACACATATTCTAATATAATACATCTATATTTATTTAGTCTAAATGATTTTTTAACACTATTATAAAAAGACTAAATAAATATGTCATTATATCAAAATATTTGTTTTTAAATACTGTTTCCATCCAAAAAAATAATAAAAATGAATAACTTACCTTTAAATACAACATCATAAAGATTAATCCTTTACCAACAATATAGTGTGTAAATCTCAAAGACTTAATACAACAAATCATTAAATATTTTTCTATTAACTGTGCTAAAACTATCCATCATCCAAATAAAACGACTCTTTAAATGCCATTGCAAATGACGACTGTTATCTTAAACTGTGATAAATATTTCAGAGAACTCAAAAAATAAAGGAAGAATGTTATACATCTCCGTTCTAACAACTGAAACACACTTCCTTTCCCAAAAAAAAAGAGTAATCGGAAACGGAAATAGCTGTTTCAAAATACGAGACAAAAAAAATCAAAACAATCCCACCGACATAACACTAACGAGTATACCATAATATATAAACATAACATTGCTATTTTTTTAATTTTTAATTAAATCATACAACATACTCATTATCTCCAACTACTTCAAATGCCCCAAAAACTCGATAACGGAAATACGTATTGAGTCCACTCCATTATATGTAAATAGTCATACTTTAATTACCAGCCCCTAAATAACAAATGACTACCTTTAATTTTTAGTTACAATACTTTAAAAAGATAAAACTAGAATCGTACCTACTCAAACGTGAACCTGCTTCCAACCGCGACTTTCCCTTTCCCAAAATTACGCAAAAAGACAAAGAGTGGTTACAAAATAAAAGAACCGAATTATATGTAACTGTGAAAAGTAGTACTATAAATGTCCATTATTGTTATATATATGGTTAGAACTTATGTGTAATGTACAAAAAATTGTATAGTACATTGTGAAATGAAAATCTTTTTTTGCTATATATTAATAATATTTTACATACTTTTAATATTTATTACATTAAGTATGAAAATGTTGAAATATTTAATGTAATATATATAAAAATTATTATATAACTAAATTTGTAATATTGTATTTCTTTTTCTGATTAACTTTTTTACAATATGACTAATATGTGAAAATTATTATTATTAAAACGTATTTATTAATAATAATAATTATACATAACAATATTGTATTGTTAAAACAATCATTGATGCTGATGTAAATGTTCTAACCAAGATCTTTATATTATATTATACATTTAAAACTGTTCATATGTTAATATCATCATCTGTATAACACTATATTTTATTAAATTTTGTGATTTATGTTTTTCATTACACATGTTTAATGTTGTATTAAGAAACAATATTTTTATTATGTATGTATAATATCATACATTGCATTATGTGAACTAACCATTTATTCTCTACAAATTAAAACTACTTTTCAAGAAAACTACTCAAAAAGGTGATTATTAAAAGAACATTGTCCTTCTATTTTTTAATATTTATACCAAACATAGCTTGATCAAATGTATATCTGATCGTATTTTTCAATTGTTGAATAAAGAAAAATATTGTCAACAAAAATGGTATAATTATTTTCTATCACCTATTACAAAATCATTTATATATATATATAACTGTAATGTTCTATCTATTTCTATTTACCACATGTAATTAGAGTACATACTATACGCTGAACCTATAAAAGTTATTATTCCTACAGCCATATACATATAATATCAATATTTGAAGTACACAGAATTAATAATTTGAATATTCCTACTCCAATCACCATTTACTTTAGGTAATTGCTTCTCAAAAAACTTTAATAATTTACTATTACAACTCCAATCACCATTTAATTAGGGTAAGTGCTGGACACAGAACCTATTTAATTTACTATTCCAACTCCAATCACCAATTAATTAGAGTGAGTGCAGGACATTAATTCATAATAAATTACTATCGTAAATTAAATATAAAAAAATAAAATGTAATGTAATATAATTTAATTTAATTTCATTTAATTAATTTAATTTAAATTTAATTTTAATTTATTTTTCCCTGTACCCCTGTACCCCAAAAACTTAAAACTGACCCAGAACCCCAAAAATACCCCTTTACCCACAAACTAAAAACTGACCCTGAACCCTAAAAATACCCCTTTACCCAAAAACTAAAAACTGACCCTGAAACCTAAATATACCCCTTTACCCACAAACTAAAAACTGACCCTGAAACCTAAAAATACCCCTTTACCCACAAACTAAAAACTGACCCTGAACCCTAAAAATACCCCTTTACCCAAAAACTAAAAACTGACCCTGAAACCTAAAAATACCCCTTTACCCACAAACTAAAAACTGACCCTGAAACCTAAAAATACCCCTTTACCCACAAACTAAAAACTGACCCTGAAACCTAAAAATACCCCTTTACCCACAAACAAAAAACTGACTCTGAACCCTAAAAATACCCCTTTACCCAAAAACTAAAAATTGACCCTGAAACCTAAAAATACCCCTTTACCCACAAACTAAAAACTGACCCTGAAACCTAAAAATACCCCTTTACCCACAAACTAAAAACTGACCCTGAACCCTAAAAATACCCCTTTACCCACAAACTAAAAACTGACCCTGAACCCTAAAAAAAAACCCTTTACCCAAAAACTAAAAACTGACCCTGAAACCTAAAAATACCCCTTTACCCACAAACTAAAAACTGACCCTGAACCCTAAAAATACCCCTTTACCCAAAAACTAAAAACTGACCCTGAAACCTAAAAATACCCCTTTACCCACAAACTAAAAACTGACCTTGAAACCTAAAAATACCCCTTTACCCACAAACTAAAAACTGACCCTGAACCCTAAAAATACCCCTTTACCCACAAACTAAAAACTGACCCTGAACCCTAAAAAAAAACCTTTACCCAAAAACTAAAAACTGACCCTGAAACCTAAAAATACCCCTTTACCCACAAACTAAAAACTGACCCTGAAACCTAAAAATACCCCTTTACCCACAAACTAAAAACTGACCCTGAACCCTAAAAATACCCCTTTACCCACAAACTAAAAACTGACCCTGAACTCTAAAAATACCCCTTTACCCACAAACTAAAAACTGACCCGGAACCCTAAAATACCCCTTTACCCAAAAACTAAAAACTGACCCTGAACCCTAAAAATACCCCTTTACCCACAAACTAAAAACTGACCCTGAACTCTAAAAATACCCCTTTACCCAAAAACTAAAAACTGACCCTGAACCCAAAAAAAACCCTTTACCCAAAAACTAAAAACTGACCCTGAAACCTAAAAATACCCCTTTACCCACAAACTAAAAACTGACCCTGAACCCTACAAATTACCCCTTTTAAAACACTACCCACCCTTATCCACTATAAACTCGACATCCCGCTCCTAAAATTATGATAAATTTCTTTATTAAATATCTAAGAAATATATATTTATAATACTTTTTACTACATACACAAAAGCCCAAAAAGTAAAAAAAAATATAACATAATTGTGTATAAAATTTCGGATTTGACAAATATGTATTACAAATTTCGAAATGTAGAAATTATGTAATAAAATGCGAAATTTAATATTCTATAATTACAGTATACTTTTTTAATACACTACCCACTCTTATCCCCTATAAACTCTACATCCCGCTCCTAAAATTATTATACAAATATTTCTTAAATATTTAATAATAATGTTATATTTACAATACTTTTTAGTAAATACACAAAAGCCAACAAAATTTTTTTTACTATACTCCATAAATTCCGATAAAATTTCGACATTTTCAAATATTTATTTCAATTTTCGAAATTTCGAAAATTAAAAGAAATTTCGAAAATTTTTATTCTATAATTACACTATACTTTTTTTAAAACACTACCCACCCTTAACTCCTATAAACTCTACATCCCGCTCCTAAAATTATTATACTATTATTTCGTAAATATTTAATAATAAAAATATTTTTACAAAAATGTTTACTACATACACTACATCAAAGTACAATAAATTTAACAATACTCCATAAATTAATATAAAATTTTGCCTTTTACAAATATTTATATCAATTTTCGAATTTTGAAATTTTACTTAAAATTCGAAATTTATTATTCTATAATTACACTATACTTTTTAAAACACTACCCACCCTTATCCCCTATAAACTCTACATCCGCTCCTAAAATTATTATACAATTATTTCGTAAATATTTAATAATAAAAATATATTTACAACATTTTTTACTACATACACTAAATCAAACTACAATAAATTTAACAATACTCCATAAATTAATATAAAATTTCGCCTTTTAAAAATATTTATTTCTATTTTCGAAATTTTGAAATTTTACTTAAAATTCGAAATTTATTATTTCTATAATTACACTATACTTTTTTAAAACACTACCCACCCTTATCCCCTATAAACTCTACATCCCGCTCCTACACTTATAACTAAAATAATTGAAATTATATGTATAAATTCTCTTATATATAGACAACATTTTACTATATCATTACTTAACATACTTTAAAACATCACTTTTAAATATCGATATTTTTGCCTATCGATATTTTAAGCATCGATATAACAGATTTCGAAATTCATGTCTTCGATAAAATCAACACACACGTAAATCGATATTTTCTACAACGATATTTTGGTTGTCGATATTTCTTACCATCGACTTTTAGGACTCGATAATATGGTACTTCGATATTAACAACTCGATATTTTGACTGTGTACCGCTGCGATTGTCTGGGCAGCCCGATTTTGGCGAAAGAAATTTCCCTTCTCATATATATATATATATATATATATATATATATATATATGAACAAGAGTTCCCAAAGGCTAGTGGAACACATACCGCAACAGCTTGTTCGAAGGAACCTTTATTTGGAGGAAACTTCAACATGCGGGCACAGTCCTTTCACTGCCGACCGGTTTCGGAGCCTCCTGCTCCTTCTTCACAGGCATTTCCTGGAGTTCAGCGGCTTACAAGCGTCACTCAGCATGCTTTTAAAACCATCCGCCTATTTAGGCATTCTAATAGGTACTATTTTACTCCCTCTGGTGGGTTGCATGCTGGGTTTTGTAGTGTGCTTGACGTTGTTCCTTCAGGTGGGTGCTGCTTTGTTCCAGTGATTAACGTCAATTAAAACCCTCTGGTGGGCTCCGTGCCCGCAGTGTTGAAATTATTTTCAGAGCTGTTGCGCTGCCTGCGGGCCGGTGATCCATGCCCAGGCAGTCTCATCACTTTTTTAAATGGCGGTGCAATTCCTCGCGGCTTTGGGGCCACGATAATTATGAACAAGAGTTCCGAAAGGCTAGTGGAACGCACACCGCAACAGCTTGTTTGAAGGAACCTTTATTTAGAGGCAGCTTAAACATGCAGGCACAGTCCTTTCACGCCGACCAGTTTTGGAGCCTCGCGATCCTTCTTCACAGGCGTTTCCTGGAGTTCCGCGACTTACAAGCGTCACTCAGCATGCTTTTAAAACCTTCCCATCAATCATGACACGGACCTTGTCATGAGTGATGTAATATGTGATGTCAGCAGTGCATTGTGGGGGCGCGAGTTATAGTTACTGAACTAACTATAACGAGGGAATTTCACTGGTTTTATACGAGTGAAATGTCCAACTGACTTTAACTTTCCCTAAAACCTATTTTTTTAAATGTTAATTTCTAACTTTAAATTGCCTGAAGCCTATGGTTTTTTCAGTGAATTTCAAAGGTTTTTTAAATGCTAATTTCTAACTATAACGTGCCTGAAACCTATTGTTTTTAAGTGAATGTCAAAGGTTTTTTAAATGCTAGTTTCTAACTATGCCTACTGAGGTAGGACATGTGAAGAAATAAGAAAAAATGCACAGAATGAAGGAAAAGAAATGCAAAAAGAGGCAACAGAAGTCCACAAAGATGAAGAAAATTGCAGGAAGAATCAAGATGTTTAGAGAGAACCAACAGAGGAGCAGAAAGAGTCCTTGTTGCAAAATCATCCTGTGCCTACATTTTTTTCAGACGGGTACTGGAGGTAACCAACTACAACTAACCAGGCCTAAAGACAGTGCTATGCTAAAAGACACTTACAATACATTGAAAACACCTACATACACTAGGGAACACTATGTATTGGGGTACCACTGTGATTAGCATGACCTCCTCTGTAAGGCCCTAGTACATAATAGGGTAGGGGGATTAAAACTACCTCTAAGTCAGAGGTGCAGAAACATGCTACTTTAACTAGTAGTCGTGTTTGCAGAGTGGTGGAGAAAGAGTGCTTGGGGTCCAAACAACGCTCAGAAATTTCGCTGCGTAGGACTTACAGGAGGTACTAGGAGGGATTCCTGGCCCCCAAACTCCCTCAGGACTAAATTGGACTTCATCCTCCATCCCGTAATCTGCCAAGAGGCACGTTTGCAGAGAGGGAGAGAAAGGGGGCCATGGCCTCCGAAGACGTCTTAGCAATCCCACTGTGTGGAACTTACTGGAGGACACAACAGTGGTGGTTGGCCCCCAAGGACATCCTTGGGGGCCAACTTCCCAAACTACTACCTCCAGTCAGTCCCACACAGCAGCACTGGTAAGTACTCGTACCAGGCCACGCCCACTTTGCCCACACACAAATGCGCTCACTGGCACACTCTTGGTTGGGGATTGAAGACCCATTCACTGCTGGGGTCCTTTAAGGGCCAACTAGCCTACATTTAACCTTCAGTGAGCCCCACGCAGTGGGATTCCTAAGAGGTAGACAAAGGCCATGCCCACTTTCTCCACCACTCTGCAAACGTACCCCCTGGAGCATTGTAAGTTGGGGGATTAAGTCCCCTTGAATACTGAGGGTCCCTAGGGTCCAACTAGCCCACCAGGTACCTCCAGTAAGCCCCACAGAGCTGCGTTGCAGAGAGTTATAAAAAGGGGCGTGGCCTGGCCCTCCTCTCTGCAACGTAGCGCAGTGGCACTTACTGGAGGAACCTGGTGGGCTAGTTGGCCCCCAGGGACCCTCAGGATTGAAGAGGAATTGATTCCCCAACTTAAAAAGCTCCACAGGGAAGCCACAGGCCCTATCCGTTGGGGACCGTGGTGGGGCCCCGGGGTCCTGCCGCTCCCCGCGTCCTGCGGGAGACGGCATTGCTTTGCTACATGGGGAGCTGATGACATGCAGCTCCCTGTGTGGAAAAGCAATTTGCTTTGCTTCATTAAAGTGAGAGCAGGTTTCCCTGCTCTCGCTTCAATGAAGTAAAGCAGTTTGCAATGACAGGGCAAGAGCCATGAGGCTCCCGCCCTATCATTGCAAACAGCAGTGCCCCAAATGGGCATATCGGGACAATGCAGGAGCCGGCCCTGGGGGGTGGCGGTCCCCAGGGCCATCGAGGGAACCAGGAGGGAGCCGCGTGGCCCTCCTCCCAACTTGTTCACAGCCCTGGGGAAGTGATGGTCCCCAGGGCCCCCAAATTAACAAACTTTCTGCCCCGGGGAGGTGGCAGTCTCCTGAGCATGTGGGGAGGCTAGAGCCCCCCCTACACAGGTTATTTTGTCCAGCCCCGGGTTATTTTATTTAACAAAAGCCCTGGAGGTGTCATTCCCCGGGACTTGAGGGGCCTTGGAGGCCCCCACCCATTTTAATGCCAAGACCCCTTGGGTGGCAGTCCCCGGGGCTGTGAGGGCCTCCCTGGGGCCCCGCAACAATAATAAATATAGTATGCCCCCAGGATTTGGCTCACCTGGGGGCTAAAAAACTAATAAAGCACAGGAGCTGCGCTTCGTTTTCTTATTTTCATGGCCAGATCGGTGATTCGCTGTGTCTTTTGCTGATTTTTCACCAAAAAATGCTTTTTTGGGCCTGGGGGTCCCTGTGGGACTCCCTGAACAGGCCTAGGGGTCAGTCAAGGTGTTTCTATCCTTCCCACGTTTGTTGTTTTACGCCTTTGTTTCCCTGTTTTCCTGTGCCTTGGTTACCAAGGCAGAAGATGGCTGCCAACACTTCCTGGTTTGGAGTGTTGACAGCCAGTTATAATATAGCTTGTGGTCGCGAGGGTCCGCAGATCCACCGCAGCCATAGATATCAAAACTTTTATTTTTTTATTTTCTCAGCAACTATTGAACAGATTTGCACCATTTAAAAAAATGTCTCTTTCTGAACCAATGGCTAACTTTTTGCCAAATTTGGTGTAATTCCGTTCAGTAGTTTTGGCTATAACCGTGCCTAAAGTTACCTATGGGAAATTGATTTTTAGATTACTATTTATTTATTTTCTCAGGAACTACTGCAGTGATTTACACCATTTAACAAAAAGGTCTCTTTCTGAACCAAGTGCCACCTGTTTGCCAAATTTGGTGTGATTCCGTTCAGCAGTTCGGGCTGTAGTCATGCCTAAAGTTTCCTATGGGAAATAACATGGAGAAAACACGTTTTGGGACCCCCCTTTTTTCTCGACCCCTGCTTGGCAAATCACCCCGAAACTTTCAGGATAGGAGCTGACCGGAATGGGACATAAGTTTAGAAAATTTCGCGAAGATTCGTCAAAACTGTGGCAAAGTTATTGGGGAAAAAAGTCCTAACTATAACTGTCTACTGGCGACCATCAGTAGGTTATATATATATATATATATATATATATATGTTCATGTTGAATATATATATATATATATATATATATATATATATATATATATATATATATATATATATATATATATATATATATATATATATATATATATTCAACATGAACTGTCCTGTCGCAGAGGGAGCGCTTGCGAGTTGGTGCCGGAATCGAGACCAGGACAGGGTCTCGTAATTAATCCACTCACAAGAAAAATAATGATCCGGCACTCCGCTTGGTAGATTAAGTTGATTTATTTAGCACACTGTGATCGCCCACGCGTTTCGAACAAAAGTTCCTTCTCACGGCAGCGTCATACATGACGCTACGTGAGAAGGAACTTTTGTTCGAAGCGCGTATATATCCAACACAGCAGGTCAGCCCACAAGGTCAAAGTAAAGCCACAGCAGTGAAAATCGTGCCACAAACCAGCACCATCCTGCTTGGTGCTGTTTGTCTTCATTCCGTGATTGCAGGCACATTCTGTCAGCCTGCACGGACCTGCATCCAAGCGATGAGCAATACTTCATGGCTGGGCAACAGCCGTCAATACATTCAACGAAGCAGGTTAGCCCACAAGGTCAAAGTAAAGCCACACGAAGTTTTAATAGTCACATTCGAAATGTGCATCCATTTCACAGCTTGCCAGCAGATACATCACTCAATTGCCGTCTTTCAAAATTATCGTCTGCTTGACGCGTTTCAGGATTGTCTCATCCTTTCTTCAGAGGCAGTTAAGAAGAGTAAGAAGCAGCTTTTCTTTGCGCACCTAAATAGATATTCCCATCACCTGCCACAGTGGGCGTGGTGTTTCGCAAGGCCTTCTGGACAATGCAGTGCGCTGAACTCTCCTCCCCAAGTGCGGTAGCTTCCCAAATCTTCCAAATTAAAACTTTATTCAAATTCCAAGTGTAAAGAAATACCCCAAAAGATGATGCCTGCCCAGCTTTCCAGCAGTGCAAATCGTGCCACAAACCAGCACCATCCTGCTTGGTGCTGTTTGTCTTCATTCCGTGATTGCCTGGCGTGTTTCTTGATTGTCTCATCCTTTCTTCAGAGGCAAAGTTAAGTAGAGTAAGAAGCAGCTTTTCTTCGCCGCACCTAAATAGATATTCCCAACACCTGCCACAGTGGGCGTGGCGTTTTGCAAAGCCTTTCGGACAATGCAGTGCGCTGAACACTCCTCCCCAAGTGGGGTAGCTTCCCAAATCTTCCAAATTAAAACTGTATTAAAATTCCAAGTGGAAAGAAATACCACAAAAGGTGATGTCTCCCCTGCAGGGTTGTTGGCTCCCTTTTCGGAGACGCTTGTTTCGATCTAATAATGGGAACACGACCCACACGCTGCCGCAAAACCCATTGGGGATAAGCCAACCGGCGAAAAGAACGGCAGCACTGGAAGGGTTTTGGCAGGGGAAGACTTCCCTTTCCAATTGTGCAAGAAGAAGCACACAATAATTCATGGTTCTGCAGCACTGTGCACTACGCTGTTTATAAGGGTCTAAAGGCTTTCCATTTAGATTTATTGAATAACAAGTGCATCATCTACTCCTGAGTAAAATTTACAACTTGTTGTGAGTATAAAGAACACTGATTTTCGGACTAACATTTAACTCTAAGTAATGATGCATTCTGGGTGATGGAGTTTTCAGCAGTCATGTGACCCGCATTTGCAATTTTAAAAACGGAAGCACAGAGGCACTTTTGTGACACTTCCTGCCCCTGATCAAGGCTTTGCCGAAACTAGTTGGGACATTAAAGGAAGCACTGTGCTCTTTCTTGAATATGAAGTCTCATGCATCTCGCAATGGGCCTCTCGTTTTGTGTTCATGGAGAGTGAAATAACGGGTGTCTCCGTGCCCGTGTGTAAGAGGCCACCCTGCAGGGTTGGTGGCTCCCTTTCCGGAGACTCTTGTTTGGATCTAATAATGGGAGCATGACCCACACACAGCCGCAAAACCCATTAGGGAGAAGCCAACCAGCGAAAAGAACGGCAGCGCTGGAAGGGTTTTGGGAGGGGAAGACTTCCCTTTCCAATCATGCAAGAAGAAGGACACGATAGGTATAGCTAGAGTATAGCTATTAGTTGAGTGTGTCTTACCTCTAGTCTTTAAATGATTTATATAAAAGAAGGATGCAGCCAGAGGGACGAGTATAATGTTGTATTTAGATGCATAGTCTATGGCGGGCAGGATATGATGTTTGAGTTTAAGTCCAAGCTATAGTTTAAGGTTAAGTTTAAGATTTATAGAGCTAAAGGTGTCACGATAAGGTGGTTCATGGATCATTTATTAGGTTGAGGACGTGTTTGAATAAGTAGTTCATAAGTGTCCACTGCTAGGTTGCACCCATCACATGCACAGGCTCAGTCTGTGCGCTTCACTGGGGAGTGGGTTGGGGTCAGGGGGGTTAGGGGGGGACAAGGTTTGTAGTGGGGTGGGGGGTTGGGGGAAGCAAAAAACAAAAAGGGAAAAGAAAGTTCATGCAATAAATGTGTTTATTAATATAAAGGGGATGTCTAGAGTGGATACGCACAGTTATGGAAAGCTCAGGAGGAAACGTAACTGGCTAGAATGCTGGCTTTGCTCCCTACAGGGATATGTCAACGATTAGGGTAGTTAGCCTTAATATAGGTGGACTGAATAACTGGAAAAAGAGGGGTAGGTTTGAGGAGTATATAAAATTATTAAGGGCTGATATCATTTGTTTACAAGAGACCCATCTACCATGGAAAAAGAAACACTGGCTAAATCTCAGGGGGTATGAAATCCTGTCCTGTTCCTCACAGACATCAACGGTAAAGGGGGTAGCTATCATGGCCCGGGTAGGCCTGGGAGGAGCAAAAAAAGCAAAGGCTGACGCGCTGGGAAGATGGGCAATATGCAAATTGAAAATAGGCATAACTCTATGTTCAGTTTACGGCTCCAACCTGGATGACCCAGGGGTGATGGATCATATAGAAAGAGAACTTACCAACTGGTCTTCACCTATAGTAATGTGCGGCGATTTCAACATTTCAGCGGATTTTATAGGTGAAACCCCATATATTGGTCGTAAGCCCCGGGTATTCAGGGCGGTATCTTCCATAATTAAATCTCATGGGCTGAGGGATGTGTGGGGCAGCCTAAAGAAAGATGAACCCGGGTTCACATACTTCTCACATCCATTTAATAAACACATAAAACTGGATTATTTTTTAATATCAGCAACCAGCCTCCCTAATGTAGAAATTGAATTACTTCCTAGGCTTATATCGGATCACAACCCCCTTATTCTTACCATGACCATGAATATACAAAGGGAGAAGAGCAGACCCTGGACTTTTGATAGGAAGCTTTTAGCGGATAGCAATTATCTAGCACATATCAAGAACTGGTCCCAATCCTTCTTTGATGCAAACAGATATAGTGCATCCCATGTCATGGTCTGGGATAGCTTCAAAGCTGGCTTGAGGGGAGAGACTATCAGCTTTTCGGGTAGGTTGTGGAAAAAAGCTAATGAATACAGAGAACGCCTTTTGGTTAGATTGGCAGAGGCAGGGGAGCAACACAGGAAAGACGTTTGCCAGGGGATACAGGGTAATCAGAGTTTAGAAAGGTTGAACAGTTTGAAGGCAGACATACAACGCAATTGGCTAAAAAAGCCGCAGCAGACTATCAGACCCGCAGAGCCAGTATGTATGAAACAGGGGAGAGCGCAGGTAGGGCTCTAGCATTAAGGATAAGACAGGCTACATCAAAAAATACTATCACCGAAATTAAAGGAGGCGATCAGATCTACAATAAACCAACTGAAATCCTCGAAGTATTTAGGAGGTTTTATCAGGATCTTTATAAGGAAGAAACGGATATAGATGATCCGGGTATAAACTGGCCGGATACAGGTACTAAACTCAAACCTAGCGAGATAGAATTCCTGGAGCAAAATATTACCGCGGATGAGCTCTCTCAGGCACTAAAAGATCTATCAGCAGGCAAGGCAGCAGGGCCTGATGCTATACCACTGGAGGTCTATAAACACCTAAAGGAAGAAACGGCACCTCTTCTGTTAGATTTATTTAATGGAGTTATAAATACTGGGGTTATACCAGAGTCTTGGACCAAAACCAATATAGTGGTATTCCACAAGAAAGGGAAGCCCAAGAAAAATCCTGGCTCTTACAGACCCATATCGTTAATAAATAGCGATAACAAACTCTACGCAAAGATAATGGCTACACGGTTGGGGGGGATGATCGCGACCCTCGTCTCGCCTTGGCAGCATGGATTTGTCCCCGGTAGAGATACTACCGACCATATCTGTCTGAAGGGCAATAACCCTGTTCGATATCCATGCTGCTGGTGGGGGGGGGGGTCGCGATGATCCTCCTCGACGCAGAAAAAGCATTCGACTGTGTTAGGTGGAGCTTTCTGTGGAAAGTGATGGCAGATAGAGGTTTTGGTCCCAGATTCTTGCAGGCAATCAAGGCTATGTATTTTAATCCAATAGCTAGTATCCAGCTTATGGGTGAAAGTTTGAGGCAGATTCATATTACGAGAGGCACGAGACAAGGGTGTCCGTGTTCACCCATCCTTTTTGCATTATACATAGACCCCCTAATCACACTCATAAAGAATAACATTAATATAAAGCCGGTTGTTACTAATGGATTTCACACCAAAATCCTTGCATATGCAGATGATTTAGCCATAACTACCACTGATCCAGACAGTGCAATGAAGGGAATAATCGGTATTACATCTGACTTTGGGAAGTTATCCGGATACCGACTCAACGTGGCAAAAACACAGGTACTTTGTTCAAGAAACATGGTCAAACTTGATGATAGATATCTAGATTCAGTAGTTTATCTAGGAATAACAATCAACGTACAGCCAAGGGAAATCATCAAAGATAATTTTTCGCCATTACTTGAAAAAATGAAACAAGATCTTAAAAGAATTGATACCCTCCATTTATCAATAATAGGTAGGGTTAATGTCATTAAAATGACAATGTTCCCGAAGATCCTGTATAAATTTAGGTCTATCCCCTTTAAAGTAGATGACATATTGATTAAAGAAATGGAGGCAATCTTCATGAATTTTGTCTGGCAATATGGCAAGGTGAGGAGATCAATCAAATTCTTGTCTCTCCCCCAAGAAAAGGGTGGGTTAGGAATTCCTAATCTCATGTTTTATAACTGGTCTTGCCTACTTACAGAAATGACTGTACTCTTCCTTCCAAACAATAGGCCACACAGTCAGGGAGATATTCCATCCATCTATCAACTGGCTCTAGGAAGCGAAGCACATGGGGTATTGCTAAGGAATTACGATAAACGCTTTTATAAGGCTACAGGTTATAAAATACTGGAAGATATCTGGAGGCTATGGTCCTCGGTACGGAAGAATCAGAGCATCCCAAAGTTTAACAAACATACTATACTCTGGGAATCAGGACTATTTCCACACCTAAGTAGAGATGGCCCATGGAGACACTGGGAAAGACAGGGAATCACTACATTAGGTCAAGTGATGACAAAGGATGCTTTGAAGCCCCTTGAACTTCTGAAGTCACGATTCTCACTTCAAGAATGCCAAGAGTTTAAATATATGCAGTTGGCTAACACCATAAAATCTAAAAGACCGAGAATAGACGTATCTAAAGATTGTACAATACTGGACTATATGAAGGGAGGTGGCCGCAGAATCAGATCATTCTATGGGCTGTTCTTGGAAACACTTACCGATGACATCCCCAAAACAGAGGCCGCTTGGGTTATTAAACTGAGAGATCCAGATATTGACTTGGATAGAGCTATCCTAATGGACAAAAGGTTTTTACGCTCCTCAAATTTAAGAGCACAGCACTTTAAGACTCTATTTAACTTATATTACACTCCGGCTAAATTGTATGAATGGGGAAAAAGGGAGGATAGCAACTGCCCTAGATGTGGAGAGGGGCCTGCCGATGCTCTTCACATGTTTTGTAGTTGTTGTAAACTAGGAACTATTAAAAACGAAATCGAAAAGTTTCTAGAGGGGCTGCTAGCTGTCAAAATAGACCTATCCCCTACACTCTTAATAATTGGGTGTGACACTAAATTGGGCTTAAGTACAGAATCTGAGGCACTTGTTTTTATAGCGACAGCTGTTCTCAGAATATTAATTGCTGCTGTATGGAAGGATATTGAGGCCCCAACCTTTCAAATGTGGATGTGCAGGATGCTCGGGATCCATAACATCGAGTCAGAGCTGTACGCCCTAAAGGGAGTGAAATCTAGGGAAATGGGATTAAGGATTTGGGCGCCCGTGGCATCATGGAGGCAGCTAAAAAGCGGTGGTCCATAGCTCCTCAAAAATCTAATGTAGCCACTACTTTAGTATTTATTGTATTTATTACCCCCTTTTAATCAGCTGAGCTTTTTTAACTCTTAAGAATGCGTATTTATCTTCATTCATGTATGTATATTTATATTCCTGTATTAATATCTAATGTTTGTATAGAGTACACTATATTGTCATGAACTTTCAATAAAAAAAAAAATTAAAAAAAAGAAGAAGGACACGATAATTCATGGTTCTGCAGCACTGAGCACTACATTGTTTATAAGGGTCTGACGGCTTTTTATTTGGATTTATTGAATAACGAGTGCATCATCTACTCCTGAGTAAAATTTACAACTTGTTGTGAGTATAATGAACACTGATTTTTGAACTAACGTTTGACTGTAAGTAATAATGCAGTGGGGGACGTGGTCAAGTGCCAACGAAGATGGCTGCTTAACCCAGAACTCCCCGGAGCCGCAGCCTTCCATCCCATTAAACATCCGCTCAACACCTGCCCGGAGGGCAGCAGCCTTGCTCCGGGGTCCATCGGACCGGCAGAAGTGGAGTTGCGGGCCTCCGGCCGAGCGCCGGCTGCCGGCTGACGCTGCTGGTGCTCTCCGATCAGCTCTGCCACAAATCGAGGCCCCGGCTTCCGGACCTGGTCGGGCCGGGACCTGGTGACTGATCTGCTGATGCGGCCCTGCACCGAGGGCCGCGGACCCACCGGAGGGGACTCTGTGACCTCCGTGAACCCTGCGTGGACTCCTGTTGGCCTCCTACGTGCCGGTAGGGAGACGTGCCGTCTGTGCTCGCCCGGGGCCCAGTGAGTGAAGCAGCCCCGGGCGCCATCTTGCATCACTGCTGTGATGGCTGCTTAACAGCAGTAGCCGGGGGGGACATGCCCCTTGCCCGCCCTCAATCCGCGGCCATGTCTCAGCCTTGGGGCAGTGGTCAGCCTTGGGGGTATCTTGCCCACAAAAGGGGACCACGCAGCTTCCCGGGCGGCCACCTGAGCATCTGGGACAGAAAACAGCGACCTGGTGGAGGAACCAGATGGTCACTCTTGAGGTCTAAGAGTGACTCATCATTGGCTGTGCCCCTGGGGGACAACTGAGGAACGGCCTTTCACCGCGGCAGTGGGGGTGCGGTCATATCAGAGGCGTTTTTTATAGTGTGCTTTTCCTGGGGCCTCTTCATATTGGAGCACAGCACCCTGGCTGCCGTGACATTGGTGGTGGAACAACGACGGAAGGACCCAGGGACCTCTACACAGGCCTAACTCCATGCAGGGCCGGCGAGGGGAGGGCCAGCTGGGAGGAGACCCACTCTGCAACCATAAGGTGGAGGAGACGACGACCTTGCAGTCCAACAAGCTGGACAAATACACGGTGCAGAGGGGAGCACCGCAGGCGGACGCCGCCACAGGCGAGCAACCTGGGACAAAAGAACCTTCCTTGACCTCCATTTTGTCCGCCATCCAGTTGCTTGGCGCCACGTTGGAAACCAAGATTGACAAGGTCTCCATAGAGGTGAATCTACTACGGGCGGACCTCCAAAAGACCTCCGAGAAAGCCAAGACCAATGAGGCTGACATCCGCGAGCTCCGGACGGCGTCTTCGGCACTGGAACAGTGTGTCCGTGCAACTGGAGGATCAAGAAGGGAGGGCCTGCAGGAGCAACATTCGCGTGGTATGGGTTCCGGAGGAACTTGAGGGGCCCAGTGTTGAACTCTTTCTTGAAGACCTAATCCTAACCCAACTTAAACCTAAACGTTTGTCGAAATTCTCCCCCATGGAGCGTGCTCATCGAGCTCCTGTCCCTAAACCCAAGCCGGGTGCTCCGCCCAGGACAATTATAGCAAAAATCTTGAATTACAGGGACGGGGACGCCAGACGGCGAGGCAGGCCGGGGACTTAAAATACGAAAATGAGACAATAAGTTTCTTCCCGGACCATTCAGGTACAAAAGGACAGGCGGTCCTTTCTGGGTGTGAAAGCGGCGCTGCGTGAAAGAGGGATCAAGTACATGATGTTCTTCCCGGCCAAGTTGAAGGTACTTTCTGGTGGCAAGTCCTTGTTTTTCACATCGCTGACAGACATGCAGGACTGGATTGATAGGCAGTGCCGCGTGCCCGGGACCGATCGGAGGGCGAGAACTGGAGAGACACTCAAGCGGCTTCGCCTGCATCGCCGATCGGAAGGTTGGAGGTAGATGCGCAGAGCCAACGCTCGTGGAGATCGAGATCGGCGAGCCCTGGCCAAGGGTCCTCTGGAGAGGTGACGGAGAACTGACGGCGACGAGACCGTTGCTGCTTCACACTGACACAGTAAAGTACTATATGTTGAACATTGGGGAGAGGGCCTGATGGCCTCCAATGACCTACTGTTAGGGCAGGACTCAATCACTTCTCCTTCACACCCAGAGGGGGGCTAGACACGTACCTCTTCAGTTTTAGTTGTCCCCTTCCGGGCCACACTGTGCTTGAGACCTATGGAACTTTCAAGGGTGGTAATACGGCCCGTTCCAACCTCGGACCAATGCTAGGAGATGATTGGACTCCGGTGGGGTGTGGGGTAAGGGGGTCAGGTGATGAGGATTCACTCGGTGTTCACTATTTCTTGGGATGGGAAGGGGGGGGGCGGCTTGAGTTGGAGCTGATCCACGCACCGAACAGTGAAGGTACCGATAGGAGGGACGGCAGGAGGAGTTCTCTGCTAGTTTTTCTTTCCTTGGGGTAGGTCGATAGGCACACTGCTAATTGGGGATGTGGGTAGTTTTGAACCTACGGAGCAGGGCAGCAGGGAGGGGGGTGGGAAGGGACGAGCTGGGGAGTTGGACTGTTGGGAGGGCGGGAAGCTGGGTAAGGAAGGGAGGGTGGGACGTTGGGGTGTGTTTGGTGAGGTCACGACTGATTCTTGTATTGCTAGAAATACACTTTCCCTGGAACCCTGTGAAATCAGTAGCGGGAAGGAATACTTGCCAGTATGAGGTGGGATAGGAGCCTCAAGGTCATGAGTTGGAACGTCAACGGGCTTGGGGATAAGCTTAAGAGAACTTTTGTGATGCAATTTATTAAACGACACGGGCCTGATGTTGTGCTCCTTCAGGAGACCCACTTACTGAGCAACTCCTGCCACGCTCTTAACAGGTGTGGGTACTCGCTCTTGGCGCATGCTGGTTTCACCTTGGGGTCCCACGGGGTAGGCCTAATGGTACGTCGTAACTTGCCGTTGGTAGTGGATCGCACAGACTTAGACCCTTTAGGCCGCTATCCTGCTATTTCAGGCAAATGGGAGGGCCGCGGGGTGAGCCTGGTTTCCACCTATGTCCCACCCGGGCTGCAAACACAAACATATCAAGACTTAGGACAGTTGCTTCTGTCCCTCCCGGACGGGCAACTGGTGGTGGGGGGTGACTTCAACACGGTGGTCTTTGGCACTCTGGATAAGCACCCCCCTAGGGTTCTGCCATTGGGACACACATGGCTGGCGGCCTTCACTGACATATTCGGCCTCACTGACCTATGGCGACTTAAACACCCACATGACACCCAATACACCTTTTTCTCGGGCCCACACCGCTCCTTCTCCCGCATTGACCACATCTTAGCACACATACAGCAGGGAACTACCGTACGAGAGGCCACACACCTGGCGAGGGGCATTTCAGATCACCCCCCAGTCATACGCATAATTAAAAGGGTACTATACCCGATACAAAAACTACAGGAAATATGGCACTAACCCCGCACTAAATAATGAACAAAAACTCTGCCCATGTGAATTAACATGCGATGCAATGTACTACACAATGTAATTGTTAAAATCACACCAGTCTTTCTTTTCTTTTTCACAAGTTTTAAACATTTTGTTCCAAACTACGTATCCCATAATGCAACCTAGGGCTAACATGGGCCAGTATTTAATTGGAAATTGTAGAAGGACTTACTGACCATGACCAAAGCCTTGTGTGGCTGGAACGCGTCAGTGGGGTGAAGCACTAATTAAAAAGGCTTTAACAAAGTATCCAGTTGTGCCACCTCCTTTGTTGTTCAAAAAAAAAATATATATATATATATATGCCTGTCCCGACGTTGTCCGGGTATGAATTGCTGCCGGCCAGTAGTATATTGTTTTGTAGGATTTTGTTTTGATAGCATTTCTTATCTGTGACAGGCCTGTGAAACTCTCCAATTCACAGTGGACTGCTGATGCACTTAAGAGTGCACGTTCAGTAGTGTGTGAACTTGAGTTTCCCTACTTTTTTTTACCTTGCAATATTATATAGCGCGAACTCGACAACATGGCATGAGCACAATTTACATTACAGAAGAACACCTTCTTTTGTGGTAGGCACAGGGAGACAAAGCGATTTCCCTGGAATCACAGGATGTTGAGCTGATGCCGAGATTCGAACGTAGCTCCCCAGCTCTAATGTTCGCAATTCTAGAACTTCTGGTGGGATGTGTGTCTAAAAGTGTATGTCGGTGCTGGCCATCAATGAAAGAGACCTGTGCATTTTTCAAATGGGTGGTGAAAAAATATGAGTATCTTGCTGGAGATGTGGGCCGCCGTGCCACCAATGTACTTACTGGGAGAGGGTAAACACCCAATATTCCGCAACTTTCTTTCCGCATACCATCAATCCGCATACTTTCATTACGAAAGTACCATGACTCCGCAATTTTCATTATAAACCATGGCATTACATTTTATATGCTTTTACCCCGCATACATTTACAACGAAAATCGTTGTAAATGCATGAATGGTAAAAGCATGTTTTTTTTATGTTTGGATGAGGTAAGTATAGGTATAGGGGTATATGTTTTGGGGTACTGAGAAACATGTTTTGGGGTGTTCGGGTATTTTAAGGGTTCAGATATAGTTTTGGGTTATGGGGTACAGAGGTAGTTTAAGGGTTTAGGGATAGGTATGGGTTTTGGGGTACAGGGGTATTTTTAGGGTTCAGGGCTAGGTTTTGGTTTTGGGGTATAGGGGTATTTTTAGGGTTCATGGGTAGGTTTGGGTTTTTGGGTACATGGGTATTTTAAGGGTTCAGGGCTAGGTTTGGGTTTTGGGGTACAGGGGTATTTTTAGTGTTCAGGGCTAGGTTTGGGTTTTGGGGTACAGGGGTATTTTAGGGTCAGGGGTAGGTTTGGGTTTTGGGGTACAGGGGTATTTTAGGGTTCAGGGGTAGGTTTGGGTTTTGGGGTACAGGGTTATTTTTATGGTTCAGGGCTAGGTTTGGGTTTTGGGGTACAGGGGTATTTTTAGGGTTCAGGGCTAGGTTTGGGTTTTGGGGTACAGGGGTGTTTTAGGGTTCAGGGGTAGGTTTGGGTTTTTGGGTACATGGGTATTTTAAGGGTTCAGGGCTCGGTTTGGGTTTTGGGGTACAGGGGTATTTTTGGGTTCAGGGCTAGGTTTGGGTTTTGGGGTACTGGGGTATTTTAGGGTTCAGGGGTAGGTTTGGGTTTTGGGGTACAGGGGTATTTTAGGGTTCAGGGGTAGGTTTGGGTTTTGGGGTACAGGGTTATTTTTATGGTTCAGGGCTAGGTTTGGGTTTTGGGGTACAGGGGTATTTTTAGGGTTCAGGGCTAGGTTTGGGTTTTGGAGTACAGGGGTGTTTTAGGGTTCAGGGGTAGGTTTGGGTTTTGGGGTACAGGGGTATTTTTAGGGTTCGGTGGTAGGTTTGGGTATTGAGGTACAGGGGTATTATAGGGTTCAGGGCTTGGTTTGGGTTTTGGGGTACAGGGGTATTTTTAGGGTTTAGGGATAGGTTTGGGTTTTGGGGTACAGGGTATATTTATAGGGTTAAGATGGGTTAGTGTTTAAGGGTGTTGGGATATTTTAAGGAGTAAGGGTGGGTTATGATTATGGGATGCAGGGGTATTTAAAGGGAGCAGGGTGGACACCCGGAGCTGGAATGTACAGAGCCTGGGAAGAAAAAACAATGTAATATTGGGCACAAAGCTCGTTTTTTTCTGTAATCCCACGCCCCGCACACGCCCCCAGCACACGCCCCCAGCATACGCCCACAGCACACGATATGAGACATGGCATGAAGGGCGGAACGTACCACACGCCCCCAGCGTTTGTCACACCCCCAGCACCCGCCCACAGCACAACGCAGACACGGCCACAAGGGACTACTTTGCTGGCACGGTTCTTTTACATTTTAAATGTATATGGTGGGCGTCTGCATAGCCTATGTCCTTCTGCTGCAACTCCCCTTTCCAACGCTGTATTGGGTGTTGTGATTGGTGCTGTGGTTCCTGAGATCACCCGCCTCAGAGGTTTGTGCTTTCTCTTTATTATATTAGTATATATATATATATATATATATATATATATATATATATATATATATATATATATATATATATATATATATATATATATATATATATATATATATATATACTATATATATATATACTATATATATATATATATATATATATATATATATATATATATATATATATATCTATACTAATATAATAAAGAGAAAGCCCAAACCTCTATATATATATATGTATTTATATATATGTGTGTGTGTGTGTGTATGCCTTATATTATTAAACTTTACCAAATATTAGTACATTATAACATAATCTAGAAATATTTAATAATATTTTTGAATTATTTATGTTTAAATAAACAAATACACATACATATTTATTTAAACATTTTTTTAAATGTGTTTAACATTTTTATATTTTTTAAAAATGTTTTATTTACATGATATTACTATTTTTATTACATATATATATATATATATATATATATTAAAAAACGATATTTAGGGAATATTAACATTTTATTTGTCATTTACATTATAAGTATAAGAAAACAATGTTTTTGTCCTCAATATTTTTGACACAATATTTAAATACCACAATACTTGTGGTTTTGATATTTTCTCCATGAACCTTTATTTACAATACATATACAAACCAATACGTAACACTTTATAGATAGCCCTCTTGTTGATAGTCTTAATGCTACTTTGATATGTAATTGCAGCAGTAACATCATATGGGTCATTTGTAATTGCATCTGTCAAATCAAGGGTAAGGGCATGAGCACTGCATTTGATGGTGTTCCTCTTATACAGCTAGATTCATGAAGCCAAATTGTGATCGCAATAGCTGCGAAAAAGCAATTGCGATTGCAATTTGATGAAAAGGGATTCAACAATGAAAATAGCGAAATCGCACACTTTTTCTGCGAATTCGCAATTAAATTCGCAGAATCCAGGAAGAAGTCAATCAGCGAATCGGTAATAGCAAGAAACCATGGATTCTGCAAATAAAAGTGTGATATCGCAAAGAAATCGCTATCGCAATTCATGAAAAGTCACAAATTGCGGAAAAACCCCAAAATCGCATTTAGCGACGCGCAAATTAAGGAGAACCCAAACCAGGTGGTAACCAGTAAAAAGAAAAAAATCACTTCAGAAAAAAAGTCTTGCAAACTACCAACAGGTGCTGGCTTGACCAAACACACTTAAGGACATGCAGCTGGAGCCTGAGGACTCACACAATGCCAGGACTCTACATGCTGGTCAGGGGGCGAAGGCTACAGCGAGCAGCACGGAACAGACGACGTATCCAGGAGCGGATATTCCGTCAGCGGGTCACCCTACTGGGCCAAATCAGGGAGCAAATCTACGCAATGATAATCAAGCTGATCCGGGACCTAGACCCCCTCCTGCAGCACCCAACAAGGAGGACCAATGCCGTTCCCACACATGTGCAGGTATTGTGCAGCCCCTACTGGCCTCCGGACGCTTCCAGGGTATAGTTGCTGTTGCAGGGGGAATATCCCAGGCCACCATGTCCCGCTGCCGAAGGAGTTTCCTGGAGACCATGCTGACCCGCCTACACCACTACATATCATTCCCCACCAGCCAACAGGACTTGAACGAAACCAAGCTGCAATTTTACAATGTAGCACAATGTAGCACAATTTCCACACATCATAGGATGCATTGACTGTACCCACATCCACATCTGCCCACCAGCAGAAACGGAATACATGTATCGTAACCGCAAGTCCTACCACTCCCTCAATATACAGATGGTATACAATGCGAAGACAATCATCACGGACATAGTGGCACAGTACCCGGGGAGCACACATGACTCCTTCATATTCCGGCACAGTGGCATCCACACACGACTGGCCAGGGGAGACTTTGGTGAAGGACACCTACTGGGTAAGTACACATGCCACACAACAGTACAATGTGATAATGATGCTGGGCTGCACAGGCACTCACCCTCTGCTCCTATCATGCAGGTGACAGCGGCTACGCTCTCCATGAGTACCTACTCACCCCATACCTCAACCCTGCAACACCACAGCAACGGCGTTACAATGCAGCACACATACGCACAAGAAAATGCATTGAGAGGACATTTGGCCTTTTGAAGAGCAGATTCTGCATACTGCATAAAACTGGTGGGGCCATCAAATACGATCCTGAGGTCTGCTGCTGCATCATGGCCGTGTGTGCTATCCTACACAACATTGCTACCAAGCGCAGGATACCTGTAGACATCTCTGGCAGTGAGTCAGAAGGGGACAATCGGCCACCTGCACATGTGCGTCACGCATGCAGGGAGAATCCAGCAGAAGGACACAGGCGCCGCAACCAAATCTGCATGAACTATTTCTAGGGCACCCACTCCCCACACCCATTACTCAACTCATGCATGACAACATTAATAATGACATGAGGCACTTTACGTTATTCAGAATTTTAGTTACTGTTACTGCACAATAAACATGGCATTCTGAAAAGTGTGAAAAGATTGACATATTGCGTTATATGTCCAGATTAGTCTGTATGGCATGCTTGTTGTGTCAGCATGTGGCCTCATTGTAATGCACAACAGTTCAGTGGCGTCTCCAGGTAGTTGCCCCTGACCTCCTCTCAACGTACTGTTCCTGATTCTGCCGTGTGGCAGCAGAGGGCCTGCTGCTGTGGCGGGATGCTACGACCGGTGGTAGGGACTGGCTGCTGTGGCTTGATGTTGCCTCACTGTTGTCGTCTGCCCCCCGCCTGGCCATGGCCAGTAGCCTGCATGCCCTGCATGGCTGTTGCTATGTTCTCCAGGGCTGTCGCGACGTACTGGCAGCACTGCACCATTTGGACCTGCATGGCCAGGGAGCGTCGCGAGAGCTGGGAGGTGGCGTTCCCAATAATGTGATTGGACCGTCTGTACGCCGACAGGCGGGTCAACAGTTGGCGGTGTCTCCGGCGATTGTCATCCCGCTGCCTGGACATTGCCTGAGTGTTGGCCTCCACAGCTGCTGACATATGTGCCACATTACGTACCGTCTTGTCCAGTTGGAGGTGGATGGCGGCTAGATGTCGGGCCTGGGTCTGGTGCACACTCAGCATCCTGCGCTCAATGGAGAGCCCACCTGCCCGCACAATTCTGCCCCTGCCAGCGCGGGATGTGTTGGTGCTCCCTGACCAGACCGCTTGTCTGGCTCCTCACAGCCGCAGGGCGGCGGGTTGGTTGGCGACCTGCTGCTGATGTTGCAGGCCCCACTGGTGGCTGTGTGCTGCGTGGTGCTACAGCAGCGCCTGTTGTCATGCGGGTGGCACGGGCCACAGGGGCGGGTGGTGGGATGACCGGTTTTGTGGCAGCTTGCCCTGATTGTCCGGGCTGTGGGGTATGATGTGTATCCCCCTCCGTGTCCTCCGTGTTCTACTCAATCACCGGGGCCTCGCTATCTGTGCTGGGGACATCAGCGCCACCTGTGATGTAAAGTGGACTTTGATTAGTGACATGATCCGTACACAGTTAGGCTTGCTACATGCATGCAGTCTACCATTCCCTGTCTCGTTGCAGGACTAACTCTCACTGGACATGTCAGGCTCTATGGTACAGGATGGTAATTGTGGGGAGACTACATGTCCCACAATGCAATTGCGCTATGGAGCTCTACTTTGGCTGCATGATTGGGGTTTGTTATGGGATGCACTGGAGTCATGGACAATGTTAGGAGACAGGGGGTTGCAGTCGCATGGCACTTACCTTGTGTGTCTTGGGTGGGTCGGGAGGAGTCAAGCTGGGTCACACCCACTCAGGCCTGTGGGTTGATGGTCTCCTCCACTTGGTCCTCCAGTGGGGTGTTCGGTGGGACAGTGGGCTCCCCTCCACCTGTCTCCAATTGCTCCCCCAGCCTCTCAGCAATCTTTTCTTTTGCCCGTCCTCTTAAGGCATACCAGCGCTTTTTCAGCTCGTCCACCGAGCGCAGGGTCACCCCCACGGCGTTCACTTTGGCGCAGATGCGCAGCCATATGCGCCTTTTGTCCGCCTCTGGTACCCTTCGGGAGTCTTTGCCAGATAGGCGGATTTGATCCTTGGAAACTCCTTCAATTAGGTGTTCGAGCTCCTGCTCTGAAAACTTTATTTTGCGCTTTCTCCCACTGATGGAAGCTCCTGCTGCATCCTGTGACATGCTTGCCACTGTGGTGTCTCCTGCTGTAGTCCTGTGGGAATGGAGGGGAGCTCTTCAACTGATGCCTGTACTTCAGCCTCTCACTGCTGAATGAGGGTGGGACCTGCCTACTTCCTGGTTGTGATGTCATCACTGTGCTCAGGATGCGACTTCCCGTTTTTGCGATCTTGTAGTTAGCGAGATCGCTATTTGCTATATCGGTAATTTCGAAATCGCAATTTCAACAGGGGTATCGGCGGATTCTGCGATTTTTTACCGAATTCTGGGGTCTCGAAATCGGCGATTGCGGCCGCTTACGAATCGCATTTTTAAATCGCAAATGTTCATGAATGCCGTTCTGCGATTTCTAAATTGCGATTCGCATTTTCTCGCAATTTAGAAATCGCAGAATTTTACATTGATGAATCTGGCTGAGAATTCCTAACTGTCTTTTAACTGTGAAACTTCGTGTCAGGGATGGAGTCCCCTCCTCTCCCTCAACAATGGTAATTAAAAAAGTATAGTCAACGAATCTAATCATATGGTTTATGCCATGCTGGTTTTTCATGTGCAGTGATTATGAAGAAAGGTATTTAACCTTAGCCGGATAATAAGGATTTTAAATCGAGCTGTGACAACAGCAGTGCTTGAAAGTATATCCCCATTTGATTTGTCCAGCAATGTGATTCTAGCATATAACCTGGCAGGCATGAAGCATTGCTTTGTCAAGTTCTCAAGGCAGCTACACTGTCCTCTGGTAATAAATGTGTATTCCGAATAACATATGTACTTAGCCTATGAGCATAACGCCTGTCTACTGTTTCATTAAGGTTTTATTGCCTTATTTTGTAATCGTGTAGTCAATTAAATAAAATCACTTTCTCTTATTTCATCAACATTCTAGTCATGAAAGCTGAACATTATAAATACAATCAGTGCCGATTTTCATCTCTGCTTTATTTGGAAAACTCTGGGGCATATTACCAACAACTAGCGATAATTTTTGTCTCTAACTTGTTTAGAGACAAAAATTATCGCCGCACATCGGCGATTTTTATCGCAGATAAACCTTGCTATTAACAAGGTTTATCGCAAATGCGATCAAAAACGGCCGAAATGCATGAATATCGCTGAAAAGTCAGCGATATTCATGCATTATCGAGCAAATGCTCTTAGCCATGTTATCCACCTCCCATTGGATAACATGGCTAAGAACTGCTCAGGGCAGGTGTTAGCTTTTGGAGATATTCCCGCTTAGCGCGAATATCTCCAAAAGTTGGTAATAGGAGATAGCGATGTTAGCGACTGTTTTCAGTCTCTAACATCTTGGCACGCCCACTTTGCATCTCATTAGTGATAAATATCACTGACATGCAAAGTGGGGCCCAAGATGGTCGCTATCTCCTACTAGCTGTCGCTAACTGGTGTTAGCGACAGCTTGGTAATAGGGAGATAATTTTATCTCCGCTTTCTTGGCTTTTAAAGCCAAAAAAGCGGAGATAAACCCCCTTGATAATATGCCCCTCTGATTTCAATAGCCAGAACATATAGGGGCATGTTGGCAAGAACCTCGTTAAAATTATCACTGTTTTAGCGGCAGGAAACTGCTGCTAAAACGGCGATAATGGCCTTGCTAATATGCATCATAGAATGCCGATAGAAGCCCAGGTTAGATGTCCTGCACATCTAACCTGGGCTTCTATTGGAATTCTATAACGCATATTACCAAGCCCATTATCGCCGTTTTAGTGGCAGTTTCCTGCCGCTAAAACGGCGATAATTTTAACGAGGTTCTTCTTGCCAATATGCCCCTGTGTTCTTGACTACATTATTAAATAGTTTGCAATAATTATTTAACTGCACATGAATAAACAGTTAACTTGTCAGGATAAGATGAATTAAGTTGAGATTCATTATTTTCAAGATAAAATTACACACAATCGGATTATTTTAATAATATTTGAATATTTACTGGGAAAACCTGACATTGTGCGTCCTGCAAGTGTGTGCCAATGGTGCATTCATTTAACCCCAAAAACTAGGATAATATAGAGGGTACTAAAAGTGGGTCGGCGGGTGTAGAAATCGAATCAGTTTGGGAGATGGGATGGGGAGCAGTTATAAAGCCGACAATGTGATGGAATTAATAGAGAGAAAGGCGACAGAGAAGCATGGGGAAGGAGAGTCTTTGAAGAGCAAGTAAAAAGCGCTCGAGCTGCAACAATGTGATAGAGTCAAGGCTGCGCGCGCGGCAGGTCAAGTCAAGAGGTTGCTACAGTAATTGAGACAAGAGAATTCCAGAACATGAACAAGACTTTTTTTGCAGCTCAGTGCGGTGTCTGGGGATGTTGGCAGAATTAATGAATTCGTGTTGACAAGAGCGATCAATAAAAACTTATGGGGGTAGCAAGCGACAATTCGGAAGGTAAAAAGCTGGTAACAGAAAGGACTGCTTTGAAACGGATGCCAAGCCGACAGGAGAAGCCACTACTTATATAGAGGCGAATCAATAAAATAGCTGATCATACTATAAAAAGCACGAGGATAACTAAGAGCGTATGCAGTGAAGCAGGGAAAGAGGGAGACATTAAATAATACTGAAATGACTCACTACAATTGAGTCATTCCTGTACCTAAAAAATAAATAGTTTCACCTAGAGAAAGCGTTGCTCTAAATCGGACAAAAAAAATCCTTTTTACAATAGCAAAACAATAAACGCACCAGATAAACAGCATAGTGATCTCGTGAGTTTTAACCTTCTAGTCACCGAGTTGTTAAATAAATGTGCTATTGCAGTGTCTGCTGGTGCATAAACTGCTTATGCTCAAACACATGCTTTCTATAATTTTTAGCATTACAATACGACCACAAATAAATGAAAATATTTCATAACAGAGAAACTAGTAAGATGAAAAAAGAAATTCCCAACCTCAGCTACAACACAACTATAGGTGCTCGGGAGGTTCATGGAGACAAGTACTTTATGCAAGAAAGACGAAGGGCCTAATTCTGAATACCCGCCGTACTCGCAGTGGGGGGCCAACCACCATCACCACTGCGGGCCCAAAAGTAGTATTCTGAGTTTGAGAGTCGGACCACCACAGGACCGCCGCATCCTGCAGGATTACAAATCCCACAGCAGTCGTGCAACGCAAAGGAGCAGGAACATGCTGGCGGTGCCACTTTGACACAGCAGAGTATATTCCGAGTTGGCTTTTCACCGCCCATTTCATGGCGGTGAGCCTGCCATGAAAGGGGCAGCAGAGATGCAACTGCTTCTGGGCCTGGGTGTGCTTGTGGGGAAGCACATGTTGCCCCCCCTGGAATTGCATTATGCCACACCATGCAGGAACGTGCTGCAGGAGCTGTGAAAGTGCCGCAGCATTGCCTGCCCACCCAGTATTATACTCATAATCTGGCGGGCAAGCACACTACAGGCTTGGAGGTCCTCCTGCCAGCGCAACAGTGGTGGTGCTGTAGGAGGACCGCCAAACTTGTAATAAGGCCTAAATTCTGGGGGCGCTTTTGCTGGAGTGAAATGCAAGTGAAAAAATCGTCAGTCATCAAGGGAAACCCGATTGCACTTTCATATGCCTATTTTTATTTATTTTATTTATAAAGTTTTATATAACGCAAACTTGACCCAAGAGGGTATCAGAGCGCTTTACATTTAGAATAGTAGCGTTACAAGTTACATCAGATACAAGAGCATAGTAAGGTACAGTACACATAAACAATGTTTCAATAATTCGTAGGAGGGAGAGGAGGAAGGAGTAATAGCGGGGAGACGAGGATGAACAATGCCCAATGTCCGGCTGGGTAGGTGACGGTCAAGGGGGAAATCCAGGGCCAATCTCCTCATTAGCTATCAAGCAACTCCACCGGTCATCAGCCTTGTTGCTCAGGTCTCAGGAAAAAACTGTTTTCAGTTTATTTGAATTGCTAAGGTTAAATAGCGCTATCTAGACCCGGAGGTATCAGAGCGCATAACCAGGGGAACGTTGTACATCAAAAGGATTATAAAGCGCTGGCTAGACCCATAGGTATCAGAGCGCTATAAAAGAGGAACATTGCGTTACAATTTACATCAGTTACAATAGTGTAGTAAGGTACAGTAAACAAACAGCTAGGTTGAGGGAATTTATAGGAAAGGAGGGGAGGAAGGAGCCATAGCAAAAAGACGAAGAAGAACTGTGTCCAATGTCCGGAGAGACAAATAGAGAGAGAAAGGGGAGAGGTAGAGTGAGAAGGGAGAGGATGAGGGGGAAAATGAAAAAGGAATAAAGGGAAAGTCAGCTCAAAGTAGGTGACGGCCAGGGAGATTATCCAGCGCCAGTCTCCTCTATAGCTCTCAAGGAAGCTCCAACGGTCATCAGTCCGAAAGGTAGTCCAGAGCCAGTCTCCCCTATAGCTCTCACAGGAATCTCCAATGGGCATAGGTCAGAAAGGTGGATAGAAAGGAGACAGGGCAAAGGCAGAGCGTAGGAAATACGAAGAGGGGGGGGGGGGGTGGGCGAGACAGGGAGAAGGTGAGAAACTGTGCCCAAGGTCCGGCTGGGCAGGTGACTGTCAGGGGATGAGCTAAGGCAGATCTCCTCCTTAGCTGAACAGAGCAGCTCCACTGGGCGTCGGACATAATGCTCAGACTCCGCTGTCAGGATAGAGGTCATGTGAGCTCAGGGACAGTCTGAAACGTGGGGGGGAGGGCGGGAGCCATGGTCGTAAAGAATTGCAGACATCCTCATGAGAGCAGGCGCAGTCCTGGATGGGTAGTGTAAGTCAAAGTTCAGCAAGGGGGGTTGTCAGCCATGATGGGGTCGGCATCCTTGGACCCTGTACCATATCGAGAGAGTGTCGAGTGCGGCGGAGCTTTGCAGGGATGGAAGAGTCAAACGCCCATTAGTTGTTTAAACAGGCCACAAAGTCAATCACTCCCGGTGTCCCTAGGCGCCCTGTAGATGCGTCTAGTGACGCATTTACAGTCGTTGTTGCCACACTGTAGGTGCCTCTACCCCGAAGCCAAGGGCACTCGACAAGTAGGTAGGCAAAGAGGTGACTGGCCAAGCAGTCAGCCCAGGGAAACACAACCCAAACCAAACACAATCCACGAGGAAGAAGGAGACACAGTTGCTGTCCAAACTAGGCCAGTCCAGTCCTCCACAAGATTCAGTCCAGCATGGAGACCGTTGGTACGTGAAATCCATTTGAGCTCCTCCTTATTGAGGATTCCATTGATGTCCTTGCTCCGCGGTGGTTGGATCACGCTGATTACTTGCCATTTTAAATCATCCTCGGTATGCCCTTGATTTTCGAAGTGTTCCTCCAGTGGTGCATTCGTTGTTTGGTATCTCAGCCTGCTTCGGTGCCAACATATTCTAATCCTGACTTTCTGCGTGGTGTGCCCGATATAGATTTGATTACATGGGCATGTAATGGCATATACAATATTACTGGTGTTACAGTTAGAAAAATGATTTAAGGTTACATCAGTACTTCCATAAACAAATGTCTTGCTTTCGATCGTCAAGTGGCAAACACTACAACCCCCACAACGATAATGGCCCAGTGTAGGTGGTAGGCCCTTTGTCTCAGTAAGTGTTTGTGAGTTTTTTTTGGGAGGTAACGCTGCTCTAACTAGGTGGTCCTTTATATTCTTGTTTTCCGGAAAGCGGATAGAGGACGTTCTAGTGACATTTTTCCGGCATTAAGTATTGGCCAATGTTTTAAGATACATTTTTTAATCAAATTCGACACATACCATCCGATCATCATTGTTCTTAGATTTGGGAGTCAGGAGTGCCTTGCGGGGACAGGACCAAGCTCGTTTGACTGAGTTTTTGAGTATTGATCAGTTTCCTAGGGAGAGTTTGAGCTTGCTGAAAATAATCCTTTTTGAAAAAACAGTTCTGTCTAATACGGTGGAACTGAGAGAAGGGTAGGGAGTCTCGCAGTGCACAAGGGTGTGTCTTGTGTATTGGTTTCACCTTTGCACTGTGTTAAGTTATCATGGGCTGGTTAGAAATGTAAATGCCATTTTTCCTTTTCTGCTGCCTATGCACACAACAGATTTTGTTATTACAGCTTTTCGCCTAGTTAGGTATTTTGCTTTACACGAGAATAATATGTTTGCTTATAATATCAGCATTGCTTGGTAAGCTATGTCTGTACAGTGAGTGCCAAGGCCTTCAAGGTTGTTTCAACACAGCGCTTATTGTTTGGATTGATCAGCGCTCAGAGTAGACATAATATGGATGCAGCTGTGGCCAACTTTGGGTTTAGGCGCGATTGATAATGCACTGCGTAAAGCAGGTGACACACACTTGATGAATATCCGTATGCAGAGAGTTGGTGCAGGAGATTATGTGATCCATTTCTGCTGAACCCAAAGGTGGTGGGCCCGCCCTTCTAAACCCAAATAGACCTTCTGTAGAAATAATATAATATACTAGCTAGGGAGGGTAAACTGAGGTTCTATTTAGACCTTTTCCCTTTAGCATTTTAACATGCTTTCACCCTTTGTATTTTATGGAATAGTACCATGCTGTTAACCTTGTTCCTTTTAATATGTTTGCTTGTACTAGCTAAGATACTGCGTTTGAGAACACTGCATTAGAAATAAACATTTCAAACTCGCACATGTCCTCATTGACTCCTTGTTCTGGATTGATATGTTAGAATAACGAAAGAGTGTTCATGTGTTCCACGTTACCTGAGGTGTTCTAAGTCCATGTTCTGGGTTGTCTAAATCATTGGGGTTTTGTAAGTACCAATGAGACACTGATAGCTAGTCTGGTAGGGAATTTTGGATGCTGAGGTGAGTTTTTGCACACCCTAATTCACTAAGGTTCGAAATCTTTATGCACAGATCTGTGTATGAGCGTAAATCCCTGCTACAGGTGATGGTTGTTGTAAGCAAGTAGGGTATTTTTCTTAGTAGGCTTAGGGAAGAGGGTAGTGTATAGCCTATCCTCCTGGGATATATTTAGAAGGTCAAGGAAGGCTACCTATTTTTTTTTACTGTGTATCAACGTAAATTTGAGACCATAACAGTGGGCATTAAGCCATTTGAGGAATAGTAACAGGGTAGTCTCCGGTCCCTTCCAAATCAGGAAAATATTGTCTATATATCTCTCCCATTCAAGAATGCTTGGGGCAAAAGGACTGAACATGTACAGAATCTTGTTGGTTTCAAGCTAATCCATGTATAGGATGGCAAGGTTGGGCGCAAAAACTGCGTTCATGGAAGTCCCTTTGATTTGTTGGTAAAAAGTGCCATCCAATGAGAAGAAATTGCGTATCAGCCCACCGTTCTCTGTTGAATGATATAGCCATAGGTGAAGTGTATCCCAGTTAAGTCATCCGGTTTAAGAGTTTAGATTGTTACTATAACTACAGCAAGATGTTAACCATGGTGCTAGCCCTGCTGGATGGCACTGAGCACACCGTGCTTGCGACAGACGATCATTCATAGACACAAGTTTCGTACATTTATAGATCCTTATGTAGACAAAGACACTTGAGGAAATAGAGTATGTATATTACACTGAAATTCGGTTTTATTCAATGCCTTGATGTATGATCTGTAAGATGTTTGTCCAATTCTTTGAACTTTGAAACAGTGATTTGTTATCTATGTTGTTCTATGGCACAAGTCTCTGCTCTCACCAGGAGATGAGATGTGGTGTCCTAGTTCGTTGTTGTCTTCCTTTAATAAATGTCTATTTAGGGCCCTCATTATGAAGTCTGTATAGACTCCACTCCATATGATGATGAATACCCTGGTGTTTTTATTCTTGGTTTTCCTGACCTGATTTGACTGGTTAGAAAAACCACCTGGTAAAATCAATTTAGGTTTGGGCTGCAAGAGCAGCCAGGGCACATCCGTGTTCCACTGAGCACCTTGTCTCGCAAGCAGAGAGCATGAAATGATACACCTGCCAGGCACTTCCACTTTTTCCCTCCCCTGTCCTACCCATCCACCACATTCCTCCCTCACATAACACAGAAGCCCTTGCTCCTATTTAACACCTGCCATAGCAGTTAAAACATAAGAGTTTTAAGCCTCTTGAAATTGTGAATTCCATGCTGTGTCACACCCAGTAAAACTGGGTCCTCACAGTTGTTGTCCATCTCATTGGGATTTAACCCATCACTGCATGGTACAGCTGGGTGGTTACGAAGCACTTATGCTCACAGAGTCTGCAAATCACCAGCACCATGCAACTTGTAATGAGGGCCCTAGTCCTCATGTATGCTACGCCTATAAAAACGTACTTTTCAAGTTACATATTTTAGTTTCACCACAGCTTCTCTCTAAGGATTTACAGACAATTTGGGCTGCTCATAAAGCCAAAAGTTGTGTTATGTTGATTTGTATAGCCCACTAATCACCCGAGAGGGTATCCAGGGACTTGTTCAGGTGTGTGGTTCTCAAAGTGCTTATACAAAGGACCAGGTCTTTAGGTTCTTGGGGAACTCAAGAAGTGAGGAGGAGGCTCTGATGTGTTGAGGGCGGTCGTTTTATGTCTTGGGTGTGATGTAGGAGAATGAGAGACCTCCAGTTTTACAGATGAGGGGAGTGTTTGTGAGTGAGAGAGAGGCAGAGTGTAGATGTTTGGTGGGTTGATAAAAAAGTATGCAGCTGTTCAAGTATTCTTGTCCTGTGCTGTGTAGGGCTTTGTATTTCTGCATGAGAGGTTTGAAATGGCTACACTTATGAATGTAGAGCCAGTGAAGCTCCCTGATGTGATGTGGATGCGGTGTGGAAGGACGACTATGAGTCTTGCAAAGGAGTTATGGGTGGTTTTGAGTCCGTGTAGGAGTTGTTTGGAGATTCCAGCATAGACTGTTGGCATAGTCCAGCCTGCTGGTGATTGTGTGACGGTACATCTGGTGTTCTGACACAAACATTTGAAGACCTTTCGCAGCATGTGTGGGATGTTGAAGCAGGCGGTGCAGATTGCATTGACTTGAGCTGTCATATTGAACTTATCGTCTAGGGTGATCTCTAGATTTCTTTTGTAGTATGTGGGTGTGGCTGTTTGTCCTAGCTCCGACGGCAACCAGGATGAGTCCCTTTGGGAGATCGTGTTGCTGAAGGTCAGTACTTCCATTTTGTTCGAGTTGAGCTTCAGGCAGTTGGTTCACATCCAGTCTGCTGCCATGTTCATGCATTTGGTGAAGTTGGTTCTGGTTGTCTTGTGCGACAGGGAGAGGATGAATTTCATCATCATATGAGATAATGTGATGTCTTGTGATCAGGTGATGTTGGCAAGCTGAATCATGTATAAGATTGAAAAGGGTGGAGCTGAAGGAGGATCCCTGTGGGCGGCCACACATCAGTTTCTTGGTCTCTGATGTGAAGTGTGGCAGCCAGACCCATAGAGGCCTTCCAGTGAGGAAGGAACAGATCCATTTAGGAGCAGATTCTGATGGGGGTTTTGTTTCAGACAATGTTGAAGGCTAAGGATAGGTCAAGCCGGATGATGGCAGGTGTTTTTCCTCAGTCCAGGATGATTCACATTTAATTGGTGGCCACAATGAAGGCAGTTTTGGTGCTGAAGTTCTTTCTGATTGAGTGCTCTCTAGATGATGGTGAAGTTTGAGGTGAGTAGTGCGTTGCTTGTTGATGCTCTTCGCAATCACTTTGGCTGGCAGGTGAGCAGGGAGATGGGCCAAAGGCTTATCAATTGATTTGGGGCTCCTTGAAGATTTTTGCTGCAAGTTTTCATTTATCTGTGAAATTGGCAGACATGATGGAGTTGTTGGTGATGTTGGTCAGGGTGGTGCGTGTTGCTGATGTTCACTGGTTACAAATGTGGGGTGTTATGGACCTTTTGGGGCCCCTGAGTGGATGTCCAAATGAATTCCACTGTGTTGTTTCTGGTCAGGATTATCAATTTGGTCAGGTGGGCATCTTAGTTGGTGGTAAGTAGGTTAGCAATGAGTTATTTGGGGTTTGGTTCGTATGCAAAGTTGCTGTAGATGATTTTGATTTTGCTGTGGGTAGATTGTTGCAGTGTTGTTGGAGGCAGCAATGTTTTTGACAGTGGCTGAGGGCGAGGTGAAATCCTTGACAATCAAACATATCTCCTTGCTGCTGTTAGAACTTCCCTCTATGCAATCCATTAATGCTTTTTTATGTGGTCTATCATATTTGCAGGTGATATCGTCTGAGTGCAGTCTTGTAGGCAGTTCTGTCTGTGGTGTCATGACTGTCTCTCCATTTCCTTTCTATCTGTTTACAATGCTCTTTGGTTTCTCTAAGGTCTTTGGTGAACCAGCTAGCCTGCTTATTTGATCTACTATGCTTGTTGGGTTTGATGGGTGTGAAGGAGTCTGCGCAGTTCTTGGTCGGGACGTGAGGGTTCCTTCAGGGTGAAGTTTTTGGATATTTGCAGCTTTAATTGCTGTTGTACCAAGAATGGGATTGTGTTTTATGTGGATGTTGTGTATTTGATAGATTCATTGTAGAAGAAAGCAAGCACTCCTTCTGGTATGTGAATTCAGTCCTGTCGAGCGATATTGTATCCCACTGAGGCTGCCGTAGCAGTGTGGTGAGCTGGGTTGAGCCAGGTCTCAGTGAGAAAGAGCATGTCTGTATTGAGGTTGGCTTTATGTCATCTTTTATTGAAGTATTACTTTACGTTAAAACAAACCTAGAAAAACAAAAAACAAAAAGCCTATGGTTAAAGTGACTTTACAGTTATAATTGCAATTATAAAACTTTACATTCTTTTAAAAAAATGAAATTCTCTGCCAAAAACAAAGGAATGTTAAAGTGATGTTGTAGTTAGGCGAAACTGTCAGCTAAAACATGCTGTTTTAAATTAAAAACCCGTGAAATTCACCAGTTATAGCTCTCTCAGAGAACTATAACTTGTGCCCAAAGGCCCTAAGGTTCGGGCGGTTAACTCTGCTCTGCAGATACAGTTTGCGTAATTTTGTGGCTCCGCTCACCGCTTGGAGTGCGAGGTTCAGTAAAAGAACTCAGATTACGCCATGTAGCGAAGTTTACCCCTACCATTAGAGACTTGTCACTAGTGCTCTCTTGATGCCGTACAAGATACTGCTTCCACAATTCCAAGAACAGGAACTCATCCACTTTTTGGGCACGTGGACATGTGGAAACTTTGCAGAGATCACTGTTAGCATGAGCTGAAGCCAATTTGTTTGTAGCATCCATTTTAGTTAAGCCACATGTTTGCCATGTGCTTCCCCGTCTTCGTTGTTGCCTGCTTCTTTATTACGTCTGAGTCATCATCTATAGTTACTCCGTCAGCACTGAGCACTGCGCATGCTCAGAGAGGTCTTAGTGGCTGGCATGCACCTGCTACACACTTTACTGTCAGGCTATTTTAATTCATGTCAGCAATATTGTAACTCCTCCCACTCTGTTGACTAAGCAATTCTGATGTATCCTTGTATGTCACTAGTTCTTTGTGTGTACACTTGTACCGCCTCTTTTTGAGCTTCCATGCTTACTCTGCAGTAAAAGGTTTATTTAAGGCCCTTGGTTTCTGTACTCCACGTGCTGCCTCATACATTGCCTGAGAGTGTTGTATCGATGTAGTTCCACTCATGAGTCCTACTAAGCATTTTCTTGATATTACAGCTTCAGTGCCAATCGCTACTTTGTCAGTCTAAAGGACCAGTGTGCAAAAGGGTGAACTCCTGCACCAGGTGGGCCCCTGAAAAGGCTCACCCCCACAGACATGCAGCCAATGAGAAACCCGATTTTTACTCAAAGCTCTGAATGTATTTTAAGCACAGTCTCAATGCTGCTAAGCGTCAGTGGGCATACTGACTCATGGCAATTCTAGTACAGCTGTGTGGCTGCTCAATTGAGGAACAGTGGGTGCCTCTAGCATTGTCACCCTGTGACTCAGGCCCGAGTCAAATAATTAATAATTGAACCTCATTCCACGATTTACAGACCCACAGAGCCAATCCAGTAATGAGATGCATTTCAGCAAACACCTACAACTCACGATGCAAATCTGACCGCTTTCCTCCAATTACAAATCTTCTAGTGCGAGAATAGTAATGTAACAACCAAGAGGTATTATTGAAGAGGGGCAAACCCGTAGGACGACCATCTTGAGCTCAGGTTACACCACTACACTATGACAGGAGGACAAGTGCAACCGGACCCATCCAGGCTGCCGTAATGTTATGTTAATACAGCTCTTTCACAGCACACGGCTACTCCTAGGAGTGTCCCTGCGCTTTGACAAAGACCCAAGAAAGAAAAAAAATCCAGGGCAGGTGTAGGGCAAAAGAAAATTACTGAGTGAAAAGCCATGTCTTCACCTCCTTCCTGAAAACCAGTAGATTGCTGATTTTCCTAAGGGAGACGGGCAGAGAATTCCAGCATCGAGGTGCCAAGTATCGAAAAGAGCGGCCTCCAATTCTAGCCCGCCTGATGGAAGGAACCAAAGCCATAGCCAAAGACGCCGATCTCAGCGTTCTAGAAGTCAGATTGAAAGCTAGGCGCCTCCTGATGTATCTGGCCCCTACAAGGTTGAGCGCCTTAAAGGCAAGAGTCAATGCCTTAAAAGTAATCCGTCTTGAAACAGGAAGCCAGTGAAGCATTTTAAGCAACTTTGATGCACTCACTCTTCGCTGAAGGCCATAAATGGCCCTTGCGGTGGAGTTCTGCACCAGCTGAAGGCGCGCAAGAAGAGATGTCGGCAATCCCAGATAGAGCACATTCGCATAATGTAGGCGTGAGCCTATCAAAGCCTGTACAGTAGTCTTTCTATGCTCCAGGGACAAGATCGGAAGGAATTTTCTTAGCATTTTCAGAATGCCGAAGCATTTTCCCGTGAGCTCGCGAATCTGAGGCCCAAAGGAAAGGCCGTCATCAATCTGGAAACCAAGGTTCTTCGCCTTGGAAGAGACATCTGCCGGAGGGTACATTTCAGGAGGCCACCAGGCCTTCCATCTCGGATCAGGAGAGCATCCAAAGAAAAGCAATTCCGATTTATCGGAATTACATTTCAGACTGTGCTGATTAAACCAGTCAAAGACCGCCCCCAGACAGTCTCTGATCCGCATACCGTCAAAGTCAGAGCCCTTAGTGCAGGTAAAAATGAGCTGGGTGTCATCAGCGTAGGATACGATCTGGGCACCAAACGACTCCGCCACTGCCGCCAGAGGGGCCATATAGATATTAAAAAGGGTGGGGCTCAGGATGGAACCCTGAGGAACCCCCACCTCCAATGGCGGCATGTCGGCAGAGAAAGGTGGCGCCCAGACTGTTTGCCGGCGGCCGGTCAAGAAAACTCAAACCACTTCAACACCGCTCCACGCAATCCGATCTCCCAGAGTCTTAAAAGGAGACCGTCGTGGGGAACGGTGTCGAAGGCCGTAGACAAATCCAGCATAATTAATATGGCCTTTCCTCCGGTATCTAGTACTTCCCTGATGGCATCAGTAACTTCAAGAAGAGCGGTCTCCGTACTCATGTTGGTACAAAAACCCGACAGTGTCGTGAAGAATATCATTACTCTCGATGATGGTAGAGAGGGAGATTTGTACATGCTTCTCCACCATCTTTGCCAAGGCCGGGAGAAGGGAGATCGGCCTATAGTTAGCATGGACCAGATGGTCCAAATTGGGCTTCTTGACAAGCTGCAGGATCAAGGCATGCTTCCAGGCCTGCGGAATCACTCCCATGCTTAAGGAAAAATTGAGCACTGGGTTAAGCAGGGAATTTAAGGTAGGTGCTACTCTTCCAAGGCATTTTGCAGGACAGGGATCCTGCGGAGAGCCCGACTTGAGCTGGGTAAGAAGGTCAAGAGAGGCAGAGAGGGACAAAGATGGAAACTCAGAGAGAGAGGGGCCGTCCACTACCAGGGATGGGGATAGAGAAAGCCTGATTTCAGGTACAGGTACTAAGCTCGAAGGGGAAAAAGTATCTTGAATAGCTTTAACTTTTGAGGCAAAAAAGATTGCAAGTTGACGCACCCATGCTTCAGTATGGGAGTAGGATGGCAAAATCGAGGTGGGAGAAATGAAATCTTTTACGATGCGGAATATTTCTTTGCTCGTATTCACCGCATCCTCTATTCTTTTATCAAAGTAGGCTTTTTTTCCCAGCATAATATGGCGGTGATAGTGCTTAGTTAATTCCCTATATTTATTTTTATCACTGGGATCGTACATGCGACACCAGGCCCTTTCGGCTTTTTTACACTCTTGGCGCAACTCACCGAGAAAAGGAGTGAACCACGGGGCAGAGGCGCGGCTACAGGATTTACTAGAAATTACCAAGGGAGCTAGCTCCTCAAATCTCAACTAGCCACCTATGTAGCAGATCCAGATCCTCCTCTAGACTACCAGACAGTTGACAAGGGTATGAGGAGAGTGCAGATACCAGCATTTCAGAGGACACCCGGTGAAAAGCCCTTGCAGTCCCTCTAGAGCCTTCCAATGGTCTAGAAGAGGTAGTGATGACTGGGAAGATAGAAAAGTTTATTAAATAGTGGTCAGACCAGAGGACAGGGATAGGGGGGAGGGGGACCAGACCAGACCAGACCAGAGGACAGGGATATGGGGGTGCAGATCGCAACCGTGGAAAAACTTGATCAAGAGTGTGGCCTTTGTTGTGCGTGGGAACAGAAACATACAGTAACAGCCCTAAAGGAGCTGTAATGTCCCACAACAATCACTGCCTACATCCATATGGAGATTAAAATCACCCAACAATATGCAGTGTTCTGATTTTAAGCAGAGTACTGAAAGAACAGCCTGCAGCTCCTCAAAAAAGAGGCCTATAGGACCCAGTGGCCTATAAATTAGAAGCCCAACGCAAGCTTGGTGTGGGGACAAAGAGAGGGTGAAACCTAGAGACTCGCAACCCGAGATGTTATCAGTGGAGAGTGTAGCGCAAGAAAAGCGCTTGTCGACTACCAGAGCGATCCCGCCGCCTCTGCCTATGGCCCTATCCTTTCTGATGATGACATAGTCCGTGGGAATGGCAGGCGCTAGGTCAGAGCCAGAGCTTTCTCCCAGCCAGGTCTCAGTTAAAAAAAGACATGGCGGCTTGGACTCCGTCAGCAGATTATAGATATCCAACGAATGCCTGCTGAGAGATCTGGTATTAAGAAAAGAGCAGGGATTGTAAGTCAGCTGAGCTGTGGGAGATGCGGCATGAGGGCCGGCCAAACGCCATCCGCAACCAGTGCAGCCCTTTTTCAAAGCCTGCCTGCCTGGAAAAATGCTACGGCAAGTAGCCACCTCATCCCAAAAAGCAAGGAGCTCAGCAGAAGTGTATGAGCGCATGGTAGCAGAAAAAGATGAAAGACCGCCAAAGAAAGAAAGCCCACGTCCGCCCCAGTCCGCATCCGGGACGCTGACGGGCGCAGACGGGCTTACCTTAGGCGCTCCTTTGGCGCGGGATGGGCGCGTTCGAAAGCGCGTCCTCTGCACGGAGAAAAGAGCCCCTAAACTTATAGTTACGCAGGGGGAGTGGAAAGAGAGCCGCACCGCTGGTCCGCCGACCGGCGTGTAAAATCTCTTCCCAAAATGGCCGCTGCTCCTATCCCACAGTACCCAGCGGCACCTCGTATGCCGGATTGGAGTGGGGATGAAAGAAAAAGACAGGCCTCCCCCCAACGGTGCTGTTGCCACCCAACACAGGCCGGGGAAGACCAGAAACAAAGTGCACAGGGAGAGCGTGAAGGAAGCACCCGGCTTTCCGCCTCAGGTGCCGAAACAGAAAAGGTACTAGTGGGAATAAAGGGTAAAAGAGGCGGAAGACACAGCCTGTCCAAAATGTAAAAGGCACTCAGCAATCAGCAGTGCTGGCGCTTACAATCAGCGCGATTATTCAGGGGGCAGTACTAGAGAAGCGGTGACACGCGCTAGCACTCAGCGCAAGCAAATAATTAAAATTAACACAGCGCGTTAGCAGTCAGCGCGCAATGCATGTATTTAAAAAGATCAGAATTAGGTTTTTTTTAAAGTGCCACAGCACATCAAGCCCCAGAAACTGAGCACAGAGGTTTTTTTTCTTCCTAAACTATCCAATGGATTGTGACAGAACGAGTCAAATGAGCCAATGGTGCATGGCTATGAGAGAATTACCCGAGGAGGGGCCTTGTGTGCAGTATCGTGTTTCTGAAGTTGCTTGATTCTACTGGCATGAAGCAAATGTGTGTTGCTGGGTGGAAATCACTCACTGCTGCTATCTCAGCAACAGGTTTCTGCTGGCCGGAGTGAGCTTTGATTCTTTGTCATTCTGAACACCACTTTCCTGTGCCCCTTTGTATAACTGTTAATCCCCTTTCTTGACACGTTGTGTTGCTCAGGCTACTTTTTTCTTTTGAGTATTGCATGTTCAGGCTTGCTCTCGAGCATCCACACCTTTTTGCAAGCATACACATCGCACTGCTTAATAGGGGTGGGCGAGTGGAGCAACTACGCCCGATCACAGAACTTCATGGAATTCCACAGAGCTTTTCTTCAACTACGCAGAATTCTGCATAGTGCAACTCTGCGAGCTCCGCCCACCCCTGACTATAATTCGCACCCTCACGTATTACATTACTCTTGACATGGTCGGCATCACTGATAACATCATGGCAACATCTGAAATAACATTATTGTTGAAAACACTGTGCATGTCTCTGTTTGAGTGTAGTTTACTTTCATAGGAATTTTTTTTTGTCCTCTTTACACCATGGTTAGTGGTGATCCTTCTATGGTCCAAGCAGTTTCTTACAGCACCTTCCACGGCACACAAACTGTCCTTCATTGAAGGAAGAAAAAAGAAAGGGGGAAGTGGCTGAGCCTCTATACCACCCCAATCCATGGCTTGATGTAATCAATGGACTGGTTTCCGAATTTGTAGCCAATCATTGCCTTTCAGTCTACTCAGTTCAAAAAGGGCTCCCACACCTCTGCAGAGTTACTTGTAGCCCCTTTAGTGTCTAGTTTACATGCCAATTTAGCCACATTAAATCAGGTAATAACATTGGGCGGTTGAGGGTCTAACCAATGTTTGCAGGTCTCCCTCCTAGCCAGGAGAATGAGATAGAACAGTAACCCCCGCTGCTTAAAACTTAGGGCCTGTTTAGCTACATAGTCCACTCCTAGGAGTACCAAAGTTTCAGTTAAGATTATATTTTCTCCTAGGACGGCCCTTATGCTATTTTCCACAGACCTCCAGAAATCCTTTATCACTCACATGTAAAGTAGACATGCAGATCATTTGCCTTGATGTGGTTGCCATTTTTACATCTTGGCACCGGCTGTTACACAAGTTTCGATAATTGTTGTGGTGTCCAATATAGCCCATGGATAACGAAAAAATGATGTTGGTTATAATTGGCTAGAGTTACAATGGCATAGAGAAGTTTAACTGAGTCAATCCACAAAGAGTTCACACTACCCTCCTGCAGCACCCCTGTCCAGACCTCAGATAAATCTTGCATTTTATCTTCCTCTGCCTCCAAGAGATGTCTGTACCATAATGTGACTTCTTTAACTTTCTGGGCAGGGTCCTGAATCACATTTTCAAAATCCCAATTACCACCGATTTCGTCTCCTACAGTCGCAACCCATGAGATAAGCAGCAGGTATTTAAACCTTGAAATCCTGCTACCTGTCTTGATGTTCAAAACTTCCCATGGGGCCAAAGCACCTCATGTTATTAAGTCCCCCCATTTTTTATCTCCTGCCTGCTTTAACAGTAGACTCAGGATATCCTTCAGACACTCCGGTGTCCCCGAGGAATTCCATATTGGGGCAAACTCAGAAAAGTAACCGACCTTTAAAGTTTGTCTCACTATCAGCCAAAGACTTAGTTCTGCTTTCAACACTTTTAGACTTACTTTTTTTAAAAATGTTGGGCTACGAATTTATAATGAAAGGCTGCTCCCACTTCTTTAGTAATTTCACCCAAAATTAGGCCCCATGTAGTATTATCAGGTTCTCCCACTGGCATACGGAGGTTCTTCCATTGAAAAGTCATGGAGTAGAGTCTGATATCTGGTAATGTCAGCCCTCCTTTTTTAAGGCATCTTCTAAGTTTTTTCCAGGACATCCGTATCCCTCGGAATTCCCAAATGAATCTGGAAATCTTCCCTTGAATTTTACGCAATTTCCTCTTTGGGAAAGCTGAGTGGTATACAGTTAAAAAGGTAGGTTAATTTTGGTAAGATAGACATTTTTATTAAATTGACCCTCCCATATATAGACAGTGGTAAGTTGTTCCATCTAGCTAGATTCCTGTCTCCTTCCTTCATAAAATGCTTCAAATTTCGTAGGGGGTTCTCATCTATCTTCTCTACAATTGTTATCCCCAGGTATTTCATCTCAGAACAGACTCTACCTCCCCATCCGGCCATGTTCCTGCACATTACTTCAGTTTTCGCTAAATTAACAAGATATCCTGAAAATACACCAAACTCAGCAGTCAGATCTTCTATTCTTGCCAATGTTTGTGTTGGATCAGAGGTATAGACTACAAGGTTGTCAGCATATAATGAAATTTTGCTATGGGTCGGGAGTTGGTGAATGGGAATGAGCTTGTCATCTATCCTTAGTTTGTGTGCCAGTGGTTCCATACATATGTCAAGCAGAAGGGGGACAGGGGACAGCCCTGTCTTGTCCCCCTCCTGATTCTAAAACCTCTAGTTAAAACCTCATTCAGCAGAATTTTAGCCGTGGGCTGCTCATATAGCTTTTGCACTGCCTGGATAAAGTTAGGACAAAACCCCATTACATCTAGGATGGCCCACAGGAATGGCCAACAGACCCAATCAAAAGCCTTGCCGGCGTCTATTGTGATCACCGCCAACAGAATTGACCTTGCAGCCACTAAATCAATTGTCCCAATCAGTGAGAGTGTTATTTCTTGAATCTGTCTCTTTGGGACAAACCCTTTCTGGTCAGATTGTATCAATTGTGGTACCACCTTAGCCAATCACCCCGCCAGTATACCAGTATATGTTTTTAGATCAGTATTTAATAAGGAGATAGGACAATACGAATCAGGATTTCTCTGATCCTTAGCTGGTTTTAAAAATAAACATGATTATAGCCTCATTCCACGAGTTTGGGATTTCCCCCCCCCTCCTTATATTTAGCATTAAAGAGTGACATCAATTCTGGAGCTATCTCCTCTGATATCAATTTAGATACCTCAACTGGAACTGAGTCGGAACCTGCCGCCTAGCTATTCTTCATATGCTTTAGTTCTTTTATTTCTGCCTCAGTTATCGGGAAATTAATCATATCCCTCACTTCTGCCCTTAAGACTGGGAGACCGATATTACTCAGCCAGCTCTTTATGGGCTCTGTGTCTGGTCTGTCTGACTCTGAGTAGAGTTCTGAAAAGAGTGTTACAATTCTTTCCTGCATTGCCTCCTCATTGTTAGAGACATTCCCCTCAGGTTTATGACCAATTCTCAAATATGATTCCTTTCCCTATCTGCCCTCGCCTTCCAGGCAAGCAGGGCTCCAGCTTTTTCTCCATACTCAAAGTGCTGCTTGCAGCTTGCCTCCCACCTTTCTCTGCTCGTCTCCAGTTTCAGCCTATAGCTCAATCTAGCTTTATCCAGCTTTTTAACTGCCTTCTCTTCGCAGTATGCCTCTTGCTGCACTCTCCCTTCCAAAACCCCAATTTCTTCCTCCAATTTTTGTAGTTTGGCTCGTTCCTCATTATTCTTATAGGATGCCAGATTTTGCTATACCCCTCTAGTATAGGCCTTAAAGGTGTCCCAAATGACACCAATTGGTGCAGAGTTAGCATTTGTCAAAAAGAATTCCCCAGTTTTTTCATTCAGTGTGGCAGCAACTCTTGGATCTAATAAAGTAGCTCTCTTCAATGTCCATCAACTGCATTTCCTTACGTTGATCTCCCCCGGTGTAATGCTAACCATATTATGATCCGATATGTGCCATGGGGATATATGCACATCCTTTATTTTCCTTGCCCATTCTCTATCAACCAGTATATAATCTAACCGGGAAAAGGAGTGGTATCTTTTTCCTATGAAAGGTATAAGCTCTCTTACCCTTCATTAGGTGTCTCCAGCCATCCCCCATTCCCAGCGTTATAAGCATATGTTTAAGAGCCTGCCTTGTTTTCGGTGCTTGGGCCAGGACCCTCCTCCTGCTCGTGGATCTATCCATTATTGTGTCTAACAACGTATTAAAATACCCTCCTATAACTATAGGTGATGATTTCTCTGCCAATCTCAATTGCAGATCTACTAAATATTGTGGATCATCCGTGTTTAGATAATTAAAACCGACGCATACAAATTCAGAGCCTGAAAAATGTAAGCATGGCCATTACCCACCTTACTGATTCGTCCGTACTAGAGGCTATCAAAGCCACTCCTGATCCTTTCCTGACAATTAATGCAACACCTTTTGTATATTTTGCTTGATTTGATGCTACATAGCTTTCTATCCAGTTATATTTATAGAACACCCCTCTACTCTCGTCTGCTGTTATGTGGGTTTCCTGTATAATACAAACTTGGGCTTTTGAAGCTTCTAGGTATCCCATTACCATCCTTTGTCTACTTTTGGATCTTAATCCATTCACATTCCTTGTTACGATTTTAACTTCATTGCCTCCACCTGCCATTTATTCCTTGTATAAACACCCCTTGTGCCAGAGGATGCCTAGAATTTTAAATATCAAGTCAGGCCCAAAGGAACTATATGGTGTATCCAAACTGTCTAATGAGGACTTATTTTTTATTTTCTCCCACTGCACCGCACCCAGTGCACCCTCTGCCCCCCCATGGGAACCCTCTTGAAACTCTCAGGCATGAAGCCCATTGAGACCGCTGGTAGGAGGAGCTCAATCTAAAAGAAATATACTTAACTTTGAGCCTCCCCGTGAACCCCATCCCCTTATTTCCCCAAAATAATTATTATAATGATTATATTGCTATAAATATTAAGTGTACTTATGTGCAAGAATAGTGTGAACTTATTTTCCACTTCTTTATGATCTATATATTTATTTGTTTATTATTTCTCTGTAACAAATTCATGTATATCTAGATTACCAGATTTTCAGAACTCTTCAGGATAACAGGCTTATCATCTCAAGGTCCCCTCTCCCTTTATGGAGTCTATTAATCTATCCACCTCCTCTACTGTCTGTATGTTGCTCATTTGATTATTCCACATAACTCTTAACATAGCAGGGAATTTTAATTGATCCTTGGCCCCTAGTTTATTGAGTTCTCCCATTATTTTGCCCAGCTCTCACTGTTTCTGGTCAGTTGCATGGCATACGTCTGAGCGAATGTTGAACTGGGTTTCTCGGATTACATATGGGCCATTTCTCAATGCAACTGACAGAATGGCTTCCTTTACGGAGTAAGAAAGAAAATTGATAAGTATTTTCCTTGGTTTGAGATGTTGAGGATTTCTCTTAAAAGGGTCTCTGTGTACCCTCTGTATTTCCCGGTCCAGGTTAATGTCCAGTCTATCCTTCAGGACTGTCTCCAATAGTAATTTCGCCACAAATGCCTTAAGATTCAAACCCTCTTCTGCCTCTAGGATATTCAAAATCCTCAAAGTATTCCTCCAGGAATGATTTTCCAATCTTTCTAGGTCGTCTCTAAGATTTGCATTCTCTTTGTGTTATTTGAAATGTCATTCCTTAGAGAACTTACTTCCTATTCAAGCTTTCCTGTTCAAATGGCCATATCATCTAGTTTTTGTGACAGAACTGAGCATGATGTCTGTATGTCAGCTTGATTGGCCTCTGAGGCCTCGAATCTGCCTCTCAGCTCTTTCTTTAGTTCCATAAGACGAGAAGCTAGTGCAGCCCCTGGATTTTCTTACAGCAACTGCTGCGATTCCCCAGGTTCCACTAATGTTGGTATATTAGGGGATGCTGCCAACTCTTCAGCTTGTGTCTCAGCATCTCTATACCTGCTTGCCTTCTCCTCCTCCCAGACCTCCTTCCCTTGTAAGGCACTGAACCTGTTCTGTGTTTTCACATGGAACCTCTGCGTGGCAGCCCCATCTTGTGCTACTTTGTTTCCTTGCTTCTCTCCCCCAGGGCGATTAAAACATTTACCAGGGTTACCCAGGTCCTCCCCACTGTGGTCATTATCTCCTGTCGCCATCTCTTGCGACAGCACTTTATAATATGCCTTTAAGGAGGGGGTGATTTCTGTTATGAGGGGTAAGATCTTCTTACCTCTTCCCCATGGGCTCTTCCCCTGATTCTTCTTTGCTTTCCCTGCTTTTGTCATTAGGGCTTTGCCTACAGCTGTGTGACCCCTTACCAGATGAAAAACTGGAGCATTGACCTACCCATTTTAGGCTATCCATGGCACCTGGGGCGCGGGTACGGAGCGTATACCTTGAAACCTGGTCCAAGCGAGAGCCTAATGACTCTCCCAGCCTCTCACCTTCTGACGTTGTCGATCTCTCCTTCTCCATGGAAGGTGAAACACGTCTTACCCACCTGTTGTTCTCATCCAGCTGGGGACCTGACTTCTTTGGGTCTGCCAGGAAGCTGTCCTCTGGTAGCTCAGTTATGGAACAAACGCTGTACTGCCTCTTCCACTCTGTACTCGCGCTGCTCTGAGCCGCTGCACTGCTGCCGCAGCTCCAGCCACATAGTTGTCGCCGCGTCAGATCCGCCTAATCTCAGAGACACTACCATGCGGTTCTCGCCGATCTGACTATCACCCCACAAAGTAAGTTTTAAACGAGGCCATGAGTTTCAGGGGGTAAGAGATGTTCACCATATGCAAAAAACCTGTTTCCCGATTAATAGAACAGGGTGCGGATGCTTCGTTTTGTCTGGCAGGGGGGACGGCGCGGTTTTCCTTTAACTACTCTCAGTCGGCCGTGGAAGGAGGGTGGAGTGGGCCTCCCTGACATGCACCTATACTACAAAGCAGCGCAATTGCGGGTCTTGGTGGAGTGGTCTCAACAGACCTCAGAGAAACACTGGCTGCATATGGACAGAAGTGTAGCAGGGAGAACAATATGGGATTTGGTGTGGAAACCCAAGGGAGATAGGCCCAAGAACGCGTACATCAGTACTCCCACCAGCACTACCCTGAAAGTCTGGGACTCCGTGTTTGGTGATGAACGATGGACGTCGTTCCTGTCTCCTTTTACGCCAATACACTTCAACCCAGCCTTTCCACCGGCATTACGGGAGGGTCCCTTTGATGTCTGGAGGGAGGGGGTTGTCATGCCCTCACGCACTTGTTTCATGGCCATACCCCGCTCACTTTTGAAAACTGCATGCGGGACTACGGAGTCCCACTGTCCGAGCGATTCCACCAAATCCAGCTGCTCCATTGGGCTTTGTCACCAACGGTCGGAGACGCGGCCACGAGGCCTCCCGCCCCTTTCGAAGCCTTCCTCTCCCGAACCTCCACCATGAGGGGCGCCATTTCATTCATTTATAACCTCCTTTTTTCTTCCGCCGTGTCACCGCGCCCATGTTATTTGGGTCTCTGGGAGGAGCACCTTGGGCGCGATATTTCAGATGGGGAGTGGTCGCACCTGTGGCATGACATCGCTGCGCACAATCACTCGGTGGAACTCCGGGAGGCCCATTTTAAGACCCTCATGGATTGGTACTTGTACCCAGCCAAGTTGCATCGGATCTTCCCGACTTCCTCTGACAGATGCTGGTGGGGCTGTGGCCTGCTGGGAGACTTCCGCCACATCTGGTGGGACTGCCCGATCATCTGCCCTTACTGGGAGGAGATCCTGTCCCATATCAAAGAGATTCTGGGGTACCTGATCGTGGACTCGATGGCCCATGTACTGCTGGGTCTTTGGGACCTGGAGCTCGAACATCAGACTAGGGCTGTCAAAAAGATATTGTGGCTGTGTATCGGAGCTGCCAAACTCACCCTAGCCGCAGCTTGGAAGAAGCCGGAAGCCCCAGCGATTTCCCTGTGGTATGCGAGATTATGGAAACTGTTGAGAATGGAACGCAGGGTGGATATCTTCCTGGGCAATTTCAAAAACGTTATGTTCCGCTGGGGTCCTTTGGTCCGCTTCCTTTCCAAGGGTGTGCCGTCCGCAATTTGTCCGCCCACGGTGCGGGCTCTCCATCTGTTTCAGGTTTGAGTGCTGAGATCTGGATGAGTGAATTAGAGGATGTTGTCACCACCACTGGGGAGGGGTGGAGTGGGAGGGGGGGGTGTTTCTTGGTTCGTGTTATTGTGACATCCTAAACAATAGCTGAGGTGCAAAGAGGCCCACCGCAACTCTGCATATTTGTTTCGCTATTTCTGGCCTCACAGGGCTACCCACCCCAATTCGGCTCCTGACCCTGTGGTCCCTCTACAACCATAGCTTGGGGGTGTCTTATTGCTTCTTTGGACTGAGCTTCCGGGCTAGATCACGGTGGCTCTCTAGGCTACATGCCTCCCTGCTTTTTGCCTCTATGATTGCCCCCTGCGTGGGAAGTTGTGCGTAATTGTCGCATGCTTTCTGTCTCCTTTAACAAAAATAAAATAAAGATTTAAAAATAAAGAACAGGGTGCGGGGTCACAAATGAACCTAAGCCCGCATCTCCTTCCCGGCAGTCCGCGACCGTTTACCTTGCCGCTGCCATGTTCCCCGTAGGACTTTCTGAATGACATCTACAGAACCAATTATTCGGTCAACAGTACACCCAGGTTCCAAGTTGGGGCACAAAATGGACTATTCCTGTGTATCTTTCTGTGCCTGAGTCACATGGCCAGGAGATCCAGGGGCCTTAGAAAACAGGATAGCTAGTAGGAGACACCAATGTTGCATGACCCGTATCATTGGCAGTGGTCTTGAAACATGTTCATTTTGCATGATGAAAGTGGTGTGGGGGTATAGCAATCTAAACCATTTAGTAAATGCTTTACCTCGGGTGCTCTAACATATAAAAAAAGAAAGCCCTTTCCAATGTATCAAAAGCTTTAGTAGCATCCAAAAAAACATCACCAGCCTTGAGTTGGGGATCCAGCTAGTGAAAAAGGCTGAAGAGTGTGCACTGGTTGTGGGATGTGGACCGTCAGAGCAATGAACCCTGATTGGTCCAGTCTCACAATGAGAGGAAGCAAGGGTGATAGCTTGATGGCTTAAATGATCGCAAGGATTTTGTTTTTAGCGTTAATGGGCCTGGTGACCATAAATGCCTCTCTTAGGGATGGGGAGGTTGCCTTTTTCATATGATTGCTCATACATGACTAGTAGGTGGGGTATAAATAAGGAAGCTTATTCTATATGAAACTGAACTGTTGGTCAGAGATTCCCAGGTGCTTTGCTGCTCAACAGGCCCTTAATTACTTAGAGCACCTCTTCTGCCACTATTTGGCTTCTTGGATACTCTCTGTGAACTCCTTTGTGCCAAACCAGAGTAATGTTGAATTTTTCTGCCTATTGTGGGACTCGACTGGAAGCTGTACAGTTTGAAGGAGAATTTGTAAAATTCCCCAAGTATAACTCTGGGATCATTCAGGGGGTTACCAGTTTCAGTACTGCGAGTCAGGATTGCCATGCTCACCCATGGTCATCTTACTAAGTTAACAAAGGTGTGACTTCACTTCTCTCCCTCAGCATAGATCCTCACTCTAGCCTATCTCCCAAGGAGTCTAAGTTCAGTCCCCCGCTTCCACAAATTCAGTGGTTTTGGAGAGTATTCATGCAAGAATTGTTGTATCCTGTCCCTCGCACAGTTCTGCCTCCACTGTCTTGATGTCCCTTTCTAGGCAGTCTAGTCGCCATTGTATGTCTCGTAAAATATCAACCAGTTTAGCAATTTAAGCTTGTCTGGCAACCATCTTGAAAGTCTCCCACGGTGTACATGCTTTCTGAACTGTTATATGTGAAACATTCTATGGTGTCGGTCTTATGATTCTCTCTGAAGACAGGATCCTGGAGGGTATCCATCGGTAGCCTCCAAGTGGACACCACAGTACAGAGATCAGGTATCCACAGTTCCAACAGTATGCCCAGATAACATTCTTGGTAGTTGTGAAATCTTAGGGGTCCACTGACATGGGATCCTAAGACCCAACCAATAATCTAATAGTGACCAAGTACTGTGGATTGTGGAGTAGCAGGTACCCTCTTTAAGAGTGCAGTGCATAATACACCAGATGTCCAACAGCACCCTTTCAGCCATAGTATATATGATTGTTGGGCAGATTGGAAATGTGGTTGCTGGAAGGTGCCTGATTGGTTCTTTTTGAGTATGACAATTTTAGTTGCCACCCCAGAGGATTTCTTCTCTCATAGCTTCTACTATCTTACAGTATATTTGTGCATATAATGCACGGATTTCATTATTGGGAAAGGAGACATTGACAAGAGTGAGCGCGGGCATATGGAATTGCACATGGAATTTTATGTATCGCCCATCTGGGCATGTAAGGATTTGAGAAGGCCTCATAGGTACTCCTTTTTTACAATGATAGCCACTCTGTGGGCATAAGAAAAGCATGAATCCATATGTTTAGAGCCCACCAAGTATGCCCGTAACCTAGTCTCCAAGTTTTGAGAGGAGTATTTCTCGGAAAAGGCCTATGTCAACACCAGATCGATTCATATAGGCCAGCACTTCCCTCACTTTGTGTGGGTTGTTTGAACTGCATACATTTTGTGACATAAGTTTAAGAGATAGCATTTAGAGAGCACAGGGTTAATGATTGTAGCAGAGGTCTGTAAGTAGCAATAACACTATTTTGAGTCGATGTTCCACAGTGTGCTTTCATAGCTAACATCTGCTTTTTGGGAGCTGCTTATGTATGGGTTTTACTATCCCACTTTGTCTGTTCCAGCATGCCAGAGACAAAAACCTCCCTCTCTCCAATTTTCGTAAACAAACTTTAATGTAAAAGTGGCCATCTGTGGGGGCCAGAAGAATGAGGGGTTCGTCGGGAGCACTCCTATTGGCCTTGTGTTAATCCTCCTATTCTATTGGTGCTGAGACTGATAAGGGGCGTCGCTCCTTTGAATCATGAAAGTTTAGACCGACAGTGGTGTCAGTCCAGTCTCGCACTGTTCTTTTGGTGATATACCACACCTAATGTTATTATCAACGTAAACAAAAAATTAATCAGATCCTTTTCATTGGTTTATTTTTTTCTGTTGTTCAATGTAATTCATATTATATGTCACATGTTATTCAACAAACATTTTCCATCATAATCATTTTACATATTTTCTATGATGATCACATTTACTGCGGATAAATCACAACCACATTTCTAATCCAAAACACATCTTGATCGCATGCCCAATGCATTTCGGCACATGAGTGCCTTCCTCAGGGGCTATCACTAAAAAAGAAAAATGAAAAAACAAAATTTTAATTGTGAACGCACATGGGTGCTCTTATTGTTGGAATGTGCTCATGTTGACTCATACCTCATAAGTTTACTGGGTCAGCGTCTGAGATCTGTAATAGATATATGTAAAAATTAATATATATGTTCCTACTACTGTGCTGGGGGGATATTGATAACCATTAACTTCTGATCTTACCGCTACTTTTCTATAGTTGATCGGCGTGTGTGCTGTAATACAAAGAATATGTGGGCGATATTATCTCATGGTACCTTATAATACGACAACAATAACATACTGATAGAAGTTCTCCAGCGAGAATAATTAGCGTACCTGTGGTGGTGAATCTTTACTTTGAACCTAAATTTGAAAGAACATGCGTGATCACTCACGGGTTCATATATAACTCAATGTTTGCTTTAACAGGTTTGTCGCGTGATTCACATACCTGTGATCAAAATTGGTTCCATATATCTGGAAAGAGATACAAAAAATACGCGTTGGAAACATGGTAACCTTCCTATATGTGTTTACCGTTAATGCGCGGTTTACACAATGTATTTGCGAGATTGTAAAGGGTCCTGGAGTCCGTGGTGAAACGGACCGGTGCTGCCTCAAGACATAATGGGGTAGTCCTCGCTTACCTACAAGTTCGACCGTCTCACGTTGTACTATGGTTTCTTGCTCGTTCGTTCGAGTATGATGTATGCCTTTGTTTTATCGTATGCAAACCGCGGCTTCCTGTGTAATGGCTGACGACGGACTGCTCATCGGCTTTATGCTACCACTGTGTGGCTTTCCTCGCCATCTTGGAGTGGTGTTGTTATCCAAATTTCTTCCTTTATGTTGTTGATAGAGCAATTTTGGGCCTGCAGTGCATGGCAACTATGGTTTCAGTCTCTTTACACTCATAGATAAAACCTCATATGAGTCTCCTACCCAGTCAGTGTAGGTAAACCCCGATGAGGGAGGCAGCATTCCATCCTGCTGATCTTGGCAAACAGTTCTCTTGAAGGCCATATGGCAGCTATATATAGTCAAGTGAGTTAGCCCTCTCACCAATGGAGAAGCCAGGGGCTCTAAAGGCAATGGGCCTCAGCCGAGGTTAGAGTGGGCCTTCCCTCCTGCAACTCCAGAAGCCTCAATTACTTGGTGGGGTTGGTGTTCCAACCCTCCTGACTCAGCTTCAGCTGTGGGTTGATGGCACAAGCCATGGCTCTGATGCTCCACAATGCGTTGCTGTTGCCTGCTGCAGGACCAGTGCTCCAGTAATGATCTTCTTACCCGTTAAGGACCTCAACTTACTTTCATCTCAGTTTAGACCCAGTATATATACATGTGATACAAAATGATAATGGACTGGGATGCGGCCCAAGTAATTGCCAATAGTTGAGATTGAATCAAGCATACCATCCATCACTTTTTGTATACTTTAGTATGTTGCCCTAGGTGGGACAGGTATGCCCAGACGTAGATCCCGTGCACACTGTGTCACTGGAGCCAAGCTATACCCGACTGATGAGCCCATAACAAGTGCAAATCGAGTCCTGGGTTGCTTATGTTCGAATCCAGGGAGGACCTGAGGTGACATGGTGTGCAATATAACAATGCACTGGGATGAAGACCGAGTATTTACCAATGGCTGAGATTACTTAAAGCATTCTATCCATCACTTTTTGAAAACTTTAGTATGTCGCTCTAAGTGCAATGGTTATGCTTAGAAGTGGGCCCTGTGCACACTGCGTCACTGGAACCAAGCTATGCCCGGTTAATGGGCATATAACAAGGGCGAAACCGAACCTTGGTTCTTTGTGTTCTAGTTCAGAAGGAAACTAGCTTGACAGTTCTGGCTGGACTGTTCGCATGGGAGCAGGGTCAAGACTAATTTGCATATAGCTGGGTCTAAACTGAGGTGGCATTTTGTGCAAAATAACAGTGGGCTGGAATGCAGTTCCAATGAATTACTATTGGCTGAGATTAATTCAAACTTTCCATCCATCAGTTTTTGTATACCTTAGGAGATTAAATTAAAACAAAAATACCACCAAAAGTAAAATCGCAAAAAGAATGATTATACATTTCAATATTAAATGTAATGTATAGATGTAATGTAAAATATGATATAACATTAATTTTCAAGATGAAAAGGTTGTGAAATATTTTAAAATACAATAATAGATGTGTTATTTGTATCTTTATCTTAACATTAAATTCTATATTTAATTATCCTAAATAGTTTAAAATTATTTCCTATGGGCTTTTATTTTACGTCCCTATCTCCATTATTTGTCTATGGGAGGATTTTGCTGTACATTGGGTGGCCAAGTGCGGTGGTGGAATCACATCCGCTACTGTTTTGGGTCCCTTTGTGCCAATGTTAACTTTGGAATTGCAATAGCAATAGGCTTACTCTTTTAGGGACAGATACACATCCCTTCCAAATAACCCTCTCTGACCCCCCTAAAGCCCTCTTTACTAGAAATGGAGATCTCCGTACAGAAAAATATAAGAGAGATTGAGTTAGAAACTCAGCACACAAGTTTGTGAATAGTATTTTGTAGTACAACTGTAGTGCTACAAAATATGTCTTTAGAGCCTGCTGCCTGAGACCCCTCACCCCCACCTGCTGCTACTGCTCCTGTCTCCAGAGCCTGCTGCCTGAGACCCCTCACCACCACCTGCTGCTGCTTCTGTCTCCAGAGCCTGCTGCCTGAGGCCCCTCACCACCAGCTGCTGCTGCTGCTGCTGCTGCTGTCTCCAGGGCCTGCTGCCTGCCACCCGTCACCACCAACTGTCGCTGCTGCTGTCTCCTGGCCACAGTGAGGTCGAGGACTGAGAAGATCTGTGCCAGTCCCTTCACCAGCGAGGAGCTGTTCACACAGTATCCAAGGCCATATATTGCTCCAAATGTTGTGGTAAATCTTCCAGAGTGGGAGTGAGATTGCAGTGGGGGCACATATGAAGTTGAACTCCTGCAGTATGTGCAGGAGAGTGTGGGGTTGTGTCATTCAGTGCCTAGCATGCTGTGTCCTGGGGAAAGGGATGTGTAGCCAATTTCACAAGTCCCCCTGCCTGCGCATCAAGATTGGAGGGACATGTGTTGCCTTGTCAGTGATACATTGACTCAGCAATTTGGTAATGCAGGAGTCAGGGAAGTGACTGCTTGTGTGAATGGTTATGTGGGTCTCCGATGTCCTTCACAGGCCCATCAGTGGCCTTAGCTGGGGTTTTCGTACAGAGGGTAGTGATGGAATTGTGTCTGACTCCTAATTGTACATCATCTCCAGTTCAGCACTATGCTCAGGACTTCATTACCCAAGGGTGACACTATTGGTGGGCATTCACCTATGACACAGCAGAGTGCCATACTATTCTGCGCAGCACCCTCCATTCCCACCAGCAAGTGTACTGACTGGCATGTGTAAGCATTGTTTCCACTCTCAATTTGTCCCTTCATGTGTCATTTCTAATGCTCCACATTGGACCTCGGTGTGAGCCCACCTGGCCTGCACAGTCCCCGCCCAATCTGGCAAGGACACATCACTAAATAAACTGAGTGTTACATTTGGGTATTTATCGGGACTCTCCATCAATGAGCCATCTCAGCTCTGTGGATTGCACACAACAACCCTTGTGGGGAGGGTGTGGCTTTGTAAGATAATGCCCCTCAATGTGACATCAATGACACAGTGAGCCATTCACAGGGATAGGACATTGTTGGCTGCGTAGTTTTGGACACAGTGAGTCAATCCACAAACAAATATTGACATGTACTGTATGTCTTGCTCAACTTATGAATGGACAGTAGATGTGGGCAGCCTACACATATCTATCTGTGCTGGCATCCTACATGTGTATGACATGGGCAGGTACTGTGTCCACCCTCATACCTGCATGCATTTATGTGTGATTCTCCCATGCTCATGTACTATGTGAGATGTTGTATTTTATCTGTTTGACATTTCTGTGAATTTGTGATGTTAGTATCATGCTCCTGTACTGAGAGATGTTGGTACATATTACTGTGTCACTGATTTTTCCCACTCTTGTCTCCCATGCCTGCAGCTCAAAGTCCACAAGCGTAAGGCCGTGTGGAGGGCCATTGCATGCAAGGTGCCAGCTCTGGGTGTTTCTAACCGACGTCGCGCTCACTGTCACAAGAGGTTGGATGACATCTGCCGGCTGAGCAAGAACATGGGAAAGATGATGCTGTGGCTGCTCCCTTGGATTGGCAGGTTGGTGCAGCGGAGCATGCCACCACCAATGGCCCGCATCTTGGCCATGACACAGCATGAGCGGGATGCACGTTTGAAGGTGCATCAGCAGCAAACTAGGTGTGAGTATTCTTGGAAGGGTGACTTTGGATGTGTGAGTCTGCATGTGTTCACAACCTGTGCCAGTGCTGGGCTATGTGATATTGGTGATGTGATGCAGGGTCTTGTAAGTAGCCTCTGTGTTGGGTGCAGCTGTCATGCATTTGCACTACCTGTACTTCCTAATGTTCTTTGAGTAATGGGCATTCACATTTCATTGAGAGTCGTGGACTTCAGGTCTCGTCTGCATTGGTCAGTGTGGGAAAGCCTATGTAAGGGCACAGCAGTGTGCAAAATCTGAGTGTGCTTTGATCAAAACGTGCATTGCCTGACCTCAGAATGGTGAGGCTTAGACATCTGACACCAATGTGCAACAGTAGTTGTGCCACACAGTACAACATGGTGTATGGCATAAGCTCATGGGCAGTGTGGACTGTTATGTTGTAGTCTGTATCTGTGTTGTACCCTTCTGCTCCTCCCAGATATGGCAGTGGAAGTATGCGGTGGGGTGCATCTTTGACCCCTTCAGAGCCCTGGGTGTGCTCATAGCTATCTGTGTGTCTGGTTGAACACAGCCACAGGAAGGATATTGTGCTGTGTAGTCATCAGATGTCTGACTTGTGCCCCGTTAGCTTGTTGACAGGCAAAAGATCTAGACAAAAATTGAGGTTGCATAATGTTTTTGCACAGGGTGGTGTACAACAGAGAGATTTTATCACCTTTAGTGAAGCTTTGCTTGCATATGAATGTCCTGATGATGCCAATGACTGACCCTACGTCTCTCTCTCTTATGCAGCATCTCCCGTGGGCTCGGAAGGACAGGAGACACCAGTGGTGAGGCATCAATCACAACTGCTGCACACAAGCACAGTGACACAGATGGGGGACCGGAGTCTGCTTGTGGAATCACAGCCAGAGATGCAGTCCTCAACGTCATAGGACGCCAACGGTGAAGCATCTATATTGGTGGGTACAGGTAACGGGGACTCTGCCTCCTCTTCCACCACGCAGCGTACAGTGCCCACCCTCCCATCTACATCCACTACTGCTGCCCGTGTTTGCTCCAGTAAGAAGGGAACAGTGTCCTTCACCCCTGGTACTGCTGCCCCTGTCCCCCCTGCTGCCATCAGTACTGAGTTTGTGTACCTTTTGTGCAAGCTGTGTGTGGGCCAGACAGCTCCCCTCAATGCCTTTGCAGACTACGACAAAATGTTGCCACAAGGGTTGCTTTCATAGAGGGCATTCATTCAAACGTGAGTGGGCTACACCGGACTGTCCAGTCTTTGTCCTCCACTGTGACGGCAGCCATTCGATTAGCACAATCTCAGAGTACAGCTCCAGTCCCTTTGTCCACTCCCCTGCCGGTGGCCACATCTGACGAGAGTGAACTCACACCACAGACCTCAAGGGCAAGATACAGAATACGCAGCACACAGCAGCAGCATCCCAAGAAGTCCAGGGCAAAGACACCATCCCCAACAGAAAACAAAAGCCACCCCGAGCGCAAAGACAAAAGCCCGTCAGGCGACACAAAGGGCCACAAAGGCAAGAAGCAGGCCTTGGGGTCACATGCCTCAGAGGCATCCCCAGCCCAGGACTCTCCTGTCCCAAAAGCCTCTCGCCGAGACAAGCAGAACATTTCCGTGCCCGCTGAGAAGGTGGTGCCTGCTAAGAGTACACAATAGAAGAGCTCCAAGGAAGATTCACCCACAACTTCTACTCCCATCCAAAGCCCTGTGAATCAGGTAAAGAAGGGCACTGTAGGGGGTACACCTGGTAAACAGGGGCTGGAGGGGCATAGGAAAGGCCAGGCCAGGCGTCCTGCTGGATCCAGCATGTAATCAGAGGGAGGACCACCATCTGCACCTGATGCAGCTTTGGTTGTGAGTGTGCCTGTTGTGTCCACACCACTTTCCATTAATCCCCAGACAGGAAAGCCATTTTGAATCCCAAAGAAGTGAAAAGGCACCCTTCAACAATCTCCCACCCATACTGTGTCTCACGGCAGCATGGCTCCACCTCCATGTGCCACTACACCACCTGGTCCAAGCAGCCCTCCAGCTTCCTAGGCCACTGATGTCTCAGTCCTCCAACTGTCTCTGACACGCAGTCAGCTCACAGTCAGATTGACAGCCAAGTCTGAATGCAAGTCACCCTCACACACCTGTCTTTCCCACAGCGGTGCCTGTACTGCCCATTGTTACCACCCTGCCTGTGTTGCTGGCCATGGCAGGGTACAGTCACACACATTCCCTGTGCAGGATCTCATGTACCTCAACTGCACTTTGCCCTGGCCACTGGCCTTGTTGTTCCCTGCTGTTTGCCCCTTGCCTCTGCAGGATCTCATGCAACTACTCTGAGCATTGAACTGCCCACTGGCCTTGATGTGTGCCCCTTACTTGTGGAGTTTCTCATGGACATACTCTGCACCTTGAACTTGCCACTGGCCTTGTTGTTCCCTGATTTTTGCCCCTTGCCTGTGCAGGATCTTATGTACCTCAACTGCACTTTGCCCTGGGCACTGGCCTTGTTGTTCCCTGCTGTGTGTCTCTTGTCTGTGCAGGAACTCATGTACCTCAACTGCACTTTGCCCTGGCCACTAGCCTTGTCGTTCCCTGCTGTTTGCCCCTTGTCTGAGCAGGATCTCATGCAACTACTCTGAGCATTGGACTGGCCACGGGCCTTGATGTGTGCCCCTTACCTGTGCAGCTTCTCATGGACATACTCTGTACCTTGAACTGGCCACTGGCCTTGTTGTTACCTGCTGTTTGTCCCTTGCCTGTGCAGGATCACATGCACCTCAACTGCACTTTGCCTAGGCCACTGGCCTTGTTGTTCAATGCTGTTTGCCACTTGCCTGTGCAGGATCTCATGTACCTCAACTGCACTTTGACGTGGTCACTGGCCTTGTTGTTCACTGATGTTCGCCACTTGCCTGAGCAGTATCTCATGTACCTCAACTGCACTTTGCCCTGGCCACTGACCTTGCTCTTGTCTAATTTTGATGCCTATCTGTGTCATATGTGAATAGAAAGAAGTTACTCCAGTTGTCTGCCTTGTCAGTGTCCTTGCTAAATAAAATGTTATCTGTGTGGGTATGGTTTACTGTGACACATACACTGTATGCCACTTCAACATTGCCTATTCCTTGTTTCCTCCGATCATGTTTTATCCACTTTGGGGTCCCAGACTTGTGCATCTTGTGGGTGTTGGGTTAGCTGCATGTTTTGTCTGTGTGCTGTTTTGATTGTTGTTGTCCGTGTTCATTGTGTGTCACTCACATCTGTGTGAAACAGGTATGTTTGTTGTGCACACACTGCTTGGTGTGCATGCAGTGCTGTGAGTGTATGTTGCCTTGTTCTTGCCTGGTGTGCATCCCTTGATGTGCTGCTGTTTTTGCTATGTGATTTCTTGGCACGTGCATCTGTTGTGGTTGTGTGCAATGTGTGGGCTGTGTTGCCTCTTTCAGTTGACAGGTGCTCTGTGTGTGCTGTTGTATTTGCATGCCAGTGTGTGTGTTGTGTTGGTGTGTTTCATTCAGATGTGTTTTTGCAGTGTGTTGTGCCTTACTTGTGTGTCTGTCACATGAACGTAGGTCTAGTCTAGTGCTTGTGGTTGTGTTTTGTGCATCCTTGCTGTTTTATCCTCTTATATTTGAGCTGTCTCTTGTGCAAGCGCATGCAAGTGGTACAGTATGACACCATGTTGACTTGATGGGTTATTTGGTATGTCTGTCTGTGTGTCATTTTAGGCCCATTTCTCCCAGTTTGTGTCCATGACTGGTTTGTGTTGATGCACTTCTTGTCTGTGTTGTGGTATGTTGTCTGTGCATTATTCCTGACTGATGAGGTTATGTACTCCTGTTGTGTCTGTGCTCCCATTGCCTTTCCCCGTGGTTTTGCTGCACAGGTCATGTCTGGTCTTGTTGTGGTTCTGTGTGTGTTGTTATTGCGCAATGTGTTTGGCTGTTGTTTTTGTGCACGCATTGGTTCAGGCTTCACTGTGTGTGTGTGATGTTTGTGGATCCCCCAGGGAGTGTGATTGTCAGTGTATTGACTGGACATTATTGGCACCCTTCTGGGTGTTTGACACTGGTGTTGTGTGCTGCAGGTGTGAGGGGGGTATGTGTGAAGGTTCATATTTGTGTTTGACTGTCATGGAGTGTTGTAATGGGCCCTGTGTGTTGTGCTGCTGACATACTCCTGTCAGGGAGTTGGATATAGATGTGTGGCTGTTCACTGTTTGACTTCATACCCTTCCTTTCATCCCTGTGACTACACATGGGTTGAATTGCTGACTCCCTGAGTTGTTGCACTGAGGTGACTGGGGTTTGACTTCACTCACTGTGACAGCCATGTGTGAGTTCATGGGCTGAGGGTGTGGTTATATGTTCCTTCTCCTACATGTGATGTATACATGCTTGGTAGTTGGTAGTTGGCTCCTTAGCCTTCCATTTGTGTGCACCTCACTTTGGCTTTCCTATATGTTGTACTCCATTGCTGTTATCATGTGGTCTGTGTATGTGGCTGTGTGTCAGTGTGGGGTATGTCTGTGTGACTTGTGTCCAGTAGGGTGAATGTTCGTTATATGTGTGTGTGTTCATTTTGTGCTTGGAATCAGTTTTCTTGCCATGAGTGTGGTGTTGTTGTGGAGTGGGGGTTGCCCTGGCCCTGTGCTTCTGTGCTGTGTGTTCCTCTGCAGCCACACCTGAAGTGGCTGTCTCCCTAGTTGTTTGGTGTGTGGTGCAGGGTGTGGGTTCACCTGGCTGGTAATTGTGCATGGGGGAGCACAGTTGGGGCACATGGCATGTCCCCCCATGTTGGGGGGGCCTAGTGTGTGGAGGGTGGAAGTGTGGCCCTGTGGTCTTTGTGCACTGCCCATGCCTGGTGCTGGCCCTGCCGTGAAAGGGACATTACTTCATGATCGCGGTAGATGGGTAACCTGGATGTGGAGGGGTGACTTGGTGAAAGGTAGGATATGTGTGGGTGCACTTGTGGATGTGTTCCTGTCCCCACCAGGGTGTCTGACATGGACAGGAACCCTATATCAGCCCATGAGTTGTGTGTTGTGGTTGTATGCGGGATTGTGTGTTTGTATACCTGCTTCGTCATCACCAACGGTCCATGAGTTGCTGGTAATGTATCAGGTACAGCACCGGGAAGACATATAGAGATCAATCTATTGCGGGCGAGACCAGGTGGAGGGGACCGGGAGTCTGGTTTTGTTCTCCACAGTCGTGCTTCTGCCGTCTCTGGTTGGGCGGTTTCTCTGCTGCGGTGCGAATGGCTGTTTGGGGCATCCAGATTTGTACAGCGGACGGGACGTCATTCCGCACGGCGGTGAGTCTCCATTGGCTCCCACCGCCGCGGTGGCGGGCACACTTTATGGCGGTTCACGTTGCACTGCAGCAGATGGGCAGTGGGCTATGTTTGGCAATACCAATGTGGCAGGAGTGAAGACTGCTACTAGCGAGCGGAAAAAAAGAATTCCGCCACCACCAGCACCGTGGTGAGGCCTCGGCCCGCCATCCTAATAAACCCCTTTGTATCTTAAAAGAAGAGAATGCAATTGAAAATTCTGAATGTTGCAAACAGATAGACATAACATTGAACCATCACTTTTTCCAAGGAATGAGAATGCCCAAAGAATCAAAAGGAAGCCAATAAAGGTGTGGCAACAGTGCTTAATTTGGGCCAGTGGATTCCGATGCTCAGAGCTGGCACTTATTGCTAAGTGATGGGTCTATTGATATACCTGAGTACCAGCTTACATGGTGCCCACATGTGTCAAATTTTTTACTTCACATTGTCTCCCGGTGAACACCCAATATCTCATGGTAAATCCAATCCTGGGTTCACTCAGTGTTGCGGTGGGTCAGTGATTGGGCTGGATTTGGTTCTCCATGCTGCAGTGTAACCTTCTCAAAATTTGACACTGCCTGCCTTTGCATGTGGTGCACAATCACCCCCAGAAACTGCCTGGGTCCCTTCCTCAGTGTAAAAGGAACATTAACGAGAGTAGTGCTACCAATAACCTGTCAACATAGATTATTAGCCCGCCCCGTCCCTCCTTGACATTGAATCGTGTCCCCCCCCCCCCCCAGCGCCTTGAGACCCTCTGGGTAAGTAGTGCGCTATATAAATATGATGATTGATTGATTGATTCGGACCAAATGACCAATGTAGATGAGTGTCTGCCCCATGGTACGGCGCAGCCCCAATGCCCCACTAGTCTGTCAGTTAAAAAAGCAAGCAGCGTCATGCAGCTGCAGGTCTTGGAATCAAATTAATTAAAAGGCAGTAAGTAACACTGCCTGCTTTTCCATGAGCCTGGTATTGTTGATCATGAGAGATGAGGACATGTGTAAGCTGAGCTGCTTTCTTTACACATCACTCAATTTTCATCATTTCATTTCTGCACAAGGTCATGTGTGAGGTGACTCAGCGGGTCACATTCACACAGTAAAATGAGCAGTGTATATTTGTATTGCTGGAGGATGTATTCCCGTACAGCTAGCAGGATGTCTCACACTTTACTTTGCAGACGTAAATATGGATAGTCAGTGTAGAAGGCTCATGCCCTGGGGTGGCAGCCTACCTAGCAGCGCTAAAGAATGACATACATGCACTCCGCAATTGTAGTACGGGCAGAAGACCCTGAGCTCTCTTCTCCCCTTTATTTATGTCCTCTGGCCACCCCGGGCAAGAGGGTGATACAATGTATGCGGACCGTTCCGGGTTAGGGCCACAGCCCCACACTCAGGGTACTAGGGTCATTACATCCCTTCCCAACCCGATATTAAACTGTCTCAACGAAAATCAACAAACAAAGACTTTTAGTCTCTGACTGAGCGGTGGATTTGGCCTTAGGTTGTAGCGTTGGGAGTTGGACTTTACTCTGGGTGTTTGGGTATGCCCCAGAGCTGACATTCGACTCTTCGCTCCATGCTAGTAGAGCTGTCTGGGAGCTAGAAGGACAGGCCAAATATGACCCTCCAGGGCTGGGCTGTGAGTTCCCTGCCACCCAGTGGGTTTCTGCTTTGATCTTTTCTGGTTCTACGCTTCCTTGAGTCGGGGGTTCTACTTTTCGGAACCATAACACATTCCTGGTGACTATTTCGGCCCTGCTCTTGGCAGTATTGTCCAGGTCCCTGGTTCGTAGGGTGTCCTGAACTTCCAATCCTGCTTAGCGGTTTTGAATCAGCACCAAGCTCTCTGGCACGAGGAGCCGATACTTGGCTCTTCGCCTCTTGCTAGCCCACTCATTGGTTTGGGGTCCTTGGGCTTGAGTGTTGGTTGGCTTATTGGGTGTTGGAGCCCAGTGGTCAGATACGGGAATGATGTCCCATTTGTGCCCAGCGAGCATCAAACAATAGGGGGACCTTTGTGTCATGCAATGTGGGGTGATGCGGTATTCTCGTAAGAGTCCATGCCGTTCTGGGGAAGCCTCTACTGCCACTACGCTGCGAAGGGTCTTATTTAGTGTGCACATAAATCGTTCTGCTTCGCCATTGGCTTGCCGCCATTGAGGGGTGATGCAGCGGTGTCGTAAGCCAAGTGATGCAGGCAGGTCTTTGAAATATCCTCTTTGGAAGGGTGGACCATTGTCCGTTTTCAGTTCTTGGGGCAACCCGAACACAGCACATGTTTTTCTAGGACTGTCACAATGTAGGCATATGATGTGGAATCCACTACTTCAGCTATTGGATATTTGGAGAAGTTGTTGACCAGTACTGCTATTACTCTTCCATCGGGGAAGCTCCCAAAGACAAGGCTGATTTGGGACCAGGGAGCCGAGGCAGGTTCCCCTCTGATTATTGGTGCCGGGCGTTCCTGGCTACTGGTGATCTGGCAGGATTGGCAGTTTTGTACCAGGTCATCAACGGCGGCATCTAGCCTTGGGAAGCAGATCTTCTCCCTCCTCCGCAACTTAATTGGGATGGTTCCTTGGTGGCTCCCGGGTAAAAGGGTGTCACTCTCTTTTGGAGGCTCTCAGGGATCACAATTCGAGATCCTCTAAACATCAGACCCTCAGCTGTCGTGCTCATGTTGTCCAGCACTCTCCATAGTTTCCTGAGGTGCTCTTTTTGTCTGGGTCGCACCAGTTGTTGGTGTTGCTTAGAAAGTTCTCCCACGACTCTCGAAGTAGGGAGTCTCTGATCTCTGCTAGGAACAGGTTGTTTTTGGTTGCTGATCTGATCTCCTCAATGGTGAGGGCACGGAGACATGATCCTTGTGACACCATGTATACATACACTTCCATTTTTGCATCATTATTGTATCTCCTACTCTTTGATCTGGTGGGTGCCGGGAGAGGAAGTTGGTGGGATTCTTTCATCCCAGACGGTACACCAGGTGCGTCGGGTAGTGCTGCAGTTGAATCGCTCATCGTTCAATTCGTGGCCGAGGGTGTGGGGCCATACTTTGGAAAAGTGGGGCAAGTGGCTGGTGGTCGGGTACCACTCGAAATGGGTGTCCACTGTTATACAGATGGAAATGGCTGCAAGCCCACTTAATTGCTAGCGACTCCCTTTCAAGTTGGGAGTACTGTGCTTCCGTGGATGTTAGGGCCTTGCTTTCAAAGGTGAGAGGCACCAATTTGCTGGGCTTGACCTCTTGCATGATCACAGCTCCTAGGCCAAATGGCTTTGCGCCCACTAGCCACTCTCTGTTTCATGTTGTGTCCAAGTATGCCATGGTGGTTTGCTGAACAACGGTTCCTTGATGCTCCGGAATGCATCTTCTTCTTCGCGCCACCACTTCCAAGCGGTGTCCTTCTTGGTCAAAGCCCGGAGGGCTTCAGCTATCATGGCGAGGTTGGGGATGAAGCGCCCAATATACGTTGCCATCCCCAGGAAACTTCGCACTTCTGATACTGTGGTTTGTGCTTGTGCCTGTTGTATGGAGTGGGACTTCCGTGGCTCCACTTGCACCCCTTCCTGGTTTAAAATATAGCCACAGAACTCAATGGAGTGTTGGAAAAATGAACATTTGTCCTTGTGATGTGTTTTGCCATGGTCTGATAGTCATTGCAGGGCTGCTCTCATATGCTTGTGCTGCTCTTCAATGGATGAAGAGTGAATCAAGATGTCATCACTGATGTTCAGCACTCTGTGTTGGCCGGAGAGAGTCTCTCGGACTGCGTCTTGAAAGATTTCAACGGCAGATGAGATGCCAAAGTTCAGCCATTGGTAACGGATCAGCCCTATGTGTGTCCAGAAAGTTGTTATGTACCGGCTCTCCTCTGCTAGCCTTAGCTGATGGTACCCTGTGTGACTCTAGATCCTGCTATTTCTAATATGCATGTGGGCTGCGGGGGCCTCCTACACTTCAAGTCACTGGCAAATGATATGAGGAAGCATTCGTCCTCATCTTCAGTGGATGAGTCTTCGAAGTGGTTCTGCTGTGGCTGTGTCCCTTTGGTTGTTTTTGGATTCTCTGGGTCCTCGAGGAAGAGTTGCCTCACAGCTTTGGATGGCAGCCTTCTTCCTCGAGTGCCGCAGTCCCTGGGCCCTCCTCCGCACATGGTGGCAAAATGATTGAGTGTGGCCCATTTTGAGCAGGTTCACCCTTGTGCGGGGCATTCTTCCATGGGGCGTTCTTAATGCCCACAGTATCCACACCAAAAACTGGGTGTGGCTTTCACTGGTTGTTTCCCTCTTCCTCCTCTGGCCTGCATTAGAATTGCATCTGCTTTCCCTACTTTCACTGTTGTGGCCCTCTCCGATTGCTGAGTGATGGCTATGCCCATCTCTGTTGCCCTGGCATCTGACAGGTCATGGTACCGCCCCAGGACCAAGGTGTCTTCTAGTGGGATTTCCGGCTGGCAGAGGATGAGACTTGAAGGGTTTTGTTCTGGCACCCTTGTATTACTTGTGCTCTCACCTCTTTGGCTTGGTCATCTGCCATGCACGTGCTGGCCAATTCTCTCAAGCATGCGTGGAAGGCGTTCATAGACTCCCCTTCTCTTTGGTGGGCTTGGGGGAGCTTAAACCGTTCATAGTCCGGGTTATATTGGGGGTCAAAGTGTGCGTCCAGGCCTCTGACTGATGCATCGTTGTTGTTGGCAGCTCCTGTGTTTGGCAGGTGTGCAAAGAGATGTATATTTCTTCCCCTGTGAGATGAAGTAGCAAAGACCTCTTGATGGTGTTGTTAGTTTATCTTGTCATAATGAAATAGTTCTTTAGGCAGCTAATCCATATCTTCCACTGGGGGGAAGCAGCGGCATTGTCGGTGAGCTCACTAAATGGAGGCAGCACGCTGAATTGCAAGTGTTGTATGGCTGGTATGGTGGGGGGTGCCCCATTGACTGCGCCTGTTGTGGGCCTGCATGCTTTGCATTGTCTTCATGCCCGCTGGGCAGTGTAAGCTCTTTGGTTCTTGACGACACTGGGCCATGTCTAGTGTTGTCGCATGGTGGTGCACTGCATCTTGTCCTGTCAGAGATGCCACTTCTCTTTTATTTTATTGTTTTTTTTTTGTTTTGGGGGACTGGGATCTGATTTAGGGTATTGCCCTTGGCAGAACCTTGCTGCTGGTGTTATTTCTTTCAGGCTCCCCCTCCCATGTGGCTTTGGTGTAGGCCCCTCCTCCCGGGCTTCCCTCGTGGTACCTGAGCTGCTGGAGTAGAGTCTTGCTGGTGGCCGGCAGGGACGCTCTAGGCCTGGTGCAGGGAATGAGCGTGTTCCTACACCCACAACCATGTGACAGCGGGGGAGTGAGCCGTAGTGCTCGGCAGGCTCTCAATCGGTGACACATCTGTGCTCTGCTGCCGCCACGTGGCAGCATGCAGAGAGGTATCGTAGATGTCCTGGCGCTAGGGGCAGGCACTGTGGCCGACAGCGGTGGTCACCAGCAAGTCTTAGCGGGCCTCGCGCAATAATCAGGACACACTGATGTTTAAGCAGTAAAAGGCCATTTATTAGGACGAGGCTGCACAAAAATAAACAACAACCAAATACACAATAATCAACAACAACTCCCCCCCAACATCCACTCAACCTTCATACACTCCAGACTCACCTTCCATTCCACTCCATGACACATTCCGTTCTTCATCCCTTTCTTCCGATCTCTCTTATCATCCTGGCATTACCCTCATGCCTCCAGTCCCTCCATCATTCACTCTTCCTCCCCACGAGAGGTAGGTGCGCCCACTAGTGACTCCCCACCCCTCTGAAGTACTGCCAACCATGCAGCCCAGCCGTAAACTGGCACGCTATGCCAACCCTACCCCTGAACCCTAATAACTGTAGGGTGGGTGGGAGGCCTTAATAAACTTCCCCACCCAACAATGCCAGAATGCAGGAAGAGGAAGTCGCCTTCCTCTCCTGCATTCTTATACCCACCCCCAACCCACACCCCGACCCCCAGCCTGGCCCTCCCCACATGTACGACCCCAGGGGAAGACTAGACTGCGTCTTCACTTCCCCTGGGGCCCTGCATCGCACAATAATCAGGCCACACTGATGTTTAAAGCATAAAAGGCCATTTATTAGGACCAGGCTGCACAAACATAAACAACAACCAAATACACAATAACCAACAACAACTCCCCCCCACATTAACTCAACCTTCATACACTCCAGACTCACCTTCCATTCCACTCCATGACCCATTCGTTCTTCATCCCTTTCTTCCGATCTCTCTTAGCATCCTGGCATTACCCTCATGACTCCAGTCCCCCATCATTCACTCTTCCCCACCACGAGAAGTGGGTGCACTCCTAATGACACCCCCACCCCTCCCTAGTACCGTCAACCAGGGAACCCCCTTTAGGGCAGTTACCTGCCCCCGGGACCTTCTGTGGATCTTTCGCCCCCATTCCTTCAAGCATTCATGTGACACCATATTGCCTTGTTCCACAAATTGCTGATCACATCTCTCATCTCATCATATAATAGACGTCCCCTATTGTCGAAAAATGCACACGGTCATCCCTAAAGAGCAGTCGTTCCTCCAGTCGTAGTCCAGGGTGCGCTATCACCTTAATGTCACTGTCTTCGCAAAAAACCCTCATAGCTCTGTTCAATTTCCTTCAAGCGTTCTCAACTGCCCGATGTTTGAACGCCCCATTCCAAATCCGTTCTGGGACAAATTCAGACCATGCAATACAAGTCCTAGACGATTTTTGTTTCATCACTTCCAAGTCCCTTTGCATCAACTGTAAGAGCGCCAAACCCGACAGCTGAATCAAGTCGTTCTCCCCCAAATGGATAATCAACAGATCCGGGCATCCCTTCTGAGGGACCATCTTCGCGAGCCTGGGCAATAGCGCCCCCCATTGCCCCCCCTCCTCCCCCACCAATGCACATCATGTTGTTGTCCTCTGAGTCCCAGGTTCGGCCGTACACCTGTTGCTCTGCATACTTGGAGGCCCAGTGCACAAACGAATCCCCCACAATCCATGTGACTGTCTTGGCCCCCGGGCCACCCACGCAACCTATGAAAAGAAAAAGGAATTCGTATACATCCTGAAACACAGCTCCCCCAACCCCCATGAAACCCAAAGCCCAGCCCAGGTCCCTACTTCCAGACATAACGCACACAACACTGAGAATTCCACCTACCAATCCGCCGGCTCCTGTCCCATGATCAACCCAACCGTGCCGCTGCAGTCGCCGCTCCAATGTGGAAACAATGCTTCCCAAATCCCGCCTAGTTCAGCCCCAACCTGTTCAACACCATGTGCAAGACCGCCAACAACTTTGCAGCCATGACTCTAGCCCCAGACGCATAACAAAAAATCTAACCAACTGTAGCCGCCATGGAACCCAGAAATGCCCTCCATTCAGCCACCGGGCACACTCCCTCCCAACCAGCCTCACACAAATAAACCCACTTCCCCCTCTCCAACTGACCCGTTTTAGACTGTCCCAACCAAATCCCCAGACAATCAGCATCAAACTGATTTCCTTATACCTCCTGCCGCTTCTGGCCCATGTCCCCAGCAACTCAAAGACCCTGAATGCTCAAAAAAACATCAATACGTGAGGCTAGAGGGTTTCTAGTCTCATCCCTTCGCTGGCACACACGTGGTTGTCTTTCCTTGGATGAAAAAAAGACTTTCATTCAATGTTCATTGATTTGTATCTTTTATTTCATGTTTGAATTCCTGTTTTACGGAATAAGTTCTTATTTCTTCGAAATCATAATCAACAATATATAATTCAGGCACTGTCTTTCAAACGTGTCCAATGCATTTCGGGCATTTTTAACATGCCCTTCATCAGGGAATTGACACTGAAAACAATAATATAAACAGACATTAATATGGCTACTAGATATATATGCAAAAAAACAGTACATATGGATGTTGTATTTCATATTAAATCATTTTCCAAAGCATTGAAATTGCAAATCAAACGGAGGTGAAAATGCAAGGTTATAACCATTTACCCAACGTGTGAGAAGATACCACAGCGTGTTTGTGTGCAAAGGTAAGGGTAAGAAGGGTCGGCGTATCACTTACATGCCTGTCAGGGAAAGCTGATGTCAATCTAAAGAAAGGGAAATAGGGAGAAATGCGGTTAGCGCATGTTGACCGAGTGCTTCGTGGTACACTCGGGGCTTGGGTCTGACGGGTGGTGAGAACTAACCTGAAGGTTGTCAATAAGGTATTCCGGTCCGATGCTCGTCTCCGAAAAACGCCGGCATAGACGATGGCTTGCCGCGTTCATTTATTTCAAAATCAAGTATCACGTGGTGGGTCACGTGTTTAAAGACATAGTAAAAAGACTATGGGTGTCTTAAGCTTTATCGGGGGAAATGACAACTGGATCTCGAAATGGTTACTATATGCGTTACAAGGAGAATGAGGTTTGGTGGCGGGCTAACGGTGGTTGGGAGTGCAAAATTGGAAGAAGAAGAAAAAAGTGGGTTCTGGGATCGAACTCAGGTGGTGGAGGTGGGGGTGAAAAGAACTCTGTTTTAACCATGAGGCTAATGTAGAAAGTGACGGGAATAAATTGGGAAGATAGGGGTATGTGTTATCAATGTCAATGTTGGTGGTGAACATACACAATGACGACAAGATCGGTCTACAGAGCAATTATTTCAAAGGTAACAAGACAATTCAATTCTTTCATTTAAACCCATCGGTTTTTGAGTCGATAATCTGTGAATCCAGTAGTTCTCTCTTCTTAAGAGATATTTGTTGTTGTCTATCCCTTCCTTTTTCGATACAGTCTCAAGAATGATGAATTTGATTTGGGAGACATTGTGTTGTGCTTCAACAAAATGTGCCGATAGTGCTGACTTCAGGTTTTTAAGTCGGATGTTAGATTTGTGTTCCGTAAGGCGCACCTTGATTCGTCTTTCGGTCTTGCCGACATACATCTTCCCACAGGGACATTTTATTCCATATATCAGGTTGCTGGTGTCACAGGTTGCGTTCACCTTGAGTTTGATGGGATTACCTTGTCTCGGATGGTGGATAATGTTTCCCCTGATAATGTTATTGCAGTTACCGCAATTTAGACAAGGTTTAGTTCCATTGTATACTGTAGTCTCAATGGGCTTGTGTTGTAAGATTTCTCCCAGGTTCTTTGCTCTAGTGAAGGCAAATAATGGTGGTTGACTAAATGAATTTTTAAAATCCGGTTCGATATTGAGGATTGTCCAATGTTTCATAATGATCTGTTTGAATTTTTTACTGGCTGTGGAATATTTGGAAACCACCACTGTCCGTGATTGCTCTGTTTTTATTGTAGGAGTTAAAAGTTTGGTTCTGTCCATATTGTCTATCCTTGTTTTAGTTTCTTCTACTAGGGATTTTGGGTAGCCTCTGTTGATAAATTTGTTGGTCATCTCCGTGAGTCTTTGCTTGAGAGTAGTTGTGTTTGAGGTAATCCTTTTAACTCTTGCCATCTGAGAGTATGGTAAGTTAGGTATCAGATTGGGTTCGTGAAAACTCGAGTGCAATAACATGTTGTTCCTGTCTGTGGGTTTGACATAGAGGTCAGTGATAAATCCATGTGGGGTTACTGATATTTTGACATCTAGGAAGTTGACAGAAATGTCTGAAATATCCCAGGTTAATTGGATATGTTGGTCAATTGTGTTGAACTCGGTAAGTTCCATTCTCAATGTCTTCTCGGTGTCAGTCCAAATGATGAAAAAATCATTGATGTATCGAATTATCATTTTCAAGTGGTTGGTCCATGTTGGCTTCTTGAGGATGTGTTGTGTTTCATACCATTGCATGAAGATGTTGGCATACACGGGTGCGGCCGAATTGCCCATAGCCATCCGGATGAGTTGTTGGTACCATTCCTCTTTGACTCTGAAATAACTGTGGTACAACGTAAAGTGCATTAGTTCCATTAGGAACAACTGTAGATCTTGGTCCAGGTCCGTATTCAAGAGTGCTGATTCCATGGCTTCAATCCCCATATCGTGGGGTATGCTCGTGTATAGACTGCATACATCAGCAGTGCATAAAATCACCTTTTCTGTTGGGTTCAATGGTATTTGCTGTAGTTTGAGTAAAAATTGTGATGTGTCTTTGATGTACGTTTGCATGGATTGTACTGACGGTTGTAGGTATTTATCGATCAGCTGTCCGATCGGTTGATGTATGCTTCGTCGGGTTGAAACAATTGGCCTCATGGGCGGGTCCATAATGCTCTTATGGATTTTCGGCACCATTCTCAGTGTTGGGCTTCTAGGATTGGTGGTTATGAGGAAGCTTTTCGTCCTCTCCGTGATGGTACCCTGGTTGTATGCTCGGTCGATGATGGTCCGTAGAGTTTTGGAATACTCCATGGTAGGGTTAGAGTCTAGTTTGCTATAAGTTGCTGTGTCCGTGATGTGTTCCATCACTTTGTTATCGTACATGGTGGTGTTCATGATGACGATCGCTCCTCCCTTATCTGCTTTAGTGAATACTGTTAGATCGTTGGCTGCCATTTTGTGCAATGTGTCGAGATCTTTTTGTGTCATATTTCTTTATTTGGGTCTGGTATGTTTGATTTTACTGAGATCCTGTTTGACTATGTTTTCAAATAAGTCCAATGTCTTGTGACTTGTAGGTGCTTGGAATGAACTCTGTGGACGTAGTCCCAGCAATTGGTCTTTCTCTTGATGTGGACGCTCGGGTATAACGTTGTCGAAAAAGTGTCTGAGTCTGAGTTTTCGCATCAGCTTAAAAAAGCTCACTTCAAGTTCTAGATGATCGGTAGAAGTGGTGGGTACGAACGAGGTTCCTTTCTCTAGTAATCCCAGTTCATAGGTACTAAAGTTTTGGTCACTGATGTTAATGACTAAGTGTTCTGAGGTTGGTTTTTTGGGGGTTTTTTCTCCTTCTCCTTGGTTGTTGCAGTCGTGCTCCGGGTGTTCGGAGGGTCTCTTTCTTTCTCCTTTTCTTTTCCCTCTCCTGGGTCTCCTTTTTGGGCTTGGCCCTGTTCTAAAAAAGGGCTGATATCAGGTGTTTTGCTGGTCGTAGGTTCTTCAGTTGGTACTTGGTCTTGTGGTGTTCGTGTAGGTTGTGACTTGCGGGGTTTTTCTGGCTGGGTTCGCTATCCGTAGATGAGGTGTCTGTGTTTGAATTGTAGGGGCGGTTTCTTCGCTTTTGGGCGTAGATGTCAGCCCATGTATAGACTTCCCCCAGTCTATAGTCCAAGGTGTCCCGCTTGAACTTGCGGATCTTGCGTTCATTGATCTCCCTAGAGTGACGTTCAATTTGGTTTTTGATATCGTCCAAAGTTGCACTAAGTTCGTCTTCCGACATCATTTTAGAGAGTTCTGTCGATGTTTCCTGAATTTCAGCAGTAAGTTCCTCCAAGATAGTAGATAATTCTTTAATAATCTAAAGAATTAAGTCCAGTGAACATTTATTAAGAATCTCATACCAACGTTCCTGAAACTTTTTCGAATGCTTACAGAGGGATGGTTTAAGTGCAATCGAATCTTAGCCCACGTGGTATGCGTTGGTTCCAGTGGTACTTAATGAGAGTACTGGCGTGCAGTTGTTGATTTGTTTTCCTCTTTGATAGGTAAAGTAACTGTCTTATATTCTGCTCTTTCGACCGGCTCGAGGTTTCTTGTGTTAGTTCCTCCCTGATCAGGGAGGAACTAACACAAGAAACCTCGATCAGGGAGGAACTAACACAAGAAACCTCGAGCCGGTCGAAAGAGCAGAATATAAGACAGTTACTTTACCTATCAAAGAGGAAAACAAATCAACAACTGCACGCCAGTACTCTCATTAAGTACCGGCGGAACCAACGCATACCACGTGGGCTAAGAATTCCACTTAAACCATCCCTCTGTAAGCATTCGAAAAAGTTTCAGGAACGTTGGTATGAGATTCTTAATAAATGTTTACTGGACTTAATTCTTTTGATTATTCAAGAATTATCTACTATCTTGGAGGAACTTACTGCTGAAATTCAGGAAACATCGACAGAACTCTCTAAAATGATGTCGGAAGACGAACTCAGTGCAACTTTGGACGATATCAAAAACCAAATTGAACGTCACTCTAGGGAGATCAATGAACGCAAGATCCGCAAGTTCAAGCGGGACACCTTGGACTATAGACTGGGGGAAGTCTATACATGGGCTGACATCTACGCCCAAAAGCGAAGAAACCGCCCCTACAATTCAAACACAGACACCTCATCTACGGATAGCGAACCAGCCAAAAACCCCGCAAGTCACAACCTACACGAACACCACAAGACCAAGTACCAACTGAAGAACCCACGACCAGCAAAACACCTGATATCAGCCCTTTTTTAGAACAGGGCCAAGCCCAAAAAGGAGACCCAGAAGAGGGAAAAGAAAAGGAGAAAGAAAGAGACCCTCCGAACACCCGGAGCACGACTGCAACAACCAAGGAGAAGGAGAAAAACTCCAAAAAAAACCAACCTCAGAACACTTAGTCATTAACATCAGTGTACAAAACTTTAGTACCTATGAACTGGGATTACTAGAGAAAGGAACCTCGTTCGTACCCACCACTTCTACCGATCATCTAGAACTTGAAGTGAGCTTTTTTAAGCTGATGCGAAAACTCAGACTCAGATACTTTTTCGACAACGTTATACCCGAGCGTCCACATCAAGAGAAAGACCAATTGCTGGGACTACGTCCACAGAGTTCATTCCAAGCACCTACAAGTCACAAGACATTGGACTTATTTGAAAACATAGTCAAACAGGATCTCAGTAAAATCAAACATACCAGACACAAATCAAGAAATATGACACAAAAAGATCTCGACACATTGCACAAAATGGCAGCCAACGATCTAACAGTATTCACTAAAGCAGATAAGGGAGGAGCGATCGTCATCATGAACACCACCATGTACGATAACAAAGTGATGGAACACATCATGGACACAGCAACTTATAGCAAACTAGACTCTAACCCCACCATGGAGTATTCCAAAACTCTACGGACCATCATCGACCGAGCATACAACCAGGATACCATCACGGAGAGGACGAAAAACTTCCTCATAACCACCAATCCTAGAAGCCCAGCATTGAGAATGGTGCCGAAAATCCATAAGAGCATTATGGACCCGCCCATGAGGCCAATTGTTTTAACCCGAGGAAGCATACATCAACCGATCGGACAGCTGATCGATAAATACCTACAACCGTCAGTACAATCCATGCAAACGTACATCAAAGACACGTCACAATTTTTACTCAAACTACAGCAAATACCATTGAACCCAACAGAAAAGGTGATTTTATGCACTGCTGATGTATGCAGTCTATACACGAGCATACCCCACGATATGGGGATTGAAGCCATGGAATCAGCACTCTTGAATACGGACCTGGACCAAGGTCTACAGTTGTTCCTAATGGAACTAATGCACTTTACGTTGTACCACAGTTATTTCAGAGTCAAAGAGGAATGGTACCAACAACTCACCGGGATGGCTATGGGCAATTCGGCCGCACCCGTGTATGCCAACATCGTCACGCAATGGTATGAAACACAACACATCCTCAAGAAGCCAACATGGACCAACCACTTGAAAATGATAATTCGATACATCGATGATTTTTTCATCATTTGGACTGACACCGAGGAGACATTGAGAATGGAACTTACCAAGTTCAACACAATTGACCAACGTATCCAATTAACCTGGGATATTTCAGGCATTTCTGTCAACTTCCTAGATGTCAAAATATCAGTAACCCCACATGGATTCATCACTGACCTCTATGTCAAACCCACAGACAGGAACAACATGTTATTGCACTCGAGTTTTCACGAACCCAATCTGATACGAAATTTACCATACTCTCAGATGGCAAGAGTTAAAAGGATTACCTCAAACACAACTATTCTCAAGCAAAGACTCACGGAGATGACCAACAAATGTATCAACAGAGGCTACCCAAAATCCCTAGTAGAAGAAACTAAAACAAGGATAGACAATATGGACAGAACCAAACTTTTAACTCCTACAATAAAAACAGAGCAATCACGGACAGTGGTGGTTTCCAAATATTCCACAGCCAGTAAAAAATTCAAACAGATCATTATGAAACATTGGACAATCCTCAATATCGAACCGGATTAAAAAAATTCATTTAGTCAACCACCATTATTTGCCTTCACTAGAGCAAAGAACCTGGGAGAAATCTTACAACACAAGCCCATTGAGACTACAGTATACAATGGAACTAAACCTTGTCTAAATTGCGGTAACTGCAATAACATTATCAGGGGAAACATTATCCACCATCCGAGACAAGGTAATCCCATCAAACTCAAGGTGAACGCAACCTGTGACACCAGCAACCTGATATATGGAATAAAATGTCCCTGTGGGAAGATGTACGTCGGCAAGACCGAAAGACGAATCAAGGTGCGCCTTACGGAACACAAATCTAACATCCGACTTAAAAACCTGAAGTCAGCACTATCGGCACATTTTGTTGAAGCACAACACAATGTCTCCCAAATCAAATTCATCATTCTTGAGACTGTATCGAAAAAGGAAGGGATAGACAACAACAAATATCTCTTAAGAAGAGAGAACTACTGGATTCACAGATTATCGACTCAAAAACCGATGGGTTTAAATGAAAGAATTGAATTGTCTTGTTACCTTTGAAATAATTGCTCTGTAGACCGATCTTGTCGTCATTGTGTATGTTCACCACCAACATTGACATTGACAACACATACCCCTATCTTCCCAATTTATTCCTGTCACTTTCTACATTAGCCTCATGGTTAAAACAGAGTTCTTTTCACCCCTACCTCCACCACCTGAGTTCGATCCCAGAACCCACTTTTTTCTTCTTCTTCCAATTTTGTTTATCCAACAATTTTGCACTCCCAACCACCGTTAGCCCGCCACCAAACCTCATTCTCATTGTAACGCATATCATAACCATTTCGAAATCCAGTTGTCATTTCCCCCGATAAAGCTTATGACACCCATAGTCTTTTTACTATGTCTTTGAACACGTGACCCACCACGTGATACTTGATTTTGAAATAAATAAACACGGCAAGCCATCGTCTATGCCGGCGTTTTTCGGAGACGAGCATCGGACCGGAATACCTTATTGACAACCTTCAGGTTAGTTCTCACCACCCGTCAGACCCAAGCCCCGAGTGCACCACGAAGCACTCGGTCAACATGCGCTAACCGCATTTCTCCCTATTTCCCTTTCTTTAGATTAACATCAGCTTTCCCTGACAGGCATGTAAGTGATACGCCGACCCTTCTTACCCTTACCTTTGCACACAAACACGCTGTGGTATCTTCTCACACGTTGGGTAAATGGTTATAACCTTGCATTTTCACCTCCGTTTGATTTGCAATTTCAATGCTTTGGAAAATGATTTAATATGAAATACAACATCCATATGTACTGTTTCTTTGCATATATATCTAGTAGCCATATTAATGTCTGTTTATATTATTGTTTTCAGTGTCAATTCCCTGATGAAGGGCATGTTAAAAATGCCCGAAATGCATTGGACACGTTTGAAAGACAGTGCCTGAATTATATATTGTTGATTATGATTTCGAAGAAATAAGAACTTATTCCGTAAAACAGGAATTCAAACATGAAATAAAAGATACAAATCAATGAACATTGAATGAAAGTCTTTTTTTGATCCAAGGAAAGACAACCACGTGTGTGCCAGCGAAGGGATGAGACTAGAGACCCTCTAGCCTCACGTACTAAAGCATTTTGATTGACGTCGTTGGGCCCTCGACGCCACCTTGCAGAGCACCACAAAATATCCACAAACATTACTCATCACAAGAACGTCCAACCCTCAACAAAACACAGCTGTGCATCCATCCGACAACAGTTCCAAAAAACATCAATACCATGCACAAACGGAAAATACGAACCTCAACTGTCATAACAACACGACGGTAAAACCTCAACCAACTTGACCAACAATTCAAATGTAACTGCTTCCCTCAACGCCTCTCCCCCCTCTGCTCCCTACCCCAACCCCTGATCATCCTACCTATGACCATATCTTTCGTAGGGTCAAAACCGAAAAACAAGCTACCATAAAAGGACAGCCTCACCAATTTCCCAGCAGTGGTTGCGGACGACAACCCCCTGTCAATGCAATGTAACACAAACTGCAACACCCCTTGCTCCAACACTGAACGATCTCCACATGCAGCATTTTGCCGCCATCCCATAAAGGAGTCGAAATCCGCCCACGCCAGCCTGTAGGTCCGCTTCGTTGAGTCTGCCACAGATTTCTCCACCAGGCCTAACACCCTCACTCCACCAAGACCCAGACGCCGGCCGGCAGTCTGGTCTTGCACTGATCTGCTCCAGGTGCGAGTCTCCGGAACCGCTGCCACTGCGAACGAGACAGAGCATCCGTAATGTCATTATTCGCCCCATGCACATGATTGGCTTGAAAAACCACATTCAACCTCAAACATTTCAGCATGAAACTCCTCAACAAGCACGGCAATCTCAGATCTCTTGCCCTCTGTCGCTTGACCAACTCGACCACAGTCATATTGTCCACATGGAACAACACTGATCTGTTCTGAAACTCCGACCCCCCACACCTCCAATGCCACCAACAAGGGACAAAACTGCACAAACGCAATGCTCCTCCCTTGCTTCACCCAATGGGCCGGCCAATCCTCAGCACACCATCTGCTGCGTCAGAGTAAATTTGGATTTGCCAGACCATCCCGTCCTCCACAAAGTCGAGTGACACCCCGCTAAAATCAGTGAGGAACGTCAGCCATGTCCTTAAGTCAGCCCGCACCCCCATGGAAATCCGGACCCTGTGATGAGGTAAGACTGCCCCCGACATGACCATGACGAGCCGCCTGCAGAACGTCCGTCCAGCCGTCACTACCCGAAATGCAAAGTTCAGGAAGCCCAACAGTTGCTGCACTGCCCTCAACGCAATCCTCTTTTCTCCAATCGCCCACAACAGACATGCCTGTATCTCCTCCACCTTTGTCTGCGGGAGGCGAGACATCCAGTGAATGGCATCCATCTCAATTCCCAAGAAAATCGAACAGCAGCTGGGCCCAGCCTCTTTTTCCGGTGCCAAAGGGACTCCAAACCGCTGTGCCATCTCCTGTTACTGTGACAGGGCCCTGCCACAGTCCCCTGATTGATCCTTCCCAAGAAAGAGAAAGTCATCCAGATAGTAAGTCAAGTCATGATGCCCGCTAATCTGTGTAAAAGCCTATTGCAAAAATGTGCTAAACATCTCGAAAAGCACACAGGAAATGGCACACCCCATGAGCAAAACCTTGTCCACGTAGATGGCCCCTGCAAACTGCATCACCAGCAGAGAGAAATCCGCAGGGTGTATTCACAAAAGGCAGAAAGCAGATTTTATATCACACTTTGCCAGTTCTGGTGAAACTGGTGTTTCCCGCGGGTGCAGCAGCCCCTCCTGCCACAGACTGGGCGGGCCGCGGCGGAAAGGACTGGTAAGGGACCGGTAAACTACTGGCTCTGTGCGTGGACGCCGACGAGTGCATTGACGCCATCCACTGCATCCACAGCTCCTGATCAATTTCTCCCCAAGGCTTGTCGGGGTTCACGCTAACCGGGCCCGGAACTCCTCATCATAACTCAACCAGGCAAACCCCCCGAATTGCAACTGCTCGTCCCAAGCCGACCACCACGACCCTTCACCTGACAAAGGTGTTTGCGTCACTTCCGACCGTCCTTTCGAGCTGCTGGCTTTGGTAGTGTCCGCTTTCGCCTTGCCCTTCTTCTTCTGTGAGGCCTGCAAAACACCAAGTCCACTGTTGCTCTGCACCCCCCGTCCTGTCAATGTCACCCCTCACCTCCCCATCTTCCAGCTCATCCCTCTCAGAACCATAGGACAACTCCAAAACAGGATCATCCTCCACAGGCTTCCACATTCACGTACTGCGCTCTTCAATCCTTTCTGCACTTTCACACCATTACCACTCTCGCGCTCCATACACAATGCCATTACCCGCTCCCGCGCTGGAGAGAATGTCGCCGCAGACCACCTTGCTGCTTCAAGGCGGTCCAGAGGCTGTCTTGCACCCGGCAAACCTACCACCCCTTTGGTGACCTCAGCCAGCTGAGATCCCCCTACCCCCCAGGTCACTCCAACCTGGGCGGGCTCTGGCATCGTCAGGCCTCGTCACCGTTCTGGCCGTCCCTGACTGCCCCTGTTGCTGCCCACTGCCACCTGCCCTCTCATAACTAGCCATGGCCGCCCTGTCCCTGTCCTCCTACTCAGCAAACCATTCCTCCTCCAAGGTAGGCATGGGGGGCCCCTCCGCCACCTCATCCCAGACCGCCCCTGACCTGGCAGCTCCAATTCTGCCCAACGCTCCTCTGACTCTTGCACCAGTAGGCGCTGCTCCCTGATCCTATCTTCCAGCTGCATGGAATCTAATCTGGGGAGCAATGGGGGGGCAATGACCCCGGAGCCACACAACCTGCATATGCTTCCATGGCGCCCCCACTCTGACCTGAGGGGTGCCCCCTAGATCCCCTGCCTCCGAAACAGCCACGCTACACCTCCCCACACTCCCCACCGGAGCAGGGTACTGGGGCGAGACCCCCTAGAAAGATCTATTGGAGCATCCTCCCACTGCCCTGTGGACTCCTCGCAGACTGCCTCCCCCATCACTGTCTTCGCCTCGCTCCACATCCCCAGGCAGCAACCGGTCCTGCAGCACCTCGCTTGTGCTCCCACCCAGCTACCGCGCTGGACCCACAGGCACCAGGCTCCCCACATGGACCCCCGCCTCTCCCCCAGCAAAGTATCAAATCCTCACTGTCAGCGCGGGTGCACTAGGCCCCGCTCTCGCCATTGTGGCCCTCACAGCACTCCCTCGGTCTTCACTAGACGCGGAGGCAGGCTCTTGCACAGGCCTCTGTGCACCGCTCCACGCTGCCTCGCGCCCCTCCCCCTGACCGCCGCACTTCTATCTGGCGGTGCTGGCTCCTCTAGACACGCCACCACCGCCACAGAGGCCGCCAGCAGAGTGCGGGTGAGCCCCACCCATGCTTCACCTAATACACCTGGCCGGAGGAGATCCTCCCACCCGGCCCACCCCAGCACCCTCAAGGCCTCCCTCACCTGGTCCGCCGTCATGTCAGACATAATGCCAAAAGCCTCCGATCACGGACGCTGCCAGCACCACACCACCGACCAGTGGCTCCCGACGCGACCACCCACAAAGCTCCTTCCCTAAAGCCTTTACAAACTCCCTCACTCCTTAATAAACTTCCCCGCCGACAATGCCAGAATGCAGGAAGAGGATGTTGCCTTCCTCTCCTGCATTCTTATACCTACCCCCCAAACCACACCCCTACCCCCAGCCTGGCCCTCCTCCCACGAACGACCCCAGGGGAAGACTGGACTGCGTCTTCACTTCCCCTGGGGCCCTGCATACCGCACAGCCAATTCTGCACCAAAGGTAGGTCAGTGCTCACAGTCATGGGAGAGGTGCCGTGGGGTGGATAACACCCTCATCAGTATAGAGGGCTTGTGCCCTGAGGTGGTAGCGTGACCTAGCAGCGCTAAAGAATTGGACACAGGCACTCTGCAATTGTAGTACGGGCGGAAGACCCTAAGCGGTCTTGGCTCCTTTATTTATATCCTCAGGCCATGCCTGGCCAGAGGGTAATACAATGAATGAGGACCCTTCTGGGTCAGCATTTTGTATTTTTTGAGCGAATGCTGCACAAGGTGGAAGACAGCCAGATAAATAACCATCACTTAGGCTTACGTTGCTATGCTTGAAAAGATGGTCGGTGAATAAGCTTATTAATAGCTATGCATCTCCAGCACACACAGACGGGCCTGATTATCTCCACCCATTATTGCTAGCGTGTGGTGATTATGAAAGTGATTTAAAACACACAATAAAAGGCTTAAGTACCAAGGCCATGACATAACATTGCTATCTAGTAAAGACTAGAAGCATTTTTTTTGTTGAATCGCCGACCTCTGTTTCATAAAATTAGAGGCAGACAGGGAGCTTGAAATCGCTAATACTGCCATTTATATCCTGCGCACAAACACCCTATGATCCTCTTCAGAGGCATGGATTTGGTACCAGGGGCTTGGGGCCTGATGCTTTATATGAAGACGTTGTGTTGTTATTGTCACCAGGCCGCGCTCAGCCAAGGGCCTGTGAAAAAGTTATGAAGTGTGTGTATCTGCAGCTAATGAGGGTTGCTATCGGCAGGATTGTAAATATCTCCCGGCAGACCTAAACGTCTTACACAAAACTTGACCTGTGTACACGAGGAAATACAGTCAAAGCAGCAATTTGTCCCAAAGCTGCTGGGAGGGTACAGGACGTTAGGCCAAAGGTCACACAATGGGACAACTGCACTGTGGAGTTGAGACCTCATGTACGAGTTCCTGCACTGGCACCCACCTTACTTTGGAGCAGGTACTCTTGCAGTGACTGCAGCTTGGCTTGAAGGGTGCCACCTGCTAACTAGGGCAGCATTTTATTTTCAGGACGTGGGCCTTCTTGTGAGATGACATTCAGTGGGTTGTTGATTAAAGGCCCTATCAGTCTTTGGCACCAGCTTAGATGTAGTTGTTTCATTGCAAGCCCAGTGATGGCAGCAGGGAGCCATCCCCCACGTTCACGAAATAAAGCATTTTCCACAATGAAATTGCCACATGTCAGTTTTTGGTACATTTACTAAATAAAAAAGAAAATGTTGTCACAAAAACATCTCACATTAATGTTTGTACATGGGATTTGGGTACAGCAGAAGAATTCTAATTTTCATAGTAGAATCAAGTAGGAAGCCCAAATAATATTTGACTTGCTGTGACCACCTGCAAAGTGCTGCCAGTGATTGCATGCTCATAGGTCAAAGATCAAGTTGAATAAAAGGTGCGCATTTAATATTCCAATAGTGAGCATGCATAAATATGCACTTTATTATGAATTGCCTCTATTAATTTTAATTTCTGTCCGGCCAGCCATAAAGAAAGTGAGCCAAGCTGTCTTCTTCACGGGTGAAGCATTTTGCTGCAAGATGGTAACCGAATGTTCAGTCTCTCTCTTTCATGAAGAGCTTGTATGCCCGTCAAAAAGAAAATGAATTCTGCCTGTCACCTTCGCTATAATCTCGTCTTCCAAGACAAAACATTACCCTTTGATGTCAGAAGAACATGCCCAGTTGGTGGCTGAATTGCAGTAAAATCGAAAACCTGGGATAACTGTCAGCTTCCCTGCTTAGCCAATTTGTGTGATCCTAGGCTGATATGTTCTTTCATTGAGTCTTCCTTTTATTCAATGGTGAATATAAGGAGAGGGGTAAAGCTGGGCATGCCTATTTTCCTGAGATAGTCTCCGATGTGTGTCCCATTCATACCTCTTCACACCTCTCCCAGGCAAAGATGAAGGTGCGGCATGAACTTATTGTTGCTTAGCTGCAACGACTCCATCCAGAGCAGCAGATTACAGCTTTTGCTTTCTTTTCTTCTGCTCTATTTTAATAGTTTACAAAAACAAGCAGAGCGGCTATGTTTACTTTTTGCACTCAATAGATACAGAAATGCTAGAGTCTTTTTCTGCATGATTCCACTTTTTTTCACATTCCAAGCTACTGCAGCTTTTTTTGTTATTGACTTGTAGTGTAATGTTTCTAATATATGTTTTCAACACATATCCAGCAGATTTTCAATTCGTATAATTTTGTAGCACTCGAGATTTTATCTTTATTTCTCATATTTGCAAACATGCTTGTTCTATCTATCATATGAAAGAGCTACACACCAAGGTTTTAAGTGGTTTGTGGGAATGGTGATGGTTCATCTTACTCACTTCCAAGTAAGCTTGCTAGAACCTTTATTTTCCCTTGTTTACCATGACAGTGCGTGGGGGGTCTAAACCATGTCACCATCCTCTAAAGAGGGATTGGAGAAGGTAGCTGAGTGCTCTTTCATCATCATTTCAGGAGAGTGCATAGCTGATGTGTGCAATGGAAAAGCCGTCACAATGTCCCACTGGGAAACAAGCTCAACTTTTGGCTCTGCTATCACCACCCGAAGATTAGGTGTATCACATTCCGTCTGCTGGGACAATTCACTTTCAGACTCACTGCTGCCATTCATGGCCACAGTCACTGTGGAGAGCAGGTACATTGCATTGGGCATCTTGCAGGAAAAAGGATAGCTTGATGCTGGTGGTAGTAACAGTAGTAGGGGCATATTAACAAGAACTTAACGCCACAGTAGCGTCAATTTTTTGGGGTTACGGTGGCTATTTTTTTATCGCCGTATTTACAAATTGCAGCTAACTCCAGTCAGCTGCAATTTTCTGGCATAAACATGAATTCTCAAAATCGACACTTCTTTTAGCAGAACATATCAAAAATAAGATGCAAGGTAGGCGTTCCCATGAAAAAAACTGCTGCTAAAAACAAACGCAACATTTAAAAGGAAATCCCAGCATGTCAATACCCTCCCCAAAACTGCCACTAACTCAAATTACTGGCAGTTTTCTTACGTCAATACCTACCTGGTGTTAAAAATGGTGCAAACACACCAGTTATAAGGAAGACAATCACAGACCCTCAATGGCAATCTCAGCGAAGCCATGGAGCTAATACTTTTGCAATTTGGAGCCCCAAGAAGACCATCATCACGGAGGCAGCGCTGCAGAAGAGTGCGGGTCTACATTCAAAGGATCACCCTCATCTACCTCCATCCGGATGAGGTGAGAGCCAATTATAGGCTAAAAAGGTCCTCCATCCTACACCTACTCAATCAGATAGCGGCAAGGCTGCAGGCCACATCTCAGCGCAGCACCAACATCCCTCTGCAGAGCAAGCTATGTGCTGGGCTGCACATGTTGGCCTCAGGCACCTTCCAGAGCACCACTTGCAGAGTGGCCATAATCTCCCAGGCATCCTTTTCCAGGTTTCTCTTCACTGTCTTGGATGGCCTCATCAGCCTGACACCGCAGCATCTACGCTTTCCAAACACTGCACAATAACAACTCACTAACAAGCAAGGCTTCTATGCCATTGCTGGTTTTCCACATGTGGTGGGCCATGGACTGCACTCATGTGCAACTTGTGCCTCCTGCGGACACCGCACACATCTACAGGAATAGGACTCACACATACTTGCTGAATGAGCAGGCAATTGTTGATCATCTTGGAGTGTTCATTAATGTCATCGCCAAGTATCCAGGCAATATTTGTGATTCCTATAACTTCCGCCAATCCGTCATCAACCAGCAGTTCCAGAATGACATCTATGGAAATGGACTGTTTGTTAGTAAATGCAAACTGATCACACCACAAACCTCTAGTCACCTAATCATGTAACTCAACTATGTGAGCATGCACATATAGAAAATTGAATTGTGCATACATTGTTACTGGACCAACTACTATAAACAAACACCTAATGGCAAAGGACAACATATATGTAATTAGTCCCAACCAGGGAGTAGGCTAGAAATGCTCTCACAAACCAATAAGTCACTCAAGGAATAGAGATCTTGTGGAACTTATCAGATGCAAATTGCAAGAAATGAATGCAGCAGGTGCCACAAGACATATGCTTGCACTGTCCTGCATCAATTCTGAAACAAAGCCATGCATCCTATGTACAACAAGATGACAGATCAATCTGCTATTCCCTGCGCTGGTACACAATTAGCTTACATGCACCATGGGGAGGAAAGTATTTCTGCATGAAGGGACACCTAATTGCACAGAATAATCACAAAAGTAGATTTCCCCTTCCTATGTGTTGGGTTAGAATGCAGTATGCATAGAAAGAACATAACAATAATAGAAATGTAAATCTTACTCCATGTTGTGCATCCCTACGCCTCCCCTGGTGAGATGTATCAATATGATGCATTTCCAGGTGTACAATTAATTCCAAAGATGGAAATGTACCCAAATACATTTGTTGTGTGGGATCACTCATGTCAACATCAATGGTCCACTCCCAACACGCAATCAATTGGCTTAAAAGTTACCATATGCCCAAGGACTTGAATAGACATGTGCTTTGGCTTGACATCTCCCAGTAAGTAGAGTGCACCAGGAAGGACTGCTGCTGCATCTCAAACAGTGAGTCACCTGGGGTGCAAGGGGAATGTAACTAAGCCAAACTGAGTACAACATTTAGCATTCAGTGATTCCGGTGCTAGCTACCCTCAGTACAATACCTCACAATGATGGATATTGCAGATGTACATACATAGTAATGTGTAAAGTCAAGGTGTGACAGGTACAACATGGAGGTATTACACAGGGCATGGCCAATGGCATCATAGTGATATGTAGGTTGTAAAGTATAGGCAATTCAATGTCAGTGATGCAGGTCGATGGTATGTACCACAACATATGGAAGGAGAAAGTAGAAAGCCACTCAATGGACACAAAATGAAAAAGTCCACTCTGCAAACACATCAGGCTAAAATGCTAAAGGACACTTTTCTCCTTTTCCTATTTCAGCTGCTCAAAGATATGCACTGGCACCATGGGTGATGACCGCCATCAAAGTGCCCCACACCCAGGCCCAGAGAGACTATAATGTATCACTGGGACACACAAGGGCCATTGAAGAGTGGACCTTTGGAGTCCTCAAATCCAGGTTGCGTTGACTGGACATTTCTGGGAGAAGTCTCCTGTACAGGCCAAAATTGGTCTGCAAAGTAATTCTGGTCAGCTGTATTTTGCAAAATATCTCTGTAATACACCTCTGCCAGAAGACAATGAAAAGCTGGAAAATCCGGAGGATGGGCAGGATGAAGAAGTTGATGAAAGCCACACCACACCTTCAGCAGCTGCAACATCAAGGATGGATGCCTTCATCCGGAACTTCTTTTCCTAATGACACCTCTTAAATGTCTCGTTTTACCCATTGCTTTGAACCAAACATTCCACTTTGTGATTTAGCACAATAAAATATTACTACACCAATATCTTGTATGCTTTGTTTGTGACTTAAGAAGGAGAGCAATCATGTAAAGTTATGTTATCAAAACAACTGTGTCACAGAGATCACTCACCTAGCAGGGGATATGACACCAACTAAAGTAAACTGGGGATGGACCAATGGTTTGGGCATCTGAACTTCTGCTTGCATATGGTTTCTCATTGAGAAATAAAAAGCGCTTGTTGTGTGTTCTCCTAATCAGGTCTGTTTTCACACAAGGCGTAGTACAACATACAATGTGCGTCTGATGCTATCATTGTAGTTAGGGTCACACAGCTCTAATCCATTCTAAATATTTGAAGCACAGCATCTCTGTGTAATCTGTGCTACAGGAAAAATGTAACTGACAAAAGTCACCAAGTTCTATGACAATGGTGGACTGTATCAACTTTCAGGTGTGAAGGATGAAGAATCCAAGGATAGTAGAGCCAGACTAACTGATTTATCAATACAGTGCAAGGAAGGCCTTTAACATTAAGCCTACCCACTTTTTCAACTCAAGCAAGTAACACTATCTCCCTAGCTGAGACGTGTCACTGTAATGACAAGTAAGCACATGTCTTGCATCACTAACACTTTGCATGATTCATCATTAAACACTGCACTGATCTAACAATGCTATATTTTTATACGCATAAACTATGACACATAGGTCAGCGATGCAAGAACTGGCAAGGCATGAGCAATCAACGACTATTGACATGACAATGCAATGGCAAGAAAGTGTTGATCTCACATGCACAAGAACATGAGTGTGGCATGGCAATGAATGTGGAGAACTGGCTATATCCTCATTCCATCAAACGTACTCTCTGTTGACACCCCCAAGACAGAGAAAAGACATACACATGAGTGAAGTGCAACAGGGAAACATGCCAAAACATGCATGTAACATACAATTACATTAGGAATGGTCAATGTCTTTCATAAGATGCACCACAAAAAACATGGTAGCACTGTGAAGTTGCATGACCTCTCTGTGGATTACCACTACAAATTCACAAATGCCAAATGCATGAAGTGTGTAATCTAGGGATTAACCACAACTCCAATATGCAAAATATCACTACATCTGCAGGCACAGTTGAACACAAATACAAACATACATTTAAAATGAAATGGCCATGTGATATATGGTTGTATTTCCCAAGGAATGTACCAAATAATCTTGAACACACATTGTTTTGCTAGATGGCCAAGCACCATGTATGACATGTGTTGCAGTCCAATGTGGCCAACCAGCCCCTCTCCTGCAGTCAGGTGTATGCTAGACAGACATCTCTGTCCAGATAGCACCAATGGAATTCCTGCATACTCCCAATAGCTCAATAACATTGGGTGAGGAAAGGCTTCACCGGCCGGTTGCTTCCTGAATGCCAACTTTAGCAAGCAGATTACATATTCCACAGTGCCCACGGAAATCTTGCTGGTACAAGCAATGTGCTCACGGATATTGTCCAGATACCACCTCTGGGCCTTTTCCTCTGCATGCCCAATCTTCTCCTTACTTGGACATCAAACCACCATTACCTCTTCTAATCAGTGACTCAGCTTGCTAATTCCTCTGTCAGTCCAGATCTCACAAGTCTTGGTACAACAGTTTACTCCGAGTATGCAGGGGAACCTCCAGATGCAGGAGATGCAACTAGCCTCTCTTAGTTGCCTAGTCACAGGTCCACTGCAAAACAAGATTTGTGCAGGTCAGGGTCCTCGCCCTCCACAATGTACGGCCAACACAACCTCTTGCAGAATGATGATGTTAAGAGGTGCAGCACAACATTGGCTGTCTATCCTGTCACCCCAGTGTAGTGTTAGTGCATGTCATGCAATGTAGACTACCCTTTGTTCTTGAGCAGGAGCACCTCGACTGATCCCTGCTTCAAGGTGCACCATGCAGGCTTCTCCTGTCAGTAATATGTCTACATCTGACATGCCAAACTTTACCCCCAGGTAAGGGTGATTGCCAACGCATCAATGTCTACAGTCAGGGACCACAGGCTTGTGCATGAAGCACGCAGTGCCTCCAACGTCAGTCTGCAGTAACTCTCCAGCACCTGTTTCTACCACTCCAGATCTCATACAAAGGCACAGTGTGGTCTCAAGTCCATGGGGACTGTCTGCACTTCCAAGCATTGGATGCCATGCTGTTGCATGGAGTGTGCAATGTAAAGTTCTGGTTGCTGCTTTACGCCAATAATGTGCCAGATTCCAGACATGAGGTATAAATTCCTCATTTCCTCTTCTCCTGGTCTACATCATGTCTGTTCATGGCTTTGTGGGGCTCGTTGACCTCTGCATAATTTGGCTGCTCCGTTCTGCATTCTGGTGCATACATTTCTTAATACCTCACCAGAGGTGACTTTGTAAGCTCTTGTAGCCGTTTGAGGCAGAAAAGTTATGGATGGCTGACATATTTTGACAGCTAACTGTACAGCCATCATTTCTTTTTTTCTTTTAGCTTCAAGATGTGTATTGCTGTCATGCTAGACTGATGGGCAATTGTGTCTGACGCAAGCCAATCCATACGCCATGTATCAATGTATTGTACATACGTCGCTAACATGACACCATCCCAAAATATTTGCCACTTAGCAACCTCTAAAATGCGTAGCAAAACATCTTGAGTATCATGCCCATTAGTGCCTTTGCAGTCCCTCGTTAATGTGCAAATCTTTTCCTCTAGCTAAGCAAATACTCAAATGTGATTCTGCACTCAAGCCTTCACATTGTATGCTGCATCATAAATCTTCAATACAAATAGTGAATGCCTCTTGTTCAAGTTCATTTGTTTTTCGAGCCCATAAAAGTGGTACAGACATCACAGCATTGTGTAATGTAAAAGTTTCTTATGTGGTCACACATACAACCATTCATAACCATTAAGACTACTACTGATGCATGCATTTTCTATCACACATGACACAATATGGATATGCATCAATGTGGAGGAACGGGTGCATGTTGACAGCTCAGAATTACTGATATCATGATGTAAAGAATGACTGAAGTCACCTACACAACACAGATCACATGTCATAGCCATATGGTGTTGTTAGGCATGCAATATCATGTCCTATTGTTCATTTGCTTATCAACTAGCACTTAGCAGTAAAAATATTGAGGCATTTTCATGTAAGTGATAATTTTTCTCATAACAGACATGAAAATCACTTGCGAAATACATGTTACAACAATGAAAAATTCCTGCTTACCCCTTAGCTGGTAAATTTGTCTCTCTGAGTCCAAAAATGTGCCACAAATACCCAAGAAGTGATGTTAGTCTGCATCCTGTTTCATGGAGGACTATTGTACACTTTCCCTTTTTCTTTTAACCATGCTTTTAGTGTCTGTGTAGCGTTGTGGAGGTGTTTGGAGTTGTGTGCTGGAGTTGTTGTTTAAAAGAGTGGGTTTGTGTCTAGTTTACTATACCTAATGTAAGGTAAGTCCTGTGTCTTTGTCTTTACGTGTTTTTTACGTCTTTGTAATTATCTTGTCAGGTGTCTGTCCAAGGGCTATATTTATGAGTGTTAATATTTTGGGAGGATTTACTTGGGTTTTACTTTTGAATAGTGGGTTTAGTTGTGTTTTTGGAGATCATGGGTGAGGGTAGGGAGGGCAGGATGTCAGAGGGGGCATGGGGGGGCATCCTCTGGCTGGTGAAGCTTTTTTAACATAGATGGTGGAGAGTGGGGGACCGGTCCTGCATGACTATGATGTCCGGATCAGGAAGGTGAGGTAGGAGCACATCCGCAACCACATGACGTGAATCTTTGGGGTGGACAGGACTGTCCACCAGTGGAAACACAGATAGCAGGATTGTGTTGAACATTAGAGAGACCTCTTGGATGACCTGGAGATCATTATTAGCAGGCAAGTCCAGACACAAGGGAGCACCCAGTATAAGTCAAAACAAAACCCTTTCAGCCATAGAGTGAAGCATAAATTATGCAAAAAAGAAGGAGAGAACTCTGGGTAGTTCTCAAGTATATATATATATATATATATATATATATATATAATTTCACAAAAAAGGTTGCCCTTGAGGAATCAGCCACGAGGTGAGTTGTTCAGTATTCCAATTTTATTCATAAAGCTGCTGCATTCAAAGGAGCGCAGGACCGCAAACATCAATTGAAATTCTTGCCAGACCGGTTTCGGGAGTCTTTCCCTTCATCAAGTGGCTTCAGCTTGCAAATGCCGGTTTCTTGCCATGCACTGGTATTTCATTTTCAAGGTGTGCCCCAGTGGGCGTGGCCGTATGCACAGCCTCCTGGACCTTGAAGTGCAGAAAGTTTTTACTTCAGTGAGTTCGTCACATTGTGCAAGAAATAAAAGTTGATTGAAATACCCCAGTGGGTTAGGCGCTGCACCCTGCTGCTTGCCGTTGATGTCTCTTTCAGCAGCTTTCATGGAAATGCACCTCCCAAAGCGTAACGGCACCGGAGTGGTGTCATTACAGGTCCGCAGCGCGGCAGGCTGTTTCCGCGACCGAGCAAGGCCGCTTAAACTTGAGTTCACAAAAAAGGTTGCCCTTGAGGAATCAGCCACGAGGTGAGTTGTTGAGTATTCCAATTTTATTCATAAAGCTGCTGTATTCAAAGGAGCGCAGGACCGCAAACATCAATTGAAATTCTTGCCAGACCGGTTTCGGGAGTCTTTCCCTTCATCAAGTGGCTTCAGCTTGCAAATGCCGGTTTCTTGTCATGCACTGGTATTTCATTTTCAAGGTGTGCCCCAGTGGACGTGGCCTTATGCACAGCCTCCTGGACCTTGAAGTGCAGAAAGTTTTTACTTCAGTGAGTTCGTCACATTGTGCAAGAAATAAAAGTTGATTGAAATACCCCAGTGGGTTAGGCGCTGCACCCTGCTGCTTGCCGTTGATGTCTCTTTCAGCAGCTTTCATGGAAACGCACCTCCCAAAGCGTAACGGCACCGGAGTGGTGTCATTACAGGGCAACCTTTTTTGTGAACTCAAGTTTAAGCGGCCTTGCTCGGTCGCGGAAACAGCCTGCCGCGCTGCGGACCTGTAATGACACCACTCCGGTGCTGTTACGCTTTGGGAGGTGCATTTCCATGAAAGCTGCTGAAAGAGACATCAACGGCAAGCAGCAGGGTGCAGCGCCTAACCCACTGGGGTATTTCAATCAACTTTTATTTCTTGCACAATGTGACGAACTCACTGAAGTAAAAACTTTCTGCACTTCAAGGTCAAGGAGGCTGTGCATACGGCCACGCCCACTGGGGCACACCTTGAAAATGAAATACCAGTGCATGACAAGAAACCGGCATTTGCAAGCTGAAGCCACTTGATGAAGGGAAAGACTCCCGAAACCGGTCTGGCAAGAATTTCAATTGATGTTTGCGGTCCTGCGCTCCTTTGAATGCAGCAGCTTTATGAATAAAATTGGAATACTCAACAACTCACCTCGTGGCTGATTCCTCAAGGGCAACCTTTTTTGTGAACTCAAGTTTAAGCGGCCTTGCTCGGTCGCGGAAACAGCCTGCCGCGCTGCGGACCTGTAATGACACCACTCCGGTGCCGTTACGCTTTGGGAGGTGCGTTTCCATGAAAGCTGCTGAAAGAGACATCAACGGCAAGCAGCAGGGTGCAGCGCCTAACCCACTGGGGTATTTCAATCAACTTTTATTTCTTGCACAATGTGACGAACTCACTGAAGTAAAAACTTTCTGCACTTCAAGGTCCAGGAGGCTGTGCATACGGCCACGCCCACTGGGGCACACCTTGAAAATGAAATACCAGTGCATGACAAGAAACCGGCATTTGCAAGCTGAAGCCACTTGATGAAGGGAAAGACTCCCGAAACCGGTCTGGCAAGAATTTCAATTGATGTTTGCGGTCCTGCGCTCCTTTGAATGCAGCAGCTTTATGAATAAAATTGGAATACTCAACAACTCACCTCGTGGCTGATTCCTCAAGGGCAACCTTTTTTATGAACTCAAGTTTAAGCGGCCTTGCTCGGTCGCGGAAACAGCCTGCCACGCTGCGGACCTGTAATGACACCACTCCGGTGCCGTTACGCTTTGGGAGGTGCGTTTCCATGAAAGCTGCTGAAAGAGACATCAACGGCAAGCAGCAGGGTGCAGCGCCTAACCCACTGGGGTATTTCAATCAACTTTTATTTCTTGCACAATGTGACGAACTCACTGAAGTAAAAACTTTCTGCACTTCAAGGTCAAGGAGGCTGTGCATACGGCCACGCCCACTGGGGCACACCTTGAAAATGAAATACCAGTGCATGACAAGAAACCGGCATTTGCAAGCTGAAGCCACTTGATGAAGGGAAAGACTCCCGGAACCGGTCTGGCAAGAATTTCAATTGATGTTTGCGGTCCTGCGCTCCTTTGAATGCAGCAGCTTTATGAATAACATTGGAATACTCAACAACTCACCTCGTGGCTGATTCCTCAAGGGCAACCTTTTTTGTGAACTCAAGTTTAAGCGGCCTTGCTCGGTCGCGGAAACAGCCTGCCGCGCTGCGGACCTGTAATGACACCACTCCGGTGCCGTTACGCTTTGGGAGGTGCGTTTCCATGAAAGCTGCTGAAAGAGACATCAACGGCAAGCAGCAGGGTGCAGCGCCTAACCCACTGGGGTATTTCAATCAACTTTTATTTCTTGCACAATGTGACGAACTCACTGAAGTAAAAACTTTCTGCACTTCAAGGTCCTGGAGGCTGTGCAAACGGCCACGCCCACTGGGGCACACCTTGAAAATGAAATACCAGTGCATGACAAGAAACCGGCATTTGCAAGCTGAAGCCACTTGATGAAGGGAAAGACTCCCGAAACCGGTCTGGCAAGAATTTCAATTGATGTTTGCGGTCCTGCGCTCCTTTGAATGCAGCAGCTTTATGAATAAAATTGGAATACTCAACAACTCACCTCGTGGCTGATTCCTCAAGGGCAACCTTTTTTGTGAACTCAAGTTTAAGCGGCCTTGCTCGGTCGCGGAAACAGCCTGCCGCGCTGCGGACCTGTAATGACACCACTCCGGTGCCGTTACGCTTTGGGAGGTGCGTTTCCATGACAGCTGCTGAAAGAGACATCAACGGCAAGCAGCAGGGTGCAGCGCCTAACCCACTGGGGTATTTCAATCAACTTTTATTTCTTGCACAATGTGACGAACTCACTGAAGTAAAAACTTTCTGCACTTCAAGGTCCTGGAGGCTGTGCAAACGGCCACGCCCACTGGGGCACACCTTGAAAATGAAATACCAGTGCATGACAAGAAACCGGCATTTGCAAGCTGAAGCCACTTGATGAAGGGAAAGACTCCCAAAACTGGTCTGGCAAGAATTTCAATTGATGTTTGCGGTCCTGCGCTCCTTTGAATGCAGCAGCTTTATGAATAAAATTGGAATACTCAACAACTCACCTCATGGCTGATTCCTCAAGGGCAACCTTTTTTGTGAACTCAAGTTTAAGCGGCCTTGCTCGGTCGCGGAAACAGCCTGCCGCGCTGCGGACCTGTAATAACACCACTCCGGTGCCGTTACGCTTTGGGAGGTGCGTTTCCATGAAAGCTGCTGAAAGAGACATCAACGGCAAGCAGCAGGGTGCAGCGCCTAACCCACTGGGGTATTTCAATCAACTTTTATTTCTTGCACAATGTGACGAACTCACTGAAGTAAAAACTTTCTGCACTTCAAGGTCCAGGAGGCTGTGCATACGGCCACGCCCACTGGGGCACACCTTGAAAATGAAATACCAGTGCATGACAAGAAACCGGCATTTGCAAGCTGAAGCCACTTGATGAAGGGAAAGACTCCCGAAACCGGTCTGGCAAGAATTTCAATTGATGTTTGCGGTCCTGCGCTCCTTTGAATGCAGCAGCTTTATGAATAAAATTGGAATACTCAACAACTCACCTCGTGGCTGATTCCTCAAGGGCAACCTTTTTTATGAACTCAAGTTTAAGCGGCCTTGCTCGGTCGCGGAAACAGCCTGCCGCGCTGCGGACCTGTAATGACACCACTCCGGTGCCGTTACGCTTTGGGAGGTGCGTTTCCATGAAAGCTGCTGAAAGAGACATCAACGGCAAGCAGCAGGGTGCAGCGCCTAACCCACTGGGGTATTTCAATCAACTTTTATTTCTTGCACAATGTGACGAACTCACTGAAGTAAAAACTTTCTGCACTTCAAGGTCCAGGAGGCTGTGCATACGGCCACGCCCACTGGGGCACACCTTGAAAATGAAATACCAGTGCATGGCAAGAAACCGGCATTTGCAAGCTGAAGCCACTTGATGAAGGGAAAGACTCCCGAAACCGGTCTGGCAAGAATTTCAATTGATGTTTGCGGTCCTGCGCTCCTTTGAATGCAGCAGCTTTAGGAATAAAATTGGAATACTCAACAACTCACCTCGTGGCTGATTCTTCAAGGGCAACCTTTTTTGTGAACTCAAGTTTAAGCGGCCTTGCTCGGTTGCGGAAACAGCCTGCCGCGCTGCGGACCTGTAATGACACCACTCCGGTGCCGTTACGCTTTGGGAGGTGCGTTTCCATGAAAGCTGCTGAAAGAGACATCAACGGCAAGCAGCAGGGTGCAGCGCCTAACCCACTGGGGTATTTCAATCAACTTTTATTTCTTGCACAATGTGACGAACTCACTGAAGTAAAAACTTTCTGCACTTCAAGGTCCAGGAGGCTGTGCATACGGCCACGCCCACTGGGGCACCCCTTGAAAATGAAATACCAGTGCATGACAAGAAACCGGCATTTGCAAGCTGAAGCCACTTGATGAAGGGAAAGACTCCCGAAACCGGTCGGGCAAGAATTTCAATTGATGTTTGCGGTCCTGCGCTCCTTTGAATGCAGCACTTTATGAATAAAATTGGAATACTCAACAACTCACCTCGTGGCTGATTCCTCAAGGGCAACCTTTTTTGTGAACTCATATATATATATATATATATATATATATATATATATATATATATATATATATATATATATATATATATATATATATATATATATATATATATATATATATATATATATATATATATATATATATATATATATATATATATATATATATATATATATATATATATATATATCCTCACTTCTGTTTCCCTTTTCAGTCCTGTAAAGGAAAAGACGGCACTCTCTGGGTTTGTGTCGCAGTAGCAGTGTTTATTTACAGACACGTTTCGGAGTAGTCTCCTTCTTCAGTGTCAGTTACTATGAACGTACTGACGGCCACCATTTTTAAAATGCATAATGTGAATACATAGAGGTAAAAAGGGGACTGGTACGCAATCACTGAATAGTAAGCGCCATATTAAGTTGATCTTAATTATCATAATACACACTTTGTGATCTACATTTGAATCATAAGCATTTAAACATATGCATGATTTAAAATGGTGTGTTTTGAGAGGATACTCATTACAATCAAGCCGTGGATTGGGGGTGGCAGCCTATATCATGGACTGCCAAAAACAAACTATATATACCTCCACAATTAATGCAGTGTTTCGGCTGGTGAGTCAGTGTATAACAAAAAAACATATATAAACATCCCACATAATACGCAAGTTCATTTCAAGTGAATTCATTTCATAGAAAAGGAGAAACACATCCTGTGTATCCTATTTTAAATCAGTCTAATGTAATACAGCAAATCAGTTACCCAAATGAACAGTCAGTTCCTCCCCACTATTCAATCCATTGGGGAATTTGGTGTGCAAATCTATGATATACCGAGACTCCAGTCTCCTTAATTTGATAACTCTGTCTCCTCCTCTGATATTTCATGGTATGCAGTCTAGACTGAAGTAGTGTGACAGATCCCTGTTACTACTGTGTTTGATCGCAAAGTGTCGCACTACTGGATATCTAAAATCTTTCTTTGAGATGGCGCGCATATGTTCTAGGATTTTTAATTTTACACTATGTATGGTACTCCCTATGTATCTAAGACCACAGGGACAGATCAAACGGTAGACTGTATGTGTTGTTAGGCATGTCATAAACTTGTTAATTCTCTTTTTCTCTTTCAATCCCCTGATGTGGTAAGAGAAGTCCCTCTTGCTAAACGCACGCTTTACATTTACCATAGGGACAGAATCCCTTCATATCATTCAGGGTTCCCTGTCTAGGTAACAGTTTCTCTAGATGGCTACTCACAAGGTTGTCCCTTAAGGAGCATGCCTTTCTATATGTTATTAATGGGACTGTTGGAATATCGGTTCCAATGATGTTATCAGTTTTTAGAATGTGCCAGTTTCTGTCCATGATGTTTCTAAGTATTCCAGTGTCTGCAGAATATGTAGTGAACATTCTAAATTGGCTATTCTTTTTACCGGATTTCTTAGGTTTCGATAACTCTTTTCTGGATTAGTTTTAGCCCTAGACAGAGCACTCTTCAGAACATCAGCATCATAACCCCTAGCCAGGAATCGACTGATGCTGCCTTCCACTGCTAAATCAAAATCACATTCCTGTGAGCAGTTCCGTTTGAGTCTGAGGAACTCTCCGTAAGGGATGCTCTTGACTAGTTTTCTGGGATTACCACTAGACGCATGAAGCGTGCGGTCGGTTTTCTGAACAGGGCAGTTGTGAGTTTCTGGTCATTAACCTCAAACCTCAGGTCCAAATAGTTAGCTGCCACCAAACTAATTTCGCCCAAGAAACGAAGATTGACTACATTCTGATCCAGGAGTGATATATACTCCTCTGCCTCATTTACAGTACCTTCCCACACCAAGAACAAGTCGTCTATGTACTTGTACCATGACACTACTTCCGTGGTCCATTGCTCAGTTTTAGGGGACAAGGCCACCTGCTCCTCCCACCAGCCTACGAACAAGTTTGCGTAGCTGAGGGCAGAGCAGGTGCCCATCGCGGTTCCGAGACCTGTTTGTCTCTCCCTGAAAAACAAAAATATTTTTGAACAAGCAGAATTCGATAAGTTCTAATAACATGATGTTTTGTGTTGCAAACTTCAAAGGTCTCTTATTTAAGAAGTACTTCACAGCATTCAAACCTTTTCTGTGATTGATACAGGTATAAAGAATTGTGATGTCTAAGACCATTAAGCAATAAGATGGTTGCCATTCCAAAGATTCTATGTGTGCCATGAAGTCTGTGGTGTCCTTGATCTAAGATTTCAATCCAAGTAAGGCATCAAACAGGAAGTGATCTAAACATTTTGAGAGATTCTCCATTAAACTCCCCATGGAGGAGAAAATGGGTCTTCCTGGTGGTAGGGTTCTATCCTTGTGCGCCTTTGGTAGGTGATAAAAGGTGGGCAGGATTGGTGCAGTAGTTCTCAAAAACAAATGTTGTTCACTGTCTATCATTCCTTTTCCATACCATTTGCTAATTAAACTGTGAAATTCCCGAATGCTTTCCTGGTATGAGGTCATGGTAGTTAATTCATAACAATCTGGATTCCTCAGTTGTCGATAAGCCTCTTTTACATATTGTTCCCGTGTATGATGACTATGTTTCCCCCTTTGTCTGATGGTTTATAAATGACCGATTTGTCACTTTCCAAGTTTTTAATAGCCGACTTTTGAGCGAGTGTAAGGTTGCTTTGAATATTAGGGGATCATTGCTTCTCTCTGAATTTGAGCAATTCCTTAGACACCGCTTCGCTAAACGTGTCTATGGCATCATAGGGCATTTGTGAAAGAAAGTGTGATGGTGGTTTAAAACCACTACTAGGTACCTCTTGTTCTGCATCAACTCGCCTTACACGTTGGCTCAGTGTTAAGATTGACTGTGGGTTCTCTTCCTGGCGAAAGTCCTCCAAGGCGTCTAGAGTTGTTAGATCATTTACAAGTAATAGATCAGTGTCACTGTTTTGAGTTTGCATGAGTCTCGCTTCTTTTATAGTGGGTCTCAACTTAAAAAACTTGTGAAGTTTAAGTTTACGGACAAATTTAAAAAAGTCTATTCTCGTCTGTATGTATTCCATCTTGTTTAAAGGGCAGAAAGTGAGTCCCAGAGTCAATACCGATTCTTCTGTGCTGCTTAATATTTTAGGTGAGAGGTTAATGATGGTCAAATGATCTTCAGTGGTTACCATCGTCCTCCCCTTTTGCTCCGAGTGACTCTGCTGGTGGGATTGTTTTTTCCTTTTACTCCTCCTGCCGCCCCTCCTGGTTTATATATATATTCACTGAAAAAACATAGGTCTCACACATGTGATAGTTATGGATTAGCATTTAAAAAACCGGCATTTGCAAGCTGAAGCCACTTGATGAAGGGAAAGACTCCCGAAACCGGTCGGGCAAGAATTTCAATTGATGTTTGCGGTCCTGCGCTCCTTTGAATGCAGCAGCTTTATGAATAAAATTGGAATACTCAACAACTCACCTCGTGGCTGATTCCTCAAGGGCAACCTTTTTTGTGAACTCATATATATATATATATATATATATATATATATATATATATATATATATATATATATATATATATATATATATATATATATATCCTCACTTCTGTTTCCCTTTTCAGTCCTGTAAAGGAAAAGACGGCACTCTCTGGGTTTGTGTCGCAGTAGCAGTGTTTATTTACAGACACGTTTCGGAGTAGTCTCCTTCTTCAGTGTCAGTTACTATGAACGTACTGACGGCCACCATTTTTAAAATGCATAATGTGAATACATAGAGGTAAAAAGGGGACTGGTACGCAATCACTGAATAGTAAGCGCCATATTAAGTTGATCTTAATTATCATAATACACACTTTGTGATCTACATTTGAATCATAAGCATTTAAACATATGCATGATTTAAAATGGTGTGTTTTGAGAGGATACTCATTACAATCAAGCCGTGGATTGGGGGTGGCAGCCTATATCATGGACTGCCAAAAACAAACTATATATACCTCCACAATTAATGCAGTGTTTCGGCTGGTGAGTCAGTGTATAACAAAAAAACATATATAAACATCCCACATAATACGCAAGTTCATTTCAAGTGAATTCATTTCATAGAAAAGGAGAAACACATCCTGTGTATCCTATTTTAAATCAGTCTAATGTAATACAGCAAATCAGTTACCCAAATGAACAGTCAGTTCCTCCCCACTATTCAATCCATTGGGGAATTTAGTGTGCAAATCTATGATATACCGAGACTCCAGTCTCCTTAATTTGATAACTCTGTCTCCTCCTCTGATATTTCATGGTATGCAGTCTAGACTGAAGTAGTGTGACAGATCCCTGTTACTACTGTGTTTGATCGCAAAGTGTCGCACTACTGGATATCTAAAATCTTTCTTTGAGATGGCGCGCATATGTTCTAGGATTTTTAATTTTACACTATGTATGGTACTCCCTATGTATCTAAGACCACAGGGACAGATCAAACGGTAGACTGTATGTGTTGTTAGGCATGTCATAAACTTGTTAATTCTCTTTTTCTCTTTCAATCCCCTGATGTGGTAAGAGAAGTCCCTCTTGCTAAACGCACGCTTTACATTTACCATAGGGACAGAATCCCTTCATATCATTCAGGGTTCCCTGTCTAGGTAACAGTTTCTCTAGATGGCTACTCACAAGGTTGTCCCTTAAGGAGCATGCCTTTCTATATGTTATTAATGGGACTGTTGGAATATCGGTTCCAATGATGTTATCAGTTTTTAGAATGTGCCAGTTTCTGTCCATGATGTTTCTAAGTATTCCAGTGTCTGCAGAATATGTAGTGAACATTCTAAATTGGCTATTCTTTTTACCGGATTTCTTAGGTTTCGATAACTCTTTTCTGGATTAGTTTTAGCCCTAGACAGAGCACTCTTCAGAACATCAGCATCATAACCCCTAGCCAGGAATCGACTGATGCTGCCTTCCACTGCTAAATCAAAATCACATTCCCGTGAGCAGTTCCGTTTGAGTCTGAGGAACTCTCCGTAAGGGATGCTCTTGACTAGTTTTCTGGGATTACCACTAGACGCATGAAGCGTGCGGTCGGTTTTCTGAACAGGGCAGTTGTGAGTTTCTGGTCATTAACCTTAAACCTCAGGTCCAAATAGTTAGCTGCCACCAAACTAATTTCGCCCAAGAAACGAAGATTGACTACATTCTGATCCAGGAGTGATATATACTCCTCTGCCTCATTTACAGTACCTTCCCACACCAAGAACAAGTCGTCTATGTACTTGTACCATGACACTACTTCCGTGGTCCATTGCTCAGTTTTAGGGGACAAGGCCACCTGCTCCTCCCACCAGCCTACGAACAAGTTTGCGTAGCTGAGGGCAGAGCAGGTGCCCATCGCGGTTCCGAGACCTGTTTGTCTCTCCCTGAAAAACAAAAATATTTTTGAACAAGCAGAATTCGATAAGTTCTAATAACATGATGTTTTGTGTTGCAAACTTCAAAGGTCTCTTATTTAAGAAGTACTTCACAGCATTCAAACCTTTTCTGTGATTGATACAGGTATAAAGAATTGTGATGTCTAAGACCATTAAGCAATAAGATGGTTGCCATTCCAAAGATTCTATGTGTGCCATGAAGTCTGTGGTGTCCTTGATCTAAGATTTCAATCCAAGTAAGGCATCAAACAGGAAGTGATCTAAACATTTTGAGAGATTCTCCATTAAACTCCCCATGGAGGAGAAAATGGGTCTTCCTGGTGGTAGGGTTCTATCCTTGTGCGCCTTTGGTAGGTGATAAAAGGTGGGTAGGATTGGTGCAGTAGTTCTCAAAAACAAATGTTGTTCACTGTCTATCATTCCTTTTCCATACCATTTGCTAATTAAACTGTGAAATTCCCGAATGCTTTCCTGGTATGAGGTCATGGTAGTTAATTCATAACAATCTGGATTCCTCAGTTGTCGATAAGCCTCTTTTACATATTGTTCCCGTGTATAATGACTATGTTTCCCCCTTTGTCTGATGGTTTATAAATGACCGATTTGTCACTTTCCAAGTTTTTAATAGCCGACTTTTGAGCGAGTGTAAGGTTGCTTTGAATATTAGGGGATCATTGCTTCTCTCTGAATTTGAGCAATTCCTTAGACACCGCTTCGCTAAACGTGTCTATGGCATCATAGGGCATTTGTGAAAGAAAGTGTGATGGTGGTTTAAAACCACTACTAGGTACCTCTTGTTCTGCATCAACTCGCCTTACACGTTGGCTCAGTGTTAAGATTGACTGTGGGTTCTCTTCCTGGCGAAAGTCCTCCAAGGCGTCTAGAGTTGTTAGATCATTTACAAGTAATAGATCAGTGTCACTGTTTTGGGTTTGCATGAGTCTCGCTTCTTTTATAGTGGGTCTCAACTTAAAAAACTTGTGAAGTTTAAGTTTACGGACAAATTTAAATAAGTCTATTCTCGTCTGTATGTATTCCATCTTGTTTAAAGGGCAGAAAGTGAGTCCCAGAGTCAATACCGATTCTTCTGTGCTGCTTAATATTTTAGGTGAGAGGTTAATGATGGTCAAATGATCTTCAGTGGTTACCATCGTCCTCCCCTTTTGCTCCGAGTGACTCTGCTGGTGGGATTGTTTTTTCCTTTTACTCCTCCTGCCGCCCCTCCTGGTTTATATATATATTCACTGAAAAAAACATAGGTCTCACACATGTGATAGTTATGGATTAGCATTTAAAAAACCTAAGAAATTCTCTGAACAAACCATAGGTTTTAGGGGTGTTATAGTTAGCTGGACATTTCACTTGTACAAAACCATTGAAATTACTCCGTACTAACTATAACTCTCGCGCCCGCAATCCACTGCTGATGATGTCACATATTACATCATTCATGATATGGTCAGTGACATCACTGATGACATAACTGATGACATCTCAAATGACATCACTGATGACATCATCCATGTGACAATCAGATACACCTCATCACACACTAGTATAACCTTTCATCACTCACTGTAACATACAGAGTACCATATTTGAATCCATTGACACACCAATACAAATTTCTAAAAACCCACTCAGTGATTCCTAGATATACACACATCTAATCACTTACCTAAAGATTAACTCATACATGCTGTCAATGATCAATAGAACACTATCAAATAAACTTATACACCTTTATCGACATTACACACCAGTACAAATCCTATTCACTTATGCAGTTACCCTACTCACTTAGGCAAACAATGTATCATACTTATATTTACTCAGCTACACACTTATACAAACAGCACTTCAATTTCTTCATATAGTTAGTAACTCATACTTAGTGTGTTATAAAATCACTATTACAAGTATACAGTTATCCATACAGTCACTCATACTATCACTGACTCTTATGTATACCTATTTATATACAACTGTCACATACACTGCCTTTTATTTTTCTAGTTTGTTGGAAATGTACCATTGAGAAATATATTTGCTCATCACCACACCCATAAAGATATTCACTCACCCAAACAACTGTTATAACATGTAGTCTTCACGTCATATACTTACTAAATCAACTATTCACACACCTGTGGGCAGTCACATGCCCCCCCACTGAACCACACACATTCACTCTACCATACAAATACTCAGTTAACTAATCAAAAACTAATATAGAAGTTCACATAGCTAGTAACCAACTGATGCAGCAGTTTACACTACAACTGACAAAGTGATACAGATATTCACACAGTTTTGTCACTATCCAATACAATATATTTAGTGAGACACCATGAATTAGCCAAGTAAACAGTCAATCACACTGCTACTAAATCCTCCATCCAGATATTTATATATCCACTCATTCTTCAATGCAGTTTGCTATATATATAATACATATTTTAATAACGAACCAAACCACATTCACTGGATGATGTCATCAGTGATGCCATCAGTGATGTCATTTGAGATGTCATCAGTGATGTTTCTGACCATGTCAGAATGATGTAATATGTGACATCATCATCAGTGGATTCCGGGCACGCAAGTTAAAGTTAGTACAACAATCTATAATGGAGGAAACCAAAAATGGTGTAAATGAAATGTCCAGCTAACTGTAACACCCCTAAAACCTATGGTTTATTCAGTGAATATATATATGTATATTTGTATGCTGCGCAACTTGTGCGTGACTTCTGGTGCATAGGCGAGATGTACGTACTACGCGACGTGGCGGACGTGCGTGTCGCGCGTGATGTCATATGCTTATCGGTCCCGGTGGAGGCCCGACTCCCTCGTTTTTGTTTTAATGTTGAAAAACTTATTTATATATATTTAATATAAATATTAAGACTAGAGCTTATCTGAGGTTATTATAAAAATAATATTCTTTAACTTTCTAGAGAAGTACATCACTTTTTAGTGCGCGAAGTCACGCAGAGTGCGAGCACGGTGGGAGCAGGATGCGTGATGAGTGCGCACATCCTACGCGCACCCTACGTGCACCCCATGTGACCTCAAAAAAAGAGATTTGATTGGTTCATTACACTTCCTATTGAAACTATTGAAGGACCCCACCCATTTCAATCACTCTTCTTAGAACTTTTCTTAGGCAAAGACCTCCTGAGAAGATCTGCTGCTCTTTCTTTTTTCGAGAAGAGATTCACTTAAAGATACCATGGCTACTAATGCACCATCATCCTCTGATTAAGAGAACTCATCAGAGCAAGAATTTGTTCCTGAACCTCCATCAAACGAAAAATATACAAGCATTGTCTGGAAATGTTTCACCTTTCCACCAGGCTTTAGAAAGGTGAATGCAACAAAAGTACCTTGCCGCATATGCAAGGAAGTGCTTTCGAGAGGAGACCCCAACTAAAAGTACTCCTGCGGAACTGCAAGCATGCGGAAGCACTTGTAATCCAAGCATCCGGTCAACTTTGCAAGGGAGGAGTTAAGAAGATAGAGAGATGCTCAGAAGGCCTGAGTAACATTTGAGCAACACCATCAACCTCTACCACACAGCCTGATATTCGTCCCCAATTTGGGAAATTTAGAATGACCTGTAAAAAATGTGGACGGCTGATAGCATATGGAGAGCAGTCAGTGGATCTGGTGTGACGAGCTGTTAACCACCGCCATTGTTAGATTCATTTTCTCCTCTCCTCCCAGTTTTTAGTTCTCTTTTCCCAGTTCAAATTTTTTCCCCTGTTAAAAAAAATATACAAAATCGTTCCAAAAATCCCCCCCCCCCCAAAAAAAAACAAAAAAAACTAACTACTCTGGTTTAAGAAAGATCTAAACTAGTATGCTATATGTGTGAAAGTTGAGATGAATGTATGTGTATGTATAGTACATAATTGCCAGTAAAAATACATTTCTGATGTGTGGTGAATGCTTAAGTGCAGAATTATTAGGAAGTGCTGCAGCATGACACTGTAAACTGTTTAACTGCAGCATGCTGTGGTACTACCAAAGTACAGGGATGTAACATATGTACATAAATATGTTGCAACTCCATGCTTCCCTCTGCATTGCTGCACACACTGCAGCCATGTGGTGACACGGGCACCCTTGCACCATGGTGCAAGGATGTCTGTGTTGTGCACACTTTATTTTGTGCAGGAAGGGACACCTTCCTGCACAAAAATCAGTAAAGGCATTTTTCTCCTTTAATATATGCTGTGCATTGCAGCATATATTGAAAGTGAAAAAAATTAGAAATGAAAAAAAAATTCTCGTTTTCCTTTGCTACACCAATAGGAGGATGGTGTAGCATTCACAAACATTTATGATTTCTGATAAATCTGGAGATGTGCCTTGTTCTATGAGTGTTCTGTGCAAACACGCACAGCAAAACCTATAGAACACCATTTCAACACAAAGTACTGTGTGTGATAAGATTATATTTTCATGGAAAAGAAAATGTATAAAGAATGCCTTTTCCTCACCTTATAAATAAGAAAGAGAGTTAATGGCTAGGCTAATTGTTATTATAGGAGTAAATTTGTGCACTGATAACATAGAACAAGATACATTCACAACTACTTACGTTTTAGGAAACTGATAGGACATTATTATATATTACTGAAGGGAAGGATCTAATATGACATGTGCAAAAACACTAACTGATGTGGTTTAAGTTAAAGAGTTTTATTTCTTTTAATTCTGAAATTATCAAGACCTGCAAAACAACCATATTAGTCTATTATGTACTATACCATATATCTTGCAGACAGGTGTTCTGAAGCTGTCTCCTATTTTATAGCTTTTTGCATTGCAATTTTCTGACAGAAATCTAGTCTATCCATGTTCCTTTTCTTCAACTGTGTGGAAACACAGTCCATTGTGCATTTTAAGATTTACTATAACTTCCCTCAACAGTAATACACGTTAAAAACGGTACACATTTTATTCACTTGTTTCTTATAATCTAAATGGTGGTAAATTTGATATCTTAAAATTAAGATCTGTAAATAAAAAATAAAAAAAATAGTTATAACATATAATAATACATTTTTAACAGTACAGCATAATTTTAACATTTTACAAAGTACTTTCTTTGCCTTTTTTGCTGTTCTCAGAATACATTGAATTTCACTAGAAATAGTGATTTTAATTGTACTCATCACATAACAGCGGGCAAAAAAAAACAATGAATTAGATTGTTTAAAAAAAACAAATAATCCATCTATAGTAAAACACTAGATAATACAAATCAAACATATATAAAGTGATTACTGCTAAGAAAATGTTATAACTTAAATTTATAAACACTATAAATGATGTCAGTTAAAATTATACACTGAGACAATGTGCAACAAAAAGTCCATAAATCAAAGAAATTCCTTTCCGTAATGCCAAATTGTATTTTTGCAGTCATTTTTATGTAAATTGACCAATGGTACTCCTATTAACCCCTTCCCTGCTGGGCACATTCCCCTGCTGTGCTGGGGGGAGAGAGGGCGCGTACAGCGCTCCGGTGCTCATGACAAGCTCAGCTCGTCATGAGCTACAGTGCTCCTGTGCTCATGATGAGCTGAGCTCGTCAAGGCCACACCTGTTTCTTTAGAATGCCCAGCACAGCAGGGGAATTAGCCCAGCATGCGAGCGTTCTAAAGGTCATGACAAGCTCAGCTCATCATGAGCACCAGAGCACTGTAGCTCATGACGAGCTGAGCTCGTCATGAGCATGCAAGGGGTAAAACCATAATAATAAATTCCTCAGAGACCGAATTATCTTCCTAAAACTTTGGCTTTAAAATATTAGGTAGGAATTTGGTAATTCAGAAGGCAAACGTTGCTTGAAAACAAACTCAGCATCATTACAAAGGCTCCAGCCTTTCTCACTTTTTAAATAGGCAGTGTAATGTCCAGATGTTGTTGAAGGACCATCATGGAAAATTATAGCTACTGTTATAAAAGTCCTTCCTGATATTGATAGTTGTGTAGCTACAAAATGTTTTATTAAAGTGTCTAATTTTCTTCCATCAGCTGTACAAGGTTGCATCATTAAAGTTATATATTGTCCATATCTTTGTATAAATAATGTTGATAACATTTCTGATTTGCATTAGCTACACTCAATGTTTTGATTTGCACCTTTAACTGATTGATTGAAAGACACAGATTTACAGTCTGGTAATGTCAAATATAGAAATATTTCAGTGTCTACATTAGTGCTACATGTATACATACACAAAAATGATCCCATTTATGACAAAGGCCAAAGATATTCTCTATGTCTACACCTTCATTGTCCAATACAGTAAGCACATACATTAGAAATTCCTGAGCATCTTGTTGGATGATTCTGTGTAGATTGTGTAGAACCAGAACATACATCCAAAAGATTACTAACATCAGAAATGCTTTGTATTTTACTTTTATCAGTTCTCAATTTTCCATAAACAGAATGCAACAAGGAGCAAAATCTTTTTTCCCGATTCTCCATATTTTGCTGTTGCAAACCATCAAGAAAAAAACCAACATTGACCACTACATTAGCATAGCAGTTGACACCAGAACTATTTTCAAACTGATAACCAATAATCTCTTTCTCTTTGCTTGGAATCACAACAATATCTTGTTTTTTTCCCTTCTCTACACCTTCAGTACAGATATTCTCATACCTTCTTTTTCAACCAACCACACGCTTTTCAAATACAGGATATTGACCTAAATTAGGAGCATATATTCTTCTTAACTTATTATACTCTTTGACACAGTTGGCATCTGCAGTAACCTTTGTATCATCAAAATTAATCCAAAACATACCAGATAATGTTCTGACTTGCGACAACTCAACATATGCCATACCCTCTTTAAACACAGTATTTCCAATGTTCACCAAAGCACCGTCAACACTGAAACCTTGAGATTTATGAATAGTCACAGCATATGCCAGAGAAACTGGAAACTGTTTTCAATGGACATATATATTTTTAACAAGCAAAAAACGAACTTAACAATGACCAATTTGTTAAACTTCTTCAATCTGATCAAATGGTATTTTTAAGAATTCAATACCATCTTTATTTTGATCATTAACAAAATCCACAACTTTGCCCATTGCTCCATTAACTAAACCTTTTCTCGGTACAAATTACGCCTTAAAATGACTCGACAGTCTCTACATGCATATAGATTATTTTCTAAACCAGCAGTTTTAGATATTGATTTTTCTAAAGAATCCAATTTTGTCTTTAATTTTTCGGTCAAAATAATAGTGATTCCTTCATGCTCTATTTTATCAATGGCTTCCATTTTTATTATTTCTTAATTTCCAGTTTCAAAAGTTGTTCATTAAATATATAGAACACTCACGCAGTGTTGGCATTAAGCAGATTACAGATTTCTTTTCTGCAATTTCCATGTATATTTTCTCAGGAACTATATCTTTATTTGGAAACAAATTTGAAAGTAATCGACTCTGCAAAGCTTGTTTGCCATGATCAGTCAGAAGTCCTATTCTTATATCTTGGAGAATAGTTCCATAAACAACATCATTTGCCTGTTGCATATTTGTAATAAGTTCTTTGTATTCAAAATATGACCAAATGTTCACGTTTCCAACACTAACCAGAGACTTTCTGGTATCTTCACGCGCAAATGTTTTAAATATTGGTTGTCCTTTTACAGGAGTAGGTTGCAGTAGATCTCCAAAAACTATGATGTGTTTTCCTCCAAATAACACGTCATACTCTGTTTTAAGAATTTGCTGCATTCTTAAATGCACAAAGGCAAGCATTAAGTTTGATACCATGCTTACCTCATCAATAATGAAAAGTTTAATTTTCTTCAAGACTCTTGAAACTTCACAACAAGCTTCTCCAGATAGCTTGTAGTATTTCAATTTTTGTTTTCATGCTCTACTGGTAGCATTAGTAAACGATGTAATGTAATTCCTTTAATGTTGTGTGCTGCCAAACCAGTTGGAGCAGTGACCACACAACAAATGCGACTCAGTTGTTTTCTGTAGATAACTTGTAATTACTTTAATTAAAAAACGTTTTCCTGTTCCAGCTTGTCCACGTACGTACATTTGGATAGGTTGAAATGACGTGCATGAGCACTCTTTCTTTTCATGAAGTAATCCATGGTCAATCTGTTGTCTCACTTGCTCATATATTTGTTCTTCCAACTTTAATACATTTGTTACATCTTCTTGAGCTTGATGTATTGCTGTTTTCCCCTCATTCATGGCGATTGCTGCTTCATTTTCAACAATTGGTTGTCCTAGTGGATCTTGACTCAGCGCAGGAGAACTTTGACTATCTTGAGAACTGTCTCTAGCAATCTCAGCTGGAATTGTTTGCTTCTTGATCAATTTCATTGTTCTACATTTTTACATAATTTGCAAAAGCACTGCATTGTATGCTGTCTTTACAATCATTAAAGGAATCTTCATAGCACTCGAAATCTCCAAGTGATTCCAGTTCTCAACGCCATGGTTGGAATAGTTGTGAAGGAGCTAAATAGTAAAGTTCCCTTTTATCAGTAGTGTCGCAACTCAGCTTTCTGTGATTAATCAAATTTCCTTTCGTTTGTTTCACCAGACATCCTTCGGAACCAATGACTCCATATTTTCCATCATTGATGTTCTCTGTAGTATTCAGTTTAATAGTGTAATGTCCTCAAGATGATGACTTCTGTTTGGGTAATATGTGTCCAACATATTTCTTTTCAAAATATCTGTACTTTCTGGATCTTTTTCTGCTAAATATTCAAATTCTTGTTCAGATTTCAGTACTCGTTTTAGTATTGCTGCAAGACCTAGACTCACATAAAGGATTCTTCTTGATTTGGAGTATAGACTTGCAGATGATAACCAAACTGAGCATTCATATGCTCCGATTTCTCGATGCGATAACATCTTCAAACTGAAACTGTATAATTTATTACTTAGAGTCTCCTCTTGAGAAATCTCTTCCCACATTTCTTTCAATTCCTCACTTTCTGATTTTGTAATATAAGATGTTACATATCGAGCAACAGCACTGGAATTGTCCGCAACATATTGAATATCCATGTTAGCATTCCACATGGACAAAATAACTGGGTTTATGTATTTTGACTCTTATTTCTTCTTAAGTTGTAGGTATTTTTTGGAGACTTTCTTGTGATAGTATGACGCAAAGATGACATAAATCTGTTCACTCTTCCTTTCGATATTACAGGATGTGGAAATCAAAAACGACATTTGCTGTAGAACTTGTCCTTACATTTGTACTTTCGTCGACAGTATTTTCCACATCAGTGGCTTTGGAATCGTAACACTTGTGCTCTTAAGTTGTTTTCTTCTGTGCTTTTTGGTACTGCACATGTTGCATATTGTTCAATAAAACTCAATACAGTATCATCCGCATCTGTTACAAATTTGGGAGCGCCCTTAATCCATAACAGCATATGTATATGAGGAGCACCTCTTGCTTGATACTCCTTTCTCCAAACGAAATCCACAACTTCTCCAAGAGGAGAATTTTTTTTATTGCAGATAAAAGACATCATAGCCTCAAATCTATGATTGAAATACCTGCATACATTAACACGATCCAAAGAGCACAATTCTCCAGGTGTCTTGTATTCAATATTTTTTATATTAGAATTTACCTCTCGAAGAAATTCTAGTAAATCATCCCAAGCCTATTCAGCACAGCTTAGGGTAAAGAACCATGTTGGAGTTCTTAAGTTCCATAGCATACATTTAATTTCTCCATGACGGCGGTACCAATATTCATTAGTGCCATGCTGACATCAAATTAATGAGCTGAAATTCTATCATCTCTCTGGTGCACTTTATCCATAAAATCTTTTGCAGATACATTTTGCAGATGTATTCCAGATTTTAGAATGTGGTTGACTGCATATGAAAGTCCAGACAAGTCATTTTCAAACAAAAGATGAAATATATAAGGGATACATTGTTGAAATCTTGGATCTTCTGCATATAATCTTGTTGTCCAATATTCAGATGCAGTAATCTGCACAGGAAGTTCATCATCTCGTCCTCCTTTTCCAGTTGGGAACAACTGTGGAAAACAATGAGCTTCCAAGCTCTCTTCCTATACACTCATGGGAGTTCCTTTTGCTTTTTTTATTTGGAACAAATCAATAGTGTTCCCCATCACTTCTTTTGAATGTAGTGGATGCACCCTGTGTTGTTCATAGATTTCTTCACATCTTAACATAGCCACTTTTTCAATTTGTCCTCTTGACGTTTCAGTATCTTCTGCTAAAACTCTTTGTTCATCTCCCATATAAACATCCCTATAGTATGTAAATGTAAATGTACAAGAATTTATATAGCGCAAATCACCGAGCGGTTTCTAAGCGCTTGCTTAGGGAACCCGTCCTGGTATTCCCCTGTGAGATAACTCTGGCAGGGTATCCACAAGGTGAAAGCCAGGCATCCCGCCGCGAGGGGCCATTGTGGAGATTAAGCAAGCTATTGCCCAGAGTCGTAGAGTGTGAACCCATGAATCGAGTAGGTACCGGAGCGAGAATTGTCGAGTCCATGGACATTTTAGGACTCAAGACCCCGCCGAGCCGGGAATTGAACCCTGGTCCCGGGCTGACCTCTGCTTCCAGGTCTGCCTCCTCTAACCAGTAAGCCACACTTCCTTCTGTATTGTTTTTTATCAAATACAATGTTGCCTTTTGCACTTTCCTAACATCCACTAACTCCTGCCAGATTTTCTTATGCACGCCATTAACAAAAATAACTAGTGGTTCACTTTCTACACTCTCTACTCCAATCGTTTCAATATTGTTCTTTAAATCTACCGGTAAATACACAACTCTTCCTTTTCATCATCTTTGTAAATCTGAAGGAGGCAATTTACCTGTTTTAGGCTCCATACGAACAATAGCCTGAAATGGGTGCACACATTGAATTAGAATAGACTCATAGGTGTTTAAATCTATCATTTCTAGAGGAATAGAAACCAACTCTAGATCATTATGAACAGCTCTAGCGGGCATTTTATTCTCATCTAATTTGTTATAGCAATATTTACAAATACGCTGATCAGAACCCAAATCAAATCAATTCTATACCAACAAATAAGTTGCAAATTCTTTCCACGTATCATTATTTTCTTTTTCACTTTTTCAATACAGATCAACCCTCCTAGTCTGATTTCTGTAGTGAGTCTGGCGACAACAAATACAAGTAATTTGGCCTTTCATCTGAAATCACCTTAAACTTTGTAATTTCATTTTTCTTTTTTTTACATATATGTTCAACATTCACTACAACATTTTCTTCTATTAATGTCTCAGTTACTGGACTCTCTTGTTCAGGACCAAAGTAACAAATCTCAATATCATCACAAACCTTCTTCACATCTGATACTGACCCATGCAAAAGAGCACTGTTCAACTCATTTAACTTTAGTGTTGGACTTTTTGCATAATACAATCTTCTCACTAACTTCCGCACTTAGGTATGCTGTACTGCCAACATCCTGAAATGGTGAAAAACACGTTGACATACTTTACTAGAAATACAAGCCAAAGAATGACCAGGCAAACCAGTATATTTTCTCACTCTGCAAGAGTCTAGTCCTTTCAACAGCTTCATCTTTTGTGTAACACTTTTTTTTACAATATGCATGTAAGAAATTGTGTAATTTATCAATAGATTCTTGTTGTACACTACAAATACTACTACAACCCCAAGTGTACACTGGGCATTAGGACGTCTGCCTAGAACTTCATCAGCTATCACTTCTTCTGCATTTCTCTGAACCATTTGCTCTTTCTCATGAGGACAACCATTTTTAACCTCATAAGCTCGACCACTGGTGTCAACTGCATGCATCAAATGAGTGCTCTGTAAATAACTCTCTTCATTACTCTTCATAAAAAAACTCTCTTCACTCTCTTCATAAAAAAAAGGCTCAGAAATTGAAGAGTGTTTCCATTCCCCTAAATAAATGTAATAAAAATTGCTTCCGTTAATTACTCTTTTCCTCTTACTTTTGGCCTTCATTAAGTGGATTGGTTTATCTAGTGATCAAATTCTGTTTATTACTAAAATAAAGAGTTTCCTCTTTACTTCAAAAGACTTTTCAACAATGGATTCTATATGCTTCTTCTTTTTATAAAATTGTGTTGTCTTTCTATATTTTTTTGTATGTTTTAGTAAATTATGGACTACTCTGATGTAAAATATTTTTTGAGCAATTCTTTATATTGATTTAAAACTTCTTTTACTATAAGCTGTATCCTTTGTTTTTTCATTTCCTTTTTTTTCCTTTCCTATAGTTGGCACTTTTTATGCTTGGAATATTTTCACTGCTTTCAACATTTGCATTTTTTTTCTAAATCTAGTCATATTTTTTATAAAGTCTTTTGTGGTCTTACCAGAAATGTTTCTTTTTTAGCCACATTATGTTGGTCTTCCTATACTTGTGGTTGAGTTTTTCTCAAGTAAGTATCCTTTTTCTGACCTTTTCTTCTTCTTTGTTTCTCTGGCACGATAACTTTTTTTTAAGGATGATAAACAGTATCTGTAAAAAGTAAACATAAATAAGTTTTCATTAACAACTTAAAAAAATTATACATTTTTATTACTATACATACACTTTTCATATAAATTCTGAATAAAAAATTGTAGCCCTGAAGCACAACTGTGAAGGTTGTACAAGCACTACATACATAGTGCATAGCAGTTTGAAGCACTCCATAACACTAAAACCTGAAGCATTGTATGAGTACATGCATATTTACTAAATGATCACACTACTAAAAGGAAAGACACTGAGTGGATTCATATTTGGTTCACTTTTACTTTAGTAAATACATTACTACATTGTACAGCAACAGTCTCTATAGTTTTGCAACAGTACAGATTTAGAATTTAGAGTAGTGCAGTGTTGTTTGTCTAGTGTAGGGAGTCAAGCTGAGGTACTGTTCTAGGGTAGTGCAGTGGTATTTCAGTAGTGTAGGAGGTCGTGCTGGCGTAGATTTAAGGTTTAGGGTAGTGTAATAGTGTTTCAATAGTGTTGGGGATCATGCTAAGGTATTGTTTTAGAATTTAGGATACTACACTAGTATTTGGGTAGTGTAACAGGACGTGCTGGTATAGATTTAAAGTTTAGGGTCCTGCAATGGTGTTTTGATAGTATAGGGGGTCATGCTGTGATACTCTTCTAGGATAGTGCAGTGGTATTTATGTAGTGTATGGGGTCATGCTACGGATAGTGTTTTAGGATTTAAGGTAGTGCAGTGGTGTTTGTCTAGTGTAGAGGGTCATGCTGGGGTAGTGCAATGATGTTTGAGTAGGGTAGTAGGTTGTGCTGGGGTAGTATTCTAGGGTAGTGCAGTGGTATTTATGCAGTGTATAGGGACATAATAGGGATAGTGTTTTAGGGTTTCAGGTACTGCAGTGGTGTTTGTGTAGTGTATGGGGTTGTGCTTGGTTATTGTTTTAGGGTAGTTCAGTAGTGTTTGGGTAGTGTAGGGAGTCATGCTGGGTAGTGTTCTAGGATACTACAGTCATATTTGGGTAGTGTAGGAGGTCATGTTGAGGCAGATTTAAAGTGTATGGTAGTACAATGGTGTTTGAGAGGTGTACAGGGTCATGCTGGGTAGTGTTTTAGTGTTTAGGGTAGTATAGAGGTGTTTATGTAGTGAAGTGGGTCGTTCTAGGGGTACATTTAGGGTTTAGAGTAGTGCACTGGTCTTTGTGTGGTGTTGAGGGTCATGCTGTGGTAGTGTTTTAGGATAGTGCAGTAGTGTTTGGATAGCGTAGGGGTCATTCTAGTGTATATTTAAGGTTTAGGGTATTGTAATGGTGTTTGGGTACTGTAGTGGCTCTTGCTGGTATAGTGTTTTAGAGTTTAGGGTAGTGCAGTGGTGAATAGATAGTGTAGGAGGTTGTGCTGTGGTAGCGTTTTAGGGTAGTGCAGTAGTGTTTATGTAGTGTAGGAGGTCATGCTGGGGTATATTAAAGGTTTAGGGTAGTGTAGTAGGTCGTGCTGGTATAATATTTTAGGGTTTAGGGTAGTGCAGTGGTAAAAGGGTAGTGTAGGGTACGGTGGTGAGCCTCAGCAAGGCCTACAAGTGTAAGGGGTTTGCCCTTCTCTGCACAAGTCCTCGGACCAATAGGATAGAAGTTGGCACAGAAACTGGAATAGAAAATACAAAGTTTATTAACCTCATGAGGTGGAACTACATTCACACAACACCCTTCGGCAATGTATGAAGTAGCACACTGAATGGAAGGAGCTTGGTCCTTTTATACCCACACACTGTCTCAAAAGAAGGTGGTACAAGTACAAGAAGTAGGTTTTAGGCACATATAAGGTCATACAGAAAATGCACAGTCAACAAGCAGGAGGAGCTAACAGTTGCTAATTCTGTTGAACACATCCTGACATTTACAGACTAACAACAGCTTCATGGACAGCTGCAAGCTCAACTGAGCATGTGCAAAGTGGAAGAAGCTAAATATAACCTGTCTCTAGGCCGATTTCAAGAGCAGACAACAGCAAGGTAGGACAGAGCACATGGCATACACGTGGTAGCACATGGCAAACAAAATGGATGCCAGAAATACAAAATTGATTCCACAAAACGGACAAGATAGCCTCTAAATTCAAAATGGCTTCTGCAAATGCTAACCCAATCGCTGCCAAATTACAACAGACGACCCTTTTAGCATTAGCTAAAGACATTCGTTCAACTGCGGTAATCTAGATATGCATCCTGTACATCGATGCTCATCAGTTCAGTGACCTCTTTATTTAGCATTTGTTGTGCTTTCATTTCTGCAACATTTCTTTTAGCAGGTGTACAAGCTGTGGTGCAAATAGAGCAAAGCATGGGACCACGTTGTATACATATACAGCATGTAAATAGTATTACCAATAGTATACATAGCATAGTCAGTAGCTTCCAGCCCCAAGTAATAAAGAGTATCCACAACCAGTTCAAAAAAGTCCATGTACCAGTTTCTGGGTGAATCTCCACAGCAATCTTATGTAGTTTAGAGATTGCATCATATACTGAAGCCGAGTGATCCGGAATGAAAACACAGCAGCTGCTGCCGATGATACGACATGCACCACCTCGATCAGGCAAAATCACATCAAGTACCATACAATTCTGGAGTACTACAATCATCGCAACTTGTAGCTCTTCTGTAATGTTCCCAAGTGCCATTGCTGTCTGATTGGTAACATAAGTTAATCGCCTTATCTTTCTGCTGCTCAATGCAGCACCCACAAAAAAGAATAAACCTAAGTTAAAGTCGACATATTAATGCAAAGCAGTGTCAGTTTGGCCAACTTCATCCATACTTATTGTCCTCTTATTTCTGTTTTTGGAAATGTCATTGTATAACTTGAAGTTGAGAAGATACGATGCAGGTGCCAGAAACACAGGGGGCAACAGAAAGAACACATAGCAGACCCCAGACATACCCACAGGTAGTTGGTAGTATCCCTTATTAGTTATTACCACAAACGAAGTATGTATTATGCAAAGACGTAAAACTGTTGTTATTGGTACCTTCAATTGTCAGAATTACAGTACATTCACTTCTCCCCACTGGAATTCTCCCAACACTACTAATACTGTCTGCTTTAGCTCTTGTCACAGAAATCACAAAAGATCCATTGTTCTTCATTGTCCTTGTATTTGTGAAGACATGTTGCATAGAAATATTGTCAGGTTGGTAATAAGAATAAGAATAATAAAACATTTATAAAGCGCATGGCTGGACAAAACTGTGTGTCCCCGCGCTGACTGCTAATACAATACAATACAGTACAGAAATCCAGTTGCAATGGAGCTCAGAGAGGGATTACATGTTAGGGAACAAATATGTTTTTAATTTTGTCCTAAATCTCAGTTCGGATGGCTCCATCTGCAGGTGGAGCGGGAGTGCATTCAAATGTTTGGAGGCTAGGTATTGAAAGGATTTTCCTCCCATTTTAGCTCTTGTGATTCGGGGAAGTTTAAATAGCATCATGCCCAATGATCTTAGATTCCGAGTCGGGCGATGTATAGTAAGGAGATTTTTTAAGTATTCAGGGCCTTTGTCCTGAGCGATGCGGTGGGCATAGCAAAGGGTCTTAAACTTAATCCTCTTCTTGACAGGGAGCCAATGGAGTTTGGATAAGGCAGCTTTAGCAGATGTTCTTCTTGGGAGTCCGAGCACCAGTCGTGCGGCTGTGTTCTGCACGCATTTTAATTGATGAAGGCCCATCTGGCTGAGTCCAATCAGGAGGGCATTCCCATAGTCCAAATGGGATGTTATCAGAGCATGGACTATGGTTTTCCTGGCTTCGGTGGGAAGAAGATCCAGCACCTTTCGAAGAACTTTTAATATGCCAAAGCACTTTCCCGTTATCTTGTTGACTTGGGTCTTACCGGAGAGGTCGGAGTCCAGCATAATGCCTAGGTTTCTAACCGTCTCTGCGGGAGTAGGCAGATTACCCAGTTCGCTAGGCCATCATGCATGAGACCACGCAGAAGCATCTCTCCCGAACATCAGTACTTCGGTCTTATCGCCATTCAGACGGAGACAGTTGTTGTTCATCCAGGCCGCTACTGCCGACATACAGTCCGAGAAATTGGTGGCATATTCTCTTCGGTCAGGGGTTAGCTTGAACACCAACTGGGTGTCGTCAGCGTAGCTGACAATGCCCATCCCAAAATCTTCTACAATGTCTGCCAGGGGTTCCATATAGATGTTAAATACCGTTCCCATTTTGTTCCTCTAGCTTAAGGGTAACCATTCTCATCAGGATAACATTCTTTATTAAGGTGATAATTGATCTGTCCTACTGTCATCTCTGTAATGTTGGTCCTTTCAGAGGGAAACAAAAGCGCAAACCAGGATTGACAAGAACCGTTATGAGAGAACAGAAGAGGAATAAAAGGTGTTCCTCCTTTCCTTTGGTGCGAAGTTATCATCCCACACACCCATCAGTCGGTAGTATTCGTGGCATTATGTGTATGATGCAACATTTGAATAAATGTGTTATTCAGGTAGGCAAGCCCGTCTGCGCCCGTCATCGCCAAGTCATCGCCTCTCGCCAGTCCCCCTGGCCTTATTCCATCAACACCCCTTCATTACAACAGGGAGGAACTACTTGCCTGGAACCCCGGACGGTCCTGCGCAAACATTACAGGTACGCCTGGTCTCACTTGCCTCCAATGTCAAAATTGTGATTTTACCACCGCTAACCCCTACACCATTCGACAGCTACTAGAATCTGTCAATACCACCCCCATTACGTTTCTCCATCTCAACGTCAGATCACTACCTAAACAGCACCTTGAGGTCAATACCCTCATTCTGGACAAAAATCCTGACATCCACTTCCTCTGTGAAACCTGGTTACGGGATGGCACCTCTGCCATACCCAACCTTACACTACCAGACGACTACTTATGTCAACCATCAATAGGGATGGAAGAGGAGGTGGCATCGCCATAATCTATAAGAAGTTGTTTTCTTGTTCTTTCATCAAGGAAGAACTGCCCGACTGTGAAAGTGCCCACTTTAAAATCACTATAAATCCGAACTTCACTGTGTCGGGCCTTTACATCTATCGCCCACCTGGCCCCGCTTCAAAATTTATTGAGGCTCTCCTTGAGACAGCAACCTCTCTCATAACAAAAAACTCAAACTTTACCATTCTAGGCGATCTCAACCTGCACTTTGATCTGCTTAACGACGCTACGATCAAAAATCTTCTTGCTGATCTTTCCGCACTGCAACACAACTCTCTTATTCTTACTCCAACGCACCTAGCTGGTCACATTTTAGACCCAGTATTCACAAACATGGAGAAACTTATATCAGATATACCCGTTCCAATGGGATGGACAGATCACTACCTCATAAAATTGTCCATACTAGTCAATAAAAGCAGGCACAAAACAGCATCGACCCGTCGTCTAAAAAGACCATGGCACAAACTGTCCCACAGTGACCTCCATACCACCCTTGGAGAATTCCACCATGACACCAATTCTGACATCAACGCTAACTATAGCGTGTTTCATGATTGGATCACGGGAGGGCTAGATGCCCTCATTCCAGCAAAATGGTCGATAGGACGCAACTCCCCATCCAACCCTTGGTATAATGACACCCTCAAAAGCATGCGCAAAGACTGCAAAAGAGCGGAGCGCCTTTGGAGAAGGGGCTATAACAACAAAGATAAATCCAACTATCTACTAAAAAAAAAACGTACCACAAAGCCATCCGTGCTGCGCGAACTGCCTTCTATGCTGACAAAATTGAATCTAGTCCCACCCCTGCCAAGGAAGTTTTTAAACTTGTTCAAGAAATTCAGAGCGGCAAATCCCCCCTCCCTAATATCTCCTCCGCACAACAATGCTAAGATCTTGCTAGGTTTTTTGTCGACAAGGTACAGAAAATATATACTTCTTTTCCTCAGCATTCCCCTAGCCCTACCAATAGCCTTTCTCCTCCTTCTAACTATTCTACCTTGACTCACATCCCAGAAATTTCCGGTGATAACCTCATTAAACTTTGCCAAAAAGTTAAATCTGGTTCACCGGCTGACCCCATGCGCCCGGCTCAATTCGTAGAATCTCTCAACTTCTTTCTACCCCCACTCACCTCTATGCTGAACCTCTCCTTTACCTCAGCGAGCGTAACATCTGCCTGGAAACAAGCGTGGGTTTCACCCATCATCAAAAAACCCACCCTCGACCCATCGAAACCGGAGAATTTTCGACCAATCTCCCTGCTTCCATGGCTGTCTAAGCTCGCTGAGGCACATGTGAACAGCACTCTATCTCAGCACATGGTCAACAATAACATCCTGGACCCATCCCAAAATGGGTTCAGACCAGGCCATAGTACTGAGTCTGCTCTCCTGGCCACCACAGAGCACCTTCGAACGATTTTAGATGCCGGTCAAAGTGCTGCGCTGATTCTTCTCGACCTCAGCGCGGCCTTTGATACGGTATCTCATGACATCCTCCTCAATCGTTTGGAAACATTTGGTGTGTCTGGCCATGCTTTGGAGTGGTTCCGATCTTTTCTCAAAGACAGATCCTTTCGGGTCTCTGCTCCCCCCTTTCTATCCAAACCCCACCCTATTGCACAGGGAGTTCCGCAGGGCTCTGCGCTGAGCCCATCTCTCTTTAATCTTTACGTCAAGCTTTTGGCGGCAGTGGCCAAAGAGTGGGGCCTGACATTAGTGTCGTACGCCGACGACACTCAACTGGCCATCGCACTTACAGAAGCCCCTTCCATTTCATCCTCCAGTTTCAAAAACGGCCTTTCCGCGGTTGCTCAATGAATGACAAATAACTGTCTACAGCTTAATGCTGGCAAAACAGAGGTGTTACTCCTTGGCAAAAACACCAGCCTCTGGAATGAGCACTGGTGGCCGTCCTCCCTAGGCACCATCCCATCTCCCAAATCCCTAGTGAAAAACCTAGGAGTCTGGATGGATGCCTCACTCAATTTTCAGGCCCACACCAAAAAAGTTGCTGGCACCTGTATCGGCCTGCTGAGGAGTCTTAGCCACATACTAGGCTTCTTCGACGCCAAGACTCGCCAACTTATCATTCAAGCTACCATCCTTTCGCGTCTTGACTACGCCAATGTTCTCCTTCTTGGCGCCAACAAAAGTGAGGTAGCACGATTCCAACGCGTGCAAAACTCTGCGGCTAGAACTCTAGTCGGCCTCCCCCGCAGATGTTCAGCCAGAGCGACCATACAAAAACTACACTGGCTACCCGTCGACTCCAGAATTAAGTTCAAGGCCCTCATCATGACCTTCAAAATCATCAAACTGGATACCCCCCCCACTGCTTTGACCACTCCTCACCCCCTCAGCGCCGCCACGTAACCTGCGATCCTCAAACCAAAACCTCCTATGCGTTCCATGCATAAAACTCTGCAGCATGGGCGGCCGCTCCTTTAGGTTCCTTGGAGCTAAACTTTGGAACAGTCTGCCACAATACATCCGCTCCATAGAAAGCCTACCGGCGTTCCGGAAAGCAATTAAAACGTACCTATTCCCTCTCCCCTAATTCCCTCCCACCTTTCCCGCTCAGGCCAGGTTTCTGTGGTTCCTAGCGCCGGGACGCCTCATTGCTGGGGCAGCTGTTTGCGCTCTACCAAAACAATAGAATAGAATAGAATAGAATAGAATAGAATAGAATAGAATAGAATCGAATAGAATAGAATTGTCGATGCTTCTGCTCATGATAGGGAAGAGCGAAATAGTGATGCTCAACTGGTGCTGAAGTAGTGGTAATAAATAAGCAGGAGCCACTTTCTCAACAAACCAAGTTATTGCTGCCAAAGCCACCATAGCAACAACAAACCCTATAGCACAATGATTTTCTTATTGCAAATCTTAGCAACTTTTAATCTTTCTGCAGACATGGTTATTTTGTCGTAAAAAAAACATTAGTTGGAGCTCTTATCCCTGGGCAGCCATTGATTTCTTCACAGAGGGTCAAGACAGGTGTCACTTTGCAAGACTGATCCCCCCTTGCCACATCGGCACTCCGCTTCACCAACCCAGGGCGGTAGCTCAACCAGTCCTTTTCGACAGGCTCTTTCCTTGGTCTCAGTTGGGATTGCAATGCTCCAGAAATCGTGTGGTCCAGGAAGACTCCCTCAGATTCATCAGGTATCAGGTGAGATAGCGTGGCCCTTCTCCATTTCCAAGATCTCTCGATGATCAGTCAGTGCAGCAGGTTCCACCAAGGCAGGCGACACTTGCTTACAGTGAGTGCTATGGACCCAGTTCTTCCGTCACTTGAACTGCTGTCCTCATCGCAAGGAGCACTTGCTCTGGTCCTCACCACCTCGGCTCCAAACTGTTCGACCGCTTGAAGACTTTGACCATCACATGGTATCCAGGACGGAGTTCGTGGACCTCACCTGTAGATCTGTCTGGAAGAGCTTCTTGAACGTGTTGATGAATAGAGATCAAGCTGTCGGTTAACTGTGCCAAATAATCCTTCATCAGAACACATGGTACATCATGTACAGGGCGTGGCATAGGAACTCCCCAAATGTTCATCGGTCTCCCAAGTACTACTTCAAATGATGTAAATCCAGATCGTGAATGCGGCACCGATCTTATGGACAACAATGCCAAGGGTAGTGCATCTGGCCATTTCAAAGACGTGGAAGCAAGTATTTTCGCTAATTTCAGCGTTAGTGTAGCGTTGTACCTCTCGACTAATGATGCTGATTGTAGGTGGAAGACTGCATTGAATTTCTGTTTGATCCCTAATCCTTTCAGGACATGATCAACATCTTGCCGAATAAAATGAGGTCCGTTGTCACTCCACAAAAGTTTGCAAACCCCATATCTAGGGAGAAACTCCCTTAGAAGCACCTGCGCTCTAGTGAGAGCTGTATTATCCTTTGTGGGATACGCCTCTATTCATTTAATGAATGCACATAGGACCATTAGGACATACTTTAAGTTATTGCAGCGTTCAAGTTGGATGTAATCCATCTGCAAAACTTCAAAAGGTGCAGTTGGTGTAGCAAATCCCCCTGTAGGAGTTCGTGTCCCTTTACCAAGATTATACTGCCAACAGATAAAACCGGACTGTACTATTCTTTTAGCTGTACGGGCAATCTCTGGATGCTCCCAGACTTGTATGATAAAGAAAACAATAGTGGTCCTAGACATAATTTACACATAGCATTGAATGTAAATATTTAAAAATTATAACTTGTCAGTAAGACGGAACCCACTGAGACCAGCCAATCACGACTGAACAGAAACAGTAATTGCTTTGGTTGGATGGTGGTGAATTGAGTTATCCCGCCTGTTGGTTCTCTCATCCCGTAAATTTGATCGGAAAATATTTGGAATTTTATTCCAATCCGGAGCTTCTTCATTAAGTTCCATTAGGAGTCGGCTAATTGGAGCACTAAGGCACACCATTCACGGGTTGCCCACCTTATTGCTGGGGACGCGTGTTGCTTCGACCTAGGTCCCCACCACTCTGTCCTGTGGAAGACCCATTGCTGAGGTGTTGACTCACCCCTACCGCGCCAGGGTCGAAACATCGATGATCCCCCATCCAACGGGGGCCTGCACCCCTACTGCTGACCCGGCACCCTTTGACAGTTTGCACAGATGCTGTGTCACTGTGACAAAAAACAGCAGTAATAGATTTTGAAAATGTTGTTTGGGGCAGGCCTCCAATTTTGCTAAGAAGTTCTGGACCTTAGCACAATATAACTTAGCGGACTATTTTTAAAAATGTTCTTAAATAATTTTCCCTTCTCTTTACTTTTACATTAAAATTGCTCTATTCGATTTTTAGCAAAATCATAAAAGCACAGATACAATACATTTAATACGACATTAATAGCAAAAACGATCATAAAACACATCACAAGCTAAAAACAATCACAATAAACAATCCATCATATTAAATAAAATCAATCCAGATTTAGGGAACGACAAATCGAAGGTGCACTTGTAAACAGCAAATTTTGAGGATAAAAAAGTTAAGACAGCTTGCAATCAGTGCGGGATAAACCCCACAACTCACATGGTCTTCCTCAAGGCAATTACTATTCTCAAATATGATGCCACTGCTTTTACCACAAAAGCTGTTTCCAGCATCTTCAACTTACAATAAGCAGCTCTGCATCCCCTGATGCCCCATTTATTAAAATAGGCTTTAAAAACAGTTTCCTTGGTGCCACATAACATTTACAGAAAAAAATGGAATGAATATTTGATTGGTCCGATGACCCATCACATGGGCACTTCACCAAATTTTTGTACCAATCATTGCAGTTTGGGAACGTTGCCAGGCGATACTAGATGTCTGCCCAAAATCTAGTCAGTAGCATTCTCGAAAAAGGACTAGAATCTATCATTAGATAAGGTTTTATACCTTTATAAAGAACAAAGGCCTGGCTTGCCTTAACCGTGTATTTATCTTTTTCGACAAGCCATCTTTCGTTGTCTAAAACTTCCAAAATCAGTATTTTAAGCGTATGCCAAGAGACAGATTCTAAGCACGCTGGGTTTTCAAAATATTCTTTATGGCCAATGTCTATTACCATGTTTTTAATATAATGCAACTATTTAATGTTTTGAGCTCCATCCAGCTGTAGGCAATCCAAAATACCCTCCCTATTTAGGGATGTCTCTGGAGTAATGCAGATTTTGTGCCAAAAAAGAAGGGGGTAGGATTTAATAATATCCTCGATGTACGGAATTCCCAGTTCGCTATGGCTGAAGTAAATAGACATTGATTTACGTGTTGCCAGTAAGTAATGGATGAAATCGTTTTCAGTAAGTTGTATCCGGTCAGTTCTGGTAAAACCTCAAATACCAGCGCCATAAATGCCGGTGGAGATGCATTTGGTTTTATATATTTGTATAAGCTCTTTACCTGGACGACCACCTAATTTCTTCGCGAAGTTTTTCAAGTCACCGTTAGCTCTACTACAAGCCAGATTTCTGGCATACACTGCCTTGGTCCAACTTCCACTACTGTCAAAATGTACTCCTAAATAGGAAATACTGGTGGCGTTTTCTACTTTTTTCTTATTCAAAAAGATTGCGTTATTAGCTTTTGGAGAGGCACTACATCTCATAGAGTATGTCTTGGAAACATTAATTAATAAACCGCGTGCGTTCATGTGATCTGAGAATTCAGCGACCGCCCTTTGAAGGCCGATAACGGTGCGGGATATCATTGCAGCGTCATCCGCATACAAAAGGATGGGAATGGAATTTCCACCCACAGCTGGATAATCATACAAACTGAAAGTCCTTAAGGTGCTCTGCCACACTGTTTACATTTAGGATAAAGAGGAAAGGCGCCAGAATGCACCCTTGTCTCACTCCTCTTTTAATGCTAAATTTATCAGAGCATGACCTGTCCCGCTCATACCTTACCCTCGCCCCTGCATCCCTATACAGTTCTTTGATGATTAGTATAATCTGCTGATCTATGCCCATGCCTTCTAATGTCTCCCATAGCATAGAATGGTCTACACAGTCAAACACGGAACTTAAGTCCACAAACATTATAAAAAGACTTTCGTTCTTTGCTTGAGTGTATTTTGCAGTCAGCAGTGCTAAATTGAGGCCCTGTTCTATCGTGCCCTTGCCTGTGCGAAAACCATATTGTAGGGTGGATATAACCTGGTTTTCCTCTGCCCAATCCTGCAGCCTGTTGAGAATGATTCTGCCTGCTACCTTCATTAGGGCATCTAAAAGAGATATTGGGCGATAGCAGGCAGGATCATTCCTATATTCAACCAATTGGAGCCTTACCTACATGCAACTGCATCTATATAAAAGACCAACAAACTAGGTATTACTTATCATTAATTTTCCCTGGAATATGTCCAATAACATAAGTCCATAGGTCAAGGTGCGTGCTTCTTCAATAAAAAATATCAGACCACACAGGACCACATACAATTCACCCTAGAAAAGGTGGAAAGATAGTGAGAGTACCTCACGGTAGAACAACCTGAGGGGGTGCCCAGTTAGCAATTGCCCGTGTGAGAGTCAATCAACCCCCTCCATTCACATGAGTGAAGAGAAAAGATTTGAGGTGGGGATGTTAAACATAGAAGGCACCGCAGACCTACTATTTAAATTTCCTCTTCTTAGGGGGTTGCCTACTAAGGCTTTTGGATAGAAGTAGCTTAAGTCTCTAGTGGATATGCCTCCTTTGTAGCCTTCTGTTTACCAGTCTCTGATGTAAGTTACTGCCCTGTGATCCCTGAAATGTATAATAATGGCATCCCCGGGTACCTCTTTAGGTCTTCTTCCCATCCAACCTAGCCTTCTGACGTGTAAAATTTCGCCGTCTAAGTTTGGGGATAATGGCCTGTTCACTCTTAGCCAGTGCATAACCTTGTTCTTGAGAGTCTGATGGCTTTCAAACTTCCCCCCTGACAGTTCTGGCACCCCTGTTAATACAATGACATAGGGTTCGCTCTCCGGCGGGAGATCTATATGATGAACAGGGCCTATGGTCTCTTTTCCCAAATTGGGAGTTCTCTGCTTATTGCCATGTTCCTGTTGGCCTTTCTTAGTTGGTTGTCCAACCCTGCTTTTATCTAGTACTTCCCTAGACTTAGATATTTCAGGGACTATCAGGCACATGCATCAAGCGATTTAGGAATCGCAAACGGTGCGAATCACAAAATTCGGCCGTTTGCGATTCCCAAATCACTATTTGGGATGCATGAACCAACAAGTGAAGTTTAAGGAATCGCAAATTTGTGATTCCTTAAAAGCAATGCATGAAACTGAAAAAAATTGCGATTTCGCAATTAGAGAGAAAAAATTACCATGATGTTGGACCTCATGGTAATTTTGCGAAATGTAAGAAAAATGCAATTTTTTGCATTTTTTTAACTTTCATGTTGTGCACACACATGCCCTTAGGGCATGTGTGTACACAACATATGTGCATTGTTTGATTTCAGGGGTGCAAGAGGGTGTCCTTTGGACACCCCTGCACCCTTGAAATCGCAATCTCAATTTGCGATTAGCTAATTGCGAATCGCAAATTGAGATTGTCTTCCCATTCATTCCTATGGGCCTCTAGGCCCATAGGAATGAATGGGAAGGGATTCCTTAATTGCGATTCGTAAAATGCTAATCGCAATTAAGGAATCCTAAGAAATTGCAATTTATTTAGCGATTTCTTAATGCATAGGCATTTGCGATTCCTTAATTGCGATTCCTTAAAAATCGCAATTAAGGAATCGCAAATGCCGAGTTTGATGCATGTACCTGAATGTTTGTTGGCTGTATGTCCGTGATGTCATTGTGATCTATAGGTTGCCGATTACCACTGATTACATGGTTAGTTATTTTTAAAACTATCTTTTGCCTTGGGCGATCGGGGGCTCGATCTTTGTCGACAGTTCTTTAAGTAAGTGGGTATTAACACTTCCAATAGCTGTGATGGAGCCAAGTTGTTCAGCCATTCGCTTTACCCTCTCAACTTAAGGTAGTATCAGAAATTTAATCAAACGAGCACTAGTCAATTGCTTAATGTTATTCATTAAAGCTTGCTGGGAATCTATAGTCGAATGGCCCTGATCAGCTTTGCTTGTAACTGGGCCTTTAGATTTCTTAGGGCTCATGGTGATCTTATGAATTTTTGCTTGATTCCCCTTTTGCTTGTTAACCCCCCTTTTTGTTTTTGTAGAAGTGCTTCGACCTATTATTTTAGTGTTAACATCCCTCTCATTGATACGATTACTGGCTGTTTCCGATGAAGAATCTTCCCGGGTTTGTTCAATTTCCGAATCAGTACTGATGTCAATGAAATTGGAATCCCCGGGTCTCCTTGGGCAATCGGGTAGATCTTGTAGCTGGGGGGAATGCCTATATCATTTGATTGTCCTGTTCTGAAACTATCCTGTGTGGGGGTCTTAACTGACTGAATGGCCCCCAAGGATGAACGTTTATTCTGCCATTCAGAGGATATACGCCGCTCAGTTAATAAAATTTCCTCTTCTAAGACAGAGGTGGCCCTGTTAATGAAAGCATCTAAGGTCCCTCTAACAGAGCCTCCCACCAGTGATTTCCATCCTAGGCTAGGGGTGCTAGTCATTTTCTGTACAGGAATTTCAGAACCGTGAGCATAACAGACATGTAAACCTTACTGAATATAACGTGTGTTGACAGTAAAAGGTAGAGTCTTACTTCAATGTCCCAGATGATAATGACCAAGGGTGATGGCCCAGTCCAGCCTTGGCCAGCCACGGACGGCCACAGACGGCCCGCCCTTTGCCCGGGCTTAGCCCGGCGCCACCCGCGCGCGTCCCGCGACGCGGAGGGCACGCCGTGGTTTTGTGCGCCTCTGGGCGCGTGAATGTGCGTGGGTGGGCGGGGCCCCCCCGCTCAGCCGCCGCATAAAGATGTGGAAGGCGGCGGCAGGAGGGACCAGCAAACCAGGATGTCTGTGCGCTGAGGCGTGATTAGGGAGGCAGCCTGGGCAGCAAAAAAGTTCAACAGGAGATGTGTTGTTCAAGCAATAAGTGTCACCCCCTCTCACATGAGCACTTATCTTTGCACCATTCTTCACTGCACCTGGCGGTAACCCCCATCTTTTTCTGTACTTATCGGAGTTCTCATTTAACTGTTAATGTAAATAAAACTGCAATTTATATTGCCCTACCAAATTGTGTACAAAGTCATTTTTGGGTACTGTGGAATTACACATGCATTTGGCTTGTTTCTTCTGCTTTTTTTCATGCAGGATTGAACCGCATAAGAATTTTTAATTATTTACATTCAATGCTATGTTTAAATTATGTCTAGGCCCACTATTGTTTTCTTTACCGCATTGACACCCAGGTCCTTGGATTGTTTCTGGGTATTACCCCATTACTTTAATGCCCAGACTTGTGTGAGCAATTTTGTTATTCATAGAACTCCAACATGTGCCGGCCCATGTGCCATTTGAACCATAGGCTGTAAATAAGCAGCAGGCAATTTCCACTTATCCATTTCTTTGTTACGCCAACAGCCCTCATCGTCTAACATTCCTTCTTTAGACCATTGCTCCAGCTCTTTCACAGAGGCAGATCTCTGTATATCTAATACTTCTTCTCTAGCATCATGCCAACGTTCAGCTTGTGATTTCACTACGTACATGGATGTAGTGCTTTGTTGCATCGCAGTCTCACGAGCGACGCGTTGCCTTGTCCTATCCTATCAATGACTTTCTTGTGCGCGCTACACTTAATAATAGCAATTTTCTTTGGATATATAAGTGCAGTCAAAAGATTACTAGTTCTCCGTACATTATCTGCATCCCATGGGATGTTAGAAAGCCTCTTTCCGTCCAGAGTAGGCCAAAATCATGGGCCACTCCAAAAGCATAGCGGCTGTCTGTGTAGATGTTCACACGCAAGTCAGTGCTAAGTTCACACGCTCGTGAGATCGTACCATCTGGTAACTTCAAACAGGACCCATCAACCCACAGTTTCCCATCTACATCTGAAAGGGGCGTATCTTGCAAGTCGACGCAACCCTTTGTCTGTTCCTCAGTAAGGAAGATACAATCATGAGATTCTTGTGACTGAGCCTGAGTCGCTGGATATGGCAACAAAGTAGCTGGGTTCAGTGTTGCACATCTCTTTAAAGTAATGTGAAGGGCCAACAGTGTCAACTCGTATCCTGTTAAACGAGCACTAGTCAAGTGATTCAAAAGTGCATTTATTTCATGGGGTACTTGCACCAACAGTTTATATGACAAAACTATCCCTTCACTCTGACATATTGACACAGCTGTTGCTGCAACTGAATGGAAGCACCCAGGCAATACTCGAGCAACAGGATCAAGAACTGCTGAAAAATATGTACAGGGACGTTGCTTGTTACCGTGTGCCTGTACTAAAACTGACTATGCACACCCATCTTTCTCATGTACATAGAGTGTAAAAGCCTTTGTATAATCTGGAGTGCCTAACACTGGTGCCGAACAAAGAGCTTGTTGTAACTGACGAAAAGCATCCCTGCATTCATCTGTCCATGGAAGGGGCATTGGAGTGTCTTTAGTCAAAAGCACTAGCAGGGGTTTAACAATGTGTGAAAATCCTAATATCCATTGCCTGCAGAACGAAGTCAAACCAATGAATGCACAGACATCTTTCTGAGTAGAAGGTACTGGTGTATCTAAAATTGCTTGAATGCGATCTGGTGTAAGTGCACGGCCCTCCTTAGACAGAAGGTGACCTAAATAGATTACCTTCGGTCTACAATATTGCAATTTCTTCCATGACACTTTATGGTTGTGTGTAGCAAGAAAAGAAAGTATAGACAAAGTAAATTTTTCACAATGCTCAGGTGTATCTGCTGCCAACAAGATGTCATTGACATATTTTATGAGAGCCACTCCTTCAGACAAAGTGAAGGAATCAAGTTGTCATTTCTACGCTTGACTATAAATGCTCGGACTCTCTGTGTACCCTTGAGGAATTCTACAAAATCTGTACAATTTAATATTCAAAATGAAACCGAACAAAAATCGGCTATCAGGATGAATAGGAATCGAGAAGAAAGCATTCTTCAAGTCAATCACAGAAAATGTAGATGCTGTTGGAGGAACTAGGGTAAGCAATGTCGTTATATCTGAAACCACAGGGTACTGCGGTACTACAATCTTGTTGACTTGTTGCAAATCAATAATGAATCTGTAAATCCTAGTTACACAGGATGGAGTCAGCACAGAAAATGGAGTCAGTTACACAAGATGGAGTCAGCACAGAAAATGGAGTCAGTTATGCAAAATGGAGTCAATGGTCAATATACCATTCTTAACCCCTTCCATGCGGCCGCGATTCCCCTGGTGTGCTGTAAACAACATGAACAGGGGCGGGCCGTGACGAACCCCAGCCGTCATCAGCACACGAGCACCGTAGTGCATGATGGCTGGGGTTCGTCATCAGCATGGAAGGGGTTAATAGCACTACAGATCCCCATTTCTTTTATATGTCAATGGTACATGTCCCTGGGACCTGGAGGGGGCTAAACAATAGAGAAGTGCTGGAGACTGCAATTCTCCTTTTTTTGGTGGGATCCTTGGCTCCAGCTCGAGTACCAGTGAAATATTTTTTTTTTTAAGTAATGTGTTCTGCCCTGGCAGGGTCTCTCTGACCGAGAAGCCTAGGGGGTCAGAGTATTCATACCATTCTCCCTTTCCTTATTTATTTATGTTTTTTCAGGGACTCAACTGGCTGCAAACACTTCCAGGTTTGAAGTGTTGGCAGCCAATTGGTTTAGAGAACTGGGATTGTCGGATCCTTGGAGGATCCGCTTCCCTATTTATACAAATTTGGATTTTAACTCCGCAACAACTGAATGGATTTACACCAAATCACAAACAGGCACCTCCCTGGATCAACATCTATCTATTGCCAAATTTGGTTTAATTCCATTCAGCTGTTCGGCTAAAGGTGTGTCTAAAGTTCCTATGGGAATTAACATGGAAAAAATGCATTTTAGAACCTCCCTTTTTATATATTTATATATATATGTGTACATATATATTCACTGAATAAAAACAAAGGTTACAGAGACTTTATAGTAAGGCTCACATTTCACTCATACAAAACTAGAGAAATTCAGCACTTATAGTACCTGAGCTAACAATAACTTACACCCCTGCAATGCACTGTTTCTGACCTCACATATTATATCACTCTTAACATGGTCAGTGACATCACTAATGACATTACTGATAATGTCTCAAATCACATTACTGATGACATCATCCCAAGAATGTGTTTCATAAACATTTTTGAGACTTAAAGATATATACTAAGCTACAGAATAAGTTAAATTACCATTCTTTTGGAGGACACTCAGGGTTAGAGATTAATTGGTCCAAATCCTCCATAATACCTCTAACAGATACTACCACTCCCTTTGAAGTCGATTACCCGCTGAAGTGGCAACAGGATCCGATTCGCTACCTAGGGGTCATGTTCCACAGGGATCCAGAGGAAGTCATGCGTGCAAACTATGGGGTGGCACTTTCTAAGCTTGAAGATAAGGTCCACCGCTGGATCCATTTGCCTCCATCACTAGCTGATAGAATCGCAATAGTCAAAATGAACGTGTTGCCCAAATTGCTATACCTTTTTAATAACATACCCATCACACCAACACGGGAAGTCTTCCGCCGCATTAAATCCCTAGTGCTGACCCTGATATGGGCCGGTAAACAAGCTTGTATTGATTTGCAGACACTGACACTCCCGTTTGCGCAGGGCGGCTTCGGTGTACCTGATTTTCTCCTCTACTACCTTTGTGCCCAGGCACAATATGCGGCATATTGGTACCATGAGGTCCCCTATCTCACCCACGCGGCCATAGAAGAGGGTGATGCCCATCCTGTCCCCCTATCTGCGATCATATCGCACTCCAGACCACCACTACATGCAAAGGACATAAACACTGTAGACACCACGGTCAAAGCATGGCACAAACTTGGACAGTTAGCTCACAAAACCCCGTTGTATGCGCCAGATATGCCATTACAGCATCATCAGGCGCTGTCCGTCACTAGTGAGAAAGTAGGGATGTCTTTGCCGAGTAGAGCTGGAATTGACAAACTGGGTGATGTGTTTAAAGAGGGCACATTCTTAAGCCTCGACCAATTGACCTATATCCAAAACCAGACTCCCATGTTTCGCTTCACGTACTATAGATTAACCAGAGCGTTAAGGGAACATTACCCAACATTCACTACTGAACCAGAATGCCTCGCACCTCTGCAACTACTGATCACTACACGGGACCTATCACATCTGGTGTCCAGACTATTTGCTGCTGCACAATCAGAAATAGCGGGACACGCACTTAAGGATAAGGGGCAATGGGATGCACTATTCGACACCCTATTAACGGACGAGGAGTGGCATAGCACCTGCGCATTGACGCAGATACTGACGCCAAACGGCAATTTGAGAATTATACATTTTAAATTTATTCACCAGGCCTACTACACGCCAGCAAAACTGCTTAAATTTGGCTTACAGGAGGAAGACAGGTGCAAGAGGTGTAGCAGGGAGGGTGCAGACTTTGTACATCTGGCCTGGGCTTGCGCGAAGGTGGCGGAAATTACTACCACACTAGCTGACATGTTGGAGGAAGAGGTACAGTGCACGCCTAAGATCTGTTTGCTGGGTATAGTGCCCCAATTCAGAGCGCTAAAACGCAAGTTCTGGGCAATTGCTTTATTGTTAGCGAAAAGGCAGGTGGCGCAATGTTGGCACAGCCGTAAGGTACCGACGAAGAAAGCGTGGCTTCATGACATGTCCACCTGCAGGGACAAACTGCAAACATATGAGGAGCAACTACCAGCGAAATCCAGACCGAAGGACATATGGTGTTTTTTAACAGACTACCTTAGCTCACTGCAGGACAGTGAGGAGGTCTAGCTCGTCTTCTGTTTCATTCTGACAGGAGTAATGTTTGGTGCACGATTTCATATCTGATGGCGGCTGACCCTTGGGGGGAACCGGAACCACTGTTGCACTTACTGTCTAGGTTGTGTGTAATGTCAATGTGAGGTCTTAAGTTGGGATATGTTACATTTTTCTTTTTTTTCTCTATAAAATGATAAAATGTAAAACTCATATCAACTGCCAGCTAAGAGTCCTACAGAGGGTGTGAAGGGCGGTTCTACCCAAAGTTTATACGCTATTCTTCATGGCTAATTTGTTACTTCCTTGGATGACCATTACAACGTGGCGAGCCGGCCCCAGGGTTGTAGGCTCATGCTGTGTACCTTGCATTGTGATAATAAAGGTCTTACGCAAAAAAAAAAGTAGTAATTAGGTATACTATTCCCAACATATCTCAACCGAGTGGCTATGAGACATCCACTCACGCACTGATCCAGATAGAGTGGCTGTATGGGTGTGGGAGTGATTCTGGGAGCACCTGTATGGATGTGTTTGTGGGTTTGTGAGAAGCTGTATGGGTGACTGAGTGGCTGGATTGGAGAGAGAGTGGGTGTGTGAGTGTTGGTATGGGTCAGTTAGTGGCTGTGTGAGTGGTTGCATAGGTGTGTGAATGGGCGAGTAAGTGCCTGTATAGGTGACTGAGTGGCTGTGAAGGTGGCTGTATGGGTGAGGAAGTGGGTGTGTGGGTGGCTATATAGATGAGTGAGTAGCTTGAGTATGTGTTTAGGTAAGTGAGTGGGTATGAGTAGCTGTAAGGGTGAGTGAGTTTGTGTGTGAGGGGTCAAATGGATGTATGAATAGGTATGTAAGTAATTATGTGGGTGTGTGAGTCGATGATGGGGGAGGGAGTGATTCTGCCAGTGGCTATATAGGTGAGTGGTTGTGTGAGTACCTGTATGGGTGAGCGAGTGGCTGTATGAGCTTCGGTATGTCTGTATGACTAGATGTGTGAGTGGCTACATTGGTGAGTTTGCGGGCACATGAGTGGTTGTATTGGTGAGTTAGTGGGTGTGTGAGTGACAGTATGAGTGAATGGATATATGAGTGGCTCTACGGATGAGTGATTGATTGTGTGAGTACTGGTATAGGTCTGTGAATGGGTCTGTGATGGGCTGTGTGTGAGTGAAGAGTAGGAGTAGAAGTCTGAGAGGTTCCATGGGATGAGAGTGGGTGTGTGAGTGGTTCTGTGGATGATGTCATCAATGTTGTCATTTGAGAGTTCATCAGGGATGTCATCAGTGATGTCACTTACTATATCATGAGTGATGTAATATGTGAGGTCATAAGCAGAGCATTGCGGGGGCATAAGTTATGGTTAGCTCAGATAGCTATAACTGCTGAATTTCTCTGGTTTTCTACAACTTAAATGTGACCCTATCTATAACGTCTGTATAACCTTTGTTTTTTTCAGTGAATTTCTAAGGTTTTTTAAAATTCTATTTCCCAACTATAATGTCCCTGTAACCTTTTGTTGACGATAGATATGTTGACCTATTGTCAAGCAAATGATTCCATGTGTATCACTGCACGTGGGATCTCTTTTGTGAGGGTAATGCAACAGCTATCTGCAGGTCTTAGCGCTAAAAACTGTTTTAAGAGCGCTCAGTGGCATGCAACAGTAGCAACGTTATCCATGTTCCTAACGGCTTCTGCCATGATGATAATTGATTCAGGATGGGAAGGAGTCAGACGGGGATGAAAAATAAACAGAAGAACAGAGAGGACAGGTCAGGAAAGAAAAACAAAACACAAAGTTCAAAAGGTCAGAGAAAACGCACACAGAAATGTAAATACACATCGGGAAAGTCAGACAGTAATAAAAAAGAACTACAGAAAAGGTGGGATTGAGAAGTGGATGATGAGATGGGGTGGATTGGGTTGGAATAGAGTTGGGAAACAAAAGCAGCAGGCCGAACATTTTAATGAGTTCTGCCCAGGCCTACCGAGTACACACTATTTATATGTTGTCAACACACTTAAAAGTGGTAATGTAACAATCTTCATGAACAAAATTTGTTCTTTAGAAGTATAATATAATTCTGGTGAGACCTCTAACACTTGTTCTACAATTTTTATATTTTCTCATATTGTATGTCAGTCCCCACTACGAAAAAGTAATCTGGATAGACATAGCGCACAAGTTCAGTCCTTGCGGGTCCGTAGGTAGGGTACCCTGCATGCTACAAGTGGTGGGAGGACCTGCATCGCAGGACCAAGATAGTAGCAGAGGTCCATATAGGGAAGTCATACCGGGCAGTGGAAATGGGTGTGAGGTATAACGAGCCCCCCTAATGGTCCGATTATGCCTGGTGGCCTACCCATTATTGATGGGGAGTGGAAGGCCAGAGTGCAAGAAAATTGGGTTAGTTTGATGTTCAATGTGTGGCTTGATGCATGAAAGTACCTTTTCAATTTGAGTAGCAACCATATAATTTGCCTTTTCTTGTTATGACATCACAGCAGTGAGGACACTTTTTGGTATGGACATCAGCATAGTTTTTGCATGCAGGCTCATAAGTTGTGTTTTCCTTTATTAGTGTCCTCCAGAACAAGTGATGGAGATGTTGGCAATGAAGATGGGGAAGCTGATGTCAACTGGGAGTCGGATGGTGGTACCCATGAAAGCGAAGGACCCAGTGGCATGGAGGGTGATGGGGATGGAGAGGAGGATTCAAGTTTTACTGATTCAGATGCCTTCACAGCAAACCAGCCCCAAGTGGTGGTGCACCCAACACCATCTAATGGACTTACATCATCGCCCACCATCACCAACAAGAGCAGCACCCTCCCTCCTATTCTCCTCAATCTAGGATCAAGAACCAGCCTCTAAATGGGGTGGTGTCTCCTTTACCCCAGGCATACCTTCTCCTTCCCCTGTCCATAAAGCAGTCATATCTGAGGAGGCTCTGGATGTGCTGCACAGGTATCTGTTGACCAGACTGCACTGTTGTGTGCCATCGGGGGGGGGTCAGTCAACAAATAACTCAGTTACCCTCCTTCCAGGATGGCATATACAGTACAGTGGGTGCTCTATAAAGAGTTATGCTGCTACTAAGACCCCCCTCAAACATTACTGGCTCCCACCAACCAACACATGGCTGTTACATTCAAGAAATGTCCTGTTCCAAATATCTCCTCCTACCACCGTAACCCCATCAGTTTCCTCTGTCCCAAACTCAGACACTATCACACACTCATACCTATGCACTCAGGCAAGCACATACACACAGGCCAACAAATAGACACTCCTAGTGAAAAGGAAATATATACACATAAGCATACACATGCAGACACATAACATAGACCCATGCCCTCCAAAATTCAGCCGCATCCACAACACACAAAGACTCTGATACAGCAACCCAGCCACCAAATCAACTCCACACCCTCAACCACCAGTACACTCTCTACCATCACCACCAGCACATCCATAACTACTCACAACCACCACACCAACCTCTACCACCACTACAAACTCATACAAACACAGAAAAACAATCCACATAATAGAAATAAATACCCTCAGAGAAGCACACATCAATACCTAAACAAACAACACCACATAAACACACACCCTCAGACAAACACACATCAGCCAACAAAACGAAACCACAGAAACACATACCCTAAGACAAACACACACAATCAACCCACATAAATTAAACACACACCCATAAACCAAAAAACACACACATACACACACACACAAAGCCAATACATCCACAAAACGAACATTAATCCAAATCAAAAAGCTCACCCACATCACATCACACACCCAGACATACACCCAAATGTACAATACATCATCCTGAAACTTCAGACACAAACTCAGACGCTCAACACACGCACACACTCACCACCACTGCAATCTCCCCCACCTACCACATGCACCCTTCCTCCTCCCTCCCAAACCCCTGAAAAGAAAAGGCCCACCACTCTCCTGAATGGTGAATTGATATGCCTGGCTTGCATCTGTTCATGGGGTATATCAAGTCAGTCAAGTTCTGTTCAACCTTTACATCGCCCCTCTTATTTTCTCACTGCAACAGATGGAGGTCTCCGTATATAATTATGCGGATGACCTCCAACTTGTTTCAATCTATCTTCTTCCCCTTCTTCTGTCTCTAATTTTCAATCCACTATGATCCACATCCGAGACTGGATGAACCACAACCATCTGAAACTCAACCCAGACAAGACTGAGCTGGTGTTGACGGGTGGTTCATCCAGTCCCTGGTCTTCTCTGTTTTGGCCCTGTTCCCTAGGCTCTCCACCTGTCCCCTCCACCTCAGTAAAAACATTAAGCATTAAACTCAATTCCCAGCTCACCCTTCACTCCCAGGTTAGTTCTGTGGTGTCCTCTTCCTTTCTTTCACTGCGCACTATACGCAAGGTGTCCCGTTTCTTTTCTTTTGACGCTCTGAAATTGATTACCCTGGCAATGGTCATCTCCTGCCTGGATTACGGCAACGCCCTATATGCCAGTATACCTGCATATAGTCTAAGGCGGTTGCAGCAGATTCAGAACCAGGCGGCACGCTTGGTGTTTAAATTGCCAAAATTCCACCATGTCACCCCCCTCCTCAAATCTCTGCATTGGCTCCCAGTCCGTGAGCGTGTCTAGTTCAAGCTTGCTTCCATCACCTTCCAAGCTCGACTGGGCACGGCTCCGGCTTTCATCTCATCTGAGATCATCCCCTATGTTCCTACCAGGGAACTACGTTCATCCACCAAATCCCTTCTCACAGTCCCGCGGTTCCGGAGGAAGAAATGGGGAGGATCGAAATTTGCGACCCTTGCTCCACTTTTTTGGAACTCCCTGCCTCCAGAGCTCAGAGCCTCGGCTCTCTATCCACAATTCAGGAAGCACCTTAAAGCCCATTTGTTCACCAAAGCTTTCAATTAGTCCTCCTACACTTCGAATTCCCTTAGCTTAGTTTTGCCTTTCCTGCCCTGCCATCTGCAAGTTGCAGCGCCATGAAACCGCTGGTGAACGTGCGCTAAATAAATAATTTAAAATTCAAATTCAAAGCTTTATTTCGATATGTGAAATATCATAAAAGCACATTTACAATTGAAAACACAGTTCATTAACAATACATTTAAAAAAAATTACATATAAAAGCCTTTTATGTTATAATAAATAGTAAAAAATGTATTAATCTTTGACAGCTTTGTGGATATATAGATATATAAAAAGATATTTTGCTTATACTTAATTCATCAAATAGCCTTCAGCCTAATCAGCCAAGCCCAACTTAGATATTTGGCCACCCCACACACTAAGGTTGTGCTAGCATCAGCCTTAAGTATTCTAAGTGAAACAGAGTGGTCCCTGGTTCCAAGCAACAGGCACAAAGGTTTGAGCAATTTCTGTCTAGGTTTTGTGTAGGCTGGGCATACAAAAAACACATGAGCAATGTTTTCAATGACACCTTCACAGGTTGGACAATCAGCGGGAGTTTGATGCGGTGGCTTCCACTTGCTAGTACGGTCGCGAAGAGGAAGAGTGCCCATCCTGAACTGGATAAAAAGGGATCTGTCTCTAGGCTTCCTAATAAAATCTATATAGGGCTCCAGGCGAGGCTTAGGCTTGTGCTGACGGAATACCTCAGTCAACCTACCTTGATTTGGGTCCCTCTGCTCTTGATCATCGACCCATGCCCAATAGGCTCGCTTAGTTTCTGCCTTAGATAGCAATGCCCCGGACTCCCAAGCAGTTATAAGGTCCGTTGCCAGTAAAAGCTTCTTACTATTAGCTAACCAACTAATTTTGTGGGCTCCTTGTAGGTTCATGACCTCTCTTAGGCCATCGGTATACCTTGAGAGCTCCGGGGCACGCCATAGCCGGGCCCAGTATAGAAGAGGGCGCAGAGTGGCTAGGTCCTTGATGGAACGGCGACCCAGATCACTCAAGAGTGGCTTAGTTGGGGTACCCCTCGGGATCGATACAAGCTCCCGAAAGAACTTGTTCTCTGCGATAACTAGGGCATCAACACAATCGAAGCCCCAAAGCTCTGCACCATAGAGGGCACAGCCTACAGCTTTTGCAGCATAAATATCCACGGCAGGAGCAATGGGCTTGGAAGTGGAGGCACAGTGTTCCCTCCCCAGTACTCCAACTACCCTCTTATGGTTTAGCGCCATCTAATCAATTTGTGGCTGCCATTCAAATTTATCGGAAATTCTAATCCCCAAGTAGTCAAACTCTTTTACACGTTCCAGAGACACCCCGTCAAGAGACAAGGTAGATCTAGACGATCTACTCGGGTTAAAGTAAAGAAGCTTGGTTTTAGAAGTATTTATGGCAAGGCCCCTCAGCTTACAAAACAAACAGAAGCGGTCCAACAGCTTCTGCAATCCTGCTGGAGTTTTTGATACTAGCAGCGTATCGTCCGCAAAGAGTAATGCGGGGACTTTATCACCCGCCAGGACCGGGGCGTCAGCATTGATTTCGAGCAGAAAGGAGACTACACCATTCACAAATAGCATGAAGAGTGTAGGGGCCAGTACGCAACCCTGGCGTACCCCTCTGTTCACATGGATTTTATCAGTTTTTTGCTCCTGTGATCCCCATCTAATAAGGGCATAATTTCCGTAATGCATACGAGCCAAGAGATTCAGGATGGGCAAAGGAATCCCCATCTCCTCCAGGACCAGCCATAGGCGGTCTCGGGGGACCAAGTCAAAGGCGGTCTTCAGGTCAATAAATGCCAAATAAAGAGCGCCTTTGCCAATGGTAACCACCTTCCAGTGTAGGAGTACCAACCTAAATGCCTGGTCTATCGTACTTGTGCAAGCCCTAAAGCCCGCCTGAAAGGGTGATATAATGCTATTTTCATCCGCCCACAAGAGAATCCTCTCCAAAGTACCCTGCCAACCAGTTTCTGCCCAGCATCTATAAGACTTATTGGGCAGTAGTTAGCAGGGTCCCCCTTGGGGCCCTTCTTGTATATAGGGATCACGTCGGCCCCCTTCCAAGAGTTTGGGACCAGTGAGCCTTCTAGCAAGGCATTCGTAAGAATTACAAAGTAGGAGGCCCAACCTTCGGTGTTAGCTTTAAAGAGGTCACCCTGTACACCATCCTGTTCCGGGGCCTTAGCGGGTACAATCTTGGGTAATGCAGCCAGCACCTCTTTTTTGTCTACTCTAGTAAATGGAGCCTGAGCAGAATCAGTAGCCATGGCACCATGAAAGGGCCCAGGAATACCCGACTGCTCATCACCCCCGTACAGTTTCCTAAAATGCTCAAACCACTCCCTATCCGTTATATGATTGGGGATTTGATCCAGGTCGCAGCCATTGGATCTTCTAACTAAATGAATGTCTGGCATAATATCGACAGACAGAATATCTACATACAAAAATATCGACACAAAAATATCGAAATCAAAAATATCGGAATCATATCTTCATAAAGGTAAGTACAAAAATATCGAAAAATTAATATCGTAGTACAAAAATATCGAAATTAAAAATATTTTTTTTTTAAATGTATTAATAATAATGTAAAAACAATTTTAAAATACATATACTTTTACAAATATTAAATAAAAATATTAAAACATAATAAAAAAATTAAAACTAATACATATACATTTTAAATAAATTAAACACCTAATAATTTAATGTAATTTTATTTTTTTTAATTTCATTTAATTGATTTAATTTAAATTTATTTTATTTTTACCCTGTACGCCTGTACCCCAAAAACCCAAAACTGACCCTGAATCCTAAAAATATCCCTGTACCCCAAAAACCCAAAACTGACCCTGAACCCTAAAAATACCCCTTTACCCAAAAACCCAAAACTGACCCTGAACCCTAAAAATACCCCTTTACCCAAAAACTGAAAACTGACCCTGAACCCAAAAAGTACCCCTTTACCCAAGAACTGAAAACTGACGCTCAACCCAAAAAATACCCCTTTACCCAAGAACTGAAAACTGACCCTGAACCCTAAAAATACCCCTTTACCCAAAAACTGAAAACTGACCCTGAACCCTAAAAATACTCATTTACCCAAAAACTGAAAACTGACCCTGAACCCTAAAAATACCCCTTTACCCAAGAACTGAAAACTGACCCTGAACGCTAAAAATACCCCTTTACCCAAAAACCCAAAACTGACCCTGAACCCTAAAAATACCCCTTTACCCAAAAACCCAAAACTGACCCTGAACCCTAAAAATACCCCTTTACCCAAAAACCCAAAACTGACCCTGAACCCTAAAAATACTCCTTTACCCAAAATTAATTAATATTATTTGATTACCAATTAATTATTAATTGACAATAACAATAAAGTAAATATATTAGCACATTAGCTGTAATTAATTTAATTTAATAATTAATATTATTTTTTCCCAATTAAATAATTAAGAGTACCAAAAAATTATATATATAAAAAATTACTCTAAATAATGTAATTAACTAATTAATATTAATTAATTACCAACTAATTAATAATTAAATATATGTACAAAATTATATTAATTAATTAACTAATTAATATTAATTAATTACCAATTAATTATTAATTAAAAACATTTACAAACATATATTAATTAATTAATTATTATTAAATTACTTCCCACCCTATTCCCCTATAAACCCATAACCCGCTACAGAACATATTTATCAATTAATCAATTAATTAAAATTAATTAAAAATTAATTCTCAATTAATTAATTAATAATTCATACTAATTAATAATTAATGTAACATAATTAAATTACTTCCCACCCTATTCCCCTATAAACCCACAACCCGCTACAGTACTAAAAGACAATATTTAATTAAATTACATTAAAAATAAATAATAAAACATAATAAATCCAATATAATAAACACAAAATTTATTTAAAAATTGATATTAGCAACATCGAAATTATTTATTTCGATATTATTGACATCGATATTTAAAACTTTGATATTACTAATATCATACTAATATCGATATTAAGACTGTCGATATTATTTACCTTCTATATTATGTCTCATCGATATTTAAACTTCGATATAATTGTATATCGAAATTTAAAACTCAATATTTTGGCTGTGTACCGCCCAAAATAGCTCACCATTTTTAGATTTGCTCGCTGCTCTAAGGCTATCCCAATGTGATTCTTCCCACTCCCTCTTAGCTATTGTGATGGCTTGCCTATAATGTAATCTGGCCTGCCGAACAACAACTGGATTACTAGATTTGATAGCAAGAATCAGACTATTTTTTTTTCATTCTGCAATTTCTATCAAACCACTTCTGCACTGGCTTGGCATTCGTTGGGCACTTTTTACTGGGAACTACAAACAGAGTTCCAATCTGATCTATATTATCAACATAGATAGTTTCTGCCGCCACACACCAAGCCACGTCCTTACATGCTGCAGAAAGCCTTAAAGTCTGCTCACTAAGGATTTCTTCCAATGCCCTTAATCTTTGCTCGTCCATAATAAACTTTGGCCACTTGAGAAACCTATTTCAATTGGATGGTACAACTGTCTTAGTTAATAATCTCGAGCTAATGGAGGGGGTGTACTCCTTCCTCTGCCACAGATCCACCATTGTGAGGGGCAAGGGGTTATGGTCACTGTCTACTTATGGTATAATGACCATATCCTCCACTAACTTCATTGCCCTCCTATCCACCATTATATAATCAATTCTACTTTCACAGGAAACCCTGTTATATGTATTTGCCCCCCGAGCATCAGAGATAGTGCGCCCATTTACAGCTCTTAGTCCTGATTCTATCATTAAGGCATTCAGTTGAATGACAACCGGTGACCATCTCTTCACATGCATAAGGGACAGAGATGGAATGACCCATCTGGCATCTTCCTCATAAACTCTAAGAATGTCATCTGCTGCCAGAGGCTCGAACGAACAATTTAGGTCATTAGCAACCAGAACTAAGGAATCAGAAGGACACAACTGGAGCAAATCAGAGAGAACTGAAATGGTGGAGGATTTCGCTGCCCTTGGGTGCCTCTAGCGTATACATTAAAAAATTCGGAGGTGGTAATGCCATTCATACCCTTGACGGAAAGTCTCATAACATCTAGTGTTGAACAAGTATGGTGAGTAATCTTAAGGTTGAGGTCTACTCTTACCCATGCCATAAGCCCTCCAGAAGGACGACCTCGACCAACCGAGATAGCAGGTAAATGAAAGCAAGAAAAACCTGGCTTATATAGGGGTTCGAAGCACCAAGTTTCCTTAAATAAACACATATCATACCCTTCAATAAAATCATTCCAATCCGGTAATAAGAGCTTATTTCGCAGACCCGCCACATTCCACGAAACAAGTTTAAAATTATTGATGGGATCATTACAGGAAATTAGAGCATGTGGAGGTTGATATAAATCCTGACTAATGATGTTAATAGCCCTCAGAGGTGCTGTAACAGGAATTGGTAACTCTGGGCCCAGAGACTGTGGTGGTACAGAAGGAAAGGGGGAGCAACTACCCTGGGGGGAAGAGGAACTAGTCGATACTCCTACTCTATCCTGGAGTCAGTCAACAGCCTCCAAACAGTTGAAACGATTTTGGGTGGGGATAGGGTCCAAGGATAAAAAAGGCCTTGGCCAACCCCCCTGGGGTGTACCCCCTTCCATTCCGCTGCACACTGTCCAGCCATCTGCTAATGAAGTGAAATGACCTGAGGGATAGAAGTAAGTCAGTGGAAGAGAGCGGATAGTTGCTCCTGGGCTTGGGTATATCCAGTTACAAATATACTCGACAGATCTAGGGTCGTTAAAATTGATCAGAATGCAATCCCCCCTTATATTTTTGGCCAGATGGCCAACCCATGGCACCCTCCGAACCATAAGTATTTTACACACAATGTGTAAAGGCAGTGGTCTGTTTATGTTTAACCAATGGACAACCCTGTTCCTCAGTGTTGTAGGGGACTCCACCTCATGCTTACCCAATTCTGGAACTCCTGCTAGAATTACCACAAATGGACATACTTCCAGGGGTAGATTAATAATATTTTTCCCCTTGGGAATCTGGGCTATGGGAACCCCTCCACCCTCGCTGTCCTGAGGTACATTATGCTGGCAAGGTTTACTTACTTTGGCAGCTGCTAAATCCTTGTTAAGGGGTGCAACTGGAGCCTTATGGACAGCGTTCAATGCTACCACATCTTTCAGGACAACCGGAGCATTTGTTCCACTGGCTTTAACTAGTGATTGGGTAGCCATAGGAGTAGCATCCTTTAATAAGGAATCAGTGATTCCCTTAAAGTCACGCTCGATCCTTTTTAGGTGCTGTTCAATCTTGCTCATTCTATCCTCCAGTGGACGGAGGAGAAGTCTAAGTGTATCATATATAACAGTTGGCTCGGGGTCTGTCGCCCCTACCCTGTCGCCTTGGCTTAACCTCCCACTTGCTGCCTGATGCACCATTCTAGTGAGTGTTGGATCAACTACAGATGGAACTAGGCTTGCTGAGTCACCCACATCGGGCTGCTCCAGTGTAGCTGGAGTTACTCTAATATTTTTTGGGGCTTTCTTTTTCTTTCCACCATTGTTAATTGACAGTCCTTGCTTATACTTGGGAATTGCCCCTGGGTCTCTCTCATGCAGTTGTCTAGTATTGTGTACCTTAACTACATTGGGCACAGTGGGCAACTTGCTGGGAGATAGCAATAACAATTCAGAAACCATGGACTGTTCCCCAGAGGAAACATGGAATGTATCACAAGGTGGTAACTGTGAAATTGGGAGTTCTATAATTGGTGATGCACCAATACCACTATTAAGACCTTGATGGACAGGAGTACGCGCATTGGTAATATGTCCCATTGAAGACCTTCATGCATTGGCGAGGTCCTGGGAAACTCGTCGCTCCATTATCGTTATCCCCTCATCGATAACAGAGTTCATCCTCGTTATAAACTGGTCCATGGTTCCCGTAAGGTTAGGAGTGTCCGCTCTCCCCTTGGCCTCCTTAGGGGGCATGAATATAAACCTGGCAAGTCTGTGACAGTAATAAGATACAATGTACTCAAAAGTCAAGGCCATATATGAGCTGAAAGGGGGGTGGCCCGCCTCGTCCTTATCCGGTCTTGAACAGGCTTAAACGGGCCAGCCCTTGGCCCGGGCTTTGCCCGGCGACCACCTGCGCGTGTCCCGCAATGCGCGGTGCTGTTGCCCAATTTACCCCACCTGTAGAGGGCATGTCGGGGAGGTGCCTCCTGGCCCCGTTGGTTCCTGGGCATTGTAGTTAGCACCCCTCTCGGCCACTGGCTCTCTGCTGCGAGCGTTTCCTGTGGAGCCGGAAACGCGAGCGGTGGCTTAGCAGCAAGCAACTAAGCAAGTTGCAGGCAGGGATGTGATTTCGGCCTGGTTCGTCTCTTTCTCGCTGCCCCGCTATCCTGACAGCATTCAACAGTTTGCACTCCTCAAACAAAAGACTCCTGGGGTAGCATTTGCCCCTTTGCTAAGAGGTCATAACATTGACTTTGGAGGCAAGATGATTATATGTCGTATTGGACAGCAGAGCACATTTCTGTCCTATTGTTTTTTCATTATTTTTGATCTATAGTTTTTATGATTTATGAGTATTCTTTTAGGAGCTGTATCTCAAAATGAATTAATTTTTTTCTTCCTTACAAACATGTTTATTTTTCAGGTGTACAGAGACACATTGCTCAGGATGTATTTGTTTTTTTAACCATTTACATTTTTACTACACACTTCATATATTTGAAAGTATATGTTGACCTTTGGTCTTCTGCTTTTACTACTAGATTGCTATGTTGTTTACACTACATTATTTCATGAAACCTCTAATCTTCCTTCCCTTTTTGTTCATGTAGAACTTGTTTAGTAGATGAGGCCATTTTTAAACTACTGTAACAACAAGTAATATGGTTGGCTGTCAGGTTAAAAATATATATTACTATATAGCTACTTTATTCTTAAAACAATAGGAAATATGTACATTGCATATTTCGAAATTTTACAGCACGTAGCCTGTAATTGGATGCAAAAGACTTTTTGATTACCACTATATCTGTAGTTCTCACACGTGCTAAGAGATGCACATGCCCTTCCTACAATAATGTACAGTATTATGTACTTGCAAGTGTCAATGTGATCTTGCAAATAGGTGAAAGGCAAATGAGTGTTGCAAATTATTTTATAATTGGATTGCAGAGGTAAAGGAACCATATGACTAAAATCTGACAGCATTTCAACATCACAGGAAAGGAGAAGTCCAAAATGTTATGTGCTCTCCCTTCAGAGAGAGCAAAGTACAACTAATGAAATATAGCACTATAAATGGTACTCTGGTAAACCATTAAATATTTGTGTACATATTTAAAAAATATTTTCTGATAAGATAGTTGATTATTAAAATATAAGGTTAGGTCTCGTGGCACACACTTAAAAGTGTAAGTGTCTCAAAGATGTTGGAGCAAATTTGTTTCAAAAAATATATTTACTATTAATTAAACATTGCCATGTATATTTGTTATTTTGTATTCGCTTACTTCATGAAGATGGACAATGACACCATTTACACAACTGGACTAAACCGTGATATGTTCAAATGTATATAAACATTTGTACACTTTATTTACTTTATGTTAGAGTTCAACATAATATGTTAACTACTTTTGCAGACACGGCAAAGAAACTGTCATTTTAAAATGTAAAGATTAAGATTTGTCATACATTCAACAGTATGTTACTAATGTGTGCAGCCACAATAAAAGAGATTTTAATAATATGACATACATTCAAGTGCACATCCCTCCTTTATGGTGATGACGTGGTGGGTTGTCCTCCACATCCAAGTGCAGGTATGCATTACATTACAACATCAGGTTCATTGTGACCTTACCCCCATTTATTGGTTTTAAACCTCAAGCTTAGTGGTGGAGGTTTAGCAGCCATGCAAATGCTGATGGAAACCAACATTGTGATCAGGAGGATAGAGCTGTGGCTCTAATACCGCCACCAGTCACTTTTCTGCTCTTACTCCGTCAAACGAGGAGTCTGCACGCAAAGGTGATTGCGGAGGCTAATGGACCACCAACATATAAATCAGAGGCAGGACAGTTCCAAGGATGGCTGGAAGGAAAGCACATTTTCAACAGTTCAGAGGCATCAGGCAAGATATGAGTTTGGTCCTTTGTCGGGGAATAAAATAAATTATAACAAAATCACAGTAAATTACTGAGGCTTACTAAAAGGTTACAGTGACGTTATCAATATTTGTTCAGAAATAAAAATAAAGTGTATTCTAAAACACACACACATGCTACTAAAAACGGTATTGCTTGGATCAGTGATGTCATTGATGATACGATATGCGATATTACCAGGGATGTCATTGATAATCCTATTTCGCTACAACCTGAGACACCTTGTGAGCATTGGGGGAGTTATGGCTCCAAACGTCTTAACTTCACATCCAATCCATAACAGTCCTTTAAATGACGTTTTAAAATAATTAACCACCCAAAGTATTTACCAAGGTATGTCATGTTTAAATTCCTGTTAGCTAAGAGCATTCTACTAATGTATTAAAATATTAAAAAGTTATGCATACAATCTAATATATATTCTTTTCCCGGTTATAATTAGTTACGCAACAATTATCATCCCAAATTCACTACTCATGATTTTATACATATAATTCATCAGTTATATCCCAAATGGCATAATTTGTGACAAAACCAGTTACTACTAGATTTGGTGACAGAGTTAATGAGTAGAGAGAAAGCATGTTGCAGGTACACTTAGATTAATAAAAGTTGTTATACCGCTATTCCACTTTCATCAATTAGCTGGTTATTTTTGTAAATGAAGGCAATATATTTTGCAAACATCCCAGCTGTTCTTATATGAGTTTGATTGGCCTTGGTAAGACATCAATCAGTATTGGTATTTCTTCCTAAAATGTGGGACAATTAAAATGTTGTGAGGAAGAAGTGCGCTGCTGCTGTTTGTCTGCAGCATTGTTTTTCATATTGTAAGTACTCACAGAGTATATCATCTCTTTCTCTTTAACATGGGCCTCTGATGTGGCAGGGTGTGTTGTCAGAATCATTGAATAAAGGTTATTTTAGTATTGGAAAACAATTGTTTCTATTTATGTACTATCTTGAAGGATTTTTTTTTAATCTAACTTAGTATCATATCCTACAACTAGTTTACAAAAGATATTGATGTTGTCGTACAATGAAGTGTAATGCATTCACTAGAATGGCCAGGCCTGACCCTCTTCCTGCCTATTTTTTATTGCCTGAACGTAAATAAGACTAAGACAAGTCTTAATTGGCTGGCACTGGAGACTGGACACCTCTGCCAGTCAATGAGAAGTCAAAAATAAAGTTCACAGGAAAGAAGTGACTTCCAATAAAGCAGTCAGCAAAGAAGAATATGTCTTCACCAGAAAAGGCAATAGCATAAAGCCCTATTCCTTTTTTTCTTCAAGGTGCGCAATGAGGTGTACCTGTTGTACCCACTTCGGTGCTGCAAAATATAAGACCATTTCTCTGAGTTCCGTATGTGCTGCAGCCAAGGTTGAGACTAGTGAGTCAGATTTATACTTGCCTAAGCAAGTATAATGTGTCAAGTAAAGAGAACAGGAATAGGTGTCAGCTACACCTGGTCTTCTGATGCAGGATGTTGAGCTTGCGGCACAGCCAGATGTTATGATTTCTCTTTTATAATATGCATCATTTACACTCTCTACTCCTCCAAAAAAAATATTGCAAACCTTCCTCTTTCAGATGAGGTTCACCATGGGAGAAAAGGTAAAGTAATGGTTCCAAAAAGCCCAGTTCACAGTGGGAAATGCAGACTGCTGTTGTTCACGTTGGTCGTGGGACTGAGACGAGCAGATCACTACTACTGAACAAGCTTCCTGTGCCACTATCAAATCCCTTCATCTTATAAAAACACAAGATAAAAGGAGCAACAATCGCCACCATGGTTGCAGCCTACCCTGAGATAAAAATAAAATCAGTTTAGTTCCAGTACCAGTTCTGTGTTTAGGTCAATAAAGAAGCTCCCCTTCCAGTCTCAAACTTCCTAACAGGACAAATGAGAAACGCTCTGCAGAGTGAACAGTTTTCCACAATGAAGTGCAACATGCAGAGACAGGTGGACAGCATGGAACTTGGGATCTATTGGTCCATATGAGAAACAGACATGTAGTCAAATGAGAACATCACCTAAGAAAGACGGGTGTTGCTGATACAGAAGAACTCAAGCTGATAGAAGGAGTTGAAGGGGATGATAAAAACATATTGCCATCGAGACAATTAACTCTGTTGCTCCTAGTGTACATTGAGCACCAGCTGCAACCTCGCACAAGGGACAGTCATATATCCTAGTCAACCAAAAGCATTCAGGCAGACTATCCCCACAGACGCCATTTCAGGCATGACCGTTCAATTCAAAACATAACATTATCATGAATATGTTCAGCAAGGAAACACCAAAGCAATGGTACGTTTGTACAATGGGAACCTTGCCAAAATATCGGTGCTAGACCTCTTCCTGATGTCTTTGCTGAAAGGCGAAGGGTGTTCAGGAATGTTTGGAGGCCCTTTATCCAAAATGGAAGGTTCCAACAGGGATCTTTTTCTTAACTCACTGTGGCGCAGCTCCACAGCCAGGTGCTAGGTTTGGTTGCTGAGGCTTTGAAGGAGAACAACGAATGCCCATCCAACTCATTACAGACAAGTAACTAGTAGACAAGCTATGGACAATGTGTGCATCACTGCAGACTGTGTTACCTTTGTGAGCGTTAAGAAAATTCTATCCTTCACGGCCACCAATACATCTGCTTTTGAGGGAGTTCCTTAGCAAGTAATGGTTTTAATGTTCTCATTGGGGAAAGTGCTCACAGCTGCCAACGTCTTAGAAGCATTCAATGCCAAAGTCTACAAATGGCTTGAACCCAGGAATCTAAGTAATTGACTTGTATCCACAATGACAGTAACATTAACAAAGCTACGGTACATGGTGTATAGTTTCGGGTGTTTTGTTGAGCTGTTTAGTCTATTACATCAACCATATTTTGAAAGATTTTCTCGGAAAAGAAGACATTCAGAACACAGAGGTCACTTGCAGGAAGGTATGCATCACTTTTAATCCATTCATCTTAAACCGAAAAGACCCTGAATGTTATTCTATGAACTAATAAACTTTCAGTAAAACCCCCCATCCAGGAGATCTTGACCCACTGGAACTCTATCTTAAACTTGCTGCAGAATCTACTTGAGCAGCTTATGTCTGGAAATGAGTATGTGGTACAAAAGAGATGTGGAAAATCTGCAAATAATATTGCACCATGAGTCTAACCACCCGACTCTAATACTTTCTGCAGGCCCATTCACATTAGGTGGTAGAAACATTTGACTGTGTTAACCCATTCAGCTTTGTGCCCGAGCTTTAAAAAAAATAATAATCAGCATTCTTTGCTGAAACACATCTGCCTCTTTGGCCTCTTTATGCACCTCTGTGGAAGAGTGAGGGCTATGAATTGACGCAGACCACAAATCAATCTCTAATTGGAGTCTTGTTCTATAATAAAGGATCATTGACACAATATTGTGTCAAAAATGTTGTTTACCACAATGTCATTTATGCTTATAATGGTAAGCACACATAAGCACACACATATCGGAAAAAATATATAGTTGACACTTATAGTATGCAAAAACATACAAAATATGGATTTTCAAATATATTTACAGTCTAAAGTAGTAAATATTATATTATGGAACATTAATATAATGTAAATTCAAGTAATTCCACTAATATTTAATTCTATATACTAAAACTATATATATATATATATATATATATTACCTACTGGCTATCGCCAGTAGGTATATATAGTTAGAATTTTTTCCCTATGGGACTTTTGAAAATTCTATGTCTAATAACTTTGGCGTTTGTGGACGGAATCGGCTGAAATTTTCAGGAAAATGGCACATTTTGTTTCTGAGCAGCCCCTGAAAATTTGGTGGGGTTTCGTCAAGGGGGGGCTGAGAAAAAAGGGGGGTCCCAAAACTCGTTTTTTGCATTGAGTTTTCCATAGGGCGGTTGGACTCACTTTTAGCTCGAACGGCTGAATGGATTTGCACGAAACTTGGCAAAATTGTAGGGACTGTTAGCCCGATGTGCCTTTGCTAGGTCTCAATATATGTGCTCCAGTAGTTTTTGAGAAATTAACGTTCAAACCAAGATATATATCTGTAACAGCGCTCTGGGCAGCGATCCGGTCCGCTTACTTTTCGCTTATCGGAACTTTGCGCGCAGAAAGCTGATTGGCTCTCCGGTGTCTGTCAACATTCTAAACAGTCCGGAGCGGCCGCCATCTTGTCTCTCGGTAGGATCGAGAGAGAAGAAGAGGTGGAAAACGAAGGGGGAATTTAATGAAAGGGGGCAAGGTATCCCCCTCTTGACCCCCTAGGAATGTTGTTGGGGTTATTAAAGGGTCCCGTGGGGAAAAAAAAAAAAATGATTTTTCACGGTAGAAGCGCGGCCGCGAACTGGTAGCGAAACGGGAATTCGCCATTTTGTGCTTCGTAAATTAAATTACTAGTTATAAGTGGGTGCGGGAGACGTATCCTAATCCCCTATGTTTCCTGAGGGTGGCTGAGGAGGCTGATATATGTTGATACATCTCTTCCAGCGGCTGTGCATGAGCTTTTTTTTTTTTTTTGCTGCGTGACAGTCCGGAGCGGCCGCCATCTTGTCTCTCGGTAGGATCGAGAGAGAAGAAAAGGTGAAAAACTAAGGGGGAATTTAATGAAAGGGGGCAAGGTATCCCCCTCTTGACCCCCTAGGAATGTTGTTGGGGTTATTAAAGGGTCCCGTGGGGAAAAAAAAAAAAATAATTTTTCACGGTAGAAGCGCTTCACGGGCCGCGAACTGGGCCGCAAACTGGTAGCGAAACGGGAATTCGCCATTTTGTGCTTCGTTAATTAAAGTACTAGGTATAAGGGGGTGCGGGAGACATATCCTAATCCCCTATGTTTCCTGAGGGTGGCTGAGGAGGCTGATATATGTTGATACATCTCTTCCAGCGGCTGCGCCATCTTGCCTTTTTTCGAATGCCACAATTTTGTCGTGCACGGCAGCCATTTTAGATGCCAGGCTGGTTCCAGGCTATCACCTAACCCTGCGGATGTAGTTTATGGCCCCAGCTGTAGAGAATTCAGACATGCCAATCCTCCTGATTCAGGCGTGTGAGTACTGATTTCAGTGCTAGTCTCCCGCCTCCCGATTTCTGCAAGCAAAAACCCGGGGGCATATTACGAACAACTAGCGATAATTTTTGTCTCTAACTTGTTTAGAGACAAAAATTATCGCCGCACATCGGCGATTTTTATCGCAGATAAACCTTGCTATTATCGCAGAAAAGTCCGCGATATTCATGTATTATCGACCTAATGCTCTTAGCCATGTTATCCACCTCCCATTGGATAACATGGCTAAGAACTGCTCAGGGCAGGTGTTAGATTTTGGAGATATTCGCGCTTAGCGCGAATATCTCCAAAAGTTGGTAATAGAAGGTAGCGATGTTAGGGACTGTTTCCAGTCGCTAACATCTTGGCACGCCACTTTGCATGTCATTAGTGATAAGTATCACTGACATGCAAAGCGGGGCCCAAGATGGTCGCTATCTCCTTTTAGCTGTCACTAACTGGTGTTAGCGACAGCTTGATAATAGGGAAATAATTTTATCTCCGCTTTCATGGTTTTTAAAGCCAAAAAAGCGGAGATAAACCCCCTTGATAATATGCCCCACGATTCCTTGGGGGTTTCAGCTGACAGGGCTTGGTATTGTGTTACATGGTAATTTTTCCAGGAAACGTCAGAGGGCCGATGCAGGGGTTCTAGAAGAGGTGATAAACCATTTAAGCCTCATGAACAAGCGCATGGTCTTTTAAAGATTTGTGAAGTACTCGGGGCGGCGGTGTGTGTGTGCCCTCTTTCAGGAGCGGGCGGGGGGGCACTGCCAGCAACTTGCCAGGTCAGGTAGTGTTCAACACGTGCATCACCCTTTCTCTGCCTGCTATTGCGCTCCATGCTTCGGAAAGGTAAGAAAAAGAACGTGCATTTGAGTTTGAAATGTCCGATCCTGCAGCAGCACATTTCCAAAGCCCACACATGACAATAACCCGATTCAAGGCCCCATTCACCCGTTTTTAAAAAAATAGATAACACTCCAACAAAGTAAGGTTATAAAACTTTATTAACTACTAACTTTAACAAACGGAACAAAAACTAAAAACATTTAAACATTTCTCAACACAAAAAGCAACAATAGTTAGAAGCTGTCTTTTGTGCGAATAGTCCCAAGGCAGCACAACGTGCAGAGTTCTGGACGGCACCCAGGTGATGTTGCCTGGGTGCCGCACTGGTTTAGGGATCCTACAATGCTGCTCCGAAAATTGGCGTGGGGCGTCCCGGGTGGGGCGGGGGGAGGCCTCGTCAGTAGCGGTCTGTTGTGCGAATAGTCCCAAGGCAGCACAACGTGCAGAGTTCTGGACGGCACCCAGGTGATGTCGCCTGGGTGCCGCACTGGTTTAGGGATCCTACAATGCAGCACAGAAAAACAGCGTGGGGCGTCCCGGGTGGTGCGGGGGGAGGCCTCGTCAGTAGCGGTCTGTGTCCAGTGTCACATGGCTGACACAACATGTACGACAGGCACCCAGGTGATGTCCAGTAAACTGCCGCACTGGTTTTGGTATCCTACAATGCTGCTCCGAAAATTGGCGTGCGGCGGCCCGGGGGGGGGGTGTGGGGGAGCCGGCGTGAACGGGCCTCCCCAGGTGGCGGCCATCTAGCTGAGTTGCGCTCGCTCTTGCGGCCACAGCGTCTCGCTCACCATGTTGTTGAGTTGCTCCCACTCTTGCAGTGCAGCGATAGGCGGCTGCCACATGGCTCTTAAAATGGCGGACAGCTCCTCGGTTTTAGGCCTGGTCCACTGAAATGGTCCTGGGACACTTTGGAACTCGGACGCTTGCCTGCTAGGGCTTGGGTTCCATTCTCGAAAAGCGTCCCCTCAGCCGTGAAGATTGTATAAAAGTCTTGGGGGCCCCCGACTCCCGCAGGCTTCTGGTGGGGAGCGGCTGCCATGATTGCTCGCGGAATGACCACGACGGAGCCACGAGATGGTGGTGCTCTCATGCTGACGCCAGCTTCAGTCTGAATGATCCAGAAACAAGGTGGGGCTTTCATCGTTTGGGAAAAAAAAATGTTCTAAACCAATGAAAAGTGTTATTTTTAGGTCATATGACCAAGCCTTCCATCTTTAGGAAACCAAAAGTAAAATGAACCAATGAAAAGTTTTATAAACAAGTCACATGACCTGTTATGCGACATAGGGCTACAAAAAGCGTAGAAAATCCGTTGGCACGTGAGGCGGCGTCAGTAGCGGACCGATGTGCGAATAGGCCGAAGGCAGCACAACGCGCCGAGATCTGGATGGCACCGAGGTGGTGTCCAGCAAATTGCCGCACTGGTGTGGCCATCCTACAATGCTGCGCCGAAAGACGGCGTGTCCAGCTGAGTTGCGGTCACTGTTGCGGTACAGTGACTCGAACGCGCCGAGATCCGGATGGCACCGAGGTGGTGTCCAGCAAATTGCCGCACTGGTGTGGCCATCCTACAATGCTGCGCCGAAAGACGGCGTGTCCAGCTGAGTTGCGGTCACTCTTGCGGTACAGTGACTCGAACGCGCCGAGATCCGGATGGCGCCGAGGTGGTGTCCAGCAAATTGCCGTACTGGTGTGGCCATCCTACAATGCTGCGCCGAAAGACGGCGTGTTCAGCTGAGTTCCGGTCACTCTTCCGGCACAGTGACTCGAACGCGCTGAGATCCGGATGGCACCGAGGTGGTGTCCAGCAAGTGGCTGCACTGGTGTGGCCATCCTACAATGCTGCGCCGAAAGTCGGCGTGGGGTGCCCCGTTGGCTTATGAGGTGATGTCAGTAGTGGACTGATGTGTGAATAGGTCGGAACCAGCACAAGGCGCCAAGATCCGAATGGCAAGTCCTGGATGTTGAGTGCCTCAGTTGAGATTTCTGAGCAGTGCTTGTAGGACTGTCTGAAGCTTATTTGCACCTGTTGCAGCTTCACTAGGTCCGGCGGAACTTTTTGCCTTTTCCTTTCTGCTTCTTTTCCTACAATGCGTTTCATCTGAAGACACGACCAGGTCCCTGAATGTGTGCAGGGGGACGCTATTGATTGAATGAACACGCCGAGATCTGGATGGCACCGAGGTGGTGTCCAGAAAATTGCCGCACTGGTGTGGCCATCCTACAATGCTGCGCCGAAAGTCGGCGTGGGGTGACCCGTTGGTTTATGAGGTGATGTCAGTAGTGGACCGATGTGTGAATAGGTCGGAACCAGCACAAGGCGCCCTGCACTGTTGAGCCTTTTTCAATGTCTCTTTTTTGTTGTTTCCCCTCCATCAAAAACAAAACAAAAATACAAGGCGCCAAGATCCGAATGGCAAGTCCTGGATGTTGAGTGCCTCAGTTGAGAGTTCTGAGCAGTGCTTGTAAGACTGTCTGAAGCTTATTTGCACCTGCTGCAGCTTCACTAGGTCCGGCGGAACTTTTTTCCTTTTCCTTTCTGCTTCTTTTCCTACAATGCGTTTCATCTGAAGACACGACCAGGTCCCTGAATGTGTGCAGGGGGACGCTATTGATTGAATGAAAATGGCGGCTTGACACAAAGCTGACTCAAGCGTTACTGTTGGTGCTATACAGACAAAAATTGGTTTTCAGTTTGTACATTCTTCAGGTTTTTTTTTCTCCATCCAAGTCTGATTGAGAGTTTGTAGAAAAATGGCTTCAGATTTTCCACATACTACTCTTCAACATTCTTCCTAAATGTAATAATGTGAAACTCACTAGGAGAACGGCTGTTTCTGTTTCCTTTCAAAATGCTGCCACTAATATTTTCTGAATGGAAGACACCATCTTGTAGCATAAAGGGCCGAAAGGGGTTCTGGTCTGGCCGATGGTTGGTGGAGACATTTTGACTATATCTTGGACCTGCCCGGCCTCGCCCAAAATGGCGCCGGTATAAATGGGACTCGTAACTCTTTGCCCGCAAATGTATATCTAGAAAATGTTATTGTAAGTGGCCCTGTCGTATTTTAATTACAAAATGTACGTCCACCGATTCCGCAACTGTTAGACACCTTTGTTCTTGTCACCTAATGGCCCGCTCGTTACGTTCTTCTACAGTGTAAATGTCTCCTCATCATATACGATTTCAGTTTGCTCCGTGGCCGGCCCACGTGGTTATAGGCCCGTATTTGTATACTGACATTTTCACAATAAAGGTTTTTAAAACAAAACACGGTAGTAGTATTTTCATTTGTAAAGTTTTTACTTTTAGTGACTGTTTTCGAATCAGTAAAAGGCAAGTGAAATAAAGCAGTCCAATTACATGACGGATAAAAGGTATAATATGTAGGAACGCAGTAAAGATAAATGGTGAAGGGCAGTTGTGTTTTTCATGTCTGCAACATAAAGTGATCGATAAGAATCTGATAATCAGGCGTATCGGCGACTAAGACAGCAGGCCGAATCTCTTTTACTCAACGGCTCCGTCATGGAAGGAAGAAACGCCCTCTTTCTCGAAAAAGGAATATATTTTACTTGCAAGACAGTTGTAAATTTTCCGGGAAAGTACATTAGCCTGGAATATTATAACATATGTTTGAAAAAAAAATATTGTTCGAAAATAATAAAAAGCGTAATTTTTAGGTCATATGACCAAGCTTTTCATCATTAAATTAACAAAAGTAAAATGAACCAATGAAAAGTTTTATTAACAAGTCACATGACCTGTTATGCTTACGTTACGCGCTGCGCGCCGCGCCTCGGATCACTTCCGGGTGCGCTAACGCGGCGTGTCATAAAACGCATTACGCGACAACGTAGGTCAAGAATATAGTCTAAATGTCTCCACCAACCAGCGTTCAGAACACAACCCCTTTCAGCAGTCCAAAAAGTTCTGTTAAATGACAACAGAGGGGACAGGCAACAAGAACCATCAGTCAAAGAGGGGAGGGCAAGTTCTTCTCTTCCGGGTCATGTTGGGGCGCTACCGGAACTGATCGAATTGGTAGTCTACAGTGTTTCTGGATGTTTCAGACTAAAGCTGGCGTCAGCATGAGACCACTACCATCTCGTAGCTCCGTCGTGGCCATTCCACGAGCAATCATGGCAGCCGCTCCCCACCAGAAGCCTGCGGGAGTCGGAGGCCCCCAAGACTTTTGTAGAATCTTCACGGCTGAGGGGACGCTTTTCGAGAATGGGACCCAAGCCCTAGCAGACAAGCGTCCGAGTTCCAAGGTGTCCCAGGGCCATTTTAGTGGACCAGGCCCAAAACCGAAGAGCCGGCCGCCATTTTGAGAGTCCTGTGGCAGCCGCCTATCGCTGCACCGCAAGAGCGGGCGCATCTCAACTACATGGTGAGCGAGACGCTGTAGTCGCAAGAGCGGGCGGAAAACAGCTGAATGGCGGAAGAGGCACAGTGTAGCAAAAGCGGGCGGAATAGCAACTAAAACGATAAAGGGGCGCACCACTACAGCTTGTCTTCAGGTCAAACGGATTGTGGGACAAGGTCCAGAATTGAAGAGTCATCAAAAGGCAAAAAGTTCCGCCGGACCCCGGGAGCCGGCCGCCTATGTCGGGGGCGATCTCAGGCTACACCAGTGCTATAAGACTTGGGGAGGGTGTCGGAGCCAAGCGTCTTCTCCGAGTTCATGGCCATCACACCGCCCCTCAGGGGCCTCCGTCAAGCTGTTTAGGAAGGTAACATATCACATTGTTTTCTAATGCAGTCAGGTCCACAAACGACACTCACTTACTTTGAGAATAGTGAAGCTGCAGTAGGTGGAAATAAGCTTCAGACAGTGTTACAAGCACTGCTCAGAACTCTTAACTATGGCACCCAACATCCAGAACTTATGCTATTTGAGAATGGTAGTGACATCGAAGCATCTCAGGGACCAAAACCATTAACGTACTTTCACGTATGAAAATCTTACTTGGGGAGGGGGCAGGAGCGAAGCGCCCCCTCCCAGTCAGCGCCACCACACCGTATGTTGAAAATCTGAAGCCATCGTTCTACAAAGTCAACCAAACTTGGATTGAAAAATCTAGAAAAATGTACAAACTGAAAACCAGTTTTGGTCTGCATAGCATCAGTAACAACGTTTGAGTTAGCTTTGTGTCAAGCCGCCATTTTGATTCAACAAAGCACAGGCATTGAAAAAGGCTGAAATTCAGAACTCTAAACTATGGCACCCAACATCCAGGAGCTTGCTATCCGGATCTTGGAGCCTTGTGCTGTTTTCGATCTATTCACACATCGGTCCACTATGACATCATCTTATAGACCAACGTTATGTAAATAGTTTTTTAATAAAATGTTTTACCCTGTTTCTTTGCTGGTGTGTTGTCTATATTTTTAATATTTGCATAGGGTTTGTCGTTATTTTGTGCGGGATGGGTGATGGAGCCGAGCTGTCTTGCAGCCCTCATGGTGTGGAGCTCAGTTCATCTCACTATTTTCGTATTTCTCAAGAAGGGTTGTTCCTAATATTTCTATTTTAGCGAGGTCAAAAAGAGATCCAATTAGTGGCCTACTGATTTTGTTCGATTACTTTTATTTTTTTACACGATTTTTCACTATCTGCAAAGACTAAACAGAGTATTGCGACTTTGTGCTTGTTTGTAAATAGAGAATGATCCAAAGAGAACCAATTCTAAAACAGTAAATGCTTGGACAACAATCAATCAAATGGAGAGACAAGGAGGCACGACGGATTACAACGGGGGTAAAGGCCTGCGTTAACTACCCTTCAGTATCTGCAAAGAGAGAGTACTACTAAGGCAAAAGAGGGGAGGGGGGGGGCAGCGTTCAAAGCACATCAGCGTGCATAAATACGAAAATGTTTTTATCTATCACGTACTTGACATTTTAAAGCTTTTCATATTTGCTATTAAAAAACCAATGAAATTCACAGAAAAAACCATAGGTTATAGTGGATATATAGTTAGGAATTTGCATTTACAAAACCTTGAAAATTCAATGAAAAAACCATAGGTTATAGGCCATATATAGTTAGGAATTAGCATTTACAAAACCTTATTTTACTCGCATAAAACAATTGAAATTCCATATATAGTTAGCTAACTATAAGCGCTAACTATATATCGCGCACCCGCAATCCACTGCTGATGATGTCACATATTACATCATTCATGACATGGTCAGTGACATTGAACAACAAAATGGTGTACAGAGTTCCCCCGGGAGAGCTTAAGAAATCTGGCTCAACCTGTAATTCTCTCTCATGATATCTAGACAAGGGGTGAAGAAAGGGTCTCAAGTGTGCAGTGTAGACCCATATTCCAGAATGAAAAGGTACCTCACACAGGCTATCAACAGGACCACAACTGTAGCCCCAGTCGATAGTTGTCCAGCATCATCATCGGTGCCTTGCTCCTTCGGCGGGCTGGCGGTGCAATGCCCGTCGGGCAGCGATGAAAGCTGCACTTTTAGTGGAGATCTTTAATTCTGGGCCAGCGGGTGTGTGCGTGTGAGGGGCCAAAGGGAGTGTAATAGTGAGCGTGGTGGTGAAGTTAAAAGAAGTCAGGGAAGTCCTGTTGGTGAACAATTTATTGGTCAGGCTTCCTGCTTCAGTAAAAAGGAAAGGGGTACTAAGGGGTGGCAAGTAATGGAACCAACCCGTGTTCAACCCTTTGTGTGCAAGAAGTGGTCAACATGTTTCACGCCCTAAGGGCGATTCATCAGGACCTGGGTGCTCATAAATTACTCGGTTCCTTAAAAATTTATCAGGACACCAGTATACGACCTGAATTAGTGTCGTATCGTAATGGTTCCACAGAGGGGACCTTCTGGAACTGAAAAAGAAAAGAGAAACAACAGTATAAACACAGTGAGGTTCCGTGACGGTTCCGTGACGACTTGAACCCGTGTTTTCAAGTTTGTCGGAAATACATAAAATTAGTATCAGCGAACCGCAAATGATCCATTTAGTATATCCTAGTGTTTTCGCTACGCTACGAGCAAGAGCACTCCTTCCATTGACATATTTCTGATATACCCACGGCATCCATCTTAGATCGTGGCCGCCATTTTGTGGTTCCTTGCCCTCACATATGCAATAGCCTCTGATCATTTCATTCACTTCACTTTGATTAAGGACACGTAGCCTTAGCCGGAGATTCACCTCTTACATGACACGTGCACCTTAAACCAGATCACGCTGAAGCTGCATGACTCGACAAAGGCTGCCTCCTCTGCCCGAGGCCAGCCCACCTGAACTGGTTTTCCTGTCCATTGTACCTGATCATGATTAGGCGGCCGAAGCCGGTAGCCTTGCCCATTTACAACCCACAAACATCTCTTATCCCGCTTTTCTATCTTCTGCACCTGGCTCTGCTCCTTTCCTTCTGGGCCTTTATTAGGGGGAGGTAACGAACTTTACGATGAGGCGGTCCGGGTCTTGAATGCAATATTGACAAGGGATTGTGATGGACTGGTGGGAACCCCTCTTCGTGATGTTTGGTATCAGATATTATCGACAGTTCCTGTGTAACGCCAAATATTTATTGTTTAGAGACACAAAGGTTTGGGAATGTACCGACATGTGAATTATTTGCCTAGAGCACAATTTTTAGTATATAAGGAGCAACCCACTTTGTACAAATCGAACAGTCTCCTAGATTCTGCCCGTGTGTAGATTCTGTGACTTCTGTGTCCCTGCAGTAATAAACCTTTGGTCTTTGACGCCACCATCGAGAAGCCCGTGTTTCTGTTCATTTGTGCACCAAGGCAGGTGGGACTCCGGGGTCTTTGGGTGTTGTACCCTGACACCTCTGGACGGAACCAAAAAGTCCAGAACTCCAATTGGCGCCCAACGTGGGGCGACGTCATTCGGTACCGGTCCAAAAGCCTGAAGAGTTCGAGAAGCTTCGTGTGAAGATTCCTGAGGGAGGCGCCCCACTTCATCGATCCCGGCATATCGCAAAAGTGGCCCTGAAGTTCTCTTCCACGAGGGTTCCCGTTCAGGACGGCTGCAGTGGGCCGTTGCCTTGACCGTCGCCCTGTCTTGGACCCGAAGTGGTGCAGTCCTTAGTACGGCGAAACGTGACGGGTTTCTCCTTGGTGACGTCTTCAGTGCCTCAGTTAAGTATTTAGTGATAGCTAGCTGGTTACTTTTGTGAGGATTGTTAAAAATCCTTGATCGGTTCTTGGTTTGGTTTGGTTTTGTAAGATTATCACTAGTTGTTCTGGTTACGATAATCTATTTGGTTCAGTTTTGGGTATCGATACATCAGTTCGTTTTGGTAGGCCTAAGTTCTTGGTTCAAGTGCACAATTTGTTCCGTGTTTGTTTGTTTTGTGTTCCGGACTGAGAATGGTAAGTCGGAAAATGTTGTCTTGTTTTAGTTGCAACAGTGACTCACAATTAGAGGATTCCTGTCTGGTTCCTCCGATTGGGACTCCCCTATATGACCTATATTGTAAGTATGGTGTGGGTCCTATAACTTATAATGAGATATGGGTCCGTTATTGTAAGAAGGATGGTGTCCTTAGTTGGCCACTGCATGGTAGTTTTGAACAAGAGATTCTCGACAATTTAGAAGCGAAATTGTTTAGGAAGAAAGCCCGGCCGGCAATGTTTGACTCTTTTCGTTATTGGCGGAAAGAATCCAAACAGAGAGAAATGAAAAGGTTGAAAAAAGAGCAGAAAGAACTAGAAGAGTTAACTCTAGAGCAAGCGACTAAGCAGTTGCAGGCTAACGAGTGTGAGAAAGCCATAGATGTAGCCATTAGAGAGCGTAACTTAGCGATTGACAAGTGCTATCCTGCCTTGCCATCGAAAATGGCTAAGATACTGGAGGATTCCGAAAACGATCCTCTGCTATCTTATCTGTTACGGTCGCCTCCACCGTATGCACAAGGTGCTGCGGCTCCACTTATACCGAATGTTCAATTGCCGGTTGCTGGACAACCTGGTGTTCTTGTTCCTCAGAATCAAGTTCCTATACTTCCTGTGGTGAATGTAAATGTTCCTACAGCTCCTCCTCTTCCTGCACTGCCCGCTCCTATACCTACTACTGTACCTATTGGTCCAGAAACTATTTTCCTCGATACTCCTACTGTTTCGTCATCTATTCCTACCTCTACTGCGTTCTCTATGTCTGCGAGTGTACTAACTCCACTTTCTGTTCGTCGAAGAATTACTGATTCTGTTACTAATATGCTGTCTCCTATATATAAAACCTTGATTAAGACTCCTACTCCTGACTCTGTTCAGAGACGGAGTCAGCTTCCAAGTACTGAGGAACGGGGAGTTTTAGACTCCACGGCTCTCAGATGGATTACAAAAGTTAGAAGATATAGTACGAAAGATGTGTTAGAGACATTTATGCAATGGGGAGAGCCAACACAGCGATACGTCTTCGACGAGATGTGCTCGTTGTTGCGTGAGGAAATAGAAGAAGACGATGTCGAATCAGATTTGGAAGATTTAATTAAGATTCAAAAAGAGTTTGCTGCTGGAATGATAGTGGGCGATAATATAAAGGAAGCGATGGAACTCATTTTGAGTTTTAGGAATGATCCATCTCTTCGTTCGCCGAGAGATTTAGAGAAAGGTAGAATGAAGCTAAGTCGCCAATATCCTATGAGGGAAGTTCCTCCAATTTGGCGCGAAGCAGTACAACGTGATGATAATGCGGGTATTGCAGCTGCTCCAGCACAGTTCCAAAGAGTATGGATACATATTCCGTGGAAGCGAGCAGAAGTGTTAGCAGTGAAACAGGCCTTGCCAGATCCACGTAAGAATCCAGCCGGATATTACAAGGAATTGACACAGACAGTTGAGGCTTGTATAATGAACTTAGCCGACATTGATATGTTGTTTGGTAATGTAGTTCCACAACCAGTGTGGGCTAAAATTCGTAGAGAGGATCATCAGGCTGCTTTAGGTGGTGATTGGGCAGCTATCACTGCAGCAGATGCTCAACAAATAGGTGGTGCGAAACCCGAACCCCTAATTGCTAATCTTCCTGGCAGAATAATAGATTTAATGAAGACTCTGATGCCAGCATTGCGTGTTAATTGGGATAAATTATCCGCATGCAAGCAGAAGAAAGACGAAAGTGTCTCCGACTTCTTCACGAGGTTCGAAGAGACTTTTGTAGACCATAGTGGTCAGGATATGAGCACTGAAGGAGGACAGAGATTGTTTGTCGATAAATTTGTGCATAATTTGTTACCCGAACTATGCAATAAATTGAAAGACTCAGAAAGTGCGTGGGCTGTATCTACGACAGCGCAAATACTTGCGACTGCACAGTACTATGAAAATAGGGATAAAGAGGAAAAGGAGAAATCAGAGAAGAAAACGAAAGATTTAAAGACTAAAGTTCTTTTACAGCAGGCGTATCCGCCTCGCACGAATCAGACTAATATGCAACAGAATTCGTATCAAAAGACAGATTATAATTCGACCAGGCCTCAATACCAGTGGAATCAGTGTGCGTACTGTAAGAAAGAGGGTCACTATAAAAATGATTGTCAGATTTTAGCGCAAAATAATGCGGCAGCAGCTCAGAGAGGTCGTGGTGGTTTTGCACAGAATTCTAGAGGTCGGGGACGAGGTGCTATGCCTCCACAAACTAATGATCGTCCTTCTAATCACTTTGATCAACGAAATGTACAGTCAGTTCAACAGAATAGATCTCAGCAATATCTTGTTGAGGATTATTGTGAAGTTGAAGAGGGATTTCAACAAAATGGGTACTAGGACAGCCATAGACAGAGAGAGGGAGTAGTATCAGTTCCAGTGGATCAGAGTGGGCCTTATGTCGCAGTAGCAACATCAGGTGTAGTCGAACCGTTTCTGTTGGATACTGGTGCCGCAAAAAGTTCTATCATGCATGCGAAACTCCCTGGCGCACCTTTGTCTGGCTCAACAAATGTTTCCGTAGGTTTTTCAGGCGCCCCTGTGTACAACCCGATATCTGGTCCTTTGTCTATTTCTGTTGGACCGTGTCAATTGAAAGCACCCTTAATTTTGACGACAGGTTGTAATGAAAATCTGCTTGGTTTAGATTTGTTAAAACGACTATATGCGACATTGTACTGTTCTCCGGAAGGAGTACAGCTTACTTTGGGTAAAAGACTCACCTCTCCGATGTACTTGTCAATGGACGCACTCCCGCCGGAGCTACGTTCACTCCCTGATTCTCTTTGGGCGACTGGTCCCAATGATGTAGGTCTACTAGAGATTCCACCGTATGTAGTAACTTTGAAAGCGAATGTGAAATTTCCAAGAATTCCTCAATATAAAATATCGAATGAAGGTGAGCGTGCACTCTTATTGATTGTGCAAGATTTGATTAAAAAAGGTGTGGTTGAAGAAACGCGAGGAAATGTCTGTAACAGTCCTGTATTGCCGATTTTGAAACGAACAGATCCTACAAAGCCTCCAGTCTATAGGTTTGTCATAGACCTTAGAGAAGTTAATAAGATTGTAATTCCGCAGTTTCCTGTAGTGCCAGACATTACTGCTTTGTTAACATTGATTCCTGCTACAGCTACATGGTTCTCAGTCATCGACTTGAAGAATGCCTTTTTCAGCATTCCGATAGCCGAGGAAAGCAGAGATATTTTTGGCTTCTGTTTAGGAGGTCGCAGTTTCAGATTTAAACGCGCTCCACAAGGCTACTGTGAAAGTCCATCTATTTACAGTCAAGCTTTAAAAAGCCAGTTAGATTCTTTTGTCCTTCCTCCAGGTTCTGCCCTAGTACAATACGTAGATGATCTTTTGGTGGCTGCCGATGACAAGGAAACTTGCAAAGCAGCTACAATTTCACTATTGCATCATTTGTCTAATTTGAATCATAAGGTGTCACCTTCCAAAATGCAATATTGCTGCCAAGAAGTAACCTACTTAGGTCATCTCTTGTCAAAGGAGGGAAGGAAGTTGACCCCAGAAAGAATAAAAGCAATTATGCAAATGAGTGTTCCACGCACACAGAGGGAAGTACGTGCCTTTCTAGGTATTACCTCTTACTGTAGGCAATGGATCCCAAATTTTTCACTTTTAGCAAAGCCGTTGGTAGCTTTGACTGGGAAAAATGTTCCGAGTCCGGTGCCATGGTCTGATGAATGTCAAGAGAGTTTTGCTGAATTACGAAAAGCTTTGTGTTCAGCTCCTGTATTGGGCACACCTGATTACAGTAAGCCATTCACGCTCTACGTTCACGAAAGAGAAGGTTGCGCGTTGAGTGTCTTGACACAGAAGTTTGGTGATAAACAACGCCCTTGTGCGTATTTCTCATCAACATTAGATCCGGTAGCTAGAGCATTGCCTAGTTGTTTGAGGGCTACAGCGGCAGCTGCAGCTTCCATTCGACAATCTGCTGGTTTGGTGATGAACAATATGCTAGTGGTCATGGTTCCTCATGCAGTGGACACACTCATGAACCGAACGAAGACTCAACACCTTACTAGTGCGAGATTATCTGGTTACGAGCTGACGTTATTAGCGAGTCATATTCAGATCAAAAGATGCAATGTATTGAACCCAGCAACATTGTTGCCGACTGATCAAGAGTCGAGTGATTCTGAGCCACATGACTGTTATTTCAAAACGGAGGAAGAGACAAAAGGTCGTATCGACTTGAGAGATACTCCTCTATCCGACCCAGATGGTACGCTGTATGTGGACGGGTCATGTTTTAAATTGGAGAATGGTGATGTGACTGCTGCCTACGCGGTAACGACTTTGAAGACGATTGTGGAGACTGCAAGAGTGAGTCAGAATTCTGCCCAAGCTGCAGAGTTAATAGCTCTTACGAGAGCGTGTGTTTTAGCTGAGGGAAAGAGAGTGAATGTGTTTACAGATAGTCAGTACGCATTTGGCGTGGCCCATAGTTTTGGCCGGTTGTGGAGAGAAAGGGGTTTCATTACGTCCCATGGGACTAAGATTCAACATGGTCAGCTAGTTAATGACTTGTTAGAATCTCTAACCTTACCGACTGAAGTTGCGATTGTGAAGTGCAGTGCTCATAAAGCAATCACGGATGATGTTGGTCGGGGAAATGCCTTTGCTGATGAAACCGCTAAACAGACAGCTAGAGACATGATGAGTAGAATGTATGTTGCTACGTCTGCAAGATGGATTGCTGAGTCTGGAATGTGTGAGGACACAATGGAAAGTGTGAAAGAGATTCAGAAAGAAGCGACTGAGGAAGAGAAACGCGTATGGAGAGAAAGTACGGGCAAATTGGACTCGAATGGATGTTGGATCGATTTGACAGAACAGCAGCGTTGGATGTTGCCTGATGCGTATGTGCTTGCAGTAGTGACGATGGCGCATGGAGTGGCGCACATAAGTTCTAAAGGGATATGTAAGATGTTAGCTCCGGTTTGGAAGAATGAGGGAATCAGTAAGTGTGCAGAGAGAGTGGTGAAAAATTGTATGGTGTGCTTGATGCATAATCCTGGCAAGGGAACTCCAACTCCAGCTGGTCATTTTGCTCCTCCTTCCTGTCCCTTTGAAGTAATACAGTTAGACTTCATTCACATGGAACGCTGCAACAATTTAAAATACGTCCTGGTGGTGGTTTGTGCTTTTTCCAGGTGGATAGAAGCATACCCACTAAAGGACAACACTGCTTTATCAACTGCCAAAATTCTTCTCAAAAAATTTTTTCCTAGGTTTGGAATGCCACGGATTGTATGGTCAGATAACGGAAGTGAGTTTATAGGGAAAGTTATGCAGAGTGTGTGTGCTGGTCTAGGATTGAAACAAAAATTTCATAGTGCGAACCATCCCCAGTCTGCTGGTTTAGTCGAGGGTTACAATGGCACCCTCAAGCTTAAAATAGCCAAAATTCAAGCATCCACAGGTTTGGCTTGGCCAGACGCACTTCCTTTGGCCTTGTTATCAACAAGAGCAACAGTGCATTCTAGAATAGGGCTTTCTCCATATGAGATTGTATTTGGCCGCCCGGCAAATATCTGGGGTGTGCCGAGGCCTAAACACTTTTGCTCCATTGAATATCCTATGTTGATAGACTACCTTTACGACTTGACTGCTAAATTAAGTCTTATTCATCAACAGGTCTTTGATGCTTTGCCAAAACCTCCGGAGAGTCCAGGGCATCAGCTGAAACCCGGCGACCACGTGGTGGTCAGAAATTTTGCGAGGACAAAGAATCTTCAGCCTCGCTACATCGGCCCCTTCCAAATCCTGCTGGCGACGAGGACAGCTGTACGTGTTGCTGGTCGCAAGCACTGGATCCACGCTTCTCACGTAAAGCGTGTTCCACTGCCGCTGCCCTACGACGACTGGGTGAAGAAGGGAATTGGTGCCTCCGAATCTGAAATAACTCCAAAATTTGTCCCTTTCAGCGATGCCGATTTGATTTCTGACACTTTGAAACGTGACTCTCCTCTTGAAAAGACTACTTTGAACATTGAAAATTTGTCTCCAGCATCAGAAGAAACTTTGCCATCTGCGAACGTAAACTCTGCAACAGCTGCTAGTGATACACTATTTTCCGATCAGACAGTACCAGCGAAGAAAAGATACCACCTTAGAAGCCATAAAAAGGACTAATAAAGCAGGCAACTGCATACTGTGATTTTGATATATATATATATATTTTGAACTTTTGCCTTCAGCCAGGAAGTTTGTTATTGTTTATTGTTTTTAAAATTGCCTTGCCGTCTGGGTAGCCGTAGGGTCGTGGCTGTGTGCCTAGTTTGAATTTGCAGGGGTCTGACACAAGGTCGATCTTTCTGTTAGTACTGGGAACTCCCAGGGCTGACAGAGGCATTTTCATCTACGTACACATCATCAGTGGTCGCGAGCGGATTGTAGAAGATGGAACTTCCTGCGCTGCAACAAGAAAATGTGATTTACGTTCGCAGAAACAGACTAAATAGAATTCTTCACAGCAAATGTTTCTTGATGCAATGTGCCGTTACATTTTTGATTGTTTTAGCAACATTGGTGGGTGGAATTGTCTTTAGCATAAATTTGATTTTTGTGCCAGTATCTACAGTACCTCCCCTTGATCCTGCTATTTCTACTGTTTCCTCTATACACTCTTTTCACTCATTTCCAGAACATGAGCAAGCTCGACGCTCAGAATTCACCAACAACACCTTTGTACAGCTCTTGCACCAACACCAACTGGTAGTTAACACGACAGACTGTTGGGTGTGTGGCTTGATACCTCACACTATGGATAAAGGTATTCCCTATCTGGTTTTGCCTTTCAGCTACAATGGATCATTTCAGGCCCTTCAAACTATCTTTGCTTATGCTCTTGAGACCTATCCTCCACGTCCACCACGTTCCACTAAATATAACTCTGCCAACAAAGCTTTAGTCCAGGGAATTATTGACATGGTCAAAGACGTCAATAATACTCCATCATACCCTAGAGACGAATTGCGAGTATATTTAAGTTGGAATACTTCAGAGTATCGCCTTAGTTTAGGAGAAAGCAAGCGTAAAAGCTCAACTCCAATCTGGGTCGTACCTCACCGAGGTCAGGTCTGTTTGCAAGGTAATGGGAGAAATCCGAGAGCTCAGCTAGGGAGGAGTGAGTGCGTAGAGACTTATGTGTTTCCGGCTAACTCTTCCCCTGCCTTTCTTACTGCTAGGGGTACCTATTTCATTTGTCGAGACAGAGCTTATACATGGTTGCCTGCCGACTTCTCAGGTTCATGTTATATTGCTCGATTATTGCCTCCGACATACACTGCTTCACCTGATTACCACAGAACAAGAGTAGCGAGAGGTGTCTTCAGCAAGGAAGATACAGCTGGTCAGGAAGCTGGAGACTTCTTCAAAGGCTTCCTTCCGTTCTGGGGGCCTATGGCCAATAGTAGAAACATACGTCAGTTAACACGGGTAGTTGAATCTACTATTACCGAAACTGCTGGTGCCCTTAGCAATCTGACAGCTGAGCTTCAGGCGGATAGGCTCATGACATTGCAGAACCGTATGGTTCTAGATGTTATACTTGCAGATCGAGGTGGGGTATGCAGAATGATCCAATCGAGCTGCTGTGTCTTTATTCCTAATAATGCTCCAACAGTTTACGAGGCGATCTCTAAGTTGCACAAGATTTCGGACTCCATACATGTAGACAAGGGAAACTGGTCCTTCATGGAGTGGTTTTGGACTCTGATCTCAGCGTGGGGATGGAAAGTTCTAATGGTCATTGGTGTCATCTTAGTATTCCTATTCTCATGTTGTCTGATTATCCAGTGTGGTCCTGCTCTGTGTAGTCTTTGTGCTGCGACTTGTCTCAGAAAACCACCTGCATTTGGAGAAAAGACACGAGAAAGGATGATGATACAACAGCATGTCACTGACCTGATGAGCATAGAACTAGATTCAGACATAGATTGAGTAATTGCCTATGTAAGGGCAAAAGGAGGGTCTGAGGTTCCGTGACGGTTCCGTGACGACTTGAACCCGTGTTTTCAAGTTTGTCGGAAATACATAAAATTAGTATCAGCGAACCGCAAATGATCCATTTAGTATATCCTAGTGTTTTCGCTACGCTACGAGCAAGAGCACTCCTTCCATTGACATATTTCTGATATACCCACGGCATCCATCTTAGATCGTGGCCGCCATTTTGTGGTTCCTTGCCCTCACATATGCAATAGCCTCTGATCATTTCATTCACTTCACTTTGATTAAGGACACGTAGCCTTAGCCGGAGATTCACCTCTTACATGACACGTGCACCTTAAACCAGATCACGCTGAAGCTGCATGACTCGACAAAGGCTGCCTCCTCTGCCCGAGGCCAGCCCACCTGAACTGGTTTTCCTGTCCATTGTACCTGATCATGATTAGGCGGCCGAAGCCGGTAGCCTTGCCCATTTACAACCCACAAACATCTCTTATCCCGCTTTTCTATCTTCTGCACCTGGCTCTGCTCCTTTCCTTCTGGGCCTTTATTAGGGGGAGGTAACGAACTTTACGATGAGGCGGTCCGGGTCTTGAATGCAATATTGACAAGGGATTGTGATGGACTGGTGGGAACCCCTCTTCGTGATGTTTGGTATCAGATATTATCGACAGTTCCTGTGTAACGCCAAATATTTATTGTTTAGAGACACAAAGGTTTGGGAATGTACCGACATGTGAATTATTTGCCTAGAGCACAATTTTTAGTATATAAGGAGCAACCCACTTTGTACAAATCGAACAGTCTCCTAGATTCTGCCCGTGTGTAGATTCTGTGACTTCTGTGTCCCTGCAGTAATAAACCTTTGGTCTTTGACGCCACCATCGAGAAGCCCGTGTTTCTGTTCATTTGTGCACCAAGGCAGGTGGGACTCCGGGGTCTTTGGGTGTTGTACCCTGACACCTCTGGACGGAACCAAAAAGTCCAGAACTCCAACAGGTAATGGCTCCTTGGCAGTCAATTGCTAGTGACTTATTTTCTGTGTTTATTTGTGTGCATGCTATCCAAAGCATGCGTGCCCAGTGAATGGCTTTGTCTAGATAATGGAAGCAGCAGGTTTTTTCGTGCGATGGAGAGAGAGAAGATCAGAATTCACTTAATTCTGATCAGTGCGTGGAAGGTGCTCGCACTCAATAGTGGTTGCGTGCTACTTTTGCAGTGAACCATGTCATAAAATGAATGCTAACGCCTGCATCAGTTGACCAAGCGCATGTACAATCAAACCCCCCGAGGAGATGCGGTGGTGAGTAACAATGGTCAGCCACCCGTAGGAGGTTCGAATCTTTATGCTCTAAATGAGCGAGCCACACAGTGAAGACCGAGGAAGAACGTGGTTTGACACTCTGTAAAGAAAAGTTGATTTGTACGCCAATCAGCGCACTCACCCCTAATGTTTCCTCCTAGAAACCTCACGGGCCATCCAAGTGGGGCCAGCAGCGAGATGAGGGAGCCCTATAGGGGAAGAAGACAACAAGGCAAGTGCCCAGCGGGGAAGGATATGAAAGCCGATCGAGGTTATTGCGGAAATGCTAAGCGGTCGGCAAACCGTCAAGGAAACCAGCCGATAACCAGCCCGCCCAGCTCCTTACCTCTAGCGTCGCTGCAGGCAAGCTGCTCTGCACCTACCCCTCCCACAGGAAACCAAGGTCTGGACAGCCGGCGTGGTTGAACAGACCGCTTCCGGGTTTAAGAGAGGGAGGTAGCGCGCGCACATTAAGGGTGTGTCCGTCACGTTGCTAGGCAACGGAAAGCCTAGTTGACAAGGCAGACGGTAAAGAAGAAGGACTACACAGCTCGGGCGCGTTAGTATGAGCGCCATCTTGGACTGGAGTTACGTGTGTAACAGTCAAGGGTGCACAGCTATGGAAATAACAGTGGACAATGTGGGCAGCTTCCTCACTTGGCAATGACACCTCCATTGTGATAAAGCAGGCCGACAAAGGGGGAGCCACTGTCATTCTTGATTATGACGACTACGACCAAGAGTGCAGACGTCAATTGTCTAATACCAATCATTATAGACCATTGACTGAAGATCCCACTAACCGTCTCATGACCACCGTGATGTCCCTGGTCATTGAAGCAGAGACCAATGGATGGGTTAGCAAAAAAGAGGCAGAATTCCTGGTGACCACAGACCCTGTAACACCGTACTTTTACATCTTACCAAAGATACATAAGGGCATCACCCCTGTTCCAGGACGACCTATTGTGTCGGGTATCGGTTCTATCTTAGAACCCCTCTCCCAGTTCTGCGATGCTTTCCTGCAACCCCTGGTCAAACGCATTCCATCCTACCTTCAGGACACGAGAGATGTGCTTCGCCTCATTAACGACATGGATGCGAGAGAAGACATCGATCTTCTCTTGACACTTGACGTGGAAGCACTTTACACGAACATCCCCCAACAAGCGACACTGGAGTCCGTTGAAGCAGTCCTCCGACAAGAGGAGTGGATGTCACCTACACCCATCTCCCTCATCATGGAGTTGGCCCATTTGGCACTAACTGAAAACTTTTTCAAATATGAATCGTCCCTATACCATCAGATACGCGGTACATCTATGGGCTCGACCTTTGCGCCGAGCCTAGCCTGCATCTACATGGCATCGTTCGAGGAAAGGTGCATCTACCCCCCTGATTGCAATCCTTTCCGTGAAAACATCACCTGCTGGCGTCGCTACATCGACGACATCCTGGTATTCTGGAAGGGGGACCAGATTACCTGTGAGAAGTTTTGTCTGTGGATTAACCAACAGGACCCGTTCCTCAAATTTACTGGCACCATGTCAAGTGAAAATATCCCTTATCTCGACCTCACCATTGTGCTGGAGCCCACGACAATAAGCACCACCCTCTACAAGAAAGAGACGGACAGGAACAGCCTACTACCATACAACAGCCACCATACTAAGTCCCTTAGGGACAACTTACCATTTGGGCAGTTTCTCCGCCTTCGGAGAAACTGTAGTTCAACTGATGACTACAAACGACAGGCTCGCTCCCTCCAAACTAAACTCTTGGACCGGGGTTACCCCACCCGCCTCCTGAAAGATTCCACAAAAAGAGCTCTTAATAACAATAGAGAGGCCCTTCTCGAGGTGCACCCAAAGATACCAGACGATAAGATCACTTGTGTGACCTCATTCACCAGGAACTCAGTATTCATCAAGAAAACTGTCAATGCCCACTGGGGTATCCTGAACTCTGCAGGACTGGAGATACCACGTCCACGTTTCGCCTTCAAGAGGACGGCAAACCTCAAGGATACTCTTGTACACACTCGCCCCAAGAAGACCACTGCTCACACTACCAAGACTTTGTGGGATCTCCCGCCTGTGACTGGACACTATCGGTGTGGCACATGCGTTGTATGTCCACAGACCATCCAGGGCAAATCCATTACCCTGAATCACACTTTTACATGGACTTACAGCAAGCATACGAACTGCAACAGCTCCAAGTGCATATATGTCCTGATTTGCCCTTGTAACTGCCTCTATATAGGGATGACCATGCGCCCTGTCAAGCAAAGGATAATGGAACATAACAGTAACATTCGTTGTCATAAATCTCACACCAAACTGTATGACCACTGTAAGGAGAAGGAACACCTCCCTGAGAACATTCGATGGGCTGTGATTGAATCCCTACCACACCTTAATCAACAAGCACTCTTCATGCATGAACAAAGATGGATACATCGCTTGCAGTGTGACACGCTGGGTTTAAATGACGGGGTGCCCTGGACGACTCTCGCCAGATAGTCATGATTCTGGACACATTGTCCACTGTTATTTCCATAGCTGTGCACCCTTGACTGTTACACACGTAACTCCAGTCCAAGATGGCGCTCATACTAACGCGCCCGAGCTGTGTAGTCCTTCTTCTTTACCGTCTGCCTTGTCAACTAGGCTTTCCGTTGCCTAGCAACGTGACGGACACACCCTTAATGTGCGCGCGCTACCTCCCTCTCTTAAACCCGGAAGCGGTCTGTTCAACCACGCCGGCTGTCCAGACCTTGGTTTCCTGTGGGAGGGGTAGGTGCAGAGCAGCTTGCCTGCAGCGACGCTAGAGGTAAGGAGCTGGGCGGGCTGGTTATCGGCTGGTTTCCTTGACGGTTTGCCGACCGCTTAGCATTTCCGCAATAACCTCGATCGGCTTTCATATCCTTCCCCGCTGGGCACTTGCCTTGTTGTCTTCTTCCCCTATAGGGCTCCCTCATCTCGCTGCTGGCCCCACTTGGATGGCCCGTGAGGTTTCTAGGAGGAAACATTAGGGGTGAGTGCGCTGATTGGCGTACAAATCAACTTTTCTTTACAGAGTGTCAAACCACGTTCTTCCTCGGTCTTCACTGTGTGGCTCGCTCATTTAGAGCATAAAGATTCGAACCTCCTACGGGTGGCTGACCATTGTTACTCACCACCGCATCTCCTCGGGGGGTTTGATTGTACATGCGCTTGGTCAACTGATGCAGGCGTTAGCATTCATTTTATGACATGGTTCACTGCAAAAGTAGCACGCAACCACTATTGAGTGCGAGCACCTTCCACGCACTGATCAGAATTAAGTGAATTCTGATCTTCTCTCTCTCCATCGCACGAAAAAACCTGCTGCTTCCATTATCTAGACAAAGCCATTCACTGGGCACGCATGCTTTGGATAGCATGCACACAAATAAACACAGAAAATAAGTCACTAGCAATTGACTGCCAAGGAGCCATTACCTGTGTTTATACTGTTGTTTCTCTTTTCTTTTTCAGTTCCAGAAGGTCCCCTCTGTGGAACCATTACGATACGACACTAATTCAGGTCGTATACTGGTGTCCTGATAAATTTTTAAGGAACCGAGTAATTTATGAGCACCCAGGTCCTGATGAATCGCCCTTAGGGCGTGAAACATGTTGACCACTTCTTGCACACAAAGGGTTGAACACGGGTTGGTTCCATTACTTGCCACCCCTTAGTACCCCTTTCCTTTTTACTGAAGCAGGAAGCCTGACCAATAAATTGTTCACCAACAGGACTTCCCTGACTTCTTTTAACTTCACCACCACGCTCACTATTACACTCCCTTTGGCCCCTCACACGCACACACCCGCTGGCCCAGAATTAAAGATCTCCACTAAAAGTGCAGCTTTCATCGCTGCCCGACGGGCATTGCACCGCCAGCCCGCCGAAGGAGCAAGGCACCGATGATGATGCTGGACAACTATCGACTGGGGCTACAGTTGTGGTCCTGTTGATAGCCTGTGTGAGGTACCTTTTCATTCTGGAATATGGGTCTACACTGCACACTTGAGACCCTTTCTTCACCCCTTGTCTAGATATCATGAGAGAGAATTACAGGTTGAGCCAGATTTCTTAAGCTCTCCCGGGGGAACTCTGTACACCATTTTGTTGTTCATTGTTGCTAGGACGAGTGCATTGGACCCCCTTAAAAATTGTCCTACCTCCTTTCCCCTTCTTTTGATATCATGGTCAGTGACATCACTGATGACACCACTGATGACATCTCAAATGACATCACTGATGACAACTCAAATGATATCAATGATGACATCTCAAATGACATCACAATTGACATCACTGATGACAACTCAAATGACATCACTGATGACATCTCATTTGTCATCACTGATCACATCACTCATGTGATAATACAATGAACCTCTTCAGACTCTAATATAACCTTACATACACTCAGTATAAACAGACACTCACAGACTGTCACTCATCCATGGAGTTACTCACACACCTAGTCAGTCATGCAAAGAATCAATCACACCTCCATTTCCTCAACTATACAGTTATACACATCTTACTTATTCAAACATATAATAACACATATTTACTCTCTTATATAATCCCTGATACAAGCTCACAGTGATCGATACAGCCACTCACACATTCACTGGCTCTTATGTTCAGTTATTTATATATCTCAACTCTCACATGTATTGTGTTTTACATACGTACTTACTTGCACATGTAGCAATGAGAAATCCATTCACTCACCAACACACCCATGCACAGTCAACCGCCCATATAGCTGTTTCCACATGCACTCTTGAACTCATACTCCTAGTGAATCAACTGCTTACACATCTATGCACAGAGTCACGCACCTCCCAGCCACCCACACACACACTCAGCCTCCCATTCAAATACTTGGGCAACCAATCAATAACCCATATGGCCACTCTTATAGCTACTGATCAACACATGCAGCAGCTTACACAACAACAAACATACTGATGCACGAATTAAGACAGTTTAGTCACTAACCCATGTACTCAGTGAGACACATTTAATCACTCACTCATACAGTCAGTCATGCACCTACTAAATTCTTCATCCAGACACTTATACATCCACTCATTCTTCAATATGTGAAACATATTTAAACTTTACAGACACATACAATCACTGGATGTTGTGATCAGTGATGTCACTGACCATGTCATGAATGATGTAATATGTGACATCATCAGCAGTGGATTGCGGGTGCGCGATATATAGTTAGCGCTTATAGTTAGCTAACTATATATGGAATTTCAATGGTTTTATGCGAGTAAAATAAGGTTTTGTAAATGCTAATTCCTAACTATATATGGCCTATAACCTATGGTTTTTTCATTGAATATATATATATATCGCTCCCTCATGGAGTACGCACAAGATTGAAGGCGGACTACACCAACCAGCATGCCTCATTGTCCCTGCCGACTGCGGAGCCCACCAGGGGGCAAGCTTCCCACCAGTCACCACCTGATGAACATTATGGGAACAAACTGAATATCAATGAGCCGGCATGCTGAGACCTCCTCACTCGTCAGATGCAAACAGCCCCCCTTGAGAAAGGTCTGTGAACAGACCGAAATGCATTGGGTAACGTTTGGCTGAATACTGCAAACCGGAATAAAAGATTTCCGCTTCACCCTCAGTGTGCGACTCACCTTCTGTTCTCGGAAGATTTTCAGACATATTGAACGGCTGGTCCTGCCGTAGAGAACTCACCGCCACCAAAGAAGCTTTCCGTTCCTGCCCACACCTTGGACCAAAACTTTTCGCTGCGTGGAGCAAATGATGGGCAGGGAAAGCCGCCAGGGACCGGACCCTGGAACTGGCCCTCTTTTCCTCAAAAATAGGTAAAAGCAGGTGAGAGTGTCCTTTGCAAGAAACGGAACTGAAGTTTCTAAGCATCGCTCCCTCATGGAGTACGCACAAGATTGAAGGCGGACTACACCAACCAGCATGCCTCATTGTCCCTGCCGACTGCGGAGCCCACCAGGGGGCAAGCTTCCCACCAGTCACCACCTGATGAACATTATGGGAACAAACTGAATATCAATGAGCCGGCATGCTGAGACCTCCTCACTCGTCAGATGCGAACAGCCCCCCTTGAGAAAGGTCTGTGAACAGACCGAAATGCATTGGGTAACGTTTGGCTGAATACTGCAAACAGGAATAAAAGATTTCCGCTTCACCCTCAGTGTGCGACTCACCTTCTGTTCTCGGAAGATTTTCAGACATATTGAACGGCTGGTCCTGCCGTAGAGAACGCACCGCCACCAAAGAAGCTTTCCGTTCCTGCCCACACCTTGGACCAAAACTTTTCGCTGCGTGGAGCAAATGATGGGCAGGGAAAGCCGCCAGGGACCGGACCCTGGAACTGGCCCTCTTTTCCTCAAAAATAGGTAAAAGGAGGTGAGATTGTCCTTTGCAAGAAACGGAACTGAAGTTTCTAAGCATCGCTCCCTCATGGAGTACGCACAAGATTGAAGGCGGACTACACCAACCAGCATGCCTCATTGTCCCTGCCGACTGCGGAGCCCACCAGGGGGCAAGCTTCCCACCAGTCACCACCTGATGAACATTATGGGAACAAACTGAATATCAATGAGCCGGCATGCTGAGACCTCCTCACTCGTCAGATGCGAACAGCCCCCCTTGAGAAAGGTCTGTGAACAGACCGAAATGCATTGGGTAACGTTTGGCTGAATACTGCAAACCGGAACAAAAGATTTCCGCTTCACCCTCAGTGTGCGACTCACCTTCTGTTCTCGGAAGATTTTCAGACATATATATATATATATATATATATATATATATATATCAAACCAACGACCTCCTCCAACAGGGAAGACGAGAGCCCACACAGGTGAGTAGACAGAGCCTCCTTTATTTCCCGAAAAAAACAAAGCAGCATAATGCATTTCGTCAGATGCCTTCCCTCGTTTCAAAATCACTGTTCACCTCAAGTCACATCGCGTCTCATTTGAGTCTGGAGACACTCCTCCCACTTATCAAGGGACGAATTACAAAGTCATTGGCTCGAGTTCTTTTTTTGCTGCAGTGGCACAATAGGTAGTCCTAACCCAAGTATATATATATATATGACGTACAAGTTGCATCATGAAAGAAGAACTCAGAGGCCAGAGGGAGTTCGGGAAAAACAGTTTGTTTAATTCTCAGGATCGTCGTCACACCCATGCAAGCACGCAGTCATGGCACCAGTGAAAGTCCACTGCCGTTTTCCTTGGTCCCTCGTACCGCTACAGCCTGATACAACACACAAGCGTTCCACTGGGCAGGGGCAGTCAATACGGACTGGGCTGCCAATCAGGTGAAATACCTTGAACTCCCCAATGGTGCTGTGTGTGCTCAGGCAGTCACCGGAGCTTTTCGGTTCCTCAAAGAACGTAGTGCTGCAAGCAGCGTGATGTTCAATTTAGTTCCGGGACACTTGGACGTAGCGGGGCCATCTGTTCTGCGTCGTAGGCAGGCGCAGTATATATGGCGTACAAGTTGCCTCATGAAAGAAGAACTCAGAGGCCAGAGGGAGTTCGGGAAAAACAGCTTGTTTAAATCTCAGGATCCCAGTGGCGGCGAATGCATTTCGCTCAGTTAGCCTTACTCAGCGCCTAATCACTGTGACATGGGCTCCCCCAGGTAACTCCTCCCTGCTGAAATGCTTGGCAACACCTGGATCTCCTCCCCCTTATGAAGTCGTTACACCATGCAGTCCGAGTTAATTAAGGGACCGCAAATCCCAGAATGCACAATCACGGTCAATCCAGGCGGGTGGCGTGGAGGAGTGGGTGAACAATGGATTTGTGAAGCCGAGCAGGTAGGTGGAGGCAAGCACGCAGTCATGGCACCAGAGAAAGTCCACTGCCGTTTTCCTTGGTCCCTCGTACCGCTACAGCCTGATACAACACACAAGCGATCCACTGGGCAGGGGCAGTCAATACGGACTGGGCTCCCAATCAGGTGAAATACCTTCAACTCCCCAATGGTGCTGTGTGTGCTCAGGCACACACAGCACCATTGGGTGGTTCGATTCCTCCAAGAACGTAGTGCTGCAAGCAGCGTGATGCCCAACTTAGTTCTGGGACACTTGGACATAGCGGGGCCATCTGTTCTGCGTCGTAGGCAGGCGCAGTATATATGACGTATATATATATATATATATATATATATATATATATATATATATATATATATATATATATATGAAGAACTCCGTTCCCCACACGCTGACACTTCCCCAAGACCCGGGGCGAGAACAGACACGGACCACCAAATTATCGGATGCTGATTTATTCAGGTGCTGTCGCGATAATGTTTCTGCTCATTCGAGCCTTGATCACATGATATATATATATATTCACTGTAAAAACCATAGGTTTCACACATGTTATAGTTAGCCCACATCCAACAGCATTCTGGGACTTGTAGTAACCAGACAACAGGTTACTAACAGGAAGGGCATTTATCCCCAGATGGACATCCTGTTACTTACCCCCGGCGCTGAGGAAGGCGACACAGACGCCGAAATGCATTCACAGTGGGTGTATTGCTGTTGAATAAAGGTGCCTCCACTGTTCTCCCCTGCTGTGGCCTCTATTCTTCATTTGTTTGGAGGAGTTCTGCTCATTTTCCAGCGCGAGTTCCAGAGTCGCGCTTTGGAGGCCCCCGCAGCTCAAAGTCGGCTTCAGCAAACTACTGGTCTCTGCCTCAGTGGAACTTTGGTTAAATCCGTGGTAACGGAATGTCTGAAGCCCGCCTCCGTGCCTGGGAAGAGAAGAGGCGCTGTTGTTCTCAGTCAGGACACGCTGGGCTAGTCGGACTTCTGACCCTGCCCCCACCGCAATTTGACCCGTGGCAGGGGGGTGGCTGCGGAAGGGGAGCTGAGGAGGCGGCGATGTTCCAGAGTACACTCGACTTGGGGGCTAAAGTCATCTAGCACAACGTCCTACCCCCCGCAGCACTGGCCCACATCCAACAGCATTCTGGGACTTGTAGTAACCAGACAACAGGTTACTAACAGGAAGTGCATGCCTGAACTACCTACCTTGGGGGCGGACCTGTGCACTATTTAACAGGATGGGGCAGGGCATTTATCCCCAGATGGACATCCTGTTACTTACCCCCGGCGCTGAGGAAGGCAAAACAGACGCCGAAATGCATTCGCAGTGGGTGTATTGCTGTTGAATAAAGGTGCCTCCACTGTTCTCCCCTGCTGTGGCCTCTATTCTTCATTTGTTTGGAGGAGTTCTGCTCATTTTCCAGCGCGAGTTCCAGAGTCGCGCTTTGGAGGCCCCTGCAGCTCAAAGTCGGCTTCAGCAAACTACTGGTCTCTGCCTCGGTGGAACTTTGGTTAAATCCGTGGTAACGGAATGTCTGAAGCCCGCCTCCGTGCCTGGGAAGAGAAGAGGCACTGCTGTTCTCAGTGAGGACACGCTGGGCTAGTCGGACTTCTGGCCCTGCCCCCACCACAATTCGACCCGTGGCAGGGGGGTGGCTGCGGAAGGGGAGCTGAGGAGGCGGTGATGTTCCAGAGTACACTCGACTTGGGGGCTAAAGTCATCTAGCACAACGTCCTACCCCCCGCAGCACTGGCCCACATCCAACAGCATTCTGGGACTTGTAGTAACCAGACAACAGGTTACTAACAGGAAGTGCATGCCTGAACTACCTACCTTGGGGGCAGACCTGTGCACTATTTAACAGGATGGGGCAGGGCATTTATCCCCAGATGGACATCCTGTTACTTACCCCCGGCGCTGAGGAAGGCGACACAGACGCCGAAATGCATTTGCAGTGGGTGTATTGCTGTTGAATAAAGGTGCCTCCACTGTTCTCCCCTGCTGTGGCCTCTATTCTTCATTTGTTTGGAGGAGTTCTGCTCATATATATATATATATATATATATATATATATATATATATATATATATATATATATATAACGGCTTCACTTGCACCAGCCTGCCGCACTCCGAGGCGGGTGCCTGCCAGTCGGGGGTGCACCCGACAACAATGTCAGCTCCGACAATCCCTCCCCACAATCCTTGGGAATCAGGAGGCAGCACTCCAAAGATAGATGCATCAAAATTTAATCACACAAGCGCTTTCGGCACTCGGCCTTCGTCAGGTATGAGACGCTGAAAATCAACATTGCATTGTATTTAAGCTCCCGCGTTGCACGGGTAATTAACATAAAGGTAGGACTAACCTTAAAAGATAATTCAAACATAGAACGGCGGTCGCCATCTTATAATGGTAATGGTTACAATGTGTACTCCACATATATATTCAGTGAGCAAATTCGCAGTGTATTTACACAAAAATGCAACCAATTGACTAAATCATAATGCCCTGTATGGGCATACACCAAGTAAGAGGTCTCTCTCTTATCTTTATGCTATTTTGCCCTGGATGGGCTTAAATCCATTCCAGTATCTACAACGTACATAACCCAAATGGAATAGAGTTGTTCATATATCCCTTCTTAAATACACAGTGAATCAACATGAAGCAAAGTACAGTCAATTAGAAATCAAATCATCCCAGGTGCACGGCTAAGTCCTCATGCATGTTTAATCCGGCCGGCGTTTTACTTAGCAAATCAATGATATATCGGGATTCCAGACGCCTTAATTTCAAGAGTCTGTCGCCACCCCTTCCATTCACCGGAACAGAGTCTAGGCAGAAAAATGTCAGCAATTCTCTGTTGCGAGCGTGCTCCTTATCAAAATGTCTCGCAACCGGATAAGTTGCGTCTGCATTCTGTATCGCTCTTTGGTGCTCCAGTATCCTCAGTTTTACTGGATTGGTAGTACTGCCCACATACCTTCTGCCACAAGGACATGTTAGGCAGTACACCACGTAAGGCGTGGAACATGTGAGGAATTTCAAAATTCTTTTAGGCTCTTTGACACCTGGGATGCTGTATTGAGTTACTCTTTTACTTCCCTTGCATGCCTTGCATCGTCCGCAGGGGAAGAAACCCTTCATAGGTTCAATTTTCGGTTTTGGTCTTAATTCATCATGGTGACTATGAACCAAATAGTCCCTCAATGCTCTTGCTTTTCTGAATGTTATCATAGGATAGGAGGGCAAATCATTTTTTATGACATTGTCCGTCATCAAAATATTCCAATGCTTCCTCAAGATGCGTTTGATGTCACAAGAGTTCCTCGAGTATGTGGTTATCAATCTGAATTGCCCAGTCTGCGATTGTTTGTTCTTATCTTTGTCTTTCAACAATGTACTTCTTTCAAGGGTTTCAACTTTATTCAGTGCTTGCTGCAAAGTTCTAGCATTATAACCCCTTGCTTGAAATCTTTTTATACAATCGCTAGCGGCCTTATTGAACTCATTGTCCTTGGTATTGTTCCTCCTTATCCTTAAAAGCTCACCATAAGGTATGCTATGTATCAAGCTCTTGGGATGCCCGCTGGTGGCATATAGCGTTGAATTGCCAGCGGTGGCTTTACGATAGAGCTTGGTGTGCAGATTGCCTCCTTCGATGAAAACAGTCAAATCTAGATAGTTCACTTCCTTTTGGCTGATTTCTCCTGTAAATTTCAAATTATTCTCATTGTCATTGAGTACCTCCAGATATTCTTCAGCTAGCTCCACTGATCCTTCAATGATAATGAACAGGTCGTCGATATAACGATACCAACATCTCACCAGTTCGTTCCATTTTTTGTTGGTATTGGACCAAGCTACCTGCTCTTCCCAGTGCCCCACGAATAAATTCGCAAAGCTTGGGGCAGAGCAAGTGCCCATTGCCACGCCTGTAAGCTGTCTGTAGAGGTTGGTTCCAAACAGGAAGATGTTGTTCATGAGGCTAAATCTTAGGAATTCCATTAACATTTTATTATGCTCGTAGTATTTCACTGGTCGACTCCCAAGGAACCAGGAAATAGCCTGTAATCCTTCTTCATGCTCAATGCACGTGTACAGGCTAGCAATGTCAATGACCATCATAGTATACCCTTCTGACCAAACTATGTTCTCAATACAGTTAAGAAAATGTTTAGTATCCTTGAGGTAGGATTTCAAATTGACCACATGAGGTGAGAGAAAGGAGTCCACATAGATGGATAGGTTTTCAGTTAGGCTGCCTTGAGAGGCAACAATGGGCCTCCCAGGTGGATTTACCGGATCCTTGTGTATCTTGGGTAGATAGTAAAAGGTCGGGGTTACAGGATTTAAACATCTCAAAAATAAGTGTTCATCACCGCTAAGCATGTTGTTGTTGTACCACTTAAATATCATGTCGTGGTAATCCTGGATGCTCTTATTGTATGTAGATTCATTCACCTTAATGTATGTATTGGGATCATTCAATTGCCGCAATGCTTCTTGTTCATATTGCGATTTAGTAAGCAGTACAATGTTGCCCCCCTTGTCCGAGGGCTTGCACACCAATGAAGAATCCTCACACAATTTTTTCAAAGCCATCCTTTGCTTATAGGTGAAATTAGAATTGCCATAATCGGTTTTATGTCTACTTCTGAGATTCTTCAAATCCTGAATTACAGCTTCTGAAAAGGTATCAATCGCATCTGCTCCCATAATGGGCATAAAGGTGGAACTCGGTTTGAAGTTCGTTGCACCCCCTCTTTGCTGTACCTCCATATGTGTCAACATTTGTGTGTCTCTTAAGTTGACAGAATCATCTTCATCAATCTCCCTTCTTAATTCTTCCAGGGATCGGATACCCTCCAGATCTTTGCATAGCATCGTGCTCTCTTCTATCTCTCCAGCAGCCGCTGGTTTGGGTAAGGGGGGTTTCAATTTGAAGTATTTAAACAGCTTGAGTTTGCGGGTGTATTTGAACAGATCTATTCGTGTCTGTGTGAACTCGAAATTCTTTTCAGGGCAAAAGGTCAATCCCAATTTCAGGATATTTTTCTCCTCGGTGGTCAGGATTTTAGGAGTCAAGTTCACAATCGTAAGGTGATCTTCGGTACCTATGTTTTCTTCTTGGAAGCACTCCTCATACTCCTGGTTACTGGTGGCGAGCCTGCAGTTTTTGTGGCTCCAGCCCCCCCTCCTCGTCTTCCTCTTTGTGTTCTTCTTTCTGGGGGTTTGCCCCTTCCTCCAGGATACTGCTTCGTGCGCATGACTTGATACTCCTCCTGAAAACCCGAGGGCTCGGTTACATCATCCTGACCATCCTCGCTGGACACCTCCTCTCCAGTTAGGGACGATTCAGAGGTTTCGGGCACAGGAATACTAGCCCCAGATTGCTTTTTCTTTTTCATTCTGAGTTCTTTGCGTGGTTGGTCATACTTCTTTGAGAAGGTAAGTACCCTTCCCATCCGATAGTCCTTTTCATCCCTCTCGAATTTCTCCTCCTTTCTCAGTTTGATTTTCTCCTCATATTTTTTTAATCTTTTTTTCATTGCTTCCCGTTTTTCTTCCAGTTTGGGTTGATCTTGCTCTTTCGACAGGTCATGTTCTATATCTTTAATTTCGGCCAACGCTTTCTCCCTATCAGACCAGGCAAAGCGTACCAATATCATAAGACTTCCCTTACAAGATTGGGCAGTGTGCTCCGCCCATGCGTCCAATAGTTCAGGGTCAGGGTTCTCGTATGCAGGGATAGTGTAGATCCTTAATCCTCTAGGCACACGATTGACGTCTATGTAGTTCTGCAATGACGTGGCTTCCCACCATTTTCTGCATTCCCTTTCATAAAGACGCTCTAGCGCGATTAATTTTGTGTTTAAATCACTTGCGTTTTTGTCTGTGGTTTCAGACGCTTCCCCCTGCGCCCCCGTGGCCTTCTTCTTATTTTTGAACATGCCCTCTTCAGCTTTGCGTCTCTCGCTTTCATCAAACATTTTCGCCCCACGTGGTTACAGCCGTGACCACGTAAAATGTATCTATCTCGCCAGCGGTATCCCAACAATGTATCCAAGAATTACAGGCGGCTCATCTCTTACCCGGTAGCATCCGGGGACGCGCTACAATTGTTGCCTTCGGGAACCTGCGTCCTTTGTAGATGAAAAAAACCGCTCGTATATTCTGCGTTGGGTCCACGGTGCAGCAGGAATTCAAATAACGGCTTCACTTGCACCAGCCTGCCGCACTCCGAGGCGGGTGCCTGCCAGTCGGGGGTGCACCCGACAACAATGTCAGCTCCGACAATCCCTCCCCACAATCCTTGGGAATCAGGAGGCAGCACTCCAAAGATAGATGCATCAAAATTTAATCACACAAGCGCTTTCGGCACTCGGCCTTCGTCAGGTATGAGACGCTGTAAATCAACATTGCATTGTATTTAAGCTCCCGCGTTGCACGGGTAATTAACATAAAGGTAGGACTAACCTTAAAAGATAATTCAAACATAGAACGGCGGTCGCCATCTTATAATGGTAATGGTTACAATGTGTACTCCACATATATATTCAGTGAGCAAATTCGCAGTGTATTTACACAAAAATGCAACCAATTGACTAAATCATAATGCCCTGTATGGGCATACACCAAGTAAGAGGTCTCTCTCTTATCTTTATGCAACGCGGGAGCTTAAATACAATGCAATGTTGATTTTCAGCGTCTCATACCTGACGAAGGCCGAGTGCCGAAAGCGCTTGTGTGATTAAATTTTGATGCATCTATCTTTGGAGTGCTGCCTCCTGATTCCCAAGGATTGTGGGGAGGGATTGTCGGAGCTGACATATATATATATATATATATATATATATATATATATATATATATATATATATATGAAGAACTCCGTTCCCCACACGCTGACACTTCCCCCAGACCCGGGCCGAGAACAGACACGGACCACCAAATTATCGGATGCTGATTTATTCAGGTGCTGTCGCGATAATGTTTCTGCTCATTCGAGCCTTGATCACATGATATATATATATATTCACTGTAAAAACCATAGGTTTCACACATGTTATAGTTAGCTGGACATTTCACTCAAACAAAACCATTGAAATTCCCCCGTTATAGTTAGTTCAGCTAACTATAACTCGTGCGCCCGCAATGCACTGCTGATGACGTCACATATTACATCACTCATGACATGGTCAGAGACATCACTCACGACATCACTGATGACATCTCAAATGGCATCACTGATGACATCATCCAGTGAATGTGTGTCTTTCTGAAAAATAAATATTTTTTATATATGTATATCTAAAGGTCGATGGAAGAATAAATGGGTAAATAAGTGTCTAAATGGATGTTTTAAAAAAAAATTGATTGTATAACTGACTTATTAAGTGTATCTTAATGAATACATGTATTAACGAGTAATGTTTAAATATTTAGGTATCTGGATCAGTGTCCCACTTTGTGAATAAGTGGCTGCATGGGTTGCTGAGTAGCTACATGAGTGTGTATATGGGTTATTAGTTTGTTTTTTGAGTATCAGTATGAGTGTCTGTATAGTGTGGTGGGGTATATTACCTAGCGCATAGATGCATGAATGAGTGACTCACTGTTTGTACGTGTTTTGAAGACAGCATGTGTGCAAAACTGTATGGGTGGATGAGTGTGTGTATGGGTGTGTTTTTGAGTGAATGCCTGTCTCAATAGTGTTTTTATAAGTAACTACATATGTTTTAAACTAGTATATGTGAGTATTGATGTATATAAGTGAGTATATGTGAGAGTGAGAGTTTGGAAGAATTCCTGTATAAATAAGTATGTGTTTCTATAACTGATTGTTTAAGAGAGTAAGTATGTGTACGTTTCTGTAGAAGTAAGTGTAGTGGTGTGTGTATAGCTGTATATGCAAGTAAATGGATGTTTGATAGTTTATTTGCATGTGTGAGTATGTGTGTGAGTAACTCAAATAATGAGTGTCGGTGTGTAACAGGATGTATAGCTGTATGGGTACATATGATGAGTGAGTACATGTATGAGTGACTACATAGAACTGTTGGTGAATGAGTGGATTTATATGTAGATGCTGGAATTATTGAATAGGTTGTTGTAACTGGTATTGGTATCTCCTTTTCTTTGAAAATTGTAGTTTCTATTTTTGAATGTGTGTATCAAAGGTTATAGTGAGAGGAGGTCTGCCACTCTTTCACAAGGATGATGTCATCAGTGATGTAATTTGAGATGTCATGAGTGATGTCACTGACCATGTCATGAGTGATGTAATATGTGACATCATCAGCAGTGCATTGAGGTCGCTCGAGTTATAGTTAGCTGAACTAACTATAACGGGGGAATTTCAATGGTTTTGTTTGAGTGAAATGTCCAGCTAACTACAACATGTGTGAAACCTATGTTTTTTTCTGTGAGTTTCAAAGGTTTTGTAAATGATCATTTTCAAATGTATTGTTATATTTTTTTATACTGATTTACTACATTGTTTTAAAGTATTTATTTTTAGATATTTTATATTTTAAATTACATTACATATTTTTAATATAAATTGAAAATAAATGTTTTTTAAAATATTGAAATTGTAATTTTTTTAATTTATTTATATTTTATATAGCAGGCAATGATATCCTATGGAAGGAAATTCAAGTTACTGGTAAGTATGGTTAAAATTACTTTACAGGAACAGTAGTGAGCTGAAAGATGCAGCACTGAGGTCTCTCCTGATAACAGGTGAGTAAATCGGAATTCGTAGTATGACTGATTTTAGAGGAATTTTTTTAAGTTCCAAAAATCCACACTTAGAAGAATTTCCAAGTGAAACCCGTCAATGTTAGTCTATGGAAGGAAGTTCAAGTTACTGTAACTACGATTAGAATTACTTTTCAGGATCAGTAGTGGGCTGAAAGATGCAGCACTGAGGTCTCTCCTGATAACCAGTGAGTAATCGGAATTCGTAGTTCGGCTGATTTTAGAGGAATTTTTTAAAGTTCCAAAACTCCACACTTAGAAAATTTCCAAGTGATACCAGTCAATGTTAGCCTATGGAAGGTAACTCAAGTTACTGTAAGTATGGTTAGAATTACTTTTCAGGATCAGTAATGGGCTGAAAGAAGCAGCACTGATGTCTCTCCTGATAACAGGTGAGTAAATCAGAATCCGTAGTTCATCTGATTTTAGAGGAATTTTTTAAAGTTCCAAAACTCTGCACTTAGAAGAATTTCCAAGTAAAACAGGTCAATGTTAGCCTATAGAAGGAAATTCAAGTTACTGTAACTACGATTAGAATAACTTTTCAGGATCAGTAGTGGGCTGAAAGATGCAGCACTGAGGTCTCTCCTGATAACTGGTGAGTAAATCGGAATTTCTAGTTCGGCTGATTTTAGAGGAATATTTGTACTTTTCAAAAATAGGCACTTAGAAACTTTTCTGGTGAAAACCACACAATAGCTTCCCTTGGAAGGAAATACATGTTACTGGTAAGTACGCTTAGATTTACTTTTCAGGGTCCGTACTGAGCTCAAAGATGCAGCACTAACGTCTCTCGTGATAACAGGTCAGTAAATCGGAATTCGTAGTTCGGCTGATTTTAGAGGAATATTTGTTCAATAGTGAAGGAAGGGGGCGGGGCCTGAGGTGACATGTGTGCAAACAGGCCTTGTGGCACGTTTTAGGTTGGGGAATTAATTCCTCTTCAATCCTGAGGTCCCCTGTGATCCTCTCTGCAACTAGCCCACCAGGTACCACCAGTATGTGCCAGGGAGCTGTGTTGCAGAGAGGTGTTCAGAGGGCACGCCCCCTTTTTGCAACACTCTACAACGCTGCTCAGTGGCGCTTACTGGAGGTACCTGTTGGACTAGTTGGCCCCTAGGGGACCTCTGGATTGAAGAGGAATTAATTCCCCAACTTAGAAGGTACCACAGGGCATGTTTGCACTTAGATCACCTCAAGCCCTGCCCCCTACCTTCACCACTGTGCAAACACACCCCATAGCATGTTCTAAGTTAGGGGATTAAGTCCCCTTGCATACTGCAGGTCCCTGGGGGCCAACTAGCCCACCAGGAACCTCCAGGATGCGGCAGGGGGCTGCGTTGCAGAGAGGTGTAAAAAGGGACATGGCCTCATTACACCTCTCCGCAACGCAGCCCCTGGACGCGTTTGCAGAGGGGGAACTAATTCCCATTACATACTGGGGGTGCCTGGGGGCCACCTAGGCCACCAGGAACCTCCCGTATGCGCCAAGGGGCTGCGTTGCAGAGAGGTGTAATGAGGCCAAGCGACTTTTTACACCTCTCTGCAATGCAGTCCCTTGGCGCATTTGCAGAGGGGGAACTAATTCCCCTTGCATACTGGGGGTCCCTGGGGGCCAACTAGCCCACCAGGAACCTCCAGTATGCACTAGGGGGCTGCGTTGCAGTGAGGTGTAATGAGGCCATGCCCCTTTTTACACCTCTCTGCAACACAGCCCCCTGGCACGTTTACAGAGGGGGAACTAATTCCCCTTGCATACTGGGGGTCCCTGGGGGCCAACTAGCCCACCAGGAACCTCCAGTATGCGCCAGGGGGCTGCATTACAGGGAGGTGTTCTGAGGCCACACCCCTTTTTACACCTCTCTGCAACGCTGCCCCCTGGCCCATACTGGAGTCTCCTGGTGGACTAGTTGCCCCCCAGGGACCCCCATTATGCAAGGGGAATTAGTTCCCCCTCTGCAAACGCGCCAGGGGTGCGTTTGCAGAGCCCTGGCACGCTTGCAGAGAGGTGCAGGGAAGGGGCGTGGCCTCCTCCTGATCCTTTTTTTAAAAACAATTACTTTTAAGAAGGGGGGCTGTGTAGCCCCTCATCTTTTTCTTTCTTTTGTGTCCTTGGGTACCCCATCCCCCAGGGCCTTACCCCAATCCTTATTTATTTTTATTTTTTACGGGAACGGGCTGCGTGGCATCCCTCCCGTGGCCAATTCCGGCCCGAGGACCACATCGCCCGAGGCATGGCCAACTTTTATATTCTTTTTGTGGAGGGGGGCTGCATAGCCCCCCTTCTATGCCCACTTAAGGCCCGGGGACCCCATCCCCGTGGGCCTGCCAACCTTTATTTTTTTAAATCTTTACTGGTGGAGGGAGGCCGCATGGCCCCCCTCTGGGGCAACTTATGACCCCGGGGACCCCATCCCCCGGGGCCTAACCTCTCCGTTGGGGACCATGGGGGGTCTCCAAGCCCCCCACGGTCCCTAACGGCTCACCGCATCCTGCGGGAGCCGGCATTGCATTAACATGCTGCTCTCCATGCAGACAAGCAATCAGCTTTGGTTTTTGAAAGAGAGCGGGTTTCCTGCCGCCCTACCATAGCAAACAGCAGTGTCCCAGGGTAGGCACCCCGGGACACTGCAGGAGCCGAGGGGGTGGCGGTTCCCAGGCCTGCGTGGGGGCCTTGAGCCCCCGCATACATATTTTTAAAGCCCCGGGGGTGGTGGTCCACAGGGCTGGGGGCCCCTCTGGGCCCCCCATTAATATAAAAAAAAGAAGCCCCGGGGGTGGCGGTCCCCAGGGCTGGGGGGCACCTCTGGGCCCCCATTAAAATAAACAAAAATGCCCCAGAGATTTCCCCCCCCAGGCTAATTAACAAAAAATTGCCTTTTTTTCTTTCACGGGTTACGCGTTCAGGGAATGAGCGGAGCAGGTCATCTTCCTTGAGAATTTCGCAAACATTCGTTGCAGAGAGGTGTAATGAGGCCATGCCCCTTTTTACTCCTATCTGCAACGCAGCCCCCTGGTGCATTTGCAGAGGAGGAACTAATTCCCCTTGCATACTGGGGGTCCCTGGGGGCCAACTAGCCCACCAGGAATCTCCAGTATGCACTAGGGGCCTGCGTTGCAGTGAGGTGTAATGAGGCCACGCCCCTTTTTACACCTCTCTGCAACACAGCACCCCGGGACACTGCAGGAGCCGAGGGGGTGGCAGTCCCCAGGCCTGCGTGGGGGCCTTGAGCCCCACGCATACATAATATTAAAGCCCCGGGGGTGGTGGTCCACGGGGCTGGGGGCCCCTCTGGTCCCCCCATTAACATAAAAAAAGAAGCCCCGGGGGGTGGCGGTCCCCAGGGCTAGAGGGCACCTCCGGGCCCCCATTAAAATAAACAAAAATGCCCCAGAGATTCCCCCCCCCCCCCCCCGGGCTAATTACCAAAAACTGCCTTTTTTTTCTTTCACGGGTTACGCGTTGGGGGGGGCCTTGGTGGTCCTCATGGGACCCCCTGAGCAGGCCTAGGGGGTAAGGGTGTTTCTACCCTGCCCCCTTTACATGTTTTTTGCATTTCTTTTGCTGCTTTCTAGTGCCTTGGTTCTACAGAGGCACAAGATGGCTACCAATACTTACTGGTTCAGAGTGTTGACAACCAATTAGCATGCATCTCGTGCTCGGGAGAGTACGCGTATAATCCTCGGATGGTACGCGTACGGTACAACTTCACAAATATATCTATGATTTTACTTTTGATTTTCTAAGGAACTACTGAATGGATTTTCCCAATTAACAAAATGCGTAATCTACAAACCAAACTCTACCTTTTTGCCAAATTTGCCCCCCCACTTGACAAATCAACCCGAAACTTTCAGGGAATGAGCGGAGCAGGTCATCTTCCTTGAGAATTTCGCAAACATTCTTCGACCAGCGCCAAAGTTATTCCAAATAGAATGATGCAGATTTCCTATGGAAAGTAGGTCCTAACTATAACTACCTACTGGCGACCGCCAGTAGGCTATATATATATATATATATATATATATATATATATATATATATATATATATATATATATATATATATATATATATATATATATATATATATATATATATATATTACAGATCCGTGGGGTTGTCCAAGTAACGGGTTGCACTCGAGCCTGCATGCGCCTTCCCCAAAGCGTTTGTTGGTATGGGCAGTTGCGTGTTTGAAATAGGCCTGACGCGTTTCAGAAATCTATTTTCCTCATCAGGGACCAGCAGTAAAGTGCACACATCTACCGTCTCCCTGTATGAAAACAGCCTCCTGATGTGTGGTACAAGCGTGAGCATACTATTTAAGAGCGGCCGCCATGCCGCTGGGAAGGAACCACCCCGAGAATTTGGGGCCACGGGGTGTGCTTCCAGCGCGCCTCCTGATGTGGATCATGGACACTGAATACAGAAACTTACCTGTGAGCTGGGGCCCATGGGGGGCCTTGAACGTCAGCCGAAGATTTGACACGCTGAATAAATAAGGGAAGGGGATATACAATCCCTCCGGACTACATGGACCATAAGGCTATGCGCTGTCTCATAAGGAGCAGCTGATTTACGGCGCACAATTATAAAGCAAGCTTTCACCATTGGTCCGGCACAAGCGTGATCTTTCCTCGCCTAAACAGCCTCTGATGAAGATGATTCGAAACGCGTCAGGCAGTGGGACAGGGACTGCTCATTTGACTCAACAAACCCATAGTTTCCAGATCGAAGATTGGGCTGCTGCTTGAGGCCCGTGTCCCTGGTTGAGTTCCGCCCGATTGTTGGTACAAGCGTGAGCATACTATTTAAGAGCGGCCGCCATGCTGCTGGGAAGGAACCACCCCAAGAACCTGGGGGCCACGGGGTGTGCATCCAGCACGCCTCCTGATGTGGATCATGGACACTGAATACGGAAACTTACCTGTGAGCTGGGGCCCATGGGGGAGAAGATTTGACACACTGAATAAATCAGGGAAGGGGATATACAATCCCTCTGGACTACATGGACCATAAGGCTATGCGCAGTCTCATAAGGAGCAGCTGATTTACTGTGCGCAATTATAAAGCAAGCTTTCACCATTGGTCTGGCACAAGCGTGATCTTTCCTCGCCTAAACAGCCTCTGATGAAGATGATTCGAAACGCGTCAGGCAGTGGGACAGGGGACTTCTCATTTAACTCAGCAAACCCGTAGTTTCCAGATCGAAGATTGGGCTCCTGCTTGAGGCCCGTGTCCCTGGTTGAGTTCCGCCCGATTGTTGGTACAAGAGTGAACATACTATTTAAGAGCGGGCGCCATGCCGCTGGGAAGGAACCACCCCAAGAACCTGGGGGCCACGGGGTGTGTATCCAGCGCGCCTCCTGATGTGGATCATGGACACTGAATACGGTAACTTACCTGTGAGCTGGGGCCCATGGGGGGCCTTTAACATCAGCAGAAGATTTGACACGCTGAATAAATAAGGGAAGGGGATATACAATCCCTCCGAGCTACTTGGACCATAAGGCTATGCGCAGTCTCAAAAGGAGCAGCTGATTTATGGCACGCAATTATAAAGCAAGCTTTCACCATTGGTCCGGCACAAGCGTGATCTTTCCTTGCCTAAACAGCCTCTGATGAAGATGATTCAAAACGCGTCAGGCAGTGGGACAGGGGACTGCTCATTTGACTCAGCAAACCCGTAGTTTCCAGATCGAAGATTGGGCTGCTGCTTGAGGCCCGTTTCCCTGGTTGAGTTCCGCCCGATTGTTGGTACAAGAGTAAGCATGCTATTTAAGAGCGGCCGCCATGCCGCTGGGAAGGAACCACCCCGAGAACCTGGGGGCCACTGGGGTGTGCATCCAGCGCCCCTCCTGATGTGGATCATGGACACTGAATACGGAAACTTACCTGTGAGATGGGGACAATGGGGGGCCTTGAACGTCAGCAGAAGATTTGACACGCTGAATAAATAAAAGAAGGGGATATACAATCCCTCTGGACTACATGGACCATAGGGCTTTGCGCAGTCTCATAAGGAGCAGCTGATTTACGGCACGCAATTATAAAGCAAGCTTTCACCATTGGTACAAGCGTGAGCATACTATATAATGCACATGGTGTTTGTGTATTAATAAAGAAACTTGAACTTAGCTGCTGTGGTGCCGTGACGTCTGTGGTGACTTCTGTGGTGACAACGTGAGCCCAAGGGATCCGAGGTGATATTGCTCACTCTTAGACCGTGTGAACATCGACAGATTATATTTGCTGGACTTTCTTTATGTCACTTAGAACTCCTCCACTAACCAGGGGATATGTAATTATGTTCGTAGGCCACGCACTCACCACTAATCAGGGGGGATTGATTCTACATGTACCGTTACCTGTAATTATGTAGGTACGGCAAGGCTTACAACGTCTCCATAGTAACCTTTGGGGACGCGATGTCGATCACGTGCTGTGTGTCCCGATCCTGATTGGTAGACGGCACCAATGTATTATAGAACTGTAGCACGTCGTTGCAAACGTTTACTTGAGTTATAACACTCAATAATTATGAGTTTAAAATGTCTAACGTTCGATTTTCAGTTGTGACATCAATACGATTCCTTTTAAATTTTCAACATAATTTGTTGTAAATGTCCAGGATTGTCTTTTGGGCTGCCTCGCTATCAGGGACTGTTTTGTGTCAGTATGTTCATTGTTTAATATAGCACCAAACTTGGTATGGTTACGTTTTATACCCACTACAAGATCGCGCCCGCACAATATTACTATGATATGCGAGTCCTATGTTTATGTTTATTGAATGCACACGGTAAATACGACAAACTTTTTGAGCATTTTGTGTGAACAAGCACTCATGGAGTGCGAAACGCGTCACGTAGGGCTTATGGCGTGAATAAACCCTACTTATTTGACAGACCTGCTGACTGGTGTGGATTCTTAGTACCTGAGTGCGCGCCTGGCACGCCGTTTTGGAGTTATATGGTTTCCGGTTACCTCACCGGCAGCGCGCCACCCCCACGAGACGAGGGATACCCCACAGAGGTGTTCTTTGGATTTTATATATATATATATATATATATATATACACATATATACATATATATATATATATATACACCGGAAAAACAAAACTATGCACTGAGATGTACCGTAAACCGACATCCTGTAATAGCATCCTCCATGCCAACAGCGGTCATCCCTCAAATTTAAAATGGAGCATACCGTACGGAGAGATGTTAAGAGCGAAAAGAAACTGCTTGGAAAAAGAAGATTTGGATGCAGAAATAGAGAGAATGTTTAGCCGATTCCTATCCAGAGGATATCCGTTAGAAGTCCTGATAACAGCGAAATCCTGGATGCATCTGAAGAACAGATCAGATCTCTTGATCTCAAACAAAGAACAAAAACGAACCATGGAAGCTCAAGAGATTGTGAAAGATCCACAGATGGAAAACTCAGAAAATATAACACGTCTCATTATGGACTTTGACAATCAGAGCCAAAATCTGAAGAAGATTATAAAAAATAATTGGGATATTCTTCTATTAGATGAAACTCTTAAGGAACACCTAACACCCTACCCAAGTATCACCTATAGGAAGACATCGTCCCTTAGAGACATTCTGACACAAAGCCACTTGGAGAATAAGCAACCAGAAAAAGAAAAAATTTTGTGGTTGAGTACACCAGGTTTTTGGAGATGTACCAAGTGTAAAGCTTGCGAGCACAGCAAAAACATCAAAGAATATACTTTGCAAAATGGGAAAATTGAAAAGATCTCAAACCACATCACCTACGAATCAAAGTTTGTAATTTACAGACTTGGATGCCCATGTGGAAAAGAGTATATTGGGAGCACCATCAACAAACTAAAATTGAGGATCCTCCAACACCTGCGTGCGATAAAGAACAACGATTCGAATTACCCCATGGCAAAACATTTTAATGAACAACACAAAGGGGATTGCACCAAATAACATATTCCGGGTTGAAACTTGCCAAGATATCTGAAAGAGGAGGGGACCGCACTTTGAAATTAAGAAAGATGGAAAGCAGGATGATTCTTGGGATGTGAACTGAATACCCACAGGGTCACAACTTGGATGCAGAGTTATATGTACATTTGGAGAAATAAAAGAACAAATAACTCGCATAGCTCATTCAATAACACTGGCAAACCAATTCCATCGAAAACAGTGTACAATTAATGGATTCACCTCTTTCTCCCCTGTCCTTGAAATGGAAGCGAAACAGAAAGAATCTCAACAACAACAAAGCCCTTGAGAAGTGCATAAATAATGTGAATATATAACAAACAGAAAAGGACCAAAAAACGGGATTATAAGAAATGATAAGTGGGATTGACATGAGTGAAGAGCTTCCATTATAACTGAACAAATGGCTGGAAACGTTCTTGAAAAGAAACAAGAAGGAAGTGATCTTGAGTGTAAACTTTGCAAAAGTGGGAAAGAGCAGAATGATTATCTTTCCACACTATTAAATGAACTACAATGAAATGACATAATATCTTGACCTCTAGAAAAGAACAATAATTCCTACTTGAGATAAGATCCAGGAACTATTGAATTTGCTTAGTTAAATGGATTCCGGCTGACTTTGATCAGAGTTTGATTGAACTAGTTATTCTCAACTCTTACCATTCTCTTCTTGTTTTTTTTTTGTTTTCATCACTTTTTGTCATTCTTTGCGATTATGATTTTCCGTCTCATTGAATAACTTGCATCCTATAGGAATTTTAGTAGTTACAAGTTCACAAACAATTGAATGAACTTTTTTCTTGGTCTTGGCATTGATTGCACTACAAATGTGACATATGACATATATATATCTCTGAACACACACTTTGTTTTAAGGAATTTTACACCTTCCTAGTATGTCCTAAAGCCGTACTATACTAAAAAGAGAAACAATAATAATGTCTATCTTGATAAATAATTAGGGAGTAGTGGAATTGCATAAACAACGAGGAAATAGATTTTAGTTGCCGTAGACCAGATGATTAGATGATTTAATCACAATTTTATTGTTTACTTGTAATACATACAGATATGAAAATCATGTACTTCACATGAATTTGAAATGTATAAATGTATAGATGGTTGAAATATATGCATGAACTCTGAAAATGAACACTGAGTACTTAAATATGAGCAATGGAAAATCAAGGGATGACTTTTTTCACACTTTTTCACATCTTTTCACATTTTTTCACTTTGCACTTCTTTTCTCTTCCGTACACATCATATAAAAGTACTTTACTAAATAACAAGGATGTTGGAATTGAAAATCAAATGCAAAATGGCGTTGACAATGTGCCTTGTACATATGCTCAGGACTGGTAGTCTAGTTGTATTTTTAAATGTATGGAAACTGACGAGGGTACTCACACAGAGCACAGTATAAATTGTCTAGACACATAGGACTCTATGGTCCAGTTGAAGATTAAGTATAGTCGAAACGCGTAGGCTAATGCACATGGTGTTGTAAAGAATAAATAATTTAAACTTACTGCTGCTGTGGTGCCATGACATCTGTGAAGAAAGGTGGGAACCAGAAGATTCAAAGTAATATATATACATATATATATATATGTTTAGACAGCTTTGCACCTTCGGACCCCCATCGCCATTAGCATGGGATCGCTACAGCCGTATAAGATCAGTTCAATAAAGCGATAACTCAAAGTTTGTATTCTCATCAGTTGATAGTTTAATTCAGTAACGTGTTTCACTTGCACAGCAAGCTTGTTCACCCACTGCATTGTGGGTAATGACTTCAATAAATACACAGTATAGAAAGTAAAGAAGGACAATATGAATTTTAAACCACTCTCACTGAAATGGCATCCATTTTGTAATGTCAAACTCGGTGTAAATAAGTATTATTTCATCATACATTCATCATACATTGTGAATCCCTCAGATCAAAGTAAACGTCGAAAGAGCACACAAAATATATAGTCACAAATTGCCCTGTGATAAAAAGAAATAAAGCCATGAGTTACTCTCACAGTGAGGGTTGATATCCTTAAAATTACACCAATTGCATACATACAGGTCTGAAAGCAGTCTCAAAACCAGAAAAATAAAGCAGAAATAAAATGGAAAGACAGATAAGAGGTTTTGGGGACAAGTCAGGATGCAACTGTACCCCATATCCTAGTCATGTAGGGGGATACTCATTTCTTCGTCCTGGTTAATCCCATCCTGGCTTTTTGTTTGTAGGTTAATGATGTGCCAAGACTCCCTCTTGCGTAAATGTAGTACTCTATTACCTCCTCTGTGGTGCTGTTGGATTGGTCTATTGCAAAATAGGTCAGAAGGGAGTTGTTCGAGAGGTGGTAATCTGCAAAATGCCTTGCTACTGGATAGTGAGGGTCTTTGTTACTGATGGCTCTCATATGTTCCAGGACCCTCTTCTTGGTGGCGAGTATAGTGCTACCTATGTATCTCTTTTTACATGGACATTCAAGGATGTAGACAGTGAATATGGTACCACATGGAAGACATTGGTTGATGTTTCTCTCCCCTGTCAGGGTGTGGTATGATTTTCTCATGGTGCTAATATGGCAGGCTTTGCAGTGGCCGCAGGGATAAAATCCCTGGAGACTAAGAATTGTATTTGGTTGTATATTGGTGATATCTCCTTTAACTAATAGATCCCTAAGATGTTTTCCTTTCCTGTATGTGATTTGCGGTTGTCTGGTAATCTGTGACCAATGATAGAATCACTGGGAAGAATATTCCAGTTCTGATTCGAGATTTTCGAGATTTGTTTAGATTCATGACTGGGAAGAATATTCCAGTTCTGATTGAGGATTTTTGAGATTTGTTTAGATTCTTGGTTATAAGTAAGAATCGCCCTGGTGGTGGTATCTTCTTCAGGGACAGGTTTTTCTTCATTTTACTAACCTTTTCCTTTTACCTTTCTAGTACCCATCTAGGGTATCCTCTTTCCCTGAACCTAGTCATCCTATTCTCTTGTTCCGCAAGGAAATCCTCTTGCGTGCTACAGTTTCTCCTTGCTCTCAACAGCTCACCAAATGGAATGCTCCATTTCAATGTTTCTGGGTGGCTGCTGAAAGCATGAAGAAGACTGTTGCCTGTTGTTGTTTTTCTATGAAGTTTGATACTCAGTTGGTTATTGTTAATTTCAACCATTACATCAAGAAATTCAATATGCTTTCTGCTCATGTAGTATGTGAGGTTGAGATTGAAAGTATTGTCATTCAGTTTAGTGATGACATATTTTGCACTTACTTTACTCCCTTTCTAACTACAAATAGGTCATCAATGTATCTATAACATCTGATCAACCTATTCTCATTTTCTTTGGAGATAACGTTTCTTTGGACCTCTTCTTCCCACACACCCAAGAACAGGTTGGCAAAGCTAGGGGCAAAGCAAGTGCCCATAGCCGTGCCAAGGACTTGCTTGTACATGATACAGTTGAACAGAAAAATATTATTAAGGAGAAAACATTTCATCAATTTTAACAACATTTCAGTATGTTCAAGGTAGCAGACTTTTCAATTGTTCAGGAAGTGCAGGCAGCATTGTATGCCAAGAGAGTGATCAATGATGAATTAAAGTGAGTTTATGTTCATTGCTATCATAAGGTAGTCTTCCTCCCAAATAATGTTACTGATTTTCCCTAGGAAGCATTTAATGTCTCTTATGTAGGAGGGTAACCTCATCACATACTCACGGAGGAAATTGTCTACATATTTGGAGATATGTTCGGAGACACAGCCTATTGAGGAGACGATAAATCTCGGAGGTGGTATACTGGGGTTCTTGTGGACCTCGGGTAAAAAGTAGAAGATGTGTGTTTTAGGGTAGTTGCATTTCTGGTAACAGTATTCCTCCCATTGGAGGATGCCACTGTCTCTCCATTCAGTTAGCATGCTCCATAGTTCAACAATACTGGCATTGTACTCATGTCTGTTGGTTTTTGACGTAAAACATGGTGTCTTCCAGTTGTCTTTATGCTTCTGCAATGTATGCAGTTCTATCCCAGAGCACAATGTTACCCCCTTTGTCAGCAGGGCGAATGATAATGTTTTTGTCGTCAGACAGGGATTTGATTATTCTCCATTATTCTTTGATGAAGTTGATGGAAGTATTCTTTATTTGTTTCTGTTTGCAAAACCTCAACAAATCTTTAGTAACTGTCTCGTGAAATGCGTCGATGTTATCATGTGGCATTTGAGGAAGAAAGACAGATTTGGGTTTAAAATTTGTGTTAGCTGGTTGGTCGGTCCTGAGCATAATATTATCTTCTGTGTGATCTAAGCCAGTTTCCAGGTATAAGTCCTGCATGGCTACTAGACCCTCTCTGTCTTCTATGCTCAGATATGTGTTGTGTTCATCCTTGTCTGTTTCTTCCGATGTAAGAGCTTAAAATCCCTTTATCTCGATCGAGTCCCCCTTTGATGGTATGCCATTTGTTTAATTTGAATTTACTCACAATTTAAAAATATCAATTCTAGTCTTGGGGTAGGTAAAGGTGTTAGTGGGGCAAAAAGAGAGACTTAAGGAGATGGTGCATTTTTCAGTCATGGATAATTTTCTGTGTGATGATTGTTTTGTTTTCCATGTTATCATCCATTAATTCTGTGTATTCAGGCTTGATTGTCTAGTTCCCATGAGCCTCTTTCTGTGTCCTCTTCCTCTTTTGCTTACACTGTCACAGTCGCTTTCTTCTCCTCCAGTTCCTACCTGGCTTCTTCCTCTTCCCCGGCCCTTCCTCAAGTCTTTTGTGGTTATGTGGTTCGTGGAGTTTGCCTCCCTGTCTGTAGGAGGCGATATTCGGCTAAAATAGTGGGCTGTAGTCTAGCACCCAATGCTTTTTCAGAAATTCAGTTCTCCACAAGAGACAGGTCTCCCTCTGTGTCACTGCTGGCTATTGAGTCCGTGCCACTAGCATTCTCAGTAGGGCTTTCGATAGGTTCTCCTAGCAACATTTTACTCGTATAGGTGGTCATATTTGTGGCTATATGTGAGTATTCGGCCTCTCATAGTCTAAGCAATCTCGATGTAGCTTTTGTTTGCGAGACTTAAGGTCTTCTTCATAGGTCTTAAGTCTTGTTTTTAATTCATCTACATATTTTTCAATGATTTCCTGCTCTTTGTGGTTTTTTAATTTGTCTTCCAATGATTTGAGTTCTTGTAGTAGTGTAGTAGTGCTTCTCTATTCTTCCATGCATCATCTGATAAGAATACAAACTTAGAATGATCGCTGTATTGAATTGATCTCATATATATATAATTCCTGGAGTGAGGAGCGGAATATATATATATATATATATATTTTCTGCACTTTAGACATGGATTGTTTTGCACTGTAAAGATCACTTTGGAATGCACCTTCCCATGCTAGTCCTCTTTATTAATATGTGGTGCCCACAAGTTATAACAAATAGGAATTCTTTGTAAATAGTTTTCTATTTTATCTTCTTGGATTTATCCAGTAATAAGTGAAGATGACAAAGTTTTATCCTGTTTAGAAATTGATATTTATATCTGTTTGCGTATTTGCACAGTAAGAACTACAACATTGAAGATGTTGTCTATGTCTATGGTCACATGACCGGATCAGAGGGCTGGGATTGGTAAGCCACCGAGCATTATAAAATCAAATGAGTTACAAACAATCATTGCATGTGAGCAAGGGCTTGCTTATGCCGAAACGCGTAATGCACTTTTTCCAGCTGTACCTGTCGAATAAAGAAACCTGTAATTGATCCTGTGGTCCGTCTCCTGAGTGATCGCCTCGCTGGTCCGTGTGGGATTGGAAGTGGCGTGGAGGAGTTTTCGTGCATATATATATATATATATATATATATGTATATATATATATATATATATATATATATATATATATATATATATATATATATATATATATATATATATATACATATATATATATACATATATATATATATATATATATATATATATATATATTACCTACTGGCGATAGCCAGTAGGTATATATAGTTAGGATTTTTTCTCTATGGAACTTTTGAAAATTCTATGCCTAATAACTTTGGCGTTTGTGGACGGAATTGGCTGAAATTTTCAGGAAAATGGCACATTTTGTTTCTGAGCAGCTCCTGGAAATTTGGGGGGGGGTTTGTCAAGGGGGGGCCGAGAAAAAAGGGGGGTCCCAAAACGCGTTTTTCCCATGTTAATTTCCATAGGGCGGTTGGCCTCACTTTTAGCCCGAACGGCTGAATGGATTTCCACGAAACTTGGCAAAATTGTAGGGACTGTTAGCCCGATGTGCCTTTGCTAGGTCTCAATATATGTGCTTCAGTGGATTTTGAGAAATTACCGTTTAAAACAAGATATATATCTGTAACAGCGCTCCGGGCTGCGCTCCGGTTCGCGTACTTTTCGCTTATCGGAACTTTGCGAAGCGAAGCTGATTGGCTCTCCGGTGTCTGTCAACATTCTAAACAGTCCGGAGCGGCCGCCATCTTGTCTCTTGGTAGGATCGAGAGACAAGAGGAGGCCAAAACAAAGGGGGAAATGAAGGAAAGGGGGCAAGGTAGACCCCTTCTGACCCCCTAGGATTGATGAGGGGGATATTATAGAGCCACGCGGGCCCCCAAAAAAAAAAAATCCAATTTTTTCGCCGTAGAGACGCGTCTTGGTACGCGAACCGGGCAGCTTACCGGGAAGCTAACCGGCAGTGTAACGGGAGTCTGAGGAGTAACTGATAGGCTGTAAACATTGTAAACAGTCCGGAGCGGCCGCCATCTTGTCTCTCGGTAGGATCGAGAGACAAGAGGAGACCATACAAAGGGGGAAATGAAGGAAAGAGGGCAAGGTGGACCCCTTCTGACCCCATAGGATTGATGAGGGGGATATTATAAAGCCACGCGGGGGGGTAGCTGATAGGCTGTCAACATTGTAAACAGTCCGGAGCGGCCGCCATCTTGTCTCTCGGTAGGATCGAGAGACAAGAGGTGGAAAAAAAAAGGTGTAAATGAATGAAAGGGGTAAGGCAGACCCCTCCTGAACCCCTAGGATTGATGAGGGGGCTATTAAAGTTCCCTGCGGGGCATAAGAAAAAAATATTGCGATTTTTCGCGGTAAAGGTGCTTCCTGGTACGTTAACCGGGCAGCTAACCGGCAGCGTAACGGGAGTCCGACATATTGTGTTTTTTGAACGTTTGTGATATGTGCACGTGTGGATTTTGTCTAATTAAGGTTAAAAAAATATATATATATCTTTAAGCGTGCTCTGGCGCGCTTACGTTTTGGGTTTGGTTTGCGCTGCAGAGACGATACGTCACGGTTATGCGATGCATCATGAGGCGTCTCACGGGCTACGTGATACGTCATTTAATAAAGAATATATTTTACAGCTATAGATATTAGCTTTTAAAAAACCAATGAAATTCACAGAAAAAACCATAGGTTATAGACCATATATAGTTAGGAATTTGCATTTACAAAACCTTGAAAATTCACTGAAAAAACCATAGGTTATAGACCATATATAGTTAGGAATTAGCATTTAAAAAACCTTATTTTATTTGCACAAAACCATTGAAATTCCATATATAGTTAGTTGCACTAACTATATATCGCGGACCCGCAATCCACTGCTAATGATGTCACATATTACATCATTCATGACATGGTCAGTGACATCACTGATGACATCACTGATGACATCTCAAATGACATCACTGATGACATCACTGATGACATCTCAAATGACATCACTGATGACATCACTGACATCTCATTTGACATTACTGATTACATCACTGATGATATCATTTATGTGATAATACATCTTCAGGCTCAAATATAACCTTAGATACACTCAGTGTAAACAGGCACTCACAGACTGTCACACATCCATGGAGTTACTCACACACCTAGTCAGTCATGCAAAGAATCAATCACATCTCCATTTCCTCAACTATACAGTTATAAACACCTTACTTATTCAAACATATAGTAACACATATTTACTCTCTTATACAATCCCTGATACAAGTTCACAATGATTCATACAGCCACTCACACATTCACTGGCTCTTATGTTCAGTTATTTATATATGTCAACTCTCACATGGAGTGTGTTTTACATATGTACTTACTTTGACATGTAGCACTGAGATATCCATTCACTCACCAATATACTCATGCACACAGTCAACTGTCCATACAGCTGTTTCTACATGCACTTTTGAACCCATACACCTAGGGAATCAACTGCTCACACATCTATGCACAGAGTTATACACCTCCCAGCCACCCACACACATACTCAGTCTCCCATACAAATACTTGGGCAACCATTCAATAACCCATATAGTTACTGATATAGCTACTGATTTAAACATGCAGCAGTTTACAGAACAACATAAATAATGATTGCCAAATTAAGACACTTTAATCACTAACCCATACACTCAGTGAGACACATTTAATCATTCTCTCATACAGTCAGTCATGCGCCTACTAAATCCTTCATCCAGACACTTATACATCCACTCATTCTTCAATATGTAAGACATATTTTAACTTTACAGAAACATACAGTCACTGGGTGTTGTCATCAGTGATGTCATTTGAGATGTCATCAGTGATGTCATCAGTGATGTCACTGACCATGTCATGAATGATGTAATATGTGACATCATTAGCAGTGGATTGCGGGTCCGCGATATATAGTTAGTGCAACTAACTATATATGGAATTTCAATGGTTTTGTGCAAATAAAATAAGGTTTTTTAAATGCTAATCCCTAACTATATATGGTCTATAACCTATGGTTTTTTCAGTGAATATATATATATATATATATATTCACTGAAAAAAAGTTAGAAATTAGCATTTAAAAACCTTAGAAATTCACTGAAAAAAACATAGGTTTCAGGGGCGTTATAGTTTAAGTCCTCCCCTAGGTGAATCGGTTGAACGAGTTTTCTGACATGTATCCCCTAGACCCCAATAGAGAGAGAGATAGACAGCTTGCATACTAGACTATACCGTAAACCCACAGCTGGGAATACACTGCTGCATGCTGGAAGCCATCACCCAGCACACCTGATACGTAGCATCCCTTACGGGGAGATGCTGCGTATCAGAAGGATTTGCAGCAGTGAGGAAGAATGCCGGCTGGCACAATCAGCATGTAGGGCCCGATTTGTTGAGCGAGGCTACAAAACAGATACGATAGATAATGCTACTAACAGGGCTAATAGAATTGATAGAACTGCACTCCTGGGCTCAGGTAGTGTACTAACTAGCCCTGTCACTGTTGGCACTGATGATGAGGCAAGACTAATTATGGCATACAATAAACAACACAAAAGTATCCATAAAATAATCAAAGACAACTGGTTTTTAGTCTCCTGTGATCCGGTGATTGGATCAGCCATCAGCAAAAATCCCAGCATCACCTATCGTAAAGCACACTCAATGAAGGGTAGTCTAGTATCTAGCAGCCCTGAAGTGGTTTCAGGAACATGGTTAAATGACAGCAAAGGCTTTCTAAGATGCTCAAGCTGTAAAGCGTGTGAACACGGCATCAGTAAGACTGAGGTCTTTACCCCTCTCTCACCCTTTCCAATTAAAATCCAACAAAAATTAAACTGTAAATCAGAATTTGTTGTGTACGTCTTGGAGTGCCCGTGCGGCCTAAGATATGTTGGCAGCACCAGGCCACAGGTGCATAAGCACATACTGCAACATCTGCGAGCGATCATCCATGCAGATGCAGCTTATCCAGTGGCTAGGCACTTCGAGAGCAAACATGGAAAGGATGCGTCCTTACTTAGATATTTCGCAATAGACTGTGTTCCTCCCCAAAGGAGAGGCGGTGATAGGGAGTCCCTTTTAAGAAAACTTGAGACTCGCTATATAATCCTTTTAGATACCAAGGCACCGCTTGGCCTCAACATAGGGGAGGACTGCCACACTTATTTCTGAATATATCTAAGTAAGATTTGTTGAGCCAGTCATCCATGTAACATTAGAAATTTTGAGTTGTTGTACCTAAAACAGTATTGATTGATTATGAACTGTGGATCATACATTCTGTTTGTACACACCATATCCCTTTTTCCCTCCATGACTAACAGATATTTCTTTATTTAGATTTTAATTTTATCACGCACTTGGTAGCACTTTTTTTGCCATCAGCTCATGTTGCACAACTAGCATATTTTGCACAATTATAATGTTTACATCTCTGGCTTTGGTATTTGCCCACTGGGGCATCATTGCACTTTATTGATCTATGGGCTTTAATATATTATACCTTGATCAAATGTGTTTATAAATCAATTACAATTTTAGTTATATTTTAATATTTATATAACTATTTATAGGCCTTTTAACTTTTATATGAATTTTAAAAGTTTATTATTGCCAATGCCTTGTAAATATGCATGTATTAACATGTATTGCAAAAGAAAAAAACAGTTTTATATTGTGCATAATTTCATAATGTTTATTATTGTAACATGTATTCATGATGCTTAATGTGTGACTTCTTGAATAGTATACGGGCATTCATGCCGTAATTATTTGTTTCGAGGATTAGAAACACTGACAGTATTTTTTCTGTTTCTAATACCATGTGATGGCACACTGCACTTTAAATGGGTGATCAGCCCTCGTGACGTTGTCATGTGATCAAGGCTATCTCTAGCCGAAACGCGTCATGGCGGACTGGTGCTGGGCTACAAACTAAAATAAAAACATTTGCACCAAACTACGGGTCTTGCTGGTTCCTGTGTCTACTAATCGGCTGATTTGCTGTGTGTTGCCTAAGGAGCGCCACGTACCTCATATATATATATATATATTCACTGAAAAAAACATAGGTTTCAGGCATGTTATAGTTAGAAATTAGCATTTAAAAACCTTAGAAATTCACTGAAAAAAACATAGGTTTCAGGGGCGTTATAGTTAGTTGGACATTTCACTCATACAAAACCATAGACATTTACCCATTATAGTTAGTTCAGCTAACTATAACTTGCGTGCCCGCAATGCACTGCTGATAACTTCACATATTACATCACTCATGACATGGTCAGTGACATCACTCATGACATCACTGATGACATCTCATATGACATCACTGATAACATCATCCAGTGAGTGTGTGTTTTTTTTGAAAATTAAATGTTTTATATATGTATATCTCAAGGTCGATGGAAAAATAAATGGCTATATAAGTGTCTAAATGGATATTTTTTTTGTAAAATTGATTGTATAACTGACTGATTTAGTGTATCTTAGTGAATACATGGGTTAGTGAGTAATGTTTAAATATGTACATATCTGTATCAGTCTCTCACTTTGTGTATAAGTGGCTGCATGGATTGGTGAGTAGCTACATGAGTGTTTATATGGGTTATTAGTTGTTTTTTTGAGTATCAGTATGAGTGTCTGAGTGTCTGTATGGTTCGGTGGGGGTATTACTTAGCGCATAGATGCATGAATGAGTGCCTCACTGTTTGTATGTGTTGAAGACAGCATGTGTGCAGGACTGTATGGGTGGATGAGGGTGTGTTTGGGTGTTAGTGAGTGAATGACTGTCTCAATAGTGTCTTTATGAGTAACTGCATATGTTTTAAACTAGTATATGAGAGTATTGGTGTATATAAGTGAGTATATGTGAGAGTATATGTGAGAGTGAGAGATTGGAAGAGTTTCTGTATAAATAAGTATGTGTTTCTATAAGTGATTGTTTAAGAGAGTAAGAATGTGGAAGTTTCTGTGGAAGTAAGTGTGGTGGTGTGTGTATAACTGTATATGCAAGTAGATGGATGTTTGATACTTTATTTGCATGTGTGATTTTGTGTGTGAGTAACTCTATGGATGAGTGGTGGTGTGTAACAGGATGTATTGGTGTATGAGTACATATGATGAGTAAGTACATGTATGAGTGACTGTATTGGACCGTTGCTGAATGAGTGGATGTGTGTGTAGATCTTGGAATTACTGAATAGGTGTGTTGTAACTGGTATTTGTATGTCCATTGTTTTGAAAAAGTTAGTTTCTATTTTTTAGTCTGTGTTTCAAAGGTTATATTAGGGTGAGAGGAGGTCTGCCACTCTATCACAAGGATGATGTCATCAGTGATGTCATTTAAGATGTCATCAGTTATGTCATGAGTGATGTCACTCACCATGTCATGAGTGATGTAATATGTGACGTTATCAGAAGTGCATTGCGGGCGCGCAAGTTATAGTTAGCTGAACTAACTATAACGGGGTGTTAGAACTGGGGGTCTCTAGTTGGCACAGGTAGGTACTTGTGACAAATAGGGACCCTCTCCTGTAGTCAGGATAAGGGGATTACACTCCTAAAATAACCCCTGCTCACCCCTTTCATAGCTTGACACGAGCAGCAAGGCTTTATCTCAGAGGCGTTGTAAGTTAAGCATTTAGCGCCGGGACACTTCCGCCGGAGGTAGCCGTGCGCTTTATAAGCTTCAAAAATAAAATAAATAAATTTGTGACCACATATAGTAATCCAGTGACAACACTACAAATGAACACATCACAAGGTTTTATATAAAAAATAAGTATATTTTATATAGAGTTACCACAAGACTAATAAACAACAAAAAGAATCCACAGTACTATTAGATTTCAAGGGTTCGGGTTAAAAGGCTTAGCTCAAGGTTCTGTGCGAGTCGGTAGCCCGGTCTGGCTACAGCGTTGTTGAAATAACACAAAGTCCAGCAAATCCAGCGGACCGCGTTGGTACAGGACAACTCAAATGTCGACAGACTCAGTCACAGTACCTTTTACTTGATGCGGCCGGCACAGATGTGTGAGCCGGTTCCGGTGTTCGTCGCGGTGCAGAAAGGAAGCGTTACAGAAAGCGTTGTCCCTCCATGCGGTGCAGGCAGCGGCTTGTTGACAGAGACTGTGGATCCATAGCATGCGTTACAGGGTGAGACAGTGCTTCGATGTGGTGCTTGCAGCTTGTGGTGCGGCAACAGAGTTCGGGAGCTGGCGTCGATCAGTCCGGACAGCAGTGCGAGTCGGGCAGTGCGTCTCAAAGCGTGTGAAGCGGTGCCCTGCTCCGGTGCATTCACTGGACTCAAAATCAGCAACAGTGACCGCATCGGTCAGACCAGTACGAGTCGGTGTAGTGAGGCGTTGCACGTCGCGGTGTCCACCAGTTGAGGTGCAGGCAACGGCTCGGTGATGGCGTCAGGATGTTGTCGGTGAGCTCAGAGCTTGCGCTGTTTGAGGCGGACGTTGCTTGATGTGGTTGTTACAGGAGACCAGGAGGGTCTGTAGTGTAGTTCCTATTTTCCCTATAGGCCCTGCGCATTGGAATAACATAAACAGCAGTGTAGACGTAGGACTGGTCTAGGTCTCTACTGACTATGCTAGACTTAATTTAGGTTCGCGCCAGCAAGCTCACAGGTCACTGGAAACTTTATTGACTGAATAGGAAGTGATCAGCTTCCCAGGCTTCAGACAAGAAGGGATTCAGCTTCCGAAAACCGCATTAACATGACAACTTTGCTCCTCAGAATAAGAGTCAATCTCTAGAGTCGTATGAAACAATAGACAGCTATTTCACTCAGTCAGTTGTGCAGATTTTACTTTCACCAGGATGCAGAGAATAGAGAGACGGGTGTTTTCAATAAAAGATATTATTTATTGAGCAGTCTTCCTTCTCATGCAAGAGAAATGAATTGCCACAATTGCAAGACTTGTTATTATAAAAAGTGCGTACAATAAAAGGAGTATTATGAAATAATACTGTAAAAGCATTGATATGGTTTCTTAGCCATAAGATGGTTAAAATGAATAAAATATATACATTCATATATACATTGGCTAACGACCTCAACTGGTGTTTCTAACTCTGCCTACCTCAGTGTACCCGACCTAGGCCTAATACAAGGGTGGGAGTAAGTAATAGTTTTAAATTAAGTTGGTTTTGCCAAGACTTTGTTTCAAAAATTCTCTCTAAGGGTTTAGTCAGCACCGTACCTCTGGAATAGAATGCAGGAGGTCTGGTATCTCCTCTCAGGACCCGATATCCCAGTTACCCGCAAGGGTAGGCTGGAAACGCCGGAGCTGGATTTTCTCAGCAGGAGGAAAGACAGCGTCTTTCTCAGCGCGTCAAGGAGGAGGGGCAGCGTCCGTGGGCTTCTCGCATCTGCTGGGCTCTGCAAGGGACAGCTTTTCTGCTCCAGTATTCACCACCACCGCGTTTGCTTAAGGCAACGTTGGTATATTTATACCTAAAAGGTGGCGAGTTTGACGTAAGTTTTTGGACATATGACGTCAATAAAGATGTCACTAAGAACTGGTCGTTCTTACAGTGCTCGCAGGAGTTCTATTACTAATCAAAACAAAGCAAGCGGGGCTTTCCCAGGTTGCTGGGGGGTTTGAGATGTTGAAAGAACTCGGTGTGCTATCTAGGAATCTAAGGAAGTGGCTTCTGCTGTGTCATGGACCGTCATGAGCTGCAGAGACGAGTTACTGAAATATGGTTCTGATCGTTATGCCATTATAGGGATATGTATTGATTATAGCCGTATAGGGGCATGAGGTCACAATATTGATCGGGGTCCTAGATAAAACACAACAGGTCATGAGAGTCTGTCACAGCTCCCTGCCTCTGTAGACACTGAAATAGCATTCCCAGCAGCAATCCACAAAGGCTGGTGACGTCCACTGGTCCTGAGACTTCAGTAAGGGGGCAAACTCTCTTCCAAGCCCTTGGAGATCTTTGCACAAGTTGAAAGTAAAGTACACAAAGTCCTTTATCGTCTCTTTGGCAGTCAGGCAACCACTGCAGGCCAATCCCCCAAGAAGCACTTCAGCTTGTGAATAGTTTCTCCTCAGTTTCTTCAGGTTCCTCTCCGCAGCAGAGGTTTTGTCTTGTAAGTCCAGAAGTGATCTAATTTCTTGGGATCAAGTTCCCAATACTTATACCCCAAAATCATTTGTTCTCTGAGGGGAGAGGGGCCTGTGCCCAGTCAAAACCAGTTCTGAAGCACTCTGTTTACCAGACTTCTCTGTTCCGTTTACTGCGCAAGGCAGACACATCAGACGCCCCACAGGGGGTGGAGCCAGCATTGTGGAAAGCAAGTCCTTGAGCACTTTGTTTACAGTCTTCCTTCGCTTCTTTCAGTGTGCAAGGCAGAGACATCAGACGCACCACAGGGGGTGGAGCCGGCATTGTAGAGGGAAGGCCGAGCCCTATTCAGGTCCCAGGTGAAACTCCTCCCTCCCATCTAGATTCGGATATCTCTATTCACCACCGGGCTGCCCCTTAAAATCCCCTGGCCCTGTCACTCACAAAACCAGACCAAGGAATACACAACCTTGCAGAGGCAGGCTTGAAAGGTTAGGTAAGCAAATACCTACTTTCTAAAAGCAGGTATTCTAGTAGTACTCTAATTATTAATTAATTAGATAATTAATTAAAAATTAATAACTAAGTGTAATTAATCATTTTTTAATTAACTTTCCACCCTATGACTCTACTAGCTCTGCAGCCTGCACCTTAAGTTTAACAAAAATGAAAGCAATATTAAACAATTTACATTATTAATAATCAGTTACATAATTAGTTAATAATTGATTGTTAATTATTACTTAACAGGTGAGAGGTCGCCACCCGGACACAGCGCACTCTTGCTTAATTGCGATTTTTAACCTGTGTTTTAAGTACTACATTTTAAAAATATCAGTTATTTTACCTGCTATGTGTTGCATGTTAATGCGGAACTGATTCTGAATGCCTTTTTTTAAAATATTGGTAGAACGATCATTTACCGGTAGAGCTCTATGACTTCTAGAGCGTCCCAGCAACCTCTGGCCTCTCTCCTGGGTCCCGATCACGTGACCTCCTGGAGGGGCTTAGCCACACAACTGGCATAAATGCCGGCTGCAGCGCGGGAGCCGCGCCAAAGGCAAGCCCGTCTGCACCCTTCCATGCACGACTGGGCCCAGGGCCCAGTTACTATGCCCAAATACTTAAATACTGCTCCTTGGAGCTCAGAATGCTTCACTATGCATCACTGAAGCCAGGAATGAAAACCTTGGCACGCCTGCATCACCTCAGCATCGTCCAGGCACAAGACTCGCTCCCCGAGGTCAGGTCTCCTATCACCCACGCCACAGAATCGCACCCTGGCCAACCTGGGTCAAAAAGACATATCTGTCCTTTATCTCACCACCCAGTCACTAGGTAAACATCAGCTGGACATGTTCAGCCTCCTTGACTCTGAACAACCAGACATTCTATTAATCACAGAAACATGGCTCACCTCCGAATCTCCTCCCGACATTCTAGCCGCCTTACCTTGTGAATACTATATTATACAAACTAACCATCCACCAGGCAAGACAGGTGGCAGAGTAGTGGCCATTATCCACAAAAATCTGAGTTTCTCCACCCTCACCTCACTCAACCTCTCTGCCACGGACAACGCAGTGATAAAACTTTAATCCAAATTGGCCCGCTCATATGCATACTACTGTACAGGTCACCTCAGTACATGCCCCTGTTCCCCCACCTGTTGGCCGTAGAAATCGCACCCCTTGTCACTAACCATACTAGAATACTCCTAATAGGGGATTTCAAATATTGGGCAATCGACCCTCAAGGAGGCCCACACTCTACCGAGCTGACTGAAATACTTAAAAAATTAATTTTACCCAACAGATTTCTTCAGCCGCCCATTTAAAAGGCCATACTCTAGATCAACTTTGGACCACCAACTTAGTGACATCAGCTCCATCGATCATGCCCTGTGTATGGTCTGATCACCACCTGGTAAAAATCTCATTAAAGCACACGCTCACGGGGAAACTGCCCACCTCAGCGGGAAAGATGGTGAGAAAATGGGTCACAATTGACAACAGCTATTTCACCACCACTCTAATCAACACAGCTCCCCATCCTACACCCGATGTCAACCTACACAAAAAATCTGTCTCGTCCTGGCTATTAGTGGCCAGTAAGTTACACACCCCACTTAAACGAATAAGTCTCACCCGCCGGCATCAGGCTCAGAGATGGTTCTCACCTGAATTAAACTCCCAAAAACGCTCCCTCCGTCAAATAGAAAGGAAGTGGAGGCACAACTACTCTCAAGAAGAAAAAACGACCTATGCCCGAGCCTTGAATGATTATAAAAAGGCCATCTCCGCAGCCAAGGCAGCTTTGTTTTCAGCACCAATCTTCGACTCCAACAACCAAGCCAAATAATTATTCACAACAGTTGATGAACTGTCAAACCCTGAGAGAGTCCTAAGTGAACCCAAGCCATCATAGGCCCTATGTGACTCTTTGAATAATTTTTTAATTGATAAAATCACTGCCATCAAAGCCTGTATTCCCCGAAGGCCCTCGCAAGATATCACCAAGCTCACACCCAGGAACCCTCACTCTCTGAACTCTTTCCCCCAATTGAAACAGAGACCTTGAATAAACTGCTAGCTAAAGTAAAATCGGCTCTCCCTTGGACCACTGCCCCCTCACGTCCTGAAACCATTCTTTATGGACTTCCCAGACCCAGCCCTTGCCCTTTTAAACCACTCCCTGACCCAGGGCTGTGTCCCCAATGCTTTCAGAGGCTACAGTAGTTCCCCTCCTAAAGAAACCCAGCGCTGATCCCCAGACGTTGGCAAATTACCGCCCCATCTCTGTGCTCCCCTACATGGTTCTTGGAACATGGTTCTTGGAACATGGTTCCACTGAAACATTGACCTTAGCAATACTGGACTCCCTACGAGAAAACGCAGACAGAGGCATCCACCAGGCCGTGGTACTGCTTGACCTTTCGACTGCCATTGACACGGTCGACCACAATATACTAGTGGACCGTGTCAGCGAGGCAGGTCTCCAAGGTCCAGCTCTTAGCTGGATTAATTCCTTTTTACGAAACATCAGTCAGTACATCCGCATTGGCCAATTCACTGCCCCCAAACTAAAAACAACCTGTGAGGTCCCACAGGGCTCCTCGCTCTTGCCACATCTCTTCAACCTCTATTTACGTCCATTGATAAGATCTTTAAAAGACAGTAAAGTGACCACCTTCAATTATGCATATGACCTCCAAATCATATTTTTAATCGACAACTCCCCCAAATCCATAATTGACTTTCAATCTACCATGACATTTATCCAACATTGGATGAACCACAACCATTTAAATTTCATCCCCAGCAAAACAGAACTAATCTTAACAGGTGGAGGTCACAATCAGTGGGGCCACAATATTGGACTAGTAACTTGGGACGCCCCCCCCGCCCCCACCCCCTCCACCTCAGTAAAAAGCCTAGGGGTCACCATAGATAACGACCTGTCCCTAAAAACACATGTGGGCTCAGTGGTCTCCTCATGCTTTCTCCAGTTACACTAAATCAGGAAAATAAGCAGGCTACTGTCCCACACTGCACTGGTCCAGGTGGTGATAGCCTTGGTTCTGTCTCGTCTAGACTATGCAAATGCCACCTACTTGGGACTTTCACTCGGCCTCACCAAGCGTCTTCAGCTGGTATAAAACCAAGTGGCCTGATTAATACACAAGCAGACTAGATGGCAACACGCTGCCCCCCTCCTCAGAAAGCTGAACTGGCTTCCTATCCCCCAGCATTGCACCTTCAAAGTCGGCTGCCTGGTGTTTAAATCCCTAAACGGTCACAGCCCTAAATTCATTGACAATCTCAACTCTCGCTATACCCCCACGCAGAACCTCCATTCAATCCAACCTTCTGGCGGTACCCACCTTCAAACTGAAACAACAAGGGGGTTGCAGGTTCAATACTCTAGCCCCACGCTTGTGGAATTCTATCCCCCTGGAAATCAGACTCTGCACCAACCTGCTCAACTTCTGAAAAGCTCTCAAAACCTGGTTATTCACACAGGCTTATGAATAATCTGTTCCAGACTGGCACCCCCTTAGTTTCTAACCGCCATGAAACCAACCGGTGTAAGAGCGCTCAAGTCATTATTAAGATAAGAACTTCACATCCTACTCCCTACAGACCTAATTACCTGCTACAACACAATAAACTAATATTATTAATTTAATAAAAAACTCTAAATGAAATAAAATTCCTAACTATATTTTAAACATTAATAACATCTATTTAAACAATAGTATCACATAAAATAAATGTATTACCTTTAAAAATTAAAAAACAATATTTTTACAACTGTATTACTGAAAATGATACTAAAAACAATATTCCTAAAAATGGTATTGCTTATACAAAATTATGATTTTTTTTAAAATTTATTTTCTAGAAACTTTATTTAGGGAATTTTCGGTATAAAACATAGCGCCACTTTAACAACTAACACCTATTAGCAGATGACCGAGGCATTCTGGGTCAAATACAGTATTATCACAGTGCCCACATTTGTTTTTCACACATTGGCTCGCACTGGTTTTCCACCCCTTGTTGGACATTCAGCAACTTCCTGCCTCCCCCGGGGTAACCTTTCTCACCTCTGGCCAGGCGCTCCCCAGGCCTCGCTTCCAGGCTCAGGTATTAATGCCCTCTGTGGTCCTTGTGGGGCCCCATATCTTTTCAAACATCCATGGGCAACCCCGCGCCCGGTATACTTATTTGTCAGCCCTCATACACCAGTCCAAATTTGCTTCCTAGGTCCTCAGGGATAGGATCCTATCCCCCTCCCAGAATCTAATCACACTGCTCCAGGAAACCATTAAAGCGACGTTACGATCCAGTATTTGTTCCCCCCAAATGCCCAGAGCCACTAGCTGTGGCATACATTCTATGGTAAAGTCCAAGGCCTCTGATATCCAGTGGCCCACTTCTCCCAAAATCTCTGGGTTTTGAGGCATCCCCATTGCGTATGGATCAGGGTACCCTGTTGCTGACAGATCATTGTCTGATCTTTGCATATAGTAGAACTGGGTCATCATAATGTTTGCCCTATGGAGCAGCTTCAGCTGGATTAGCTGGAGCCTGGCCCGCAAGGCCACCTCCCTTGGGTAACGGCATGCCACACTACAGTCATCATCCTCTAGACTGCCTATATCTCATTCCCATTTGTCTCTAAAGCTATCCAGTGGGGTAGACTATTGTAGAATAAATCTGGGACACAGCATGTTGAGTCACTGGGGATTCCAGTAACCTGTATTCCTTTGGTGACTGAGATACTGGCTTCCTGTACTGGTCTTGCATCTCTGTGATCCGTATCATCCCGTCATTCCCCACCCCGGAGATGCCGAGTATGTCCCATTTTTTGTGGCCCTCTATATGGCGCAGCCCTTACAGGATGTCCAACTCCCATAAGAGGGTTCCAAAGTCAAGTTCCTTGTCCAGCCCATACTGAAGTTCATCCAGTGCAATGCAGCAATCACTATTGCTGTCAGTGTGGGCAGTGGCTTTATCCCCCGTTGCCCATACAGACGTCTGATACAGCACTCTGGGTCCATCGCTCGCCTGCCCACCAGCAGGAAGGGCTCCTGCTGTAGTGACATGGACCACTCATTTAGCACTTGTAGTTGTGCTGCTCAATAGTTGAGCATCTGGTCCGGGGGCGACTACATCTCCTAAAGGTTTCCATTTCAGAATGGTCATAGCTATCCTTGGCACTCCTCCCTCCCACAGCAGCTCGCTCATCACCTCATCTCCAGAGCGAAATAAACTCTCTGTAATCTGGAAGGGAGTGTTTTGCTCCACGTGTAGAAATTTCGTAAGGTCTATCATTTTGTAGAGGACTGCTCTATCCATCCGGGAGAGCTGAAATCTTCTCCAATGCACTGTGTCCATCAGTATGCCTCAATGAATCTAGTTAAGTTGTCCCTCAAGAAAACAACAGGGTCTTTTGTTACAAATATTCCCAAAAACTTGACATACCTTGGCTCCCATCTGAATGGCTATTATTGTGGTCTCCTGTGAGCCTGAATGGGCAGCATGAACACCACCAATTTGTGGCAATTGATTTGCAGTCCTGAATAGGACCCACATATATCAAAGATCTCCAATGCTCTGGAGATAGAACTGCCTGGGTCCACCAAATAAGGCAGGATGTCAACCGTATAAAGTGACACAACATCTTCCCACCCTGAACCCCATGTTAAGTCCTCTCGTTAAGTACCCAACAATGGATCTTTACACCTATGCTGCAATGGGGTCAATTGGCAGTGCAAAAAGTAAAGGGGATAATGGGCATACTTGTTGCTGCATCTAGCCCACCTGAACTCAACCAAGAACACCCTGTTCACCTTGACTCTTGCTACAGCGTTGGTGTAAAGCAATCTCACCCATGATAAAGTCAGGCCAAACCCCAGCAGTATGGAAAACAGGTTAAGCTATTCTAAGGAACTAAATGCCTTTACGGCACCTGGTGACAACCGGATTGCTGATTTCCTTATCCGTTTGCTCCATGCTAGGCATCCAGCCAGCCTCTGTATGTTGCGCCTCTTTGCCAAATTTGGCATAAAGCCCGATTAATCGGGTGCTACAAGAGAGTCCACAATTTGCAGTGCACAGTTGGCAAGCGTTTTTGCTAAGAACTTCATCTCTATGTTGAGCAATCAGATTGTTGAGTACAAGGCACAGGCCTCTGCCGGCTTACCATGCTTGTGGCTCTTCATTATAGTTGCCCACCATAGATCCCAAGGGAGTCACCGTCCCTTCTTGCCCTGTGGGAGAGTTCATGGAATGGGCCCACCACCTGTGATTTAATGCATGTAAAATATTTGTGAGACAGGCCGCTTGGGCCTGTTATTTTCATCTCTGTAATCTCCACCTCCAGACTCCGACTCACCAAGTTGAGGGATGGGAACATCGGTGGAAAATCGCTCCAGCTCCATCTCCCTAACACCAACTGACACCTATAAAGCTTCTGCAAGTGCTTAGCAAACACAGTCGCAATGCCAAGCGGAGTCTCTGTTTGACTCTGAAAATGTGCCCTTGCCTCTAAGTAGAGAATGGTCCTCAACTCCTCCTTGGTCCCCTCAAATTTCTGGGCCAGGCCCAGTGATGGGGAAGCCACGTATCCTTCCTCTAGGTGGGCTGGTTTTGCTTCCAAATCCCTGCACTGACCCCCCCACCTCTTCCCAATCACATGCGCAATCAGTTGGCTTCATATGACCATTTATGGCCTCCCAGAGATCTGTCACTTAGTCCACTGTGCCTCCATTTTCCTTTAAATAAAGCTTTGTGGCCACTGTTACCAATTTCCTGAAGTTCCAGTCAGTCATCTCCCAGGGTCCAGGTTCCAATAACCTCTTGTCCCAAGTACCGTTGTTAGCATGTTTGTTACTACTAGTGAGTGGTCAGTAATAGCGTGGCAAAAGAGCAGTGTCCCAAAATTTACCCAGCTGGTCACGTAACACTAACAAATAGTCTAGCCTGGACTGTAAAACGATATTCTTGACAATACTTTTGTATCATGATAATTTTGTATTACAATATAATTTTTTCTGATATTTCTGTCTCCTACCACTTTGAACTATACAACAACAATCTGGCTTTTTTGGGCAACATCAATTTTTTCACATAGGACTGGTGTTGGGGGGTATCCACCTCAACCCAGCAGCTGGTCTCGACACTTTCACAGTCTAATCCAGTCCAAATTACCCAATGTCTCAATTTTGCTTAAAAAATGTAAGTCAGATCACTCAACACATACATATCCTAAACAAAGACAGTATAAGTAGCTCACAAAAAATGTATGTGAAGGTGAGAAAGTATCTCACGTGCACTACGCCAGAGGAGCTACTGGCAGGTTCACACCTGCTTGCCCAAGTTTTTCATTATTGGTAGATTTCTCACCTATAGAAAAGAAATTGCGACCAGTAAAAAATAGAAAATAGAAATAAAGAGGTGAAAGCATTGGTAAACGTATCTGGGAGAAGACCCCGTGATATATAACAAACAGTGCCTCAAAGTTAAAATTGAGTTAAGATTCACATATATGGCTTGTCCCTCTTTAATCAGAAAATTCAGCTTACTCAATAGTAAAAACACAGCATGCATTGCGGCAATTTCATCAAGGCTCGAGGTAGGCAATCACCTCACTAGACATCTGACTTTATTCATGGAGTGACTGATAAACAAACAAATCAAATTTGTTTTAATTTAAAACCACCAACCAGTTGCGAAATCCTTCAATGCAGTTGCTGCTATACCAAATCACAGACTGAGTCAATAACACAGATACTGTTAATATAAAACAAGTATATTTACCAGGTGGCAGCCATGGGCCCACGTACGAGCTCCCACCATGGCAAAGAGTGAGTACTTTATACAAACAAACCTTCCTTTTACAGCACCTCAGTTGCTTTGAATGTACCTGTGAAGATATATGTGCCACTTTTTTATTTGAAAAAAGGAAGGGGAAAACATAATCGTTCCGCCATTGTTCATAAGTCTGTGTAACATGCTCCCCACACTTACAAAGCTATTCGTTATGTAATCTCAGAATCCGGACACCATTCGTCTCTCTACTCAACCCCTCTGCTTGCGTGCAAATTCCTTCGTTTTAGCACAACTTATTTCTCAGTCTTAAAATTGCAGATTATCAAACATGTCTCTCCTCTGCCACTTTTAGCTCTTTTTAAAGATATCAAATTCCATTAAGACATACCTCACAGTATGTGATGTGCCATATCAACCATGGGCATCCGCAGACATTTTCCCATGGGGGGGCTAAATGTTAATGATAGACTCAATTAAATGCCAGGAATCCAGGACATGTGACTGACCCTGCCACAGGCCAACAAACATCACCTGTAGGGAAAAGGCTAAACTTTCTGACAAGGTGCTTTATCTCTGTCTGCTAGGTTTGCAGACTTCCGGGTCCTCGATCCAACACCAATCAAGGCTGTCTTCAGCACGATTCGATTTTCATCAGAATACTTTAAAACAGCCTATGATTAAAGCCCCTGATTAAATATACTGTATGCATAGTGTATGTTAGGGATTATTTGTAGCACACATATTTACCAATATTGGCTTCTTGGTGCTAGAATTCATGATACCTTTTATCCAAAGTTAAAGCACAACGTCAAATTTAGTAATAAATAATGCAGCAATCACACACGCTAGTGATTCGCCAATGGGTGCTCCCTTTACTAGAATTCCCCGGACATTGCTAAATTTTACACACATTCAATTAATTTATACAAAATAAAATGTATAGGTCCAAATGTTAGCTATATTTTTTTAAAGAAACTTAGAGTCCCTCTACGTGTAGTCAATGTCAAACTAACAACGTGCCAATGTTTAGGGATACAATAATGGCCAGCTCCCTTATGCGGAAGCCCGGCACCATAAATGTGTGGCACATGCGGCGCCCGCAGCTTAGCCACATCACAGGTCCAGGGATGCAGAGTCTTACACAATGGTCGAAGTGGGGGGGAAAAAGTAGGGGATCAGTGGGCGGAGAATCAGAGGGCGGGAATAACCCAAGGATTGGATCTGTTTGGTGGAGCCAGAGGTGTGGCCAGAATGCGCAGACATTCCAATTTTTAGTATTTGTTTGGCATTTCACTGCCCAGTTTAATCAACCAATGGATACACATGATTATTTAAGGTTATAATGAGTTATTGACATTAAAATATATTCACAAATTGGGATATGCTTCTAATCACAGAATGTACCAAATACGATAAAATGTGGAAACACAGGCCATTTGTCTCCAAGCCATGGAGTTTCTGTCATCAACACTACTCCCTTTTTCCACAACAGCAGTTCAAACATGAATGGCAAAATATCCTAGTTTACAAATGTTTTCTCTAAAATTATGGCTCTGCAATATTTGCCTCATAATGCAAGATCTGCTGCATGATCTGACAATTTAAACTAATAAATTGTTTGTAGCTCAAACATATCAAAAGTTAATATAAAATGTGACTTGTGTTGCTGCCGAGTGGATGGCCTATTGTAAAGGTTGACTGGTCACCTTTCTCACTGCTGTGTTTGTATGTTACACTGGTACTAATAAGGCAAAATCTTCCCAGAGACTGTGGTCATGTGTACACACGTCAAAATAATAAAGTATCTGAAAATATAATGCATTACGCTGCAGCCTTTTTTTAATGCATAATTTAGTCAACACTACAGCATAATGTTGTCATCCTTTGCTGCATAATTAATTTCAGTGGCCCCACAGCAGGCAGCCATGTTAAAAGTGCTTGTGAATGAAGCCGGGTGACTCTAAGTTTGCAAACTTAGTTTGGTGTGCGTGCAAATCCTGCATTGCCAATCCCTGGTGAGTTGCAGCTACTACTGATGAAACAAGGCCAATGGAGGTACCTATGGGTGAGGCAGACTGGCCTCAAGGGCAGGGCCAGCCATAGCACTGGTGGTGTCCTGTGCATTAATGTTTGTTAGTGCCCTTCAATGGCCACCTATGCCATGGATTCCCTCACTACCACCCTTTAACTGTGCCCCCAATTTTCCATAACCACTCTCTCACAGATGCATCTAATTTAATTTACAGCACCACTCATACCATTGTATGAGGACCTGCGACCTGCTTGCTCTGTGCACTGCGTGTTGCTTCAAAGGCAATCTAGAGGCACTTTGGACCTACATCTACCCGGCATTTCTCTTTCCTGCATCTTTCCAGCACCTGCTACTGTTTGCCGGACCCGCTCCGCGGGTCCCGATTCAGGGAGGAATCGAACGTGGGCTGTTGGCTCAACGGGGCTGCGAGCAAGAAGGGCAGGGACTCCATTGACCAGGAGTCCCTGCAAGGCCAATAGGACACACCTGGCCCGCTCTCCCCGGTAGCCACGCCCCCAACGAACCGGACCTGATTTCAGCAGTGTTCCTGAGTGAAACTGGTGGGACCTGCTTGCTCTGTGCACTGCGTGTTGCTTCAAAGGCAATTTAGAGGCACTTTGGACCTACATCTACCCGGCATTTCTGTTTCCTGCATCTTTCCAGCACCTGCTACAGTTTGCCGGACCCGCTCCGCGGGTCCCGCTTCAGGGAGGAATCGAATGTGGGCTGTTGGCTCAACGGGGCTGCGAGCAAGAAGGGCAGGGACTCCATTGACCAGGAGTCCCTGCAAGGCCAATAGGACACACCTAGCCCGCTCTCCTCGGTAGCCACACCCCCAACGTACACGCTCTTAAACTGACACAGGCCCGCGCTCGCGGGACACGCGCGGTACTAAGAGCGGAGCGAAGCCCGGGCAAAGGGCGGGCCGTTGGAGGCCGTTCGAGAGCGTGAGAGACCGGACCGGGCCCTTGCTCTAAGCTCTGCACTAACGGACCATTACCGCAGGTACTTATCAAAATCACCGCCACGAAACAGATTACTCTTTCTGCCATCCACTAACATTTAGTATATCTTACTCTCTGAAAATGAACAAGAGGGGTAGCAAACTAAAAAAGCTAAAAAAAAGCTGGGGTTGGAGAACAGCTTTTAGGACCAATGGATGACTTTATTACTAAAGCAAATACTTTCATCGATCAAAGCATTAGCCTGATTGAGGGTAGAGTCTCTACCGATCTTGCTATTGCTAGGCGATCATCAATGGGTCTACTAGCGGTAGCAAGAACCCCAGAAACACAGAGTACTCAACCTCAATCTTCACTAGGCAACAATAGGCTCAGTCTTCCAAATGTTGTAGACCTTTCAGCCTCCCAACTCTCCTTAACAATATCAGACTCTGAGCTAGAAAAAACGCCCGAAATCTTCCCTGACCACACCCCTGAGGAAGTAAGGCAAGCAAGAGGGAGGAGGGAGGGAGCCATCAAGAAAAGGAAAGAGAAGGAAAAGGTAGACAAAAATGTAACCAAGGAGGTGGTTGAACAAACAGATTTAATCATAACTTCAAATCCGGCAGGTTCACCCCACCAAATAGTTGATGCCGGTAACCACCTTGTGACGATACATCATCCACCGCAGAATATCCCAGACACCATCACCCCAGAATCTCCTGTCATTTTGATAGCCGACAAAGAACAGGACACATCGGGGTTGGTAAACAAAATAGCTTCCCTACTAAATTCCTTCTTCCGTCCGATAGAAACCAGATTGCTTAACATCGAGACACAACTGACTAAACTTGCTGTTTACCCAAAGTCAAAAACTATCCAGGGTCCGCATAAAACGGGGATAAACAACCCAGGCGCATCACTTACACAAAAGAAAGGTACAACTTTAGTCTGCCCGTCCCCCAAACAACAAATCGCAGCAAAGGCCCCCACAGCAGTAAAGGCTCCCACAGTACCGAAACCCCCCCTAAAGTTCCAACTGCCACACCTCAGATTAACATGGCCCAAAAAACACCTACATTAAACACGCCAGTTGTAAAAACACCAGCCCCAAAAACTCCTGCCCCCAAAAAACAAACCCTCCAGCAAATAAAGGAGGCATGAGAGGGACTATCGATAGCAGGTTCCCTCTAAACATGCCACCTGAGGCATGCCCATACGTGGTAGTGATGACTGGGGTACCAGAACTAACAGGGGAGGGGGCAGAACCGAATTGGTCTTTAAAAAATAAGGTTCAACATTGGTTGAACACAAACCGACCCATTCCCCCAAACTGGACAAGTAGGATAACATCAGTATGCAGGACCCCTTGGGTGGGACATAGGAAAAAAACTATACAGGGAGATTGTATTGTGATCACCTTCGAGGACCCAAGTGTAGTCGAGCATATTTGTTCTTGGGAACACCATAATATAAGTGGTGGGATTGACACAAAGTCTCTTTCCTTTTTCTACCCAAAAAGACACCAAAATAACTATTTCCAAGAATTTGACAACACCTGGCGTAAAGCGGTCCCACAACCTTTGGAATTAGACTTCGCTGGGCCTAAAATGCCCCAACGATATAGTGATTACGACAATTCTTGGGGGTCAGCAGACCCAAATCACCAGTACTATGGGGGCCCGTGGCAGACCGTGGGACCACGGAATAGAGGCAGAGAATGGGAACACTGGGGCGGGTCTCGATATCGACCATACAGATCTACCTACAGGGATACTCCACACTGGGAAAACTGTCCGGGTATACCGACCATGAATCGGTTCAGCAGCCTAGAAATGGTCGACTGACCATTAGTCGAAATCCCAACCCCCGTACAGACTGTGCCAGCCTCAGTCCCAGATCCTCCAGAGAATAAGACGGAAGGCCCACAAAAGAATACACTATGGCTCTCTGTCTTCTTCTGGAACATTGCAGGCTTCCGACTGAAAATAGAGGACGGCTCTGCCGCCCACTTTCTTGAGGAAGGTAAGATAATATGTCTACAAGAGACATGGCCCACGAAGGCCCTACATCTTGTCGGCTATAAAACATACTTTTCCCCAGCCCTCCCAAGCAACGCAGGTAGACCCAGAGGGGGCCTGGTAACTTACATAGCTAATACAATAACAGATCTAAAAGTACTAGATGCAGAATCTCTCACAAACTTTCAACTGCTTTGTCTTACGGTAGGGAAAAAAGATACCATCATCTTAATAAATTTTTATAATAATTTAGAGGATGATCATTTTCTCAATACTCTTCTAACAATTCAAGAAAAAACAGTTCATTTTAGACAACTACATGAAAAAAAGGGTAATGTCCACATATTATGGGGAGGGGATTTTAACTTACACCCCTGCCCGTCATCGGGCTATCAGAGCTGTGGAATAGTGGATGAAGATGAGAATCCTCTCATACATTTCCCCCATTTACGAACGGGGTTAGCCATGAATAACCTCCTTTCAGACTTGGAACTAACAATAGTAAATCCAATAGATCCAACTAAGAATTCACTAGAACCCACATACCGAGGGAGGGGGCATGAGACCACTGTTGATTATATCTTCCTAACAGACGGACTGAGACACTTAAGTAGGGATTTCAAACTCATGGAAAACACCTTAAGCGATCATTCCGCTCTCAGGCTGGATTTTCAGCTGAATCACTCAGTTTCCCATATAACAACAATAGCAAATACTTTATCTCAAAATAGGCTTGAATTGGGCAAAAGAAATGGATACACTATAAAATGGGAAAAAGTGGATCCCAACAAATTGACTAGCACACTAGTAAAGACTGTATATATTAACATAATAAAATATCTAGATCCATCGATAGACGATGGGACAGTCCTGGAAAATTTCAAGATAATACTAGACCAAGTAAAAGTATTGCTGACCAGAACCCCTAAACAAAATAATTTAAGTTCAACAGGGTGGTTCAACCACGATTGTACCAAGGCGCAAACCAACCTAAGAAAGGCGCTTGGGCAACCAACTAGAGATCAGCAACAGATACAACACCTTAGGCTAGAGTACAACAAGGCCAGAAAGATGAGGAAAAAAGAGTTGAAGTCAGCTTTATGGAACGATCTTCATAAAAGCGCACTCATGAAAAATAGTCAGTCTTTTTGGCGAATAGTGAAGTCCCCCCTGCTATCTGATTCCAACACACCCCAGATCGATGTCGCTATTGATGAGGAAATCTGGGTAAATCATTTCTCCAAAATCTTCAAACTAACATCTTCAATAGAAGAATTCCATCATCTTCTTCCCCCTGTAGTGTTTCCAATATCAATAGAATTCGATCTACAAGACATCGAACAGGCACTGCAAAGGAGTAAGGGCGGTAAAGCACCCGGACCCAATGGGGTCCCAGTAGATCTGTTTAAACACCTCCCGGATCTTTGGGCCCCCATACTCACACGAGTATGTACTGCAGCTGCAAAACTGGGACTGATGGAGTCATGGTCAAATTCCATCATGGTACCAACCTTCAAAAAAGGGGATCGCCAGGATGTAAAATGTTACCGTCCCATTTCACTTTTAGACTCTCTGGGCAAAGTAGTCGGCAGAGTAGTCTTAGAACAACTTCAGCAATGGGCAGACGATAAAAACATTCTATCGGACCTGCAATTTGGATTCAGGGAAGGCTTTGGAACTGTTGAACAGGCCCTCAACCTAAGCATGATTGTGTCCAAATATATCCACGCAAAGCCAGGGACAATGTATATGGTATACGTGGATTTATCCTCCGCGTTTGACTGCGTTTCTCACGCGAAGCTTAGGACCCTTTTAGGAACCATAGGGGTGGATCCCCCCTTTTGGATTTCCTGAGAGAGCTATACACTGAAGCCTCTGCAAGAGTGCGTTATGGAACAAAAGGAGAGCTCACCGCGCCATTCAGAGTAGAACGAGGAGTAAGGCAGGGATGTGTCCTAGCCCCCTTCCTCTTCTCCCTGTATACCAACCGATTGGAGGAGAGGATGCTGAGGGGGGGGCAGGACCTCCCCAGACTGAAACATCACCTGATCCCTGCACTGCTCTATGCGGATGACGCAGTTATTTTAGCACACACCCCAATTGAGCTCCAGAAATCCCTATCCAAGTATGCTGACTTCATGAGTGCCTTAGATCTACACATAAATGTAAAAAAAACATTCGTCATGGTAGCGGGCGGAGGCCGAAAAGCCACAAAGAATATTTATCTAAATGACCAAAAACTTGAGAGGACCCCCTAGTACCCCTATCTGGGCATTATGTTCGATGAAAGATTAAACTGGAGGGCCGCCGTCGAGGCCAGGAGACATCTGTTCAAAAGAGCAATTGTAGCGTTGATGAACTTTTCACAGCGACTCGGAAAGAGACCACCGGCTGAACTTCTAAAAATCTATACAGCAAAATGCCAAGCTATCGCTCTTTATGGGGCTGGGGTATGGGGACATACAGACACTGGCTCACTCCAAATAGCAGAGAACTCATTCATGAGATTCCTTCTATCCACCCCAAAATGCTCCTCTATCTACGCTTGTCATATGGAACTGGGAATCCCATACATAGAAGACTTGATAAAGGTTCAGCCACTGCTACTCTGGAGATGTATCTGGCTGTCGGACAAAAATTCACTGGCCAAAGACATTTTACAGGATACCATGGCACTGGATCGTGCACACAAAATAGCATGGCTCACCTATGTCAGACACTTTTTTTCCGACTTGGGTCTAGAAAAGTACTATACCTCTCCGGAAAAACTAACTGAAATAACAAAGAAAGACCTAAAACAAATAGCGCTGACCCATCTAGAGTCTCTTAGGCTGACCCTGCTATCGACCAAACAATCCGTGCTTCATGCAAACATGATACAGCGTACCTCGCAAATCCAGCTCTACCTCACATTAGAATTCACCACATACGACAAGATGCTCCTGACAAGGTTTAGACTGAATCTTTTTCACAGACTTGTGGCTTTTCCAGAAAAGAACACTTGGGACGCAAATTTGGCCCTCTGCCCATGTGACGATATGTCCCCTAAGTCATGTATTCACACAATACTGTTTTGTAAATATTTTCACACTCAAAGAAAGATCTGGCTATTTCCGCTACTAAAACGCTGGGGTTTTAGACAGTGTCGGCCCGCCATGTTAGCCTTGCAGATGTTAGATTCTGAACGCACTTGCTATCACGTACTTAATTTTTTAAAGTGTATTATGAGGCATAGGAATAATCTTTAAAAACCTGATTGAAATGTATCGATTTATTCCTTTTTTTAAGAAAATACAGGACTTTGGATATATTTATGCCCTAAAATTGATAATTTGTTTTTATTCCACATATGATTATGTATGTATTTTGTGATTACTTTTATGGTTTTGCATTGTTAAAAACCGAATAAAGGAATTTATTATTCATACCATTGTAGGGTGTCAGAGTTTACATTACACAAAGACAATCAATATGTGTGTAAATCACTGTATAGAAAATGTTACATAAGACTAAGGACCACAAGGTGTAGGAGTCACATGAAAACCATACTAGTAGCCCATATAGTTTTATAGTGATTGGTCTGGAGAAACACAATACCCGGAACTTAAAACGTAATACCATGGTTGGGGGGTTCTCCTTAATAATCATAATTGATTTCTGTCCAAAAGAACACTTTTTGGGACATTAGGATAATCAAAGACTGGGGGGACATAACCCTCTAATTTATACCTTGCAGTTTGTATGCAGCTCTTAGATGACAGTTAATAGCTCACTGTTCTAAGTTAGGATTTTAACTTATAAACTGCAAGTAACAAAAGGATCTCTCCGACAAAAGCAGTAGCCCACTGACCTATTTACATTATGTGCACTTTGTGATCTGCATGGCGCATGTTCTTTACAGCTGGTACATTAACCCTCTGAGCTACCTTTCCATGAGTCAAAACTTCCACTAGACAAAATTCTGATCTCTCTCTACGAAGAACATTAATCACCAGAGACATCATGACATGCGTATTGTTGCCGAAAATTGCTGGAGGCCAGGAAGGAGGCAGCAAGCGTTTTTAAAACCATAATATACTTGCAAACATGATGCCTCCACATAAAGTCAGCACCCGATGTGGTTACATTGGTTGCACTGCCCTAGAGCTGACCCTTCTCAAGGGTCCTGTGACATCAGTGACTGTTGTTCTAGGGTGTGCTGTTTCATAGGCCTGCCCACAAGACTGGAGGTCAACTTCAGTATGGATAGTGGACAACCTTGAAGGTTAACCTACACTTGTCATGCTAGGGTCCACCTGCTGGTGCGAAGACACCAGGACTTCTAAGGTGTTGTGAAGCCTTCTAAGGTCTAGCATGTGATTGTGCTCCCCCTGGAGAGTGGAATGGTGGACTGGTTATTAAGGCTGAACCTGGTTCCCAGTTCCAAATTCAGCAGCTCTGACCATATTACCACATCCTCTCCCCCACTGAACACCGTACTGCCCCACTGAGAAAAACTCCCACTGTCTTCAACTACAACCCAATTGTTGCCCGCTATAAACACCTGGATGTGGCTCAATTTAAATTACGCACTAGACAAGAGCAATATGCGGCCTACAAAAAAAAAATAAACAACATCCTGGAAAAAGCAAACACTTATACGGAATGCAAAATTTAGCAAACCATGGGAAATGTAAGCAGGAACAACATGGTTACCTTAATGCTTTTGCACTCACTATTCAGAAATCAGTTAGTGCTTTTGCCTGAAAAGTTAAGGACACGACTACAGGGCCCTGAATGGACCCATTTCAATGGCCATTGATTATATCCTTAAAAAAACATAAGCAGTAGGGTAAAAAGACCAAATCCCTGGACGCAGAGCTGCAGTAAACATTTTGTTTTCCAATCCACACATTGCAGTACCTCCAGGATTTGTGCACTAGTTCCAAGTCCAGGGAAAACAAAGACAATAAAACAAAAATAGTGCTTCACTGGCAAACTCTGTAAAAGTGGCGCAAATGTGTTTCAGTGTGAATAAAATCAGTTTGGCCAGTTTGCTACCACTCTGTCTTACTTTATTTAGTTATTTATCTATTTTTCATGTTTTTAGCGTTTTATTCCCAATGCTGCACTTTGGAATTAAAATGTCAGAAAAATACGAAATTTTCAGCAAAAGCGTCTTTCTTTTTTGGATCTATTTCACAGGGAAGCAAATAAAAGAAAGGAGAGGAAAGAGAGTGAGAACCCCGTCTTGAAGTCACCGTTTTTATGGGCGTCCGCTGGGGGGGGCAAGGAGGGCACTCCAGGGGGGGGCAAGCACCCCTCCTTGCCCCCCCCCCCTGGGGACGCCCATGATATCAACCTGTATCCGTATTTCATCTCTACAAGCACTCGTACTCTTACTGTGTCCGCAATTCTCTCAACACTTTGAACCCAATATTTAGTTTAAATATCATAATAAAAAGTGTGGAGATATTTTCATTTTGCACAATATTTTGCTGCATATTTAAAATGGACAAAACTAAATCTGAAACACTAACCAAGGAAATGTTGCCCTAAAGCTGGAATCTGGCAACTCTAGATATTTGTGTGTTTTCCTATGGAACGTAGTCTGGTCACGCAATAATGTATTCAGAACACTACATTATAGCAAATTCACTATGGGCACTGTTCATTTGATGATTGATATAAAACTCAGGAATAGAAAGCGTATATATATATATATACATATATTGTCTAATTCTGTACAACAAAAGGAATCTGGTGCAAGCCATATTTCCCTTGCCCTGACTGGCTGAGCAGTACAACACACTGAACATAATAATTGCAAGATTATTATTTTTTTAATTTCAAACATGGTAATTCCCTTCCGTCCACCTGACGCAACAACATTTGTTGCCAATGGTTGACCCATATGTGTTCTGGATTTTCTAAGTGTGTGGGTACCAGATATATCTGTGTTTACCGAGGGCCTGGGGTGCCCACAAGTGATAAACCGAATTAAAGAAATTTGGAATGTGACTGAAAACAGTTTAGGGTATCTGTCTTCTGGTCGCAGGCATGACCCCTATGCTGCATGGAAACATACAACAGCCATATATTTTTAACAGTTACACATCCTAAGCTACATAATGTTGGGTGTCTTCCCTCTCATTTCCTCGATTGGCTTGCCAGGGCATGTATGTCCGAAACGTTCAACACATCCTCTGCATTTTTCCCAAACACATGGTAATTCCCTTCTGTCTTCTTCACAAAGGAAGATTCGTTTGCCAAGTCTTGTGTTTCCTATCGTTTTCTGATTATGGGTGTACTAGATATGCATATGTTTTCAAAGGTTTTCAGCAGGGATCCACATACTGGATACCAGGGAAATTCTTTATCGGGTGCTTCCATAGGAATGGTCTACAGTATTTGGCTCCAGGGTTAACTGACAGCCAGTAAAACCAATCTCAGGCATTTCCACAAATATAGAGATCATGGGGAAGCTTTGGCTAATATGATTCTCAGAGTGCAGAGCCAGTGTGGGATTCGTCAAAGAAAGTGCAGTGGTGTAAAATTACCTTCTACCCCAGAGGTAGATGATCTTAATAAAAATGGAGCGGAGGTAAGGTTAACAAGCATTGGAAATGCAATAGGTCTCGCATTAGGAAAGTTTGAGCTACTGGTATTGTAAATGACACTTTTTTTATTTATGTGTTGGTTTTGAAAGTAGCAAAATGAATAGCTTTGTCAGTTACAATGTCAATAGTGTTAACTTTTGCAAATGTTACACCTATAGCATTTGTCATGCAATGCTTGTTGTATTTACGTAACTTAGATGTCTTGATATTACAAATAACAATGGCTTTTAATTTTGTAAATAATTAATACTTAAATACAAGATATTGTAATTTATAATGGCAATAGCTTAAACGTTTGTAAATAACTTGTGAAGATTATGTTCAGTGTATTTTATTGTGACGAAAATCCGAGAACATTGCATTTGCACCTACACACACACAGAGCCACACACACATACATATAGATGTGGTAGTGGTGGATCTGGGGGATATGGTGGTAGTGGATGTGGTGGTGGTGGAGATGGTGGATGTGGTGGTGATGGTGGTGGATGAGGGGGTGGATGTGGTGGTGGATGTGGTGGTGGTGGTGGAGGTGGTGGATGTGGTGGTGATGTGGTGGATATGGTGGTTGTGGATGTGGTGGTTGTGGATGTGGTGAAAGTGGTGGTGGATGTGGTGGTGAAAGTGATGGTGGTGGGTGTGGTGGATGTGGTGGTGGTGGATGCGGTGGTGGATGAGGTGGTGGATGTGGTGGTGGTGGATGCGGTGGTGGATGTGGTGGTGGTGGTGGATGTGGTGGTGGTGGATGAGGTGGTGGAGGTGGTGGTGGAAGTGGTGGATGCGGTGGATGTGGTGGTGGATGTGGTGGTGGGTGCGGTGGTGGTGGAAGTGGTGGAAGTGGTGGATGTGGTGGTGGATGTGGCGGTGGTGGATGGGGTGGTGGTGGATGTGGTGGTGGATGTGGAGGTCATGGTGGATGTGGTGGTGGATGTGGTGGTGATGGTGGATGTGGTGGTGATGGTGGATGTGGTGGTAGATGCGGTGGATATGGTGGATGCTGTGGATGTGGTGATGGTGGATGCCGTGGTGGTGGTGGTGGTGGTGGTGGATGTGGTGGTGGTGGTAGTGGTGGATGGGGTGGTGGTTGTAGTGGGTGTGGTGGTGGATGCGGTGGTGGTGGATGCGGTGGTGGTGGATGCGGTGGTGGTGGATGCCATGGCGGTGGATGCAGTGGCGGTGGATGTGGAGGTGATGGTGGATGTGGTGGTGGTTGTGGTGGTATTGGTGGTGGATGTATTGGATGTGGTGGTGGATGTGGTGGTGGATGTGGTGGTGGTGGATGTGGATGTGGTGGATGTGGTGGTGGTGGATGCGGTGGATGTGGTGGATGTGGTGGTGGATGTGGCGGTGGATGTCATGGTGGATGTGGAGGTGATAGTGGATGTGATGGTGGATGTGGTGGTGGATGTGGTGGTGATGGTAGATGTGGTGCTGGATGCGGTGGATGTGGTGGTGGTGGATGCGGTGGTGATGGTGGATGCAGTGGTGGTGGATGGGGTGGTGGTGGTGGTGGATGGGGTGGTGGATGTAGTGGTGGTGGGTGTGGTGGATGTGGTGTTGGTGGGTGTGGTTAAAGTGTTGGTGGATGTGGTGGTGGTGGATGTGGTGGTGGATGTGGTGGTGGTGGATGTGGTGTTGGTGGATGCAGTGGTGGATGTGGTGGTGGTGGATGCAGTGGATTTGGCGGTGGGTGTCATGGTGGATGTGGAGATGATGGTGGATGTGGTGGTGGATGTGGTGGTGGATGTGGTGGTGAATGTGGTGGTGATGGTGGATGTGGTGGTGGATGCGGTGGATTTGGTGGTGGTGGATGCGGTGGATGTGGTGGTGGATGCAGTGGTGGTGGATGGGGTGGTGTTGGTGGTGGATGGGGTGGTGGATGTAGTGGTGGTGGGTGTGGTGGATGTGATGGTGGTGGTGGGTGTGGTTAAAGTGTTGGTGAATGTGGTGGTGGATGTGGTGGTGTTTGTGGTGGTGGTGGAGGATGCGGTGGTGGTGGTGGATGTGGTGTTGGTGGATGCGGTGGATGTGGTGGTGGAAGTTGTGGTGGACGTGTTAGATGTGGTGGTGGATGTGGTGAAAGTTGTGGTGGATGTGGAGGTGGTGGATGCGGTGGATGTGGATGTGGTGGATGCGGTGGTGGATGTGGCGGTGGATGTCATGGTGGATGTGGAGGTGAAGGTGGATGTGGTGGTGGATGTGGTAGTGGTGGTGGATGCAGTGGATGTGGTGGTGGTGGTGGATGCAGTGGTGGTGGTGGATGCAGTGGTGGTGGTGGATGGGGTGTTGGTGGTGGTGGATGCAGTGGTGGTGGTGGATGGTGTGGTGGTGGTAGATGGGGTGGTGGATGTAGTGGTGGTAGGTGTGGTGGATGTGGTGGTGGTGGGTCTGGTGAAAGTGGTGGTGGATGTGGTGGTGGAAGTGGTGGTGGATGTGGTGGTGGAAGTGGTGGTGTATGTGGTGGTGGTGGATGCGGTGGTGGATGTGGTGGTGGTGGTGGATGTGGTGTTGGTGGATGCGGTGGTGGTGGTGGATGTGGTGGTGGTGGATGCGGTGGTGGATGCGGTGGTGGTGGATGTGTTGGATGTGGTGGTGGATGTAGTGGTGGATGTGGTGGTGGTGGATGTGGTGGTGGATGTGGTGGTGGTGGTGGATGTGGTGGATGTGGATGTGGTGGATGTGGTGGATGTGGTGGTGGTGGATGCGGTGGATGTGGATGTGGTGGATGCGGTGGTGGTGGTGGATGCAGTGGTGGTGGTGGATGGGGTGGTGGTGGTGGATGGGATGGAGGATGTAGTGGTGGTGGGTGTGGTGGATGTGGTGGTGGTGGGTGTGGTTAAAGTGTTGGTGGATGTGGTGGTGGATGTGGTGGTGGTGGATGCGGTGGTGGATGTGGTGGTGGTGGATGTGGTGTTGGTGGATGCAGTGGTGGATGTGGTGGTGGTGGATGCAGTGGATTTGGCGGTGGATGTCATGGAGGATGTGGAGGTGATGGTGGATGTGGATGTGGTGGTGGATGTGGTGGTGGATGTGGTGGTAAATGTGGTGGTGATGGTGGATGTGGTGGTGGGTGCGGTGGATGTGCTGGTGGTGGATGCGGTGGATGTGGTGGTGGATGCAGTGGTGGTGTATGGGGTGGTGTTGGTGGTGGATGGGGTGGTGGATGTAGTGGTGGTGGGTGTGGTGGATGTGGTGGTGGTGGGTGTGGTTAAAGTGTTGATGGATGTGGTGGTAGATGTGGTGGTGTTTGTGGTGGTGGTGGATGCGGTGGTGGTGGTGGATGTGGTGTTGGTGGATGCGGTGGATGTGGTGGTGGAAGTGGTGGTGGACGTGTTAGATGTGGTGGTGGATGTGGTGAAAGTGGTGGTGGATGTGGTGGTGGTGGATGTGGTGGTGGTGGATGCGGTGGATGTGGATGTGGTGGTGGATGTGGCAGTGGATGTCATGGTGGATGTGGAGGTGATGGTGGATGTGGTGGTGGATGTGGTAGTGGTGGTGGATGCAGTGGATGTGGTGGTGGTGGATGCGGTGGTGGTGGATGCGGTGGTGGTGGATGCGGTGGTGGTGGTGGATGCAGTGGTGGTGGTGGATGGGGTGTTGGTGGTGGTGGTGGATGGGGTGGTGGTGGTGGATGGGGTGGTGGATGTAGTGGTGGTGGGTGTAGTGGATGTGGTGGTGGTGGGTGTGGTGAAAGTGGTGGTGGATGTGGTGGTGGAAGTGGTGGTGGATGTGGTGGTGGAAGTGGTGGTGTATGTGGTGGTGGTGGATGCGGGGGTGGATGTGGTGGTGGATGTGGTGTTGGTGGATGCGGTGGTGGTGGTGGATGTGGTGGTGGTGGATGAGGTGGTGGATGCGGTGGTGGTGGTGGATGTGTTGGATGTGGTGGTGGATGTGGTGGTGGTGGGTGTGGTGGTGGATGTGGTGGTAGATGTGGTGGTGGATGTGGTGGATGTGGATGTGGTGGATGTGGTGGTGGTGGATGCGGTGGATGTGGATGTGGTGGATGCTGTGGATGTGGTGGATGCGGTGGATGTGGATGTGGTGAATGTGGTGGTGGATGTGGCGGTGGATGTCATGGTGGATGTGGAGGTGATAGTGGATGTGGTGGTGGATGTGGTGGTGATGGAGGATGTGGTGATGGATGCGGTGGATGTGGTGGTGGATGCGGTGGTGGTGGTGGATGCAGTGGTGGTGGTGGATGGGGTGGTGGTGGTGGATGGGGTGGTGGATGTAGTGGTGGTGGAAGTGGTGGATGTGGTGGTGGTGGGTGTGGTGGATGTGGTGGTGGTGGTGTGGTGGTGGATGGGGCTGTGGCTGTGGCGGTGGATGTACCGGTGGATGTGGCGGTGGATGTGATGGTGGATGTGATGGTGGATGTGATGGTGGATGTGGTGGTGGATGTGGAGGTGGATTTGGAGTTGATGGTGGATGTGGTGATGGTGGATGCTGTGGTGGTGGTGGATGGGGTGGTGGTGGATGGGGTGGTGGATGTGGTGGTGGTGGGTGTGTTGGTGGATGTGGTGGTGGATGTGGATGTGGTGGTGGATGTGGATGTGGATGTGGTGGTGGATGTGGTGGTGGATGTGATGGTGGATGTGATGGTGGATGTGGTGGTGGATGTGGTGGTGGATGTGGTGGTGGATGTGGTGTTGGATGTGGTGTTGGATTACATTGAACCCGCATGCATCAAGTGCGGATTATACAATATAAAATAATGATTTATTTTGCGCTGACTCGCAACCTTAACCAGCCATGATCATTTAGAAATAAATAAGACTATCTACGTAGCTGTGTGAATACAGCACATTCTACAGCCGATTAATAAAAAGTCACCAACACAACTAAATAAAGAGCATGAAAAGACAAATAAGAAAGCTGGTGAAAAAGAAAACACATTGCCCAAAAAATAGTGCTTCTGCAAACTGCATATATTGTGCAAAAAGAAACGGAGCATTACTGACAAAGACCAATAACTTACTTAACAATTCTTTTAAGCTAAATAAATCCATTGCAGCGCACGTTCAGTGACTAAAAATTGAAATCAAAGCAACCACATTCATCCATCAAAAGAACAGCTCAAGAAGGCTGTATGGTGGGCATCGTAAATAAAAAGTGCACTTTACAAGGCCGGCCGGCCGTGAAACTGAAAGCACGGCCGGCCGGCCGTGAAAGCCTTTGATGACGCAGGGGGTGGAGCGGCACCAAGCTGGGCAACAGATGGCTGAAGTGGTCACATGTGTACGACCAAATTTAACAAAAATATTTGATGGTGACAATTGTGTGCTTTGTCGTGAAACAGATAATATTATGAAGATGGCCTAATTTCACACTGCTGCGTAGATCACGGGTGGAGTCGTAGGTGACGCCATCCCCAACCTCAGCGAATATCCGGAAGCCACGTGTGCTTGGCTCATGAACTTCGTGTGCGGCTCCACCGCAAATATCTTGTTAGTGAATCGGGTCAAGTACATGTATGGGCGTGTTGACGCAAAGGAGCTCAAACAGATGTTGATGTCAAAGGCATCCTACTGGCAAAGAACTAGGTGTACCTTCTGCTTCAAGCAGGCAGTGAGGTTGTATCAAATAATCAGGCACAAAGTGTGCTATCCGTTTCCAAAATTACTTTTCAGCCAGGGATAGTTCATTATAAGTCACTACTACAAAGACTCTTTGTGTGATGCACATTCACACAGTCTTGAGTATACTTAGGAGGGCATTGCTGTGGGGAGGGGGAGGAGAAATGCGACATGGCGGGCAGGGGAGGGGGCGGAGCGGGGAGAGGGTGTTAAGCAGCAGGGGCCTTTGAAGTGAAGCTAAGCTTCATTTCAAAGGTGTGGGAGGAGTGCGGCTGAGGGAACAGATGGCGATTTGGTGATGTGCACGCGCATTTTAGGTCAATGCGCAAGCGCATTGACCTAAAAGCCACGGGCACAGCACCAAATCGCCAAGTTGGGTAAAGTCTGTTTAAGCCCCTATAGAGCTTCGCCAGCTATGCGCATGTGCACAGCAGGCGAGCCCTAAAAAGGAGTGAGAGTTAAATATTTCTCACATCTAAATGATCGTATGTCAACATGTTTCAGCCTACTTGCACCAATAGAGGTCGATGTCTTTCGTTGGGACCAAGATGTATCGGATCCTTGGTGTTAACCAGTAGGGACTCTTCCCCTGGCAACTATGTACTCAGTGTATTCACTTGAATGAGGTTAGAGAATGCAATGTCCTCCCTTGGTATATGGGGAAGGCGAATCTTTTATAGCGTTTCTTAAAGTGATTACAGATGGTGCTCCATAGGCTGCATGGACGATATGGAATGGCTGGGTACATAACAACTTACATTTCATCATCTTATACTTTAAATCTAATACACTTACCACGAAATTAAATAATAAACTATGTGTAATTAGGTAGTACCTGTCCTATGTCATTCCACCTATTTATTGTCCTATCCATATATCCTGAATTATGCAAACACATTGTGTGTAATTTCATATTATTTCTGGGTTAGGGTGAGTACATTTTAATTTGTTTTATATGGTGGGTTACATTCAGAGTATAAGATGTTGGAATATAAGTTGTTATAAGTCATGGGTAGGTGGGGAGTAAGGGTTAAGAGCAGACCTAAATCAAAAATGATGATAATGAAGATTAGATTAGGATTAGCTGTAGCACAGGTATGTATGTATGTATGTATAGGCATTTATATAGCGCACTACTTACCCGGAGGGTCCCAAGGCGCTTCGACCGCTGCGAAACCCTTCCTGGCTTCCCTGAGAGATGGTCCCTTAATGGGTATCTCCAGGGTGAGACCAGGCATCCCCGGCGGTCTGGTGGGGCCGTTAGTGAAGATGAGGCAAGCTAATGCCCAGAGTTGCCGAGTGTGATCGCTGATCAGAGTGGGCACCGAGGTGAGAGAATTATTGAGTCCGCTGTCCCTGGTCCAGAAACCTGCCGCACCGGGAATCGAACCCTGGTCCCGGGCCGTCCTCTGCTCTCGGGTCTGCCGCCTCTAACCGGGGAGCCACACTACTTCACTGTTGGGTTACAGTTAGAGTAGTAGAAGAATTTTTATTCACATGGTGTAAGGGATGATGGTGTGCAAGAAGGTTAGCACAGGACTAGTCAGTCTGGCGATAGTACATGCATTTTTCTAATCATCCGGACAACTTAAAATAACAGGAAGATAATCCCAGCACACAGCTTAATACAACAAAATAAGGTTCAGGACTTTGGGTCATAGAGAGAAAGACAGCAGTTAGGTAATGAGTGACATATCGATGAACAATTCAGAAATGCCCGACTGGACTCACAACAACTGACAAAAATGTATTAGCCAACGATCTATTGAGATCGAGTTTTACTTTCTTTGACCTATTGTTTCTTCTATAATGAACCCAAGTGTGAGTACAATATATCTTTATAGCCTGCCCAAGTGGGCTACACAGACCGCTAAAGGCCTGCTTCAGCGTTAAAGGCCCTAGTCAAAGGAGAGGTCCTTTAACAAGGGAGCAGACCTTTAATGTTCGTTATAACCCAGCTACAGTGGGCTCTAAAGCTATTAGAACATTCCGCCCCATGAGGGCAGAATGTTCTATTTAAAAAAAACACCAAGCCTATTCAGAGCAAAATCCCCCTCAGACTCCGAAGTCTTTGTTTCACACTTCTGACTGTGAATGTTATACAGCTAATTACACTCCCAGGGCCACGACTGTTAACTTTTGAACATTCACAATAAGAGCTGTGAAAGGGGGTAAAGCAAGCCCCTGGTCCTCCCGGCTTGTTTTTTTTAATCCTATTTCTTTTTATTTGCATTTTCAAAAGAAAACAACATCAGTAACAAACAGCCAGTATTTATGCATTATAAAATCAAAACTAAGTCTGCATCACCAATACCGTACAGATTACATTCTGCCCCATCCTGCCACCCAACATGTTAAAGGAATCACAAAGTTTGTATGCAGCTCTCTCATGTAATCGTAGTTAAATGTTTGAGCTTACATTGACGAATCCAACCTGGAGTGGGACATATGACGTCCAACTTATGAAGTCCAGGACAATAAGAATGCAGTAGGCCCAACAAGCACATTTTTAGAGAAAGGTGAACCCCATCCCGTCCCTCAATCCATTTGCCACCCCCTAAGCACCCTGTGTGTTCTCTTCAGTTGCCTGTCTCTCCCGGGCACAGGTATGAAATGGTTCCCATATGTCTTGTGACCTTGATGTGGGAGGCATTAGTTCCCAAAATGAGGTTAACCGGGAGTGTCCATATGTAATGTCCCTGATCCATTCCTTAATGGAAGGTACCCTCTTTCGTCCCCAATGTACAGCAACTAGACGTTTAGCAAAAGGAGGAGTAAAGGATGAAGTTTAGGAACTTTAACAGGGGTATCCTTTACATAGCTCAACGGGCCTAGTAGGGGAGTAGAAGTCGCAGGTGCATCAGTTATCTGGTGGACCAGAATGCCGACAGATTCGGAAAGTCCCATGCTATATGGAGAAAGTCAGCCGGACTAAAATCTCAACGCCAGCAGCCTTCATCATACCGTAGTCCCATGCAGTGTAGACCTATGGGGGTTCTGTAATATCGATGGAGGAACTTAAAGTGTATGAGGCGTAGTTTGTAGTTTGGGGACAACTCTGTGAGCTAGTGGCAGCAGTACGACCACTGGTCTTCGTTGAGCGGATCCTGGAGTTCGTTATTCAACGCCTGAAGCACCCTTGGCTGTGTTAGGAGAGCTGTGTTTTGCATATGTGTATATAAGCGTGTGACAAGTTTACGGGTGGAGGGCAACTTCAACAAGATTTCCAAAGCTGCCATGGGCGTGGGGAGCCCGGGAAGCTTTCATGTAGAGAACGGCAGGCAGCCGGTAGCTTATAATATAAAAATAGTTCAGCAAAGGGCACTGATTGTCTCTCATCTGCAGCTGGTGGAGGGCCGAAAGAGCCATTGGGGTAGAGATCAGCAAAGGTAAAGATATTAAATTTTTGTGCCACAGACCCACCGATGCTATCCCCGATATGGGGCAATAAAGGGTTGTGTGCTAGTGGTATAGATGGGGCATATAATACGAGATTACCCGCTATCTTCCGCAATTCATTCAACGCCCAACGTAGAGCCTCCACAGTGTCTATGCCATCTCTAGAGCGGTGGTAGGGTTGATAAAGGGCTACCCGCAATGGGACAGGCTCAGCGACGTCCGTCTCAACGGCCATATGGGGCTGAAAGGGGGTCGGATGTACCCAATAGTGAATAATAGTGAAGGAATTGGGCCTGTGCACACCAGGCATATAGTTGAATATCTGGGCCACAGCAGGAGCATCAGAAGGTTCCAGGACACTCGAGCCTGCCCGCCTGCTCATACCAGCAAGATCAGTAGTGTCTTGAGCGTATAGAAGAAAGTTTCCGTAAGGGGAATCAGGATATTAGCAAATAAATAAAGAAATGTAGGCAAGACTATCATTTTAGCGAGGGCTATTCTTCCCACCAGTGAGAGAGGGAGTCTGGCCCACAATGCGACCTTCTGAAGTGATGGCACGCCCATAGTTTATATTCCACACCTCCTGTAGATTTCTACTAAGCCAGATGCCTAGGTATTTGACTGTGTCGTCTGCCCATTTAAGAGGGAATTTGGAAATGACAGGGACGGTGTTAATCCTCAAGGGGAAAATAACTGATTTAGGTCAATTGATAGAGATACCAGAAAGACCACCAAACCTGATGAATTCCCAAAGGAGGGCGTTGTGATTGATCGCAGGGTCAATCACGTAAAATGTGACCTCATCTGCAAATAGAGATATCAGGAGACTTAAAGTGCTGAACCTAATCCCCCTGACTGTATGGTGTTGTCTTATGCTCGCCGCCAGCAGCTCCATCACAATTGCAAAAAGCAGGGGGGACAGAGGGCCACCCTGCAGAGTGCCACGCGATATAGGGAAAAGCGCAGATATAAGGCCATTTACACGGATCCGCGCTGTCGGTTGGGTGTAGAGTAGGAAGATTAGATTGATAAATAGCGGACTTAAGCCCATGCGGCCATAGATAGCAAATAGGTATGGCCATTCAAGCATGTGGAACGCTTTAGTAACGTCAAGAAAAACCGCTGCCGCCTGCACATCCGGGTGTAAGTAGTGCAATACTGAAAAAACTGTCAGAACGTTTTGGGAGGTGGCCCGCCCAGGAATAAATCCTGATTGATCGGGCCGAGCGATTAATGGAAGTAGGGGTTGCAACCTGTTTGTAATCAACTAAGCAAGGAACTTGATGTCCACGTTTATTAAGGAAAGCGGCCTATATGAGTCTATATCGATTTCAGGCTTCCCTGGTTTCAGTAAAGTGATAATTATTGCTTCCCGCATGGAGGGCGGTAAAATGCACTCAGTCTGGGCCTCCCCATACACTGCCAACAGGCCCGAGCCAGCTCCTCCGAGAAGGTTTTATAGAAGGCAGTGGTCAGACCATCCGGCCCATGAGCCTAATCAATGGCAGGCTACTAATCACCTGAGCAACATCCTTCATTGTGAATGGAAAATCTAAATAGTCTCTGACTAAACCATATAAGCTCAAGGGAGTCAAGAAAGGATTGCATACCTTCAGGGCAGAATGTTTGGGTGGCTGTATGAAAATTGGAGTAAAATGAGGAGAATTCATCGAGAATAGCTGTCTCACCCCTAGTGATTGCGTTGTGTCCACTAGTCAAGTCAGGGATTTAGGCAGTGGAACGAGAGGCACAAACCATCGCCGCGAGCATCCTCTCTGGCCTACATTCCTCCCCGTATCATCTGGCCTCAGCGTATTTACTTGACCTCACGTTGTGCCTCCACCTCAAAGTCCAAAAGCTTGGTTTTTAGAAGGGCCAAAACATCAGAGGGGTCAGAAGCATAATATTGTCTTTCTAGACCCCTGATCTGTGTTTCTAGGGAAGCAAGTTTACCCCAAAAAGATTTCAACACCCCCACCTGACGAGCTATGCATTGACCCCTAATGTACACCTTGAAGACCTTCCAAAGGGACGTTTCAGTGTCCACCGAGCCTGTGTTGAGGGTGAAGTATTCAGTGATATCGGTTCTGATCTCTTCTTTAAATGCGTCATCTAAAAGCGCATGCAGTGGTAACCGCCATGTGACCAAACGGGGAGGAGCATCAGAAAAAGCCAGTTGCAGAAGACATGGGGCATGATCAGACATGGAACTGGGTAGCTGCGATACTTCCTTGGCCCAAGTGGCAACATCGGGCGACACTAGCCAGAAATCCAATCGTGACCAGGCTCCAAGATACTCGGATGTACAAGTGCCCTCACGGATCTTTGGGTGTCTGCATCTCCAAATATCAACCAGGTTACCTTCTGAGATTATGACGTTCAAAGCTGCACTGGCAGCCGGGTGTAAGGTTCAGGATGCTCCTTTTCTGTCTAGTTCATCATCTAATATTGAGTTAAAATCGCCCCCATATGATAGTTTCACAGCCGGTCACTTTAACCCTAGCCCAGACGTCCTGAAAAAAACTTGGAGAATCCACATTGAGTCCATATAATGCAACAATGGCGACCGGTGTGCCCCTCAGTGTGCCCAGTAGAATAATGATTCGTCCCTCTGGATCAGTATGTTGGTCCACCTCTTTCCAGTCCAAGTCCCATCTAATCAGTACAGGAACCCACAAGAATAATTGGAGTATATGGAGTAGTACATATGACCCCAACGGTTATGCCTGGGTCTGGGGTAGGGTGTGACATTAAGATGTGTCTCCTGCAACATACAGATATTGATATTATGCCTCAGCAAGTATGCGTGGAGCAGCCTGGACTTTCTGTCATCATTTAATCCCCGAATGTTCCATGTTAGAAAACGTAGACTGGCTGCGTGATGGCTGATTGAGTACATGTTATCAGGGCAGAGGTGTGAGTGCAATACATGACAACTTCGAATAGCTGAATGCAGACAATCTTACAACTTAGGGACTTACTAGCGAAACACAGAACAACATTCCCCACCCACAGCCCACCACCCTCTCTAACCCCCCAATTAGGTTGTAGAAAACCCACCACGAAAATAAACCAATCAACAACAGTCAGTGTCTCTGTAGGGAGCTCTCCCATAAGGGTGTGGTACTGCAGGTGAACTACCCTGTAATGAACAAGGTGGACAAGAGTACTTCGGAGAGCACCACAATTATAACTATTACCAGACCCAACATATCAAGGCATCACGTTACCCAGTCCACAACCACCCCGCGGCAGTAACAATATGCAAAAAGGCATTTACCCATAGTGCCCAGAGCCCTCACGTTTAGTAGCTAAGGTTATAGTCCCGATGACGGTACAATACCCATGTTAGTCGTTATCGCTGAGACAATCAGTCTGTGGGTCTGTAGGGCCATGGGTCTGCTTATTCCTCTTTCTCCCAACGTGTTTGGCAAACTTCAAGGCCGACTTCGCATCTGTGAAGAAGTGAGCTGTACCGTCATGGGTCACTTTTAGCTTGGCGGAGTAGAGCAGTAAGGAATCTGTGCTTGGAGAAGGAAGCATTTAGCTGGCAGAAACTGGCGCCTTGCCACCTGCATAGCCGGCGTAAAGTCGGGATAAAAGGAGATGTTGTTTCCTTTGTGTGCAATTGACCCTTTCTCATTGGCTAGATGAAGGATAAGATCACGGTCCTGATAATTCAGGATTTTGGCAAGAATTGGCTGGGGTGTAGCCCCAACCAGTAGTTTTAAACCCAAGGAGCAGTGAGCTCTTCCCACTGTGAAGACAGCCGATAGGTGGGAATCAAAGAGTTCATGGAGCAGGTCTGCGACATAGGTCTCCATCTTGGAGATGGGCATTGTTTCCGGAATCTCGGTGATGCGTAGGTTGTTTATGTAGGACCTCGCTTCCACGTCCTCGTTTTTGGCACGGATGAAACCCAGGACTTTGTCCACATGCAGCAATTGTTCTTTTCTTTCCACCTGAAACTCATGGAAATCCGAATTGCGATTCTCCAACACGTTCAGGCGGGTCTCATGCGTTCCCACCTGCTGCTTGACCGCATCTAGTTGAGAGGTGAGTGTGTCCAATTTGGTATCATTATTTTGCAGAGTGGACCTCATTACCAACATGAAGGTACGTAGATTCTCCCCCTGGTCCTCAGTCTGGGCATCAGGTGATCTCCCCATGCTGGTCTCAGGGTCTGATTCTGTGATTCTTGTAGATCTCTTGTTCTCGAATGTCAGCTTGGGCTGCTTGGCATCTTGTTTGCCCATTGCGAGGCTTATAGGCCCTAGTGTACCAGGTGTAGAGATGGTCCTCAACTGTCTTTCTCAGGAGGCACTGCGCCTTGTGGACAGTTGTCGTGCACACTCCAAGAGAGGTCCCCTCTGTAGACAGACCTCCAGTCACAAAATCTGCTCAGGTGTGAAGATATGACTGAACTCTAGGCTTTATTCGCACTTCTCAGGCGTCTTTTCCACCAACGGGTCCACACATTCAGGCATGCCGACGATTCACTACTAACAGCTTCCTGGAAGCAATGATGGTCTCCTGCCATATGCAGGCTCAACAGTGGCAGCAACCCAGTGCAGAGGCCTACGTTCCACCCGCACCACAACTGTACACCGCCTGTCCTGGTTTGCCAACCACTCTGCGCCCCCCACGCCAACTGCAGCTATTCGGTTAGAGCAATAAGCCTGGCATTCTGTCTAAGCAGGCACTGCCTCCAGGTAACAGTCGGGCAAGCCGGGAGGATATCAGGAGTTTCCAGATGTGTCACTGGTGTGGCAGTGCCTCTGGTGATCCTGAGCTCTGGAGGGGCGGTGTGTATGATGGTAGTGCCGCCACATACCCAAGAGCTGTTGCCAGACACGACCAGATGAAGAGTTTCACTGTCCCCACTCCAAAGCGCCAAGGTGTAACTCCGCAGTTGTGCACCACGCTGATGGTCAATTTCATGGTGTCATGGTGGATGCCAGGCCTTTAGATCACCAGTCACGGCTCCTCTCCTCACTCCGTTGGCTTGGGCCCACTTGTTCATGACCAAATGGCACCCTGGTCCAAGGATGAGTCTCGCGCCGACTGTCTAGTCGTCAACGGCATCAACGGGGTCTCCGGTGCTGTCTTCCCTCACTGCTGCTACTGTCATTAGGCCGAAGCCTCAGCAGCCCTGTGCCGGCAGATGGATCAGAAGGGGCGGCCATGTCATTGGAGCTGAATGAAGATGAAGCACTGTAGTGGTCGCTGTCTTCCTGCGGCCTCTACGCCTGGTAAGTATCCCTGTTCAGTACGCCTGTTCTTACCCCAGGGAAAACTGCAAATTCAAAGCCTTGTTCCCAGTTCCAGGGCTGGTTATTGGCCTCAGCAACCCGCGCTGCTCGACTTGCACTGCAGCGCATGTATCGCAAATTCCTGCTCCTTCTCTATAGGCAAGTATCGCGGCCTGTTGCACGAGGGGGGCCTCGGCCTCAATTTCCGCTCTCCGCCGCACTACCCTCCAGGGGACAGGAGACCCCTGGTCCGCTCTACACAGATCAGCCTCTCCCTTCGCTGCTGGATTGGCAACATGAGCCTCGAGTTGATCAGTCGGAGCCACGGGCACCCGGCAATGCTTTGGTCAAAGAACTGCCCCGTAGATGCTCTCCTCTTGCACGGATATCTGCAGGATTAATCCCCGCCAGCGGAGCTCGCTTAGCAAGCAGCCATTCCGCAACTCGGCAAGCCACGCCCTCCCTCCCTGGCTTGGTTGAACTGCTTTTTGTAGTTCAGCTAAACCAGGGAGATCCAGGAGCTGAGCAGCATTCACCCCTCCCTCCTTTTACCCAACGGTCATTGTAAGATCACCTTGGGGCACTCTGGTTACACAAAATGTAAGGATTTAAGGCAGAGAGGACCAGCAGGGATAACACCCAGTGACCACAGGTCAAATACCTAGGTAATTTTTCACTGAACTAAGCTGCTACACCAAGCAAAATACAGTAAACCCATTCTTAAGTATATACTAACTCCTTTGAGAAAACAAGCTTGAGTGCACTGGACACAGATCTGATGGCTTTAGTATATTTGGGCCATATGTACGACCATTTTAAGCAGTTGCAAATGGAAAATTGATCTGTTTCCAAATGCTAAAAAGGGTTGTAGCATAAACAAAACCTGTTTTGCAGGTCTGTTACCTATTACAGACTCGCAAAGTAGGTTTTGCTAGTCGCTATTAGTAAGGGGCGTGCCAAGAGCATCCCTTCCTAATGGCGAGTCGCGGCGTGTTGTAATATCGTTTTGCAAATGTAATTTACATTTACCACCAATTTCAAATTGGTGGTAAACCAGTCGTCATTGGGAAGGAATACCCTGGGTGCCCTTCCTCTTTGTGATTGGCAGCAAAAATGTATTGAAAAAAAAGGCACTGGTACCACAGATCACTACCTGCTCTTAGAAAATGAAACTGAAACGTTGATTTTTCGTTTTTTTAATGCATCCCATTTTCCTTTGAGGAAAACGAGCTGTATTTTAAAAAAAACTACTTTATTGAAGAAGCAGTCGCATACATGGTGGTTTGCTGACCCCAGGAGGCTACTATCCCTGTGAGTGACGGTCATTCCCAATGGGCTGCAAAATATGGCCTGCTAATGAGGCAGGTCCTTTGCGGCCCATTTAGGAGTCGCAAACACTGAGGGTCATACATCTGGACTTTTATGTTTCTCAAGCTTGGAAGGGTGTTAAGTGCTGAAACATAGCCTTTCATAAAGGAAGGGGCAAAGTTCATGACTACAGGGAATTGTTTCTCCAGCAACCCAGGACTGACCTTAGCACCATATGAACTGTTGCCACATGGCTGGTTTTCTACCAGCCCCACTCGTATTTTAACCCCTTCCATGCTGATGACGGCCCCCAGCCGTCATGCATCACGGTGCTCGTGTGCTGATGACGGCTGGGAGCCGTCATGAACCCACCCACTCTTTAAAACGGCCGCACAGGTGCAGAATCGCGGCTGCGCCCCAGGGGTTAATGTCCCAGCCAGTACAAAAATAAGCAAAATGACCTAAACCTAGTGTTTTTAACTCCTATCTGTACATATTTCAAATAGCAAATATTAATAGAAAGCACTTTTAACCCCTTCTTAGCTAGGCCTTTTCACCCCTGTGCTAAGACTTTTCTTGGACTATTTTAAGTTGTTTGCACTTAAGCCACCATAACTTTTTGCCCACAGAAAGTAACAGTTGAAATAAAAAATATACTGAAATTGAGTTGAAAAAACCAGCCATTTGTGTTTATGTTTTTATCTGTAACTTCTTCTAAGTAGGGCAGATTTTCAAGAGCAATATACTGTTACCTCTGCTGGACCTTTCTGGATACGGGGAAATATTGGGCTGGCAGGTTCTCCAAGAACCAGAGGTACACAGAGCTAATACCTTAGCTGCACAATCCAATGGTTCTTCATTGTGCACCAGGTATACAGCAATTAATTTGGTAAAATATAAAGAATGAAAAATAGGTATCTAGGTACACTATCTGTTACTGAAATGGGAACAAGCTATAGAATTAAGAAGCAGTGTTTATTTTCACATCACTGAATTGGTGGATACCCATACTGGCTTGTGAATTAAATTGGATTTCTCAAAATGACTTCTTTCTTATACACTGTCTTACATTTGGAAGGCACTAATGCAGGGAAAGGCAATTGGTAATAACATTATTCTGTGTTCCCCTAAGTCTCCAGATAAAAACGGTACCTCACTTGTTGTGGTTATGCTAGTGCCCGCAACAGGAAACGAGGCAAAACGCAATGTGGATTCCACATTTTTCTACTGAAAACTGACCTTTGTTTTACAGTGTGACTAGCTGTGGATTTCGGATTCCACCTCAGCTGGCTTCTAGGGAAACCTAACAAAGCTGTACATTTTCTAAAACTAAACACACAGGGAAATCCATGATGTGGTGACTTGTGTGGCTCTTGCCAGGTTCTGTTACCCAGAATCCCTTGCAAACTTCAAACATTGGCAAAAAAAAGAATTTCTCAGATTTTTGTGATTGAAAGTTTTGAAATATGTGGGGAACCACAAACTTCCACATACCCAGCATTCTCCCAAGTCTCCTGATAAAAATGGTACCTCACTTGTGTGGGTAGGCATAGTGACAAGAAAAATCCCAAAACATACTGTGGACAAAATTATCGATCACAAAAATACTTGGTTTTGCGAGGGAGACACCTGGGTTTTTGGTCCCGGACTTGGGGGGCATCTTGGGAAGTGCATCAAACCCAGATATTTCTGAAAACTGGAGACCCATGGTAATCCAGGGAGGTGTGGCTTGCGTGGATCTCCCAACATTTTTCTACCCAGAATCCCCTACAAACCTCAAATACAGCTAAAAGCAATCAAAGTCAAGTCAAGTCAAAGATAGCTTTATTCGGTATTTGACAACACCATATAAGCAAACATTACAAAATACAATTAAAACAACATTTTTTAAGCATTTAAATACTAAAAAGGAGATTGTTACAAAGAATTCATATTCATTACACTAGTCATTCAATTAGTCTAGTATTAAAAACCATACAAAATTTTTCCTAGAAAGCGTTTTATATATTAGTCATTTCAATTGCTTAATAGAAAGGTTGAGGTAAATATGACATATTTATGTATTATATGGTGTTATTAGGCACAAAATAATACTCCTACAAACCCTCAGCCTTCTAATCGCTACTCATAGACCCTCTACATTTTATAATGAACGACAGGAATTTTATCACCACTCCAATAGTACACTCATCTTGAAGCAAATACAATCTTTGGAGGGCTGCTTTACAACTTCTCAAGCCCCACAGCTTTAGTAGTGGCAATAGATGTTTTTTCCTACCCCATTGATAATACTTACAGAAAAGAATACAATGTATATTAGTCTGAGTGGCTACTCCGTCACACGGGCAATTTATCAGTTTCACTGACCAATCATTTGGGGCAGGGAACGTTATTAGCCTGAAAAAAGAATCTGTCCTCAGACGAGCTAACAGCATTCTATGGTAACAAGAGATATTTGGCGCCAAATAAGGATGTAGGCCATGTTCATGCAAAATCTGGCGGTGGGCTATAATGGTGGACTTATTCCCATCTAGATAATATCTCCTCTCCTCCAATAGACCAAGACATGTCTCTTTTAGTACTTTTTTGGAGATTTGGGCGCATGAGATTGGGTCCAAAAAGAATTCTGGCTGGCCGATGGAGTTCAGAAATTTTTTAACATAGGCTAGCCATGGCTGTTTAGCGCCATTCCCTTGCTGCAGGCAATCCTGAATTACTTCCCTATTGAAGGTCGTGTCCTCGCATGTCCAGATCTTATGCCACAACATAACTGGCGCTATCTTTATCATATCACTAATATGGGATCTATCCAGTTCGTTGTGGCAAATAGTAGTGGATGTGGAACGCGGGACTCCTAGGAGGTACCTCAGGAATGCATTTTCCACCCTTTGGATTTCAGAGCTATCTGCAAGTCCCCAGATCCCCGCCCCATAGACAGCTGTGGACACACATTTTGCTACGTAGATCTTAAGTAGTGTGTCTACCGGTTTCCCGCCAAGTTTTTTGGCAAATTGCTTAACCGCCCCTATTGTACGGGCAAAGGCCAGATTCCGGGAGGTAATCGCTGCAGACCATGTCCCCCTATTATTAAAAATGATACCCAGGTAAGAAAAGGCTTTCGTCATTGCTATCTTTGAGTCGTTAACAAAGGTTTTGCAGTCTGGTACTTTTTTTCTCGTTGTGCATGACATCGTGAAAGTTTTCCCCACATTTATTATAAGGCCTCTATAGCTCATAAAGGTTGCAAAGCCCGTTAATGCCTTTTGGAGTCCCCGCTGAGTGCGGGCCATAATCACCGCATCATCAGCATATAACAATAATGGGACTGCGAGTCCATTTATCTTGGGGTAATCCACCTCCAGGTCATTCATTGAGACTGCTACCTCGTTTATATACAAATTAAATAAAAACGGTGCAAGAATGCAACCCTGGCGAACGCCCTTTGCAATTGGAAATTTTCTGGTTTGCTCGCCATTTTTGCCATATCTCACCGTGGCTCCTGCATCTCTGTACAGTTCCTGAATAAAAGTTAAAATGTTTTTATCTATCCCCATTTTGGTCAGGGTTTTCCACAGGATTCCGTGATCCAGACAATCGAATGCCGAGGTTAAATCGACGAATGTTAGGAACAAGTTCCCTTTTTTTGATCCAATATATTTATTTATTATAAGGGACAGGTTTAAACCCTGCTCTATAGTTCCCACACCCGACTTAAAACCATATTGGAATTTTGAAAGTATCCCGTTACTCTTGGACCAGGTTTGTAATTTGGTTAGTAACACCCTGCCTGCTACCTTCATTAAATTATCTAACAGAGAAATGGGGCGATAACATTTTGGGTCTTGTCTGTCCCCTTTTTTAAATATTGGGATGACTATCGCTTCCTTCCATGTGTTGGGGAAACCTAGTTTGGTGTAGGCATTGAGGACATTTGCCAGTAAGGGTGCCCAAAGATCTACGTTCCCTTTAAATAGATCAATGGGGACACCGTCAGGCCCTGGAGCCTTTAGGCTTGCACTCTGGGAAATCGCTTGTTCCAGGTCTGCAGGGGTAAACATTACTTTTAGTGGAAAATTTCCCTGTGGCTGTAAAGGAATCTCTCTCCCCTCAACCAACTCCTCTTGTGAGATCAGCACAAGTGAGTCTTTCTTGTAGAGGGCGGTAAAATGATTGACCCAGACATCTTCAGCTATGCCTATTTCCATGGAGTCTACCTTCCTGTCCATAAAGAAGGGGGCATTAACTTCTTTCCAGAAGGACGTGTTATCCCTTAGGGCGCTTGCCTTTATCAAGGCTTCCCAAGCTGCATTTTTAAGTTCTTTCTTCCTGGTTAGGAGAGTCAGCTTGTAGGCTTGTCTAGCCTCCTTAACTTGGCTACTATCCCTAGGTATGGTCTTTAAAGCCTGTAACAGTGCTTTATGAGCATTTGTGCAGGCTCGATTAAACCAGCCATATGTTCTCGTTTCCTCCCCTGCCTTTAATTTTTTAGTTAGCTTAGCGTTTATTGCGGCTTTAATCTCTTCATATGCCTGTATTATTTGCTCTGGGTTGGTACTTAGTTCCAGACAGGTGGTAAATTGTCTAGTTTCTATCTGTAATAGATCTTTCAGAAAATTCGTGGGTTCAATTTTTGCCCATTTAATGGCGTAGCCATTTTTCCTGGCCAGCGCCACTGAACGACCATGCAATATATCCGTGGTGCTTATTTTTTGGGTACCAGATTTCCCTAGTTTAAGGGAGGTACTAATAGGGAAATGGTCACTTATTGCTAGGCCCTCCGTATCAAACCCCCCCACCCAGCCTTAGTTCCTATTAGAAACCAAGATAAAGTCTATTACAGTGCCTGCCCCATGACCAAAAAAGGTTGTTTGAAACGCTACGGGTGGCTGGCAGAGTTCATTTGCAAAGGCCAGATCCCATTCATGCATAAATTGATTTAACAAATTTCCCCCTACAGAATGTTCAAAGTGCGTAGTGGGATCCCCTTGTAAGTCAAAAATGCCACAGTTTTTTGTTTGACTATAGGGACATATGTGACAATTAAAATCCCCTGCTATGAGTAAGCAGTCTGCCGCCTGGCCGCCTCTCTTTAGCAGTGAATCCAATTCCGCTATTAAAATTTTTACCTCTACTTTTGGCATATTATTATAAAGGTTTATCAGAAAAAAGGAACGCCCGTTTAATTTAATAAACAAGCCTTGTAGTGAACTCCCTACACCTGCTTTTGGCCCACTTGCCTCATACATGTTCTGTTCTATGTTACAGAGATTAGAAGTAAAAATACAAAGTCCCCCCGAGCCCCTGCCTCGGTTACCCTGGATCGAGGGAACGTAGAAAGTGCTAAAACCCTCTATAGGAGTCTCATATGGGTCCCAGCACTCCTGTAGGCAGACTATGTCCTGCTTTTCCATAAAACTTAGGAATAGCTGGTCACGCGCTTTTTTTGCAAGCCCAGCAATATTCCAGGAAGATATCTTTAGGAAACAATTCCCCTCAGTGGTTGGGCAGGGTTTTTCCTGCCTAATTTGTGAGACCATGCCCACCTGCAAGGCTTCAGTCTCGTTATCGAGTTGGGTCTTAGTCCTATCTACTGTACTCAGATGTGGATTTATGCTGGTAATTTCAGTTATGGGCCTGGTTCCATTCTCGGTCCATGACATACTGGATTTTTCTATTAACTGATGGGTTGACCAGTTTCCACCACCCATGTCTTGCACTAGTGTACTCTCTGACATCACTGGGTTAGTATTTTCTACTAGGGGAGGGACATCATGGATTTTTTGTTGGGGGGCAGTGACTTCTAAGACCCCTGTGGTAACCTTTATTGGTCAATCGACCATGTCTAAGCAGTCGAATCTGTTCCTCATGGGAACCCCCTCCCAGTAATCAAAATTTGGGTTGCCTCTGCTGTGGTACCAGGGGCGGGAATTCCAGCCTCTGTTCCAACCATTATTGTTATTAATCCTATTTCTGCTTCTATTAGTGTACCCCACCTGTGTCCAGGGCCAATCCTGGACATCATCCCAACCAGTTCTATTTTCGTAATTCGGAGTATTTAACGGAGGATAAAAAAAGGAAAGGCGCTGTACGTCCACCCCCCCCCCTTTTTTTAAGTGCTGGCCAGGAAGAGATATAGTCAGCCATGGCAGGATCGTCACAGTTGACTATAACGCAGTCACCCTGTAGGCTTTTTTTTGTATCCCCAATCCAAAACACTCTTCTAACTGAGTTAATTCTGCTAAGATGCGATGGCTGTATAGGTCTATTTTGGCTAAGCCATTGCAGAACTTTGTTTCTCAGTGACCACGGGGGCTCGTCCGAGCCCTCTGGTAATTCTGAGACCCCTGTTAGAACAACAGTGAACGGGGTGGCCTCAGGTGGGAGATGGAACGGCCGTCTAAATCTAGATCCCGTCCTCTGTTTCCCCTGAGCTTGAGAGGGCTGAGTTTTTTGGGGTTTTTGTGAGTTCTCCTTTAGGTTGGCTAGCTGAGTATTTAGAGCCACTAGGGCTGGGGTGGGGGTGGGTGGGGTGGGTTGTGCGTTATCACTAGTGGTAACGAGTTGGCCCTTTCCCTCTACAATTTGGGGTTTAGGAGTATTTTGTGGGTTGTGTTTGACGTTTTTAATAGTCTGGATGTTCCCTTCTTTATCTGGTCCCCGGGGCTTTGAGCAAACAGCTGGTGTTGTAGATGGTTGAGTTGGTTTAGCCGATTTGGCCGGTTTACTTGGCTGTTTGGTCTTCCCCTCCCCCATGTCTAGGGTACTCAGTGACTTCTGCGTAAATACAGGAGTATTTAGTTTGGCGAGTTGTTTTTCGATTACCCTTATACTTTTCTCCAGGGGTTTCAGATGGTATTTTAACAGTTCCCCCATGCTGTTTGTGAGGAAGTCATGTAGTGTCACACATGAGGTACAAGGTTTTTGTATGCCCCCTACTGCGCCTAGTGTATCTAGGTTCCCCAGTGGCGTGATGTTCCGTGGGGAGGCGTTTGGGATCACACTATTGGTTGGTGATGGTGTTTGCAACACTACGATGTTGTTACTATTTATGTTTGGGTTGCAAAAATTCACATCATTTGGTGGAGCTGATATAAGCTCATGTGGGTTCGACCCCTTATTTAACCTCTTAGGTATGGCACCCTCCCTGACCCCCGTGGTGTTGGGTTCTAAGGACATTTCATGATTATGTAGGAGTTGTAAATCTGGTGTTTTTTCCAGATCCTCCCCAGAATCAGAATCGGGACCTAGTGACAACTGTGTTGCTGACAAATCCACAGTGTTTGGAACTGTGTGAACTAATGCACTTGTTGGATTCAACAGGGGTATGATCGGCCCCTTCTGTATTGGGGTTTGTGCTGAGGCCAGCGGGCCCATTGACGATCTTTTTCTGGCCATCTCCAGTTCGTGAGACACCCGTCGATCTATCAGTTGAATAGTGTTATCAATGGTTGCATTGGCCTTGTGTAGGAATAGGTCAAGTGGACCCGTTATGTCAGTGGTTTTATCTGTCTTTTTGCTTCTAGTAACTCTGGACATGATCGGGCGCTATGCGTGTCAGACGCAGTAACTTGTAGGTCACGAGCAACTGATGTCGGTATTAAATTTTTTTTTTGACTGGAATATAAAATCCCACTAAATTTTGACCACACAGATCAACAAGTGGGAGGAGGAAAATATAAAACACAAATACCGTGGCCCAGTCCAGTCCTGCACAGTCTGTAACGGGCTGGAACGGGCCCGCCCTTGGCCCGGGCTTCAGCTCGCGCTTCTCCTCGCGCGCGTCCCGCGTTGCGTGAAGTATAGTTTAATTTAAAGGAAGGTTTAAAGGGGCGTTACCGCCGGGGGAAGAGGCACCAGGTGGTAGAAGCAAAGGCTTCTGGTCCTCGCAGTCCCCCGGTGCAGGCAGCCAATGAGAGTGGGGTCAAGCGCACGCTGGGAGCTGTTGGACACTCCGTCGATCAAGGAGGAGCTCCCACCAGCAGCGCGACCTCAAGGGATTTTGTCGAGCAATTTGGCGCAGGTCCGCTTCCAGGCGTCCTTCAACCAGCAGTAGCACGGATTCTGTGAGTGGCACCCGCGAAGCGGGTGTCACGAAAGGTAAATAGGCAGCAGCAGGTGATGGGCGTTACCGCCGGGGGAAGAGGCACCAGGTGGTAGAAGCAAAGGCTTCTGGTCCTCGCAGTCCCCCGGTGCAGGCAGCCAATGAGAGTGGGGTCAAGCGCACGCTGGGAGCTGTTGGACACTCCGTCGATCAAGGAGGAGCTCCCACCAGCAGCGCGACCTCAAGGGATTTTGTCGAGCAATTTGGCGCAGGTCCGCTTCCAGGCGTCCTTCAACCAGCAGTAGCACGGATTCTGTGAGTGGCTAAAAGCAATCACATTTTCATCACTTTTCTATGTGGGAAAGTTGTGGGATCACCGGGTCGCCACAAATTTGCTACCACCTAGCATTCCCTCAACTCCCTTGATAGAAATAGTACCTCACTTGTGTGGGTAGACCTAGTGCCCGAAACAGGAAATGGCCCAAAATCTACTGTGGAGACTTCAAACTTATTGATCGCAAAGCTGAATTCTTTTGCAAAGGAGTTACATGCTTTTTTGGTCTCGTACTTGGTGGCCATCTAGGGAAACCCATCTAACCCAGGCATTTCTGAAAACTAGACACCTGGGAGAGTTCAGGGAGGTGTATCTTACATCAATCTACCCAAAGTTTTACTACTCGGAATCCCCTGCAAACCTCAAATTTAGCAATTAAAATCACATTTTCCTCACATATCTGTGTGGGAAATTTGTGGGATAACAAGACTGACACAAATTTCCCTCCACCCAACATTCCCCTAGGTCTCCCGATAAAAAGGGTACCTCACTTGTCTGGGTGGGTCAAGTGCCTGCAACAGGGGAGGGCCCAAAACATTGGGGAGACATAAAAATGAACAATCACAAAAATACCTAGTTTAAAGGGAGTCAACTGCTTTTTAGGTACCGTGCTCAGTTGGCTTCTCGGGCAGCCCCCATCCAACCTTTATATAAAATCAAATCTCTGGTGTCTAATGGGCTTTCTCCACCCCCCCCCCCCCCCTCCCCATGGGAGGCAGATCAGGGGTAATAACCCAGATCTGCCATCCGGCAGCCCCACCCCTACATTTACATATTTAAAAAAAATCCCTGGTGTCTAGGTGGCAGAAAGAATGAATATGGCCAAAATATTTGGGGGAGCTAAAGCCCTTGCACAACGGGACGCTCCCCTCTCCCTGGTGCCTAATGGGTGGATCAATGCTAGGGGATAGCCCTCCTGTGGTGATCCACAAGCAGGGATCCACTAGTGAGGGGTACCAATTGGAAGGGGTAATTCTCCCCTTTCTAATGATACCTCTACAGCCTGTCTGACTCGGTGCTCAGGGGGTATAGATAGCCCCCCGAGCACAGAGGCAGTGAAACTGAAATGAGCCGATCAGCTCATTTCAGTTTCGGTTTCACTGAAATTAAGTCAGCGTGACGAGCGTGCTGATCATCATTTCAGTGAAAAAACTGAACAGCCTCAGAAGCTGGGGAAGCTCTTCCCCAGTTCCTGAGGTTGTTTGGGGTGAAAGGAAATCCCTCTGGTGCCCACACATAGGGATTTCCAGTCCCATGTGTGCAGATGGCCAGGAGCTGTTCGACGCACACAATCACTGCAGCTTTGGACGGCTCCCAGCTGTCTGACGCACACGAGTGGTTAAATAAGGGAAGGTTTGGAACATTTTTGTCAATGATCGAGCGTGAGAAACATTACCCAAATTGTGGTGTCATTTTGAATGGTATTTTAAGTAATTCATGGGGGGAAAAAATGCAAATTATGCAAACCCCTAAAAAAGTTATTTCAGGGATTTTTCTGGATTATACAGTAAACTTCTTGAACATCGGTTCACAATATGCATGCACTCTTTGGACATAGTGTGTTGCTTTGTCAAGCAGTCACAGGACACAGTGTGTGCTCTTTGCCACGTCTTGTTTCCAGTACCCAAGGCCCTGCACACACCAGGAACAGCAATCAACCATCAAACAGGGCACTGGGCACAAGATTAGGCCGTACCCAGTGCATGGTTCATTTGTCCCCATCCCTGTAGGGCATGTCTGCTTTGTCTATTTGTTTAGAGAACACTGGTTTTAGTTCATAGCCACACCCTTTGTCTAGAATGATTATGCTTAATACCCATAGAGCATTATACCGTGCATGGGGTTGTAGGTACAGCATATGACGTTTGGTCACATTTACCTTCTCCAACCGATCCCAAATCCCACTGGGCATGCCCTTTGTCTGTACCCTGCTATGTGCTATTTAAGACCAAGCATTATAGTCTTCCCAGGCATAGCCTGTTTCTGAACTATCAGCTCTCGGCACAGCTATTTCTACTTTCCACGCAGACAGTATATACACAGCATGTTCATTTGTCATTTTTGGGCACATTGGGAAGAGAGTATAGTCTTATGTGTATTTACCACATGTGCTGCCCTGCATTAAAAGAAAAGGGCAAGAATGTACAGTAACCATGAGATACAGCACATTCCTGTGCTCTTGTACTTTGCTAGTGCACAAATGGCTGCTATGTGCCAATGCAGGCACCCTTGCACCATGGTGCAAGGGTGTTCGTGTTGTAGGAATGATTGTTTTTGTGCAGGAAGGGACACCTTGTTACACAAAAACAATCACTCGAGGTGATTTCCTCTGTCTATGTGTGCTGCAGAGGAACAAGAGAAGATACATAAAGTTATTTCACCTCATTATGCCAGCCCTGGGGAGGCGCACGGTTTTGACACATTCCCAGTTCATGCTATGTTGTAAATCTGGGAATGTGTGAAATCCATGGGCGTTACATGGGAACACTCACTGCAATGGCCATGGCATGCAGTGGCAGCTGGTAAGATTTGTGAGTGGTGGGACTGGGCTTGGTCGGGGAGAGGGTGGCGGGCTCCTGTCACAAAAGGTCCGAGAAACTCTGCCCCTGTGTCCACCACGGCCCTGCACTCATCTCTGCAGTAATCTCCAGACTCCTTCATAGACAACCATGATGCGAGTCTCTTCCGTGGCTCCACAACCCCACATCAGGTTGTTTGCTGAAATTTTAACTTTTCCAGGATCCATTGTATACCGGGGGGGGGCGCTGCCTGTGGCAGGGGTGCCACCTCTGTGGCAGAGCTGGGGTCTGGCTTCTCACATGCATCCGGGTGTCTTTTATGACGTGCTCCTGACACCATCTCAAGTCACTCGACACCTGCCTTAAACCACCGGGCATAACTGTCAAAACAGAACATTCTCAATCGACATATTCCATAACATACAGGGTGGGAACAAGGAAGAGTCCAATAAGACAAAGCTAGACAGAAAATAAATATATAGAGGGTACATTTCGTCGGGAATAAAAACAGAAATAACATTATACAGATACAACACATCTCATTTCGGTGGAAAATTTAATGAGGAACAAAATCCTTGTACCAACCCAGAGAGTAACGATGGCAGACACCACGGGACTCTGCAACATGTACACAAGTTTCCCATCTTGGAACAGTTTTCTTCACACGTAACTTCCTTACACTTTGCAATTCTGTCCATACTCCACACCTTTCCAGCCTCCTAAGTAACAACATTGGTACTGACTTTGCTTATCTTGAGTGGTTTAGAAAAACCTGTGCTTTTTTTATTTTCTGAACCAACAAGTAGTTTAACCACTACCAGTCCCCCAGTTTCCTTCTTCCTGAATGCACTGCATGCTTCCTATCATATCTTCTTTTATTGGCCAACTGATGAATTCTGATATGATTGGTTACTGCATTCTGATGAACCCAAATTGGTTCACCACCACCCATCCAATTGGGGAATAATTTAGTACCAGGCACACTACCTTTGAGCATAGTAAACGACGGAGCAATACCTGTGACCGAGGTTTGTGCCCTATGATACGACCACATGAGGTTTTGACAGCAATGTCAACAGGCATACCAGATATCTGTGCAGCTTGAATGCATCCTATTCACTCTCTCTAATAAGCTGTTGGCCTTCGGGCAATACAAAGCTGTCTTAAGATGAACGATAGACAACCTTTCCAAAAATGTATTCATTTTCTCAAAAGCAACCTGCTAGTAATACCCTCAATAAAAAAAGTGTCAGACAGAAAATTTATCATATCCTGATATGGTTGACCACTTTCACCACAATCAAACGAGAACAGTAACCCACAAGTACAATCATGAATTTTCCGTACAATTAGGAACATTTGAAATGACCTATTATGTCCAAACCAAGTTTTTCCCAAGGTGTCGTTGGCACACTTACTGGAGACAGTGGCGCATTCCTTACACTCTTGCCTTTATCACTCAAAGAACAAGTGATACACTCCTTCACTTTACTCTCAGCCAGACTATCCATACCAGGAAACCAATGCATTGCACGAACTTTGGACTTAGTAATGCTGCGTCCTAGGTGGCCTTCATGTGCTAAATCAACAATACTTTCCCACAGTTTACTAAGAGGAACATCTTTTTCTCCTCTCATAACCCTGTCATCTTGCAGATACAATTCATGTCTTACTTCCCAGTATCCTTGTAAATCCTGAGAAAGACCACTAGATTTGGGAAGCCAGCCCTGAACAATCTTTTCATTCAATGCAATGATCACATGAACCTTACTGGAACACTCCACACATTATTTCTTTATTATTCCTGGCTGTGACACAGCAACACAGGATCCCCTTCAGCCACCTCATTTTTTCCCACAGAACCTGTACACGGCAAGCGAGAAAGGCTAGCTGCTACCCAATTTTTATTTTCTTGGAAACCTTAAAGGTATATCCTTCTAGACCTAAAATCCACTTAGCAGTATAAGGAGTGGCGTGTTCTCTTCCTTTAGTAGAAAAAATGTATGTTAATCGTTTATGGTCAGTTTTTACCGGGAATGATAACCCCCATAAGAAATGTTTTAAATGTGTGATGGTCCAAAAACATCCAAGAGCTTACCTTTCGACCACCGAGTAATTAACCTCAGTGTCATTCAATACCCTAGAAGCAAAAGCTACTACTCATTCACTCCCCTCCACAATTTGTACCAAGGATTCACCTAGCCCTTTACGGCTAGCATCAGTATATAGAATAAGCATGGGCTGAAAATTCGTTCCGCTTGCGGAATTTGCGGATTTTCAGCAATTTCGCGATCCGCGAATCTCGCGAAATCGCGGTAAAATCAGCGGGACAAATTTTCAGCCAAGCACTTGCAGGGTTACAGCAGCAGGTGCAAAAGTTGAAGCTAATTTTTTGTAACCTTTTACAAAAGGGTTACAAAGAAATTAACTTCAACTTGGGCACCTACTGCTGTAAGCCTGTAAGTGCTTCCTGGCACCTCGTTGCCTACTTGCAACTATTCTCTGACCCTGCTCTGACCCTTGAAGCAGGGTCAGAGAATAGTTACAAGTAGGCAATGAGGCGCCTGTCACGAAAATTAAACCTCAACAGGAAGCACTGACAGATATAAAAACAACCATTTGCAATGCAAAAGGTCTCGTTTGAGCTATTGGTCATGTAATTGAATTTTTTTTTATTTATGTGTTGGTTTTGAAAATAGGTAAATTAATAGCTTTGTCATTTACAATGCCAATAGTTATAACTTTCGCAAATGTGACACCTATAGCATTTGTAATGCAACATGTTTTGTATTTACGTGACTTAGATGTATTGATATTACAAATTACAATGGCTTTTAATTTTTTTAAATAATTAATACTTAAATAAAAGTGATTTTAATTTATAATGGCAATAGCTTAAACTTTTTTAAATAACTTTTGTGAAGATTATGTTCAGTGTATTTTATTGTGACGAAAATCCAGGAACAGAAGTGAAATATTAACATCTTTTTGTGACATTCGTAATAAAGCTTGAAACATTGAGAGAACATATTTGAACCAGTTGTTGTTGAATGGTTGCGCAGATTGATGCTGGGGTGGCGCTGAGTGGTGCTGTGGTGGTGCTGAGTGGTGCTGTGGTGATGCTGAGTGGTTCTGTGGTGATGCTGAGTGATACTGGGGTGGTGCTAAGTGATGCTGGGGTGGTGCTGAGTGATACTGGGATGGTGGTGAGGGATGCTGGGGTGGTGCTGAGTGGTGCTGTGGTGGTGCTGATTGATGCTGTGGTGGTGCTGAGTGGTGATGAGTGATGCTCTGGTGGTGCTGAGTGATGCTGTGGTGGTGCTGAGTGATGCTGTGGTGGTGCTGAGTGGTGCTGTGGTGGTGTTGAGTGATAATGTGGTGGTGCTGAGTGATGCTGTGGTGGTGCTGAGTGATGCTGTGGTGGTGCTGAGTGGTGCTGTGGTGGTGCTGTGGTGGTGCTGAGTGGTGCTGTGGTGGTGTTGAATGATGCTGTGGTGGCGCTGAGTGATGCTGTGGTTGCGCTGAGTGGTGCTGGGGTGGTGCTGAGTGGTGCTGTGGTGGTGCTGAGTGATGCTGTGGTGCTGCTGAGTGGTGATGAGTGATGCTGTGGTGGTGCTGAGTGGTGCTGTGGTGGTGCTGAGTGGTGCTGTGGTGGTGCTGAGTGATAATGTGGTGGCGCTGAGTGATGCTGTGGTGGCGCTGAGTGGTGCTGTTGTGGCGCTGAGTGGTGCTGTTGTGGTGCTGAGTGGTGCTGAGTGATGCTGTGGTGGTGCTGAGTGATGCTGTGGTGGTGCTGAGTGGTGCTGTGGTGGTGCTGAGGGATAATGTGGTGGTGCTGAGTGATGCTGGGGTAGCGCTGAGTGATGATGTGGTGATGCAGAGGGCAGAAAGGCACAAAAAGCAGTCTAACAAAGGGCAGAAGGGCAGAAAAACAAGGGAAAAACGAGTCTATCAGAGGGCAGAAGGGCACAAAAAACCAATCTAACAGAGGACAGAAGGGCAGAAAAACAAGGGAAAAACGAGTCTATCAGAGTGCAGAAGGGCACAAAAAACGAGTCTAACAGGGGGCAGAAAGGCACAAAAACCAGTCTAACAGAGGGCAGAAGGGCACAAAAAACGAGTCTAACAGGGCAGAAGGGCAGAAAAACAAGGGCATAACAGAGGGCAGAAGGGCACAAAAAACGAGTCTAACAGAGGGCAGAAGGGCAGAAAAACAAGGGAAAATGAGTTTAACAGAGGGCAGAAGGGCACAAAAAACAAGTCTAACAGGGGGCAGAATGAATCCCGCCCTGCGTGTTTGTCCACGAAGATGCCACCGTTTTGTGCAATACATCTACTCAACTAGAGTACTGTCTAATCAGTAAGTGCTCCCTCGTTGGCTAAATGTATAGGGGCAGATTTACAATAACTGGCACATCCCCAGGGATGCGCCAGTTATTGTGCGCCGCAGCTCCGCCACCCATGGTCCATGGTCCACCGCATTTACAATGCCGCGCACCATGTGGCAAAAACGGCACAGATGCGTCACGCATCTGTGCCGTAAAAGCAGCGCATTGCTGGAGCTGTGTCGCAAGCGCGACGCAGCTCCAGCAATGCTCTGGGGGGCCCTATCTCCCCAATGCTGCGTCAAGCCTTGCAGCTGCTTCAAGCAGGCGCAGGGTTTTGACGCAGCATTGACCTAAAAGAGACTCAGCCACTTTTAGGAGGCATTCCTGTGCAGGAACGCCCTCCCCTGCGCCGGAACGCCTCCTGATGGCGCAGGGCTTTACAACGTGACGCATCTCTCAGATGCGTCACGTTGTTAATACCCAGCACCATGGTGCATCTTTTGTGCTGCCGCTGAGTCACAAAAGTGACGCAACTGTGGAGCAAAAGAGGCGCAAGCGGCTTGTAAATCTGCCCCATAGTGCTTTTACTACACTGTAGCTGCGTAAAGGGCCAGAAGATGTGTCTCCAGTGACCATGTGTGCCTGTGCCTGTGTTACAGGCACACATGGTCACTGGAGACACATCTTCGGGCCCTTTACGCAGCTGCAGTGTAGTAAAAGCACTATACATTTACCCAATGAGGGAGCACTTTTTAGATTAGCCAGTAGAAAGTACTCCAAGGCAAATCGCAAAAAAATCTGCGATTTAGCGGGAAAATTCGCGAATTCGCAGATTTTTTTTCCGGTTTCGCTGAGAAATCCGCCCATGCTTAATATAGAATTGTCTTGTGTGTTGTCAGAATTTCCCAAAGATGGTGCTCTGACAATAGCTTGCTTAATTTCCTAAAACACATTCTCACACACATCCTCCCATACAAAACGGGTCCCTTTCCTCAATAAAATGTCTTAATGGAGTTGTATATTCCAAAATATTCCTAACAGATTTGGCCATATGCTCCACTAGACCCACAATGGAATTTAGTTAAGCTCTGAAAATTGGAGAAGGAGCATCTTTAACAGCAACAATCAGGTCCAATTTGGGAGTTATTTCATCCTTAGACATGAAGACCCAAATAATCCACAGAATCAACATCAAATTTACTTTGTCTAATTTGACAGTAAGACCAGCATCCCCGAGTATGGTAAGCATCATCTTGAGTGTGGAATTATGATCCTGCACAGAATCACCACAAATTAACAAATCATCTTAGAAGCACATAATATTTTTTGTGTTTTTGAGCAAATTATGTATCATCCTTTGAAATACGGCAGCCGCAGATGCCAATCCAAAAGGCATTCTACGAAATCTGAAAAGCACCAAATGGCGTAATAAAAGAAGTAAGAGATTTCGAGTCTGGATGAAGATCAATTTGATGATACGCCGAAGATAAATCAATTACGCTAAAAAAACATGCATCTCCAATAATACTAATCATATGATTTATCTTAGGCATAGGGAACCAATCAATCCAAATATTGCAGTTAAGATCCCTTAAATCCACATACAACCTTATCCCTCTACCTCCAGACTTCTGGGCAACCACAATAGGGACCAACCATGGCGAACTCTCAATAACTTCTATAATGCCTTTGTCAATTAATCTACTTAATTCTTATTCCAATGGCTCATACAAAGGATTGGGTATGGAACAAACCTTATAAACCACTGGTAGAGCATTTTCTTTTAAAATAATCTTATGAGGGGCGTGGCCAAGATGGCAGCGAGATAAGACGTGTCTCGCTGCCTCCATTGCCGACCGCTAAGCAAACAACTGGCCCACAGCCGACATCAGCCGTAGGACCATCAGGAGGAGGTGCCCCGTGGCAGCGCAATCTCCAAGACTGGGAGGTGTGGAGCTGGCACATGCCGGTGCCGAGATTTTGGAGCAGAACCTTGGGTCGTTAGGCTGTGCCGCTGATCTCTAGGCAATGGCCCCACGCGGCATACGGTGGAGGCTTCCTGAGCGGCTCGCAGAGTGAGTCCGGAGCACCCGCATGGATGAGGAACAGGACATAGCAAGTCAAACTGCCACTTCGGCAATCTACCAGTGAAGGCTACTCTGGGAGGTGAGGACCCAGGCTTGGAGACATGGTCCCGTAGCAGCGGGCCCGACTGCGGATGGCGGGCCAGGAGGCCCATCCACTATCTTGACTAGCAGCACGGAGATGAGCTTGGCGCTGTTAGGAACAATAAGTGATGTGGTCCTGATGACCACGGAGCCTCCCGCTCAGTGACACCATCAGCAGGTGAGGGGGCAACATCCAGGGCCTGTTGGAAACAGCAAGGAGGGAGGGCGGGTGGCCGGTCACAGCCTAGCTGCGCCCCCCCCCCCCGTTAGGCCCGAAGACTGAGTTCCTTGCAGCTAGAGTGTCTCCTGGTCCAGCGGCCCTGGAGTGTCGAGCGAGGAGAAGCCTGCGCTTGGGAGGAAGAGGGTCACAGACCAGCACGCACTGGCATAGAGCCTGAAAGAGGGCCTGGGTGCTCTTTAATATATGGGCCCACATCGCAAAGAACCAGCACACAGTCGGTGCTGCATCACCCGGGCAGGATCCCCTGGAGAGCACCCCTGGCACTGGCGCCACTGGTGAAGCGGCCTGGCCTCAAAGGGGATAGCAACTGCAACCGGCTGAGCACGAGCGTGGCTGCCATTAGAGGTGGTCACCGAGGGTGGGGTCCGGCGCCCTATGGAAGCTGCCCGGCTAGGCCCGGGCGCAGCTTGTGGGTGCGCTGAACGGTCCCCAGCTCGACTCTGGTCCCAACCTGATTCTCCTACAGATGCTTGCTGGCAGCCTCTTTCCAGGGCCCAGCCATTGAGCGTTTGGCCTGCAGGCCTGGATACACCGACTTGACGGGAATTGAGCAGCGGCAACCTAGATTGCCACATCGCAGTCCACCTCCTGTGCCACACCCAGAGAGAGGTTCCATAGCTTCCGGACTGGGGGAGTAGCTGCAACACCGGGGGCTTTGATAAGGAGGACCCGAGCAGAGGCTCTAATCGATGTCCCCTGGGTGTGGAACGCCGGCAATATCAGGTGCCCGCCAGCACAAGGAAGGGAATACTGGTGGTCACTCTGGCCAGTCAAGGGAGGCACCCCGCATACCCGTTCTGGAGTGCAAAGAGACCACCACGACTCCGGCCGGGACTTCGGGCTTCCTAAGGCGGTAGCCAACCATGAGGCGGACGTGCACTGGTTGCGGCAGGTCAAACTCTTCAAAAGCTGCACATGGAGTTTCCCCACTCCAGCAGCCTGCCCTGGCGGTCCAGCTTATGGGTCTCGCTTGACCCTGACAGGTTCATGTATGTCCCGCTTTACTGGAACGGACCATGTCCTCTACCCTAGGGAAGAAGGATAATGTAATGTATGTGTCTTGTAAAGCGCACTGCTGCCCTGAGGCGTCGTGGCGCTGTAGACTGCTGGGGAACCCGTCCTGGCTATCCCTGTGAGATGGTCCCTACTGGGTATCTCCAAGGTGAAAGCAGGCATCCCCGGCGAATGTTGGGGGCCGTTGTAGAGATGAGGCAAGCTAATGCCCAGAGTTGCCGAGTGTGAACCCTGGTTAGAGTAGGCACGGAGGCGAGAATTATCGAGTCCGCTGACCCTGGTCCACGACCCTGCCGCGTCGGGAATTGAACCCTGGTCCCGGGCCGTTCTCTGCTTCCGGGTCTGCCGCCTCTAACCAGTGAGCCACATCACTCCAACACTCAAGGAACTGTTTGCACACCCTCAGGGTGGAGTTCTGACGGGCCCCCACCACCGGGTGAGCCTACCACAGTGCAGATGGACGGCCCCACAGAGGAACCGTTGATGCGGCCTTCCTTGACTCCTTATTCACGCCGCTGCCGGAGGACCTGCAAACTGTCAAACGAGACCTCAAATCTGAAATCAAGGACATTTGTAGAGAAATGGACGACATTGGTGAGTGGGTTGCTGCTCTGGAGGACAAGGATGAAAACAAGGATAACGAACTGGCTGTCCTACAACAGGAGATCATTCACATCCATGATCACAAGGTAGATCTGCAAACACACCTCGAAGACTTGGAGAACCACTCCTGTCGATACAACATCAGAATCAGAGGGGTGCGATCAAAGGAGGAGGCTGGCGACATCTTCACATATGTGAGAGAACTTTTTAACCACATCTTGGGTAATCTACTCGATACGAACCTTAATATAGATAGAACACACAGAGTGGGTCCCCACACCCAGATAAAGCCCCACCATCGGACATATTGGCTTGTATCCAAGACTTCCGTACAGAGGAGGAAATCCTTTGCAAAGACAGATCTATACACCCGATCACCTTCTGAGATCAGACCCCAGCTCTGTATCAGGACCTTGCCGCACCCACCATGCAGAAGCGCAGGACATTTCAACCTATTACTGCACATTTGCGCCAGCACCACTTTTCTTATTCCTGGGAACACCCGTTCCGACTTATCTTCCGATTAGACAACAAACTCTACCAGCTCCGCACTCTCTCTCTGAAGCAAGTTAGCTGCTGGGAGTGGACATCCCGGAGGAAGATGATGGAGACTGTGACCCCGCCTCAGGGGCTGGAGATACATGACCACGTTGGCGACAGCAGGGCCGCTGACGCTGCACCAAATGACCTGATCCAGCGGAGATCACGAAGGAGCAGCAGGCAGTGCTGGACGTCTTACTAGAGGCACTGGCAAAAACACAGACCTTGTGAGCACAGCATGGGTTGTGCGTCCTTCCTTCCTTCTAAAGGGGGGCGGTCGGCGGAAGTGTAGGGAGATGACTTTGACCACACTATGATCCCCACGACGATCCTCTGCTGATCGTCTCTGGATGACGGACTGAGCTTCATCCCTTTTTGGGTGCCTGTTACACCTGGTTTTCATGGGGCTTTTTCTTGTTTTTTTCTCTCCTTGTTTGTTGGGTCCCCCATCCACTGGTTTTTGCACCCCACAGCCTAGCTGCGCACTCTACATGCACACAATGGCCGGCACACCCGGATTCCATCTCGGACACACCAGCGAACATCACGCCTAGACCTCTAGATGCCTCTAATCTCAAAATGCTCAAGCTTACCGTGAGAGGGCTTAGTAACCCTGTCAAACATAGGGCGATCCTCTCGTATTTAAAGAGCACTGAAGCAGATCTGTGCCTCCTAAAGAGATGCACCTGCTCTCAAAAGATTGTCACCGACGTAGGTCCCGCATTTTCCCCACACAATTTTTCTCGTCTAGGTCCTCGAAGACAGCAGGGGTGGCAAACTTAGTTTCTCAGACATTTAATGGGAAGGTGGTACTAAAAGTGGCAGAAATTAGGGGCAGGCTGCTCTCCTACCAGTTTACAGTTGGGGACTGTGATCCTCTGGGTCTTCAGGGTCGACCTGATGCTGGTGAGGACCGCCACAGAGAGAACCCACCAGCGCACCAAGCGCACAGGCTGCCTACTGGGTTCCCCGTGAGCGTGCGAGAGAAGCACAGGAGTAGTTCGCCAGCTTCCTAAGCAATGCGGTCAACAAGTACAAACACACAGACAATAATGAGGTAAAGAACTGTTTGGATGTTTAATGTCACATCCGAGAAAGAGCACACATCAGATACTGAAACATAACGGAAGTAAAGTCAACGATACCCTTCCCCGTTCAGCAACTCCTTGCGGAACCCCTCCTCGGCCGACAATGCCGAGCGAACCGTAGGGACCAACCGTCCTCCGCAAGAGCACCCGTCCAGGTAGCTCACCAACGGAGGGCACTGTGCGAAGTAGCGGCCGAAAATGCAGCTCGAGTCCTGCTTGCTGCGGTAGAGTTATAGTCAGGCTGCGGGGTTGGGGAACCCGCGGTTATCGTCACCGCTTGGAACCCCCTTAGTGTTCAATGAGGGTTTGTCTGCTCGGGAGGGTTGCTCACAGTCAGCGCCGCTCTTCCTACCCCCTTGGTAGCAGGCAGGCAGGCACTGGGGTAAAACAATGCAGGGCGGATGGCTCCGCGAGCTTTGTGGGCAAAAATGGTCCTGGAAGCTCTCAAGGGTCCAAATGACAAGAAAGGCAGACAAGCGCTGGCCTCGCGCTTCTCCCGAGGTATGCTAGGCTCCGCTAGCGTCCTGCAATATCCGATGCCGTTTCTTACTGGCGACCGCCACTTATGCTGTGACAGGCCTGCGCATGAGTCGCGCATGTGCCGCGCACGGCCTTCTGGTTAGTGTAGTTCCTGGCGGCGGTGACGCTGCCTGTTCCACGCACCTCCAGTCAGAAGACGCAGGTTCAGGAAGGTGGCTGTGGCAAGCGCCGTGCGTCCAGCCCTAGAACCAGGTAGGGGGGTGGGCGGGGTCATGGGTGCGAACCTGGCAGGGACACACACTAGTCATCGGGTCCTTATACGCACCCAACGAGGGGAAAAAAAGGTTTTTACACAAGGCTATGACTGAGGCTACCGCTACACCAGAGTGAAAGATCCTCTTGGAGACGACCTTAACTTGGTATTTGATAGCACACTAGAGAGATCGTCCCAACGCACAGGCCAGGTTGGAGCACCCTCCCCTGCAGGGTTGACCTGATTGGATGACCTGGGGCTGGTGGACCTCTAGAGATGTTACCACCCGCATCTCGGAGAATACTCATACTACTCTAGTGCCCAAAAACCTATGAGAGGCTTGACTGGCTGATAGGCTCTGTGGTGCTCCGCGACATCTGATCGGCTGTAGAAATCCTAGTGGCATCGTTGGCTGACCAGGCGTCAGTGGTGGCCACTCTAACCCTACCACCTATCCAACAGCCAACACGAATGTGGCGCCTCCGGGACACCCTTTTGCAGCTCGCGGACGTAGTTGACCAGATGCAACGTGTGATGGGCGATTATTTATCACACAGCGACAACCCTGATACTCTCCTCTCTACTAGATGGGAAGCACTTCAAGCCATGATTATTGGTGAATGAATCAGCATCTCATCAGTGGACAACGCTGAACGCAGGCGAAATTGAGATGACCTTACTCAGGAGGTGCGGGAACTAGAACAAATATACCAACGTACAGGGGCACCCCGTATCTGGCGCCAACTAACGGCAACCCAGGCACGGTTAGCGGTCATCAACACCGACAGGGCGGAATATGTCAGGCTGCGTCTGCGCCACTCGTTTTACGTTGGAGGGGACAAATGCGGGCGCCTACTAGCACATAAACTACTAGAGGCTAGAACGCTACAGGGACTCCAAAACATCCATGATCGAACTGGGAGGGTGGTTACGGAAGACACAGACATTGCTGAGACATTTTGCAATTTTTACACCCATCTTTATACTGGGCAGCAGTTGGCAGAAGAGGACATAGACGCTTATCTGACACAGGAGCGTCTTCCTACACTGACTCTGGGCCAGGCGGCCCATCCAGACAGGGACACAGGGAAGAAGTCATAGCGGCTAACCTTGACCAGGTGAGTCTTCTTGTTCTAAGTGGAGATACCTGGAGAGAACATCTGCATTGCCATGGTCAGTCCCTGGTCTGTGCACCACTGTAAAGTCCATCCCCTGTAGGGAAATGGACCACCTAAGAAGTTTGGGGTTTTCACCCTTCATTTGATTTAGCCACAAGAGGGGCTTATGGTCTTTCTGAATCTTGAAGTGAGTTCCAAATAAGTATGGCCTCAACTTCTTCAGGGCCCAAACCACAGCAAAGGCCTCCCTCTCAATAGCTGACCAACTTTTCTCTCTAGGGGTCAGCCTTCTACTTATAAAAGCAATGGGCTGGTCATGACCTTCATTATTCAGTTGAGATAGAACAGCTCCCACACCCAACTCAGAAGCATCTGTTTGGACAATGAAAGTTTTGGAGTAGTCTGGAATAGGTGCAGTACACATGGCCTGCTTCAGGTCATCGAATGCCTTTTGACAGCTAACTGTCCACTGAACTTTCTTTGGCATTTTCTTACTTGTCAGGTCATTAAGTGGGGTCACAATGGTCCCATAATTAATGACAAATTTCTCATAGTAACCAGACAGGCCCAAGAAAGCTCCGACCTGTGTCTGGGTGGTTGGAGGAGCCCAGTCCTTTATGGCCTGTATCTTGCTCTCCAATGGTTGAACCTGCCCTCCACCTACAAGGTGGCCCAGGTACACAACCTGACTGTGCCCTATCTGGCACTTGGTGGCCTTGATAGTGAGGCCTGCCTTTTGCAGGGCCTCCAAAACTTTCCTCAGGTGGATCAGGTGATCCTCCCAGGTGGAGCTGAAGACAGCAATATCATCTAGATATGCTGCACAAAAGTCATCCAACCCAGTGAGAACTTGGTTCACCAATCTTTGAAAAGTGGCAGGTGCATTTTTCAAACCAAAGGGCATCACCACAAATTGGTAATGAACTCCTGGGGTAGAAAATGCTGTTTTGGCTTTGGCATCCTCAGCTAACCTGATTTGCCAATAACCAGCTGTCAAATGTACTCAAGAATTTGGCAGAAGCCAATTTATCTATGAGTTCATCTGCCCTAGGTATTGGATGGGCATCTGTCTTTGGGACAGCATTGAGACCCCTGTAGTCTACAAAAAACCTCATCTCTCTCTTACCATCCTGGGTGTGAGGTTTTGGCACTGGAACTACAGGACTAGCCCAAGGGCTCTCTGAGGGTTCAATGACTCCCAATTCCAACATCTTTTGTACTTCTTTCTTTATGCAGTCCCTGACGTGGTCAGGTTGCCTGTAGATTTTACTCTTTATAGGCAGACTGTCACCAGTGTCCACCTCATGGGTGCACCAGTTTGTCTGACTGGGGGTCAGAGAGAACATTTGTCTAAAGGATTGAAGAACCTGTTTGCAATCCTTTTGCTGATGCTCAGAGAGGCTGTCAGAAAAGACCACGCCATCTACTGACCCATCATCAGGGTTCTGAGTGAGCAGGTCTGGGAGAGGGTCACTCTCTTCCTCCTGTCCCTCATCTGTGGCCATGAGCAAGCCCATGTCCGCCCTGTCAACAAATGCCTTGAGCCTGTTCACATGAAGCACCCTGTGGGGGCTCCTGGGAGTTCCAAGGTCCACCAGGTAGGTGACCTCTCCCTTCTGCTCAATGATGGTGTAGGGTCCAGACCATTTGTCTTGGAGAGCTGCTGGGGCCACTGGCTCCAACACCCACACCTTCTGTCCTGGCTGGTAAACAGTTAGGACAGTCTTTTGGTCATGCCAAGCTTTTTGAAGTTCTTGGCTGGCCTCAAGGTTTTGGATGCCTTCTCCATGTACTCTGCCATCCTGGAGCGGAGATAAAGTACACAGTCCACTATGTCAAGTTTAGGCTTTTTGAGAGGTAACTTCCATCCTTCCCTCACAAGACATAGGGGTCCTCTTACAGGATGCCCAAATAGAAGCTCAAAAGGGCTGTAGCCAACCCCCTTCTGTGGGACCTCTCTGTAAGCAAACAGAAGGCAGGGTAAAAGGACGTCCCATCTTCGCCTAAGCTTTTCAGGTAACCCTGTTATCATCCGTTTTAGGTTCTTGTTGAATCTCTCCACAAGCCCATTGCACTGTGGGTGATAGGGGGTGGTGAATTTGTAATTTACACCACACTCCTTCCACATTGCAGTCAAGTATCCTGACATGAAGTTTGCACCTCTGTCAGAGACAACCTCCTTAGGAAACCCCACTCTGGAGAAAACTGCAAGTAGGGCCCTGGCCACAACAGGAGCTGTAGTGGTCCCAAGGGGAATAGCTTCTGGATACCTGGTGGCATGATCCACTACCACCAGTATAAATCTGTGCCCAGATGCTGTTGGGGGGGTCCATTGGTCCAACAATGTCAATCCCCACTCTTTCAAAGGGTACCCCCACCACAGGTAGTGATTTAAGGGGGGCCTTTGTTGTGCCACCTGATTTGCCACTGGCTTGACAGGTGACACATGAGCGACAAAACTCTTTGGTGTCTTCAGACATATGAGGCCAGTGAAAGTGAGGGACAAGCCTTTCCCAAGTCTTGTTCTGGCCTAAGTGACCTGCAAGGGGAATTTCATGGGCTAAGGTAAGAAGGAAACCTCTAAGAGACAAGGGGATGACCAGCCTCCTGGTAGCACCAGGCTTGGGGTCTATTGCCTCAGAGTATAGGAGTCCATCATCTGAGTAGACCTTGTGGGTACCTGTAGCATTCCCTGCAGCCTCAGCAGCAGCCTGCTATCTGAGGGGTTCAAGGGAGGAACAGTCTAACTGTGCCTGCCTCAAGTCTGCCCTGGAAGGTCCCCCTGTCCCAAGAAACTCAACCTGTTCAGGTTCAAGCTCTTCTAGGACAGTTCCTTCTGGGGTCTTTGGGTCAGTCTCCTGAAAGGGCTGATCCTCACCTTGAGGTAGGGGGGAAGGCACTGCCTTAACCCTACTGCTCTTCCTCTTGGGTAGTGTCTGGTCCATTGTTCCAGGATCCAGCACTTGTTCAGCTGGGCATTTCTTGGCCTGTGACCTGGTCACAGCAAGGACATGTGCTGACAAACCTAACATTTCCACATGAGTCCTATACTCCACTTCTGACCATAAGGAGGATTCCAAATCATTGCCCAAAAGACATTCTACTGGGAGGTCTGAACTAACTACAACCCTTTTGAGACCAGTTACCCCTCCCCAGGAGAAGTTAACAACTGCCATACTGTGATTGGTAGTGACGTTGCTAGCATTGGTCACTAGGTTGTCTGAACCTAGTATTATCTGATCAGGGTCCACAAAGGCTGGTGTTACCATAGTGACACTGGCACATGTGTCCCTGTAGGCCTGAGCCATTTTTCCATTGATTAAAGGCGTTTGCCTGTATTTTCCCAGAGTACTGGGACTTACAGTAGGGGTCATATCCATGTCCCCACTACAAACAAGAACAGCCTGAGTAGGTATTCGGACTAAGTCAGAACCCAATTCAGTTCCCAGGGTTAACCCAACTATAGCCTTGGGGGGTGCACTACCACTACTAACTGTACTAGGGGGTGCAGGTGCCTTAGGGGCAGTAGTGGTAGGAGCTGAGCCTTTCTTGGTGCACTCACTAAACCAGTGAGTCTTACTTTTACAGTATTGGCACCATGGTTTTCTTGGAACATCAGTCTTCTTCTTTTTGGGAATTCTGGGACCCACCCTCCTTAGATTGTTGGGGCCCTGTTGAAGACTTCTGGTCATTTTGCTAATTCTGATTACTACCTTTTTGGTCTGCTTTCTTCTGGTCACCACCCTGGTTCTGGTTCTGCTGCTTGACCCTTGTCCTTACCCATCTGTCTACCTTCTTTCCCAATTCTTGGGCAGATGTCAGATCTGAGTCAATCAGGTGCTGATGCAACAATTGGTTCTGACAATTATTTAAGATTTGCTCTCTCATAATAAGATTATACAATCCTGTGTAATCAGTAACTTTACTTCCCAGTAACCAGCCTTCCACAGCCTTAGTGGCACAATCAACAAAGTCAGTCCAATCCTGAGACTGAGTTTTCTGGGTGTCTCTGAACATCAACCTGTACTGTTCAGTTGTTAAACCAAACCCATCAATCAGTGCAGTTTTCAGGACTTGGTAATCATTAGCATCCTCATCTCTAACAGAACAGTGAGGAGCGTATCTCTACCTTTACCTTCAAGGGAGAACCACAAGATAGCTGCCCACTGACTCTAGGGTACCTGCTGTACTTTGCAGGCCCTCTCCAGAGCAGTCATCCGTTTGTGGATGTCATCCCCTATCTTAAAGGGGGGCACTATTTTACTCAGGTGTCTATTATCAAAACTCCTGTCTTTATCTCTAGGGATAATGCTGCCACCAGTGGGTTCTAACCCACTCAATTTCTGCTCTCTGGCAAAGGCAAGTTTCTCCTTGGCAAGGGCAAGTTCTTCCCTCTGGATCCTCAGATTAACTTCCTTCATCTTTGCTTCATGTTCTCTTCTCTGAGGGGAAGTAATCCCCCTCTGAGAAGTTGCCTGAGAGACATGGGAGTGAATAGATTTGTTAGAGTCTCTGGAATGAGATCTACCTCTTCTATTCCCAAGGTTAGGCCTGCTTGTGGATAGGTCTGGAGCTCACCCAGTTCCATCCCCATGTAGGCTTAAGTTGGCCCTTGTAAGTGTGCTGACTAAAATTTGGCCATTGTCTGCCTCTCCATCAGAGGAGTTCCCATCTTCTCTACCATCTACATCTTCTGTTTCAGGGAGGTTAGAGTCATCTTCTAAGGGGGACATGCTTCCATCTGCTGGATCAGAGGGCCCTGGATTAGAAGCCCTTCTAGCATCATATGTCTCTAAGAGACCTAACTGAAAAAGGAAGGGTAGGGTTAGAACCCTGTTTCAGTTTTCTGGAGGTACACAATTGTCTCGTCTCCTGGAAGCCGAGTGAGGCATATCTGGAAAGGACCTGTGGAGGGTCACTAATCACAAGGGGAGCCACTGCGTTCTCTCCTGTGATAGACATGCTTTCTAGTGAGGTGTAAGTGGTGCACTTACCTACACTATGAGTTTTCCTACTGATCCATTGCTAAGAGTTGTAGTCATGGTGTGCTACTCCCTTTCTACTACAACAGCTGGTTCAGTAGAACTCAGAGTATTTCTAAGCTTTGTTATATGTACCTATGGTACCTTATGTGATCTTTCAAATGATATCTCAAGATTATATTTGGTAAAAACAACAGCAAGCTCAAATCCCAACCGCTGCACACCAATGTGAGAAGTTGGTCTGATATATGAAGCTCACTAGTTTTAGTGATCACCTTGTATCAGTCCAAACAACCCTTATGGTGATTGGTTGTAAGTCAACCTTATAGACCAGCTATCCTAATGGTAGCATGGACAAAGCAGTCTTAGGCTAAACTCTTTTGGCATGTGAAGCCAGCTGTTTTAGCATATATAACCCCTTGAATACCAAATGAAAGGACACCACACAGGTTGTTATGAAAATAAACAAGATATTTATTACTAACAAAACACCTCTGAACTCTTTATGAGATCAGAGGGCTAAGCACATGACAAGAAAAATATGTTAAGTTGCACAAATTACAATGGTGCCCTAGGGCACGACAAACCATATACTAAGTAAATGGTATAAGGAAATCGATAGAGGAAATGAAGATGTCCAGAGGCTGTAGGATCGCTGGGACTACACTACTCTAACCTTAGGTAAGGAGCAGGAGGCCCACGGGACGCGTGTGCAGAGTGTGAACTCACACGTGAGATGCGGGACAAAGTCAATGGACACTACAAGTTACGGTATGGTATCCAGTCCACATTGCATGGAGTACCGCGCAGTGTCTCGTCCCTCCACAAGGGCTTGAGCGAGTTTCACCCAGGCTCCCTCCGGGCACTCAGGCAGCACTGCTGCAACCGTATCCCACAGATAGGGGGTGTAACAGCCCAAGAGGCACGCAGTGTTGACCAACCGCAATCCCAAACTAAGGAGGCTGAACATGAAGCGAGGAGAACATCTTCTTGCCGAATTGCTCATACCTCTTGGATTCCCGATCCAGAGGCGCGGTCGGGAATGCGGATTGGGAAGTAGAGGCCTGGATAACCAGGCTCTCGTGTGTGGGGTGGGTGGACAAGAAACTAGAGTCGCCCGGAGCAGGGCGGTGGCGCCTTGCGACGTTCCTATCTACAGGCGGACCTGTAGTGGGCCTGGACCAAGTGCTCAACAGGACGTCTGTGAGAGCCTTATTAAACGGCAGTAAAGGCTCTGGGGAGCCTACCTGTAGTTTAAGGACCTCTGTTAGGATGTTAGACCTCACTGCTGCAACAGGGAGCTCAGTAGCCAAGGACTTGGCTGCCCTCATCAGCACCACAGCATAAGTAGCCCCCTCCTCCGTAGCCACGGTAGGAGGGGAGACAACACCAATGTCTGGGGAGGTATCCAGGCCACTGGCCTCCCCTAGTTTCTGTGTCCAGTCCTGAAATGACTGGCACTCACGTGCCAGAGGGTCCTCAGACCCCTCCCAGCCTCTCCCGTCATCCATCTCCTGATATTCAGGGGTAAAGGATGGACCCAGATCTACGAAGAACTCCTCTTCGGCCGGCGCTGAATGCAGCGTCGAACGACGCCGCTCCGGCATCGGATCCGGGCCGAGGGTTGGACCAGGGACGGCATCTTACGAGGACGGTGCTGGGGGTGACACCCTAGTGGTCGTATGGTCGACCAGCGGCGACCCGGAACCGGATCCAGTGGGGCCTTGCGGCGTCGAGACAGAAGTCACCGCCGGCTCCGGGGCCGAACAGCCCGACGGGGCCGAAGCACCCAGCCCGCTAGGGCTCCCAGTCGGGGCTGCGTGGCCCGAAGGCGCCGCGGAACCCAACAGAGAAGTGAGCGACCTCATGACCATTTGAAAGGCCTTGATCTCCTCCGGCGTCGCATTCTGCCAAGGGACCGTCGGGTATGAAGCAGGCTGCAATGCCTGCGGCTCCGTCTGAGCCGCGTGGGCGGTGTCACCCGAACCCACGGCCGCATTACGCGAGCCTCAGGGGGAGTGAGAAGAGCGATGTCGCCTCTTCGACTACTTGTGCCTCTTACCTGAGGACTTGGAGCCCGACGAGTGGTGTCGACTCGCCGAGCTGTGATGACTCCAGCCCTGCGACCGGTCCCTCGACCTCCTTCTGGACCGGGACCTCGAACTGCGCGGGCCGACTGCCGGAGCTCGAGGTGCTTACGGGACCGCTCCCGCCTAGCCTTCCACGTCGAGGCCCGGCAGTCAGGGCACGACTTGTCATCGTGGTCGGGGCCCAGCCAATGTAGGTAACGGCGATGGGGGTCGATAACCGACATCAGTCGGTTGCAGTCGGCACAGGGCTTGAACCCGGGCATCCCTACCGGCACCGATGTAGTTAAAGAATCGAAACGGATCCAAAAAGGATCGAAAAAGCTTAGTCAAATAGTGACTAAAGGGTACCACTTTCTCCGGAACTGTGCTTGCTGGTGCGGAAAAAAGAAGAACTGACTTCAGCGCGCGAAGGCGGCGTCTAAGTACTCTGGCGACGTCATCCCGGCACCAACGACGCCGCGCAGGGGTACTGCTACGCAAAGTTTCCAGATCCAGTCTGATGCCTGGGGTTATTCTAAGGTAAGGAATCTTTCAGATCCGCATAACTGTCAAAACAGAACATTCTAAATTGGCACATACCATAACACCGAGGGTGGGGAACAAGGGAGAGTCCAATATATCGAAGCTGGAAAAAAAATAAACAATACATAGAGGGTACATTTCATGAGGAATAAAACCTAATAATAACAGAAATAAAGTTATACAGATACAACACATCACCTTTTCATGAAAAAATTAATGAGGAACAAAATCCCTGTGCCAACCCAGAGAGTAACGATGGTGGGAACCACGGGACTCTGCAACAGGCTCTAGATCAGTAAACAAGTTTCCCATCCTGGAAACGTTTCATTCACACGTAACTTCCTTACACTTTGCAAATCTGTCAGTACTCCACACCCGTCCATCCTCCAATGTAACCACATTGGTACCGACTTTGCTTATCTTGAGTGGTTTAGAGAAAGCAGAGTTTTTCAAAAGAAAAGGCAGGAATGCACAGTACCCATGAGATACATACATTCCTGTCCTCTTTCACTGTGCTGGTGCTGGTGCACAATTGGCTGCCGTGTGCCAATGCACCATGGTGCAAGGTTGTCTGTTTTGTTGTAGAAATTATTGTTTTTGTTCAATGAGGGACAACTTGCTTAACAAAAACAATCAACCAAGGCATTTTCCTCTGTGTTAGATTTGGGGTTTCTAGTTGGCACAGGTAGGTACTTGTGACAAATAGGGACCCTTGCGTCTAGTCAGGTTAAGGGGGTACACTCCTAAAATAACCCCTGCTCACCCCCTTGGTAGCTTGGCACGAGCAGACAGGCTTATCTCAGAGGCAGTGTGTAAAGCGTTTGTGAACACATACAGTAATCAAGTGACAACACTACAGATGGACACCACAAAAGTTGTATATTAAAAATAAGTATCTTTTATATAGATTTAACAGACCACAAATGACAAAAATCCACAATACTGTACTTAAAATGGTAGAATTAGCTTAGTTCTCTCTTGGATGTAAAATGCGGCACTTTGAGTCAATGTACCTTAAAATGCGTAACGCCATACAGCGAAAGTGTTGCAGGGAAGGTGATGCTTTGGTTCCTTACAAGCAATAACAGTGATGCGTTGGTTCCCTACTGCTGCCTAGGGGACGGTGATGCGTCCGTTCTTCTATGCGAGGGGAGGTGATGCGTCGGTTTATTACTGCATTTCTAGGGCGATGTGGCAAGCAACGCCGTGATGTGATGAAGATTTGGTGCAGAGAAATAAAGATGTTGTCTTCTTCTTGAAGAGATAAGGTGCAGACCGTGACAGGTCCTGCGACACGCTTTCTGGTGATGCGGCAGCATCTGCTCCGTCATCGATCCTCTTCTCCGGCAATGCCAGTGCTTTGACAATGATGCAAGCCGCGACAGGCCCTGTGATATGCTTCCAGGTGATGCGGCGGCATATGCTGTGATGTAGATCCTCTTCTCCGGGGATGTGCGGTGCTTTAACAATGATGCGAGCCGCGACAGGCCCTGCGACACGCTTCCCGGTGATGTGGCGGCGTCTGCTGCGACATCGATCCTCTTCTCCGGCGATGCGAGGCGCTTCAGGAGCCCTGCGAGGACTCAGCGGATCTTGGGGCCCGTGACAGGCCCTGCAACACGCTTCCAGGTGATGTGGCGGCATCTGTTCCGACCTCGATCCTCTTCTCCGGCGAGGCGCTCTTGTGTTGTGAAGCGGCAACATCAGTTCGGCGTCACACTTCTTGCTCGTGAGTCATGCTTCCAGCTCCTTGCGATGCGCAGTTCCTCAAAAAGTCCAGCACAACTGCAGGCACTTCCAAAGAACTCCTGGGGAGCTGGTGGGTGAAGTCTGTTGTCCCTGAGACTTCAGCAGGAGGAAGCTCGTTTCTCAAGCCCTTAGAGATCCTTACAAGTTGATGAAAGTCCACACAAAGTTCCTTTCTCCTTTCTTTGGCAGTCAGGCAACCACTGCTGGCCAATCCCCCAAGCAACACTTCAGCTTAGGGATAGTCTCTCTGGTTCCTCTCCTCAGCAAAGGTTTCTTGTTCTTGTCCAAAAGTGATCTAAAATTCTGTGATCTAGGTCCCCTCTTTTATATTCATTTTCTCTTTGTTCTCTGAAGGCAGAGAGGCCTTTGCCTAGTCCAAACCAGTGCTGGTCAGTCCCGGAGCACTTTGTTGACAAGGCTCCTTCCTTCCTTCCTTTCACAGTGTAGGCCAGGGACATCAGAACCACCACAGGAGGTGGACCCAGCATTGTGGAGGGAAGGCACAGCCCTATTCAGGTCCCATGTGCATCTCCTCCCTCCCATCTGCATGCAGATCTCTCTATTCAGACCTGTCTCCTGGAATCCCCCAGCCCCTGTCACTCAAACTCCAGACAAGGAATACACAACCTAGCAGAAGCAGGCTTGGATAGTTAGACAAGAAAATACCTACTTTCTAAAAGAGGTATTTTCAAAAACAGTATGTTACCAACTTCACTAAAAGATGTATTTTATCATTCTGAGTTCAGGCATACTAAACTCAAATTACTACCTAGTTTCCTGAGTCAGCTAGGATTATCAGATGCAATAAACAAACTGCCCATTCTGGCCTATTGGGAATAGGTAGCCTGGCAATAGTGAAAAACGAAAATGGCTGTAATTCACTATTAGGACATGCCACACATACCAGGGCATGTCCTACATTTTACCTACAATGCACTCTGCCCTTGGACTACCATTGGGGTGACTAATATGCAGAAAAGGGAAGGTTTAGGGACTGGCAAGTGGGAGCACTTGCCCAGTCTACATGGCAGTACCAGACTTTACAGGGTGCATCTGTGGGTGGCACAACCAGTGCTGCAAGCCCACCAGCAGCATTTGGTTTACAAGCCCTATGCACACTCAGTGTACTGTACTAGGGTCTGACAAGTAAACCAAATCAGACAATCATTGAGTTACTAATCCACACACCAATTTACAAGAGGGACAGCATATGATCAGCAGTGGTAAAGTGCCCAGGGTCATAAAACCAACAAAAACAGGTCAGACAAAATACAGGAGGAAGACAAAAAGTTCAGGGATGACCCTGCAAACAGGGCCAAGTCCAACACAACCCCCTTTCAGCCAAAACGCAGGGTAGCCCAATCACTACCTTGATGGGTTTTCCTGCTTTGGGCAATAGAACCTGGACCTGGCCCACAACTGCAGGGGCATACTCCATTTCTACGCCAATCTGAACCTATTCAAATCCCTCTGTCCATACTCTCAGGGCCCACCTAGCTAATACATGTGGAACCCTTATCTTCACCCGTGGACACCACCTGTGCAGTATCTAACCTTAGCTTGCTCACAGGTGTGACCCAATAGACAGACAGCAAGCCACAGTGGCCACTGACAGTAGTCAGGGACGAAAGCCAGGCCTTATGCATCTCAGGGTTCTCAAACCTCTGTGGCATCAGAGAGCGGGGGCAGTAGCCCCAGGTGCTTGGCACCCTTTGTCCACTCTCTGTCCTGTCAGGTCAGATATGACATCCTGACACTGACCCACCAGCCCCAGGCCTGTACCCGGCAGCTAAACAAGAAAGTGGGGTGAGCACTCCTACATACCCAGTCCTCCTCCTTTTGGCTCTGTACCCTCCCACCTGGAGCGGTACCACCTTCCAGAATTGTCAGGGTGCCTCTAGCAGGTGACCTGCACAATTTTCCCACCAGTTCAGGGGTTCTATCCTGCAACTGGGCTTCCAGGTCAGGGGAGACACCCTGAACCTGGCCCTCCAACCTAGGGTCTAAACCCTCAGGCTGCACCGGGGTCTGAGGCGAGGACTCCCTCCCTGTGCACCCCCTTCCAAAGCACTGCACCCTCCCAACTGGAGTTGTACCCCTAGAAGCTACATCGGTCAGGACACTGATTACAGTTGCCCCTTCCTCCAGGTCAGACAACTCCTGAATCTGGCTTCCCAACCCAGGGACCAAACCCTGCGGTTGAACACGTGCCCGGTGCACCAGGACTTACTTGGGAGCACATCTGCCCCCGAGGGAGAGACACCACTCATGTGTCGTGTGACAGTCTGCCTGGCGCATATCTCTTGACCCCTGTCCATTTGACAGCACGTGAAGATCCCCCAGGATCCCCAGGAATTGGTGTCACCATGGTCACTCACCGGTGACTCAGCCCTTCTGGCTTGCCCCTGACCCACTGGTTCTTCCACTGGGGACTCTTTCCCCCCTCAACCCTCAATCTGGACTTCTGTGCCCTTCATTTAGGAGTGGCACTGCCAGACACCAGAACTGATGGAGGCCTGCTTACAGACACTCCCCATTCACCAGAAACTAGGGAATCCCCCTCAACAGGTGGCCCATCAGGACAGCCTAGGCTCCCCACCTGGTGTTCCCTTAAAGAACCATTTAAGCCCCGAGACTGGGTTTGGGGCACCTTGGGACGCACAGCCCCACACTCACGCTGTCTCCACTAAGACAGGATGTGAGCCCCTGCACCCCTCCCACTAGACCGGGAGCTAGCTGGGCTACTCTGAACCACTTCCACTACTCTGGGTTAGAAGATACCACTCCACCAAAAGGGCTGCCTCCAATGTGAGCTCCCTGGGGTTTGAGCACTCACTTTCCAACAGGTGTTGGCATAGCTCTGGAAAACAGGGACGTACAATATGCTCTCCCACAATTGGATCACACAGCCCCCTACAAGGGTTAACCAAACTATCCTTCATCTCTCCATCCAGTGCCTCGCATGCGTACTCCACACCACTCCCTTGAGATTGTCAAGACAGTATCTGACTGTCTCTATCACTCAACCCACACTCTTCTGGGCGGTCTTCACACTCACATACCAGGACTTCAACCTTGGGGAAACCCCTCTCCCTGCACGTCTCATCTAGAGTCAGTAGAGTGTCCCTCCCACCACTAGGAGCATGAACCCTTGTATCAGTTTCCCCATTCTCCTAAGGGACACTGCACACTACTGGAGCTACCTCATGTCCTTGAACCTCCTGGTGTATGTTAACCCCCTACTTCAAGTCAGGCGCCACATCTCTGGGTGCAAGTACTGCTCCCTCAGCACTAGATAACCCAATTCTGCTGCCACCACCTGAGCTGGATTCCACCTCCCACTCAGAAAAGCTCACTTCCTGAGCTAAAAATATTTATTTTTTCTGGGCTGAGGCACTCATGGCCTCTAGCCTTTCAACTCTGAATCAAGCTCCCTCATTCTAAACTCATGCTCAAACAGCATCCTCCTTTTCTCTTTGGCCAATTTCATATTCTCTAACTCCAGTTGCTCACCCAACTTGAGCTTCGTCAGCTCCCTTTCATGCATCCAACACATCTTCCTATCCTCTAACTCTTCTGAGAACAGGCCTTTGGCAGTAACACTGCTACCTATTGGGGAGGTTGCTCTCCTTTCCCCTGGACCCAATGACCTATCAAGCTGCTCATCTGCATTCTCAGCCCCGTCCTCATTCTCAGGGGTATTCCTTACTTCGATCCAGGCCCTCAGGGCCTTTTGGAACTTATCCTTTTTAAAGAGCCCGGTCATTGCAACTTCTGCAGAAGTGTTTTAGCTGTTTTACATTGTAGCATTCCAGTTTCTCCTCTTCCCACTCAAAATCAACAGATGGTGCTTTCTCCATGGTGGTTAAACTTGGCAGTTCTTTGCAAAAATAGAAAACCCCAGCAAAAAACAATCTACTAAATGTATGTGGTTGTATTTGGTCTGCACTCACTAGTAGTGTTCACCAATAACTGTCTATGAGTCACAAATGCAAGTCCAAATCTTCACTGCTGACCACCAATGTTAGATTTGGGGGTCTCTAGTTGGCACAGGTATGTACTTGTGACAAATAGGGACTCTTACATCTAATCAGGTTAAGGGGGTACACTCTTAAAATAATCCCTGCTCACCCCATTGGTAGCTTGGCATGAGCAGAGAGGCTTATCTCAGAGGCAGTGTGTAAAGCATTTGTGAACACATACAGTAATCAAGTGACAACACTACAGATGGACACCACACAAGTTGTATATTAAAAATAAGTATCTTTTACATACATTTAACACAAGACCACAAACGACAAAAATCCACAATACTGTACTTAAAATGGTAGAATTAGCTTAATTCCCTCTTGGATGTAAAATGCGAGACTTTGAGTCAATGTACCTTAAAATGCGTAACGCAATACAGCAGAAGGGTTGCAGGAAAGGCGATGCGTCGGTTCCTTACACGCAAGAACGGTGATGTGTCTGTTCCCTACTGCTGCATAGGGGACGGTGATGCGTCGGTTCTCAACTGCTGCATAGGGGACGGTGATGCGTCGGTTCTTCTCTGCGAGGGGAGGTGATGCGTTGTTTTTTTACTGCACTTCTGGGGTGATGCGGCAAGCAACGCCGTGATGCGATGAAGATTTGGTGCAAAGAAATAAAGATGTTGTCTTCTTCATGGTGCAATTCGATGCGGACCGCGACAGGCCCTGCTAAACGCTTCCCGGTGTTGCGGCGGTGTCTGCTGCGACGTCGATCCTCTTCTCGGGCACTGCACTTTGACAACAATGCGGGCCGCGACAGGCCCTGCAACACGCTTCCCGGTGATGCAGCAGCATCTGCTGCAACGTCGATCCTCTTCTCCAGCAATGCGAGGCACTTCGGGGGCCCTGGCAGGACTCAGCGATTCTTGGGGGCCGCAACACACTTCCCGGTGATGCTGTGGCACCTGCTGCGATGGTGATCCTCTTTTCCGGCGATGCGAGGCGCTTTCATGTTGTGAAGCGGCAGTTCGGCGTCACGCTTCTTGCTCGTGAGTGCGCTTCTGGCTCATTGCGATGCGCAGTTCCTAAAAAAGTCCAGCACAACTGCAGGCACTTCCAAAGAACTCTTGGGGAGCTGGTGGGTGAAGTCTGTTGTGCCTTCTCAAGCCCTTGGAGATCCTTACAAGTTGATGAAAGTCCACACAAAGTTCCTTTCTCCTTTCCTTTCTTTGGCAGTCAGGCAACCACTTCAGGTCAATCCCCCAAGCAGCACTTCAGCTTAGGGATAGTGTCTCCGCAGTCTGTCTGGTTGCTCTCCCTGCAAAGGTTTCTTCTTGTTGTTCAAAAGTGATCCACAATTCTGGGGTCCGGGTCCCCTGGTTTATACACATTTTCTCTTTGTTCTCTGAAGGCAGAGAGGCCTTTGCCTAGTCCAAACCAGTTCTGGTCAGTCCTGGAGCACTTTGTTGACAAAGGCTCCTTCCTTCCTTCCTTTCACAGTGTAGGCCAGGGACATCAGACGTGCCACAGGAGGTCGACCCAGCATTGTGGAGGGAAGGCACAGCCCTATTCAGGTCCCAGGTGCAACTCCTCTCTCCCATCTGTATGCAGATATCTCTATTCAGCCCTGTCTCCTGGAATTCCCCAGCCCCTGTCACTCAAACTCCAGACAAGGAATACACAACCTAGCAGAGGCAGGCTTGGATAGTTAGACAAGAAAATACCTACTTTCTTCCGAATGTTAAAACCAACTTCACTAAAATATGTATTTTATCATTCTGAGTTCAGGCATACTAAACTCTAATTTCTACCTTGTTCCCTGAGTCAGTTAGGATCATAACATGTAATAATCAAACTGCCCATTCTGGCATATGGGGATAGGTAGCCTTGCAAAAGTGAACATCACAAAAGGCTGTAATTCACTATTAGGACATGCCATACACACCAGGGCATGTCCTACCTTTTACCTACAATGCACTCTGCCCTTGGGCCTATCATCGGGGTGACTAATATGCAGAAAAGGGAAGGTTTAGGGACGGGCAAGTGGGTGCACTTGCCTAGTCAACATGGCAGTACCAGGCTGCACACAGGCTTTGCAATGGCAGACCTGAGATTCACTTTTATAGGCTGCTTCTGTGGGTGGCACAACCAGTGCTGCAAGCCCACCAGCAGCATTTGGTTTACAAGCCCTCGGCACACTCAGTGCACTGTAATAGGGTCTGACAAGTAAACCAAATCAGCCAATCATGGAGTCACTAATTCATACATCAATTTAAAATAGGGAGAGGATATGCTTTTTTAGCACTGATCAGCAGTGGCAAAGTGCCCAGTGTCATAGAAACGAACAAAAACAGGTCAGACAAAATACAGGAGGAAGGCAAAAAGTTCAGGGATGACCCTGCAAAAAGGGCCAAGTCCAACACTCTGTCTATGTGTGCTGCTGCTGCTGCAGAATGCATCATACATAGAAAGAGGAAGAGGAAACAACGAGGATAAGGAGTAGTTTCTTACCTGTAACTCCAGTTCTGTAGTAGGGGTATCTCTGTTATAGTCATAATCTAGTGAATAGTCCCGCTCATGTGCGGGGACCCTGGACCAATCAAAAATAATCTCTTAAGGTGTCTTCTTTGCAGTCCTGCATAGACACTTAAGAGAAAATCAAAGACAAATAATGCAGCCTATAACCACAAGGCTACACTGGCCAGCACTTCAACTTAAAGTGAAAAGGATAGCCAAATAAAATCAAATTTTACACATATCACCAAGTTTCACTAATAGAGAAACTTCCCTTCACCAAAATCCTTGAAATGATAGAGAGGAAGGGTTGGACAGACAAGCCCCCATAGGCTGCAATGATGTGTCTGGAAAAGGGATACCGTGCCTTTAAGGAACTCTCCAGAGACCCTCGGTATCCCAGGATGCACAGCCAAAGTCCTTTTACTTTCAGTTCTTTTTGACGGTGTATAAAGCAAGGCCTGTAGCATACAGTACATTATCATTTTCTCCACCGGGGAGGAGGGTGGGCGCTTATGACTATAACAGAGATACCCCTACTACAGAACTGGAGTTACAGGTAAGAAACTACTCCTTCTGTAGGAAGGGATCTCTGTGTATAGTCATAATCTAGTGAATAGAATGGCAAGCCCATCCCAGCAACCAATCCGGCGGTAGAGGAAAAAGACAACACCACTACTGTGCAAACAGATTTCTTAACGATGCCTGCCCAACCTGAGCATCTGCTCTGGCATCCGAGTCCAGACAGTAGTGTTTAGCAAAGGTATGGACCGACTTCCAAGTGGCAGCCCTGCAGGAAGCTGTTGTAGATGCTTTGCCCCTGGTAGAATGAGCCTTAGGCTTGTTAGCTTTCTGATAACATAACTGAATACAGGACACAATCCACCTCGAGATAGACTGTTTAGAGGTGGCAAGACCAGTCCTGACCGACCCATAATTGGCAAGCAATTGGTCTGACCTACGAATGTCCTTGGGCTTCTCCAAGTAGAATTTCAACACCCTTCTGACATCCAGCAAATGAAGAGATCTTTCCGCTGGAGTGGAAGGATTCTGGAAAAACGTAGGTAAAGTTATAGTCTGATTGACATGGAAATCAGAAATCACTTTAGAAAGGAACTTAGGGTGAGTACGCATCACAACCTTAGCAGCATGAAATACAGTATAAGGTTCTTGGCAACACAATGCCTGAATTTCACTCACCCTGCAAGCCGATGTAATGGCCACGAGGAAAGCCGCCTTCCATGACAAGCACTGTAGTGAAGCCTTACGAATAGGTTCAAAAGGTTCCTTCATCAACCTGGACAGCACCACATTCAGCTCCCATGAAGGCGAAGGACTTCGAACAGGAGGAAACACTTTCTTCAATCCTTCCCAAAAATCTTTAATCACAGGAATCTGGAAGAAGGATTCTGTGAAGGGCATTTCCTGTATGCAGTTAATGCTGTGAGGTGAACCTTAATAGAATGAAAATTAAGGCCAGACTAAGCCAAATGCAAAAGGTATGGAAGAATGACATCTTCCTTGCAGGTCGTCGGATCATAGTTCTTGGAAGTGCACCAGATGCAGAACCTCTTCCACTTGTAGGCATAGGAAGTCCTAGTGGAAGGTCCCTTAGCCTCCTTGAGTATAATCATGCAATCATCAGGCAGATTCAGGTGTCCATATCTCAGAAGCCATGCCGTCAAACTCAACGATGAGAGGTTGGGGTGCACCATCTGCCCACTGAACTTCGCGAGGAGGTCCAGCCGACACGGTAGCAGCAGGTAGGGTAGGAGAGACCTGTGAAGCAGGTCCGTGAACCATCACTGTTGGGGCCACTCCGGAGCAATGAGGATCACCCGTGCTCTGGACTGAGACAGTTTGATGAGCACCACTGGAATCAGGGGAATGGGTGGAAAAGCTTACAGAAAGCTGTTCGACCAGCTGATCCAGGGTCCCCGGTTGGTAATACCTGGAGGCGAATTCTCAGCATCTTCTTTTTTCTGCGGCGGCGAACAGATCTACGTCTGGAGTGCCCCACATGTCGAAGATGTTTCTTAGCACTTCGTCATTTAGAACCCACTCGTGGTTTTCTTGCACCAGCCTGCTGAGTGCGTCCGCCTGAGCATTCTGCACACCTGGCAGATGAGTAGCCGTTATCATCAGTCCTCTGGCTAGCAGCCAGTGCCAGATCGCCTGCGCTTCCTGTGACAGTGTGCGCAATCTTAAGCACCCCTGCTTGTTGAGGTAATACATTGTGGTCGTATTGTCCGTCTGTACAAGCAAGGAGCTGGCCTGGAAAGTTGGATGAAAGGTCTTCAGCGCCAAGTGAACAGCTCTGAGTTCCAGGAAATTGATGTGATACGTGGATTCCGCCGGGGACCACGTTCCCTGGATCTGTAGATGGTCTCAATGCACTCCCCAGCCTTGGAGAGAAGCATCCGTGAGGATAGTCCAAATGGGAATGTACTTGTGGAATGGAACCCCTGTGAGGAGATTCTCCGCTGAGCACCACCATCTCAGGGACTGTTGAGCGTGAAGGGACAGCTGGATCCTGTCGTCCCAGCTCCCCATCTCTGGTCCCACTGATCCTCCAGACATTCCTGCAGCGGCCTCATGTGGAGGCGTGCGTGTGGCGTGAGGAAGATGCAAGAGGCCATGGACCCCAATAGAGAAGACAACGTCCTCACTGTCGTAGATGGTACAGCTATGAGAGCCTGAGCCTTCCGAAGGATCGATACGCGTCTCTCCTCCGAAGGAGACACGCTTGCTGAAAGAGTATCGATGGAGGCTCCCAAGTACTGTAGGCACAGGACAGGAGTTGGAACAGACTTGGATATGTTTATGTGCAACCCCAGTTGGTTCAACAGAACGGCCGTCCTGTTGAAGTACAATTGCGCTTCCTGGAAGGTGGAGGCTTTGATCAGCCAGTCGTCCAGGTACGGGTAGACAAACACCTTGTTCTTTCTCAGGTGCGCTGCCACCACAGCCATGCACTTTGAAAAAGTCCTGGGTGCAGACTTCAGTCCAAACTGTAGTACGGTGTACTGATAGTGATTGGTGCCGACTAGAAAGCGCAGGAACTTCCAGTGTTTCCGTGCAATGGGCACATGGAAGTACGCATCCTGTAGATCTATTGTGCACAGCCAGTCTCCCATTTGAAGCTGAGGATAAATCTAGTGCAAAGACAGCATGCAAAATTTCTCCCTGCGAATCCATTTGTTTGCTTGTCACAAATCCAGAATGCTTTGGAAGAACAATGGTTCAGGGTAGGCCTCAAGGGGTCCTTGGTAGAAAAAAGAACAGGGAGCGAATACTTAATAAATCGCTAGGGAGCAGAGGTAGTAGGTACAAGTAGGAGTATTTTATTTTACTCTTTTCTCAAGGATATACATAAATAGTCATACTCTTTTTCAGGTGCTCAAGTGAATAGTGTGGTGCAGGAAGTGACATAAGTGATCAAAGTGAACGGACTGTCACACAACAACAACAAGGATAAAAACACAACAATTATATACAAATAGAACTAGTGAAATTCCTTGGGTAGGTCGACGGCGTTTCGATCTATATAGTTTTTAGATCTTCATCAGGACAGATGAGCCTCCTGAAACTATAAGAATTTCAATTATAATCTGTTTCTGACATGTATGTTTGCATACCTACATGTGTGCCTTGTTTTTAGTTAAAAAAGATTTTTTGTGCTCCCTTCCTTAATAAAAGTATATATACACACACATGCACGTGTTCAATTATCACATGTGCATTTCAGTGTAAAGGTCTGATTCAAGATGCCAGGAGGAAGTATACAGTTGACCTCACCCTGGTGTGTAGCGCTTATTGTCAAGGATCATTGTTTAAGCGCATGCATTATTTTGCCCAGTTAATTTAAACAAAAATTAATTAAAATGGTCTTTACCTTGCCTTTGCTTGTGTAGGCAAGGAAGATTGTTTGGTGGTGCAGCTGATTAACTGCTGTGGTTCCCAATGGGAGCTGCAAATAATGACTTCATAGAGAATGGGATAATCTAGTTAGCATTCTTTACATGTTTGAGGAATCCCTGTTTTAGGTTGATCGGGTAAGTAAAGATAGGGCCAGTAAGTGAAGTAAGGGGCCAGAGAGACTTGGACTTACATTATGTTGTATTAGAAGGTCTTCTAATAGTAGAAAAACATGTAGCGCTCAGTCACTGCTACTGGGACGAGGGTCCTACATGAGCTTGTACAGTGAATAAAAGACACTTAGTTAGGATCTATAGATTGTTAATGCTAGGGCTCTATGGGGCTAAGTTTAATGAAGGTACTTACTTAAGGAATTTTTCAAAAGGAATCCGTTTTAATTAGAAAGGGTCCTTTTAGCGCGTTCCTTGCTATTGATTTCAAAACATCGAGATGCCTGAAACTATAAAAAACCATCTGGTAAAGTACGTGGCTCGAGGTAATTGGTTTAGACCGCCAACGTTATACCCGTGTTTGGAGGTCGCTTACCTAATTCAAGCAGGATTTCAGCAGGAGAAGGGGGGTCCGAGTGCCGCTTCCGAGGTTGCTCACAGCTTTGTGAGAGCCCGGCCGCCATTAATAGCGTGCAGGGATTAGTGCGTGCGCAGCCGCGGTAGTGTTCCAAGCGGAGCGTGCGCATTAGAGATTAAACGCGAGCATGCGCCGGGAATTAGTGTGAGTCATCTGTGAATAGCCTGCGCACTGGGAAGGGTATTGGTTACCAGGGAGCATGCGTGAATTGAATACTGAGACCAATGTAACGGGATACTGAATTAAGTATAAGTTGCCCTAATTACTTATTCCATTAGAATACGAAGGGGATTTTAATTAAAGGATGCTGGATTAAATATGAGGGGATGTTTAATTAATTATGAAGCGTCCAATAACAATAATCTAGAAAAGGAGTTTGAGGAGGTACTCTCTAATGTGATACACTTTCCACAGTATTAATTAGATAATACTCAGTACATGATTAGGAACAAACATTTCACTCATCATATGCACGAAGGTGCCAACACAATTAGGTCAATTGATAAATATAATACATCTCTTAAAGGTTTTCAGAAAAAAATTTCACTAAGTGTGTTTTCATGTGCACATGTTCCATTCCTCAAGCGAATTGAGTCCTCTCTCAATTGTTTTGCATTGGAACATCCATTTGCATTCCAGGCGATTTAGTATTGTTTGTTGGTTGCCTCCTCTGGCATTGAGCCTGATTAGACTCAAACAGAACAACAACATTGTCATAAAACCATGTGACAAGGGCGGCGGTATAGCTATCCAAGACCGCACCGTATACGAAAATGAAATCCTGCGCCAGATTAACAATAAAGACCACTATGAACAACTAAGAGGCAACCCCATTAAGAGTATAAGTGAATCCATACTTAGTATCACCCAAGAAGCGCTTGAATCAGGCTTTCTAAGTAAAAATGAATTTCTATTTCTAAACAATAAAAACCCACGCACCCCTGTGCTTTACACATTGCCAAAAGTCCACAAGGACACTGAACGACCCCCTGGTAGACCCATACTGTCAGGATGCGGGTCAGTTGTAGAACCCTTGGGTAAATATATTGATTTCTTCATCCGAGACATGGTCCAGAATACTGCCACATACGTTAAAGACACTACACACCTGATCAATCTAATTGAATCACAACCATTCCACCCGGATAATGAAATCCTAGTGACTCTAGACATAGAGTCACTGTACACCAACATCCCCCAAGAGAAAGGAATCAATGTAATCCAAAAACATCTTAACAACCGCCCAGCACCCCACCAAGTTCCTACAGAATTTATAGTAAAACTTTTAGAAATAGCCTTAACCAAAAACTATTTCTTGTTCAAAGACACCTTCTATAGGCAATGCAAGGGGACCTCCATGGGGGCTGTTTTTGCCCCCAACTTTGCGATTCTCTTCGTGGATGACATAGAAACTAATACCATCCTAAGTGATAAAAATCCATTTCGCAATCAAATAAAGTCATGGCATCGTTACATCGATGATGTCCTCATGATTTGGAGGGGTGATGAAGAATCATTAGAAAATTTCTGCAGATGGCTAAACACCTACCAAACAGACCTGAAATTCACCCATTCATATGACAAACACCAAATCGACTACCTAGATGTGACCATCAAATGCGAGGAAGAACAACTATACACCACCCTATTTCGTAAACCCACGGAACGAAATACCCTCCTTCAATACCATAGTGCACACCCCAGGGCTCTGAGGGATGGTTTACCCTATGGCCAATTCCTGAGAATCAGGAGAAATTGTAAACATAAGACAGATTTTTTCACCGAAGCCGAAGTCCTCTGCAAAAAATTAATGGCTAGAGGTTATCCTAGAAAATTGGTGAGAAGGGCCATGAAAAGGGCCTGGTACACACACAGAGAGCATCTACTTGAACCTCACCCTAAGGAAAGTACTCCCAAAATTACCTGTGTCACTGCCTTTAATACAGCTAGCAACAAACTCACAAAAATGATAAAAAAACATTGGAATGTACTAGACCCCTTAGAACTAAACACTGGGCTCCCACTATTCTCATTTAAAAGGGGTCGCAATTTGAAAGACCATTTAGTGAGAGCAGCTAACAACCCAACCATTGATAATACAATTGAAGTCCGCCTGAATTTACCACCAGTGTTAGGACACTACAAATGTAATAGGTGCATGGCATGCGATTTCACCACCAACACGAAAGTATTCGAGTATGGAAGTGTTAAGCACACCCTTAATTTTTTCACCAACTGCAATTCTAAAAACGTAATTTACAGTATTGAATGCCCATGCAAGCTACTATACATCGGACAGACGACGCAACAAGTAAAGTCCAGAATATCCCAACACAGAAGTCGGATCCGATGCAAGGTGACAACGGCCCCTCTGGTGGAACACTACCTCGAGGCGGGTCATAATGAAAACGACATGAAATGGCAAGTCATTGACAAACTGAGGCCCAATGCCAGAGGAGGCAACCAACAAACAATACTAAATCGCCTGGAATGCAAATGGATGTTCCAATGCAAAACAATTGAGAGAGGACTCAATTCGCTTGAGGAATGGAACATGTGCACATGAAAACACACTTAGTGAAATTTTTTTCTGAAAACCTTTAAGAGATGTATTATATTTATCAATTGACCTAATTGTGTTGGCACCTTCGTGCATATGATGAGTGAAATGTTTGTTCCTAATCATGTACTGAGTATTATCTAATTAATACTGTGGAAAGTGTATCACATTAGAGAGTACCTCCTCAAACTCCTTTTCTAGATTATTGTTATTGGACGCTTCATAATTAATTAAACATCCCCTCATATTTAATCCAGCATCCTTTAATTAAAATCCCCTTCGTATTCCAATGGAATAAGTAATTAGGGCAACTTATACTTAATTCAGTATCCCGTTACATTGGTCTCAGTATTCAATTCACGCATGCTCCCTGGTAACCAATACCCTTCCCAGTGCGCAGGCTATTCACAGATGACTCACACTAATTCCCGGCGCATGCTCGCGTTTAATCTCTAATGCGCACGCTCCGCTTGGAACACTACCGCGGCTGCGCACGCACTAATCCCTGCACGCTATTAATGGCGGCCGGGCTCTCACAAAGCTGTGAGCAACCTCGGAAGCGGCACTCGGACCCCCCTTCTCCTGCTGAAATCCTGCTTGAATTAGGTAAGCGACCTCCAAACACGGGTATAACGTTGGCGGTCTAAACCAATTACCTCGAGCCACGTACTTTACCAGATGGTTTTTTATAGTTTCAGGCATCTCGATGTTTTGAAATCAATAGCAAGGAACGCGCTAAAAGGACCCTTTCTAATTAAAACGGATTCCTTTTGAAAAATTCCTTAAGTAAGTACCTTCATTAAACTTAGCCCCATAGAGCCCTAGCATTAACAATCTATAGATCCTAACTAAGTGTCTTTTATTCACTGTACAAGCTCATGTAGGACCCTCGTCCCAGTAGCAGTGACTGAGCGCTACATGTTTTTCTACTATTAGAAGACCTTCTAATACAACATAATGTAAGTCCAAGTCTCTCTGGCCCCTTACTTCACTTACTGGCCCTATCTTTACTTACCCGATCAACCTAAAACAGGGATTCCTCAAGCATGTAAAGAATGCTAACTAGATTATCCCATTCTCTATGATTTCATTATTTGCAGCTCCCATTGGGAACCACAGCAGTTAATCAGCTGCACCACCAAACAATCTTCCTTGCCTACACAAGCAAAGGCAAGGTAAAGACCATTTTAATTAATTTTTGTTTAAATTAACTGGGCAAAATAATGCATGCGCTTAAACAATGATCCTTGACAATAAGCGCTACACACCAGGGTGAGGTCAACTGTATACTGCCTCCTGGCATCTTGAATCAGACCTTTACACTGAAATGCACATGTGATAATTGAACACGTGCATGTGTGTGTATATATACTTTTATTAAGGAAGGGAGCACAAAAAATCTTTTTTAACTAAAAACAAGGCACATATGTAGGTATGCAAACATACATGTCAGAAACAGATTATAATTGAAATTCTTATAGTTTCAGGAGGCTCATCTGTCCTGATGAAGATCTAAAAACTATATAGATCGAAACGCCGTCGACCTACCCAAGGAATTTCACTAGTTCTATTTGTATATAATTGTTGTGTTTTTATCCTTGTTGTTGTTGTGTGACAGTCCGTTCACTTTGATCACTTATGTCACTTCCTGCACCACACTATTCACTTGAGCACCTGAAAAAGAGTATGACTATTTATGTATATCCTTGAGAAAAGAGTAAAATAAAATACTCCTACTTGTACCTACTACCTCTGCTCCCTAGCGATTTATTAAGTATTCGCTCCCTGTTCTTTTTTCTACCAAGGACCCCTTGAGGCCTACCCTGAACCATTGTTCTTCCAAAGCATCTTGTTACCCCAGGTTCTACTGTATGGGGTCCCCTTGTTTCTAACAAACAAATCCAGAATGGGCCTGAACTCGTTCTTGTCCTTCTTGCGCACCAAGAAGAACCGTGAGTAAAGGCCCTTTCCCCTTTGAGACAAAGGGACGTCTTCTATCGCCCTTTTTCTTAACAGGGTATGGGCCTCCACTTGAAGCTCGTGCAGCTGAATGAATGAATGAATGAATGAATGAATGAATGAATGAATGAAAGGATATTTGTATTGCGCAAACTTAGCCCAATGGGCATCTAGGCGCAGTCCACACAGAAACATATTTACTGATACAAAAAAGAAGATTTAATAAGCCTGAGAGAAGAGCCAAGTCTTCAGGAGCTTCAGGAAAGTCAACAAAGAGGGACGGTTGGAAAGTTCAGGGGGGAGGTTGTTCCACAGTTTAGGGGCCAGAGTAGAGAAAGCTCTTCCTCCCATTTCGCCTTTTTAGATCTGGGGACAACAAGCAGATTTCTTGAGGATGAACGGAGGGGTGTTTTGGGAGAGTAGGGACTGACAAGAGTCTTTATACCTTCAGGGCCAGAGCCGAATACAGCCCTGTGGGCCAAACAGATGAGCTTGAAGGAAATCCTGGCATGTATAGGTAGCCAATGGAGATCCTTCCTGGCCTGAGTTGCGGATGATAACCTAGGTAGATTTAGGACCATCCTAGCAGCAGAATTTTGAACCATCTGAAGGCGATGGAGAGATTTCTTGTTTATGCCCCCATACAGCACATTACAATAGTCGAGCCTGGAAGATACCAGGGCGACTGTTGACTGCTTGCGGGCGTCGGAGACAGATAGGGGGCAATCTTTTTCAACATGCGGATGGTATTACAGCAGGTGGATACTGTTCTGTTAACCTAAAGGCCAAAGGAGAGGGCCGAATCTATAAGAACACCAAGGCTCCTGGCCGAGTTGGTAGGTTGGGGGCAATCTCCCAAAGAAGGGGGCCACCAGTCTTTGGACCAGATGTCCTAGTTTCCTCCAAAATCTAGGACCTCCGTCTTCTCCCCGTTGAGCTTTAAGTAGTTGCGCACCATCCATTGCGAGACTGCTTCCATACAAGTTCGAAATTTGGAGGCAGCATCTTTGGTCGGTGAGGTGGTGGAAATAATAATTTGGGTATCGTCTGCATGGGACAGTATTTGGTACCCAAAAGACCTTATTACCTCGGCAAGTGGGGTTACATAGATGTTAAATAGCAATGGGCTCAGGGAGGAGCCCTGAGGAACCCCACATTGCACGGCCTGGGAGGGGGACAGGAAACTACCAAGCTGGACCCTTTGTTGTCTCTGAGAGAGGAAGGAGGATAGAAGACTCAAGGCACTTCCCCCCGCCCCTATCCCCTTCCGCCGGTCTACCAGGATTGAAGGGGACATGGTATCGAATTCTGCCGTAAGATCAAGTAGCACCAATAATGCGGACTGTCCTCTGTCCACCTCGGAGCGGATGTTGTTAACTACGACAGTGAGGGCAGACGCGGTACTGTGGGCAGGACGAAACCCATGCTGGGAGATGTCAAGAAGACCCATCTTCTCTAAGTATGTAGTCAGATGAGAATTAAGATGGGCTTCGAGTTTTTGCCGGGGCTGAAAGCAGAGATATTGGCCGGAAGTTTTTTAAAACTTCAGGATTTAGGGAAGGTTTCTTTAGGAGGGGCTTAACAACTGCCGATTTCCAAGGAGTTGGAAAAGACCCCTCATCGATGGCCATGTTCATGACCTCCAAAAGAGGAGGAAGGACAGTCTCTTTGCAGGACTTCAAGATTTTTAGAGGACAAGGATCGAGAGGCGAACATGATTTTGTGGCATCAAGGAGGCAATTTAACTCGTCCTGCGTCAGATGTGGAAAGTTGGAAAAATTAGACGAGGGGCCCAATTCGGGGGTCACAGTGTGTACAAGGGAGGAGAGGGGGCAAGAGTGCCCTATTGGCATCCAGTTCAGTATTGCGGGATTTGAGAGAAACATAAATATCAGAAATTTTGGATAGGAAGAAGCCTGCGATATCATTGCAGAGCTCCTGCGACTTATTCACTGATTCGATAACTTTGGGTGTTGACAGAGTGTCGATGATTTTAAAAAGGTTTCTGGATGATTTCAGTGAGGTGGTGATCTTGCTGAAGTAGTTCTTTTTTTCTTCATCTATGGCCTTTTTGTATTCTCTCAGGGCTGACTTATGTAGTTTTTCCCCTGGGGGTCAGGACAGACATGCCAAGCTCTCTCCTTCTGTCTACATTTCTGCCGTAGTGATCTAAGATGTTCCGAAAACCAGGGTGCAGAGGGACTTTTCCGGGCTGAATAATGTTTTTTAGGGGGTGCTAGCGTGTCCACAGCATTAGAGAGAGCAGCTGACAGGCCTAGAGCAGCTTCATTTACATCAGGCAGAGAAAGGGGGTGGAAGTCAGACAGAAAGGGGGTGAGTGTAGTGTTAGAAATGTTATTGTAGTTTCTCCTGTTCTCCCATCCTTTCCTGTTAGTTTGATCAGAACCAGAGGAAGTCTTATTGAAATAAAAAGGAATTGCCCTATGATCGGACCATGACAAAGGGATCGGAGTTCCGATTGTCAGTCCGGAATCATTTGAAAAGATGCCATCTAAGGTATGTCCGGCAATGTCAGTAGGGCCGTCGACAAGTTGGTTAAGCCCACAGGAAGTTAAGCCCTCAATTAGAGCTTTGGTGTTATTGTCTTCAAGTAGTTCCAAATGAAAATTGAAGTCACCAAGGAGAGTGAAATTGGACCTACTGATAAAAGGTTCTAATAATGTGAGTAAATTATGACAGAAATTAGTCCTTGGGCCGGGGGGGCCTATAGAAAAGAATACCAACAAAGGAAACAGAGGGATTTACCTGTATAGTAAAATGCAGTGCCTCATAATTCTCTGTGGAGGATAAGAGGGGGTTAATACGACAGGTAAAACACTCTCTACACATAATACCCAGTCCTCCGCCCCTGCACCTAGTGCGGTCCATTCTAGTCAGGGCATAGCTATCAGGAATAGCCTCGACTAGATCAGGGCCCGATGAAACAGAGCCCCAGGTCTTTGTTATGAAGACCCAGGAAGGCTTCCTCTGTGCTACAAATTCATTAAATGCTGTCTTGTTTTTAATCAGAGATCTGGCGTTGATAAGAAAGCCAGCTATATTATCCGGAGGTTCAGAGGACTTAGCCTTGGTCTGGCGTTTTCTAGGTGGTCTGGGGCGGACAGATGGGGAGGGATTGCAGCCACAGTTTTTGAGGGATATACCCTCTGGTGGTATGGTATGGTGACACGGCAAAGGGAGGGGTCTTAGTGAAAGCAAGGTGGTAAGTATACCTGACTCCTGTGGGGTAGGAGAGCAAGAAAGACCGGACTGCCCGTCCTGCAGCGAACCGGTGGGATTTCTGGAGGAGGGCTGACAAAACAAAGACTGTATCCATTGCAAACAATATTCAGCACCCACTTGTCCTGAGTAATTTTTCTCCACTCTGCCAGGTAATTTTGTATGCTTCCCCCCACCGGAGCGGGTAATGGACTAGGGGGAAGTAGCACTTCAGGGCTTAGACCCAGCCGGGCCCTTGTTCCCCGAGGAGGACTGCAGGCCTCCTCTGCCCCTCTGACGCTTTTGGGAATTCTGCTGCTGTTGTTGCTGCTGGCCAGCTTGACGACCTTGTCCTCGCTTCTGGGAACCATGTCTCCTCTGGAACGGACGGAAGGACTTTTGTTGTTCCTTTGGTTTCTCCAAACCAATGGCCTTCAATGTCTCCGCTTCTGTCTTCATGCGGGCCATTTCCTCATCCGCATGCTTCCCGAAGAGCATCGACCCAGAGAACGGCAAATTTGCGACTCTCTGCTGCGACTCCGGTTTGAGAAAGGTAAGGCACAACCAGGAATGGTGTCTTAAATTAATGCCATGGCAATAGCCATGAGCCGCCAGGAGTGAGGCGTCCGCCGCAGAGCTGATGACTTGATTGGAGACCATCATGCCCTCGTTCAATATCTCCTGGAAGTCTTCCCTCCTCTCCCTCAGGAGGAGCTTGAGAAATTGTTGCAGAGATTCCCACAAAGCACGGTCATAGCGACCCAAGAGCGCCGAGGCACTCACTGCTTTCATTGATGTGGCAGCTATACCGCAAACCTTCCGTCCGGCTGAAAGCATCTGACGGCTCTTCTTGTCCGGAGGCACCCTAGAAGACGGAGCAGTAGCATGCTGTTTCTTGGCTGCTGTCACGATAACAGAATCCGGTATAGGATCTGACCTCAAGAATGCCAGATCAGAATCCGGGAGCCTGTACTTCTTTTGCAGCCTAGATGGAGCCGACTTCACCGAAGCCGGGTCAGAAACAGCTCCATGGCCGGCTCCTCCAGTCCTGGCGCCAAGGGCAACAACGGGCGAGACAGATGCCGCTTGACGAAAAAAGTCTCAAAGATCACAGAGGTAGATGGTGTGGGTACCGTCAATGTGATCCCTAACTTCGCTGCCCCCCTCAGCAGCATGTCCTGAAACGTCACGATTTCGTCCACAGGCGACACCCTCGTAGGAGGGGAATCCGATAACATCAGAGAATGCCTCGGTCATTCGAGGAGCCTGTTTACCGGGACCGCGACCTGTCTCTCCGATGGTGGTGTCGTGCCTTTTGGAGGAGCGGTGTCTACTGCGAGTGCGATCCCTTCTTCTACAGCTTGATCTAGATCTCCTGGGCTTCGCCGGAGCCGCCGGTCTCAGAGGAGGCGGCGGAAGCGTAGAAGCCGGAACCTCAGGATCCTCAGAGATCGAGGAGGCGGTGGAAGAGGAGGCATGGGCAGTAGTGGAGGAGGAGGAGGAGGAATCATCGCTGGAGGAAGAGGAAGCTGTGGAGGAGGCATCCTCGGAGGCAGCGGTGGAGGTGTAGGCGTCCTGAGCTTAGAAGGTGAGTAGGTTTGAGAATACTCCAAATCCGGTGACCTCACCACTCTCCTCTTCTTCTGAGAAGGTCTCAAAGAAGATGTCCTGGAGGCAGACCTCTTTTTGGACGAGCGCCGGTGCCGCCGCGACCGGGAGCTCGCCGATGAAGATGATAGACTGACCACTGAGGCCTGGGACACTGTCCTGGTCCTTGAACGTCTCCTCAACGTCGATTTTTCCTTCCTCAACGTCGACCTCCTTGACTTTCTACCCCTCGACGTCAATCTTCTAGACATCGCTGCACATATCGACATTGAACGCCATCAACGTCGACACGACGTTCGACATCAAGAAGAGGCAAGTCGACTTCGACCGTCGTGTCGACGTTGACGGCGAACGGTGGTACAGCCTCGACGGCGAACGTTGTCGCCTCCTTGACTCTTCACGACGTGTGTCGACGCCGGTGAAGTCCTCGACGTCGACCTTGTCCGAGGTCTCGACGCCCTGCCTCTCGACGTCGAGCGGCGAGAGCCATGGTTCGACGGAGAGCAGATGGTGGTCATACCACTCGACGCCGACGTCAAAGCTATTGACGTCGACCGGGATCTGTGCCTTTTCCGGGCCTTTTCTTGACTGGGGAGGCCCCCAGAGGCCGAAGCACGGGCAGAGGATGATGATAGAGTCCCTCCATGCCCAGAAGTCCCACCTGGTTCTTCATGTCCCCTTTGGTTCAGGCCTTGGAGACTAATCTTCTCCCTGTCACGCAGGATCCTACTGGAGAAAGAGTGACAGATATCACAGGAGTCAGGGACTTGGGTGGAAGGGAGACAGAGTATTGCATACTATGTGGGGGTCAGATTTAGCCTTCTTCCTACCACACTCAGGGCACTTGTCGAATAAAGCTGGAATTTTTGACAGAAAGAGATGGAAAAACTGGATAAAAAACACAGCAAATGGAAAAGGAAGATGCTAGACGTCGAGTGAAACACTCAAAACACTGGAAAAGTGCCAACAATTGAAGAAATGCCCAAAAAGGGAGACCTCTATGCTCCAGGGTCCTGCTAGCAGGAGCTGGAAAAAAGAACTGAAAGTAAATGGACTTTGGCTGTGCATCCTGAGATACCGAGGGTCTCTGGAGAGTTATTTAAAGGCACGGTATACCTTTTCCCGACACATAATGACAGCCTATGAGGGCTTGTCTGTCCAACCATTCCGCTCTATCATTTCAAGGATTTTGGTGAAGGGAAGTTTCTCTATTAGTGAAACTTGGCGATATGTGTAAAATTTGATTTTATTTGGCTATCCTTTTCACTTTAAGTTGAAGTGCTGGCCAGTGTAGCCTTGTGGTTATAGGCTGCATTATTTGTCTTTGATTTTTTCTTAAGTGTCTATGCAGGACTACAAAGAAGACAGCTTAAGAGATTATGTTTGATTGCTCATGGGTCCCCGCACATGGGCGGGACTATTCACTAGATTATGACTATACAGAGATCCCCTACTACAGAAATAAAGTTATTTCTCCTCATTATGCCACTGGAGTTCTGGACTTTTTGGTTCCGTCCAGAGGTGTCAGGGAACAACACCCAAAGACCCCGGAGTTCCACCTGCCTTGGTGCACAAATAAACAGAAACACGGGCTTCTCGATGGTGGCGTCAAAGACCAAAGGTTTATTACTGCAGGGACACAGAAGTCACAGAAACTAAACACGGGCAGAATCTAGGAGCCTGTTCGATTTGTACAAAGAGGGTTGCTCCTTATATACTGAATTTTAAGCTGGGGGCAAATTCTTTACATGTAATACATTCCCAAAAACCTTTGTGTATGAAACAATAAATATTTGGCGTTACACAGGAACCGTCGATAATATCTGATGCCAAACATTACGAAGAGGGGTTCCCACTAGTTCATCACAATCCCTTGTCAATATTGCATTCAAGAGCCGGACCGCCTCATCGTAAATTTCGTTACCTCCCCCTAATAAAGATTCAGAAAGAAAGGAACGGAGCCAGGTGTGGAAGATAGAAAAGTGGGATAAGGGATGCTTGTGGGTTGTAAATGGGCAAGGCTACCGGCTTCGGCCGCCTAATCATGATCGGGACAATGGTCACGAGAACCAGTTCGGTAGGGCTGGCCTCGGGCAGAGGAGGCAGCCTTTGTCGAGTCATGCAGCTACAGCGTGTTCTGTTCCAAGGTGCACGTGTCACTTGAAGAGGTGAATCTCCGGCTAAGGCTACGTGTCCTTAATTGAAATGAAGTGATCAGAGGTTATTGCTTATGTGAGGGCAAGAAACACAAAATGGCTGCCATGATCTAAGATGGATGCCATGGGTAGATCAGAAATGTGTTTGTAACAGGAGTACTCTTGCTCGTAGCATAGCGAAAACACCAGGATATGCTAAATGGATCATTTGCGGTTCGCTGATACCAACATTATGCATTTCCGACAATATTGAAAACACGGGTTCAAATCGTCACGGAACCTCAGACCCTCCTTTTGCCCTTACATAGGCAATTACTCAGTCTATGTCAGAGTCTAATTCTATGCTCATCAGGTCAGTGACATGCTGTTGTATCATCATCCTTTCTCGCGCCTTTTCTCCAAACGCAGGTGGTTTCCTGAAACAGATTGCAGCACAAAGACTACACAGAGCTGGACCACACTGGATAATCAGGCAGCATGAGAAGAGGAATACTAAGATGACACCAATGACCATCAGAACCTTCCATCCCCACGCTGATATCAGAGTCCAAAGCCACTCCATGAAGGACCAGTTTCCCTTGTCTACATGAATAGAGTCGGAAATCTTGTGTAGCTTCGAGATCGCCTCATAGACTGTTGGAGCATTATTAGGAATAAAGACACAGCAGCTCGATTGGATCATTCTGCATACCCCACCTCGATCTGCAAGTATAACGTCTAGAACCATACGGTTCTGCAACGTCATGAGTCTATCCGCCTGAAGCTCAGCTGTCAAATTGCTAAGGGCACCAGCAGTTTCGGTAATAGTAGATTCAACTACCCGTGTTAGCTGACGTATGTTTCTACTATTGGCCATAGGCCCCCAGAACGGAAGGAAGCCTTTGAAGAAGTCTCCAGCTTCCTGACCAGCAGTATCTTCCTTGCTGAAGACACCTCTCGCTACTCTGGTCCTGTGGTAGTCAGATGAAGCAGTGTATGTTGGAGGCAACAATCGAGCAATATAACATGACCCTGAAAAGTCGGCAGGCAACCATGTATAAGCTCTGTCTCGACAGATGAAGTAGGTACCCCTAGCAGTAAGAAAAGCAGGGGAAGAGTTAGCCGGAAACACGTAAGTCTCTACGCACTCACTCCTCCCTAGCTGAGCTCTCGGATTTCTCCCATTACCTTGCAAACAGACCTGACCTCGGTGAGGTACGACCCAGATTGGAGTTGAGCTTTTACGCTTGCTTTCTCCCAAACTAAGGCGATACTCTGAAGAATTCCAACTTAAATATACTCTCAATTCGTCTCTAGGGTAAGATGGAGTATTATTGACGTCCCTGATCATGTCAATAATTCCCTGGACTAAAGCTTTGTTGGCCGAGTTATATTTAGTGGAACGTGGTGGACGTGGAGGATAGGTTTCAAGGGCATAAGCAAAAATGGTTTGAAGGGCCTGGAATGATCCATTATAGCTAAAAGGCAAAACCAGATAGGGAATACCTTTATCCATAGTGTGGGGTATCAAGCCACACACCCAGCAGTCTGTAGTGTTAACTACCAGTTGGTATTGGTGCAAGAGTTGTACAAAAGTGTTATTAATGAATTCTGAGCGTCGAGCTTGCTCGTGCTCAGGAAACGAGTGAAAAGAGTGTATAGAAGAAACAGTAGAAGTAGCAGGATCAAGGGGAGGTACTGTGGTTACTTCGATAAAAATCAAACCCATACCAAAGACGATTCCACCCACCAACGTTATCAAAACAATCAAAAATGTAATGGCACATTGTATCAAAAAGCATTTGCTGTGAAGAATTCTGTAAAGTCTGTTTCTGCGAACATAAATCAAATTTTCTCGTTGCAGCGCAGGAAGCTCCATCTTCTACAATCCGCTCGCGACCACTGATGATGTGTACGTAGATGAAAATGCCTCTATCAGCCCTGGGAGTTCCCAGAACCAACAGAAAGATCGACCTTGTGTCAGACCCCCGCAGATTCAACTAGGCACACAGCCACGACCCTACGGCTACCCAGACGGCAAGGCAATTTTAAAAACAATAAAACAATAGCAAACTTCCTGGCTGGAGGCAAAAGTTCAAAATTTCAAAATATCACAATGGGCAGTTGCCTGCTTTATTTGTCCATATTACGAGGTCGTAAATTGTATCTTTGCTTTGCAGGTACTGTTTGATCGGCAAATAGCATATCACTAGTAGTTGTTGCAGTGTTCAAGTTCGCAGATGACAGAGTTTTTTCTGATGCAGAGGACAAATGTTCAGAGTTCAAAGGAGTCTTTTCAGGCGGAGAGTCAGATTTCGGAGTGTCGGTAATCAATTCGGCATCGCTGAAAGGGATGAACTTTGGCGTTTTTTCAAATTCGGAGGCACCAATTCCCTTCTTCACCCAGTCGTCGTAAGGAAGTGGCAAAGGCACACGTTTGACATGAGACGCATGCACCCAATGCTTGCGACCAGCTACACGAACTGCTGTTCTCGTTGCAAGCAGGACCTGGAAGGGGCCGACGTATCTGGGCTGAAGGTTCTTCGTCCTCGCGAAGTTTCTGATCACGACGTGATCGCCGGGTTTCAGCTGATGCCCTGGACTCTCCGGAGGCTTTGGCAATGCATCGAAAACCTGTTGGTGAATAAGACTCAATTTAGCAGTCAAGTCGTAAAGGTAGTCGATCAACATAGGATATTCTAGAGAACAAAACTCTTTTGGCCTAGGCACACCCCACACATTTGCCGGGCGGCCAAAGACTATCTCATAGGGGCTAAGCCCTACTCTAGAATGTACAGTTGCTCTCGTTGATAACAAAGCCAAGGGAAGTGCATCTGGCCAGGACAAACCTGTGGATGCTTGAATTTTGGCTAGTTTTAGTTTGAGGGTGCCATTGTAACCCTCAACTAAACCAGCAGACTGGGGATGGTTCGCACTATGAAATTTCTGTTTTATGCCCAGACCGACACACACACTCTGCATAACTTTCCCTATGAACTCACTTCCGTTATCTGACCATACAATCCGTGGCATTCCGAACCTAGGGAAATATTCTTTGAGAAGAATTTTGGCAGTTGATAGGGCAGTATTGTCCTTTAGTGGATATGCTTCGATCCATCTGGAAAAAGCACAGACTACCACCAGGACGTATTTCAAATTATTACACCGATCCATGTGAATGAAGTCTAACTGAATCACTTCAAAGGGGCAGGAAGGAGGAGCGAAGTGACCAGCAGGAGTTGGAGTTCCCTTGCCAGGATTATGCATCAGGCATACCATACAATTTTTCACCACTCTCTCTGCACATTTACTGATCCCATCATTCTTCCAAACTGGAGCCAACATCTTACAGATTCCTTTAGAACTTATATGCGCTACTCCATGCGCCATCGTTACCACTGCAAGCACATACGCATCAGGCAACATCCAACGCTGTTGTTCTGACAAATCAATCCAACACCCACTCGAATCCAACTTGCCCGTACTTTCTCTCCATGCACGTTTTTCCTCCTCAGTTGCCTCTTTCTGAATCTCTTTCACACTTTCCATTGTATCCTCACACATTCCAGACTCAGCAATCCACCTTGCAGACGTAGCAACATACATTCTACTCATCATATCTTTAGCTGTCTGTTTAGCAGTTTCATCAGCAAAAGCATTCCCACGACCAACATCATCCGTGATTGCTTTATGAGCACTGCACTTTACAATCGCAACTTCAGTCGGCAAGGTTAGAGATTCCAACAGATCGTTAACTAGCTGACCATGTTGAATCTTAGTCCCATGGGACGTAATGAAACCTCTTTCTTTCCACAAACGGCCAAAACTATGGGCCACGCCAAATGCGTACTGACTATCTGTAAACACATTCACTCTCTTTCCCTTACCTAAAACACACGCTCTTGTTAGAGCTATTAATTCTGCAGCTTGGGCAGAATTCTGACTCACTCTCGCAGTCTCCACAATCGTCTTCAAAGTTGTCACTGCGTAGGCAGCAGTCACATCACCATTCTCCAATTTAAAACATGATCCATCCACATACAGCGTGCCATCTGGATCTAACAATGGAGTGTCCTTTAAATCAATACGTCCTTTTGTCTCTTCCTCCGTTCTAAAACAACAATCATGGGGCTCGGAATCACTCGACTCTTGATTAGCCGGCAACAGCGTTGCTGGATTCAATACATTGCATCTTTTGATCTGAATATGACTCGCTAGTAATGTCAGCTCGTAACCAGATAATCTCGCACTGGTAAGGTGTTGCGTCTTAGTTCGATTCATGAGTGTATCCACAGCATGAGGAACCATGACCACTAGCATGTTATTCATCACCAAACCAGCAGATTGTCGAATGGAAGCCGCAGCTGCCGCTGTAGCTCTCAAACAACTAGGTAACGCTCTAGCTACCGGATCTAATGTTGATGAAAAATACGCACAAGGGCGTTGTTTATCACCAAATGTCTGTGTCAGAACACTCAACGCGCAACCTTCTCTCTCGTGAACGTAGAGCGTGAATGGCTTGCTGTAATCAGGTGTACCTAATACAGGAGCTGAACACAGTGCATTTCGTAACTCAGAAAAGCTCTCCTGACATTCATCAGACCATGGCACCGGACTCGGAACATTTTTCCCAGTCAAAGCTACCAATGGTTTTGCTAAAAGAGAAAAATTTGGGATCCACTGCCTACAGTAAGAGGTAATACCTAAAAAGGCACGCACTTCTCTCTACGTGCGAGGAACACTCATCTGCATAATTGCTTTTATTCTCTCTGGGGTCAACTTCCTTCCCTCCTTTGACAAGAGATGACCTAGGTAGGTCACTTCTTGGCAACAGTATTGCATTTTCGAAGGTGACACCTTATGATTCAAATTAGACAAATGATGCAATAACGAAATCGTAGCTGCTTTGCAAGTTTCCTTATCATCAGCAGCCACTAGAAGATCGTCTACATACTGTACTAGAGCAGAGCCCAGAGGAAGGACAAAGGAATCTAACTGACTTTTTAATGCCTGACTGTAAATAGATGGACTCTCACAATAGCCTTGTGGAGCGCGTTTAAATCTGAAACTTCGACCTCCTAGACAGAAGCCGAAAATATCCCTGCTTTCTTCGGCTATCGGAATGCTGAAAAAGGCATTCTTCAAGTCGATGACTGAAAACCAAGTAGCTGTAGCAGGAATCAATGTTAACAAGGCAGTAATGTCTGGAACTACAGGAAACTGCGGAACTACAATCTTATTAACTTCTCTGAGGTCGATGACAAACCTATACACTGGAGGCTTTGTAGGATCAGTTCGTTTCAAAATCGGTAATACAGGACTGTTACAGACATTTCCTCTAGTTTCTTCAACCACACCCTTTTTAATCAAATCTTGTACAATCAGTAAAAGTGCTCGTTCACCTTCACTAGATATTTTATATTGAGGAATTCGTGGAAACTTTACATTTGCTTTCAAAGTGACTACATATGGTGGTATTTCCAAAAGGCCTACATCATTAGGACCAGTCGCCCAAAGAGTATCAGGGAGTGAACGCAGCTCTGGCGGGAGTGCATCCATTGACAAGTACATCGGAGAGGTGATTCTTTTACCCAATGTAAGCTGTACTCCTTCCGGAGAACAGTACAATGTCGCATATAGTCGTTTTAACAAGTCTAAACCAAGCAGATTTTCATTACAACCCGTCGTCAAAATCAGGGGTGCTTTCAATTGACACGGTCCAACAGAAATAGACAAAGGACCAGATATGGGGTTGTAAACAGGGGCGCCTGAAAAACCTACAGAAACATTAGTTGAGCCGGACAAAGGTGCGCCAGGGAGTTTCGCATGAATGATAGAACTTTTTGCTGCACCAGTATCCAACAGAAACGGTTCGACTACACCTGATGTTGCTACTGCGACATAAGGCCCACTCTGATCCACTGGAACTGATACTACTCCCTCTCTCTGTCCATGGCTGTCCTAGTACCCATTTTGCTGAAATCCCTCATCCACTTCACAATAGTCTTCAACAAGATACTGTTGAGATCTATTTTGCTGAGCAGACTGTCCATTTCGTTGATCAAAGTGATTGGAAGGACGATCATTCGTCTGTGGAGGCATAGCACCTCGCCCCGACCTCTAGAATTTTGCACAAAACCACCACGACCTCTCTGAGCTGCTGCTGCATTATTTTGCGCTAAGATCGGACACTCATTCTTGTAGTGACCCTCTTTCTTACAGTACGCACACTGATTCCACTGATATTGAGGCCTAGGTGAACTATAGTCTGTTCTTTGATACGAACCCTGTTGCGTATTAGTCTGATTCGTGCGAGGCGGATACGCCTGTTGCAAGAGAACTTTAGTTTTTAAGTCTTTCGTTTTCTTATCTGATTTTTCTTTCTCCTCTTTATCCCTATTTTCATAATACTGTGCAGTTGCAAGTATTTGCGCAGTTGTAGAGACAGCCCACGCACTCTCGGAATCTTTTAATTTGTTGCATAGCTCAGGTAACAAATTATGCACGAACTTATCCACAGTCTCTGTCCTCCTTCTGTGCTCATATCCTGACCACTATGATCTACAAAAGTCTCTTCGAACCTCGTGAAAAAGTCGGAGACACTTTCGTCTTTCTTTTGCCTGCATGCGGACAACTTGTCCCAATTAACACGCAATGCGGGCATCAGAGTCTTCATTAAGTCAATTATCCTACCTGGAAGATTAGCAATTAGAGGTTCGGGTTTTGCACCACCTACTTGCTGACCATCCGCTACAATGATAGCTGCCCAATCACCACCGAGGGCAACTGGATGATTCTCTTTACGAATTTTAGCCCAAATTGGTTGCGGAACTACATTACCAAATAACATATCAATGTCCGCTAAGTTCATTATACAAGCTTCAACTGTCTGTGTTAATTCCTTATAGTATCCGGCAGGATTCTTACGCGGGTCTGGCAAGGCCTGTTTCACTGCTAGCACTTCAGCTCGTTTCCATGGAATGTGTATCCACACTCTTTGGAATTGCGCCGGGGCGGCTACAATACCATTGGCATTATCAGCTTGTACAGCATCGCGCCAAATTGGAGGAACCTCCCTCATTGGATATTGGCGACTTAGCTTCGTCTTACTTTTCTCTAAATCTCTTGGTGAACGAAGTGATGGGTCATTTCTATAACTTAATATCAGTTCCATCGCTTCTTCTATATTTTCACCTACTATCATTCCTGCAGCAAACTCTTTCTGAACCTTAATTAAGTCTTCTAGATTCGAATCAACATCATCTTCTTCTATTTCCTCACGTAACAGCGAGCACATCTCATCAAAGACATACCGTTGCGTTGGTTTCTTCCATTGCATAAATGTATCTAGCACGTCTCTCGTACTATATCTCCTACTCTTCGAAATCCATCTGAGAGCCGTGGAATCTAAAATTCCCCGTTCCTCAGTACTCGGAAGCTGACTACGTCTTTGAACAGAGTCAGAAGTAGGAGTCTTGATTAAAGTTTTATAGAAAGGGGTTAGAATGCTCGAAACAGAATCAGTGATTCTTCGACGAACAGAAAGTGGAGTCAACATACTCGCAGACGCAGAGAACACAGTAGAGGTAGGAACAGATAGCGGGACAGTAGGAGTATCGAGGAAAACAGTTTGTGGAACAGTAGGTGTAAGCGAGACAGATACAGGTATAGAAGTCGGCAACCCAGGAGGAGGAGGAGCCGTAGGAACATTCACATTGACCACAGGAGGTACAGGAGCTTGATTCTGAGGGGCAGGAGCAGGAATACCAAGTTGTCCAGCAACCGGCAATTGAACATTCGGTACAGGTGGAGCCGTAGCACCTTGTGCATACGGTGGAGGTGACCTTAACAAATAAGACAACAGAGGATCATTTTCGGGGTCCTCCAGTATCTTAGCTGTTTTCGATGGCAAGGCAGGATAGCACTTGTCGATCGCTAAATTATGCTCTCTAATGGCCACCTCTATGGCCTTCTCAGACTCGTTAACTTGCAGCTGCTTAGCTGCTTGCTCTAGAGTCAACTCTTCTTGCTCTTTCTGTTCCTTCTTTAATCTTTTCATTTCTCTTTGTTTAGATTCTTTTCGCCAGTAACGGAAAGAATCAAACATTGCCGGCCGGGCTTTCTTCCTAAACAATTTCGCTTCTAAATTGTCAAGAATTTTGGGTTCAAAACTACCATGCAGTGGCCAACTAAGGACACCATCTTTCTTCGTATAGCGGACCCACACCTCATTATAAGATATAGGACCCACACCATGTTTACAGTACAAGTCATATAGGGGAGTCCCAATCGGAGGAACCAGACATGAGTCCTCCAATCGTGAATCACTGTTGCAACCAAAACAAGACAACATACAATTTCTCTGACTTACCATTTTGCAATCCGGAACACAAAACAAACAAAACACGAAACAGATATGTGCACCTGAACCAAGAATTTAGGCCTACCAAAAACGAACTGATGTATCGATACCCAAACTAAACCAAATAGATTATCGTAACCAGAACAACCAGTGATAATCTTACGAAACCAAACCAAACCAAGAACCAAAAAGGATTTTTAACAACCCTTACGAAGTAACCAACTAGCAACCACTAAATACTTAACTGAGGCACTGAAGACGTCACCAAGGAGAAACCTGTCACGTTTCGCCGTACTAAGGACTGCACCTCGGGTCCAAGACAGGGCGACGGTCAAGGCAACGGCCAACTGCAGCCGTCCTGAACGGGAACCCTCGTGGAAGAGAACTTCGGGCCACTTTTGCGATATGCCGGGATCGATGAAGTGGGGCGCCTCCCTCAGGAATCTTCACACGAAGCTTCTCGAACTCTTCAGGCTTTTGGACCGGTACCGAATGACGTCGCCCCACATTGGGCGCCAATTGGAGTTCTGGACTTTTTGGTTCCGTCCAGCGGTGTCAGGGAACAACACCCAAAGACCCCGGAGTTCCACCTGCCTTGGTGCACAAATAAACAGAAACACGGGCTTCTCGATGGTGGCGTCAAAGACCAAAGGTTTATTACTGCAGGGACACAGAAGTCACAGAAACTACACACGGGCAGAATCTAGGAGCCTGTTCGATTTGTAAAAAGAGGGTTGCTTCTTATATACTGAATTTTAAGCTGGGGGCAAATTCTTTACATGTAATACATTCCCAAAAACCTTTGTGTATGAAACAGTAAATATTTGGCGTTACACAGGAACCGTCGATAATATCTGATGCCAAACATTACGAAGAGGGGTTCCCACTAGTTCATCACAATCCCTTGTCAATATTGCATTCAAGAGCTGGACCGCCTCATCGTAAATTTCGTTACCTCCCCCTAATAAAGATTCAGAAAGAAAGGAACGGAGCCAGGTGTGGAAGATAGAAAAGTGGGATAAGGGATGCTTGTGGGTTGTAAATGGGCAAGGCTACCGGCTTCGGCCGCCTAATCATGATCGGGACAATGGTCACGAGAACCAGTTCGGTAGGGCTGGCCTCGGGCAGAGGAGGCAGCCTTTGTCGAGTCATACAGCTACAGCGTGTTCTGTTCCAAGGTGCACGTGTCACTTGAAGAGGTGAATCTCCGGCTAAGGCTACGTGTCCTTAATTGAAATGAAGTGATCAGAGGTTATTGCTTATGTGAGGGCAAGAAACACAAAATGGCTGCCATGATCTAAGATGGATGCCATGGGTAGATCAGAAATGTGTTTGTAACAGGAGTACTCTTGCTCGTAGCATAGCGAAAACACCAGGATATGCTAAATGGATCATTTGCGGTTCGCTGATACCAACATTATGCATTTCCGACAATATTGAAAACACGGGTTCAAATCGTCACGGAACCTCACCACCCCTGGGAAGGTGCACGGTTTTGACACATTCCCAGTTCATGCTATGTTGTAAATCTGGGAATGTGTGAAATCCATGGATGTTGCATGGGAACACTCACTGCAATCCCCATGACATGCAGTGGCAGCTGGTAAGGTTTGTGAGTGGTGAGCTGAGCTTGGTCGGGGAGAGGGTGGCGGGGCTCCTAGCACAAAAGGTCCTAGAAACTCTGCCCCAGGTCCCACCATGGCCTCGCTCTAACCTCTGCAGTAATCTCCAGACTCCATAATATCCACCCCTGATGCAAGTCCCTTCCGTGGCTCCACAGCCCCACATCAGGTTGTTTGCTGAATTTTAGCTTCTACAGGATGCATTGTGTACACCCAGTGGGTGGCTGGGAGGGGATGCGGGTAATGTGAGAAGTTGGCCTGGCATATGTTGTCCATTAGTTCTAGTGGGCACCTTGCACCAGTCCAAACACCCTTATTGATGATATGTTTCAGAACTTCATTGAAAGCTATCCTAGTGGTAGCTATGGAGAGCAGCCTTTAGGCTGTCTTAAAGGAGTGTAAAGCAGCTTGGTTTACCAGATAATAACCTCTTGAATCACTATATGAAAGGAGATATATAAAATATATGCATTTATGTCTAAACACTCACTACTAAACTCTTTATGAGATTAGAGTCCAAAAAACACCATAATACCGTTCAAACATGACAGTAAATAGCTCAATATACAATGGGCCCCAGGGGTGGGTCACACCATATTTTAAGAAAGTGGTATAAGAACCACAACTTGACTAGACACAGTGCCTTGAGCACGTAGAATTACTGGTACCCCAAGGAACCACCCAAGGTAGTGACACAGGAGACCCACGGGGGACGTGTGCAGTGTGAGAACACAGAGCGAGCTCCGTATGATTCTATGAGGAAAGTCACGGTTGGAATTTTAAAGATAAAGGACACATAGGAAAGGACTTTGAGCAAACCCCTTTAGACTTAAGGGGCTCTAGGGCCAACACCCACAGGAGTACCGGAATACTCGAATTACCTCACCCAAGGAAACCGGGTGCATAGGTGTCAAATGGAGTTGGGAATCGTTGATGATTTCAATGGCGATCTGCTGCAAAGTGCTACAGCCATGAAGAGAAGTTTCCAGGAGGATCCAAGCCTGGATCAAAGATGTGAAGAATCTGAAAGCAAAGGGGACAGAGTCTGAGTCATCTTCCAAGGGACCAGGGGCACAATAGAAGAATGCCCACCAATGTCGGTGCTTCAGGGGTGAAGAGGTGAAGCTTGATTCTACAGCCACGTGAACCAGGAGGCATCGAATGATGACCAGGAGCTTGATTCGAGCTGTCCCACGAAGGATGTCGAGTGCTGCGGCGTTGGTGCTTTGATTGAACACAACAAACCTTGTCAACAGCAACCCACGCAGGAAGGGAAAAGATGCTTTGGGTGCGGACCAGCAAGGTCTGTGGGATTCCCCAAGCAATGGAGAGTCAGGGCATGTCTGGAGCAACCAGGGAAGCCCAATCAGTGTTCAAGTTGCCTTGCCACCAGTCAACGGATCAAGGATCGCAAAGGGACCACGAGAGAAAACACAAAGGGCAAGCTCACGCAACACTCGTTGAGTGTAGGCTGGCAATCTTTGGTGGAAATGTTGCTTGGTCAGGGCTACAAGTAACCCAAAGCTCAGCCTCAGGGGTCACCTCAAAGCTGATGCTTCTGCAAATGGCTGCGGTGTCCAGTGGTTCGGGTTGCACGGTCTCCACGAGGGATACAGGCATCAGACTTGCTGAGCACAGAGACCACGGGAACCCACCTCCTGTGTTGCAAAATTCTTCGGAGTCTGGCAGGAGCTTCGGAGATGCAGACCGGTCAGATGCGTCTTTGGTGCCTGCCAAGCAGGGGAGTAACTCCTTTACTCCAAGGGCGATTCTTCAGTTATCTAGTGCCTTGTAGATCATCGAAGTTCCAGGATTCAGTATCAGAGTTTCATCCAGGTAAATCTAAAGTTCTGTAGCTAGGGGTTCCTATCTTATACCCAAGGAAGGGGTGGGACAAACTCTAGGGACCCACCTATGGGAGGGACAGGTAAGAGGGGTGGCTAAACCCATTTCCTTTGTCCAGTTTCATGCCAGAGCAGGGGCTGGTAGCCCCTGCAACCGGTTTGAACTAGGCTATGCACAGGGATACCAAATGGGCCCCCTGTGCAGACTTCAAAGCACTCTTGGAGTGCACCCACACAGCCTCAATACACTAAAGCCTTTCTGGGAGGTGGTTACCCCTCCCTATGACAGGAAACCTATTGTGCAGGCCTCCCATGCCGGAGGTTCATCCAGCAGCAGGAGGCCAGACTTGTGTCTGTGGCTAGCAGCATCCATTTTGTGATGCCAGGGCTCTGTTAGCTGGTACTGGGTATACTGGTAATGTCATGTCTTTCCCTCTAGAAGAGTGGGATTATACTCCCACACCAGTTACTGGTGTGGAGGTATGATTCAGAAGTGTTTGACACCAAACACAACATGTTTCCATGCAGCCATTCCAAAGTTAGCATTTACCATGAGGTTGTAAGGCACTTAAGAGTATATGGTCTGGCTGCATCACAAACCACCCCGGAATAAAGGGTCCGAAAGCTGCAGAGGGGCTCTGATCATGCATGGGCACCCTCTCACATGAAACCCAGCACCCTGCCTTCAGGATTGTTATGGCCTGCCATAGGGGTGACTGATAGGTTTACATGTGCACTGATATTGAGAGATATAGTGAACCTATATCTCAGTAAGGGGTGCATGCACCACCTTACAAAGGCTAAAGTAGCAGGCCTGTGCTGTCATTTTGGAAAGCTTCCCAGTGGTGGCATAATACATGCTGCAGCCCCTGGTAGGCCTCTGGGGTACCTATGCCCTGGGTACATAGTATACCATATAGTAGGGACTCATAAGGGTTCCCCAGAATCCAATCTGGAGTGTACCTAAAGTACATGTAATCAATTTAAAGGGGAAAGCAGGTAGGCTGGGTCCCTAAATAGCAGGATCCCAGACAAACTAAGTTGAAAGCCAGCAAAACACCAGGAAAAAAGTGGGGGCAACCATTCAGTCAGATTCCACCTTCCTACAGGTACTACCTGTGGCAGAGATGCCAACTGTGGCAGAGCTGGGGTCTGGCTTCTCACATGCATCCAGGTGTCATTTATGACATGTTACAGTGCTGAATATGTGTAAATTAAAGTTTGGTGCACAATGCTCTGCTTTGAAACATGCTGCCAGTACAACTAAATTGTTAAGATCTGTACTTGCGAATTACGCATTGCACACAGATGATGAGGAATAGAGAATATTTTATTCCTGACACAACCTCTAGTCAGTTAACACCTGCCTGAAACCTCCAAGCATAACTGTCAAAACAGAACATTCTAAATCGGGTGGGGAACAAGGGAGAGTCCAATATAACAAAGCTGGAAAGAAAATAAACAATATTTAGAGGGTACATTTTGTGGGGCATAAAAACTAATAATAATAACTGAAATAACATTTTACAGAGACCACACATCTCCTTTCTTCATTTTGTTCTGCACGATGACAAGCAGCATGCAAAGGCAGTGTGTGAGTATCAGGGTACAGGTGTGAGTGTCAGGGTACAGGACCTCCAAGGGTTTCACAATAAGTGCTGCAGCCCTTAGAGACCTTCTCTGGTCACAACGCCCTGGGTACCTGTGGTACCATTTACCAGGGCCTGACCTGAGGCCAAAAGATACCAATTGGGTTTAGGCTCCCATTTATCCAGTTTTAGGGAAAAACATAGGCCATGGGTACCTGATTAGCAGGAGCCCAGGGCAAACTCAGTCAAAATACATCAGCAATTCAGCAAAAAGTGGGGGCAATCATGCAGAAAGAGGACACTTTCTCACAGTGATAGGTCAACATTTTCGGGATCTACACTGGTAGGGATTCCACTATTGACCCCCCTGGTTGTCTGTCCACTTTAGGAGTTTCAGAAACAAAATGTGTGGGAACTTGCTAGAGGACTCTTTAACAAAGGTCACCATTTGTAACTTGATCACTTCTACACTGCTGTGCAATTGTTTAAAGAATTGTTCAAAGTGGACAATCTTGCTTGTGGCACAATCCGCTCCAACTGTAAAGGTTACCCAAAAGAGCTTGTTTGGGAAAAGCTTCAGAGGGAGCAGTGCAGTGCCTCGCTTAGGAACTGCGAGCTATGAAATTTGTGGACAGGAGGGTTGTGTACATGCTGACTACCATCCATGACAGTATTTCGCCTGTGACTGTTTGGGGTCAGGTTGCTGAAGTGTGCAAACCTGTGTGCATTGTAGACTACAATAAGCACATGGGTGGTGTCGCTAGAGTAGATCAGAGGTTGGAACTTTACACTGCTGTTCGTAAGGCTTACATTTGGTATAAGAAGTTGGCCATCCATCTCTTCAATTTAATAACTTTTAATGCTTTTATTGTGTTCATGGAGTTTTCTCCTGCGTAAAAGATTACCTTTGTCCAGTTTCAGGAGTCTGTGATAAGCAGTCTTGTTTAAGTGGAACATGCAAGCTTTCCTAGAGTTGGAGTGGTGGAGGATGTGGCTCGATTGAAAGACCCAAAAATCAGTTGGAGGGTGGATCACTTGTACTGCGTCCCTAGTGTTTAATTTTCGTGCTCTGTGTCAATAAAAAACCCTCATTCGCATACTGAGGTCGGTGGTGGTGGTATATTTTGGTTCCCCACCTTACCCCTTAGGGACGTGACAGCATCATCATCGGGTTAGTGGTCATGCTTCCTCCACCCGGAGGTAACCCCTGGTTAAAGCAGTAGTGATCAGTGATTTCAGGGGGGTTTTCTGGTAGATCTCACAGAGAGGGATTTTTGTAAAAAAAAACTCATATATCCAGATTCACAAATTACTTGAATACATCTGGCCTCACAGTTAGTATTAAAATCTGTTCCCTGCATAGGGAGATAAGTTAGGAATCACCGCACTTGTAAATGTCCGTAAAAAGGTCGAAATATTTCAGCCCCAATGGTTGCCCATATGGGTCAGGTGGGCTTTCTTCAGGACCTAATGTGCAAAGGAATAAAGGGGAATGTGCTAGATATCGGTATGTCTCTGTGGTTCAAGACCAGTAGGGTCTTAGGATCTTACTAGGATCTTACTAGGATCATGGTATTCTAACCTGATTCCTTAGTTGTACCTGTAAGATGAAAGAAAAAAAGAAAAAGGGGAAGGGAGGTTGGGTGGGGGAAACACAATTGTATGAGCTCATTTAGATCCAACATAATCGACATATAAGACACTAGAAAATGGCAATTCTTTTAGTTCAAGACAATGTCCTTCTACACAGTTACTGGCAAATTTCTCCCTTTGTTCTTTCTTGGGGTGGTGTGCTGTTATGTGCTCTCCATGTTTGTCTCTGGGGGATCGAAGAGCTAGTCAAGCCACAGGTTTTGCCAATGTTATTAATATTCCCCCTATGCTTTTTAATCTATCAGTTGTAGATTATAATTGGCGGATGTTTTTACGGAAATGGTGCAAAATGATGGCTAGATTTGCCGCCTCTTTATCGCTTCTGTCAATGTAAACAGCCTCTATTGTTTGTGACTGATAGGATTATGAACTTTATATTTATTTGTCTGCAGGAGTGACAGCCCATTGTTGAGCTAATTCAGTGTGCCTTGTCCGTTGTCAGTACTGCTAACTCGTATGTGCATAAGTGAATATAATAACAGTAAACACACAATGCGATGCATTCCAGGGCTCATTCAGTGTGCGTTATCCGTTGTTGGTATTGTTAACTCTTATGTGTCTGTCTGAATTGTAATCACAGTAAACACACAGTGCGGGGCATTCCTGGGCTAACTGTTTCTTGCGCATACGTTTTTCAATGCAATCACATTTACTTAACAATATTCGTAGTTACAGAGTGTGGCATCTTCCGGGGCTTATCGTTTTCTAGTATGCTTACAATTTCACTTTCACTCGTAAACTCCAAGTATCCGGAGACTGCACTTTAAGGCTCCGTTATTTACGGTTCTTGATCGTCTTTTGGGTATCGTGTCCATACTCTCTTATCTGAGATTTCATTCATTCTTAAACAGTGAGGTGACCGCATGCTTACTCGTGCACCTCATTGTACTCTGTCAAAAATGTGGGCTTGAAGGAATCGCTGGCGTTCTGTCTCGATCCCATTGTAGGAATGCCCTTTGCCACACAAAATATGCACGGAGCCTGTAACTGTGGTTTAACAGGTTTATTACTCGGAGCGCCGGGGCAGCGCGCTTTCCCTCTCTGCCGGCTCGCGCGCAACACAAAAGGGCCGCCTTCCGGTTCCGGTCCACCCCTTCCGGTTCCGGCCCTCGCTCGGGAAAAGCTAGATCGTCACCACATATCTCCCCCCTTTAAACATTAAACAATTCACAATTACTCGCACAAAATAGTCTTACTGGATGCTCATGGTAAAGTTCTCTAACGTCTTAGGTACTCTCACAATACGTCCTGCTCTCGTTCTCACCCCCTCTGCTTCCTTTCTACCACCCGGGGTCCTCGGGGATGTATGTTGCTCTTGTCCCTCGCTCTTGTCACTTCCTGTTGCCACCTGTCTCTCTTTGTTCTTTTCTTCCTCATTTCTTTTCATTGTTGTGTCACTTCCCATTGCACTCTCCTCTCTCACTCCACAATCCTCATTCTCCGTTCCTTCTACTTGCTCTTCCCTTCTCCCAACATGCTCTTGCATACTTCCTCCGACTTCACGTCTCGCCTCTTCCACATCTGCTCCTGTCTCGCCTTCTGTTTCCCATCTCAGTATTTTGTTGCACTTCGCCATCTTGTCTTGCGACCACACCTTGCCATCACTCAACAACGCTGATCTGGCATATGGTTCCAGGACTTGAAGTGGTGGCGTGAACTTGCTTTCTCCCTTCCTTTTCAATGTGGCTACTTTAACTCTCACCCAGTCTCCTTTTTCGAGGCTCACCTCATGCACATTCCGTCGCTTGTTGTAGTGCTCGGTATATGTCTCTTGTGCTCTCTCCAAATTCCTCTTCACTATCGCAGGTGACCACTTGCTTTGTACTACCACCTGTCTCCATGCGATGTTGTCCTTTGTGAACGGCTCTCTTCCCCTTAGTATTTTGAAGGGACTGTAACCTGTACTCCCAGGCGTAATGGGGTATACCTACAGCATCTTGGGTAGCTCTTTTTCCCAATCCTGTCCATCGCTTATGGCCGCTTGGACAGTTCCCATTATGACTCTGTTGAAGCGTTCAGCCAGTCCATTCCTTGCTGGATGGTATATGGGAGTGTGCTTGACTTTTATTCCGTTCCTAGACATGAACGCTTCCCACTTGGCTGAGATAAACTGTGGCCCGTTGTGACATGTAATTATCTTGGGGATTCCTTCCTTCACAAAGATCGCATTTAGGAACGCCAGCACCGCTTCAGTGTCCACTGTTTTTCTCACCTCCACTTCGGGCCATTTGGAGTACCTGTCCACTAACACTATGGCATATTTCTATACCCCTTCAATGTTCAAGATGGGTCCTATAATGTCTATAGTACCATTTCCCATGGGTTGCTGGGTACAAGAAATGTTCCCAATTGTGGCCTCATCATGGTTTGTGTTTTGTCCGCTTTGGAGCACGAGTCACAATTCCTCAAATACCTCTCCACCTGGGCATCAATAGCCGGCCACCAGTATGCTTGTCTCGCCAAGGCCTTTGTTTTAGTGATCCCTTGGTGTCCCTCATGCAAAATAGCCAACAGGTGTTCTACCAGTCCTTGGGGAGGAATGACCTTGTCTCCTCTCATTAGAAACATGGGGTTCTCTCCTAGGGACAATTCGTCTCTCACCTCCCAGTATTTCTTCATTTTCTCTTCCAGGAGCCTTTTCTCCGGCCACCCATGTGTTACGTACCCCTTTATAGCTTCTATATCTTCATCATTTCTGTACGCTTCAGCCCACTCCTGCTCGCTGATGACCTGCTCCATGTCTTGCATAGTCTCTACCATGTACCCCTCCCATCCCGGGGTTTCTTGGTCCTCTGCTTTCTCCTTGGCAGCCGCTCTGCTCAAGAAATCCGCGACTTTGTTCCTGGGTCCTGGTAGGTACTCCACCTCATACACATAATCCAGGAATCTCAAGGTCATCTTTGCTATCCTCGGGGTGGCATGCGCATGACCACTTGATGTCAGTACTTTTATCAACGGCTTGTGGTCTGTGCGAACCAAGAATTTGGCTCCCCACAGGAATTGTCGGAAGCGTTCCATCGCCCATACCACCGTAAGCATTTCTTTCTCGATAACACTGAATTTTTCTTCATTCGGTGCCAAGGTTCTGGATGCAAAACAGATTGTGGATACTTCCCCTCTGCTTGATCTTTGCATCAACACAGCTCCTAGGCCTCGGTCGCTGGCATCCGTGGTGAGTATGGATTTCGCTTCTTGTACAAGCCGGTGAGTGGTATAGCTTCGCTCATTTCTTTCTTCAAGGCCTCAAATTCTTCTTGTTCCTCTCTACCCCATTTGAATCCGTTTCTCTCTTTCAACAGCTGACGCATGTGGTGTGTCTTGGTGGCGAAATTTGGGATGAACTTACTATAGAATTCCGCAATGCCGAGGAACGACCTGACATCTTCTTTCTTCCCGGGGGCTGGCGCCTTCCTTATCGCCTCCATGTTTTCTCTCTTGGGTTCAATTCCTTTGTCGCTTATCTCATGCCCCAGGAACGTCACTGATGATACCCCAAATTTGCATTAAGCCCACTCTGCGGTGAGACCATTGTTTTGTAACACCCTTTGCACGGTGTTCAATTTCTCGTTGTGCTCTGGGTTCGATTTCCCCATTATGAGAATGTCATCTTGGAAGTATTGTACTCCTTCCACATTTTTGAATAGTTTGTGCATTAGTTTTTGAAACACAGCTGCCGCTGACGCCAATCCGAACGGCATTCTCACGAATTTATAACACCCAAAAGGTGTTATAAAGGATGTGAGGTTATTGCATGTTGGATGGGGTGCTACTTGATGGTATGCCGATGACAGGTCCACCGTTGAGAACCACTTTATACCTTTAGTCATTGCAAGCATCTCTTTTATTCGTGGAAGTGGGAATTTGTCTACGAGGATGTTCTTATTGAGTTCCCTGAGGTCCACGCATAGCCTCACCTTCCCATTGGGTTTTTGTGCCACCACTAAGGGAGACAACCACTCTGCACTTTCGATTGCTTCAATCACGCCTCCTTTCTCGAATCTCTCCAACTCTTCTTGCACAGCTTCCCTGCAGCGGAACGGAATGTCCCGACCTTGTGGCTCACCGGTGTGGCTCCTTCCTTCAGGCGTATCATGTGCTTGAATTTAGCCAGTTCTCCAATTTTCCCGCTGAACACCTGTGGGTATTCTCTCTTCCATGCTTCTCCCTCTTGTCCTCTTTCCGTGTCCATCAGTAGTTCCTTCTCTATACCTCCGGGATTCAGTTGAATCCCTAGCGCGCCCTGGTCTTTCCATCCCAGGACTGAGGGCCCCTTTCGGCCACATACAACTTACAGTTTGCGTAGCACCCTCTAAATTCGAATAGCAACGGGCAATACCTCAACATGGGTATTCTTTGTCCTGTGTAGGTGACTGGTCTCAAATCCATTGGGCATAGTTCTTCCTTTATTTCTTTCAAGAACTTCTCTTCCCACACTTTTCTCTGGACAATCGTAATTGGAGCTCCTGAGTCGGCTACAATATCGATCTTCACACCTCTATTGCTCATGTTGAGTACTGGTTTGTTGGACCCCTTGCAATCCACATCCAGGACTTGGTTGTCTATATATAGGACCTCTTCAAGGTACTCCTCCTCAGCTTGTGCCTCGTGCTCTTCTGGACTGCCCTGGTCGATATATTTGACACTATAAAACACACTACATAGAAGAGGGTCCAAGGGCTAGTTTAACGACTCAGTACTAAATACCCGCCCCTAACAATAACCTAATTTACACAGAAAGTATCTAGGAGTCAAAAGTAAACTCTAATCACAAACGACCATTGACATGACAAGAAAAGAATTGTGAACTAAATTATTTGGTGACACCACGTGATATTATATAACAAAATTCACGTGATTACTGTACTGGGAGACACATACCCAAGGTGAGAATTTTCCCATCAGTTGTCGATCTGTTCCACCACTTTTACATCATGTGGGTTCTCCTTACCCAGGAGTTAGTGTAAACAGTCACTAGAGTTTGAAAGAACTATGAGAGTAAGAAGACCCTGCGTTTTTGTCTAGTGGGTGGTGTCAGTGTAGTGTGACAACTGAAAAAAAGCAGTGCAAATAAGTGATTAGTGATAGGATAAAATTAGGTAAGACTGAGTAGAAGTGGAAGTTTTAATGTTTTCTCCCAGCTCCCCAAGCCTAGAAACAATAGTGAAATAACAGATTTAACAGAATATCTGTTCAGCGAGTGGTCAACATGTTTCTGCATAAAAGGTGAAGTGCCTATGCATTCGTCAGGACCTAGATGTTGCTACTGCTGTCGAATTTAGTGAGAAGAATAAAAAAGAATCATATCACCTGTTTGTCAGGTTCAGATGCTCCGCCACAATCCAATCCTCTGCGCTTGACTGGGGAGGCCAAGTCAAGCGCAGAGGAACGCCTGGAGACACCGACGGATAGAGCGATGCTCCTCAATTACCTGAGCTGTAGCCAGGTGAGGTGAGGCGCGATCCCCACACGAATTGGATTGTGGCGGAGCATCTGAACCTGACAAACAGGTGATATGATTCTTTTTTATTCTTCTCACTAAATTCGACAGCAGTAGCAACATCTAGGTCCTGACGAATGCATAGGCACTTCACCTTTTATGCAGAAACATGTTGACCACTCACTGAACAGATATTCTGTTAAATCTGTTATTTCACTATTGTTTTTAGGCTTGGGGAGCTGAGAGAAAACATTAAAACTTCCACTTCTACTCAGTCTTACCTAATTTTATCCTATCACTAATCACTTATTTGCACTGCTTTTTTTCAGTTGTCACACTTCACTGACACCACCCACTAGACAAAAACGCAGGGTCTTCTTACTCTCATAGTTCTTTCAAACTCCAGTGACTGTGTTTGCACTAACTCCTGGGTAAGGAGAACCCACATGATGTAAAAGTGGTGGAACAGATCGACAACTGATGGGAATATTCTCACCTTGGGTATGTGTCTCCCAGTACAGTAATCACGTGAATTTTGTTATATAATATCACGTGTTGTCACCAAATAATTTAGTTCACAATTCTTTTCTTGTCATGTCAATGGTCGTTTGTGATTAGAGTTTACTTTTGACTCCTAGATACTTTCCGATATATTTGACAGCCGCTCCTTTGGGCTTCCACCTGCACACTTTCTCATAGTGTCCAAATACGCTGCAGAATGCACACTTCGCTCTAAACGCTGGACACACTTTGTCATTTCCTAAGTGTGAAGTGCTCCCGCACCTGTAGCAACTTGTCCTTCTCTCTCCACTAGTCTTGGGCGACGCACCTGTATTCTGTTGGCCTCTCCGGTTGTGCTGGTATTTAGGTGTTCCCTGTTGTTTGGCTTTGTCTCCTTTGTTGTGTACCATCACTCTGCACACCGCTTGAGTGCTCCCTGTGTCTTTTCTGGCTGCTTGCGCACATCTTTTTGATAACTCAGCTTTCTTGACTAAGGCCCAAACTTCCTTGAGGGGGGCATCTCCATTCACCCATAGCTTCTCTTGTATCGTCGTGTTCGACGTATGCATGATAATTTGATCCCTTACCAGTTCGTCGTGCAGGTCGCCAAATTTACACGTTAGTGCCAGTTTTTTTAATGCGGCGACGTATTCGTCTATGGTTTCTCCACTCTCCTGCTTCCTTTGGAAAAAATTGCACCGATCTATGGCCACACATACCACAGGCCTGTAGTGCATGTCCAAGTCCTCCATTGCGTGTCAGAACACATCCGTGTCTGTCGCATCTCTCTTGATTTTCACCAGGTTGTCAAATACCCTTAAGCCCTCCGGTCCTAGATTGTGTAGGAGAATTTTCTTCCTCTTCGGGCTGGAATATTCTGCTTCGCTCTCTTCCTCCAGAGCCTCCAAGTAATTCAGGAAGTATCTCTTCTAGTCCTCCCACGGCATTGTGGGTTCTCCTCTCTTTGGGAGGAAGGGCATCATGTTTGCGAGGGAAGTGGACGGTGTCGCCATTTTCTCATTTCCCCTTGGCGCCACCTGGGCGGGAACATTGCGGCTGGGCGGGCTGCCAAGTGCTTGCCTGGCGTCCGTGTCTTCTCCTTGGTCTTGTCCGCTATTTACGCCTCCCGCTGCACCTCCGGACTCCAGGATTTCCTACCCGCCAGCCCCGTACCTTCTGCTAGGCTCCTCACCCTGCCCCAGCCGATCCGCCAGCTTTTTGCGGCAGTGGGTCGGTGGCAGGTGTTCAGTGAGCCTGCACCTTTTTCCCGCCTTGTGTTCTGGGTTGGGCCTCGTCTCTGGCCCTACGGGTTGCTTTGCGCACGTCGTGTGCTCTTTTCCTCAAGTCTGCCCTTACTGCGGTGTTGGCCACCCTTCTGTCTTCTGGAGGGTCTGTGTAGTGCCTACCCGGCTGGTGGGACGCTTCGTGGGCTCTGCTTCGCGCTGGCCTAATGCGCCTCTCCTGTCCTCTGCCGCGCTTCGAGGGTGCCCCAAGTGTCTTTGTGGTGGCTCGCTTCCTTTTTCCTCTTTTTTCCTTCTATGTGGGCTCTCTTCGGCATTTTCACCTCTATTTTTTCCTTTATGTGCTTCTTTTACTTCCTCGCCGTATCCCACCCTCGTCGCCATTGTAGGAATGCCATTTGCCACACAAAATATGCACGGAGCCTGTAACTGTGGTTTAACAGGTTTATTACTCGGAGTGCCGGGGCAGCGCGCTTTCCCTCTCTGCCGGCTCGGCGCCACACAAAATGGCCGCCTTCCGGTTCCGGTCCACCCCTTCCGGTTCCGGCCCTCGCTCGGGAAAAGCTAGAACGTCACCACACCCATTCACTCATAGGCTTACTCTCTCGCGTACCTCGTGTACTTTATTCCAGACTTCATCTGGGCAGCCTGGGACTCTTCAATACACTGGGGGTGGGGTGTACAGAACAATATAAGTATACATTCATTTGTATAATATTTTACGGTTTTGATGGGGGTCTCGTCTCGTCTCGTCTCGTCGAAGCTCCTTGCTACCTGATAGATGATCTAGCACAACTTGTGCTGACTCTGCCACTGGCGTCCCGGATTACCCTTCCTCTTCCTGGTAGTGTGTTATATGGAAGTCGGGTGGTGAAGATAGAAAAAGGGACTAATTTTCTTTCATGTTTTCCTTTTTTTCACAAGTAGAGTTCATAGCTTTATTTATACAAGGAGGGTATTCAGAACACTATGCAGGGCTAATCGGCATTATGAATTCTGCCCTGCTTTCTTAAATTTATAAAAATATATATGCTTTTTTGGAAAAAAGGATACTTAATTAAAGAAGGTCTTGTTTTCTGCCTGTCAAATTAAGAGTGATGTTTAGAAGGGTAAATCTCCGGTGCAGAGTGATTGCCTCTCTTTTGGATTCCTAAAGTTTGTGGACAGATAGCCAGTGACAGTTCTTGGACATAAAGTTACAAGCTCGTTGTCATGTGGAGGATATGTCTTTTGGATCATTTTTTTCGGACTGTTATCTATTTAGGCTGAGCCAGGGTATGTTATCGTTGATTTCTTTTTCATGAGTTTTGAGGCGATGGACCCACCTCTGTTCCTTTTCGATTAGTACTCTTTCTGCATTGTGATTTTTGTTCGTCAAAGTTTCCAGGATGACCCATTGTAGGTCGTCGACTGTGTGTTTGGCCTTGATGTAGTGATTGCTCATCTTTGTAGTGTTTTTTTTACACTTTAATGTTGCTTTTGTGTTCGCCAATCCTTTGTTTGACTTTACGGCATGTTATCCCTATGTAGAGGAGACTGCAGGGACAGGTGATCATGTAAATCACATGTGTCGTGTTGGAATTAGTGTGGTTTCTTATTGTCAACTGGAAGTCAGGTTGTAATTGTATACTTGTTGTCGCTGTTGTCAGATTGCAAACAGAGCATGAACCACATGGATAGTGTCCCTGTACTGGGAGGTTGTTCCAAAGTCTTGGGGTTGTTCCTTCCCTTGTTCTAGGTGCCGGTCTCGTATGGACTAAGATGTCCTTGAGATTTTTTGTTTGTTTGTTTGCGAATCTGGGTTTCGGCCATGAGAGTGAACCTGAGGTTAGGATTCTCCTGTTTTTATTGATGATCTTTTTCACGCTGTTAGAGGCTGTGTTGAATGTTGTTACGCAGGTCACAAGTCACTTTCCAGTGATTTCAGAGGGGTTTCTAAAAGACTGTCCTGTGGCTGATTTCTCGCTCGCTTCTGGCATTTGTTTTTGTTTTTTTCAGGATAGTTCCTTTTCCTCAACTTGTCGCATAGCTCTTCTGCTTGTTTTTTGTAATCTTGGGTTTTGCTGCTATTGCGTCGCAGGCATAAAAATTTACTGTAGGGAAGGTTTTCCCTTAGTGGTCAAGGGTGGAGGCTCTTATAAGAGAGGAGACTGTTCTTAGCAGGTGCTTTGAAAAAGGTTTTCATTTGTAAGGTGTCATTTTCCACGTAGATGGTGATGTCCAAGAAGACAAGTGTTTTCTTATCTGCTATGTATATGAATTTGAGCCATTCAGCCCTGGTATTTATACATCTGTGGGTGGAATTCTCTGAGGGTTTCAATGTCCCCTTACCCTATCAGGATGGTGTCGTTGATGTATCATTTCCAAAATAGGATCTTCTGGTGGTAGGGATTTGAGTTGGTCTGCATATGGGTCTTTTCAAATTCCCTCACATAAAGTATGGCCACACTGGGGGCAAATTTGCTGCCCATGGAAGTTCTGTGGCACTGTTGGTATAGGGCGTTATTATACTCAAAGTAATTTTCAGTGAGAGCTAGTCAGCAGCATTCCAAAATAAAGGTGCATATTATCAAAGGTGGCGATAGGGAATTTAGCGGCCGTTTTTTCGGCTGCTAAGGGGTGATAATTCTATCGCGCTATTAGCAAGCTGTCGCTAACAGCAGTTAGTGACAGCTTTTAAGTGATAGCAAGCGGTTTGGGGCCCGCTTTACATGTTAGCAATATTTATCGCTAATGACATGCAAAGTGGGCGTACCCAAACTGTTAGCGACTGAAAACAGTTGCTAACATCGCTATCGCCTATTAGCAAGGCCGGCGTAGCAATATAAATATTCGCGCTAAGCACGGATATCTCCAAATACTAACACCTGCCCAGACCATGTTATCCAATGGGAGGTGGATAACTTGGCTAAAAGCATTTCGTCGCTAATGCGTAAATATCGCTGTATTCTCAGCGATATTCACGCATTTTGCCGCTATCGCCGGAAAATGTATCGCTTTGGAGATAAACGTTGCTAATAGCACGTTATCTCAGCGATAAATTCCGGCGATGCTCAGCAATAAAAAAAATCGCCGCTAAGCCTATTTATCGATAAATATCGCTACTTGTTGGTAATATGCCCCAAAGTGTCTAGGAGTTTTGAAGCTCCATTCTCTATTGAAGAGGAGATCCTCAAGAGTATTCAGTTTTTTTTGTTGGGGGAGGCTAGTGTACAGGCTTTCTACATCTAGCCCCACCAGTACCATATTTTCTTCCGAATATCTCTGGTCTCTTAGGAGGTTTAACAGGTCTCTTGTGTCCTTGAGGTATGTTGGTGTCGACTGGACCATTGGTCTTACGTACTGATCTGCGAACTGTGAGAGGGGCTCAAGCACTGAACCTGTTCCTGAGACAATTGGTCATCCAGAGGATGGCCTCCGCTCTTTGTGAATCTTAGGGAGTGAATACAAATATGGTACTCTGGGTTTCTGGGTCTAGAGGAAATCTGCCTCGTTGCTGGAGATCCAGTCATTCAGAACAGCCTCATCGACCATTAGTTAGATCGTCCTTTGTCGTCTTTTCATGGGGTCAGTAATGATCCTTTTGTAGAATTTTTCATCAGTGAGCAATTCTGAGCATTGTTGGTCATATCCTTCTCTGCTTATCAAAACTATTCCTCCGCCTTTGTCTGCAGGCTTAACCACTATTTCTCCATCCTGGCGTAATTCATTCAGTGCTCGTTGTTCCTTCTTAGATATGTTCATGAAAGGCTTCTTGGTGTTTTTTTATAGGTCATCTAACTCTTTCATTACCGCCTGTCCGAAGGCTTGTATTTCTATTGGTGTTTGATGGTTCAGGGGGCAGAATTTGGATTTACGGCGTAATGTCGTGTCTCCGTCTTTTGTGTGATCTTCTTGATTGTTGAAAAAGGCCTTTAATTTCAACTTGCGGCAGAATTCTGTCAATTCGCATTGTAGCTTAAAGGTGTCTAGTGTTGGAGTTGGGACATAGCCTAGTCCTTTGTTGAGAATTTTTTCTTGTTCTTTGGTTAGTATTTTGTCTGTTAGGTTGAGGATGAGTGTGTCGCGCTTGTTCCTGGTTTCGTCCCTGTCATGCTCCGGGTGCGTACTTGTCATTCCTGGTCTGACCAGGTCACTCTTTTCTTCTGGTTCTCTGGCTCATCTGGCCTCTCCCTAAAAAAGGCATCCTTTGTGTATAATTCTGGCTCATTTGTGGTCCCATGGGGTGTGGGCCCTGGAAGTATGGGTTCATCCACCCATGCATACTCGGGTTGAATGGTTGAAAGGGTGGTCCTTGTTGTTGGTTTCCATAATATGGTTTATTCCACATATTTGGTCTCCGATGATTTGGATGTCTGTTGAACCCCCTGTTTCTTCTTGGTGTGTAGGGGTCTTCAGTACTCCAGTCTGAGCCATCCGATGAAACACTGTATTACATATTACAGAGACACCCTATTATTACTAATAACCACTTCATGTGTGTCACCCGTTGGAGAAATTCTAGTATTGCATACTGAAATAACGATCTGCAGGATTCTTTGTCGAAGGTTTGTCCACCGTTTTGTCTCCTCCCTCTATTTATTTTTATAGAAATGTTACCTACCCAGTTGGTCTGATTACTGCTTTTGGAGCCGAGGTACTAGACGTTTATTGGCTCCTATCACCTCCTCCCCCTATTTTTGCTTTGAGTAGTACTTTGTCCCACCTGTGCTTCTTTGTTCAATTCTCTGCCTAGACAGTAATGTTTTTGTGGCAATACCAAGGTTGCAGTCATGTTGATGTCGGCAAGTGGAATGTTTGCCAGGAACACTAAGGTTGCGCCCTTCTTCATGGTCGAGTGCACCGTGGAGCATGTGGAATGAAGAGCTGGTTCTCTTTCTGGATTGCTTTGGCCTCCCGTCGGTAGTAGACGAGTGCTCTTCACATGTCCAACGCATGAAGTGCCCTCTCTGCTAGAATCTTTGGGTCATCCTGAATGAAGGCTGGCAGTTAGATGCTCTGGTTGACCTGGAAAGGCAATATCAACTTTGGGAAGAACTGCGTGTTACTTCTCAGGACAACCTTGCCCTTCTAGATTTGAAGGTATGGTTCTAGGATTGATAGTGCTTGTCGCTCCCTCACTGTGGAGTAACGTCATGACTATAAGCAACACTGTCTGTCTTTAGAGTCAGGAACTTTAATTCCATCTTGGGCATTAGTGAGTTGTGAGAGTACTGAATTCAGGTTCCACATGGTCGCTGTTGCTGCTCTTTGTGGCTCCACTTTCTTTAATCCTTCAACAAATCTTTTAATTACCCATAGTGTGAAGAGGCTGTTCCAGATTGTTCCTCTGGTGTAAATGACTATGATCAACAGGTGGTCCTTCAGTGATTTGTAGGTCAGGCCGCTGTCTAGTAGGTGGTAAGGTATGATACCACCGCCCCATGTTTGGCCCTGGTCTCTAGTCTTTCTTGTTCTCTGCACCAGTCGATATATCTGGTCCATCTGGCCATGTAACTTACTGGTGCTCTTTCCTTTCCCCTTCACAATTTCAATTGCCCTGTTTGATATTTGAAAGTGCACAAACTCTATCAGGAGTCACGCCACTAGGTTAAGCGTCGCTGGCTATGGGGGACACAATGCCCTGTTCTATATGGTAAACAGGAACGGAGTTGTCTTTGTGAGTAGGATGTGTTCTTTGGACATCCTTAGTAGATCCGAATACCATGTCTGCTTGGTCCATTGTGGGGCATTAGTATGAGTGACGTTCCTGGTGGCCATGCTTTGTCCTGTGCTCTTGGGACCAGGGGAATGAAAGGTAAGGCATGGGCGAATTTCCTTAAACAGTCTATCAACCGGGCATTCTCTTCAGACTGGTGGTGTGAAAACCTAGATGCAAAATGTCAGCATTTGGCACTGTCTGGGGTTGCAAACAGGTCTATGCTTGGCATGCCCCACTGTTTGAACACACTGTCCAGTGCTTCCAGTTTTATCTCCCATTTGTGGGAGGTGTTTTTCTTGCCTCCTCGGGCTGTCTGCTTCTGTGTTCTGCTATCCAGAAGGGGGTATGGTTACCAAGGTCATGTTCCGTTGGATCACCCACCTCCATATCTGTTGTGCTAGTTTTGACTGTAGGAATGAAACTGCTCCCCTGCTTGTTTAGGTACAACATAGTAGTAGTAGTAGTAGTAGTAGTGTCTGTCTGAATAAGCATTATCCACCCCTTCACATGCACTTGAAAAGCTTTCAGCGCTAGGAAGATCCTTCTTTAGTTTCAGATACTGTAGGTGGTTCACAACTTCCATAGTATTCCAGAGGACTCTGAACTTCAAGTTTCCATATGCTTCACTGTACTTGTGGGACACTTCTGTTATGGTCATGGTCATGGAGCCAGAAAGGGCTCCCTACACTCATGTTCCACAAGCCACCATTCTATCTCCTTCTGATTCTTTTAGGTGACAACCACTAAATTCTCCCAGATCCCTGTGACCATCCGTTGCAGGTCCATTACTGTATGGCTCCGCATATGCAGTCTTACATGGAGTAAGATTGAAGCATATATGCCCATCAGCTGCATGACAGTCCTCACTGTCAGAGACTGTCCCTCCTGGTAGAGGAGATTTTGCTTGGCTACTGCAGACACTCTTGGGGCCTGAATATGCTCGTATTGCCCTTCAGTCTAATATTGCCCCCATGAACACATTCACCCTCTTCAAAAATGACGATTTTTCGTGGTTTATGGGAGAGGAGTTGGCCTAACGGCTAGGGCTGTCCAACACGAATCTGGGGAACTGGGTTCGAGTCTCGGCAATGATGCTGAACATCCAGTGATTCTGGGCAAATCACTTAATCTCCCCATCCCTAACAAAAATTAATGTGTCCTCATGTAATGCAACCAGTGCTATGTAAAGCGCTCTGATACCCGATTCATGTCAAGTTCACGCTATATAAAACTGTAAAATAAAAATAAAACTGATTTTGAAGCATACTGATGACTGTTAACATGTTCCTGTGGTATTTTTGCTTTGAGTTTGCCTTTACCAACTGGTCATCCAGTTATGGATAGATGTGAAACCCTGACTTCCCGGGTATGCTGCCATCACTTACAGGCATTTTGTGAACACCCTTCGTGTGGATTTTATCCTGAAAGGTAGCACTCTAAATTGGTAGTGTACTCAGTCCACAAGTAATCAGAGGTATTTCTTTTGCCTTGGGTTCATTGGTATGTGAAATTAGGCATCTTTTCAATCTAATTTGGCCATATAATCCACCCTTCTTAGGAACAGCATCATTTCTAGAGGTCAGTTTGAAATGTGTTTGCATGAACTTATTTAGGTATCTCAGGTTGAAGATTGTAATCAGAGTAAAGTGTGGTTTTGGTACTAGGATGCATGGTGAATAAATGGCACTGCCTGTTTCCCACTGAGGGACTTTCTCAATGGATCATTTTTTGATGAGTTCCGCGTCCTCTTCTCGCAACTGTGGGAGTTCCTGTTTCCTTAATGTTCTGGTCTTGGTAGCGGGGGTGCACACGAGCTAGTGATTTGGTGAGTGCTCTAGAGTAGCCTTGCCCAATGCTGTTTAAGATCAGATTGTCTGAGGTGACTGCCCACATTCCTGGAGGAATCCTATTTCTTAACTCCCCGACTGATGTTATGTAGCAGGGCTGTTGGTCCTAAGAGTCAGTTGGCTAATTCCCCCCCTTGCGGATTGCGCCCTGCCTGTAGGGTGTTGCCTCTGCTGCTGAGAAAGTTGGTGCGTCCTGTTGGATGAAACCCTTCTGCTGGTGGTGATGCTGGGATGGTGAGAAACCTGCTCTGCCGGCTGGTCTTTTGTGGGATGTATCTCCCATCCTGAAGGACCCTCTGAACTGTGCGCCCCGCCCATGGCCTTAGCTATTTTGTTGTCCATGATTTGTTAGAGTGCTTTGTTCATGGCAGTCCTGAAGAGAGCCTCGCCTGTAAATGGCAAGTTTATGATGGAAGGCTATCTCTGCCTTGAAGCTGGAAATCTTGACACATGTGTGCCTCTTCGGTGCAGTGCCAATACACATCTGTCTGCTGTATCCAGCGCAGATTTGAGACAGGAACTGGCTATGCTCTTGCCCTCCTGGATAACAGTTTTTGCTCTTTATGAAACTCCTCAGGGAGGAGCTGCATCAGTCCATCCATTTTTCCCCCCATTGCTGGTGGTTGCATTCCGTTGAGGAGAGCGTTGGAAATTGCATTTCTCCACTGTGTCGCAGTCTCACTTTCTATTCTCTTATCCACCAAGTCCATCCTATCGCTTTCCTTATCTGGAGGTGGTGCGGTTGGTATGGGAGTGTTGTTCCTTTTTAGGGCTTTAGCCACTTTGAAAGAGTCTGCCTGAGCATTACCCTTTATGTACTGGGGTTTTGCATGGAATGCTTATATTCTTTCTCCTCTTGAGGAGTAATCTCCCTAGAGAGAACAGATTCCTTGAAGGCCTCCTTGCCCTGATCTAGAAAGCTGGAGAGCGTGGGCAAGTATACCTTTGCCCTCCTCAATAGCATTAGGGTTGAGGTGGAAGAATGATTTCTCTCTCTTTTCCTTTAGCTAAACCCCATGTGTCGGTTGGCCTCTTGATTAGTCCACTGTACATGGACAGGTCGCCACAGGATGATGGCCCTGAGGGATAGCTGTAGACTCCTTCTTCTGGGGATTCAGCATTGGGATTTTGACACTCTTCCAATGCTTCTCTAACACGCTGGAGTCTTCCTCCTCACAATTGAAAAGGTTCTCCTGCTTTTCCTCATGCAGTTCAGATGTCAATTGCACCTCAATGTTGGGCAAGTCTTCTCCAAAGTCCCTCAGCTCAGAGTTTCAAAAGGTCTTGAGGGAGTTGTTGAACGCCTTCTTCTGCTGCAACAGTGTTGCCCTTCACCGTCTTTTCCTTTCAACCTCAAGTGAGTATTCAGTGTCCATGAGGGCTTCTTCTTCGTGGCAATCTGCTCCATGTCCTCAGCCGCCCTGACACTTCCCTTTGACACCTTCTTTGCGCCTGCTGGTTTGCCCCATCGGTGTCCTTTGGACAGGACATGAGCAGGTAATTGGGACTGTGCTGAGCGCCAGTTGTCAAGTGTTTTGAAGCAGGCATACAGTTGGCCTTCAGGATTTTTTGGGGTTTTGTAAGCTTCCTCTTTTCTGCGTCCCTCGCCGCTTCTACTCTTTCGGCGCAGACAACACTCATTTCTGTGTCCGACTCACCTCACTGGGCCGGCTTTGCATTCTTCATTGTTGCTTGAGAGGCCCAGGTCTTTCAGGGATTCTTGTTGTTTCTGGGTGCCGGCCATGGTGTGATCTGCAAGTTGTTAATTCAGTTTGTTCTTGAGTCTTCGGTAGGAATTTGGCACTGGCCTTGCAATCTTCAGCGCTGTGATACGTTGGAAGACCCAGGTTACAGATTTCATGTAGACCTCTGCTTGAACCTGTGGCGGCAGTTTGGACAGCATTTAAAGGGGTTCTTCTCCATATGACTTCTCTGAACATTTCTCAAGAGGGAAGTTCTCCTCCTGTGCTTTGATGTTCCTTGTGGCCTCCAGTGATTTTCTGTTTTTAGGTGATCTTTTTCCTTCTCTTCTCTGCAGATCCTTGAAAATTCTTCAGAGCTTCTCCAGTGTGCTTCCAGAATCAGAAAAAAGAATTTAAAGATCAAGGCGATGCACAGGAACTTCCAGTGCAAAGTCTGATGTCACACAAGGGATGCACAAAATAGCAATCAACAACGCCTGGCTGATCCAGTTGAAGGGGAGTGTGGGGGGAGGATCAGAATTGGTGTCAACCGAGCTGGTTTGCATCAGTCCAGTGCTAGGGTTATCAGTGGAAAAGGTATTCAAATCCTTCCTTGGAATCGTCTGGTACATTGCACTGTACCCTTTTAACATGTTGTGGCCTTTCTTCTTGCTTTGTAATGAATCATCCACCGCAGATCCCAAGAGGCTTTCATTGTAGCGGCGCATTTGAATTGACAATGTCCCATTATGTGATCTATCCATCCACCTTTCTCCCTACCATCCATCCATCCATACACATATCTATCTATCTATCTATCTATCTATCTATCTATCTATCTATCTATCTATATATATATATACACACACACACACACTCAACTCATTGGTGGGAACCCCAGAAAAACGATTAAAAAAAAATTCTATATGAAAACATTACCTACTGGTGGTCGCCGGTAGGTAGTTATAGTTAGGACCTAGTTTCCATAGGAAACCCACAACATTCTATTTGGAATAACGTTGGCGCAGGTGGACAAATGTTCGTGAATTTCTCCAAGAAAATGGCCTGCTTGGGTCCACTCCTTCCCTGAAAGTTTGGCGGTGATTCATTAAGTGGGGGCCAAGAAAAAAGGGGGTCCCAAAACATGTTTTCCCCATGCAATTTTCCATAGGGACCTTTAGCCAGGGCTACAGCCCGAACGGCTGAACGGAATTACACGAAATTTGGCAGAGAGGTAGAGTTCGGTTCGCAGGTTGTGCTTTTTGTTAAATGGTGTAAATCCGTTCAGTAGTTTCTGAGAAAATTGCAAGTAAAATCATAGTGATATCTAGAGACGGAGTTCAGCACGCGTACAGAAATCCGTTCAATTACGAGCATGAGCTGCATGATGATTGGCTGTCAACTGTCTGTCAACACTCAAAACCAAGAAGTTTTGGCGGCCATCTTGTGCCTCGGTAGAACCGAATCACAAGAAAACAGTAAAACAAAGTTGAGAAGTAAGGGAAGGGGGCAGGCTAGAAACATTCTGACTCTCTAGGCTTGCTCAGGGGGTCGTACATGGATGTTTAGGCTCTATTTTTTTATTTTATTTTTTTAAAGAAAAATTGCGGCGTAGGGAAATCTGTACAATTACGACGAGCACGAGCTGCATGCAGATTGGCTGTCAACTGTCTGTCAGCACTCCAAACCAGGAAGTGTTGGCAGCCATCTTGTTCGTCGCTAGAACCGAGTCACAAGAACACAGTAAAACAAAGTTGAGAAATAAAGAAAGGGGGCAGGGTGGAAACATTCTGACCCTATAGGCTTGCTCAGGGGGTCGTACATGGATGTTTAGACTATATATATATATATCTTTCTGTTGGATTTTTTGAAAGTCGAGCGTAATATATATATATATATATATATATATATATATATATATATATATATATATATATATATATATATATATATATATATATATTACCTACTGGCTATCGCCAGTAGGTATATATAGTTAGGATTAATTCCCTATGGGATTTCTGAAAATTCTATGTCTAATAACTTTGGCGTTTGTGGACGGAATCGGCTGAAATTTTCAGGAAAATGGCACATTTTGTTTCTGAGCAGCCCCTGGAAATTTGGTGGGGTTTCGTCAAGGGGGGGCTGAGAAAAAAGGGGGGTCCCAAAACGCGTTTTTTACATTGAGTTTTCCATAGGGCGGTTGGCCTCACTTTTAGCTCGAACGGCTGAATGGATTTGCACGAAACTTGGCAAAATTGTAGGGACTGGTAGCCCGATGTGCCTTTGCTAGGTCTCAATATATGTGCTTCAGTGGATTTTGAGAAATTAACGTTTAAATCAAGATATATATCTGTAACAGCGCTCCGGGCAGCGATCCGGTCCGCTTACTTTTCGCGTTTCGGAACTTTGCGCGCAGAAAGCTGATTGGCTCTCCGGTGTCTGTCAACATTCTAAACAGTCCGGAGCGGCCGCCATCTTGTCTCTCGGTAGGATCGAGAGAGAAGAAGAGGTGAAAAACTAAGGGGGAATTTAATGAAAGGGGGCAAGGTATCCCCCTCTTGACCCCCTAGGAATGTTGTTGGGGTTATTAAAGGGTCCCGTGGGAAAAAGAAAAAAAAATGATTTTTCACGGTAGAAGCGCTTCACGGGCCGCGAACTGGGCCGCAAACTGGTAGCGAAACGGGAATTCGCCATTTTGTGCTTCGTTAATTAAATTACTAGGTATAAGGGGGTGCGGGAGACGTATCCTAATCCCCTATGTTTCCTGAGGGTGGCTGAGGAGGCTGATATATGTTGATACATCTCTTCCAGCGGCTGTGCGTGAGCTTTTTTTTATTTTGCTGCGTGACAGTCCGGAGCGGCCGCCATCTTGTTTCTCGGTAGGATCGAGAGAGAAGAAGAGGTGATACATCTCTTCCAGCGGCTGCGCCATCTTGCCTTTTTTCCAATGCCACAATTTTGTCGTGCATGGCAGCCATTTTAGATGCCAGGCTGGTCCCAGGCTATCACCTACCCCTGCGGATGTAGTTTATGGCCCCAGCTGTAGAGAATTCAGACATGCCAACCCTCCTGATTCAGGCGTGTGACTACTGATTTCAGTGCTAGTCTCCCGCCTCCCGATTTCTGCAAGCAAAAACCCGGGGGCATATTACGAACAACTAGCGATAATTTTTGTCTCTAACTTGTTTAGAGACAAAAATTATCGCCGCACATCGGTGATTTTTATCGCAGATAAACCTTGCTATTATCGCAGAAAAGTCAGCGATATTCATGTATTATCGAGCAAATGCTCTTAGCCATGTTATCCACCTCCCATTGGATAACATGGCTAAGAACTGCTCAGGGCAGGTGTTAGATTTTGGAGATATTCGCGCTTAGCGCGAATATCTCCAAAAGTTGGTAATAGAAGATAGCGATGTTAGGGACTGTTTCCAGTCGCTAACATCTTGGTACGCCACTTTGCATGTCATTAGTGATAAGTATCACTGACATGCAAAGCGGGGCCCAAGATGGTCGCTATCTCCTTTTAGCTGTCACTAACTGATGTTAGCGACAGCTTGGTAATAGGGAGATAATTTTATCTCCGCTTTCATGGCTTTTAAAGCCAAAAAAGCGGAGATAAACCCCCTTGATAATATGCCCCACGATTCCTTGGGGGTTTCAGCTGACAGGGCTTGGTATTGTGTTACATGGTAATTTTTCCAGGAAACGTCAGAGGGTCGATGCAGGGGTTCTAGAAGAGGTGATAAACCATTTAAGCCTCATGAACAAGCGCATGGTCTTTTAAAGATTTGTGAAGTACTCGGGGCGGCGGTGTGTGTGTGCCCTCTTTTAGGAGCGGGCGGGGGGGCACTGCCAGCAACTTGCCAGGTCAGGTAGTGTTCAACACGTGCATCACCCTTTCTCTGCCTGCTATTGCGCTCCATGCTTCGGAAAGGTAAGAAAAAGAACGTGCATTTGAGTTTGAAATGTCCGATCCTGCAGCAGCACACTTCCAAAGCCCACACATGACAATAACCCGATTCAAGGCCCCATTCACCCGTTTTTAAAAAAATAGATAACACTCCAACAAAGTAAGATTATAAAACTTTATTAACTATTAACTATAACGAACGGAACAAAAACTAAAAACATTTAAACATTTTTCAACACAAAAAGCAACAATGGTTAGAAGCTGTCTTTTGTGCGAATAGTCCCAAGGCAGCACAACGTGCAGAGTTCTGGACGGCACCCAGGTGATGTCGCCTGGGTGCCGCACTGGTTTTGGGATCCTACAATGCAGCACAGAAAAACAGCGTGGGGCGTCCCGGGTGGTGCGGGGGGAGGCCTCGTCAGTAGCGGTCTGTTGTGCGAATAGTCCCAAGGCAGCAGAACGCGTTGAGATGTTGATGGGACTGTGTCCAGTGTCACATGGCTGACACAACATGTACGACAGGCACCCAGGTGATGTCCAGTAAACTGCCGCACTGGTTTTGGTATCCTACAATGCTGCTCCGAAAATTGGCGTGCGGCGGCCCAGGGGTGGGGGAGGCGGCGTGAACGGGCCTCCCCAGGTGGCGGCCATCTAGCTGAGTTGCGCCCGCTCTTGCGGCTACAGCGTCTCGCTCACCATGTTGTTGAGTTGCTCCCACTCTTGCAGTGCAGCGATAGGCGGCTGCCACATGGCTCTTAAAATGGCGGACGGCTCCTCGGTTTTGGGCCTGGTCCACTGAAATGGCCCTGGGACACCTTGGAACTCGGACGCTTGCCTGCTAGGGCTTGGGCTCCATTCTCGAAAAGTGTCCCCTCAGCCGTGAAGATTCTACAAAAGTCTTGGGGGCCCCCGACTCCCGCAGGCTTCCGGTGGGGAGCGGCTGCCATGATTGCTCGCGGAATGACCACGACGGAGCCACGAGATGGTGGTGCTCTCATGCTGACGCCAGCTTCAGTCTGAATGATTCAGAAACAAGGTGGGGCTTTCATCGTTTGGGAAAAAAAAATGTTCTAAACCAATGAAAAGTGTTATTTTTAGGTCATATGACCAAGCCTTCCATCTTTAGGAAACCAAAAGTAAAATGAACCAATGAAAAGTTTTATAAACAAGTCACATGACCTGTTATGCGGCATAGGGCTACAAAAAGCGTAGAAAATCCGTTGGCACGTGAGGCGGCGTCAGTAGCGGACCCATGTGCGAATAGGCCGAAGGCAGCACAACGCGCCGAGATTCGGATGGCACCGAGGTGGTGTCCAGCAAATTGCCGCACTGGTGTGGCCATCCTACAATGCTGCGCCGAAAGACGGTGTGTCCAGCTGAGTTGCGGTCACTGTTGCGGTACAGTGACTCGAACGCGCCGAGATCCGGATGGCACCGAGGTGGTGTCCAGCAAATTGCAGCACTGGTGTGGCCATCCTACAATGCTGCGCCGAAAGACGGCGTGTCCAGCTGAGTTGCGGTCACTGTTGCGGTACAGTGACTCGAACGCGCCGAGATCCGGATGGCACCGAGGTGGTGTCCAGCAAATTGCCGCACTGGTGTGGCCATCCTACAATGCTGCGCCGAAAGATGGCGTGTCCAGCTGAGTTGCGGTCACTCTTGCGGTACAGTGAGTCGAACGCGCCGAGATCTGGATGGCCCCGATGTTGTGTCCAGCAAGTTGCCGCACTGGTGTGGCCATCCTACAATGCTGCGCCGAAAGTCGGCGTGGGGTGCCCCGTTGGCTTATGACGTGATGTCAGTACTGGACTGATGTGTGAATAGGTCGGAACCAGCACAAGGCGCCAAGATCCGAATGGCAAGTCCTGGATGTTGAGTGCCTCAGTTGAGAGTTCTGAGCAGTGCTTGTAAGACTGTCTGAAGCTTATTTGCACCTGCTGCAGCTTCACTATTGCCCTGGTGTGGCCAAAGGTGGCACATGACATAGGCGGCCGGCTCCCGAGGTGCGGCGGAACTTTTTTCCTTTTCCTTTCTGCTTCTTTTCCTACAATCCGTTTCATCTGAAGACACGACCAGGTCCCTGAATGTGTGCAGCGGGACGCTATTGATTGAATGAAAATGGCGGCTTGACACAAAGCTGACTCAAGCGTTACTGTTGATGCTATACAGACAAAAATTGGTTTTCAGTTTGTACATTCTTCAGGTTTTTTTTTTCCATCCAAGTCTGATTGAGAGTTTGTAGAAAAATGGCTTCAGATTTTCCACATACTACTCTTCAACATTCTTCCTAAATGTAACAATGTGAAACTCACTAGGAGAATGGCTGTTTCTGTTTCCTTTCAAAATGCTGCCAACACTATTTTCTGAATGGAAGACACCATCTTGTAGCATAAAGGGCCGAAAGGGGTTCTGGTCTGGCCGATGGTTGGTGGAGACATTTTGACTATATCTTGGACCTGCCCGGCCTCGCCCAAAATGGCGCCGGTATAAATGGGACTCGTAACTCCTTGCCCGCAAATGTATATCTAGAAAATGTTATTGTAAGTGGCTGTATCGTATTTTAATTACAAAATGTACGTCCACCGATTCCGCAACTGTTAGACACCTTTGTTCTTGCAACCTAATGGCCCGCTCGTTACGTTCTTCTACAGTGTAAATGTCTCCTCATCATATACGATTTCAGTTTGCTCCGTGGCCGGCCCACGTGGTTATAGGCCCGTATTTGTATACTGACATTTTCACAATAAAGGTTTTTAAAACAAAACACGGTAGTAGTATTTACATTGGTAAAGTTTTTACTTTTAGTCACTGTTTTCGAATCAGTAAAGGCAAGTGAAATAAAGCAGTCCAATTACATGATGGATAAAAGGTATAATATGTAGGAACGCAGTAAAGATAAATGCTTAAGGGCAGTTGTGTTTTTCATGTCTGCAATATAAAGTGATCGATAAGAATCTGATAATCAGGCGTATCGGCGACTAAGATAGCAGGCCGAATCTCTTTTACTCAACGGCTCCGTTATGGAAGGAAGAAACGCCCTTTTTCTCGAAAAAGGAATATATTTTACTTACAAGACAGTTGTAAATTTTCCGGGAAAGTACATTAGCCTGGAATATTATAACATATGTTTGAAAAAAAAATATTGTTCGAAAACAATAAAAAGCGTAATTTTTAGGTCATATGACCAAGCTTTTCATCATTAAATTAACAAAAGTAAAATGAACCAATGAAAAGTTTTATTAACAAGTCACATGTCCTGTTATGCTTACGTTACGCGCTGTGCGCCGCGCCGCGGATCACTTCCGGGTGCGGTAACGCGGCGTGTCATATAACGCATTACGCGACAACGTAGGTCAAGAATATAGTCAAAATGTCTCCACCAACCAGCGTTCGGAACACAACTCCTTTCAGCAGTCCAAAAAGTTCTGTTAAATGACAACAGAGGGGACAGGCAACAAGAACCATCAGTCAAAGAGGGGAGGGCAAGTTCTTCTCTTCCGGGTCATGTTGGGGCGCTACCGGAACTGATCGAATTGGTAGTCTACAGTGTTTCTGGATGTTTCAGACTAAAGCTGGCGTCAGCATGAGACCACTACCATCTCGTAGCTCCGTCGTGGCCATTCCACGAGCAATCATGGCAGCCGCTCCCCACCAGAAGCCTGCGGGAGTCGGAGGCCCCCAAGACTTTTGTAGAATCTTCACGGCTGAGGGGACGCTTTTCGAGAATGGGACCCAAGCCCTTTCACGGAAGCGTCCGAGTTCAAAGGTGTCCCAGGGCCATTTTAGTGGACCAGGCCCAAAACCGAAGAGCCGGCCGCCATTTTGAGAGTCCTGTGGCAGCCGCCTATCGCTGCACCGCAAGAGTGGGCGCAATTCAGCTGGATGGTGGGCAAGACGCTGTAGCCGCAAGAGTGGGCGCAACTCAGCTGGATGGGACAAGGTTCAGAATTGAAGAGTCATCAAAAGGCAAAAAGTTCCGCCGGATCCCGGGAGCCGGCGGCCTATGTCGGGGGCAATCTCAGGCTACACCAGTGCTATAAGACTTGGGGAGGGTGTCGGAGCCAAGCGTCTTCTCCGAGTCCATGGCCATCACACCGCCCCTCAGGGGCCTCCGTCAAGCTGTTTAGGAAGGTAACATATTACATTGTTTTCTAATGCAGTCAGGTCCACAAACGACACTCACTTACTTTGAGAATAGTGAAGCTGCAGTAGGTGGAAATAAGCTTCAGACAGTGTTACAAGCGCTGCTCAGAACTCTTAACTATGGCACCCAACATCCAGAACTTATGCTATTTGAGAATGGCAGTGACATCGAAGCATCTCAGGGACCAAAACGATTAACGTACTTTCACGTATGAAAATCTTACTTGGGGAGGGGGCAGGAGCGAAGCGCCCCCTCCCAGTCAGCGCCACCACACCGTATGTTGAAAATTTGAAGCCATCGTTCTACAAAGTCAACCAAACTTGGATTAAAAATCTAGAAAAATGTACAAACTGAAAACCAGTTTTGGTCTGCATAGCATCAGTAGCAACGCTTGAGTCAGCTTTGTGTCAAGCCGCAAATTTGATTCAACAAAGCACGGACATTCAAAAAGGCTCAAATTCAGAACTCTAAACTATGGCACCCAACATCCAGGAGCTTGCCATCCGGATCTTGGAGCCTTGTGCTGCTTTCGATCTATTCACACATCGGTCCACTACTGACATCATCTTATAAACCAACGTTATGTAAATAGTTTTTTAATAAAATGTTTTACCCTGTTTCTTTGCTGGTGTGTTGTCTATATTTTTAATATTTGCATACGGTTTGTCGTTATTTTGTGCGGGATGGGTGATGGAGCCGAGCTGTCTTGCAGTCCTCATGGTGTGGAGCTCAGTTCATCTCACTATTTTCGTATTTCTCATGAAGGGTTGTTCCTAATATTTCTATTTTAGCGAGGTCAAAAAGAGATCCAATTAGTGGCCTACTGATTTTGCTCGATTACTTTTATTTTTTTTACACGATTTTTCACTATCTGCAAAGACTAAACAGAGTATTGCGACTTTGTGCTTGTTTGTAAATAGAGAATGATCCAAAGAGAACCAATTCTAAAACAGTAAATGCTTGGACAACAATCAATCAAATGGAGAGACAAGCAGCCACGACGGATTACAACGGGGGTAAAGGCCTGCGTTAACTACCCTTCAGTATCTGCAAAGAGAGAGTACTACTAAGACAAAAGAGGGGAGGGGGGGGGTGCAGCGTTCAAAGCACATCAGCGTGCATAAATACGAAAATGTTTTTATTTATCACGTACTTGACATTTTAAAGCTTTTCATATTTGCTATTAAAAAACCAATGAAATTCACAGAAAAAACCATAGGTTATAGTGGATATATAGTTAGGAATTTGCATTTACAAAACCTTGAAAATTCAATGAAAAAACCATTGGTTTTAGGCCATATATAGTTAGGGATTTGCATTTACAAAACCTTATTTTACTCGCATAAAACCATTGAAATTCCATATATAGTTATAAGCGCTAACTATATATCGCGCACCCGCAATCCACTGCTGATGATGTCACATATTACATCATTCATGACATGGTTAGTGACATCACTGATGACATCACTGATGACATCTCAAATGACATCACTGATGACATCACTGAAAACATCTCATTTGACATGACTGATAACATCACTGATGATATCATTCATGTGATAATACGATGAACCTCTTCAGACTCTAATATAACCTTAGATACAATCAGTGTAAACAGACACTCACAGACTGTCACTCATCCATGGAGTTACTCACACACCTAGTCAGTCATGCAAAGAATCAATCACACCTCCATTTCCTCAAATATACAGTTATACAAACTTTACTTATTCAAACATATACTAACACATATTTACTCTCTTATACAATCCCTGATACAAGTTCACAATGATCCATACAGCCACTCACACATTCACTGGCTCTTATGCACAGTTATTTATATATGTCAACTCTCACATGTACTGTGTTTTACATATGTACTTACTTTGACATGTAGCACTGAGATATCCATTCACTCACCAATACACTCATGCACACAGTCAACCGCCCATACAGCTGTTTCCACATGCACTTTTGAAACCATACATCTAGTGAATCAACTGCTCACACATCTATGCACAGAGTCACACACCTCCCAGCTACCCACACACACACTCAGTATCCCATACAAATACTTGGGCAACCAATCAATAACCCATATAGTTACTCATATAGCTACTTATCAACACATGGAACAGTTTACAGAACAACAGACATAATGATGCACAAATTGAGACAGTTTAGTCATTAACCCATGCACTCAGTGAGACACATTTAATCACTCACTCATATAGTCAGTCATGCACCTACTAAATCCTTCATCCAGACACTTATATATCCACTCATTCTTCAATATGTAAGAGATATTTTAACTTTACAGAAACATACAGTCACTGGATGATGTCATTTGAGATGTCATCAGTGATGTCATCAGTGATGTCACTAACCATGTCATGAATGATGTAATATGTGACATCATCAGCAGTGGATTGCGGGTGCACGATATATAGTTAGCGCTTATAACTATATATGGAATTTCAATGGTTTTATGCGAGTAAAATAAGGTTTTGTAAATGCAAATCCCTAACTATATATGGCCTAAAACCAATGGTTTTTTCATTGAATTTTCAAGGTTTTGTAAATGCAAATTCCTAACTATATATCCACTATAACCTATGGTTTTTTTCTGTGAATATATATATATATATACATACACTCACACATTTTTATTTTTTTTAAAGAAAAATCGCGGCATACGCGTACGGAAATCCGTACAATTACGAGCACGAGCTGCATGCTGATTGGTTGTCAACTGTCTGTCAGCACTCCCAACCAGGAAGTGTTGGCAGCCATCATTTATTTTGAATTATGCGGGGGGCTCACAGCTCTCCTACATTCTTCGGGGACCGCCACCTACCTGAGGCAGTAATATTTAAAATAGGGGGTCTGTGATGGCACGGATTTCCCATCTCCGGGGACTTCCACTTCTCGGGACTTTAATGTTGGGAGGGGGTTGCGCAGCCTCCTTACTGGGACCATCATTTCCCAGGGCCGGCTCGTGCAGTGTCTCGGGGTGCCTATCCCCGGGACACTGCTGTTTGCTATGGTAGGGCGGGAGCGCCGCGGCTCCCACTTTAGCAGAGCAAACTGGTTTACCATGTGAAAGAGAGAGCAAGTTAATCTGTTGTCTCTTTCAAGTAGGAAAGCAGATTGCTTTTCGTTAGAGAGAGCAGCAAATCCGTCTCTCGAAGGATGCGGGGAGCCGGCTGGGACGGTGGGGGCATTGGCGTTCTCTCCACGGTCCCCAATGTTATTTTTGGAGTCCAGGGGGATGGGGTCCCTTTGCAGCTCCTTAAAAATTTGTACATATAACTTCTGCAAAATCTTTTTTTGTGTTGGGGAACAGAGTGTTACTCTTTATTTGAATTCCGCTTTATTTACAGTATGTTTCTACCTTTCTTCACAATGAGTTCCACAGCGTAGCGTCCGTTGCAGTGTTCTTAGCCTTTTTGTTCTTTTGGTGACTTACCAGTTTGTGTTCAAGATTCGGTGACCTATTTGTGTTGCTTATCTTTGTGTATGTTTTATGCAGCCTTTTTGTGTGTATGTTCTTTTGTATCTAACTTTGTTTATTCAGTGCGTCATCCAGTGTTCTAAACATAGGAGTACATCAATAGACATGTAGTTTAGTCCTTTCCTATGCCTCCCTCAACCCTAATTGAGAACGTAATGGGGTGAGTCAAACTAAGGCAGTGCTGTCATCATTGTTTTAAGTTTGCAAAAGAGTAGGTAGTATAAATAAATAAATAAAGCACTTGACACAATGCAGAGTGACACTGTATTTATTGTATTTAATTTTAGAATATTTTGAAAATAATATACACTCATGTAGAAAATATTGTTGCTTTAATTGTAAGATATTTCATATGAATCACCACATAAGCTGATATTACAGTGAAGATAAAATTAAGTGTTTATGTTTTTGTACAAGGACCTACAACGTAAGAAATTCAGTATGGAAAATCAACAAAATTTGAAAGACGGTTTCGACATTAGTAACCGTGTCATAGAAGAGCTAAACATAATTTTTTTATAAGTAGGGAAAATGAAGAGTAAGATATAAATGCTGTAGATATCAGCTGTGATTTTCTAAGCTAAACTTTAGATGCTGATTTTGTGGAAGCATTATATGACATTGAGTATGATCATATTTATTTATTTATTTATTTATAAAATTTATAGAGCGCACGGTTACCAAACGGTGTCCTGGCGCTGGAATGAAAGCTCCCCTCACCTAAGCCTGAAGTTTATTGTAAGAAAAGCCAGGTGACTATGAATTTGTGTAATCAAGAAATTGGAGTAAATCATCCCAAGCATAGTCAGCAAAGCTTAGAGTAAGGAACTATGGAGGAGTTTATAAGTTCCTTAGCATACATTTTAGTTAGTTACTCATTACTACAACGCTGACATGCCATGATATTAATGAGGTGAGATTCCAAAATATTATCTTTCTGCTGTACTTTATGGATAAATTTGTTTGCTGAAACATTTTGCAGATGTGCACCTGTTTTCAGTATATGGTTTTCTGCATAAGAAGTCCAGACAAATAATTTTCAAACAAAAGATGGAAAAAAGATATGGAATACATTGTTGAAATCTTGGATTTTCTGCATATAATATTGATGTCCGGTATTCAGATGCAGGAATTTGCACAGGTCAGTCATCATATCGTCCTCTTTTTCGTGTGGGAAGGAACTGAGGAAACAACGATCTTCCAAGCTTTTTTCCCATGCAGCAATGGAACTTCCCTTTGCTTCTTTCATTTGGAATAACTCTATAGTATTCCCCATCACTTCTTTAGAATGAAGTGGATGAATACTGTAATGTTCGTAGATTTCTTCAGTTATGATAACATCCAGTTTTTCAATTTGTCCAGATGGGAAGTCAGTATTTTCTACAGTTATTTATTCTTTTCCCACATACACATTTTTGTAATAATAATGTTTTTATAGCAGATAGAACTAAGCATGGGCGAATTTTGCGAATCTGGCGTTCGCAAATTTGCGAACTCGCAATCCGCAAAATCAGCGAATTCTCGCGAATTTGCGGATTTTTTTTTTATTTGTGTTCGCAAGGATTTTTACCAGTTCGCGAGGGTTTTGTACCAGTTCGCAATTGCGAACTTACATGTCGGCTCGCAACGGTTGCAATTATGTTGTTTCTACATCTGGTTCATCATCACAGGTTCCCAGCACCCTCTGTTTCACCCCTGCCACCCTCTGTTTCACCCATGCCACCCTCTGGTACATCAATGCCACCCTCTGGTTCATCATCACTGTAGATTATGGGGGGAAAAAGCAAGCACACCTGCCCTGCTTCAACTGACATGAATTAATTTAGGGTTGATTTATTAATGTGTCACTGTTTTAAAATTCCAGTCTGGCACCTGCTTCCTTATCTGTAATTTGCTTTCTTTTGCAGTGCAATTTTCTTTTTCCAGGACCTTTGTGGCCTACTTGTAGCTATTCTATGAGCCTGCTGTGAGGGTCAGAGCAGGGTCATACAATTGTTGCAACTAGCAACTGAACTGGGAATTTGTGGATTTTTTTTTTGTGTTCGCAAGGATTTCTGCCAGTTCGCGAGGGTTTTGTACCAGTTCGCAATTGCGAACTTACATGTCGGCTCGCAACGGTCGCGATTATGTTGTTTCTACGTCTGGTTCATCATCACAGGTTCCCAGCACCCTCTGTTTCACCCCTGCCACCCTCTGTTTCACCCATGCCACCCTCTGGTACATCAATGCCACCCTCTGGTTCATCATCACTGTAGATTATGGGGGGAAAAGGCAAGCACACCTGCCCTGCTTCAACTGACATGAATTAATTTGGGGTTGATTTATTAATGTGTCACTGTTTTAAAATTCCAGTCTGGCACCTGCTTCCTTATCTGTAATTTGCTTTCTGTTGCAGTGCAATTTTTTTTCCAGGACCTTTGTGGCCTACTTGTAGCTATTCTATGAGCCTGCTGTGAGGGTCAGAGCAGGGTCATACAATTGTTGCAACTAGCAACTGAAGTCTGGAGGGGCCCCAGTCAGGAAGCACTACAGGGAATGGTTACTAATGATGAGTTTGAACTTTTGCACCTGCTGAATGCTTTCACTTTTGCAAAACTCGTTTTTCTGCAGAACAGCATTACAGCAACTGTAATGCCCCAAACAAGCTTACTTGTGAAAGTTGATTTCTAATCCAAAAGTGATCCAAAGAAAGTCAAAAGGCCTCAAATCCAAAAAAGTGCAGGCAAATGTCAACCTGAGGAGTTATTCTGATAAAAATCATCATTTTCAGAAGGTCTATGCTGCTTGCTAGTGGATTTCTTGTGCAGAATTGCAATTTTTGTAATTTTGCGAGTACCAGATTGTTGCTGCCCGCCGCACCTACATGTTCGCAATTGCGAACTTACACCGCACGCCGCAAAATTGTATCACCAAGAAAAAAAAGTCCGCTGCGTGCGAATTTGCGGATTTTCGGTAAATTCGTGAGCGTTCGCGGATTGCGAATTTACTGAAAATCCGCAAAATCCGCGAGCGTAACGGATTTTCCGCCCATGCTTAGATAGAACGTTGCCTTTTTGACTTTCCTAATATCCACTAATTCTTGCCAGATTTTCTTACTCTTAGTAGGAACGCCATTGACAAGAATAACTAAATGTGCATCTTGTACATTTTCTACACCAATTGTCTGTGTTTCAAGTAAATCAAGATTGTATTGAATGTTTTCTGTAGTGCTAGCGCTCTTGGTATCTAGTTGTGAACTGCACTGAGTGGAGAATTGATTGAAATCACGTCTCAGGACCCATAGTGAAGAGAAATTTACATTGAAAGCTGAATTAAAGTTGTGAACCCCGCTGTCTGTAATGTAGATCGAAGGTACTAATTGATACAAATATTGATGAATGCTATTTTGTACAGTTAACAGAATCTGAGGACAGAGTACAATTGTCTCTACGTTAATGAAAGCAAGGGTAGATCCAATGGTGTCTTTAATGTAGAAGGAAAGGTAAATTGAAGTTGTGAATCCGGCTGTCTGCAGTGTACATTTAATGGTGGAGTGTATCATCTGTAATCACAATTGAAATGAAAGATAGAACATGTATGGAATACATTGTCAAAATATATATGTTTCAGGGACATAATAGTTCAAATTGTGACCTGTGTTGTCTGTAGTGTAGACTGTCATTCAGTGTTCTTTTGGACTTACAAGATGAATTTTGTTATTGTACTAAACCTATAACTGATATAAAAGAAGTTCATGAAATTCAAGAATAATTGATAACCCTAGCCAACTAAGGTAGCAAGTGTGCACATTTTTAACTGCATTTGGGTGGGGTAGTAGCTACATTAAAAAGGCTCTATAAAGGGCCTAGAGTGAGTGCAGAATTGATTGAAAGCACTTCTCAGGACACATATGAAGAGAATTTGACATTGAAAGCTGAATTGAAGTTGTGAACCCCGCTGTCTGTAATGTAGATTGAAGGTACTAATTGATACAAATATTGATGAATGCTATTTTGTACAGTTAACCTAATCTGAGGACAGAGTAAAATTGTCTCTACGTTAAGGAAAGCAAGGGTAGATCCAATGTTGTCTTTAATGTAGAAGGAAAGGTGAATTGAAGTTGTGAATCCGGCTGTCCGCAGTGTACATTTAATGGTGGACTGTATCATCTGTAATCACGATTGAAATGAAAGATAGAACATGTATGGAATGCATTGTCAAAATATGTATGTTTCAGGGACATAATTGCGCAAATTGTGACCTGTGTTATCTGTAGTGTAGACTGTCATTCAGTGTTCTTTTGGACTTGTAAGACGAATTTTGTTATTGTACTAAACCTATAACTGATATAAAACAAGTTCATGAAATTCAAGGATAATTGATAACCCTAGCCTAGTAAGATAGCAAGTGTGCACATTTTTAACTGCGTTTGGGCGGGGTAGTAGCTACATCAAAAAGGCTCGATAAAGGGCCTCGAGTTTGAATCAGAATATGAAATTGAAGAATAGTTGATAACCACAGCGAAGAAAGGCAGCAAGTAGGTTTGTGTATGTGTGGATGATATGTTGATTGAGTGGAAGATGAATAAGGTGAAAAATAATAAATGCTGAAGATGTGCAAGCTACACATTTGCTTGTAAGGGAAGTGGGTGTTTGGTTTTCCAGTCCATTACACCGACAGAGTGTCGGATTCTGCAGTGAGAGCCTGAGAAATGGGTACCACATATAAGGAGGCAAGCTAGTGCACAAAGTACACACACGGTGGGATAGAAAGGACGCAAGTGTGCAAATAACCCACTGCTATTCATGGCTAGTAGTTATCAAGAAGGGTCAATGAAGGGCTTGCAGTTTGATTTTCAATTTCAAGAAGAATAATTGATAACCTAGCGAAGAAAGGCTGCAAATGTGGAAACTTCTACAACAAAAAGGCTTAATAAAGGGCCTTGACTTTGAGTCAGAATATTAAATTAAAGAATAATTGATAACCCTAGCCAAGAAAGGCAGCAAGTTTGCACATTTCCTACTGCCTTTGGATGGGGTAGTTCTCCCAACAAAAAAGCTTGATAAATGTGTAGTGAGAATGTTGAGGAGAGTGATGCTCCTTTTTTTAAATTTTTGATGAGGTTGATAGACTATTTGACATAACAGAAAAGTTCATCGTAATAAATGCATGGAAATTTAAGTTTACCAAAATCAAGATCAATATGTGAGGATGGACTGCTTGCCGAAGATGCTGTTGCAGCAGTTGATGTGGTTGGTGCAGCAGCGAGTGGGTTGTTCTGCAATCTGTGTTGCAGCTCAAATGAAGTTGCTGGGGTGCAAGTTTTTACATGTCGCACCATAGTTGGTGTGCCAAAGGAGTATTTTTTGGATGTATCATCCCTTGAAAGAGTTGTTTGCTAAATTTGACAGATTCGTTTTGGAGTATTAACCTTTTTCTGGGGTAGTAGTAATGAGAAAAAGGTTCGATAAAGGACCTTGACGTTAAATCAGAATATGAAATTGAGGAATAATTGATAATACAAGCCAAGAAAGGAAGCAAGTTTGCATCTAAAGCAACAACGTTCTGTGGAGTGTGTGATGATGTGTGGTGCAAGCAGCACGGATTGGTAGCAAAATCTTTAAAATCAAGTTTTCTCATAAATATTGGTTGTCCATTCACAGAAGTAAGTTGAAGTATATTTTCAAAAAGTATGATGTATTTTTTTCTAAATAAGTCATCGCATTCAAAACGGTGACATTGTGATGCACTTAGTAATACCTTTGGCGCAGAGCTTGAATGTACCCTGTGATGATGTGTGGTCGGGGTGAGGTGCAGTAATTGAAGTAATGTCTTTTGTTAATTGGATTCTGCATCAATTCCATTTAAAAGGGACAGTATGTCTCACTGTGACATAAAAGTGTTCACTCTTGTTTGTGATTATTTATGGTGCGCTGAGTAAGTAGTATCTTTGGCGGTGATCTTGTATGTTCCCTGTGCAGTGTGGATTGAAGGCAGTTGTTAACAGACATAGATAAATGTTTTTTGTCACTTATTTAAACAAAGTGTGAAACACATATAGTAGAATTTTGTCTGCATTAAATCAATAAAGGATGAATTTCCTAGTGTTCAAAGTTTAAGAAAATGCGAGGATATTGTGCAATTGACTGTTTTAAGTAAATCAAGATTGTATTGAATGTTTTCTGTAGTGCTGGCGCTCTTGGTATCTAGTTGTGAACTCTACTGAGCGCAGAATTGATTGAAGGCAGTTCTCAGCATACATAGTGAAGAGACATTTACATGGAAAACTGATTTGAAGTTGTGAACCCTTCTGTCTGTAATGTAGCTCCAAGGTACTAATCAATAGAAACATTGATAAATGGTATTTTGAACAGTTAACAGAATCTTAGGACAGAGTAGAATTGTTTCTGCGTTAAGGAAAACAATGTTGAATGTAATGCTGTCCTTAATGTAGAAGGAAAGCTACATTGAAGGTGTGAACACAGCTGTCCACAGTGTAGATTAAAGGCAGTTGACACAAATATCAATGAATGCTATTTTGTACAGTTAACAGAATGTGAGGATACAGTATAATTGTCTCTGCCTTAAGGAAAGCAAGGCTGAATGCAATACTGTCCTTAATGTAGAAGGAAAGCTGAATTCAAGTTGTGAACCCAGCTGTCCGCAGTGTAGATTGAAGGCAGTTGTTCACAAAAAGATTGAAGAATGCTATTTAGTTACAGATAACAGAATCTGAGGACACAGTATAATTGTCTCTACCTTAAGGAAAAAAAGGCTGAATGCAATGCGGTCCTAAATGTAGAAGGAAAGCTGAATTGAAGTTGTGAATACAGCTGTCCCCAGTGTAGATTGAAGGCAGTTGTTGACACAAAGATCGATGAATGCTATTTTGTGAAAGTTAACAGTATCTGAGGACGCAGTATAATTGTGTCTGTCTTAAGGAAAGTAAAGCTCAAAACAATGGTGTCCTTAATGTAGAAGGAAAGCTGAATTGAAGTTGTGAACTGAGCTGTCTGGAGTGTAGATGGAAAGCTCTAGTGAGCAGTTCTATATGAATAATATTTGTGACATTCTTTTACAAAATCGGAACACATAAAATCCATTAGTCTGTATCTTAAATAAAGGGAGGCTGAATTCAATGTTTTCTGTAGTAGTGGAGCTCTTGCTATGAAGTTTTAATTTTTACTGACCGCAGAATATATTCAAGGTTGTTGTAAGGACAGATATTGAAGGTAATTTTAGTTCTAAAGCGGAGTTGAAGTTGTGAACCCTTCTGTCCACAGTGTAGATTGACGGCAGTTGTTGACACAAAGGTCGATGAATGCCATTTAATCACAGATAATAGAATACAGTATAATTGTGTGTGCCTAAAGGAAAGCAAGGCTAAATGCAATGCTGTCCTTAAGGAAGGAAAGCTGAAGTGCAGTTGTGAACCATGATGTCTGCAATGTATATTGAAGGTGCTACTCGACACAAACATGGATGAATGTTATTTTGTACAGTTAACAGAATCTGAGGACATAGTACAATTGTCTGTGCCCTAAATAAATTGAGACTAATATGTCATACTCTGTTTTAAGAGTTTGCAGCATTCTTAAATGCACAAAGGCAAGCATTACGTTTGATACCATGCTTATGTCCTCAATAATGAGAAGTTTCATTTTCTTCAAGAGTCTTCACAACAAGCTTCTCCAGATATATTGTGGTATTGTAATTTGTTGTTATGCTCCATAGGTAGTATAAGTAAATGATGTAATGTAGCATTGGTAATGTTAACATTTGGTTATATTTTTAATATAAGAAAGTCATTACAAATATGCAATAAGGAAATGATGCTGAATATGGAACTATTCTACAAGAAATAAGATTTGGAGAAATGACTGAACATGTCAAAGAAGTTTTACAGAGACGATTAGTTTGAAATTTGTTTCCAAAAGAAAATATTGTTGCTAAGCTTGTAGGTACTTTTAAAATAATTGGCAACCCCAGTGAAGAAAAGCAGCAACTGTGAAAATATCCTACTTTGTTTGGCCGGGGTATTAGCTACAATAAAAAGGTTCGACTAAGGTCCTTGACATTGAATCAGAAAATGAAATTGAATGATAACTGATAACCCCTAGCCAAGAAAGGCAATTAGTGTGTAAATTTTCACTGCCTTCGGCAGGAGTCGTAGGTACAACAAAAAGCCTCAATAAAGGGCCATGAGTTTGTATCAGAATATGAAATTCACGAACTATTGATAACCCCAGTCAAGAAAGGCAGCAAGTGTGCAATTTTTTAACTGCCTTCGGCTGGGGTACTTGTTACAACAAAAAGGCTTGATAAAGGGCCTGTAGTTTGAATATGAATATGAAATAGAATAGTTGATAACCATAGGCAAGAAAGGCAGCAAGTAGGTGTGTGTACGTGTAGATAATTTGTTGATTGAGTGGAACATGAATAATGTAAAAACTAAGAAAGGCTGTAAGTGTGCAAACTAGACACTGCTATTCACGGTTAGTAGTTTGCAAGAAGGCTCAGTAAAGGGCCTGCACTTTGAACTAGAGTAACAAAGAGAAGATTTGATAACCATAGACTATACTGGCTCTTTTTTTAATATTGGTAGACTTTTGTTAAGCTTTTTCTCATACATGAACGGCAGGAAGTGCTCAAATTACCCACTGACATTCATGAGCAATAGTTACCAAGAAGGCTCAATAAAGGGCCTGCACTTTGACATTGTATTAGAAGAAGGATAATTGATAACCGCGGCCAAGAAAGGCAGAAAGTAGGTGTGTGTACGTGTAGATGATGTGTTGATTGAGTGTTAGATGAATAATGTGAAAAATAAGAAAGGCTGCAAGTGTGAAAATTACCTACTGCCATTCACGTGTAGTAGTTACCAAGAAGGCTCAATAAAGGGCCTGTAATTTGAATTACAATAACAAACAGATGATTTGATAACCAAAGACTATACTGGCTCTTTTTTAATATTGGTAGACTTTTGTTAAGCTTTTTTTTAGACATGAACGGCAGGAAGTGCGCAAATTACCCACTGCCATTCACGAGTAATAGTTACCAAGAAGGCTCAATAAAGGGCCTGCACTTTGAATTTGTAGTAGAAGAAGGATAATTGATAACCCCAACCAAGGAAGGCAGCAAGTGTTCAAATTTCCCACTGCCTTCGGCCGTGGTAGTTTATTGAACAAAAAGGGCTCTATAAGGGGCCTGCACTTTGAATAGGAATATGAAGTTGAACAATAGTCCATAACCCGTGTGAAGAAATGCAGTAAGTGCGCAAATTTCCCACTTCCTTCTAGCAGTGCAGTATCTACATGAAAAAGGCTCGATAAAGGGCCCGCACTTTGAATATAGATATGAAATAGAAGAATAGTTGATAACCATAGCCAAGAAAGGCAGACAGTAGGTGTGTGTACGTGTAGATGATGTGTTCATTGAGTGGTAGATGAATAATGTAAAAGATATGAAAGGCTTAAAGTTTCCAAATCACCCACTGCCATTCACGAGTAGTAGTTAGCAAGAAGGCTCAATAAAGGGCCTGTACTTTGAATTACAATAACAAACAGAAGATTTGATAACCATAGACTATACTGGCTCTTTTTTAATATTGTTAGACTTTTAAGCTTTTGTTTATACATGAACGGCAGGAAGTGCGCAAATTACTCACTGCTATTCACGAGTAATAGTTACCAAGAAGGCTCAATAACAGACCTGCACTTTGAATTTGTATTACAAGTCGGATAATTGATACCCCAGCCAAGAAAGGCAGCAAGAGTTCAAATTCCCTACTGCCTTCGGCTGGGGTAGTTGATAGAATAAAAAGGGCTTGATAAAGGGACTGCAGTTTGAATAGGAATATGAAATTGAACAATAGTTCATAACCACTGCGAAGAAATGCTGCAAGTGTACAAATTTCCCACTGCCTTTTGCCAGTGCAGTATCTATATGAAAAAGGCTTGATAAAGGGACTTGACTATGAATCAGAATATGAAATTGAACAATAATTGATAATCCCAGTCAAGAAAGGCAGTAAGTGTCCAAATTTGCCACTGCCATCGACTGGGGTAGTAGCTACAACAAAAAGGCTCAATAAAGGGCCACGAGTTTGAATCAAATTATGAAATTGAAAAAGAATTGATAACTGCCACCAAAAAAGGTAGCAAGTTCGTGTGTGTTATGTGTAGATAATGTGTTGATTGAGTGGAAGATAAAAAAAAGTGAAAAGTTAGAAAGGCTGCAGACGCACAAACTATCCACTGCATTGTCAGGGAAGTGAATCTTTGGATTTCCAAGTCATTATACGGATAGGGCATCGAATTTTGCAGTGGGAGCATAAGAAATGGCTCCGACATCGAAAGAAGCAATCTAAGTGCATTAAGTTACCATTGTGGGGGGTAGGGCTGAAAAATTACAACATCGGGCCCATTTCAGGGACTTTACTTTGAATTAGAATAATACTTGGCAAAGGCTGCAAGAAAGTTAGGAGGTAGGTGTGGTTTAGGTAGTGGATGCAGAATAAGGTGAAAAGGAAGAAAGGTAGCAGATGTGGAAACAACCCACTGCCTTGTAAAGGAAATGGGTGTTTGGTTTTCCAGTCCATTACAGACTGAGTCGGATTCCGCAGTGGGAGCCTGAGAAACGGGTATCTCATCTAAGGAGTTAAGCAAGTGCACAAAGTACACACACTGTGCGGTAGAAAGGATGCAAGAAAGGACACAAGTGTGCAAATTACCCACTGCCATTCTCCAGTAAAAGTTACCAAGAAGGCTGAATAAAGGGCCTACACTTTGAATTTGTATTAGAAGAAGGATAATTGATAACCGAAGCCAAGAAAGGCAGCAAGTAGGTGTGTGTACGTGTAGATGATGTGTTGATTGAGTGTTAGATGAATAATGTGAAAAATATGAAAGGCGGCAAGTGTGCAAATTACCTACTGCCATTCACGGGTAGTAGTTAACAAGAAGGCTTAATAAAGGGCCTGTACTTTGAATTACAATAACAAACAGAAGATTTGATAACCAAAGACTATACTGGCTCTTTTTTAATCTTAAAAAAACACAGTTTATGGACAGAATGCAGAACAATGTCATACATTCACCCCAGTACAGAGATCTGGGCCCAAATCCATTGTTTTTTTGCACTCAAAACCACCCCAGTTCAGACATTGCCATATGCAAATCAGTCTGACCCTGTGCCTCATGGGAACAGTCCAGCCCGAACTGCCAAGCCATGCCTTCCCTGGACCGGAAACAAGCTTCCGAGGATCGGTTTCTGGCATTCTAGCCGTCTTCAGCCCGGATTGCTTGAATCCAGTGGTGTGGAGGTCATGGGACTCACGTCTGAGCATACCCATCCCACTCGAAGTGACAAATGCAAACAGAGCAGGTGGTGGCAGCTCCTGTTCCTCACTGGGGACACTGGATTAGCGTGAGGCTGCAGTGATTATTACTGTAGTTTTTAACGTTACATTGGCATCGTCTCTGCATGATTTGGATGCAGACGCCGTGTCACTCTTTTAGCATTGTTTATTTGTCCTTTTAACTTTATTTTAAGTTATAATTGCACTGCGCACTCACCCCTTCTTGTTTGGCCTCCCCAGCCCCGGTCCATCACGGCTGCTTGTGCCGATTGTGTGGAGGGCGGGCGGGCGCCATCTTGGGTGTAGCCTGAAGGCTGCCAGACCGCACTTAGCGGTCCAGCTACTCGGGGGTAATTAGCATAAATCGCGATGTGTCCTCGTGAGCGCAGCGGACGAGCGCAGCGGGCGCGACGAATGCGCGCCGAAGTCGCGCTTAAGTCAAGCCCGTCTGCGCCCGTCCGCGGCCAGACGGGGCTAGGGGCCGGGCCTTTTGCCCCTCTCATCTCTTATTCATCCGAGGGCCTTAAAACCTTACAAGGAAACTGGCCACTAGCGTTTTCCACTATTAGCACCATCTCCTCCCTTGGCCTCACTCCCCCATTGGCACCGCTCCCATTCTCCCCCTCTCCTTCCCCTTCCCCTCTGTCATTCATCTTACTCAACACCAGGTCGGCGGTGAAACACCACCAAGACCTGTTTGTCCTTCTTGATTCCCACAAGCCTGACTTACTGTGTCTAACCGAGACCTGGTTCTGCGAGTCCTCCCTCCCATCCCTCTTAGCTGCCCTTCCTCCACCGTATGCGGCCTTTCGTGCCGATCGCTTGGCAGGTAAGAAAGGGGGTGGCGTGGCGTTTATCGCCAGGTCGGAGTATAATTTTCAGCTCCTCCCCTTGACTCTCTTCGATTCCACTGAGCACCTAGTGGTTTGTTCCTCTACCTTCTCTCCCCCGCTCATATGCTTACTAACATACCGGCCGCCCCAGCCCACTCCTTTGTTTATACCAGCTTTTCAGGATCTACTGGCCACACTGGCGGTCAACTATGCCTCAGTCTTAGTACTAGGGGACTTTAATTATTGGCCCAATGACCCACATGAATGTCCAGCTTCCAAGCAGTTTACTGAATTACTGCAATTAATGAATTTTACCTCCCACATCAACGTCCCGACTCATGTACGTGGCCATGTGCTTGATCAAGTCTGGTCCCTCAATCATGCCATCTCTTCTTTATTAGTGTCCCCATGTCCATGGTCGGACCATGCCATCATCTCTTTTTCCCTCCACATAAATCTTGTCACCAAGACTCTGCCACAAAAAAACATTTGGGCACGAAGTTGGAATCGTGTCGACCTTGTCGACCTATCATCCTCCTTGTTAAATTCCTCCCCAGATCTGGCTGGCTTACCCTCCTCTTCACAAGCTGTCGTGATTGACTCCTGGCTCACGGAAGGATGTAATACAATAGCCCCTTTACGCCGGATATCGACCAAAAGACCTAAGGAGGCAAACCGGTGGTTTAATGAACTTTTAAAGGAAAAAAAGTTGTCCCTCCGGCGAGCTGAGAGACTGTGGAGAAGGAAGTATTGTCCAGTACAGAAAACGCGCTACCTTGCACTGTTGCAGGAATATAAAAAATCCATCTTAGAAGCCAAATCCGCTCACTTCTCTTCCAAAATCTTAGCGTCAGAGAATAAATCGAAAGAAATTTTCACCATCGTTAATGAGTTGGCCTTTTCAGATAGGACCAGCCCCAACCTCCCTCCTACCCAAGCCTTGTGTGATTCTCTGAATCATTACTTTTTGGACAAAATCTCCAAGATTAAGACTAACATCCCCCCCCCTCCTCGAGCTATGTTGATCCCCTTCCCCCCACTGTTCAACCCTGCTTACTTTCGATTCCCCCCCTGACGGAAGAAGTTCTCTTGGGATTACTCCCCAAAGTAAAATCGGGCTCCCCGGCCGACATTTGTCCGGCCCATATCCTTCAACGGATTTACTCAGTCTGCACTCAGCCCCCGATCACCTTCCTCAACAGCTCTCTTGCACAAGGGGTTGTAATTCCTGCCCTAAAATCGGCCTCTATCGTACCTATTTTAAAAAAACCTGGTGTTGACCCATCCTCCCCAACCAACTATCGGCCCATCTCCTTGCTACCCTATTTAGGCAAGGTGCTTGAGCGATATATCACGTCGGTACTCAGTGCTCACGTGGAAGCAACTGGCGGCTTGGCATCTTGTCAAGCGGGATTTCGGCCCAGGCATTCGACTGAAGCCGTTGTGGTGTCGGTCCAGGACGAACTCAGGGAGGGCTTGGACCAGGGCAAACATCAGGCTCTCGTACTCCTCGACCTTTCCGCCGCGTTTGATACGGTGGACCATTCCATCTTGCTTTCACGTATCAGAGCGGCGGGAATCGGGGGCTCAGCCCTGGTCTGGCTCTCGTCCTTCCTGCGGGACCGCACCCAGGCAGTCCGGCTGGGGGATTTCACATCAACTCCCCTTAAGATCACCTGTGGTGTTCCCCAGGGTTCCTCTCTATCCCCTCTTTTGTTCAACCTGTATATCTATCCTCTCATTCTTGCACTCCAGCAGCTGGAGGTCACTGTATATAATTATGCAGATGACCTCCAGCTCGTCTTTAATCTTTCTTCCTCTCCTCACTCTATTTCTAATTTTCAAACAGTTATGATTTTCATCAGGGATTAGATGAGCCACAACCATTTGAAGTTGAACCCAGATAAAACCGAGCTAGTTCTCACGGGTGGCTCCTCCAGTCCCTGGACTTCTTCCTTTTGGCCCTCTTCCTTTGGTCCCTCTCCCACTCCCTCCCCTACAGTTAAAACCCTTGGCATAAGAATGAATAACCTCCTCACCCTTCACTCACAAGTTAGCTCTGTCGTCTCTTCTTGTTTTTTCACCCTCCGCACTATCCGCACCGTCTCTCGTTTCTTTTCCCCTCTGGCACTAAAACTAATCATGTCTGCCCTTGTGATCTCCCGGTTGGACTATGCCAATGCCCTATATAACGGTATCCCGGCCTACAGTCTAAGGAAACTCCAGCTAGTGCAAAATCAGGCGGCTCGGCTAGTCTATGGCCTCTCCCGCTCTCATCACTCCACGCCACTTCTAAAGGCTCTACACTGGCTGCCTATCCGGCAACGCTCTCTTTTTAAGATGGGCTGTATGGTCTTTCAGTCACGCCAGGGAACTGCCCCTGCTTTTATCTCCGCCCTGTTAAAGGAATATGTTCCCTCCAGGGAGCTCCGGTCCTCGTCCCAAGCTCTCCTACAGGTTCCCCGTTTTAAGAGAAAAAAATGGGGTGGGTCCAAATTTTCATTTCTGGCACCCACCTTTTGGAATTCCCTCCCTGCCCATTTACGACTGGCCAAAGATTATTCTTTCTTTCGTAAGGGCCTGAAGACTTTTTTGTTCAGCCAAGCCTTTCCATTGTGAACTCACTTTTGAATCTATTTCTGTTTATCTCTCTGCCTCTGCACTCCATGTTCCTAAAGCGCCAAGAAACCGTCTGGTGAACGTCGCGCTATAAAAATATTTTAAATTCAATTCAATTCAAATTCACCACAGTTGATGGACAGAATGCAGAACAATGTCATACATTCACCCCAGTACAGAGATCTGGGCCCAAATCCATCGTTTTTTTGCACTCCAAACCACCCCAGTTCAGACATTGCCATATGCAAATGAGTCTGACCCTGTGCCTCATGGGAACAGTCCAGCCCGAACTGCCAAGCCATGCCTTCCCTGGACCGGAAACAAGCTTCCGAGGATCGGTTTCTGTCATTCTAGCCGTCTTTTGCCCGGCTTGCTTGAATCCAGTGGTGTGGAGAGCATGGGACTCACGTCTGAGCATACCCATCCCACTCGGGGTGACAAATGCAAACACCACAGTTGATGGACAGAATGCAGAACAATGTCATACATTCATCCCAGTACAGAGATCTGGGCCCAAATCCATTGTTTTTTTGCACTGCACTCCACACCACCCCAGTTCAGACATGGCCATATGCAAATCAGGCTGACACTGTGCCTCATGGGAACAGTCCAGCCCGAACTGCCAAGCCATTCCTTCCCTGGACCGGAAACAAGCTTCCGAGGACCGGTTTCTGGCATTCCAGCCTTCTTCAGCCCGACTCGCTTCAAGCCACTGGTGTGGAGAGCATGGGACTCACATCTGAGCATACCCATCCCACTCGGGGTGACAAATGCAAAAACCACAGTTGATGGACAGAATGCAGAACAATGTCACACAGGTCAGAGGGTGTCAGTCAGAGGGTGTCGGCGCGGAGCCCAGAGCTGGGGGCCACCAGGAGTCGTCCCAGGCGGATGGGGATTGTCTGAGAATGAGGACCTCCGTCTTGTCTGAGTTCAGCTTCAGGCACTTGAGCTTCATCCATTCTGCGACGTCTTTCATTCCTTCCTGTAAGCTGGTTTTGGCAGTGGCTGGGTCTTTGGTGAGGGAGAGTATCAGCTGGGTGTCGTTGGCGTAGGAGATGATGTTGATGTGTTTGCGTGCGATGGCGGCGAGTGGGCTCATATAGATATTGAAGAGGGTTGGGCTGAGCTTGGAGCCTTGGGGTACGCCGCAGATGATCTTGGTGGCTTCTGAGCGGAAGGGAGGGAGGCTGACTCTCTGGGTTCTGTCGGAGAGGAACGAGGTCATCCAGTCCAGGGCCTTTCCTTGGATCCCAGTGTTGTAGAGGCGGCTTATTAGGGTGCGATCGCATACGGTATCGAAGGCTGCCGAGTGGTCCAGGAGGTTGAGGGCGGTTGTTTCTCCGTTGTCCATCAGGGTCCTGATGTCATTGTGGCTGCTAGGAGGGCAGTTTCCGTGCTGTGGTTGGCTCAAAATCCGGACTGGGATGGGTCGAGTGAGTTGTTTGCCTCGAGGAAAGCAGTCAGCTGTTTATTGACGGTCTTCTCGATGACTTTGGCAGGGAAGGGAAGAAGAGAGATGGGGCGGAAGTTCTTGAGGGCTTTGGGGTCCGCTGTGGGTTTTTTCAGCAGGGCGTTTATTTCTGCATGCTTCCAGCTCTCGGGGAAGGCGGCTGACGGCTAACTAATGTTGAGGACAGCGCTGCTCCTGTTTCTTGTTTTTGATGAGGTTGATATAGTGTTTGCATAACACAAAAGTTCATCACAATAAATGCATAGAAATTTAAGTTTACGAAACTCAAGATCAATATGCCAGTATGGACTGTTTGCTAAAGATGGTGTTGCAGCTGTTGATGTGCTTGGTGCAGCAGCAAGTGGTTGTCCTGCAATCTCTGTGATGCAGCTCAAGCAAAGCTGTTGGGGTGCAAGTAGTTTATGTGTTTTGTACTATATTTGATGTGCCAAAGGAGTATTTTTTGGATTGATCACAACTTGAAAGAGTTGATTGGCACAAATTTTACAGGTTACTAATGGTTGGTGTGTTTCAGGTAGTATGTGGTTGGACTTCGCTTGAATCTTTAAGGGACGCATTAGGGATTCCATAATACAGAAATACTTTGTACTTAGTGATATCCAATTCTATTTTATAAAGAACGGTTGAATTCTACATCCACCTCTAGCACTAGTGGGAGGGTAGTATTTCAAAGTGTTTGACAGGTTACACTACATGTTTCTATGTAGCTAAAGAAAAGTTAGCTTAGCTTAGTTATGTATGGGCATCCTCTCACACAAAACTCAGCACTCAGCATTCAGGATTGTAAAGGCTTACCATAGGAGTGACTGATGAGTTTACATATGTCAGTTTACAATTACATTGGGACCTTGTGATTCATGAATTATTGATGAATTGAATGTGATATACAACATCTAAATTGGAAATTGAATGCCATGAAATAAATACAAGAAACATGTTCAATGGAAATTGAATAATGATGCTTTATTGAAAAACAAACGTTGGATTGTAAAGTACAGCACCTGATTAATATCGCAGTAGCGATTTCAATTGAAAGCAGCGCCCAGAGGGTCGCCCTTTAATTGGAAAGGGCGCATTGGTGATAGTTTACAAAAGAGAAAACAAGTACGATTGTTTTACATTGGAGATATACAGACCTGAAAGACTATGCATGTAAATTCATGAAATCTTTTTTTGAAGGTTTGGAAGAAAGCAGTGAAAGGGTGTTTAGAAGCAATACTGTCCAGCATAAAAAGTGCATAATTATGTTTTTAAGTAACATATGATCACATGCAAGATATCTAAGTAGATATTTGGAAACTCCTGCAGTCTAGTCTTGTGTCCAAATTATGTTAAAAAGTAATGTTGAGACACACTTTTTTCACCTGTTACGATTTGCACAATGCTTTTAGAGTTGGAGCAGACTTCGTCTAACATTCCAACTTAATTTTCTTTTTGAAATTGAGTAATTATTTTGTTTATCTGTTGGAATATTTTCTTTTTTTTTAAATGTTTTTATTGCAGAATTAGAAACCACAGTTTACAATTGCTCAACCAGTCCACTCATGGCGTCCCCCGCATCAATCGTAAGAATGTATATCACACACAGCCATTCAGCCCGCATCCCGGAGGCCGGGCGGCGCAGTGTCCCAAAGAACAGAAAGACATCATGGTGAGCGTCCCTATGGGACAATGGTCGAAAAGAACGTTTTACGTATCTGCTTTTACCCCCCCAACCCCAACCAACAACAACATCAGCCATCCTACAAGAGCAGGTCAATGCTACCAAGCCGCTATCGTTCCACCCCCGTGCTCCATGAGGCCCACCACGCCTACTGAGGTTCCGTGACGATCGTAAGTGGTATTTTGACTCGCACGAATATGGTCGAGTCTGGTATCTATGAACCGCAAATGACGTGTTTAGTGGGTGTACGCAGTTTCGCTGTGCTAACCTAAACCGTTCGTCTGTTTCGTGGGTTTCTATATCTGTACCCACGGGTTCCATCTTAGATACGGCATCCATTTTGTCTCTTGCCCTCAAGTAGCCAGTGAACGGACGCTGTCCGCTTCGCGACCCTAGGATTCCCAAGACTCTTGCGGAAGACACGTTTCCTTTGAAAGTGTCTTTATGATGAGGGGGATGATACTGTAAGGCAGATGGTCCCGCTCGAGGCTCATCTTGCCGTGCCGGTCTATTGTCTCAGCCGTGCATCTCATTAGGCATGTCTCTTTGATGCTTGCAACTCGTGTTTCCCGATACCACCCCTTTTACACCCTTTCCGATCTCCCCACTGTTTCTGCCTTCCTCTGCACCTGTCCCTGTTCCTTCTTCGATCTGTTTACTGCCAATTGGAATGTACTAATGGTGGGAAGATGGGTTTTTACAGTTGGGAACCGCCAAATGTTTCCGTACTTATGTTCCGGGCCCTGAATGCATGAAAGCAACCTCCTTGTGGTTTATGATGGGAACCAAGTTGTAAACCTTTGTGTATCATGTTAACCTATGAGAGAAATGTGTATAAAAGGAGCGACCCACAGTAGCAATTTGAAGCAGGCTCCGCAAACCTACATGCTATGTACTTCTCGTGACTTCTGTGTTCCCTGCAGTAATAAACCTCGAATCTTTGACGCCGAAGGAAGTGTCTCGTGTCTCTGTCATTTGTACGCCGGAACAGGTTACCCACGAAGGTTTCAGGTGTTGTCCCCTGGCACCGCTGGGTCTTAAGAAAACCCAGTCCTTCAGTTGGCGCCCAACGTGGGGCTGCATCAGTGGTACCGGTCCAAGCCCGACGATCGTGAGGAACTTCGTGTGAAATCTCCGAGGGAAGGTGCACCCCGCTTCATCGATCCTGTTGTCGAAACAAGTGGCCCGACGACTTTTCCCGCGAAGATTCCCGCCTCCTGACGGCTGTGACGGACTGCTGCCCTGACTGTAGACCTGTTTTGACGCCTGGCGTAGACCTTGGTACAGCGAGACGATTGACGGGCCTTCCTGGTGACGCCATCGATCTTTGAGTTAAGTATTTGTGGGTCGCTCCCAGAGTCCTTAGTTGTGGGTGCTTAGTTGTTGCATGGTTCCATTGCATTTGTGGTTCTTAGTACTTGGTTCTTTGTTGTAATATTTGACGTCTGCAGTCGCCAAAAACCGAGGGTTTTTGCTCTTTGCTGGGACTTGGTAAATCCTGTAACCCTTGAAGTTTGTGAAACTCAGCTAGTGTGCAAGATGCCTGGCCGTAGTACTTTGTTCAGTTGTTTTGGTCGTTGTGGTGCGGATTCCTGACTGGAGGACTCGTGTCCGATACCTCCGGTTGGAACTCCAACTTATGAATTATATAGCAAGCATGGGTTAGGTCCGATTACCTTTAATGAATGTTGGATTCGTTATACCAAAAAAGACGGTGTCCTTAGTTGGCCGCCTCATGGTAGTTTTGAGACCCCGATTTTAGATAACCTCGAGGCTAAATTGTTTAAGAAAAAATCAAGGCCGGCCATGTTTGATGCCTTTCGGTTGTGGCGCAAAGAAGCCAAACAAAAACAAATCAGACAAACAAAACATAATCAGAGAGATGGAGTTGCTGCCATAGTGAAGAAAGCAGAACAGTTTCAGCGAGATAAGGAGGAAAAGGAAAAGGAAGTTTTCGATAGGCTTCAGCGTATGTCTATAGACAAATGTTACCCTGCTTTGCCAACGGAGTCGGATAAGAAAGAGGAATCAGTTGAGGACCCTTTACTGTCCTATCTTTTGAAGTCACCACCTCCGTACGCACAGGGTACCGCGGCTCCTGTGGTTCCCCCTGTACCTGCTCCTCAGCCTGCTCCTCAACCTGTTCCTCAACCTGTACCCGTTCCTCCGACTGTTCCTGCTCCTTTGCCTACTTCTATTCCTACTGATCCACCGCTTGTACTTCCTCATACTCCTGCTCCCGCTGCTGCTCCTGTTCTACTTACTCCTGCTGTTTCGTCTGTTTCCAACTCTTCTCTTGTTAATCCTCTATGTTATACTTCTCCATCTACTCGACGTCGTACCCCCTCTGTAGCTGCTAACTTCTTTAATTCTCGTGGACCTATTCTTGAGTCCGCTGGTTCGGACGGTCCCCAAAGACGTAGTCAGCTTCCCGGTAATAGAGAACGTGCTGCACTATATAATATGGCGATGGCTTGGATGAGATACCCTCTTAGAAATCCACCACGTGCGGTGCTTGACACGTTCTGTCAATTCAATATACCGACACAAAGATACGTTTTCGAAGAAATGTGTAAAGTTTTACGTGACCAAATATCGGCAGATGCATCGGACGATGTGTTGACTGCTTTGACTAATCTGCAGCTCCAATTTTCGAGCTGAATGATAGTCGATTCAAATGTTCGACGCGCTGTTGAGCAGTTGTTATCTTTTCGTCCTTCTATAATGCCTCGAGCATTGTTTGTAGAAAACATCGAAGGACCGCCAGCAGCGCCTGGTCAGTATCCTATGCGTGAAGTTCCACCAGTGTGGATGCCTGGCGATCCTAATGCTAACCCCATTATTCCACCATACTTCCAAAGAGTGTGGATACATCTTCCATGGAAACGATCGGAAGTTTTGCAGGTGAAGCAATCTTTGCCTGACCCTCGTAAAAATCCTGCAGGGTACTATAAAGAATTATCGCAGCTCGTCGACGCTACGATAATGAGTCTTGCCGATATCGATATGCTGTTTGGCAATGTCGTACCGCAACCGGTATGGGCAAAGATTCGTCAAGAAAACCATGCGGCAGAATTAGGTGGTGATTGGGCTGCTCTTGTAGTGGCAGACGCCTTGCAAGTTGGTGGGGCTAAACCTGAACAGTTAATTGTTGATCTCCCTCAGAGAATAATTACCCTGATGAAAACGCTTATGCCAGCTATGAAGGTAAATTGGGACAAGTTGTCCGCATGCAAACAGAAGAAAGATGAAAGCGTCTCTGATTTCTTTACGAGATTTGAGGAGGCTTTCATCGACCACAGTGGTCAAGACATGGGTACCGAAGGTGGTCAGAGGTTGTTTGTGGACAAGTTTGTTTCGAATTTACTGCCTGACTTAAGCAACAAATTACGAAATTCTGAAAGTGCGTGGGCTATTTCTACTTCTGCTCAAATATTGGCTACGGCCCATTATTATGAGAATAGGGAGAAAGAGGAGAACGATCGTGCTGACAAGAAAACAAAAGAGCTTAAAACTAAAGTGTTGTTGCAACAGGCATATCCTCCACGTTCGAATCAGAATGACTCGCAACAACGTAATCGATCGCAGTCTCAGTCAAATAGGTCACAATCACGAAATGATTCCTTTTCGCAGAGATCATCGTTAGGGTACAATCAGTGTGCCTATTGTAGACAAGAGGGCCATTTGAAATTCGATTGTCCGGTCCTCAATGAGCGTAATAGTGGTAATTCGTCTAGAGGAGGTCGTGGTGGTTCTCAACAGACATCACGTGGTAGAGGTCGCGGTGCTCAGAACGATCGTTCCACTACCACTTCTGACTCCAATAATTGTTTTGATCAGCGTGGATCGTCGCAAGGGCGATCTGCTCAGTACAATGTGGATGATTATTACGTCCATCAAGATGCTGACGACGGTAATTACTAGGACAGCCATAGACAAGGAGAGGGAGTAGTATCAGTTCCGGTTGATCAGAGAGGGCCTTACGTCGCAGTTGCCACCTCGGGCGTCGTTGAGCCTTTTCTGTTGGACACTGGTGCAGCAAAAAGTTCCATAATGCATTCGAAACTCCCTGGCGCACCTTTGTCTGGCTTAACAAATGTTTCCGTTGGATTCTCTGGCGCCCCTGTTAGTAATCCGGTTTCGTGCCCTTTGCCTCTTACAATTGGGCCTCGTGAGCTAAAAGCTCCGCTGATTTTGACCACTGGTTGTGGTGAAAATCTCTTGGGCCTGGATTTGCTAAAACGTCTGTATGCGACTTTGTATTGCTCTCCTGCGGGAGTGAAGCTTACTTTGGGTGAGAGAGTTATCTCTCCAATGTACCTGTCTCTCGATAAGCTTCCACCGGAATTGAGTTCTCTTCCTGCATCTTTGTGGGCAACAGGTCCCAATGACGTGGGCCTGCTTGACATCTCCCCTTATGTTGTTCACTTGAAATCTAATGTGCGATTGCCACGTATTCCCCAGTATCGTATCTCCCTTGATGGTGAACGAGCATTGTTAGCTATTATCTATGACCTGATCGAGAAAGACGTTATCGAGGAGACTCGGGGAAACGTGTGCAACAGTCCTGTGTTGCCCATTCTAAAACGTACTGATCCTTCAAAACCGCCTGTTTATCGTTTTGTTATCGATTTACGGGAGGTAAATAAAATTGTGATTCCTCAGTTCCCTGTTGTGCCCGACATCACGGCGCTACTGACTCTGATTCCAGCCTCGGCATCTTGGTTTCAAGTGATCGATCTGAAGAATGCGTTCTTCAGCATCCCGATTGCTGAGGAAAGCAGAGACCTTTTCGGTTTCTCTCTTGATGGTCGCAGCTTCCGGTTTAAACGTGCTCCTCAGGGCTACTGTGAGAGTCCATCGATATACAGTCAAGCCTTGAAGGGCCAATTGGATGCGTTTGTGTTGCCGGCTGGTGCAGCCTTGATCCAATATGTTGACGACTTATTGGTGGCTGCAGATACTCAGGACATTTGCAGAATTGCCACGGTATCGTTGTTGCAACATCTCTGTGACTTACATCACAAGGTGTCTCCTTCTAAACTTCAATATTGTTGTCAAGAAGTAACCTATCTAGGTCACTTATTGTCAAAGGAGGGAAGAAGGTTGACCCCAGAGAGAATTGCGGCGATTGCCCGAATGACTGTGCCAACAACTCAGAGAGATGTGCGTGCCTTTTTAGGTATCACGTCATACTGCAGGCAGTGGATTCCGAATTTTTCATTGTTAGCGAAACCATTGGTAGCCCTTACGTGCAAGGATGTTCCAACTCCTTTACCATGGACGGAAGAATGTCAGAAAAGTTTTTCTGAACTACGTGACGCGTTGTGTTCGGCTCCTGTGTTAGGTACCCCTGACTACAGTAAGCCGTTTACACTATACGATCACGAGAGAGAAGGTTGTGCGTTGAGTGTTTTGACGCAACCTTTTGGTGGTAAGCAGCGTCCATGTGCATGTTTTTCCTCGACCTTGGACCCGGTAGCTAGAGCATTGCCGAGTTGTTTGAGAGCAACAGCGGCAGCTGCAGTGTCCATCCGACAATCAGCAGGATTGGTCATGGATAATATGCTTACGGTGATGGTTCCGCATGCAGTTGACACTCTCTTAAATCGTACGAAAACTCAGCACTTGACGAGCGCAAGGTTGTCTGGGTACGAGTTGACGCTCTTGGCAAGTCATATTCAGATAAAGCGTTGTAATGTCCTGAACCCGGCGACTTTGCTGCCCATTAGCATGGAGTCAGATGAAGTAACCCCTCATGACTGCTACTTGCGGACTGAGGAGGAAACAAAAGGTCGTGTGGACCTTAAAACCACTCCTTTGGAAGATCCCGATGGGACCTTGTATGTGGATGGTTCATGGTTTAAATTGCCGAATGGTGATGTGACAACTGCGTATGCTGTGGTAACTTTGAACACTGTTGTGGAAGCTGCGAGACTGAATCAGAACCCTGCCCAAGCTGCAGAGCTGATCGCTTTGACTAGAGCGTGTGTGTTGTCGAAAGGGAAACGGGTGAATGTATTTACCGACAGCCAATATGCTTTTGGCGTCGCTCATAGCTTTGGACGATTGTGGAGAAAGATTCAGCATGGACAACTTGTGAATGATCTTTTGGATGCACTTGCGTTACCTAAACAGGTGGCGATTGTTAAATGTAGTGCGCATCGTAAGGTGACGGATGATGTTGGACGTGGTAATGCGTTTGCGGATGAGACTGCTAAGGAGACTGCCCGGAACCTTAGCACTAGAATGTATGTGATGAGTTCGGTTAGGTGGCCTACGGAGACTAGTATGTGCGAGGATACCATCTAGAGTGTGAGAACGATACAGAATGAGGCCACCGAGACTGAAAAGACAAAGTGGAAAGAGAGTACGGGAAAGTTGGATGCGAATGGGTGTTGGATTGATTTGTCGGAACATAAGAGATGGATGTTGCCAGACGCGTATGTGTTAGCTGTTGTGACGATGGCACATGGGTTAGCACATATCAGTGCGAAAGGTATCTGCAAGTTGTTGTCCCCTGTGTGGAAGAATGATGGTATCACGAAGTGTGCTGAGAGATTGGTGAAGAATTGTATGATATGCATGATGTACAACCCTGGAAAAGGAACCCCTACACCTCCTGGCCATTTTGCTCCCCCTTCATGTCCCTTTGAAGTGATTCAGCTAGACTTCATCCATATGGAGCGATGCAATAACCTGAAATACGTTTTAGTTGTGGTTTGCGCATTCTCCCGATGGATTGAAGCCTACCCTCTCAAAGACAACACTGCTCTGTTCACTGTGAAAATCCTACTGAAGGAATACTTTCCTCGGTATGGAATGCCTTGGATTGTATGGTCTGATAACGGAAGTGAGTTTGTAGGGAGTGTGATGAAGAGTGTGTGTAAGGGCCTTGGAATTACTCAAAAATTCCATAGCGCCAACCATCCCCAGTCAGCAGGTTTGGTTGAAGGGTACAATGGCACCCTTAAACTCAAACTAGCGAAGATTCAGGCTACGACTGGTCTGTCGTGGCCTGACGCTTTGCCTCTAGCTTTGTTGTCAACAAGGGCGACAGTACACTCCCGAGTAGGGCTCAGTCCCTATGAAATAGTGTTTGGTCGTCCTGCGAATGTTTGGGGGGGTCCCTAGACCGAGTGTGTTTTCCGATCTTGAGTATCCAATGTTGAATGATTATCTTCATGATCTGACTGCTAAACTGAGGTTAATTCACCAACAGGTCTTTGAAGCACTGCCGACGCAGACGGAGGGTCCAGGCCACCAGCTCCAGCCCGGAGACTGGGTGGTGACGAGGAATTTCGGAAGAAAAAGAAACCTCAAGCCTCGTTTTACTGGACCCTTCCAGGTCCTCCTTGCCACGAGAACTGCTGTCCGTTTGGAAGGCCGGAAGAACTGGGCACATGCTACCCACACCAAAAAGGTACCTATACCTTTACCGGCGGACTCGTGGGTGAGGAAAGGCATTGCTTCATCTGAAACGGAAAGATTGCAGACCTTCGTACCTTTTAGCGACGCCGAACCTGTCGGAGAATCCTCAGTGCAGCAGAACGACATTGTCGAACATTTGTCACCCCAAAGCTCAAGATCTGAAAACTTGACTGATCAGCAGAACTCTGTTCCTTCATCGGATCCATTGTTTGACGAACAGACACGTCCTGGAAAGAGCCGATACTTTTTGCGATCTAATACCAAGGACAAATAAAATTGGCTTTTGCTCCTCGACATTTACGTTACCCCATTGCCACGATCAGTCTAAACACTCGTATAACTATGATTTTGTAAATATTGAGTTTTTTTCACATCTCTGTTTTGCTTCCACAGCTGAGAGACTTTGTGCATATTTGTGAATTAAGATACCTTGCATCCGAGTGTACCGTAGGGCCGCGCGTGTACTTCCTTCTGGTTAGTAGGTCTTGACACTAGGTCAAAGGCCGTTGGTTCCTGGGAACTCCTAGGGATTGACTACTGCTACACAGAACGAAGTGCGTCAAGAAACGTTGCGGACGGTCTTAGAGGATGCTGTTCTCTAAGCTGATGGACTTGGAAAAAGCTCAGGCGCAAAGATTCAAACTGCAACAAATTACTCGTACAAAATGCTTTATGTTTCAGGAGTTCCTTCTGTTTTTAATTGTTTCCTCGTTATTGGCGGGAGGGGTGTATTATATGATACAGTACTTCCTACCTTCTGCCATACCTACTCCTACTTCTGAACCTAAATCTACCACCACTGTGTCCCCTCATTCCTTCCATATTCTACCTCAACACGAGCAGGCTAGACGTGCAGAATTCAGAAATAATTCCTTCATTCAGCTCCTTCATCAGCATCAGTTAGTGGTTAATACTACTAATTGTTGGGTGTGTGGGTTGATGCCACATACCACGGATAAGGGAATTCCATATCTGGTCCTTCCTTATAGTTCCCAGGGTTCAGCTCGAGCATTCCAAACAATGTTTCGAAGCGCACTAGATTCCTACCCCAATCGAGAGCCACGTCCTTCCCACTTTGGTCCTGGTCCGTACCACAAGCCACTGGCTATAGCGATCGCTGATTTAGATAGGGATATCTATGAGCCGTCGCTCATCCCAGAGGAAGAGGTGCTAGCCTATAGGGACCTGAGTGAGGCTGAGTATAGTGCGCTCGTGGGTGAAAGACAGCTTAGAAGCTCGTCTCCGATATGGATCGTACCCCACCTTGGTAATTTCTGTCTGAAAGGTCGTGGACGAAAACCGAGAGCTCATCTTGGAGAGAGTGCTTGCTCCGAGACGTATGTCTTGCCGATGCTCTCGTCCCCTGTGTTTCTGACTGCCAAGGGTACGTACTTTGTCTGCCATGATCGTGCGTATACGTGGTTGCCCTCCGACTTTGCGGGCACATGTTATATTGCAAATTTGTTGCCTCCGACGTTTACTGTAGATGCAGATTACCACAAGACTAGAATTGTGATGGGCGTGATTAGCGAAGAGGACACTGCCGGTCAAGAGGCAGGAGACTTTTTCAAGGGTTTCTTTCCGTTTTGGGGGCCTATGGTCAATAGTAGGAACCTGAGACAGTTGACTCGAGTAGTGGAATCGACAGCTAATATCACTGCCAGTGCCCTTGGTAATATCACTGCAGAACTTCAGGCGGATAGGCTTATGACGTTACAAAACCGTATGGTTTTAGACGTTGTTTTAGCAGATCGAGGTGGAGTATGTAAGGTGATCCATTCGAGCTGCTGTATTTTCATTCCAGATAACGCTCCGACTGTCTATCAAGCCATCTCAAAGTTGCATAAAATCTCTGAGTCCATACACGTGGACGTAGGGGATTGGACGCTACTTGGGTGGTTTTGGGGCCTAATGTCGACCTGGGGTTGGAAGATTCTGATGATCATTGGGGCTGTTGTAGCGTTTCTGTTCACGTGTTGCCTTTGCGTGCAGTGTGGTCCTGCCTTATGTGGCCTCTGTGCTACGACGTGTATGAGACAGCCGCCTGTTACCAAAGGAGCTCGGATGGATAGAATTATGCTACAGCAACATCTAGATGGTCTGATGAATATCAAATATGATTCTGACTAGTGCTTGCCTACATGAGGGCAAAAGGAGCGTCTGAGGTTCCGTGACGATTGTAAGTGGTGTTTTGACTCGCACGAATATGGTCGAGTCTGGTATCTATGAACCGCAAATGACGTGTTTAGTGGGTGTACGCAGTTTCGCTGTGCTAACCTAAACCGTTCGTCTGTTTCGTGGGTTTCTATATCTGTACCCACGGGTTCCATCTTAGATACGGCATCCATTTTGTCTCTTGCCCTCAAGTAGCCAGCGAACGGACGCTGTCCGCTTCGCGACCCTGGGATTCCCAAGACTCTTGCGGAAGACACGTTTCCTTTGAAAGTGTCTTTATGATGAGGGGGATGATACTGTAAGGCAGATGGTCCCGCTCGAGGCTCATCTTGCCGTGCCGGTCTATTGTCTCAGCCGTGCATCTCATTAGGCACGTCTCTTTGATGCTTGCAACTCGTGTTTCCCGATACCACCCCTTTTACACCCTTTCCGATCTCCCCACTGTTTCTGCCTTCCTCTGCAACTGTCCCTGTTCCTTCTTCGATCTGTTTACTGCCAATTGGAATGTACTAATGGTGGGAAGATGGGTTTTTACAGTTGGGAACCGCCAAATGTTTCCGTACTTATGTTCCGGGCCCTGAATGCATGAAAGCAACCTCCTTGTGGTTTATGATGGGAACCAAGTTGTAAACCTTTGTGTATCATGTTAACCTATGAGAGAAATGTGTATAAAAGGAGTGACCCACAGTAGCAATTTGAAGCAGGCTCCGCGAACCTACATGCTATGTACTTCTTGTGACTTCTGTGTTCCCTGCAGTAATAAACCTCGAATCTTTGACGCCGAAGGAAGTGTCTCGTGTCTCTGTCATTTGTACGCCGGAACAGGTTACCCACGAAGGTTTCAGGTGTTGTCCCCTGGCACCGCTGGGTCTTAAGAAAACCCAGTCCTTCACTACTCCATGCCCCACTGCCACCTCCCGATAGCAACCTATGCCCCACAGGCCCATTCCTAGTCCCAGAAACACCACCGCAGCTAGCTATCTTCTGGCTCCTAACCCACCCCGAGCACCCTCGAACAACCCCCTAGTGCCCACTCCCCGGCAACCGCAAATGGTGTGTGTCTTGTTCCCGATTGTAGTATATATCCCACTACAGCATCAATTGCAACCCCGGACTAGTATGCCTCGCAGCGTCCTCAGGACCTATCCACTCAGTCCTCATCCTCCACCAACGAGTCGCGCAAGGCCTGTACCACCAATTCCCACGCATGCGCTGTATCCAAGGCTTTCTCATTCTCAAGCTTGACAGCCTGCTTCATTCGGAGCACACTCTCACACTCTGACCACCGCAGCAACTCATTCCTCCACCTCCGCACTGACGGCCCTGCCTTAGACTTCCAATGCCACGAAATCTCTCTTTGTGCTAGTATCAACCCCAGGTCAATGAATTTGCTCGTCACCTTAGTGTGTTTAGTGTGCGGGAACCAGAGCAGCAGACACGCCGCCATATCAAAGTCCACCTCCCTGTCAGTCACTTCGTTCAGAAGGTCCCCCACCTCAGCCCAGTAGGCCTCCAGATTCGGGCAACTCCAGAACAGGTGATCCATGTCCGCCTCCGGTGACAAGCAACTCGGGCACCGCGCGTCCTGCACCTGGAAGAACCGTTTTATCTTGTCCGGAGTCAGATAGGCCCTATGTAACACAAAGAAGTGCACTTGCTGGAAACGCGCATTCCTCGTGCCCTTCCACGTACGCCGTAGAATATGGCTCCACGTCACGTCCGGTATGGGCCTACCCACACTTTCCTCCCACTTCGCCTTGAGCCCCAGGAGCGGTTCCAGTCCCTCGTGCAACATCCTATTATGGAGGCAGGTCACCGCCTTAAAGGTGCCCGCTGACATTACTACGTACTGGCACGCCATGGTCGTGCCCGGCTCGATGAGCCCTCCCTTCCAGTTCTTCTGAATAGCCGCCACCACCGCCGCATGTAAGAGGAACCCCCCGTCAGGTAGCCCAAACTGTTCTTGTAGTACTCCGAAGGGTGCCAAGGCCCCATCAACATACAGGTCCCCCACCACTTGAAGTCCCGCCTCCTCCCATTCCAGCAATGGGGACCAATCGCCCCCATGCGGTAGGGCCGTCAGCATGCCAATCGGTGTCTCAGGCGCATACGGGCGGGTCGCCTTCGCCCTCCTGAGACTCCTCTGCCAGCATAACCTAAGCGTCCGCTCTTCCATAGTGAGGCCGCGCAACTCCAGTCTCTGCTGCATACCGATATAAGCCAGTACATGGCGCTGTATCCCCCGCTCACGATCACACTCCGGTCCCCGAAACACCCGAGCCACGTGTTGCGTAAGAACCTGGAGCTGCGCTGCCAATTAATACAGTTTAAAATCAGGGACGGCCTAACCCCCCTCAATCTTAGGGCGTAGCAACGTGCTCAGTGCCACTCTACGGCGGCCATGTCCCCACAGGAAACCAATAACCATAGTCCTCAGGTCTCGAAAGATCCTCTGAGGAATCCAAATGGGCAGCGTTCGAAAGAAGTACAGAAGCCGGGGGAGCGCCACCATTTTCAAAAGAGCAACCCTACCTAGCACTGTCAGTGGAAGGGTTGCCCAAAAAGCCATACTACCTCTCAGCGCCCGTACACACCGTCCGATATTGCCCTCTAATAGGTCCGCGGTCACGTGGTAGATACGGACTCCCAAATAAGTGAAGCAAGATGGCTCCCAAACCATCCCCAGATCACGTGCAGGGCAGGGCGACTCCGCTCGTAGCGGGAACACACAGGTCTTCGCCCAATTGACCTTGAGGCCCGACAACCGGCCAAATTCCGATAACAGGTCCATTGCTCCTTCCAACGCCCGCTCCGTGTCGCCCAAATACAGCAACAAATCATCCGCATACAGCGAGATGTGGGGTTGCTGCCCACCGCTATCTATCCCCTCGTACCTGTCCCCCGACCTAGCATGGGCCGCCAAGGGTTCCATCGCCAGGGCGAACAGAAGGAGGGAAAGGGAGCACCCCTGCCGCGTGCACCAATCCACCCAGGCGCACTCGTGCCGTCGCTGAGGAATACAGCACCTTCGTCCATCTGCGGAACCCCTCACCAACACCAAACCTCTCTAACACTCCATCTAGAAAAACCCACTCCAAGCTGTCAAAAGCCTTTTCAATGTCCACCGACAGTACCACCGGAGCCCCGTTCACCTCTGTCACAGCGTCCATTATCCCCACCAAGCGACTGATATTCAACGCCGTATTCCTCGTGGGGATAAAGCCTGCCTGATCCCTGTGCACCAGGCCAGTCATATGCGGAGCCAGCCTGGTGGCCAAGATCCGGCTCAGTATTTTGTAGTCCACCGTCAGCATGGACAATGGACGATAGGACCTGACATCCGTCGCATCCCTGCCGGGCTTAAGCAGAGGCACTATCAATGCTTCCCTCATGGATCCAGGCAAACTCCCCGACTCAAAAGCCTCCGTGTACACCACCAGCAGTCTGGGCGCCAAACTATCCACAAACTTCTGGTAGAACTCTATCGGCAACCCATCCACACCGGGCGTTTTATTCCGCGCCATATGCTTGATGGCCGCCCTTATCTCAGCCAGTGTGATCGGCCCGCCCAGGTCCGCCGCGTCCTCTTCGTCAAGGACCGGAAGCTGCCTCGCTCCCAGATACTCTGCAATATCGTGGGCCTCTACCCCCAACTGACTCCGATACAATTCCTCATAATACACGCGGAAGCACTCCAGTATCGCTACTTGAGAATATACCGTTTCCCCCAATGCGTTACCGACGCTAAGGACCGGGCAGCCCCTAATATCAGGATTAGCAAGTCTGGCCAGGAGCGTGCCCACCTTATCCCATTCAGCGTGGGCTTTAACGGCATATAGCCGATAATCGTAGCTCCTCAACCTTTCTGTTTCGGTAGCGACCGCCTCCTTCGCTTCCAGCAACCGGGCCTACAAGTCCGGGCGGGTCGGCCTGCGCCGTTCCAGGTCTCTCAGTTTCACTTCCGCTTTGGCAAGTGCATTCAACACAGTCGTACGCGCGTTCGAAAACCTGCCCAGGCACACCCCTCTCACCACCACTTTCATTGCATCCCATTCAGTGGACCTACACGTGGCGGAACCCTCATTCTCATCGAAGTAATGGTCAATGCCCTGCTGGACCGCATCACTAAACACTGAGTCCTCCAACGTGTCTGGCTGGAGCCGCCATGTTGGAATCGCCGAGCGCTCCCGTTGCCACTGGACATGTATCAATAGGGGATTATGATCTTATATAGTTCTGGCTAGGTATTCCGTATGAGAGATCAATGGGGCCAGGGGGCCGCTACAGAGCACCGAATCAATTCTCACATGTAGGGCATGGAGGGCTGAGAAAAAGGAATAATCCCTGACATCTCTGTGTTGTTCCCGCCACACATCCAGCAACCCCCATCTATCCTGCCAATCCTTCCTGTGCATGGCCAACTTGCGTACGGGGAGTCAACAAGGGGAGGGTGGGACCTGTCCAGGACCACATCTGTAATTGAATTAAAGTCCCCTCCCAATATCACCGGGACCGCCAGAAAGGAGGCCAAGGACCCGGAAAGGCCATCAAAGAATCGGGCCTGATCAACATTTGGCACATACACACAACAGAGAGTCACATCCCGGCCATACAACCGCCCCTCCACCGCCACAAACCTGCCCTCAGGGTCCAGCACCTGAAACGGTATCCCCGCTCTCACCCATATCAGTACCCCCCGGGCATAAGCTGAGTAAGTGGTACCAAACACCTGGCCCCGCCACCTTTTTTGCAGTGCTGCACATTCCTGCTTCGTCAAGTGGGTCTCCTGCAGCATGGCAACCTGGACCCCCCTTCGTGCTAAATACGCATGTACCTTTTGGCGCTTGACCATAGTTCGCAGCCCTGGGACATTCCACGTCAGGCATTTTAAGTTAGGTAACGTCCCAATGCTGATAGTGAACATTCCAAGTCAAACAGTGCCAGTCCGTGCACACACCATAGCAGTTGCCCCCCCCGAAACAAACATTGGAAAAGAAAACACCCCGAACCCCACTCCCCAGGACAGAGCCTACAAACCCAACGTCAGCCCCGGTCCAAACCTCAAACCAAACACACATCCGTCTAACCTGTGGTCTCCACCACAGAAGGCCTTAAGGGCCCTGGGGGGTGATTTATTGCCGACCCAAGCAAGCGGAGCCCACGCCCCCCATCCCGTCATGCCCAAGCGGCACCCTGCCCGGCAACCCACCCATCTCCAACAGGATACCACCCTACCAAAACCGTGTCCAAGTTCCAATGATACATCAGCCACAAAAAATTCCATCAGATGTCTGGGGGGTGACCACCGGCCCCTTCGAACTCTCCGCTTCCGAAAGGTCCTCCCCAGTCCTGCCACCTTCGTCGCCAGAGTCCGTCTCCGCCAGTTCACTACCCTGCTGGGACCCCGTAATGGCCGCCGTCGCCGCCAGAGCCTCTCTCTTGTCCGCAGCCATTTGGGCCTCCCGTTTCTCCCGCTGGCGCCTGTTGCGGGACCGGATCCGTTGAGATTGTCTGACCTGAGGTGTTTTAGGCCGATCCCGTCTACTCCTGTGTGACCCGTCCGTCCCGGCCCTGTACGATTCCAGCCACTGCCAAGCCTCGTCCGGGGACTGAAAGAAGTGCGTGGTCTCATCCAGGATGACCCGCAGCTTGGCCGGGAAGAGCAAGGAGTACTGGATGCCCTCTTCCCGCAGTTCCTTCTTCACCGCCAGAAACAATGCTCTAGTCTTCTGGACCGCCTGGGTGTAGTCCGGGAAAATCGTAACCCTGCTGTTCTCCACCTCAAACGGGCCCGACGCCCTAGCCCTCTGGATGAGGAGGTCCCGGTCTTTATAATGGAGGAGCCGCACCACCATCGGTCGGGGAGGGCGGCCCAGTGTTGGCGAGCGGGCCGGCACCCTGTGGGCTCGTTCCAGGGTAAAGAAAGGAGTAAGCCCCTCCGGTGCCACCACAGTTCGAAACCAGTTCTCCATGTAGGCCACCGCATCCTCCCCCTCAATTCGTTCCGGCAGGCCTACTACCCGCACGTTGTTCCGCCTGTTGCGACCTTCTGCATCCTCCGCTCTTCGCTCCAGCGAATCCAACCGGGCCAGGATATCCACGATCTTGTGTTCCGCGGTCACCACCGACGGTTTCAGGTCCGATAGGAGCTGATCATGGTCCTTGACCTTATCTGCCAACTTCGCATGGTCCGCTCGCAAAAGCCCCAGTCAGACTTGTGCAATGTCCTGCCGCAACGCCTCCTTGGTCGAGGCGATAGCGTCCAATATGGCATCCAGGCGCCGATTCAGCGGCTGCTCCTGGTCCGTCTGCGGGGGGTCTCGCCCATCTGGGCCAGTGCAGCCAAGTCCTCCTGTCCCAGCTCCAAGGCCGCTGTTCCTCCCGAAGCCGCCATCTTAGGTAACTGCGTCACAGGCAAAGAGATTCAACTAGTCCCGGCAGTTGCCGTGTGGAGGGCAGGCGTCCCAATAATGTACAGGATCAAGTGCCCCCTCTGAAGCCCGCCACTCCAAGGACCAAACGGGTTGGCACCATCCGGTTTGCACTCTTCAAATCCGGGGGGAGGAGGGGAAGGAGGAAGGATAGCAGCAAGTAATCGTCCTCGATGCCCGAGCCGCATCGGGTTATCGGTCCCCCAATCTTCGGGACCGTCTCCACAGTCCCCACAGCGCCGATCTCACAGCAGTGGGTCCCCCCTCCAGTCGGTGCCAAGACTGCTCAATGTCGTCGTCCGGAGCCGTCGGTCCGCCCCGCCGCCATTTTCCACACACTCTCGGCGACACCTCGGTTGTCGTTCATCGAGGTTACCCCGGGGCCAGCGAACCCCCAGCAGCCAGCCACCGATGCCCCGTGGCCCCCCTACACTTCGTAGGGCAGAATTGTCGACCACGGGTCGCTCGGGGTGCAGGAATCAGGAGAATTAGCGGGATTCCGCGCGGAGCTACGAGCTCACGCCGCCATCCCGATCGGCGTCCAAGCCACGCCCCTTTTATCTGTTGGAATATAAATGTAATTCTTCCTCTTTGAAGGTGAAGAAGCAACACCGCTCCTCTACACATTATTGTTGAATGGTTGTCTAAAAAGTAGTGGTAATTCCACTATCAATAAAGTTAAAGGAGGCCCCCTTAACTGTCAACTTTGGGACAGGGGAGATAGCGTAGGAAACTGAAGAACGTCCCACAGGTTTACCACAAAATGGGTAGGAAATGGAGTAGTAATCTATAATGCGTTTTTGCAATACTTAGCAATACCAGTCATATACTTCTACTGGTTACCAAGACATAGAATACAAATCATACACACAATGTTATACTCGGAACACCACCAACAACTATAAATGTAATAGCAATAAAGCACACAATGCGTCAAATGTAAAAAACAAATCAAAGAATAATGTTTTAGAAAAATATATATATATTTTTGTCAATTTATTCAAAGAGGCACATTATCAACACAATTATAACAGATCATTAAAAACCATACACGTAACATGTTATAACATTTTCTAAAAAGATTTTTAAAAAAAAAACAACACATAAGCATCAGGTTAAAAAGTTCAAAGGAACAGGGGTCGACGCGGCGTTTCGGTTACAGGTAAATAGACAACCTTCTTCAGGACCAAGTTCTAGAAGGAAACATATAATTACTAATCTTTGCAAACCCAATTTTTTATACAGAATCATTTTCTAAAACAACATATTTTCTTAAGCTATAGCATTTGACAAAAGGTGCTGTTATTATACTTAAAAAATGGTGAAAGAGATGGTTGGTACGGTATTGCTAAAGTGCATCGCGCATTTATACTGCTACCATTTCGTGGGTCACTATGTTAATTATCATAGTGATAAAGGAAATCACTTATGTGGGTAGGTGATACTCGTATTCCCCACTATAAGGTTACCTTGCACAAGTAATATTAATGGGAGTGCCTGAATTCTTGTCTAGGTCACTTGCTGGTGGGTCGCGGTTTATATTTTTGCGAAGGGATAGCTTTTATGATTCTTATACCCACTTCTGAAATTACCTTAATAGTTTAAGTAGCCTCCAAATAAATCCAGGAGGGCACTTTGCCGGTTGTATGATTCGGTAGGGAACTGGAAATAGTTCTTACTATGATTCTATAATTCCTCAGGATATCTGTAAATGGCAGTGAGATTATGTTTTAAATTTGTGCTCTATGCATAAAGAACGTAAAGTAGTAAAGGAATAGCATTATAAATTGAAAATAGCTACCTTAAGATTACATGGGGATAAACCTTGTACTGGTAGTAGGAGCCACCAATATATATTTCCTGTGTTGCTGTAAATAAATGCCCCTATTAGTTTATTGCAAATAAGGAGTAATAACCAATAGTCTACTAGTCTTTCTTGATACATAGATTAGGCATTTGTACTTACCCAGTTTTAAATTACTGGCAGTTGTGTATGATACACGTGTTTTTCGCTATGCTGGTATAGCAGTTATTTAGCATTCAATTCGTGGTGGGCATTGTCCTGCCACTGGTTCTTTGGGGATAAAATAAGATAAAGTATCTTTTTAGGGTTCCAGTCTAGATTAATATATGTAAAACAGCCTTGTCCAGTAGAATTCAATAATCAGACTTGGAGTATCTAGTTATATTTATGATGCGTTATTAATAGTCTGGTTTCCCTGTTTATTCATGACTTAGGCTTTTATTACCTATTTTACCCATGAACCATTTATTACAGGCACCTCCCTGGTGAATGTTATCTTGCAATACTTATTAATCTTGACATTATGCGCATAAGGCAAACGAAACAGGCCCCCTACATCGGTAGTTGCCTTACACCATTATCCAATATTTGTTACTAATTATTGGCATATTATCTAATAGGTGAAAAACTCTGCCGAATCCAAAAAATAGAGGAGCGTTGTAATAGGCATGCAATCGACCCATTAGCTTTACTAACAGTTACTCCTTGTTGGCCTATTACTATTTATATATATGTATTACAAAGTTGGGTTAGACTCGGGCAGCGTCATAACTAAGACCTAAGTGTGCCCAGCGTATAGTAAAAAAAGTCTAACAGAGAGGAAACCAGTTCCGGAGGCTCAAGCTTAATCGTCTTACCTTAGGCTTGTAATTCGGCCTCCCTGCTCCCACTACCGTCACCGTTAGTCTTCTGTTTTCCGTATAGGCGAAGGTATCAGTGGAGGCATGGGGAATCTCTATTTATGCTACGTGCAAGCTTATTGGGCGGTAAGAGCTACACGTCCCAATTGGTCGACGTGCTGTCACGTGATATAGCGGCGTCATTTGTTTACTTTGAGACGCTGTCGGGAAAGGTGCTTAAATATTGTATTCTGCCTTCGATTTCATTAGAATTGGGCTATTATTTAAGAACGTCCTCAACAGGAAAAAAGGTCTTAATGTCATATGGGCATCGATAAAATCAAGTATTATCGCGCCGTAGTTTAAGTAGAAGGGATTTGACTGAGTCCAAATCACGTCCCCATTGGTTAGCGTAATGTCACATGATGTAACTACGTCATATGTTTACTATTTAGACAATGTCGAGCGAAATGCTCAGATATTGTTACCTCCAGTTAGTATCATAGAAACCGGGTTCCGGATTACGAACGTCCCAGCCCGGGAAAATATAGTATATTATGTTTTTGGGCATTGGTAAAGGGCAAATTTAGTCGTTCCGTAAACGTTCTAGAGGGGATTGAACTAAATTAAATTGTAACTGAGACACAGATACGTGTCCAAAAGGTAAACAGATGAAGAGAACAATGAAGATATGACCAATAATAATGTGGTGAAAAAGAAAATAAAAAAAAACTGTTATTTACTCAGTAAGTTGTTAACCACGTCCTGAAAGGGCATGTTAAGAATAAGTATGCGAAATTAAGCCTCATTGGGAGAGGAGTGATTGTCTATTAACCGCATACCAATAGGGCGGATCTGAATAGGTACAGCGTTCACTATGTTTCTGAGGTCAATTAACAAATAAGCAGATCTAATGATATTACTGGTTGTTATATTATTATATTATTTTCTCCCAATCTTCTCTGCTATTAAGCCCGGCGCGAACACTGTTGCATCTAGACATAAAGAATTGCTCTCGTCTTTTCCTCTTTTGTGTAAGGTTACCTCCTCTGGTGCCAAGAGTGACATGTTCCAGGCAGCACCAGCGCAGATCTTTTGTATCATGCTTTGCTGATTTCCAGTGCTCTGTTAGGGGGGCACCTATCTTATTAGTTCGCAAGGCGGATCTATGCTCGTTTAGCCTAATTCGAACTTCTCTTGAGGTTTCTCCAATATAGATTAAATTGCAGGGACAACTTATTAGGTAGATAACGCTGGTCGTTCTGCAGTTCATAAAACTCGTTGGTTTAAGTACAGTACCTTTTATTGTGATTGTATTACCACGGATTATGTTTTTACAGTTGGTACAGCCCGAACAGGGGAAAGTGCCCGTCGGCATCGGGGCACTATCAATACATGGTTGCTTGGTTGTGTTAGGTTCCCTATAGGTGTGAACCAAGCTGTTTTTAATGGTTCTGTTCCTTCTATAGGAAAACATAGGTTTGGGTAATTTATTATTTTGTTTATCTGTCACAAGGTGCCAATTCCTATTAATTATATTCTTAAGTTTATTGCTAATGGGGTTGTAATTTGTTACAAAGATGATAGGTTGGTTGGTTTGCTCATTCTTTTCTTTTGGTTGGAAAAAATTCTCCCTATTATAATATTTGGCGCGTTTGTATGAGTGTCTGATTAGGCGTTTAGGGTAACCTCGATCTAGAAATTTTGTTTTGAGGATACTAGCATGTTTCTCGAAATCTTGAGGAGTTGTACAGTTTCTCTTGAGTCTCAAGAATTGCCCAAACAGTATGTTGTTAACCTGGCTGGGTGGGTGGTTACTTTTATGGTGGAGCATTGTATTTTTGTCGGTTGGTTTGGTGAATAGTTCTACGCTCAGTAATCCATTGGTGTTCTTAATGATCAGGTCGAGAAATTCGCACCTGTCATTGTCAATATGGGAAGTAAACCTCAAGTTGTTATCTCCTAGGTTGAGCCATGTGAAAGATTTTTACGAGAGAAGTAGGGAAAACCAACCACAATGGAGACCGTGGCAGAATCAGTTGCGCAATTCCCAAAAGAGAGTAAGGTTTTTCGATACCTCATATACAAGCTCGGACTCTGAAAACGAACAACAAAACGACAATAGTAACACCAAAGATAGGGAAGCGCCTAATACAGCTAGCTCTAGTAGCCTTCCTTTTTTGGATCAGCGCCAACAGAACTTCGGTCAACCGAAAGGGAGAGGCCGGGGTCGAGGGAACTACAGTGCGAAACCCCAGTTCCAACGACGTCCCAATACGCGGAGTCAGAAGCATTGGGACTAACAACCTCCAATAAGGCACCAATAATAAATCTTTCTAAATACACGTTAACCATTCACCAAATCACCCTATTAGAAAAGGGATTAGGATTTGCATCCTCTGCAAATATAGATAGGTATTCACTAGAGAGAGACCTGCAAAGCTTCTTCAGGAAAGTTAGGCTAGCAATATACTTCAAAGACAAAGAGAAACATCCCAGCAATAACAAATCAGGTCTTAGAAACAAATCAGTATGGACCCCTAACATTACCATGATTCCAAAAGACATTGAAGCGTTCGAGCGGAGCATAGACAAGAGTGTAGATGACTTACTCAAAAAGAAACATTGGATCAGTCACAACCTCAGCAAGGATGAGAATCTGGCACTACATGAACTACAGAATAATATTGATCTGACCATCAAATCGGCAGACAAAGGGGGTGGCATTGTTGTAATGGACACTTCCGATTATAACACCAAAATGCTGACCCTCTTAGCCAACAGAGAGCACTATAAATTAGCTCACATGGATGAATGGACATCCCTAAAGCTATCTATTTCAGACTTATTAAAACACGCAAGGGATGACAATGTTATCTGTGATGAGGAATATTCATTCCTCTTGAACCAGGATCCTATCATCCCAGCTCTCTATGGACTCCCGAAAGTCCATAAGGACATCCAGAATCCACCCATGAGACCGATCGTCTCCAGTATTGGGTCCTTGACTGAGCCTCTCAGTAAGTACGCAGATGTTTTCCTTCAACCCTTAGTCACATCTCAAAAAGCGTACACAAAGGACACCACAGACATTATTCAAAAAATAGAAGGCATTGCCTTTGACCCCCATTCTCAATTTCTAGTCACACTAGATATTGAATCGTTATACACGAACATTCCTCAAAACGCCACAATAGAAGTTATTACCACTATGCTCAATCAAGAAGACAGGGACCTCAACACCCACGAACAGTTCATCATTGACTGCATCTCCATAGTGTTAAAGAATAACCTTTTTTTATTTAATAGACAACTATACAGACAGACCAAGGGGACGAGCATGGGGGCCACATGTGCCCCTAGTCTGGCATGTCTGTATGTCTCTAATTTTGAAGATCATCACATTTTCAATATGGTATCACCATTTTATGAAAATGTCTCAATGTGGTCCCGTTATATAGATGATGTCTTCTTTATCTGGACGGGGCCCATTGAGACACTTAGAGAATTCATCACATGGCTCAACCTAGGAGATAACAACTTGAGGTTTACTTCCCATATTGACAATGACAGGTGCGAATTTCTCGACCTGATCATTAAGAACACCAATGGATTACTGAGCGTAGAACTATTCACCAAACCAACCGACAAAAATACAATGCTCCACCATAAAAGTAACCACCCACCCAGCCAGGTTAACAACATACCGTTTGGGCAATTCTTGAGACTCAAGAGAAACTGTACAACTCCTCAAGATTTCGAGAAACATGCTAGTATCCTCAAAACAAAATTTCTAGATCGAGGTTACCCTAAACGCCTAATCAGACACTCATACAAACGCGCCAAATATTATAATAGGGAGAATTTTTTCCAACCAAAAGAAAAGAATGAGCAAACCAACCAACCTATCATCTTTGTAACAAATTACAACCCCATTAGCAATAAACTTAAGAATATAATTAATAGGAATTGGCACCTTGTGACAGATAAACAAAATAATAAATTACCCAAACCTATGTTTTCCTATAGAAGGAACAGAACCATTAAAAACAGCTTGGTTCACACCTATAGGGAACCTAACACAACCAAGCAACCATGTATTGATAGTGCCCCGATGCCGACGGGCACTTTCCCCTGTTCGGGCTGTACCAACTGTAAAAACATAATCCGTGGTAATACAATCACAATAAAAGGTACTGTACTTAAACCAACGAGTTTTATGAACTGCAGAACGACCAGCGTTATCTACCTAATAAGTTGTCCCTGCAATTTAATCTATATTGGAGAAACCTCAAGAGAAGTTCGAATTAGGCTAAACGAGCATAGATCCGCCTTGCGAACGAATAAGATAGGTGCCCCCCTAACAGAGCACTGGAAATCAGCAAAGCATGATACAAAAGATCTGCGCTGGTGCTGCCTGGAACATGTCACTCTTGGCACCAGAGGAGGTAACCTTACACAAAAGAGGAAAAGACGAGAGCAATTCTTTATGTCTAGATGCAACAGTGTTCGCGCCGGGCTTAATAGCAGAGAAGATTGGGAGAAAATAATATAATAATATAACAACCAGTAATATCATTAGATCTGCTTATTTGTTAATTGACCTCAGAAACATAGTGAACGCTGTACCTATTCAGATCCGCCCTATTGGTATGCGGTTAATAGACAATCACTCCTCTCCCAATGAGGCTTAATTTCGCATACTTATTCTTAACATGCCCTTTCAGGACGTGGTAAACAACTTACTGAGTAAATAACAGTTTTTTTTTATTTTCTTTTTCACCACATTATTATTGGTCATATCTTCATTGTTCTCTTCATCTGTTTACCTTTTTGACACGTATCTGTGTCTCAGTTACAATTTAATTTAGTTCAATCCCCTCTAGAACGTTTACGGAACGACTAAATTTGCCATTTACCAATGCCCAAAAACATAATATACTATATTTTCCCGGGCTGGGACGTTCGTAATCCGGAACCCGGTTTCTATGATACTAACTGGAGGTAACAATATCTGAGCATTTCGCTCGACATTGTCTAAATAGTAAACATATGACGTAGTTACATCATGTGACATTACGCTAACCAATGGGGACGTGATTTGGACTCAGTCAAATCCCTTCTACTTAAACTACGGCGCGATAATACTTGATTTTATCGATGCCCATATGACATTAAGACCTTTTTTCCTGTTGAGGACGTTCTTAAATAATAGCCCAATTCTAATGAAATCGAAGGCAGAATACGATATTTAAGCACCTTTCCCGACAGCGTCTCAAAGTAAACAAATGACGCCGCTATATCACGTGACAGCACGTCGACCAATTGGGACGTGTAGTTCTTACCGCCCAATAAGCTTGCACGTAGCATAAATAGAGATTCCCCATGCCTCCACTGATACCTTCGCCTATACGGAAAACAGAAGACTAACGGTGACGGTAGTGGGAGCAGGGAGGCCGAATTACAAGCCTAAGGTAAGACGATTAAGCTTGAGCCTCCGGAACCGGTTTCCTCTCTGTTAGACTTTTTTTACTATACGCTGGGCACACTTAGGTCTTAGTTATGACGCTGCCCTAGTCTAACCCAACTTTGTAATATATATATATATATAAATAGCAATAGGCCAACAAGGAGTAACTGTTAGTAAAGCTAATGGGTCGATTGCATGCCTATTACAACGCTCCTCTATTTTTTGGATTCGGCAGAGTTTTTCACCTATTAGATAATATGCCAATAATTAGTAACAAATATTGGATAATGGTGTAAGGCAACTACCGATGTAGGGGGCCTGTTTCGTTTGCCTTATGCGCATAATGTCAAGATTAATAAGTATTGCAAGATAACATTCACCAGGGAGGTGCCTGTAATAAATGGTTCATGGGTAAAATAGGTAATAAAAGCCTAAGTCATGAATAAACAGGGAAACCAGACTATTAATAACGCATCATAAATATAACTAGATACTCCAAGTCTGATTATTGAATTCTACTGGACAAGGCTGTTTTACATATATTAATCTAGACTGGAACCCTAAAAAGATACTTTATCTTATTTTATCCCCAAAGAACCAGTGGCAGGACAATGCCCACCACGAATTGAATGCTAAATAACTGCTATACCAGCATAGCGAAAAACACGTGTATCATACACAACTGCCAGTAATTTAAAACTGGGTAAGTACAAATGCCTAATCTATGTATCAAGAAAGACTAGTAGACTATTGGTTATTACTCCTTATTTGCAATAAACTAATAGGGGCATTTATTTACAGCAACACAGGAAATATATATCGGTGGCTCCTACTACCAGTACAAGGTTTATCCCCATGTAATCTTAAGGTAGCTATTTTCAATTTATAATGCTATTCCTTTACTACTTTACGTTCTTTATGCATAGAGCACAAATTTAAAACATAATCTCACTGCCATTTACAGATATCCTGAGGAATTATAGAATCATAGTAAGAACTATTTCCAGTTCCCTACCGAATCATACAACCGGCAAAGTGCCCTCCTGGATTTATTTGGAGGCTACTTAAACTATTAAGGTAATTTCAGAAGTGGGTATAAGAATCATAAAAACTATCCCTTCGCAAAAATATAAACCGCGACCCATCAGCAAGTGACCTAGACAAGAATTCAGGCACTCCCATTAATATTACTTGTGCAAGGTAACCTTATAGTGGGGAATACGAGTATCACCTACCCACATAAGTGATTTCCTTTATCACTATGATAATTAACATAGTGACCCACGAAATGGTAGCAGTATAAATGCGCGATGCACTTTAGCAATACCGTACCAACCATCTCTTTCACCATTTTTTAAGTATAATAACAGCACCTTTTGTCAAATGCTATAGCTTAAGAAAATATGTTGTTTTAGAAAATGATTCTGTATAAAAAATTGGGTTTGCAAAGATTAGTAATTATATGTTTCCTTCTAGAACTTGGTCCTGAAGAAGGTTGTCTATTTACCTGTAACCGAAACGCCGCGTCGACCCCTGTTCCTTTGAACTTTTTAACCTGATGCTTATGTGTTGTTTTTTTTTAAAAAATCTTTTTAGAAAATGTTATAACATGTTACGTGTATGGTTTTTAATGATCTGTTATAATTGTGTTGATAATGTGCCTCTTTGAATAAATTGACAAAAATATATATATATTTTTCTAAAACATTATTCTTTGATTTGTTTTTTACATTTGACGCATTGTGTGCTTTATTGCTATTACATTTATAGTTGTTGGTGGTGTTCCGAGTATAACATTGTGTGTATGATTTGTATTCTATGTCTTGGTAACCAGTAGAAGTATATGACTGGTATTGCTAAGTATTGCAAAAACGCATTATAGATTACTACTCCATTTCCTACCCATTTTGTGGTAAACCTGTGGGACGTTCTTCAGTTTCCTACGCTATCTCCCCTGTCCCAAAGTTGACAGTTAAGGGGGCCTCCTTTAACTTTATTGATTTCTACCCAGCTAGTCAGCTGAGGAGGTACTTACTCACTATACATACATCTGCACATACATTCTAGTATTACCCGCACCTTTAACACAAACACCTATGGAAGGCATCAAAGTACTTAGTTACACAGAGGATCATTTTAACAAAATTCTTAATGGTCCTTCTATAAAAAATGTCTCTACCGTCCGGCTAGACAAATCAGATGAAGAGCAGTGGCGTGCTCTTTGGAATTTAAAAAAGAAGGTGGTTAGGGCCGAATTGCACGCAGAATTTTTAGTTGAGTATTGCAAGAAAGGAGTGATTCCCAAAGGCCTACAGGAAGTCAACGAACCTGGGATTTTTATTAACAACAGAAAGTTCATAGAGAACTGGACACTGATAGCGAATCGCTGTAGTCGCGATTGGATCATCCTTATTATAGAGACAGCCCAGGAAGTGTTAATAGTAGAACGTAAAGAGATAGAAGAAATGGAAACTAAACTAAACACCACAGCACTACAAGAAGCCAAACAAAAACTAGAAGAAATTGAGAAAGACGTGTCCAGCTATAATGACTATCTATCTAACAAAAAGAGCAATAAACTCCGGAAAGACATCTCTAACTACAACCCAGAGCATGTCTATCCGTATTTACAGAAAGATTTTTACGAGAGAAGTAGGGAAAACCAACCACAATGGAGACCGTGGCAGAATCAATCGCGCAATTCCCAAAAGAGAGTAAGGTTTTTCGATACCTCATATACAAGCTCGGACTCTGAAAACGAACAACAAAACGACAATAGTAACACCAAAGATAGGGAAGCGCCTAATACAGCTAGCTCTAGTAGCCTTCCTTTTTTGGATCAGCGCCAACAGAACTTCGGTCAACCGAAAGGGAGAGGCCGGGGTCGAGGGAACTACAGTGCGAAACCCCAGTTCCAACGACGTCCCAATACGCTGAGTCAGAAGCATTGGGACTAACAACCTCCAATAAGGCACCAATAATAAATCTTTCTAAATACACGTTAACCATTCACCAAATCACCCTATTAGAAAAGGGATTAGGATTTGCATCCTCTGCAAATATAGATAGGTATTCACTAGAGAGAGACCTGCAAAGCTTCTTCAGGAAAGTTAGGCTAGCAATATACTTCAAAGACAAAGAGAAACATCCCAGCAATAACAAATCAGGTCTTAGAAACAAATCAGTATGGACCCCTAACATTACCATGATTCCAAAAGACATTGAAGCGTTCGAGCGGAGCATAGACAAGAGTGTAGATGACTTACTCAAAAAGAAACATTGGATCAGTCACAACCTCAGCAAGGATGAGAATCTGGCACTACATGAACTACAGAATAATATTGATCTGACCATCAAATCGGCAGACAAAGGGGGTGGCATTGTTGTAATGGACACTTCCGATTATAACACCAAAATGCTGACCCTCTTAGCCAACAGAGAGCACTATAAATTAGCTCACATGGATGAATGGACATCCCTAAAGCTATCTATTTCAGACTTATTAAAACACGCAAGGGATGACAATGTTATCTGTGATGAGGAATATTCATTCCTCTTGAACCAGGATCCTATCATCCCAGCTCTCTATGGACTCCCGAAAGTCCATAAGGACATCCAGAATCCACCCATGAGACCGATCGTCTCCAGTATTGGGTCCTTGACTGAGCCTCTCAGTAAGTACGCAGATGTTTTCCTTCAACCCTTAGTCACATCTCAAAAAGCGTACACAAAGGACACCACAGACATTATTCAAAAAATAGAAGGCATTGCCTTTGACCCCCATTCTCAATTTCTAGTCACACTAGATATTGAATCGTTATACACGAACATTCCTCAAAACGCCACAATAGAAGTTATTACCACTATGCTCAATCAAGAAGACAGGGACCTCAACACCCACGAACAGTTCATCATTGACTGCATCTCCATAGTGTTAAAGAATAACCTTTTTTTATTTAATAGACAACTATACAGACAGACCAAGGGGACGAGCATGGGGGCCACATGTGCCCCTAGTCTGGCATGTCTGTATGTCTCTAATTTTGAAGATCATCACATTTTCAATATGGTATCACCATTTTATGAAAATGTCTCAATGTGGTCCCGTTATATAGATGATGTCTTCTTTATCTGGACGGGGCCCATTGAGACACTTAGAGAATTCATCACATGGCTCAACCTAGGAGATAACAACTTGAGGTTTACTTCCCATATTGACAATGACAGGTGCGAATTTCTCGACCTGATCATTAAGAACACCAATGGATTACTGAGCGTAGAACTATTCACCAAACCAACCGACAAAAATACAATGCTCCACCATAAAAGTAACCACCCACCCAGCCAGGTTAACAACATACCGTTTGGGCAATTCTTGAGACTCAAGAGAAACTGTACAACTCCTCAAGATTTCGAGAAACATGCTAGTATCCTCAAAACAAAATTTCTAGATCGAGGTTACCCTAAACGCCTAATCAGACACTCATACAAACGCGCCAAATATTATAATAGGGAGAATTTTTTCCAACCAAAAGAAAAGAATGAGCAAACCAACCAACCTATCATCTTTGTAACAAATTACAACCCCATTAGCAATAAACTTAAGAATATAATTAATAGGAATTGGCATCTTGTGACAGATAAACAAAATAATAAATTACCCAAACCTATGTTTTCCTATAGAAGGAACAGAACCATTAAAAACAGCTTGGTTCACACCTATAGGGAACCTAACACAACCAAGCAACCATGTATTGATAGTGCCCCGATGCCGACGGGCACTTTCCCCTGTTCGGGCTGTACCAACTGTAAAAACATAATCCGTGGTAATACAATCACAATAAAAGGTACTGTACTTAAACCAACGAGTTTTATGAACTGCAGAACGACCAGCGTTATCTACCTAATAAGTTGTCCCTGCAATTTAATCTATATTGGAGAAACCTCAAGAGAAGTTCGAATTAGGCTAAACGAGCATAGATCCGCCTTGCGAACGAATAAGATAGGTGCCCCCCTAACAGAGCACTGGAAATCAGCAAAGCATGATACAAAAGATCTGCGCTGGTGCTGCCTGGAACATGTCACTCTTGGCACCAGAGGAGGTAACCTTACACAAAAGAGGAAAAGACGAGAGCAATTCTTTATGTCTAGATGCAACAGTGTTCGCGCCGGGCTTAATAGCAGAGAAGATTGGGAGAAAATAATATAATAATATAACAACCAGTAATATCATTAGATCTGCTTATTTGTTAATTGACCTCAGAAACATAGTGAACGCTGTACCTATTCAGATCCGCCCTATTGGTATGCGGTTAATAGACAATCACTCCTCTCCCAATGAGGCTTAATTTCGCATACTTATTCTTAACATGCCCTTTCAGGACGTGGTAAACAACTTACTGAGTAAATAACAGTTTTTTTTGTTTTCTTTTTCACCACATTATTATTGGTCATATCTTCATTGTTCTCTTCATCTGTTTACCTTTTTGACACGTATCTGTGTCTCAGTTACAATTTAATTTAGTTCAATCCCCTCTAGAACGTTTACGGAACGACTAAATTTGCCATTTACCAATGCCCAAAAACATAATATACTATATTTTCCCGGGCTGGGACGTTCGTAATCCGGAACCCGGTTTCTATGATACTAACTGGAGGTAACAATATCTGAGCATTTCGCTCGACATTGTCTAAATAGTAAACATATGACGTAGTTACATCATGTGACATTACGCTAACCAATGGGGACGTGATTTGGACTCAGTCAAATCCCTTCTACTTAAACTACGGCGCGATAATACTTGATTTTATCGATGCCCATATGACATTAAGACCTTTTTTCCTGTTGAGGACGTTCTTAAATAATAGCCCAATTCTAATGAAATCGAAGGCAGAATACGATATTTAAGCACCTTTCCCGACAGCGTCTCAAAGTAAACAAATGACGCCGCTATATCACGTGACAGCACGTCGACCAATTGGGACGTGTAGTTCTTACCGCCCAATAAGCTTGCACGTAGCATAAATAGAGATTCCCCATGCCTCCACTGATACCTTCGCCTATACGGAAAACAGAAGACTAACGGTGACGGTAGTGGGAGCAGGGAGGCCGAATTACAAGCCTAAGGTAAGACGATTAAGCTTGAGCCTCCGGAACCGGTTTCCTCTCTGTTAGACTTTTTTTACTATACGCTGGGCACACTTAGGTCTTAGTTATGACGCTGCCCTAGTCTAACCCAACTTTGTAATATATATATATAAATAGCAATAGGCCAACAAGGAGTAACTGTTAGTAAAGCTAATGGGTCGATTGCATGCCTATTACAACGCTCCTCTATTTTTTGGATTCGGCAGAGTTTTTCACCTATTAGATAATATGCCAATAATTAGTAACAAATATTGGATAATGGTGTAAGGCAACTACCGATGTAGGGGGCCTGTTTCGTTTGCCTTATGCGCATAATGTCAAGATTAATAAGTATTGCAAGATAACATTCACCAGGGAGGTGCCTGTAATAAATGGTTCATGGGTAAAATAGGTAATAAAAGCCTAAGTCATGAATAAACAGGGAAACCAGACTATTAATAACGCATCATAAATATAACTAGATACTCCAAGTCTGATTATTGAATTCTACTGGACAAGGCTGTTTTACATATATTAATCTAGACTGGAACCCTAAAAAGATACTTTATCTTATTTTATCCCCAAAGAACCAGTGGCAGGACAATGCCCACCACGAATTGAATGCTAAATAACTGCTATACCAGCATAGCGAAAAACACGTGTATCATACACAACTGCCAGTAATTTAAAACTGGGTAAGTACAAATGCCTAATCTATGTATCAAGAAAGACTAGTAGACTATTGGTTATTACTCCTTATTTGCAATAAACTAATAGGGGCATTTATTTACAGCAACACAGGAAATATATATCGGTGGCTCCTACTACCAGTACAAGGTTTATCCCCATGTAATCTTAAGGTAGCTATTTTCAATTTATAATGCTATTCCTTTACTACTTTACGTTCTTTATGCATAGAGCACAAATTTAAAACATAATCTCACTGCCATTTACAGATATCCTGAGGAATTATAGAATCATAGTAAGAACTATTTCCAGTTCCCTACCGAATCATACAACCGGCAAAGTGCCCTCCTGGATTTATTTGGAGGCTACTTAAACTATTAAGGTAATTTCAGAAGTGGGTATAAGAATCATAAAAACTATCCCTTCGCAAAAATATAAACCGCGACCCACCAGCAAGTGACCTAGACAAGAATTCAGGCACTCCCATTAATATTACTTGTGCAAGGTAACCTTATAGTGGGGAATACGAGTATCACCTACCCACATAAGTGATTTCCTTTATCACTATGATAATTAACATAGTGACCCACGAAATGGTAGCAGTATAAATGCGCGATGCACTTTAGCAATACCGTACCAACCATCTCTTTCACCATTTTTTAAGTATAATAACAGCACCTTTTGTCAAATGCTATAGCTTAAGAAAATATGTTGTTTTAGAAAATGATTCTGTATAAAAAATTGGGTTTGCAAAGATTAGTAATTATATGTTTCCTTCTAGAACTTGGTCCTGAAGAAGGTTGTCTATTTACCTGTAACCGAAACGCCGCGTCGACCCCTGTTCCTTTGAACTTTTTAACCTGATGCTTATGTGTTGTTTTTTTTTAAAAATCTTTTTAGAAAATGTTATAACATGTTACGTGTATGGTTTTTAATGATCTGTTATAATTGTGTTGATAATGTGCCTCTTTGAATAAATTGACAAAAATATATATATATTTTTCTAAAACATTATTCTTTGATTTGTTTTTTACATTTGACGCATTGTGTGCTTTATTGCTATTACATTTATAGTTGTTGGTGGTGTTCCGAGTATAACATTGTGTGTATGATTTGTATTCTATGTCTTGGTAACCAGTAGAAGTATATGACTGGTATTGCTAAGTATTGCAAAAACGCATTATAGATTACTACTCCATTTCCTACCCATTTTGTGGTAAACCTGTGGGACGTAATTCCACTATCACCAATAGAATGAATTATATTTTTATACCACTATTCCATAGTCCTAATCCAAAAGGTGTGTTTAGACAACAAAAGAATCACATTTTTCACATATACCGGCAGTAAAAGGCAAGTATGATTTACATTGGCTTTTATGAATTGAAGGTGGAGTCATCTGCTGCATTCGAAACATTGGGCTTGTTGAGAAGAAAGTGAAAAGTACGTTGTAATTAATATTGCATTGTTTAAAGGTGAATAGCTTTTTGAAATAAAAACTTTATATGCATTTACATGGTAAACATAGTTCCAGTGTCAGAATGGCCTTTTGAGTCTGTGCAAACCCACTAACTCCCATGTTTTATGCGTTTTTAACAAATCTTCTCTAATCTTTTGTCATAGAAAAGAATGCTGGAAATTTCTTCCCGACAATGGCAGACATCAACCTTCTTCCTGAGTTGGGAAAAAAGGTGTTGGAGGAAAAGTGAATTTGTAAACATTCAGATTTTCGCATGAGCAAATCTACTCATGCAAATTTGCTCATGTTAAAATGTAGTTCACAAATATTTTCTATGAGTACTATTTCTTGTCCTACTTGTGTAAATTTTTGGGAATTCACAAAAGCTGTATAGCTGCACTTAATGCTAGGACATATTCCATGGGTGGACTTTTGAGACTTTCTTGAATAATTGGGCCCTAATTTGGTCTGGCATTAATCGTGTCCTTTTGCGTTTATTACATCTCTCTATCTGTTCCCTCCACTCTCATCCACTCTGCTCTCTCTCCTGTCTCTCTCTCTCTCTCTCTCTCTCTTTGTATCGGATGGCTTCACTGTGATTCACAGCATTATGCTGTTTCACAAGGAGCATATCAGCACACAAAGTAGTTTTGTTTAGTACCAGTAACTACTGTGGAAGTTTGTGCTTTTTAAAGCCAAAAATATTTTTTGCTTTTGCCAAAGTTTGTTATAATAGTCAAGTCAAGTCAGGATATTTGTATTGCACACATATCACGTCCAAAGAGTCTCATGGCGCATGCAGACAGTTCTGACAAGGAGGAAAATAGCTGGAGTTAACAAAAGAGCCAGGTCTTAAGCTTCTTTCGGAAACTGGTGTGTTCAAAGGTTGTGCGCAGACTAAGGAGCATTTTATTCCAGAAAGATGGTGCCAGAAAAGAGAAAGCACGACCTCCATTCCGAGCAGTTTGAATTCTTACTGGGTGAGCAGTGCCTCAGTACTAGATCTCAGCTGTCTCCCTGGCATGTACCATGTGTGTTTCTGGGTCCAGTATTTTGGGCCCCTTCCATACATCTGTTGATGAACCATACATAGTGTTTTAAACATAATGCGTTTTTTTACAGGGAGCCAGTGTAAAGTTTTTAAACACGCCATACGGGGGATTCAAGACCTCTTAGCCTTTAGAAAGGCCGTCAAAACTCATCTTTTTCAATAATCTGTCATTTATCTGTGCTACCTTCTCTCTGCATTTTGTCTGCTCGCAGCGCCGGGACGCCCCTTGGCTGGGGCAGCCGTGCGCTATATAAATTTCCATAACATTAACATTAACATAGAGGGGGATCTTCGGGGTAGGTCGAGAACAAGGCGAGCTGCAGTATTTTGCAAGACCTGCAGCTTCCTGAGATGGCATTCATTTGTGGCAAGTAATAACGAATTGCCATAATCAAGCCTGTTTATGATGAGGCCCTGTACCAAAGGTTTACGGGCTTCCATCGGTATCCATTTAAAAACCCTGCGCAAACCGCGCATGATGCCAAAACAGGTACCAACAAGATGGTCCACTTGCGCTTTCATGGAAAGTTTATTGTCCATGTGTACGCCTAAATTACGGACAGATTCCTTGGGGGACGGGCAGTCACCCAATTGAGTAGGCCACCAGTCCTGAGTCCAAAGTTCGCTGGCTTTGCCAAACAACATGGCCTCTGACTTGCTGCCGTTTAATTGCAAATGATTTTGATCCATCCAGTTTTTTACCTCCCTCAAACAGTTCTTAAAACGGCCTTTAGTCTCGTTAACGTCAGGGCTAAGGGTGGCCAAAATTTGAGTATCGTCGGCGTAGGATAGAACATCAAAGCCAAACGCTCTGATTACTTTGGCCAGGGGTGCCATGTAAATATTAAAGAGCGTGGGGCTCAAACTAGAGCCCTGCGGCACCCCCCTTTTGACGGGCCGAGTACTAGCCTGGATTTGACCTATCTGTACCATGGTCGTTCAGTTGGTCAAATAGCTATTGAACCACTCCAATACCTGCCCTCTGACACCAATCTCCCATAGTCTCTGAATCATAATACGATGGGAGATGGTGTCAAAGGCTGCAGATAAATCCAAGAGGACCAAGATGGAAGATTGACGATTGCCCATAGCAGTTCTTATATTGTCTGTGACCTCAACCAGTGCTGTCTCCGTACTGTGGGCAGCACGGAAACCCGACTGTGAGATGTCAAGTAGGTCATTAGATTCTAGATATTTCACCAACTGTCCATTGACCGATGCTTCCAGTATTTTCCCAAAACACGGGAGCAGGGAGATAGGTCGGTAGTTTACATGAACGTTGACATCCGCTCCAGTTTTTTCAATATCGGCCTTACTCTTGCTGCCTTCCAGATTTCTGGGACATCTGCCTCCAATAGTGATTTATTTAGGAGGCAGGTAAGGCGATCCACCAACGCTGGAGCGAGTAAGGTAAATAGTTTAGGAGGTAGTTGGTCATTCGGGGAGTCTTATTTAATCTTTTGACCTACTATAAAGGTCATTGAACATTTTGAAGGTTGTCCATCTATAGAGAGACTTATTAGTGGTAGAGTCGTGATCATGATTCTGTGTAATCTGAGAATCTGAGCTGAAGGGTTCACATATAGTTGTAATTTTATCCTCCAACGATTTGGAGAGAGCTTCAATCCATTCTACGGTGTCAGGAGTAGATAATGGGTTTTTAAAGGAAGTAAATTCCTTTAAAATATGATGAAGTTCTTTCGATGAATTTTCAGCTTTGATTATACGATCTGCTAAGTACACCCTCTTGGCTGATCTTATTTCCCACATATAGTTAGTATGCAAAGTTTGATAGGACCTTCGATCGATGGCATCCTTACTATTTCGCCATTTTTTTTCAGCGGTTCTTACAATGGCCTTGGTTTCTTTTAGCTGTTCCGTGAACCAGGGCGATGGCTTCTCCCTACACTTGACCATACGAAAGGGGGCAACATCATCCAGTGCCCTACCAATCGCTGTCTCAAGATGTATTGCCACTAAATTAACATTTCCCGTCAGGTCTATGGGGTTTTCCTGAAATTTCTTCGAAAAAGAGGCAAGAGTGATCTTTTTCAAGGTCCTGCAAATTTTTTGATTGGCATTACTGGACGAACCCAACACACATCCATTTATGGTGAATTTCACTAAGTAATGGTCCATCCACAATAGTGGAATAGGGGGGTCTGCCCATACATTGGGGGAGTTGGTGAATAGGAGGTCCAATGTATGTCCGGTGCAGTGTTTTGGACCCTTGATCCTTTGGCTAAGATAAAGGGTGCTCATGGTGGAGATTAGCTTTCCTGTTTCAGCATCTGACGGATCATCTGCATGGTAATTAAAATCACCCAATAACAGAAACTTATCCACCGTCAGGACGTGGGGGGCAATGGCTTCTAACAGAGTGTTCGGAAACTCTCCTTTAGTCCCAGGAGGTCGATAGAGCAGAGCCCCTTTCCAGACTTCCTTGAGGGGCCCACTCATTTTAAAAACAATAATTTCTGTCTGGTCAATGACTTCGCTTTCTATCACACAAATATTCACAGTATCTTTTGCAGCGATCAATATCCCCCGCTTTAGCGCCCTTCCTATCTGACCTGACTATTTTATATTGTTGAGGGAAGGCTACATGAAGGTCTGGTGCGGCATGCTCATGCAGCCACGTCTCTGATATGAAACATAAGTCTGGAGTTTCAGCATCAAGGAGACTCCATATCTCAAGTCCATGCCTGGGAATTGACTTAGCTTTGAAATAGACAGCTGTCAGTTTCCTTGGGACTATAGTGATTAATTTGGAATCGTCCCCAATAGCCGGCCTATCCACAAGTAAGTTTGCACTACAAGAACAGGAGGTCGCTTGTAAAGTAGCTTGTAGTGCCTCCGGCACCGGGGCACAAGGTATATTCCAACAGTTCTTTCTTGGCGTACCTGAGAAGTGGTGGGCACAGCAGCTTACATGCCAATAACGTTTTACCAACACGATGCCAAAACGAGTCACAGAATGACAAAAGTAACAAGCATTTGCAATGCAATAGGTCTCGCATTTGTGAGAGTTAGAGTTATTGGCATTTTAAATGACAATGTTTTTTATCTATGTGTTTTGGTTTGGAGTGGAGTGAATGTATATGGTTTGGAGTGGAGTGGTTGAATTGGAATTGTAAGTTGTGGAATTGTGTTGGGTGTAGCATGTTTGTGTAGTGAAATTATATGGCAAGGTGAATAGATAGGGTGAGAGCTGCACAGAATAGATATAAAGGAAGATAGAGAATGATAGGTAGTTTGTACATGAAGTGGTGAATGAACTCTAGATATAGGTGGTGCTCAGGTGGTGTGGAGTGATACTGATGTGGTGGTGAGTGATGCTGAGGTGGTGCTGAGTGATGCTTTGGTGGTGCTCAGGTGGTGCTGTCCTGGTGCTTAGGTGGAGATGAGTGATACTGAGGTGGTGCTGAGTGGTGCTTTGGTGGTGCACAGGTGGTGCTGTGCTAGTGCTTAGGTGGTGGTGAGTGATGTTGAGTTTATGCTGTGCTGATGCGGAGTTGGTGCTGCACTGGTTTTGGCGCACTGATGAGGAGGTGGTGCTGTACTGATGCTCAGGTGGGGCTGAGTGATGCTGAGGTGGTGCTGTGCTGATGCTCAGGTGATTCTAAGTAATACTGAAGGGGTTCTTAGTGATGCTAAGTGACGCTGTGGTGTTGCGGAGTAATGTTGAGGGGGTGTGCTGCGCTGCTGCTCAGGTTGTACTGACTTGGTGTTGCTGCTGAGGTGGGAAACCACTGTTGGTTGTGCACTGATGCTGAGGTGGTGTTGTGCTGGTGCTGAGGGAAGCTGCAGTGGTGCTGAGTAATGCTGTACTTGTGCTGCGCTGATGCGGAGGCAGTAATGATGCACTGATGGTGAGGTAGTGCTGAGATGGTATGGCACTAATGCTGAAGTGGTGCTACTTTGGTGATGCTGAGGATGAGAAAGGTGGATCCTGGAGATTAAAAAAGTTTGGTGTTTATCATGGTCTGTTGATACAATATTACTAATTTCCAAATATGCACTTGAGGCTTGTGCACAAAAGATGTAAGATTACTTGAGCTCATGTACAGACCATGACCATGTGAGGAGCTTTGGAAAACTGTGCAGCGGGCGTGTAGTAAGATAGTGGGTGAAGGCGGGGGCATGTGGAGAGAGCAAAAGAGCGCATGGGGTGTGTGCAGTGTGAGGAGGCCTGGAGAGAGACTGTGAGGAGAATGGAGCACATGGAAATGCTGTGCATGTGAGAGGGGATATGATCACTCAGACAGACGATGTAAAGTGTTAGGAGCTCGCAATGGCATTACAGCTTTTAGCCTCCGGACTGCAAACACTATCATATTTTGTTGCTACTAGGGCCCAAGCGCAAAGAAGCAAATGTTTTCGTTCATAGAGTACTGTGTCTACGCTCTATTGCTCTTATTTGTGTTCTCCTAACCTAGACAGATCTCTGACACCGCCAATTGCTAATAATGCTGTGTAATTAAATAAACGTCATTTATATGAAATAAACAGTTATCACAAAACTACATGTGAGTGCTTTTTGCAGCATATGTGTGCGTACGGTGGGAGCTACAGGGATGGGGGATGTTAATTTGTAAAAGACAGGAAATTCCAGAACTAAACAAGATGTGGAGGAGGTCTGGGTTTCCACTATAACCACTGACAATAATCCAGAGATGCAGGTTAAACAATAGACTGACGCAACAAACAGCAAACAGAGCATGCGCACGAAGAGCTGATTACTAAAATAAAGTAACATTCATGATTTTAAAATATCACCACCAGGTTACGTAAACATTTTTAAAAAGCCACACGATTGTAATGACCATGACCTGCAAACCCCACTTGAGAATCTGCCACCAGGAAGAAATTACTAGCCACATGGGCCATCCATCGCTATATGCTATGTTGGTACCAGCGTGTGAGTAGGGCCTTTTCTCTAGGGTGTACAAAATGCTTCAACTATTACTATGAGGTTTAGTTATCCGGATATGCAAGTGATACGCCCCCCCCCCCCCTGATCCCACACCCTATGTGCATGCAGATGGGAATGGGGTGCCATGGGGCTGTGCTGCAAGTTTGTGTACATATGCCCTGGTAGGGTGCCCCAGTCCCTAAGCCCAGACCCTGTATGCTTGCAACCCTGTGTGCATGTGGGGGAGGAGGAACGCCTCAGGGCTCTGCTGCAAGTCGGTGTACACATACTCCAGAAGGGTGGCCCACTGTATATCTGCACATAAAATGTACCACTAAAACGATTTTACAGTGTGTGTGTAAGCATGGGGAAGAGTTGGGAGGGGGGTTCTGCTGCCTGTCTCTGTGCATTTACCCTCGTGTCAGATCCCCACATATTGTGTGCATGCAAACAGGGGTGGGCACGCAGAGGGACGCTAGTGTTGGGAGACTATGTATATGTACACGTCAAAGGTGCCAAGAATTCCTGACTTTGCAGCAAGGGGGAGGGTGCCAGATGGTTTCGATGCCAGTCTGCGTACATAAACCAAAGGAGAGTGGTACCAAACTTATACCCCACAAACTTGTACATGCAATTGTGAGGGTCAGGAATTTAAGTGGGATGAAAAAACTGGAGGTTTCTAAATAGGGTGTGACAAGCCTGTGCGGTGTATATAAATATCTCTTGTGTTTGTTTTAATAGTCTCTAAGAGAGTTTACTAAATTCAAACATGATGTTTGTGGCACACTGCACTGAGTAAACATCGTCCCTGGAGGACACAAATGCAAGGACCCAGATGGCAAAAGGGGGTCCCTGGGGAAGCTTGCCAAGCTATGTATTACTTTCAACCCTGGTATTTCTTTAACATCTTGTACAAGTACTTAAATTGCATGCATGCGTTAGTGTGCTGTGTGTTTTGAAGGTAAGCCTACATTTTATTGTTGAGCGTGCGTTGGGGCGCATGCCACATTACAAGAATAACTGCACTCCTTTGAGCAACGGCAGTGGCAATGAATACGACATGTTAACAATGAATGCCCAGAGATGCGTCTGTCCTCCACCATACCACATACATTAATACACAACATAATTGAAAGTTAAAGAATCCTGGCTCATGCATTTCATAACTTGTTTTCTTTAATGTAAATTTGGTGTAGTTTAAAATTCACCTTAGCACGGCTCTCGCTTCAGCATGGAGGCTAAACAGCTACCGTGTTTGCTTACTTACTTGTTTGACCCCAGAGGTGATTGCCCCCAGCACCAACATAGATATATGCATCCATCTAAGAATCCTGCCCCTGCAGCTCAAAAAGTGAATAAGCAATATCAAGCGATAGAAGGAGGAAAAGGTGTGACAAAGGCAGAAAAGGCACAGTCTTTAAATCATTATTTAAAACTAGGCCAGTGTCCGACATAGTGCCACTTATTACTCACCATATTCACACGTATTGTTAGTCCAGGGATGATTGCGTTTTCCCAACAACCCCACATCCAGGAGGAAAGGCTGGATCCACTCCATAGGATATAAAGCTGGGGAGCTGCAGATGGTTCCTAAGCGACCCCAGCCACGTTGCTCCTATCGAGCAGAGAAAGGAGGCAAGGAAGGCCGGGATGAATGCTATTAAAATAACACCCTGGGCTCCTCTTTGGGTTTAATTTTATTTGCTGATTTTGTTAGGGAGGTGAATAGGGCAGGAGGTGTTACGTGTGACTCTCGTAGCGTGAGTCCAGTTTGCTAGGTCCGCCCACTGTTTTTTGTTATTTTGAGGCCAGGGTATAGAATCCGAGCCCGATTGGGATCTGTTTCTATGCCGGACCAGGCCCACTTAAAGCCCTGGGTTTTATGGGTTTATGGTGGCAGTCTGTGTACGTGTATCATAGGAAGGAGAGTGGCGCACAGGATCCCACAGAGGGAGCACCAGTGGCCACTGCTCCCAGACTGTGTACATGCATCGCTGGACTGTGCCACAGTGCTCTAGCAGCTACCTACAGCGCGTGCACGTGCCAGGCTCTCCTTCAGAGAACGAGGTTCGAGTCTCGGTTCAACATCATTTGATTCCGGGCACACTGATGCTCATGGAAAGCGCTATAATACCTTCGGGGACAGTTCGCGCTATATAAAAGTTAAACAAATAAAAACGGGACTGGTTCCGTCAGTTCTGCCTCGTTAAAATGGTTATGTTCTGGGGGCAGCTTCTCTTTCCCGTAGAAGCTACCGGCAAGCACGGTGTTTATGTATGTTGGATACAACCATGATCTGGGACACTCTTCTGAGAAGTACTGAAATTAAAAAACAAAAAAGGCTTTGCCACTTAAGGAAGGTGACCCGTCTGAGCAATGGTGTAATACAGAAATCCTGGAAATGTCCTGATGCATTCTGGGAGTAGCACATCTGAGCCTTCTGTGCTGCTTCTTGTGACCCAGAGCAAGAATAGCAGTAACTCACTGGTACGTGTTTACATTCGTAAGTTGATGTTCTCAAAATAAGATATTACTATAGGACATATTTGGATCTTTCCACATTTCCTTCAGTGACCTGAGCAATCTGAAGATGCAAGGGGGGATGGGAGGGGCATGGGGGGGGGGGGGGGGTTGGGAGGGGCATGGGGGGGGGGGGGGGGTTGGGAGGGGCATGGGGGGGGGGGGTTGGGAGGGAGCATGTTGCAGCCATTTACACAGCGCAGCACTTGCACTGTGAGCCGACCCTGACAGAGCCTGGTGAAAGCAGAAGATATCCAGGTATCTTAAGATGGAGGTAAAGGGGGAGTAGTCCCTTTAGAGGGGCGAACTGGGAATGATAGGATTGGGACCGAAAATAGGTCTAACCTGGTTAGCCTGTCCCAAATCCGGCAGTGTTTTGTTGCAGTTCTATATAGTGAAAACTCGACCCTAAGGCATCGGGAGTGCCTTTACATGAGCACCAGTTACGATACATAAGGACCTATTCATTTTTGGTAGGCACGGGAGACTTAGTAATTTGCACAGAGCCAAAGGCTGTTGAGCCGTTGCTGAGACTTGAACCCGGTTCCCGAGTTTCAAAGTTGGCAGCTCTCGTTACGCCACATACTTATTTTAAAGTTATTTATAGAGGGCCCGTACCCTGCACAACAGTGCTAGACTGGGGAACTTGCAATTAAGGGAGAAAATGACTGCGTTGTTTCTACGAGGCATTTCGTTTTCACTTTGGGGAGGCTCACAAAAAATGGCATACTGTTTGGAAGCCTTTTATAAAAGGGAAGTGAAGGTTTGTCCAAGGCTCCTCAAACAACGGCAATAAACGTACTTCACTAAGAACAGGTATGTTTAAAAATAAAGTTACTAAGAATCTTGTCATGAGTGATGTAATATGTGACGTCATCAGCAGTGCATTGCAGGCGCGCAAGTTATAGTGAGTCCAACTAACTATAACGTTGGAATTTCAATGGTTTTATGTCAGTAAAATTTCCAGCTAACTATAACTGCTGTGAAACCTATGGTTTTTTCAGTGAATTTAATAGGTTTTTTAAATGCAAATTCCTAACTATAACTGGTGTGAAACCTACGTTTTTTTCAGTGAATATCAAAGGTTTTTTAAATGCTAATTCCTAACTATAACTGGTACACAGACAAAATATCGATTTTTAAATATCGATATACAAAAATATCGAAGTTTAAATATCGATGGGACAAAATATCGAAGGTAAGTAATATCGACAGTCTTAATATCGATATTGGTATGATATCAGTAATATCGAAGTTGTAAATATCGATGTCAATAATATCGAAATTAATAACTTCGATGTTACTAATATCAATTTTTAAATAAATTTAGTGTATATTATATTGTATTTATTATGTTTTATTATTTATTTTTAATGTAATTTAATTAAATATTGTCTTTTACTACTGTAGCGGGTTGTGGGTTTATAGGGGAATAGGGTGGGAAGTAATTTAATTATGTTAAATTAATTAATAATTAGTAGGAATTATTAATTAATTAATTGAGAAATAATTTGTAATTATTTTTAATTAATTGATTAATTGATAAATATGTTCTGTAGCTGGTTATGGGTTTATAGGGGAATAGGGTGGGAAGTAATTTGATAATAATTAATTAATTGATATATGTTTGCACATATTTTAATTAATAATTAATTGGTAATTATTTCTATTAATTCGTTAATTAATTAATATAATATTTTACATATTTATAATTATTAATTAGTTGGTAATTAATTAATATTAATTATTTAATTACATTAATTATAGTAATTTTTTATATATAATTTATTGTTATTCTTAATTAATTAATTGGGAAAAATAATATTAATTATTAAATTAAATTAATTACAGCAAATGTGCTAATATATTTACTTTATTGTTATTGTTAATTAATAATTAATTGGTAATTAAATAATATTAATTAATTTTGGGTAAAGGAGTATTTTTAGGGTTCAGGGTCAGTTTTCAGTTTTTGGGTAAAGGGGTATTTTTAGGGTTCTGGGTCAGTTTTCAGTTTTTCGGTAAAGGGGTATTTTTAGGGTTCAGGGTCAGTTTTCAGTTCATGGGTAAAGGGGTATTTTTAGGGTTCAGGGTCAGTTTTCAGTTTTTGGGTAAAGGGGCATTTTTAGGGTTCAGGGTCAGTTTTCAGTTTTTGGGTAAAGGGGTATTTTTAGGGTTCTGGGTCAGTTTTCAGTTTTTGGGTAAAGGGGTATTTTTAGGGTTCTGGGTCAGTTTTCAGTTCATGGGTAAAGGGGTATTTTTAGGGTTCAGGGTCAGTTTTCAGTTTTTGGGTAAAGGGGTATTTTTAGGGTTTAGGGTCAGTTTTCAGTTTTTGGGTAAAGGGGTATTTTTAGGGTTCAGGGTCAGTTTTCAGTTTTTGGGTAAAGGGGTATTTTTAGGGATAAGGGTCAGTTTTCAGTTTTTGGGTAAAGGGGTATTTTTAGGTTTCAGGGTCAGTTTTGGGTTTTTGGGGTACAGGGATATTTTTAGGGTTCAGGGTCAGTTTTGGGTTTTTGGGGTACAGGCGTACAGGGTAAAAACAAAAAAATATTACATTAAATCAAATAAATTACATGAAAAAAATTAAAATTACATTAAATTATTAAGTGTTTTATTTATTTTAAATGTATATGCATTAGTTTTAATTTTGTTTTAATATTTTTATTTAATAGTTGTAAAATTATATGTATTTTAAAATTATTTTTACATTATTATTAATACATTTCAAAAAACGATATTTTTGATTCCGATATTTTTGTACTACGATATTATTTTTTCGATATTTTTGTACTTACCTTAATGAAGATAGGATTCCGATATTTTTGCTGTCGATATTTTTGCTCCGATATTTTTGCATTTCGATATTCTGTCTGTCGATATTATGTCAGACATTCACTATAACTGGAATGAAACCTTTGATTTTTTCAGTGAATTTCATAGGTTTTTTAACTGCTAATTCCTAACTATAACTGGTGTGAAACCTTTGTTTTTTTTATTGTATTTCTAAGGTTATTACCAAATGTCTATATCTAAGAAATGTATTTTTTTTCTAAAAATGAATCATATATTGTATATTAATATAATATATATATTTTTAATTATATTCCTTTTTCTTATCTTTCAACCTGGAGCGCTCCCGGTGCGCGTAACGGGGCGCGTACCGTTAGCGCACCAAAAAAAAAAAAGAAAAAAAAAAAGAATGTGAGAGCAGGAGAAAAGGAGTCAGAAACCGTGGTGTAAAGAGAAAGAGAGCTAGAGGGAGAAACACCGAGGGACTGTAATATATAATAAAACAGAGAAAAGGTATAAAAGGAAGTAACTTCAGTGCGCTTTATTAAGAACCTTTTTCAACTGAGAAAAGGAAAATGAATAAGGGAGCAAAAGAAGAGAAGAAAGAGGAAGAAGACTAAAGTAGAAGTTCTGGGAGAATGTGAATGGTTGATGAAAGTAAAAGGAAGGAGAGTAAAGGATGGGGAATGACAGGTAGTGACAGAACCAGAGAAAAGGAACAGCGGTGACAGAGGGAAACAAAATAGCAGTGAGTGTAAGTAAAGAGGAGTGAAAGACAGTGGATAAAAGTGAATAAGGGTAAGACATGGGGAGTGACAGAAAGAAAGAACAGAGAGAGGAAAGAAAGGAGTGTCAGAAATGGATTAAGTGAAGCAGAAAAAAAAGGAAAGAGGGAGTGTGGGTGAGCAGGGGCACTGAAAGAAGTTGAATGTGGTAGGAAAGTAAGGAAAAGAGAAGTAAATATGGAGGATAGGAATAAGTGAGGGAAGCACACTAAAGAATTAGGGGTGAGATAGGGTGAGAGAAAAGTAGTGGGGTTAAAGCAAAGGGTGATGATAAACTACTTTTTTTAATCACACTTACCATATAATTATTGAAAACTTTACTACATGTTAAAAGTACACTTTGTATCTGTGAAAGACAAAGAAAAAAAAGTGTTAATAAGTAAATTATATATTTTAAAATAGAAGAAACAGGTCAAGAGGAAAAAAACAAAAAAAGTATACTAAGAAATAAAGCAAGAGTGAAGGATACACAAACAGAAATAAAGTAATGTAGAAAGACAAAAAAGAGGGAAAAGGAAATAGAAGGAGAACAAATTACTGAAGATAAGTAAAATACTAAAAGAATGTGAGATACCAAAACGAAATCAGGAAAGAGAAGTAAGTAAAAGGAAAATTAGGGAAAGGGAAAGAAGTCTAAAAGATGATCCATTAATAAGAAACAGGAATGGAAGGTGACTGAGAGTGAGTGAAGGGGAGTCACAGAGTGAAGGGATGAAAGGAATGAGGTTAATATAGAACGATAGAGGAAAAAGGAGTGAGGAAGTAAGTAGACAGAAAGACAAAGAGAAGGACTGAGTGAACTGCAGTACAATGAGTGAAGATTGCAAAAAGAGTAAAGGAGCAAAAGAAGGAAATAGAGGGGAAGAGAACTAAAGCAGTGGTACTGAGAGAATGTGAGAAAGATGAAAAGTGGTGGAAGGGAGAGAGGACATGCAGACAGTTGAAATTGGATTGAGGAGTTGTAAATGAAGAGGAGTAAAGGAACAGTGATGAAACAAAGTGAAAGAAAGGCAGTGTAAGTGAGTAAAGGGAGCTAAATAAGGGTGGAAAAAGGAAAATGAGTGTGAGACAATGGGAATACAATATAAATTACACAATGCAAACTATAGAATAACTTATACAACATGTTACATAGTTTTTTTTGCTGTTCTCAGAATATATTGAATTTCACTTAAATTAGTGAGTTCAAACTCTTCATCATATAACAGCGGGGAAAAAAACACAATCTAAAAGATTGTGTTTAAAAAAAACAATAAACACTTACAACTCATATAAGTACACTAATCATTAATTCACTTACTTTTCCGTGAGGCCAAATAGAAGATAGTGAAGGTCTTTTTGGTGGAAAAAAAGTCTGCTGTTCTCTATAACTTCCATTTCATCGACTTCCTATGAAAAAAAAACACTAAGAACATCGTATTGTATTGTATTGTATTGTAAGGGGTGCTTGTAAAGCGCACTGACACCATGGGTTTCCTGGCGCTGGTTGGATGTAGAGAGGGGAACAGAGGGACTAACCAGAGTGAGGGAAGAGCCAGGTTTTTAAGAATTTACGAAAGAGAGTCAGAGAATTAGAGGTTTTAAGAAGAAGGGGGAAAGAATTCCAAAGCTTGGGGGCCAGGTAAGCAAATCTCCAGCCTCCAGATCTACAAAGCTTGTAAGAGGGGACAGCCAAAAGGTGAAGGTGAGAGGATCTCAGGTTCCGGGATGGGCAATAGGGTCTAATAAGAGATTTCACAAAGGCGGGACAGGGCCCAGCTAATGACTTGAAGATGAGGCAGCCGATCTTGAAGGCCACCCTGGAGGTGACAGGAAGCCAGTGGAGTTTGGCAAGGAGGGGCCTGGTGGATTGCCACTTCGGGATCCCTAGGGCCAGTCTCGCCGCTTGATTTTGGACCGCTTGCAGTCTAGCCACCGATGTTTTGGGCAGACCGTGGTAGATCGTGTTAGAGAAATCTAAGCGGGAAAGGACGAGGGCCATGATGACCTGCAGGAGGGCATCGGGTGTAAGAAGGTATGCCACTTTCCTGATCCTGCGCAGCTGGAAGATACAGGACGAGACCACCGTCCCCACCTGCGGCCGAGGGGCAAGCCGGAATCAATTGTGAACCCCAGGCTCTTCACCGAGGCTACAGGGATGGTGGAGGGACCGAGTTCCACCGGCCAGAATTGTGGCCCCCAGAAGGTGGCGCTCCTACCAGGCAGGAGAAGCTCCGTCTTACCGGGGTTCAGCTTTAGCTGGTTCTGGCCCATCCACTGAAGAATGTGGGACATGACTGCCAGAAAGTTAGAAATAGCGGAGGGGGAGTTGAGAGAAAAGATGAGTTGCAGGTCGTCCGCGTAATTAAACATGGTGACGTCCCACTGCCACAGAGATAAAAGAAGGGGGCGAAGATAGAGATTGAAAAGAAGAGGGGATAAAGAAGAACCCTGGGGGACCCCACAGGGCGCGTTCTCCCTAGGCGCCCTAAAGGTGCCCAGGCTGAGGGTCTGAGACCTGCCGGTCAGAAAGGATTTGACCCAGGCCAACGCCAGGCCTTGGATGCCAGCCTGCTCGACACGGTGGAGAAGGATGTTATGATCCACCGTGTCGAAGGCGGCTGACAGATCTAGTAGTACCAAGGCCTGGGGGGTACCCTTGTCGACACCGTCTCTCAGGGCATCCAGCACGGCCAAGATCACTGTCTCCGTAGAGTGGCCGGGCCGTAGAGTGGCCGGGCCTGAAGCCGGCCTGGTTAGCCTCGAGGACATCATACCGTACACTTTCCTTACGGCCAAATCGTGTCTGATATAAGAGTATTTTTTACTTTGAGATCCACTTACAGTACCTATATGAGATAAATAATTTAAAACATTAGATTAACTAACTAACTAACTAACTTTTATTATCTATTCCCGTCTTCAAAGGCCAATTCCCTTTACTAATACTTTGGTTTTAAAAACACTAGGTAAGAATTTTTAGAGTCATAAGGCAAACGTTGTTTATAAGTCAAATGAGAATCATTGCAGTAACTCCAACCTTTTTCACATTTTAAGTAGCATGTATAATGTCCTGAAGTTGTCGAAGGACCATCATGATAAATATTAGCTTCAGTTGTAAAGGTTCTTCCTGAAATTGATAACTGAGAAGCCACTAAATTCTTGATACAAGTTGACAATTTAGTTCCATCAGGTCTACATCGTTGGAAAACTAAAATGATATATTGACCATAACTTTGTATAAATAATGTGGATAGCATTGGACAGTTACATTGGGTACACACCATATTATGATCAGCTACTTTAACTAGATTTTTAAATGACACTGATTTACAGTCAAGTAAAGTCAAATATATAAATCTTTCAGTATCTATTCTAGTATTACTTGATGAACTACAATTGTGGCAGTCATGCTGCCATTGATAAGAAAGGCTGAAAAGATTATCTACATCTACACCTTCATCTTCCAAAACACCCAACATATACATTAAAAATTCCTGACAATCCTGCTGAATGTTCTGTGAAAATTTATCTTGACCAGAACACATATCTAAAATATTTTGAATTTCTGTTACACTTTCTATTTTTGCTCTATCACTGCTACATTTCTCCAACACAGAATTCAATAAACCACACAATCTTTGATCCCGATTTTCAACAATCTGTTCTTGATAAGTTTGAAGAAAAAAAACATTAACCACCACATTAGCATAGCAGTTGACACTAGAACTATTTTCAAACTGAAATCCAACAACATTTTCTTCACAATCCTTTTTCTTTCTGTTTTGAATTACAGTTTCATCTACTTTTTGTCTTTTTGCTACTACCTCACTGTAATTACTCTCATTTCTTCTTTTTCGGCCTACCACACGTTTTTCAAACAGAGGATATTGAGGCAAATGTGGAGCATACTCTCTTCTTAACCTATTGTATTCTTTAACACAATCTAGATCTGCACAAATCTTTGTCTCATCACACGCAATAAAGTACAATCCTGATAAAGTTCTGACTCGGGATAATGCCACATATGCCATACCCTCTTTAAACACAGATCTTCCAATGTTCACTAAAGCATTATCTACACTTAAACCTTGAGATTTATGAATTGTTACTGCATATGCCAAACAAACAGGGAAATGTTTTTGGCGAACATTTAAGTCTTTTACAAGTAAAAATCTAGCAGAACAACGACTGATTTGTTGTACTTGCTCAATGCCATCAAATTTTATTTTTAAAAATGCAATTCCATCTCTATTTCTATAATTCACAAAATCAACAACATAACCCATTGCACCATTTACCAGACCTCTTTCAACATTTAAATTCCTTCTCAAAATGATACGACAATTTAAACACACATTCAGAGTCCTTTCAAAAACAGCTGTTTTAGATATACTTTTCTCTAATGAATCCAATTTGGTTTTCAAATTTTCGGACAAAACAATTGTTGTACCCATATGCTCTATTTTATCTATTGCTTCCAGTTTCACAATCTCTTAATTTTCTAACTTTAACATTTTGTTGTTGAAGATGGAACATTCTTGCAGAGTTGGCGTCAAACATATCCCAGATCGCTTCTCAGTAATGTTTTCATTTGGATACAAATTTGAAATTAATCGAGCATGTAAAGCTTCTTTCCCAAGCTCGCTTAGTTTTCCAATTCTTACATCTTGTAGAATATTTTTATAATCTTCATCCTTTGCCTGTCGCATATTTTGAAGCAGTTCAGCATATTTAAAATTTAACCATATATCCAATGCTTCCAAGGCACTTCCTGGTATCTTCATGTGTGAGCATTTTAAACACTGGTTGTCCTTTTGCTGGAGTCAACTGCAATAGATCTCCAAAAACAATAATGTGTTTTCCTCCAAATAACACATCATACTCTGTTCTAAGAATTTCTTGCATTCTCAAATGCACAAAAGCAAGCATTAGATTTGACACCATGCTTACTTCATCAATGATAAGAAGTTTCATTTTCTTCAAGACTCTTGAAACTTCAGAACACGCATCTTCAGATAACTTGTTGTAATGCAATTTATTATCATGCTCAACTGGCAGCATCAGTAAACGACGTAGAGTAATCCCTTTAATGTTATGTGCTGCCAGACCAGTTGGAGCAGTTACAACACAAGACAGCGGTGAATCAGTCCTTTTCTGCAGATAACTTGCAATGGCTTTAATTGGAAAACGTTTTCCTGTCCCCGCTTCTCCACTTACGTACAGTCGGACAGGCTCAAATGATGTACATGAGCACTCTTTTTTCTCATGTCTGAATCCATGTTCAATCTGTTCTGTGACTTCATCATATATCTTTTTCTGCTCAACGTTTAGTTGCTTTACCAAATCTTCTAAGTTAACTCCATCCTCTTGAGCTTGTTCCATAGCTCTTTCCACCTCATACATGGCAGTGGCAGCTTCATATTGGATAATAGGTCCTCCTAGTGGATCCTGACTCAATGAAGTAGAACTCTGACTGTCTTGAGAACTGTCTCTAGCAATCTCTTCAGCAATTGTGGTTTCTTGCTCTATTTCTTCGTTCAACATTTACAGATAATTTAGAAAAATAGGACATTCTATGGTATCCTTAGTTGCATTAAAAGAGTCTTCATAACAGAGAAAATCTCCAAGTAGTTCCTCTTCTGTACGCCATGGCTTAAAGAGTTGCAAAAGAGCTAAATAGTAAAATTCTCTTGTGTCTGGAGCTTTGCAATTCAATTTTCGATGATTAATCAAATGGCCTTTTTTCTGCTTCACTAGACATCCTTCATAGCCAATGACTGCATATTTTCCATTATTGATATCTTCTGTGATGTTCCTCTTATAACTGTAGTTTTGCAGAACTTCATACAAACAAGTGTTCTCAAGGTGAGTACTTCTATTTGGATAGTATGTATCCAACATATTTGTCTTCAAAATATCTGTACTGTTTGGTTCTTTCTCTGCCAAATATTCAATTTCTTGTACAGATTTCAAAACTCGGTTTCGTGTTGCAGCAAGACCTAGACTCACCCAAATGATTGTTCTTGATTTGGCATAGAGACTTGCTGATGATAACCAATCAGAACATTCATATGCTCCAATTTCTCGATGCGACAACATCTTCAGACTGAAACAGTATAATTTCTTGCTTAGACTCTTTTCATGTGAAATGTCCTCCCACATTTCCTTCAGTTCTGTCTTTTCTTTTTTTGTGATGTAAGATGTCACATATCGAGCCACAGCAATAGAGTTGTCACCAACGAACTAAATATCCATGTTAGCATTCCACATGGACAAACTCACTGGGTTGTAATCGTTGATGTACTTAGACTCTTCGTTTCTTTTTAAATTGTATGTATTTTTGGGAGATTTCCTCGTCACAGTATGTCGTAGAGATGATATCAAATTATTTACTCTTCCCTTAGAAATCACTAGTCGTGGAAACGCAAAACGACATTTCGTGTAGTACTTTTCCTTGTTTTTAAATTTTCGACGACAGTACTTTCCACAACGATGAGATTGAAAACGTAAAACTTGTTGCCTTAAACTGTTTTCTTCAGTAGTTTTTGGAACAGCACATGTTGAATACTCTTCAATGAAACTCATTACTATTTCATCCGAATCTGATCCAAATTTGGGTGCATCTTTAATCCATAACAACGTATGTATATGAGGAGCACCTCTCGCTTGATATTCCTTCCTTCAAAAGAAATCCAAAACCTCTCCAAGGGGAGGATTTTTTTTGTTGGTAATAAAAGACATCATAGCTTCAAATCTATGATTAAAATATCTGCAAACATTCACTGGATCCCAAGAACACAGTTCTCCAGGTGTTTTCAATTCTATATTTTGTATGTTTCCATTTGCCTCTCGTAGAAATTGAAGTAAGTCGTCCCATGCATACTCAGCACAGCTAAGAGTGAGGAACCATGTATTTTATTTATTTATTTATTTGTGAAGCTTATAGAGCGCACGGCTACCCCCAACGGGGGTGTCCCGGCGCTGAGACTATAGACTGGGAAAGGGAGACTAACTAGGCAGATGAGAATAACCACGTCTTGAGATGGTTACGAAAGAGTGCTTCAGAGGGAGTGAATCTGAGATCTAATGGAAGGCTGTTCCACAGTTTGGACGTGATGACTGCAAAGGCTCTGCCCCCCATTCTAGAGCGGCGGAACCGTGGGACAACAATGAGGCGGAGATTGTTAGATAGTAAGGTTCTGGCCGAGTGGGATAGAACTAATCTCTTTCTTAAATATTCTGGTCCTGCTCCATTAAGGGCCCGAAAAGCAAGAGTAAGCAACTTGAACTTGATGCGACTGGCTATTGGGAGCCAGTGAAGCTTCTTGCGATACGTTGAGACCGAATGCCTGTAGGGGATATTGCCAATCAGCCTCACCGCCGCATTCTGAACAATTTGTAAGCGTTCAATTTGATACTGGGGGGCCCCTGCGTAGAGACTGTTGGCATAATCCAAGTGTGAAGTGATCAAGGCCTGAGTGACAGTTCTACGAGCATCCAAAGGCAGAAAGGGGAAGATCTTTCTCATCATCTGCAGTTTCCAAAAGCAGGCTGCAGTGACCTTATTGATTTGAGGGCCGCAGGAGAGAGTATCGTCGAACTGAAAGCCCAAGTTGCGAGCGTTATGAACGGGAGTAGGGGGGGGATCAAGTACCGAAGGCCACCACAAAGTTGAAGGTATACTCAGTTTTTGATTGAAAAACAAGACCTCCGTCTTGTCGGTATTGAGTCGGAGATGGTTTAAAGCCATCCAGGAGCAAATTTCGCCTAGGCAGTGCCGAAAGCTGGTGAGGCTGGAGTCAGAGTGATCTCTAAAAGAAAATATAAGCTGTGTATCATCAGCATAAGAGATCACTCTGACCCCAAAAGATTCAACCACCTTTGCCAGCGGGGCCAGATAGACATTAAAAAACAAAGGGCTCAAAGCCGAGCCCTGTGGAACTCCGCAAACAAGTGGTTTGCCATCAGATTGAAACGGTCTGAGGAGGACCCTCTGAGTTCGTCCTTGAAGAAAGGAGCTGATCCACGACATGGCGGAACCGCCCAGTCCAATCTGCTCCAGTCGGTCTAGAAGTCTCTTGTGTGACACCGTATCGAAAGCGGCGGATAGGTCGAGGAGGACCAACATGGCCTCCTCACCCCTATCCACACATTCTCGAATGGACTCGGAGACTTCCAGGAGCGCTGTTTCCGTACTGAAACCTGTACGGAAACCTGATTGGGAGTCGTGGAGTAAGGAATTAATCTCCAGATATTTCGCAAGCTGTAGTTGAACGGCCTTTTCCAAGACCTTCGCTGGTTTAGGGAGGAGGGAGATGGGACGATAGTTACAGAATTGCGTAGGGTCCGCATCTGTTTTCTTCAGAATGGGGACTAGCAGTGCTTCTTTCCAGGCAGTAGGAAATTGGCCTAGGTGTAGAGAGGCATTCCAAATGGAGGTAAGAGGCTCAACTAAAAGGGGGGCAAGGTCGCTCATCACCTTAGGAGGGGCCGGGTCCAGAGGGGAGCCTGATTTGCACTGAAGAAATAGTTTAAGTGCAGATTCTGGAGTAATGTCCTTAAATGCTTTCAGGGAAGGTGCATTATCATATCGGTTAGAGACAGAGTAGAGCGACTGCTCAGGAGCGGACACTGCTGGAAAAGAGGAGGAAATTTTCTGAATTTTTTCTGGAAAGAAATCTGATAAACCATTACACAAAGATTGATTGGCAACATAGCAGGAGGTTTGACAAAATCTTTAACAATACTAAACAGTGTTTTTGCCGAATTATCAGCGTTTTTAATTTGAGTGGCAAAATATTCTCTCATAGCAGCCTTTTTTAATTTAATAAATTGCTTTAGGGCTGCTCTGTAAATGCTTTTAGCTTCTGTATCATAGGCTAGTCTCCAGCTGCGTTCTAATTTTTTGCAGCGGCTTTTTTCTATACGTAAGGCGGTTGAGAACCATGGGGCTGATGGACGAGATCTAGCAGATGAGACTGGTAACGATGGAGCAATATCGTCGATAGCTGACAATAAGGTCGCGTTAAACTTATTGTAGGAGTTCCTAAGTTTCTTAGCATACATTTCAATTCTCCAGGACGACGGAACCAATACTCATTGGTTCCACGCTGACATGCCATGAGATTGATTAGCTGAGATTCCAAAATACTATCTTGCAGATTGACTTTCTCCATAAAGTCCCTTGCAGAAACATTTTGCAGATTAGCTCCACTTTTTAATATATGATTAACTGCATAAGAAAGACCAGACAAATCACTTTCATACAGTAGATGAAACAAATAGGGTATGCATTGCCAAAACCTTGAATCTTCAGCATATAATCTTAAAGTCCGGTATTCAGCTGCAGGAATTTGAACTGGTCGATCGTCATATCGTCCACCACGACCTGTTGGAAATAACTGTGGAAAACACAAGCTTCCAAACTTTCTTCTCATACACTAATGGGACTTCCTTTTGCTGCTTTCATTTGAAACAAGTCAATTGCATTCCGCATTACTTCTTTGGAATGCAAAGGATGAACAGAATAATGTTCATATATTTCTTCACTTCTAGACACATCAACTTTTTCAATTTGGCCAACTGAACAATCACTGTCTTCTTCTGTAGCTGTTTCCTCTGCTCCAACACTTACATCTTTATAGTACTCATTGTTTTTGACCAAATCAACGTTGCCTTTTTGACTTTCCTAGCATCCACTAAATCTTGCCAGATTTTCTTACTCTTTGTCGGAACCCCATTAACTAGAATAACTAGAGGATCCTCTTCTACTCTTTCTACACCAATTGTGTCAATATTTTTCTTGACATCTAGAGGCAAATAAACAACTCTTCCCTTTAATCCTCTTTGTAAATCTGTAGGAGGTAATTTCCCTATCTTAGGCTCCATGCGAACAATAGCTTGGAAAGGATGGACACATTGAATCAAAATTGATTCATAAGTATTTAAATCCATCAATTCAGAAGGAATATCTATCAACTGAAGATTATTATGAACTGCTCTAGCAGGCATTCTATTTTCATTAAATTTTTTCAAACAATAATTACAAATATGCTGATCAAAACTCAAATCAAAAGAATTCTCCACCAACAAATAACTTACAAAATCCTTCCATTCACTATTATTTTCCAATTCACATTTTGCATATAAATCAACTAACCTAGTCTGAATCTTATAATGAGTCTGTCGACAACGCACACAAGTTAAATTAGGCCTTTCACTTGATTTCACCTTAAACTTGGTAATTTCCTCGTCAAACTTTTCTGTACTTGAAATCTGTCCATTGTCTTCCACATTACCATCCATTACTATATCCATTTCTACACTGTCCTCTTTGTTCCCAAAATAAAAAAACTAAATTTCTTCACAAATAGTCTTCACATCCACTTCAGATCCATGCAAAAGAGCACTGTTTAACTGTTTAAGCTTAAGTGCTGGACTTTTTGCATAATACAACTTTCTCACTAATTTCCTCACCTTATTATGATGCACTGCTAACATCCTAAAATGATGAAAAACACTCTGACATACTTTTCTAGAAAGACAAGCCAGTGAATGCCCATGCAAACCTGTGCTTTCTCTCACTCTGCAAGGATGTAACTCTTGCAAGATCTTCATTTTTTGTTTGAGACTTTTCTTACTATATGTACGTACGAAATTTCGAAGCAAATCGATTGAATCCTGTCGCACACTACAAATACTACTGCATTTCCATGTGTACACTGGACCCTTAGTACGTCTCCCTAAAACTTCATCAGCTAACACCTCTTCTGCATCTCTAGACACAAGTTTCTCTTTTTCCATAACACAACCATCTTTCACCTCATATGCTCGACCACTGGTGTCAACTGCATGCATCAAATCATTTTCCTGAAAGTAACTCTCTTCATTGAAAAATGGCTCAGAACTTGAACTATGCATCCATTCGCCAGAAAATACTTCACAAAAATTAGTCCTATTAATAATTCTTTTCCATCTACTGTTCGATTTGAAAACATCAATTGCCTTAAGTATCCTAATTCTATTGATTACTAAAATAAATAATTTTTTCTTAACTTCAAAAGCCTGATCAACAATCTTCTCTACACTTTTCTTTTTCTTATAAAAAGCAGTTCTCTGTTTACCTTTCATATCATTTTTTAGCAAATTTAAAACTACCCTATTACGAAACATTCGCCTACGAATGTCCCTAAATTGATTTACCATTCTATTGCTATCCATTCTCTTCTCTCCTACTCCAATCGAGACATTTTTTGTGGGCCTCTCCTTCCTTTTTAGATTTGCTGTCTCCTTCTGAATATTCACATTACCAATATCATTTCTTTTTGTACGACATATGTTGCGAAGAAAAGACTTAATTGTCTTACCAGGAGCTTCTCTGGTGTTTTTTGAAGTAGTTGTTGTAGAGGATTCCATAAATTCTGTTGCTGATGTTTTCCTTTTACGTATGGTATTTTTGATACTGCTTTGCCTTGAAGGCATTTTTGCTTTCTTTTAAAAAGTTGATTTGAATCTGTTGTTCTGAAAAAAAAACACATTAAAGACCACTATTAGCAAACAACAAAGTAATGACAAAAAGCAAACAATATAAACAATAAATTGCAACATATTTAAGTTTATACAACAGCAACTAAGGGCCTTATTTATGAAGGCCTTGCGCCACCAGTGCATCCCATGTTAAAAGAGACATACCGGCGCCACAAGACAATCATAAATAAGACCCAAATATAAATACCATTGATTTGCACCAAAAATCGTTTTTTGAATAACATTTAAAAACACAGGGCAGAACCAATGTACAAGCACTGAATTTCACTTTTGAAACCTCACTGTTTCCCAAAATACAAATCCTCTACCTTGCAAATGTTGATAGCAAGCATTATCAAAAAGCAGAACACAAACCAAGAGCAAAGAAACTCAGGGCCTTATTTATGAAGGCCTTGCCCCACCAGTGCGTCACTTTCTTCCCATGTTAAAATTGACATACCTACGCCACAAGACAATCATAAATAAGACCCAAATATAAATACCATTGATTTGCACCAAAAATCGTTTTTTGAATAACATTTAAAAAACACAGGGCAGAACCTATGTACAAGCACTGAATTTCACTTTTGAAACCTCACTGTTTCCCAAAATACAAATCCTCTACCTTGCAAATGTTGATATCAAGCATTATCAAAAAGCAGAACACAAACCAAGAGCAAAGAATCTCAGGGCCTTATTTATGAAAGCCTTGCGCCACCAGTGCGTCACTTTCTTCCCATGTTAAAAGTGACATACCTACGCCACAAGACAATAATAAATAAGACCCAAATATAAATTCCATTGATTTGCACCAAAAATCGTTTTTTGATTAACATTTAAAAAACACAGGGCAGAACCTATGTACAAGCACAGAATTTCACTTTTGAAACCTCACTGTTTTCCAAAATACAAATCCTCTATCTTGCAAAGGTTGATATTAAGCATTATCAAAAAGCAGAACACAAACTAAAAGCAAAGAAACTCAGGGCCTTATTTATGAAGGCCTTGCGCCACCAGTGCGTCACTTTCTTCCCATGTTAACAGTGACATACCGGCGCCACAAGACAATCATAAATAAGACCCAAATATAAATTACATTGATTTGCACCAAAAATCGTTTTTTGATTAACATTTAAAAAACACAGGGCAGAACCTATGTACAAGCATAGAATTTCACTTTTGAAACCTCACTGTTTCCCAAAATACAAATCCTCTACCTTGCAAAGGTTGATAGCAAGCATTATCAAAAAGCAGAACACAAACCAAGAGCAAAGAAACTCAGGGCCTTATTTATGAAGGCCTTGCCCCACCAGTGCGTCACTTTCTTCCCATGTTAAAAGTGACATACCGGCGCCACAAGACAATCATAAATAAGAGCCAAATATAAATTCCATTGATTTGCACCAAAAATCGTTTTTTGATTACCATTTAAAAAACACAGGGCAGAACCTATGTACAAGCACAGAATTTCACTTTTGAAACATCACTGTTTCCCAAAATACAAATCCTCTACCTTGCAAATGTTGATATCAAGCATTATCAAAAAGCAGAACACAAACTAAAAGCAAAGAAACTCAGGGCCTTCTTTATGAAGGCCTTGCGCCACCAGTGCGTCACTTTCTTCCCATGTTAAAAGTGTCATACCGACGCCACAAGACAATCTTAAATAAGACCCAAATATAAATACCATTAATTTGCAACAAAATCGTTTTTTGATTCACATTTAAAAAACACAGGGCAGAACCTATGAACAAGCACAGAATTTCACTTTTGAAACATCACTGTTTCCCAAAATACAAATCCTCTACCTTGCAAATGTTGATATCAAGCATTATCAAAAAGCATAGCACAAACCAAGAGCGAAGAAACTCAGGGCCTTATTTATGAAAGCCTTGCGCCACCAGTGCGTCACTTTCTTCCCATGTTAAAAGTGACATACTGGCGCCACAAGACAATCATAAATAACAGCCAAATATAAATTCCATTTATTTGCCCCCAAAATCGTTTTTTGATTAACATTTAAAAAACACAGGGTAGAACCTATGTACAAGCACAGAATTTCACTTTTAAAACATCACTGTTTCCCAAAATACAAATCCTCTACCTTGCAAATGTTGATATCAAGCATTATCAAAAAGCAGAACACAAACAAAGAGCAAAGAAACTCAAGGCCTTATTTATGAAGGCCTTATTTATGAAGGCCTTGCGCCAGAAGAGCGTCACTTATTTCCCATGTATAAAGTGATGCACCGGCTGCACAAGGCAATCATAAATAAGGGCCAAATGAAAATACCATTGATTTGCACCCAAAATCGTTTTTTGAATAACATTTTAGAAACACTGCGCAGAACCTATGTACAACCACTCAATATCACTTTTGAAACCTCACTGTTTCCCAAAATACAAATCCTCTATCTTGCAAATGTTCATAGCAAGCATTATCAAAAAGCAAAAAAGAAACCAACAGCAAACAAACTCAGGGCCTTATTTATGAAGGTCTTGCGCCACCAGTGCGTCACTTTCTTTCCATGTTAAAAGTGACGTACCGGCGCCACAAGACAATCAAAAATAAGGGCCAAATAAAAATACAATTGATTTGCCCCCAAAATCGTTTTTTGAATAACATTTAAAAAACACTGCACAGAACCTATGTTTAAGCCCTCAATATCACTTTTGAAACCTCACTGTTTCCCAAAATACAAATCCTATATATTGCAAATGTTCTTAGCAAGCATTATCAAAAAGCAAAAAAGAAACCAACAGCAAACAAACTCAGGGCCTTATTTATAAAGGCCTTGCGCCACCAGCGCGTCACTTTCTTCCCATGTTAAAAGTGATGCACCAGCGCCACAAGGCAATCATAAATAAGGGCCAAATAAAAATACCATTGATTTGCCCCCAAAATTGTTTTTTGAATAACATTTTAGAAACATTGGGCAGAACCTATGTACAACCCCTCAATATCACTTTTGAAACCTCATTGTTTCCCAAAATACAAATCCTCTATCTTGCAAATGTTGATATCAAGCATTATCAAAAAGAAAAAAACAAACCAACAGCAAACAAACTCAGGGCCTTATTTATGTAGGCCTTGCGCAACAAGAGCGTCACTTATTTCCCGTGTTTAAAGTGATGCACCGGCTGCACAAGGCAATCATAAATAAGGGCCAAATGAAACCATTGATTTGCACCCACAATCGTTTTTTGAATAACATTTTAGAAACACAACACAGGACCTATGTACAAGCATTCATTTTCACTTCTGAAACTTAACTATCTGCTTCCAAATATTCTCCATAGAGCAAAGAAGTCTCTATCTAAATTAAATAAATTATTACTTACCTTTACAAATGCTTTGGGAGATTGAAAACAGTGTCAGACACACACACCAATTTTTCTTTAGCAGAGCAAAAGGTGTGCACTCAATACACTGAAACCAAGACTGGCATAGAAAATCTCTAACTTTACACACATATGTCTTATTTCAACCAATCAAAAGTCTTCCCTCACTATTTTCAAACCAACACCCATCCCCCTCTCAGACCTTTCTATCTGTTACCATAGCAACTCCCTCCTAACTGAACTCTCAGGTTCAAAAGTTTATTCTACAATGTTGCAAGTTAAGTCAGCAAGGATGTTTGACCTCTCAATACACCAACTTATCCAGGGCATTATTGCTTTAAGTGACTTTTTCTTAACCATTCAAATTGCTTCTTACACACAACACAACCATGCACCCTAACTTTCTGTTTTCAACTAACTGAATCCACCAATCATTGCTTGTGATTCAACAGCAGGGAAACTCCACAATTATTTTTTTGTAAACTCCTACTGTTCCAACTGCCATTTCATTCCCACACTTCATCTGACTGCACCAGAACCTTCTCTCATCATGTATTCTGTATGGATTATTGGACATAGCTACATCCACTGGGCTCAAAGGTATGCAGCTAGCAGAGATTTTCACAACCTTGATTTATCAAATGTGGAAATCAAATGGATTGGCCAAAGAGAATTGAGATGTCATCAATTGATACCATTGGTGAAAACCTTTTTGCATCTGCCAAACCCTGACCTCTTAATAGTGCACTGTGGAGGGAATGATTTGGGCACTATGACTGGGGTTGGTCTGGAAATGCTTTTAAAAGACACCTTTGATCAATTGATGACACTTTTTCCACAAACTGTCTTGGTATATTCCAATATATGCCAAAGACAGAAATGGAACTGGTCCAACCAATTTTGTCCACAATTTGAGAAAGCACGGAAACATGTGAATAAATCTGTTTCTGCTTACATGAGAGACTGTGGAATGGGTTCAATATACAACAACAACTTGCGTTACAACATGCAAGACATCTACAGAGGAGATGGTGTGTACTTCTCAGATGAGGGGAATAGAATATTCCTCCTGAATTTAAGACTGTGCATTGGAACCTACTTGTAGGTACCTAAAACAGCCACAGAACCCAAAAGCTCTTTTCAGAGCTACCCTACCTCTGATCATTCAAAACGTTTATCTTTTTCTAACTATTTTCACTATTTTTCACCAAAGTACGCTCCCCGGTACGCTTACCGGTGCGCGTACCGGGCGCTCCCCCGTGAAATTTTTCATTTTATTTTTTTATTTTTTGCCTATATGAGCGTCCTAAGCCCCCCTCAGAAAACCTAGAGGGTCAGGAAGTGACTACAGTTACCCCTTCTACCCATTCCGAACGTTGTTTGTCCTCCATCTTGTGTCTCGATTGTACCGAAACACAAAATGGAGGACTCTCGTAACGCTGCCGGTGCGCGTACCGGTGCGCGCACCGGTAAGCGCTCCATAAAAAAAAGGTGGGAAAGTTATTTACAGAAAAACCACTGGAGACACTTTCAACAAATATAGAATAGGCCCTACTACATAGCAGTCCCTACCATTTGCCCAAATTTGGTGGAATTCCATTGAGACATTTAGGCTACAGGCCTGTCTAAATATCCTGAGGTAAATTACATGACCAAAACACATATGAAGTGTTAGAATTTACAACCAATTAAAAAGTTTTTCATTTTTTACGATTATTTCCTGACATTTGATTGGTTATGTACATGAATAAAAAAAAAAAAAAGAGAAGGAAACACAGCCATTTTGACTACTACTTCCTGAAGTACATTTGAAAAGAAATTACACTGACAACTTCAACTGCTTTCTCAAAGGTAAGTTGGTATTTTGGAAAGTGAAGTATGTTGTACACTTTAAGTTAATTTGAGAAAAAATATTCTGTTAGTTATATACTATCCCTCTGTAATAGTTATAGATTGAGATAGGCTTCTCTGTTATAGTTATGGATTGAGTTAGGCTTCTCTTGTCTAATTATAAATTTACTTAGGCTTTATCACATACACTTTTTTATATTTCTAATTCCAGCCTGATACCATACACTGCCCAAAAATAACTTCACTGTTAAAAAATCCAAACTACATGTCTGAACTTAAACCCAACAGTGCCCTATCTCTACTGATATCATTATATTTTATGCAATTTACAGCAACAAAATGGAAGGAGAAAAGAATATTTCTTTTGAAATTGTTTTGGACAACAACCATGATGGAAAAAATGCAGAAAATGATAACATTGACTTTATGGATGAGTCTCTGGACATTGAATTACTTGAGTGTGTGGAATCAATGGAAACACAGAATGTAAATGAGGACATTCCAGACAATATATTATTAGAAGTTTTATTAAATTATGAAAAAGAATCAGAAGAATACATTTATATTTAATAATCAAAAATAGTTCGAGCCATTATTCATTTTTATATGTAATTCATCAAGTAGATCAAAAATGTTTAAAATATAAAGTGAGACTTATAGTATACTGTGCAACTTGTTTGTGTTACATAGAAAGTTTGCTCATAGTTACTTCCTTTCTCCCACTATATTATCTCCAATGTGTATTTAACATCTCTTTATCATCTCCTGCCTCCATGTTGTTTCTGCTTTCCTGACAGACTACGCTATGAATTCCATATACCACAATAACTTCTGTAACAACATGCAAGATATCTACAAAGGAAACGGTGTATATTAAATAATAGACTCTGCATTGGTACCTAAATGTTGGTACTTAAATAAAAAAAAGAAAAACAACAAAAAGAACAATTAATAAACATACAATTTTTAAAACTGATTCTTTTTTCCCCATAGTACGCTCCCCGGTGCGCTCCCTTGTGCGCGTACCGGGCGCTCCCCCCGCGAAAATCGATGGCGGGGGGAAAATTTATGGCCCCCACATCAAACCTAGGGGGTCAGGGGGGGGGTCTACCCTGCCCCCTTATGGTCAATTCCCCCCTTTGTTTTTGCCACCTCTTGTGTCTCGATTTTACCGAGACACAAGATGGCGGCCGCTCCAGACTGTTTCGAATGTTTACAGACACCCGAGAGCCAATCAGCTTCCTGCGCGCAAGTCGCGTGTCGCGCCCGGTGCGCTCCCCGGAGCGCGCCTATAGATATATATATTTTTTTAACCTAAATTACTCAAAATCCACTGGAGCACACATCTTGAGACATAGCAAAGGCACATCGGGCTACCAGTCCCTACAATTTTGCCAAGCTTGGTGGAAATCCATACAGCCGTTCGGGCTAAAAGTGAAATCGACCGCCCTATGGAAATTAACATGGGGAAAACGCGTTTTAGGACCCCCCTTTTATCTCAGCCCCCGCTTGACAAATCCCCCCCAAATTTTCAGTGAAGGACCGGAACGCCGCAAGGCCATTTTGAGGAAATTTTCAGTCAGATTTGTCAACCGGCGCCAAAGTTATTCCAAATAGAATTTTGAGATTTAACATTGAAAAAAATCCTAACTATAACTACCTACTGGCGACCGCCAGTAGGTAATATATATATATATATATATATATATATATATTGTACAACGCAAAACCCCCAGATCACAGGTTTAGTAATGAGAGCACTCCAAGCCAATACGGCGTAGGTTCGCCAAGTCTTTTATTACTCAAAGACCTCCTCAGCAATCAGTCTACAAACGCGTTTCGGCGTTGCCGCCTTCGTCAGTGTAAACTGACACTATTTACAAATTGCATTTAAATCAGAAGCCGTGATCATTATCAGTCACGTGTTCCACAACCATAAACATAAACATAGAAAACAGTACTTAAAGCAATTCATTCATTATTCTTGCGGCAGCCATCTTTTAACGGATAATCTACTATTTTACATATATACAATTGTAAGTGAAATCAGAGAACCAATTCATTATTCAGCATAATCAGAACATGAAATCACATTTCATCCAATGTTTGTCCTCTATACTTATAAACACATATCTAGATGGTATTTGTGCCGCAAGTACCTATGTGTGTGATTTCCATTCTCAGCTCTTGGTGAAAATCACATCAGTTCACATAATCATAAGTCACCACAGGAGGTGTCACAGTTAAATTATTTACAATCTAGCCCTGGATGGGCAGTTCGAATATTTTACAATCTAGCCCTGAATGGGCATAACGATCTACTTACGGGCATCTAAGCACAAATTATAAAATTATTTTCACTGTGCTTCACCAAAATTCAACCAAGTTAATTAAATGATACCAATTACATTTCTAGTGACGGGTCACGCTACTCTGTGTATGGAGGAAGCTATATACATGTCTATAATCCGGTTTTCTTAGAAAGAAGGTAAGGAAACACTGGAGGAATTATTCAGATGTGAGTCCACATCTCTTCTTCATTATTCATCCCTCCCGGGGTCTTAGTCTGTAACTGGATAATGAATCTTGATTCTAGTGTTCTCAGTTTCTTTATCCAGTTTCCCCCTCTTTCTGTTCTGACTAGTTGGTCCAAAATAAAATAAGTCAATAGGTTGCTATTGCTGTCATGTTTCTGCTCGAAATGGCGGGCTACTGGGTAGTTTGGATCCTTTGAAGAGATAGCCCTTATATGTTCTAGGACCCTGAGTTTGGTGGGTTTCACTGTACTCCCTATATACCTCTTCCCACAGGGACATGTCAGACAATAGACTGTATAGTCAGAATTGCAGTTTACCAATTTGGTTATTCTGCCTTTCTTCTTCCTTCCCGGAATATAGTATTCCTTGACCTTCTGAGAATTTTTACAGGCCTTGCACTTCATGCAAGGAAAGAAGCCTGAAACAGTTGTTTTTCTCTTTTTCCTTTTTTCATAATGGCTATTTACAAGATGGTCTTTGAAAGACTTCCCCTTTCTGTAAGTGATCAGAGGATAATCAGACAATGACTTCCCGATTACAGAATCAGATTTAAGAATCTTCCAGTTCTTACGCATTATGTTGAAGACTTCTGGAGATTTTTCAGAGAAGTCAGTAATTAGTCTGATCTTGGTATCTAAGGGCCTGGGTTTATCAGTTAACAGGTCTTTTCTTTCTACCAGATTACTTCTCACTTCTGCTTGTTTTAGGATTCCTCTTCCATAGCCTCTTTGAGAGAATCTTGTTTTGGACTGTTCCCTGGCACTCTCAAACTCCTGTGTGGTTGAGCAGTTGCGTTTGATTCGCAAAAACTCTCCCAAGGGGATATTATTGATGACGCTGCGGGGATGGTAACTACGTGAGTGCAGTATAGTATTACCCACCGTGGGTTTTCTGTAGACGGCGGTTTGTATTTTATTATTTTCCACAAAGACCCGAAGGTCCAAGTAGAAAACCTCACTTTGGCTTATGTTGCTTGTGAAGCTGAGATTTAAGTTATTTTTGTTCAACTCCGAGATGTATTTCTCAGCCTCATTCTGTGGACCCCGCCACACCAAAAACAAGTCGTCGATGTAGCGGGTCCACAGGACAATGTTGTCCATCCACCGCTCGTTCTCCCCCGCCCAGGCCACGTGCTTCTCCCACCAGCCCACGAAAAGGTTCACGTAGCTGGGGGCGAAGCACGTGCCCATCGCGGTCCCCTGCAGTTGTAAATACAGTTTGCCTGCAAATAAATTTTTTTTATTTCTGAGACAGAAGTCTGTGAGTTCCAATAGCATCATGTTATGGCTTCGATATTTGATGGGTCTTAATTCAAGGAAGTTCTTCATTGCCATGAGACCATCTTCGTGTTTGATGGATGTGTATAAGCTGGCAATGTCCAATGTTATTAAAATCATATCCTCTTCCCATACCACATCCTGTATGATTCTCAAAAAGTCCTTCGTATCTTTGAGATACGAACTGAGGTCCTTCACGAAAGGGGCAATGAAGCTATCGATATACCTCGATGTTTTTTCCAGTAAGCTGTCTTTAGCAGACATGATGGGTCTACCAGGAGGCCAAATTTTACTCTTGTGCACCTTCGGCAGGTGATAGAATGTTGCAATTTGGGGGAAGTCGCACTTCAGGTTTTTCCAATCTCTGAAATCAAGTATTCCTTTATCTTTCTATTTGTCAATCAGGTCATTGAAGGCTTTAATACTTTCCGTATATTTTGTTCTCTTTATCTCCACATAATGTTCCTTGTTGTTCAGTTGGGATAGGGCCTCATCCTCATATTGTCCTCGTTTCAGGATGACAATGTTTCCCCCTTTATCACTGGGTTTTATAATTATGCTATCATCATCTTTGAGATTCTGGATCACAGCCCATTCCTCCTTGCTCAAATTTTTCTTGTTGCAATTGAATCTTTCCATTTGGAGATACTTTAATTCTTCAATGACAATTTCCTGAAAAGTGTCTATTCCGTCATGCGGTGTCCTTGGATTGGTTTTCGATTTAATAGTCATTCCACTTTTGCAACCCTGTTGGATGATACCACAGTCCTCCAAAGCCTGTGTAGGTTGGATATCCCAATCTTGAGAGTGGCTTGTTCCAATCAATGTTTGTGCTACCGCAATGGCCTGCAAGTCTTTGCCTGTTATTATTGCTAAGGGATCTCTCCCTTCAATACTGGTTCCATCAGCTGCTTTCGGGTTGAGAGTATGTAACTTCTGCAGTTTTAGTTTTCTAATAAATCTAAAGAATCTAAAAAAAAAAAAAAATATATATATATATATATATATATATATATATATATATATATATATATACACACACAGCTCTATATATACATATATCATTTTTCCACACATCAATGCAGCCTCCAATAAGGTAACATGGGAGGCTAATCAATGCACTGAGACACTGTTTTTGCCACCATATAATAGGAAACATAGTCAAAGGAGGAAATGTTTCACTTGAACTCTCTTTAATGAGTAGAACTCAAAACACTATCTGCAAAACAGCAGTCATTATCAGCTATAGGCTGCATTGAACACAGAAAATGAAAGCAATAGTAAAGGTAAAAAGAAAAACGGGCTCCATGCCATTAAGGCAGCCATGACCCCTAGCTTCCCATCGTGCCTCTGGGGTGACAGTTAGGTCAGTTGTTCTTTACGGAGATCCTAGTGTCAGGTCACAAAGATACAGTTTAAAGAACCAAATCTCATTTGCCTGGGGAGGGCAGGTGGTTTGATGAGGATACCCCCAGAAGAGAACTAGGATTACAGGTAAGTAATTTATACTTCTCTTCCAGGGGATCCTCTTCAATAGTCATAAGCACTGAATCAAGTAGCAAGCCCATTATCTGCCTGCAGGCAAATGAGGTGCACCCATCAAAGTAATTACGGTCTATTCAGCATTGAAACAAATTTCAAGGAAGCTTCGCCCACTTGAGTATCTGCTCTGTATCAGAGTCGAGACAACAGTCTCTTGTGAATTTATCGATTTCCAAGTGGTCGCTTTACATATCTCGGTACATTGCTCAGAAAAGCTAAAATAGATGTCTTCCCTCTAGTGGAATGAGCCTTGGGAGTAATGCTAAGTGGTTTCTGAGCCAACTGGTAAGACAGCTTGATACATGACACTATCCATCTGGAGATGGAACGCTTGGAGGCTGGGAAACCTGTTCTGATGGAACCATAATTTACAAACAGTTGATCAGATTTCCAAATAGCTTTAGACGCGTCCAAAAAGAATTTTACAACTCTTTCCAGCTCTAGAGAATGTAGAGACCTCTCAGCTGGTGAAGAGGGATTAGGAAAAAAGGCACGTAGCAAGATGGATTGATTTAACAAGGAAGTCTGACACCACCTTTGGAAGAAAGGAGGGGTGGGTCCTTAGAACAACTGTTGTGGTGAAAAACAGTGTACAGTTCCTTAGACCATATCGCTTCTATCTCGCTCACCCTCCGTGCAGACGTGATTGCTACTAAAAGCACGTTATTTACCTTTGGTAACAATATATCTGTAAGAAACATTAGTTAGTGTTAGATTCCTTACCTTAGAATATCCCCAGGCGTCAGACTGCATCCAGAAAGTTTGTCAGCAGTACCCCTGTGCGTCGCTAGGCATCGTCTGCGTTCCGCGTCGGTGTTGTGCTCGCCGGGATGACATTGGAGTACTTACACCACCCTCGCGCGCTGACATCAGTTTTGTACAGAGCTTTCCGCGCCAGTAACGCAGAGCCATGATAGAAACAGACACTGGTGCCATAAAACTAGGGCCCTGAAAGGGATGTCCTTAAACCTAGATATCGGTTTGCAGAACGGGGAGGATGGGTGGGCCGGTAAGGAATCTAACACTAACTAATGTTTCTTACCGAAGGTAAGTAACTTGTGCATCTGAAAGATACAGGTTAGTGTTAGATTCCTTACCTTAGAATAGACACCCCAGCAATACCAACCCCGGTGGTGAGTCTGTGAACCAAGATCACACCAGAAAGTCCTAGAGAACAGAACGCCGAAAAAGCTCTCTCCCCGGACTTGGCTGTCCAGGCAGTAGTGCCTAGCAAACGTGTACGGCAAGGCCCAGGTAGCTGCCTGACAGATGTCCTTCAAGGGGACTCCCCGACCCAGGGCAGTAGTAGCCACCGATGTCCGAGTGGAATGGGCACACAGCCCAACAGGAGGCTCCTTTATCGCCAAGGAGTAGCAAACCTTGATGCACAAGACGACCCACCGAGAGCTGGTCCGTTTGTGCACCGCCCATCCCTTCTCAGCACCCACGTAACCAACAAAGAGATGGTCGTCCACCTGGAACTGGTGTGTGCGATCTAGATAGGAGAGCCCATGTTTTGGGTCCAGGCCGTGGAGCCTCTCTTCCTCCTTCGAAGGATGCGGAAAGAAGGTGGGCAAGGTGATGGACTGCCCGATGTGAAAGGCTGTGACTACCTTGGGCAGGAAAGAAGAGCGAGTCCTCAGAACAACTTTGTCCGGATGGACAGAGAGGAAAGGAGGTTTTGAAGATAGAGCCTGGAGCTCACTCACTCTCCTGGCAGAGGTGATGGCAACCAGGAATGCAGTTTTAAGAGTCAGAAGACGAAGAGGACAGTTATGAAGTGGCTCAAAGGGAGCGCACATCAGAAAAGTCAGAACAAGGTTCAAGTCCCACTGAGGCATCACGAAGGGAACATGTGTGTGATGCCTTTCAAGAATCGATTTACAACAGGTGACTTGAAAAGAGACGGCCGAAACGGCAGAGAGGTAGCCCTTGATAGTGCCCAGAGCAGAGCCCTGCTGGGCAAGAGACAGAAGGAAGAGGAGAACCTCTGAAAGGGGGGCAGAGAGTGGATCCACAGCCTTTGCAGTGCACCATGCCACAAATTTGTTCCACCTGCAGGCGTGTACCGTTTTTGTGGAGGGACGCCTGGCTGCCAGAATCACATCACAGACTTCAGGAGGCAAGTCAAATGGCCTCAACTGTCGCTGCTCAATCTCCACGCATGTAGGTGGAGACTGGACAGGTTCGGGTGGAGGACCATCCCCTGCTGCTGCAACAGAAGGGCCTCCTGAAGAGGCAGGCGGATCGGGGGATTGACTGACATGCTGAGTAGCTCAGGTACCAGTATCTTCATGCCCAGTCCAGAGCCAGAAGGATGACTTGGGCCCAGTCTCGCCTGATCTTCTTCAGCACTCTGGGCAGAAGTGGTATAGGCAGAAAGGCGTACAACAGACCGCAGCTCCACTCGCAATGAAAAGAGTCTCCGATGAGTGCTGCCTTGGAAATTCCAACATGCAGAACTGATAACATTGCGCGTTCTCTTAGGTGGCGAATAGATCTAACCAAGGCTCTCCCCACTGCTGAAAGACCATGCGCCACATCCGAGTTCAGATGCCATTCATGATCCATCATGCACCTGCGGCTGAGTTCGTCCACCCTGGTGTTCAGGGAGCCTGCCAGGTGTTGAACCGCCAGGGTGACACCCTAGTGTTCCAGCCATGTCCAGAGGCGCAGAGCCTCCTAACAGAGGGCCCACAACCCCACCCCTCACTGTTTGTTGCAGTACCACATGGCGGTGTTGTTGTCCATGAACACCTGCACTGCACTTCCCCGGACAGAGGGAGGGGATGCCTTCAGTGCAAGACGGATGGCCTGCAGCTCCAGAAGGATTGATATGGAGCCGGCACTCCGCCGGAGACCAGAGGCTTCTGATCTCCCTCTCTCCCATGTGGCCCCTCCATCCCAGGAGGGAAGCATCTGTCACCACTACGTGCTCCGGTTGGTGAAGGGAGAGAGATCTGCTGCTGACCCAATCGCAGTTCGTGAGCCACCACTGCCCTCTGAGATCAGGACGTGGTCAGACAGGTTGCCCTGATGCAGTGCCCACTGAAATCCCAGGTCCCACTGCAGAGCCCGCATTCTCCACCTGGCGTGATGCACCAGAAGGATGCAGGAGGCCATCAGCCCCAGGAGCCGCAGTGTCAACCAGACTGAGACCCGGGATAAAGGCTGGAATATCGGAATCTGAGCCTGAGTATACCGAACCCGCTGTTCGGGGGGATAAACCCGAAACTGCGCAGAGTCCAGAACCGCTCCGATGAAAAGGAGCTTCTGAGAGGGGCACAGGTGTGACTTCGCCACGTTGGAGAACCCCACCGAGTGCAGGAGGTCAGCCGTAGTCTGAAGGTGGGAGAACACTGTCTGGGCCGAGCCTGCCTTCAACAACCAATCGGCGAGATAGGGGGAAGACCAAAAGCCCTAATCTGCGCAGATGAGCTGCGACCACCGCCATCACTTTCGTGAACACCCGTGGGGCGCTGGTAAGGCCGAAGAGGAGCACAGTAAACTGAAAGTGCTCGTGGCCTACCGTGAACCGCAGGTAACGCCAGTGGCCCGGCAGGCCGGCGATGTGGAAATACGCGTCCTTCAAGTCCAACGCTACCATCAAGTCTTCTTGGTCCAGGGCAGCTAGGACCTGAGCCAAAGTCAGCATCTTGAGCTTCTCCTTTTGGAGGAAGCCATTGACGCTCCGTAGGTCCAAGATTGGGCGTAGGCCTCCTTTGCCCTACTTGGGCACCAGAAAGTAGTGGGAATAACAACCACGTCCTACTTCTGGCCCAGGGGCGCGTTCAATGGCCCCCTTGGCCAAGAGGACCGTAGCTTCCTCCTGCAGAAGTTGCAAGTGATCCCCCAACATGCGGTGGTACTGCGGTGGCATGGCTGGAGGGGTTGCCTCAACGGAAAGGGAGTAGCCTTTTGGACAATTTGCAGCAACCATCTGTCCAACATGATGGGACGTCAGTGTGGGAGGTGATGGTGGACCCTGCCCCCCACTGGTGACAAATGGGCCTGAAATGCCAAACTAGGAAGGCTTAGAGGCAAAGGCTGCAGGGGCGGGTGTGGACTGACCCTGCCAGTGTCCCCCGTACCGCCACAGCGGTAAACACGTCCGCGTTGAGCCTGGGTCTGCGGTCTGTGGCTGGCTAGACGTGTAAGGGCACCCCTTCCTTGGCCATGAAAGGAGCGAAAAGCAGTAGTTTGCTGGCGTTGGCCTAGCCCCAAGGACTTGGTCGTAGCCCTGGAGTCCTTGAAACGCTCCAGCGCACTATCCGCCTTGTCGCCAAAGAGGCAACGGCCATCAAAGGGCATGTCCATGAGGGTGGCCTGGACATCCCCCGAAAAGTTGGCGGACCTCAGCCAGGCGTGGCAGCGAACCGCCACTGTCATTGCAATCACCCTACCCAGCGAGTCCCGGGCCTCCAACCAGGCACTGTGGCAGTACCTCCGCAACCGTATCCCACAGAGAGTGGGTGTAACAGCCCAATCGGCAGGCGATGTTGACAGACCGCAGCCACAAACTCAAGGAAGAGAACAGTTTCTTCCCAAACTGATCGTACCTTTTGGATTCCCGATTCGGAGGAGCGGTCGGGAATGCAGTCTGGGATGTAGAGGCATGGATCACCAGGCTCTCGGGGGTGGGGTGAATGGACAGGAAGCTCGGGTCGCCCGGAGCCGTGCGGTGGCGTCGGGCCACGTTCCGATCCACAGGGAGGCATGTGGAGGGCTTGAACCAGGTGCCCAACAGAAGGTCGGTGAGGGCTTTGTTGAATGGCAGTAGAGGCTCCGAGGAGCTTGCCTGCGGTTTGAGCACCTCAGTGAGGAGGTTAGTCCTCACGGCCGCGAAAAGGAGCTCAAGAGCTAAGGCTTTGGCCACCCTGTTCAACACCACGCTGTAAGCAGCACCCTCCTCCCTAGCCACGGAAGGAGAGACAAATCCAGTGTTGGGCGAAGTGTCCAGACCACTGGCCTCCCCTAGCTTGCCTGCTCAGTCCTGGCTCAACTTGCACTGCAGTGCCAGAGGGTCCTCAGACCCCTCCCAGTCCTCATCATCCATCTCCTGATAGTCAGGGAAAAATGATGGAGCCGGGACATAGGTGAATAGCTCACCTGTCGGCGGTGCCAGTCCGATGCCGGACCTGGACAGGGACTGGGGACGACATTGTCCGGGGACATCATAGTGGGCGACACCCTTGGGATCAGCGCCAGCAGAGTCATAAGGTCGACTGGCGATGACCCGGATCCTACGGGTCCCTGCGGCGGACCGGAGTCGACGACGCGCCGGGGTCGAAACACCCAACGGAGCCGGAGCCGTCGGAAGGGTCCGTCGGAGGGAAGTGAGTCCTCATGGCTACGAGGAAGTCGCGTATCTCCTCCGGCATCGCGTGCAGCCCAGGGACCGTCGGGTGTGGAGCTGGACGCTGCGCTTGCGGCTCCACCGGAGCCACGTGGGCGGTGTCGCCCGAACCCCCCGGCCGCATCCCATGAGCGTCGGGGGTGGAGTCGGAAGAGCGATGACACCTCCAACTTCTTTTTTGAGTGCCTCGACTTACCTGAGGACTTGGAGCCCGACGAGTGGTGGTGACTCGTCGAGCAGCGATGAGTACGGCTCCGTGACTGGTCGTTCGACTTCCTCTTCGACCAGGACCTCGAGAGGCGCGGAGCAGACTGCCGGAGCTCAAGCCACTTACGGGACTGCTCCTGTCTAGCCTTCGAGGTCAAGGCCCGGCAGTCGGGGCACGACTTATCGGCCCGAGACAGTAAAGGCACCGACGGTGGGGGTTGGTCACTGACATCAAGCGGTGACAATGCTCGCAAGGTTTAAAACCAGGCATTCCTACCGGCACCGCAAGTCGAAGGTAGACTCGAGAAGTGCTCAAATGATCAAAAAAGTTAGTCAAAAAATTACGAAGAGTACTGCTCTTCCCGGATCTGCACCGGGTGGCGCGGAAAGAATAACGAACATCAGCGCGCGAGGGCGGGGTCTAAGCACTCTGATGCCGTCATCCCAGCGATCACAATGCCGACGATGGACGCGGAGCCGCAGGCGATGCCTGAAAACGCGCAGGAGTCCTGCGGACGAAAACTTTCCGGATCCAGTTTGACACCGTGGGATATTCTTAGGTAAGGAATCTAACACTAATGTGTTTTTCAGATGAGCGGCTGTGGTATTCTGCACTTCTGTCTTCTTTGCCATGTATTGCGCAATCTATCGTTGTTGGGGTTGCTAGGCTGTTTTAATGTGGCACTCTCTCCTTAGTGAGAGAAAGTTGTTCTTTAAGCTTTTGACAGTTGGCCTGAGCTGTTGGTGGTGGAGGTCTCTTTGATGAGATGTACAATAACTTCTCTTGATTCATCATCTACATTTGGTCTCCTGCCTGCTGCTTACCTTTTGGGGATCACCTTATTTTGGCGACAAGCGAACCTACTACTTTGCTAAAAAGGGACCTCAACCCAATGGATCCTGTTTTGCTCTTCGCATGAAAACGTTTCTCTGAGCATTTTTACCTTCATTTTTCACTTTTGTGTGGCCCCTCCAGTGTGCTGCTTTCATCCTGAATCACCCGGCAGGAGGAATCTTCACAAGTGACTCCTCTGCTGCTCAATTGTCACTCTGCTGAGAGCCACCCTGGTGTGCTGCATTGTTCAATCTTACGGTATTGTGTTTTTATCTAGGAACCTAAATCAATATTACTATTTTATGCCCTTGTACGGCTATAATCAATAATATCCCTATAATGGCATAAGAATCAGATCCATATTTAAGTAAATAGCCCTTGCAGTCCAAAGCACGGCAGAAGCTACTTCCTTTGATTCCTAGAAAGCACAGCAAGTTCTTTCGAAACACCAAACCTCCAGCAACCTGGGAAATCCCCATTTGCTTTTGTTTTGATTTGTCATTAAACTCCTGCGAACACTAAAGGAACAGTCAGTTCTTAGTGACATCTTTATTGACGTCTTATGTCCAAACCTTACGTCAAACTCAGCACCTTTCAGGTATAAATATACCAACATTGCCTTAAGCAAACACACGGTGGTGGTTTTGGAGCCGAGCAGCTATATACTTGCCCGAGAGCCCAGCTGATGCGAGAGCCCACGGACGCTGCCCCTCCTCTTTGACGCACTGAGAGAGACGCTGTCTTTTCTCCTGCCAAGAAATCCAGCTCCGGTGTTCTTAGCCGCCGTCGCGGGCTGCTGGGATATCGAGTCCTGAAAGAGAGATACCAGACCTCCTGCATTCTATTACCCAGGTACGGAGCTGACTAAATCCTTAAAGAGAATTCTTGAGTCAGATTCTTGGCAATACCTGTGAGAAGTTGGCCTGATATATAGTGCTCACTATTCTAGTGATCACTGTGTATCATACCAAACGACCCTTATTGATGATTGGTTGTAAGTCAACCTTATAGACCAGCTATCCTAGTAGGGTGGAAAAAAGCAGTCTTTAGGCTAAACTCTAGAGGGCGTGTTAAGCCAGCTGTTTTACCATCACATATACCCCTTGAACACCAAGTGAAAGGACACCACACAAGTTGTTATAAAAATAAAGGATATTTATTAATAACAAGTCTACCCTGAACTCTTTATGAGTCAGGGAGCTAAGCACAATACAAAACTCTTACGAACATACTTCAAGTTGCACAATTTACACAAATGCCCGAGGGGCACGAAAAACCATATACTCTAAAAGTGGAATGCAAAATACTAGCAGGTGAGTAACACGATCCAGAGGCTTCAGGATCGCTAGGACTACACTACTGAACCCCAAGGTTAGGAGCAAGAGGCCTAGGGAGATCGGGTGCAGAGTGTGCACTCTCACGCGGGATGCGGGACAAAGTCTATGGAGGCTAGTATTTCTAAAGTTACTGTTTCCGGACGAATCCGACTAGGTAGACTTAAAACGAAAAAGGATCTCGACACTTGGATAGTGAACCTGCGTTGGAGCACCGAAATGCTCGGGTTACCTAGCCCAGGGGCTGCGGCTGCATAGGGTTCAAAAGACGTCTGGAATCCTTGTTGTAGTCTATGGAGCCTGAAAGAAGAAGTTGCTGGCAGGTGACCAGTGAAGATGTTCGGAGTGATCCAAGCCTGGATCGGTGATGGAGATGACCTGAAAGCAGAGGGGACTCAGTTCTTGATCACTAGCCAGTGATTGTGTGGGCACCAGGTTGGCACCGGATGAAGTCACCTTGACCAGGTGAGTGGGCGACGCTGGACTTTGCTGTCCCTTGGACCAGGAGGCGTTGTCGGCGACGAGGCTGGAGGTGCGAGCTGTCCCACGAAGGTATCTGCTGTCGGCGTTGCTGGACACAGGATTGGGGCAACAAACCTTGGCAAAGTCAAGCCCACGCGGTGGAGTCAAGATGGCGTCTGGAGTGGACCAGGAGGGTCCGGGGTGCTCCTCTTTTGGGAGGGAGCAAGGGCCCGTCTGGAGCAACCAGACCAGCGGTGAAATCGTCGTGGTACGTCGTTAGGAGGGCTACTAGCCAGCAGGCAAGTGGCCGGACAACGCGGTGAGCAGCAAAGAACAGAAGGGCCCCACGCATATCTCGTGGATGCTGGGGGGCTGGACTTCGGTGCTGGAGCTGCTCAGGGTTAGGGCTTCTCAAACCCCAAAGCACTCACTCGAGGATCCCTCGGCGGTCGTGCTGGTTAAGCGTCGTGCAGTTTTGAAGATGGCCGGTCCCTTCAGGTCTCGTCACACCCACAAATCTCAGCTGGGCTAATGATGCAGGTAGAGGTCAGAGATGCCAGGGAATCCGGGTCTCGTCGAGCTGGGCAGTCTTGATCCGGAGGATGGACTTACAGCAAACCGTGATGCTTAGATGGTGCCTGCGGGTGCAGGGTGGCTACTCCTTAGCCACAAGGGAGAGTCTTCAGAAGGTATCAAGAGTTCCTTTCGTGGAAAGTAGTCAAGATTCATAATTATCTAATTTGGGAAGGGGGCCCGCTCCTACCTTTATCCTAAAAAAAGGGGCGGGCACGCGACTAGGTCCTGCCCATGGGTGGGACCAGGAGGGGGGTGGTTACACCCCTCTCCTTTGTCCGGACTTTCCCCAGCACAGGGGCTGGAGTGCCCCTGGAACTGGTTTGAGCCGGCATATGCACAGTGAGCCCCGGGTGCCACTTGCAGTCACCTTCCCCTCAGCCCTGCCTACCTGGGATACACAAAACCCTGTCTGGGATGGTGCTAGCACCACCCCTGACAGGAAACCCTTTGTTCGAGCTCTCCTTGCTGGAAGCACTCTCAGCAGCAGGAGGTCAGACTTGTGTCTGTGGTGGCAGCATCCATTTTGTGATGCTGAGGCTCAAGTTAACTTTAACCGGGGTTCACAGTTACATTCATGTTGTGTCCCTCTAGAAGGGTGGAATGCTAACCCCGTCGCCAGAATTGGTGAGGGGTTAGTATTCCAATTCGTATGAAACCTTACTCGACATGTTTTGATAGTGCTATGCCAAAGTTAGCATTTGACCGCGAGGTTCATAATGCACTTAAGAGTATATGGTATAGCGTTATCATGGAACAGCTATTAGGACTTCGTTCCGCAAGCTGCAAACGGGCTCAGCTCATGCCAGAGCACCATCTCACATAATTCCAAGCACTCTGCCTTCAGGATTGATAAGGCCTGCCATAGGAGTGACTGATAGGAATATATGTGTCCATTTTAGGGTTAGATATAGGAATACTATATCTAAAGCAAAGGGTGATTACACCACCTTGCCCCAGCTGTCGTGCAGCCAGTTGTGTCAGATTTGGATGGCCAGCCAGGGGTGGCATAATACATGCTTCAGCCCCTGGTAGGCCCTGGGTGCACCTATGCCCTGGGTACCTAAGGTACACTGTACAGGGGCTGATAAGGTGACTCAGTATCCAATTAGATATGTACCTAGAGTACATGGAATCCATTTTACAGAGAGCAGTGGGCCTGGGGTCCTGAATGGCAGGGCCCCAGGTCAACTAAGTCGAAAAACCAGCAAAACACCAGGCAAAAAGTTGGGGGCAACCATAGTCAGATATCCACCTTCCTACAAAACCAACTTAACTTAAACTGCTACTTACTTACTCCTTCCCACGTATTAGGCTTAGGTCAGGTACACTGGGGTAGGCGTATTTAGAAGCACCAGTTGAGTACGTTAGTCAATGTATATATGTATGTATATATTTTATCCATTTTAAAGTATCTTATTGCTAAGAAACCATATCAATGCTTTTACAATATTATTTCATAATACTCTTTTTTACTGTACGCACTTTACTTTATATTAAGTATTGCAATTATGGCAATTCATTTCTGTTGCATGAGAAAGAAGACTGCTCAATAAATTACACCTTTTATTGAAAACGCCCGTCTCTCTTTTCACTGCACTCTGGTGAAACTAAGTACGCACATCTGACTGAGTGAAATAGCTGTCTATTGATTTCACACGACTCTAAGAGATATACTCTTATTCTGAGGGATCAAAGTTGTCATGTTATATGGTTGTCGGAAGCTAATCCCTTCTTGTCTATCCAGGGAGGTTAAACTCCTCCTCGTTTATTCGAGAAAGTTTCTAGTGACCTCTGAGCTAGCTGGCAAACCTTAAGTCTAATATAGTCAGTAGAGACCTAGTCGACCTCAGTCCTACGTCTACACTTTTGAATATATTATTCCAATGCGCAGAGCCTATTAGGAATATAGGAACTACTGTACAACGGTAGGGTTATATTTCCTCCGTTTGTGACTCATTTTGCCCTGTCTGTGGTTGGAACAGTGATGCGCTGCCTTGCGCCACCTTGGGCCTTCTCTTCATTCTTGATTGCCTGACGCTGTCTAACCTGTGTGCATCACCTTTGGCCTTCCCTACGTTTATCCAACTTGCCTGACGCTGCCTGGCATTGTGTACGTGCCGACATCATCTGGGCTCGCAGTTTGCCTGATCTTTGCATCACAGGAGCCATCTGCTTTGCCCAACGCCTCCGTGTGATTTACGGGAAGGGCACCTATTACTGAAGTGATTCCATCATGGGTGGCCTCCTGCAGGAAAATGGCTGTATGAGTGAAGGTACCGGTGCTTGGAGGGAAAAAGAGTTGGGGTGTAAATAATTGTTTGATGTGAGAAAGGCTGCAACGAAGATGCTTGTAGGTTTTGGTAAAATTACCAATGAAGGGTGCTGCCGTCTCTAAGTTTGGTAATCCCTTGCAAATCATTAAGTTGTTCAACAATGCTGTCAAGACCAGTGACCATAGGATATGGAACCTTGGAGGGATTGTCAAGTGTCCTCCTCGTGACTCAAGGTACCGGTGTTCCTGCACATTACTCCACACCTCAAGTGCCCCAGAGAAATTCTTTACGTTTGAGGACCACTCCTTGTTTGCAGCATTGTGTTCGCTAAGTGTTTTTTGTTACTTTCTTTTCCTAAGTTTTGGTTCTTTAGGTTTATGCTATAAGGGGGAAGGTATGTGGTATTGGGAGCATTACTGTCTTCTCTGCCATGTATTGCACAATCTGTCTTTGTGGGGGTTGCTAGGCTGTGTTCTGATGTGGAACTCTCTTAGTGAGCAAAAGTTGTTCTTTAAGCTTTGACAGTTGGCCTGCGCTGTTGGTGCCTTAGGTCTCTGATGATGTGTACAATAAACTTCTCTTGATTCATTAATTACATTTTGTGTCCTGCCTGCTGCTTTCCCTTTGGAGATTAACTCAGCGGCTTTTCATGTAAGGTGTTGGAGGGATGCTTTGTTAATAGGCCAAAAGATGGGGCCATGAGCTTGGACAGAACCAGCTACAGCTCCCAGGAAAGTGAAGGAGCTTGGCTAGAAGGATAAACCTTTTTTAACCATTGCAAGAAATCATTCACTACTTGGAAACAGAAATAAGAAGGTTGAAAAGGAGACCGTCTGTATGCTGTAATGGCTGCCAGGTGTACCCTTATGGAGGTGAATTTCAGGCCGGACCTTGGCTAAATGTAAATGTAAATGTACATGTATTTATATAGCGCAAATCACTGACCGAGGTCGGTATCTAAGCGCTTGCTTAGGGAACCCGTCCTGGTATTCCCCTGTGAGATAACCCCGGCAGGGTATCCACAAGGTGAAAGCCAGGCATCCCGCCGCGAGGGGCCGTTGTGGAGATTAAGCAAGCTATTGCCCAGAGTCGCAGAGTGTGAACCCGTGAGTCGAGAAGGCACCGGAGCGAGAATTATCGGGTCCATGGAATTTTTTTAGCCCAAGACCCGCCGAGGCGGGGAATTGAACCCTGGTCCAGGGCCGATCTCAGCTTCCGGGTCTGCCGCCTCTAACCCCTGAGCCACACTTCTCCACTGGGAGGAGATAGGGTAAAATCATATCCTCTTGCCCCCATGGTAGGCTGAAAAACATTCTGTACACACCACAAATAGAAACCTTTCCATTTAAATGCATGAGTGTCCTGTAGAAGGCCTTTTCCTTTATTTAAAAATGCTCATGCAGTCCTGAGGAAGCCCTAAGTGTCCAAACTGAAGGACCTCAGGAGCCATGCCACCAAGTTCAGTGAGGGAAGGTTGAGGTGATGAATGCTCCCGTTCATCTTGGACAGCAGGTCTGGTCTGCACAGCTGTCTCTTGTGTAGACATTCCGATAGGTGAAGAAGGTACAGGTACCACCACTGTCGTGGCCAGCCTGCAGCAGTCAGAGTCATCCTCGCAGTGGAATGGGAAAGCTTGGTTACAACCTTCAGGATGAGAGGGGGGGCGGGAAAGCATACACAAAGCCCCTGACTAGTTGATCAAAAAAGGCATTCCCTCTTTTACCTGGTCAGTAGACCCTTGACGCAAAGTTGTGGCCTTTTCTGTTTGTATCGTCCGCAAAAAATGTTGATGCTTGGACAACCCCACTCTTGAAAAATGCTTTCCACCACTTTTTCTTGTAGAATCCAGTCTTGCTAATCGTCAAAGTGGCAACTGAGGGAATCAGCTTGAGGATTTTGCTCTCCTGGTAGATGTATTGCTGTGATCAACCAGTTTCCTTGCTAGGAGCCAATGCCAGAGCGTTTGAGCCTCCACTGACAGAGAACGTGATTGAGTCCCTCCGTGTTTGTTTAGATAGTATATGGTGGTCGTATTGTCCGTCTAGACCAGTGGTCTTCAAACGTTTTGATGCCGGGACCCCCCCATCAAAATATTTTAGGCATAAGGACCCCCTCTTGACAAAAATTTGTAGAACCTAGTATTCCTTATCATTGACGACTACAAATGTTCTACAAAGAAACAGTCAATCTGTGGTTGCACCGCATTAGTACCAGTTTAACACCCAAATATAGCAATAAGCAACAAAAAGGTAACCAGTACAGTTTTACAAAGGGCCTTCTACAGAGCAGAAACACCTGTTGCCGCTTTTTAGTACAACATCCCTTTTTAGCCCATGAACTGTGTTCCTTGCACTGAGTCACATATGTAGTGCTATGCCGTCGCCTTGTTATGCTTAAAGGTGTGTTTGGCAGTGGGGGCCCGTGGATGGAAGGCTGCCCCCACCCCTCCTTCAATACACACTCATTGGAAAACTCACATCTCCTCGTGAGAATCAAACTGGATTGCCCCGATAGACCCCCCCACCCCCTCAAAAAAGCATTTGTGATGCCGCGCCTGCAGTTCGGGAGGAAATAGGTAGTTTTAAATGGCGTATTTGTATCTATATATGCACACATTTTGGGCATGTGGTGCTTTAAGTAAGAACATCCCTGGTTTGCTTAATTTGTAGCAATGCTTATTTGTGCTTCTTCCCACTCACTCCCCACCATAAAACCACTGACAATCTTTTCCGAGCATAACCAGGGGTTCTGCTTCCTGGGGTGCTCCTATCCCGATCTCCAAGCTAGGTCATATGCCTTGAGTTTTGCAATGTGCGTTTTATTTCTTTTCTGTTAATTTGCTCATTACTTCACCCATCATTGTTGCTCTTCCGAGGACATGGGTGAAGAGCCACCCTGTGCCCCTCTAGTTTTCTGACTTTAGATGCAGTTCTCATGACCACAACCCCCAGAGATATACACAGAATCCTAGCTAGAAGGACATATTTTTTTTAACTCAGGCAGTGTTCAGCGCTTGTTTGATATGGTGCATACCATCCACCCGAGATAGTGGATAGCAGTAACGTAATTTCTTATCTAAACTGACCCCACAACCCATTCTTTTGTGTGCTGGCAAGTGTTGGGGGGGGGGAATAAAAAAAAAGGCAATTGTTTCAGAAGCCCCTCCCTTCCCACAGGATGAGCCCCTCACAAGTTGCATTACTTTCCCCTTTTAACAACAAACCATAAAATGATTTCAAATGGTAAAGGCAAAGAGGGCACAAGCTGTTCCTAACGCAGGCAATGGGCCGTTTTTCCCCCTTTATAAAGAATGCTGTCCGAGTTGTTTCTATTTTATATGCCCAAAGATGCACTCGCCCCACTGCTGCCCTCCCCAGGATACTCACACCAGGGTTGTGACAAAATCTTTTTTTTTTCTCTTAAACAAACGATGCTTAAATAAGCCCACCCCCTTCTCTATTTAAATTCTAAGCACTTCTAAGCACTCTGCACCCCAATATTGTCCCGTTCTAATGTCTCTTCCGATCGCATTTTAAGTGCTATTTTATTTTTAATCCCTTTTCTCACATTCAATACATAGAGTACTCCCAGCCTCTTGAACGCATTGTACTACAACTCAAAAACGCAAAGTGATTTAATCAGTTGAATGCAACTGCACTCTCTGAGAAATCAAAGCCAGGCAGACATCTGGACACACCTTTCTGACCGTGTGCTGCTGTCCTGAAAGAAATGCAAATTTTCACAAGTTTATCTGCAAATCCTTTACATTTGCAGATTAACTCATTGCACACATTTGCATTTCTTTCCCAGGCCAGCAACACACTATTAGAAAGGTGTCTTTAGCTGACTAAGATTTCCCAGCACAGGAGATTCCCAGAACTAACAGTCTGGGAAGCTTTCTTTTATAAAATGAAGAGTACGACCCCCCTCCCATGCCTCCACGGCCCCCGTGGGGGTCACGCCCCACAGATTGAAGACCACTGGTCTAGACTAATATGGAGCTGGTCTGGATGGAAGGAAGAAAAGCCTTGACTGTTAGATGCACAGCCTGTAGCTCTGCAATGTTGATTTGACACACCTGCTCTTTGGCCGACAACAGACCTAGAGTTTGGAGAGACCCCATGTGCACTCTCCAACCCTGGAGGAAAGCATCTGTGATTAGCGTTGGCGTTGAACGAGGTTGATGGAATGGAACGCCCTCCAAGAGGTTTTCTTATCGCGGCCACCATGGAATCGATGATCTGGCTGCTCTCAACAGATGGAGTTTGGTGTTCCATTGAGCAGTTCATTGATCCCACTTGTCCTCCAGATCCTGCTGTAAGGACGTAGCCTCAGCCTGGCACAGGGGACGAGAAAAATGCAGGATGCCATCAATCACAGGAGAGGCAACCTTCAGAACTGAAGGGAATGTGGTGCAAAGCATCTGCTTGCACATCAGTGACAGATGATCATCTCTCCTCAGACAAAAACACTCTTCCTATTGTGGAGTCTATTGTTACGCCCAGATAGAGTCTTTGAGTAGGATGTTGTACTGACTTTTCAAAATTGACCTGGAGGCCCAGCCTTTGGCAAAGGGCTAGACAGTATTAGTAGTGGACCCTCACACACTGGGGGGATTGGCCCTTTAGACAGCATTCGTCGAGGTAAGGGTAGACAAACATTCCCTAATGCCTTAGAGCAGCTGCAACTACTGCCATGCATTTGGTAATTACTTGGGGAGCCCACTTCAACCCGAAGGGCAGGACTTTGACTTGAAAATGATTGGCTCCTACAAGAAAACGCAAGAAACTCCGGTGATGTCGTCTGAATGGATCTGAAATCTGATTTTTTTACCTTTCTTTCTCACTAAAAAGAACCTGGAGTATACCCCTCAACCCCGTTGGGATATAGTAACTTCTTGCTGGCTGATTTTCGTAGGAGTGGATACCTCCTACTGCAGTGCCTGCAATTGGTAGTGTGTGGTCTTTATGGGATCCCCATTGATCGTTTGTGATGCTGCACTACACTTCCATCTACCGGGTTGTTGGATATACTAGAGCCCCCGCCCTTCCACTGGAGTGGGCAACAGCATCAGGGGAAGAGATCGTTCATTGTTTTAAGGGGGCTTTTGCTGAGGTAGCAGATTGTCGTGAAGCTCCTCTCCCTCTGGGGGTGAAACTCCCCTGATAGTGAGTTCTGGTTTGGTGCTGTTGTTGCCTCTGCACCAAGGGGTTTGAACCCTCTGATGGAAAGGGCGGCAGTCTTATGGCTGTATCTTCGCCTGATCTCCTTTCTCTTTGCAAGACGTACCACTTTCAAAGTGTCGTACAAGTTACTTACCTTCAGTAACAATATATCTGGTAGAGACGTTGCCTAGCCGTGGGTTCCTTAACTTAGAATATCCCCAAGCGTCAAACTGGATTCAGAATTTTTTTGCAGCAGCACCTCTGCACGCCGGGGAACGGTGCCATACAACCCTGCCCTGACGTCATGTACATACGTGACGTCAGTGAAGTCATAAGTTCCTCCCCGCGCTGACGTCAGCTTTCTTCTGAGAAAATTGTCTGCTGCACAACGCAGAGCCACTAACAAAAAAGTATGGGAACAAGTGTGCGAGGGATGAAAAATCTGAGAGTAAAGGAGAACGGTCAAAGACACCATTGTAAAAGATAGAATTAGACACTGCCTACATGAGTGAAAAGCTATGAGAAAGAGCCCCGCAAGTGAAGACCCTTCCCCAAGTGCAACAAGGGAAGAACATCTCAGACTGACATTGCCATGTAGAACTGTGCTATTAGTAAAGACGGAGCACAGAAAGAGCAGTCCACTGTAGGAAGGTATGAAAAGACTAACCCAACGGAGGTTCCAAACAGAGCACAACGACCCCCAAGAGGAGACCAGGCCCCCGAGTCAATAGAGAAGACCGAAGGAAGGGAAGGTAACTGGAGAGGAAAACGAATCTCCTTGTGAACTAAAAAAAACACCGTAGTACAGGAATGAAGCCCCTCACCAAAAGGTAACTGTATATAGAAACACTCGGAGGGGTGCAACAAACCAAACTCCCTTGAGAGAACCCAATGGCAACTGAAGAGGCCAGTGGAGAACAGCCATCAGCAAGTTTCTCGCAGAAGGGGGAGGCTGGGTGGGCGTTAAGGAATCTGCGACTAGACAACGTCTCTACCAGATAGATCGTTACCGAAGGTAAGTAACTCTTACATCTGATAGAGAAATCTAGCCACAGATTCCTTAACTTAGAATAGATACCACAGCATACCCCAAAGGGGAGGTGGGTCTGCAACAGAACAGAAAGCGCCAAGCATCCGATCCGGAAACAGTGACAGATAAAGGGGGGAAGGCTGTGGCGGAACAGCCAGACAGCAACCCAAGCAGCTCGAAAGAGCAGAAATAACAGGATAGAAGATATCCTAAAAATGCCAGAATGGCACTACAACATACCCATATAAAACAACAGGTAGAACAGCATGAGCCCTATACAAGAGCAAAGAAAGAGAGAGGATGAAGGCCCACTCCATATAATGGCGCACAAGGAGTACACCGACCAAAGGTCGAAATGAATTTGAAGAGATGCAACCAGAGCCTAACAGACTAACCTATAGAAAGAAGCCGAAGAAGCCGGTGTCAAGTGCCCAAAAGCAAGAGCTAGAACCGGAGTAAAGTGTCTGGATTAGCCGGCGGGACAAGAAACATGCAAAGTGCACCCACAATGCCTAAAAAGGGTAATTGGGGGCAAATAGCATCAATTCTAAACCTGCTGAAGCAGGAAGAAACATGCAGCAGGTAACGGTTAGGAAGACCATAAAGTGAACTACACAAGAAGCATAAGAGTCCCCGACCGGGCAGTATGAAGCCTAAATGACAAACAACCCACAATATAGACTTGCAGGCAGTAGTCCAGAACCACTGCTATCAGAAGAGCTTGCCCCGGGTGTAGCCTTAACCATAGTATGTGATAATGTGGAAAAAAGGCATATCCGAAGGAAGTGGCCAAAAACGCCAAGTTTATCGAATGGTGGGAAGAGCCTGAGAATCTGAGACCAACACGCCAGAAGACACGTACCGCATCGACACCAAAAAGTGAGCATGTCAAATTGGGAAATCACTACAGTAAGCAGACGCAAGGAGGAGCCTATGGGCAACCTGCAACAACTCAGAAAAGCTCTCCCACACATGGAGATATTGGTCCAGACATCACAGCCTCCAAAGGTGGCGATGTAGGAAAAGGAATACCAAGACAACTTGCATGTATACAGAAAAGTATAAACATAAATATGTAGACACAGAACTAGTCAGGAGCTTGAACATGTCCATACTGAATAACACATAGTACAGTAAGGGCAAGTTGGAGCCTGTTTTGAAGAGAACACCATGAAACCTCCTAAGGAGGTGGATGACAATGGCTTAAGAAGATTGACCGTACAATGGACCACCAGGCGACGCATGGAGTCCACAGGATCTCCAGGCCCAGGTGAGATGAGCAAAGCTATGTAATAGCATACAAGTACACCACATGGAATATGCATATGCCAAACAGGGAACACCTCTTAGGGCAATAAGCCAAGCGAGTGCAGTAAGGAACTGAACCTGTGAACATGAGTTCCAAGCCATAGGACATTACTGAGCTAAACCACCAGCTCATTACCACAATCAGAGTACTAGACACAGCAATTTGTGGAACACGGCCACAACAAGCCAAGAGGCAGCTCAAAGCAAAATGCATCCAAGGGATGCCAATAAAGGGGTTATCACCCTTGACCACAGAAAAAGGAAGACGTAAGGCTCTGCCATATGAAATACAGAGTGCATCTAATGGATGCGAAATGAAAAAGTACCACCATGGAAGACAGGCCTAAGAAGACCTAAGTGGGAGGACAAAAGCTGTCAAGGAGCTGGTGAACCGCTGACTCGGCTTGAGCATCTAACAGCAAAGCCCCATCAAAGGGTAAGTCAACCAGTCGCTCCCAGATATCTTCAGGGACGATGCTATCTCGCAACCAAGCGTGACGCCTTAAGGCAACAGAACCCACCTTGGCTCAGCCCACAGAATCCGCAGTATCTAAGGCTCAGCCGATTGTGAATTCGGCAAGGTCGCGGACATCCCGGAGGAGGTGGAGATCAAAGAGGTGGCATAAAGCAAAGACTCTGCAGTCACACAGGGCAGAGGTAGCCAGAGCCAAAACACACACACTGTATTTAAGGACCGTAGGGCTGCACTAGTGGATGAAAAGATGATCCTTTTTGATGACTCAAGCCATCTGGACTCCAGAGAGGGAGGAAGCGTTCGAGGGGGCAGGGTAGGAAAGGCAGTCTGTAACACAAACCCTCGTGCACAAGGATGCACAAAAAGACAAACCGGATCTTGAGGAGCATGATGGTTGCGGTGCAAAACTGAACGAGCCACCGGGTCACCTGAAGCAGGCTGGACCCAGGCACCCAAAAGAGACCTAAAGGGAAGCCTCGAAGGGCAGAAGCGGTAAGCTGACCCTCCCAAGACATTGAGGGTGTGACCAATGCCCCACATAAGGGAGCCCCATTGAAGAATGAGGTTCCTGATGGAGCTCTTGGGGAGGCGAAGAGCCTGCTGGATCTGGGAGCTTCTGAGGAGTCTCCACAAATTTCAAGGGGGGCACTGGCAACAATACCTCTGGTGACGCCGGGTGAGAGGGCGGCGCCAAACTCTCCCCGGAAGCCGCTAGAGAAGAGCCCACAACTCTGCGTCGACAAGACATGTGGGCGCCGATCCGGCGTAGAGTTGGCGCAAAAACTATGACAAGCTCCTCTTCCGAAGGAGAAGACACCGGAGCCTGCGAGGCAAGCTTTCCGCACCATCTCCGCCTCATTTATGACAGGTTCCAACTCCGGAGAAAGAAGCGGAGGCGGAGCTGGGGAGGCGAGCCTCTAGCGCATGCTCCGGACAGGCGGCCGGAGTGTGCTCAAGGCAGGGCTATGAGCACCGGCAACCACATGAGGCGCTGTGGGTTGTAGAGGGGGACACCGCTGGGCCACGCCTTAATGACTCCCTGTGGACCATAGAGGGGGTCCAAGCGGGCTGTGCCCCGACACCACATCGCTGACGTTCCTGCGCGGCAAAGTCTCAATTGACACCGGGGGCGAACCTGCAAACTCCGGAGAGTCCGTCTGAGAGCCCACAAGAAGCGGAGGCCCAAAGGACGCCCCAGGAACGGGAGAGGACCCAAGTGAGGCCTGCAGAGCTACGGCATATGCCTCCATCTGGGCCAGAGTCGTCCCCAAAACCGGAAAGGGTGGATAGAGGGGGGTGATTGTCGGGACCGCACGTCCAGAATGTTCCTGGAACCAGTGCCCCTGACAACAGAAAAAAGCGAGGTGGAAGTCCTCGGCAACAAACGTCTCTACTTACCAAGCAGCGAACGACAGCCACAGGCCCCAGAGGGCAATCGACAGCAGAGCAGGACAGTAGAGGGACCTGCCGTTGATGAAGAGGCCGGGGCCGAGAATATTACAACCGGCACAGACGGGCCAAGAGAAGCGTCATACGACGCTCCCGCCGAGACTTCAGCTTCAGGTGTTGGCAGGCTTCGCAGTATGTAAAGTCATGGTGCTCGCCCAGACACCACATACAAATAAGATGCGAGTCCGTCACAGACATCCGCCGCAAAAAGGAAGTACAAGTTTTAAAGCCCAAAGGCATCGCACACTGTTCCTGATGCGAAGCATAGAAAAGGAGTCCTGAAAATGGGCCAGAGGAATCGCTCACTCCGGATCCGCATTGCACGCGGAAAAGAAGAAAATTGGAGTCAGCGTGTCCCGGGAGGGATTATATGACCTTGCTGATGTTACGCACGAGGACGACGGCAGGGTGGGGTTGTGTGGCGCCACCCCCGGTGTGCAGAGGTGCTGCTGCAAAAAAATTCTGGATCCAGTCTAATGCCTTGGGATATTCTAAGTTAAGGAATCTGCAGCTAGATGTCTCTCAGATTAGCTCCGCTTTCCTTCTGTATGTGTGCCAAACAAGGAAGATCCTGAAAAGGGTAGGTTTAAGGTCTGATTTTGAGCTTCAGGCTTTAGTGCCATAAGCCCAAGTCATGATGAACGTCTGGCACAGATCCCAGGTGCATAGGAGTGAGCAGATATGGTTGCACAGTCAGCTGCAGCACTAATAACTTGCTTAGCGACCAAACATTCATCCTGCAGCACCTCTTCGAAATCCACATGTCATCTTTGGGGAGCTTGTCTTTAAACCTTTCTAGAATCCCACAAGGATCTATCACAGCGTCCCAACAGAGCTGAGGCACTTGAAACTTTCAGCATGGAGGCCGAGATACCACAGACTTTTATTCCACAAGAGTCCTGTGCTCTACTGTCCTTATCAGGAAGCACTGTTGAATGACGCAACTGCATGTGTCTTTTTAACCGCCGCCATGATCACTGAGTCTGGAAGAGGATCAGCTGGAAGGAATAGCTTAGCCTCTACTGGAGGACTGTATTTTTTCAAAATCCTTGCTGGTGTGGTCTTGATAGTTGCAGTTGTGAGGCAAACATCCATAACAGGCTGCAGAGACTGGGTACTAGAGGCAACAAAGGTCTGACTGCTGATCTGTAGCGTAATGTCTCGAAAATCAGAGGATGAAGTTTGGGGTGTAGGCATGCCAATGTTCAATTTTGTTGGCCCCCTGGCCAGAACCTCTTGGAAGGTACCGACATCATCCACTGGGGAGAACCTTGAAGGTGGACTGCCTTTTAAGGTCTGAGAATAGTCCCTTTTCAACGACTGAGTCGAAGACAAACAAGTCAGAGATGTGTGTCTTTTTCGATGCCCCCAAGATGCAGACCTCCATCTTGAGGAAGTTGTCCCTGTTCGGGCCTGATCTCAACCCTGAGGGAGTGGTAGGTAAGATCTGCTACCGGCACCAGACAAGCCAGTGGTGACATGTGCAGTGGACTGGAGTAATCCAGAGGTTCTCGTACCTGCCCAGTTGTGGATTTCTACCAGTGATGCAGTGGCAACATCCAGTTTGAGGGGGGAGATGTACAGAGGGTGATTATCGCCTCCTCCTGTGGACGGGCGCACTCCGGAGAGGACGCTGAGCAGCTAGACGTTGACAGGCTAACCTCCGGCGACCTTGGGGATAAAGACAAAGTGCATCCAGATCTTGATCTGTCAGAATGATGAGTAGACGTCGACTGGAGTGCCTCAACATCAAGCGTGGCGGCAGTGTTTTTTTGGGTCACCAAATGCAATTCTAGTACTCTCTAGGTCGGAAGAACAGACAGTGGTGTACCAGCTGTTTCCTAGCCTCCAATGTCTATCTAGATGGCATATGCCTGGACGTTGACTGAAAAGATGCAGACTGAGACAGATGTTTCGACGTCTGGTGCTGCTTTGTCGAAGGCAATCGTCTGCTGGATGTTGACCGACATTGCTTCAGTGAGTATCTAGGCCTTAATGTCACCTGGTTGACGTCGACGGAGTGCCTCGATGCCAACAATGTCCTGTGCCTTGACGTTGAACGCCTATGAGAAGACACTGACGGAGGTCTGTACCTCGATGTCAACAGTCTATGTGCAAGTGTCGACGAAGCTCTGTGCTTAGACATCGAACGTACCTGTAATTTCGACAGTCTTGAGCTTTGATGCCGAACATTTGGCTAACGTCGACGGAGACCGCTGGCGAGTTGACGCCAACGGATCTGTCTGCTCTTCGACGTTGGAGGCCTTGACTGATCTAGATGGCGGACATACTAGCTTCTTCACAGCTGAAGGTTTAATCGACGCCGATGGGGAACAGATCAGGATCGATCTTATAGACGTCGATCTGGACCTTTTCTTCTTCTATCTTACAGGAAATCATCCGCTGAGGTCGATTTCTGTTTCTCAGAGAGGCCATAGGGACACATTCACTCCCTCTCCTTAAGAGTATGTCTAGACAGCTTCTTGCAGTGTTGTCAAGTATCAGAGGTGTGAAACTCAGGTAGGTAGTGTATACACACCAAGTGTGTGTCAGTTTTGACCTTCTTGCCACAGGAGGGACAAGGATCAAAAAGAGGAGGCATTTTATAACAGAAAAAGATCTATGTCAGAAAAATTGGTTCCTCACGCGAACAGGTGAAAAACGTTGAGCGAAGGTAAGAAAATAACAAAAAAGTGAAAATTGACAAAATGTCAACTTTAGTCAGAGCTCAAAACGCCAGCGTCTTGACTGAAGGAGTCGGAAAGAACTGACCGGTCAGCCCCGAGGCATGATGGGAATCTAGGGGTCATGGCTGCCTTAAAGGAGCAGTGCCAGTTTTTAGGTCTAGCTAGAGTGCGCATGCGAAGCATGCATCTAGCTCGACAACTATTGTTGTCAGTCTCCTGGGAATCTGAGACAGGGCTCAGGCACGCGCGTCAATTGCACCTCGTGGGCGCGCACGCCCAGGCCAGCGCCGTGCACATATCCTAGCTCAGATTCCCAGGCACTCCGCCATGCCTCAGTCGCGCGCACACACACATACACACAGCCACACACACATACATACGCACACACACTGCATACACACACTGCATACACACACGCGCACCCCCCACTTACCTCATCTCTGTACTCCAGCTCCTTTGGCAGCACAACTCGGGGCTCTCCCCTTTGGCATGGGAGCCCCGCCGTGCTATCCGCTGCTCCTGGGACCCGGGACTTCGGCTCCCGCAATTTGCTTGGGCTCCGGGCTCGCTCCTCATAACGAAAGTTATGAATGGCGCATGTTGCGCATACGCAGGCAGCCCCTGCCCTCCCACGTCTCCTCGCAGCCGGAATACTCTCTGCCCAGTGCTTTTTTTTAACTAAATGTTTCATTTTCTAATACTAGTACGATAGGACATGTAGGCCAATGCTCAACGGAAATGACGTGGTGGGCTCACAGCATTAGAAAGCGCTAGGCCTGTGTAGCTTTATAGTAATGTGCACCGCTGGGATTAATCTGTTAACAGGCGTACAGAAGGATTCCCGGACAACCTTCTGAGTGGATTACCCTTCTGTAGGGTGACCCATGCCGTCATCTCACTTAAGACAGCATGCTCCTCCAATACTGGGCTTTCATTGTAGAAACCATACTACTCTGATACCTTAGTCCAGTTGGTTCATTCGATGTTAGCAAAGACTACAGCTCCCAGAATGCACTAGGCTCCTTATTGAATGGCAAGATCGGAGAATGGAGTTTCCAAAGACTTTGCCCTATCTCACTGAGGTAAAGTGAGTGTGTCTAACTGTTGGTTTTAAAAAAAAGTCAAGATCGGGAGAAGGGGTCACACATGACACGAAGCCACTGTACAGCTGTAAACATGGTGTGCGCAGATAGGAGGGTAGTAGATTTGAGGTGGTGCTGAGTCCAACTCACACTGGACCCCGACATAATAGTTGCTGGAGGTGCCTCACACACCAAGTTAATATCACCGCTTAGGCCCTGATTGCAAGGTATGTGCATGCTAATTACTCTTTGCGCAGGGTACAACAATGATGAGGAACGCAATTTGCAACACAGGCTCCGGGCTCCTCATAACGAAAGTTATGAATGGCGCATGACGCGTATGTGCGGGCAGCCCCCGCCCTCCCACATCTCCTCGCAGCCCGAATACTCTCTGTCCAGTGCTCGTATTCGCCTGCTGTGAAATATCTCAAAATGCTATCAAAAGGTAGCTGTGCTGCTCACTTCCCGGCGTAAGGAGACAGAACGTTTGTTGCCCTGGTTATGGATTGGGAACACTGTTAAATAATATTAATGGACCGGAATGCGCGCGCCTAACAGTGCCTTCCCAGTACAAGTGATTGTATTGATTGATACCGATTCGGTGTAATGATGCAGATTATTCTGCTGGTGTTATCGATGCCTTTAACTACGTTTGTTAGTGCACAAAGTATCTTTAAATAGATCTAGATGATGATGTAGATTAAGGAAAGCAGAGCGGCATCCATCTCTTTTTGATCTGTTAATAACTTAAAACCATCATGGCTTCTATCTGCAGCGCTCAGACCCTCCCAGCACACATGCATTTATTTGTTAGATAGCCTAAATTTCTACGGCTGAGCAGAGAAAATGGAACTCAGAGGGGTGTTTTTTATTACCTAGCCCTCCTAAAATGTATTCATTTACTGTTTAGTTTTAAATTACTTAATCCAAGATGTTAGTGAGATATTTAAACTGCTAACGTACTTCTTTACACCATTGTATTTTTTTTTTGCAAAGGAGATAACATCTTCCCACAGCATGGATGTATTAGTCAAATGGGTATTCGCTATGTTCAAAAGTGGTTTGCATTTCGGTTTCTCCTGATTTTAAAAACACTTTGTCATGCTTGTCTGAAAATATTGCCTCATATTTTACAGGGACCTATCCAGCTGCTTGAATGTCAAACACGTTTACTCAATTTGTCCATCAAATACAGATTACTACTTTGAGATATTTGTGCATATTTTTGCTTTTGTGTGCATTCAGTTTAACATTTTTGCGAACCTCGGTCCATTGGCGTAAGGCTAAGTGATGGGGCCCCTGAGTCTCCCATATCTCACTGGTATTCATTGATCTTGGGCTGAATGGGGCCCCCCCCTTAAGCGTTCGGGGCCCTCCTGCACCGCTGGGCCTGCCTTATGCCCCTACCGAGGTCCTTCTAAAGCTCCATTCTGCCTGGAGCCTGCTGGCCTGGGAGGGTGGTACCGCAGCATGCAGCAGAGCGCTTCACCCACCCCCTCCCCAAGGATGCGGTAACAGAGGGTGCCGCTGGGAGGGGGTATTCCAAGCTGTAGGCATGCAAGAACCTGCTTGAGCATCTACCCTGGCAGTATGAGAAAACCAGTGTATACAACAGATCTGGGTTTAACTCAAAGAGGTAAAAGGTTTGATTTGGAGCCCTGTGGCTTAATTCAAGGATATCCTAGGTTCACAGATGTGACCGCCTGTGGCGGTCTTTGCAAGCTGTGGTTGCTCAAGATGGAATACTGTCAGTTTTGAAGGTATCCTGTTTGCATGAATAGTTGGAACCTGGTTTCTTTTTCAATAAGTCTTTTAGACAAAAATACAAACAACGAGAAATCAGGGAGTCAATGCACATTCAGTATCATGTTACATGTTGCTACTTTAGCACCAAGCTGATGAGTGTTCGTCAGCATGCTCATACATTTCCCGGATATCATTGATCACAATCCGAACCCCCCCACCCCCCCCACCCCCAATACCTCGATCCATTAATAACTGAATTCTCTGCCCTTTGCTGGTATTGGTGCACATATAAATCTAGGCATTTGTTCCACTGCGGGATCTGGTATGGTTGTTTATTTGCCTCGGCTTCTTCCTGCAGATAGTTTCCCCTAGCCGCCTCTAAGCAGCCTTCTGTTAGCTGCCCAGGAGACTGAGGCACTAGGCCAGGGTTAGAACTGCTTGTCTCTTTCATGCTATGGCAGAAGCATAACTGGAGTAGCAAAGGCGAGAGCTGGCCAAGCGCAACAGAAGAGTAGTTGGTGACTTTCTTTCCCCTGCCCCTACTGGAGGTCCCACACGGGAGCCTCCTGCCTCCCTGGTCGCTCTTTAGAGAGTGTAGCAGCAGCAGGGGCTGTCTTTTCTCACTTTGGGGCAAGGAGGGAAGGGGGCAGAACCACCACATTATCATTCAGCAGCACCACTCAGCGCCACCACAGCACCACTCAGCGCAACTACAGCACCACTCAGCGCAACCACAGCACCACTCAGCGCAACCACAGCATCACTGGTTCAAATAGGTTCTCTCAATGTTTAAAGCTTTATTACAAATATCACAAAAAGATTAATATTTCACTTCGGTTCTTGGATTTTCGTCACAATAAAATACACTGAACATAATCTTCACAAAAGTTATGTACAAAAGTTTAAGCTATTGCCATTATAAATGACAATCACTTTTATTTAAGTATTAATTAAAACAAATTACAAGCCATTGATATTTGTAATATCAATACATCTAAGTCAGGTAAATACAAAACATGTTGCATTACAAATGCTATAGGTGTCACATTTGCGAAAGTTATAACTATTGGCATTGTAAATGACAAAGCTATTAATTTAGCTATTTTCAAAAACACAAATTAAAAAATTGCAATTTACAAGACCAATAACTCAAACTTTCCTAATGCGAGACCTATTGCATTGCAAATGCTTGTTCTTTTTGCCTTCACTATTGCTTTCATTTTGTATACAAGTGCATAGATTAGCCTCCATTGTTACCTTATTGGAAGCTGCATTGATGTGTGGAAAAATGATGTTTGTGTGGGTATATATATATATATATATATATATATATATATATATATATATATGTGTTTATATATATGTGTTTATATATATATGTGTGTTTATATATATATATATATATATATATATATATATTAGCAAGAGAACTTTGATGCTTGAAACGCGTCGCCTGTGAAAGGTCGAAAAATAAAATCTTGCCTTGCCTGAAGCCGTGGGGTTTGTCTCTTCATTACGCCGCTGTGGTGGAGGTTTTGAAGAGAATATATATATATATATATATATGTATATATATATGTATATATATATGTAAAACAAAGCTCCTCCTCAGCACGCTCTGCGCTCGCAGACACCGCTTCCACGCCAGCATATATATCAGAAAAGAAAACAGAGACCCGTTGCTGGCGCTACGGTGTTTATTTCAATATCCTGCAGCACCGCTTACTTCCAAATACCTTACGTTTCGGCCTCCATTGGCCTTGCTCACAGGTGGAAGTTCAGATAGTAATTGCCAAGTGCACTCAATTAATTGAGTGGGCTGCTCCGTGCCCATTGTTCAAGAGGCCGCCCTGAAGGGTCGGGGGCTCCAGTAACGTGAGAATTTTGTGTGAAAAAAAATTATATATATATATATATATATATATATATATATATATAGGTTTTCAAATATAATTGTTCATACTTTTTGGGGGTCCACGTGCATGGGTGGGAATATTTAGTGCTTGTGACTATTGATGAGGATCCCCAGGAAGAGAATCCAGTTCTCTTTTCATCAAAGCCTTCATTTCAACCCAGGTAACACTTTCAACATAGTGACGACACACTTTTCTCATCAAACTCTGTGTGAGAAGTTGGCCTGATATATAATGTTCACTATTCTAGTGAGCACTTTGTATCAATCCAAACAACCCTTATTGATGATTGGTTGTTTGGATTGATACAAAGTGCTCACTAGAATAGTGAACATTATATATCAGGACAACTTCTTACATTGGAGAGCAGCGGTTGGGATTTGAGCTTGCTGTTGTTTTACCACACGTATCCTAAGAATATCTTTGTGAAAGATCACATAAGTTAAGGTACATACAACTTAGCTTAGAATACTCTTGAGTTCTACTGAACCAGCTGTTGTAGTTTAACAAGGCTTAGCACACCTTGACTACAACTCTTAGCAAGGGATCAGTAGGCAAACAAATAGTGTAGGTAGGTGCATCACTTACACCACACTAGAAGCATGTCTAACCAAGGAGAGTCTTCAGAGACCCCTCTTGTGGTTGTGGACCCTCCACAGGTCCCTTCCAGATATGCTGCTCTTAGCTTCCAGGAGCTGAGACAAATCTGTACATCCAGGAAGCTAAAACAGGGTTCTAACCCTACCATTCCTTTTCTGATTGGTCTCAGAGACTTATGATGCTAGGAGGGCTGCTAACACAGATCCTTCTCATCCAGATGGGAATATGCCCCCCCTTACAGGGTCCCTTTGATAACCATGACCACCCCCTCCAGGAGGCAGATGATGCTGAGGATGAAGATGAGTTATCAGGGGAGGAGGCAGACAAAGGTCAGGTAGAAGTCCGTAGACTCACTAGGACCAACTTAAGTAGGCATGAGAATGGATTTGGGGGACCCCCAGGGCCACTCTCAGGCAGACTTAACATTGGGAATGGACGAGATAGGTCTCTATCCAGAGGCTCTAACAGATCCATTCGAACCAATGGCTCTCAGACCTCTTCTCGTAGAGAGATGTCATCCCCTAAGAGGAAGGAGCATGCAGCTAAGATGAGGGAAGCCACTCTGAGGATTGAAAGGGAAGAACTTGCCCTGGCCAAAGAGGCTTGCCTTTGCTAGAGAGCAAACGTTAAGTGGGTTAGATCTCACTGGTGGCAGCATTCTCCCAAGAGAAAAAGACAGGATTTTAGACACTAGACACCTGAGTAAGATAGTGCCCCCCCTTTAAACAAGGGGATGATATCCACAAATGGATGACTGCTTTGGAGAGGGCTTGCACTGTACAGTGTGTCCCCCAGAGTCAGTGGGCAGCTATCTTGTGGCTCTCCTTTGAAGGTAAAGGTAGAGACAAGCTCCTCACTACTAGAGCTGAGGATGCTAACAATTCCTGAAAAATACACTGATAGATGGGTTTGGCCTAACCACTGAGCAGTACAGGTTGCTGTTCAGGGATACCCAGAAAACTCAGTCTCAGGATTGGTCTGACTTTGTAGATTGTGCCACTAAGGCTTTGGAGGGCTGGTTGCTGGGCAGTAAGGTTACCGACTATACAGGATTGTACAATCTGATCATGAGGGAACAGATTTTAAACAATTGTCAGAACCAGTTGTTGCATCAGCACCTTGTTGACTCAGATCTGACCTCTCCCCAAGAATTGGGAAAGAAGGCAGACAGATGGGTCAGAACAAGGGTTAAGCAGAACCAGGGCCAGAATCAGGGTGGTCAGAAGAAAGCAGACCAGAAGGGTAAAGATACTAAAGGTGAACAAAATGACCAGAAGTCTTCAACAGGTCCCCAACAACCCAAAGAGGGTGGGGGTCAGGCTTCCCAGAAGAAGAAGAATCAAGAAGGCCAGTCTAAAAGGTGGTGCCAATACTGTAAAAGTAAAACTCACTGGTTTAGTGAGTGCACCAAGAAAGGAGGGCAAACTCCTGCCACTGCAGCCCCTAAGGCAACTGCACCCCCTAGTACAGTCAGCAGTGGTAGTGCACCTCCCAAGGGATTAGTTGGGTTAACCTTGGGTTCTGAGTGGTATGACAACTTAGTTGGCACACTCACTCAGGCTGTCCTTGTTTGTACAGGGGATGTGGACATATCCTCTGATGTCAGTCCCAATACTTTGGGCAAATACAGGCAGACACCTTTGATAAATGGCAAAATGGCTCAGGCCTATAGGGACACTTGTGCCAGTGTCACCATGGTGACACCTAACTTTGTGGACCCTGGACAGATCATGCCTGGTACAGATTTCCTGGTGACCAATGCCAGCAACGTCACTACCAGTCACAGTATGGCGATTGTTGCTTTCTCCTGGGGAGGGGTAAATGGCCAAAAGAAGGTTGTAGTTAGTGCAGACCTCCCAGTGGATTGTTTGTTGGGCAATGATTTGGAGTCATCACAATGGTCAGAAGTGGAGCAGAGGACTCACATGGAGATGTTAGGCTTGCCAGCACATGTGCTTGCTGTGACTAGGTTACAGGCCAGAAAATGCCCCACTGAACAGGTGCTGGATCCTGGAACAATGGACCAGACACCTTCCAAGAAGAAGAGCAGTAGGGTTAGGGCATTGCCTTCCCCCTTGCCCCAGGTTGAGGATCAAGTCTCAGAGGAGGCTGACCTACAGGAATTGAGGGAAACTGAGCCTAAAGAATTTGAACTTTATCAAGTTGAATTTCTGGGCTCAGGGGGGCCCTCAAGAGAAGACCTGGGGAAGGAACAGTTAGACTGCCCTTCCCATGAACCCCTCAGACAGCAGGCTGCTGCTGAGGCTGCAGGGAACGCCACAGGTACCCACAAGGTATACTGGGATGATGGACTCCTGTATACTGAGGCAAGAGACCCCAAACCTGGTGCAACCAGGAGGCTGGTTATCCCCTTGTCTCAGAGAGGTTTCCTTCTTACCTTGGCCCATGAGATTCCCTTGGCAGGACACTTAGGCCAGACAAAGACTTGGGACAGGCTTGTCTCACACTTTCACTGGCCTCACATGAATGGAGATACCAGGGAGTTTTGTCGCTCCTGTGTCACTTGCCAAGCCAGTGGTAAGTCAGGTGGCACAACAAAGGTCCCCCTTATACCAATGCCTGTGGTGGGGGTGCCCTTTAAAAGAGTGGGGGTTGACATTGTTGGTCCAATGGAACCCCAGACAGCATCAGGGCACAAGTTTATACTGGTGGTAGTGGATCATGCCACCAGGTATCCTGAAGCTATTCCACTTAGGACCACTACAGCACCTGTAGTGGCAAGAGCCCCAGTTGGAGTGTTCTCCAGAGTGGGCTTCCCTAAGGAGGTTGTCTCTGACAGAGGTGCAAACTTCATGTCAAGCTACTTAACTGCTATGTGGAAGGAATGTGGTGTCAACTACAAGTTCACTACCCCCTATCATCCACAATGCAATGGGCTTGTTGAAAGGTTCAACAGGACCCTAAAAGGGATGATTCATGGACTACCTGAAAAGCTCAGGCGCAGATGGGATGTCCTGATTCCCTGCCTTTTGTTTGCTTACAGAGAGGTCCCACAGAAGGGGGTTGGCTTCAGCCCTTCTGAACTTCTGTATGGGCATCCTGTGAGAGGACCCCTGTGTTTGGTGAAGGAAGGATGGGAGAGACCTCTCAAAAAGCCTGCAACCAGCATAGTGGACTATGTACTAGGTCTCCGCTCCAGGATGGCTGAGTATATGGAAAAGGCATCTGAAAACCTTAAGGCCAGCCAAGAACTCCAAAAGGCTTGGCATGACCAAAAGGCTGTCCTGACTGAGTATCAGCCTGGACAGAAGGTGTGGGTGTTGGAGCCAGTGGCCCCAGCAGCACTCAAAGACAAATGGTCTGGGCCCCACACAATCCTTGAGCAAAAGGGAGAGGTCACCTACCTGGTGGACCTTGGAACTCCCAGGAGCCCCCACAGGGTGCTCCATGTAAACAGGCTCAAAGCATATGTCGACAGGAAGGACATGAGCTTGCTCATGGCCATAGATGAGGGACAGGAGGAAGAGAGTGACCCTCTCCCAGACCTGCTCACTCAGAATCCTGATGATGGATCAGTAGATGGTGTTGTCTTTTGTGGCAGCCTCTCTGAACATCAACAGAAGGATTGCAAACAAGTTCTTCAATCCTTCAGGCAAATGTTCTCTCTAACACCCAGTCAAACCAATTGGTGTACCCATGAGGTTGACACTGGTGACAGCTTGCCAGTTAAGAGTAAAATCTACAGGCAGCCTGATCATGTTAGAGACTGCATCAAAACAGAAGTGCAGAAAATGTTGGAGTTGGGAGTCATTGAACCCTCAGACAGCCCTTGGGCTAGTCCAGTAGTTCTAGTGCCAAAGCCTCACACCCAGGGTGGTAAGAAAGAGATGAGGTTTTGCGTAGACTACAGAGGTCTCAATGCAGTCACTAAGACTGATGCCCACCCAATACCAAGGGCAGATGAACTTATAGATAGATTGGCTTCAGCCAACTACTTAAGTACATTTGACCTGACAGCTGGGTATTGGCAAATCAGGTTAGCTGAGGATACCAAGACAGCATTTTCAACCCCTGGTGGACATTATCAATTTGTGGTAATGCCCTTTGGTCTGAAAAATGCACCTGCCACCTTCCAAAGGCTGGTGAATCATGTTCTCACTGGGCTGGATGACTTCTGTGCAGCATATCTTGATGATATAACTGTCTTTAGCTCCACCTGGGAGGATCACCTGGTCCACCTGAGGAAAGTGTTAGAGGCACTGCAAGCAGCAGGTCTCACTATCAAGGCCACAAAGTGCCAGATAGGGCAGACACAGGTTGTATACTTGGGCCACCTTGTAGGTGGAGGCAAAGTTCAGCCACTGGAGAGCAAGATACAGTCAATCAGGGACTGGGCTCCTCCAACCACCCAGACTCAGGTTCGAGCTTTCTTGGGCCTGACTGGTTATTACAGAAAGTTTGTCAGGAATTGTGGATCAATTGTGACTCCACTTAATGAACTGACAAGTAAAAAGATGCCAAAGAAAGTTCAGTGGACAGCAGGCTGTCAAAAAGCATTTGATTACCTAAAGCAGGCCATGTGCACAGCACCTATCCTCAAGGGTCCAGACTACTCCAAACCATTCATTGTCCAAACAGATGCTTCTGAGTTGGGTGTGGGAGCTGTTCTATCTCAACTGAATTTTGATGGTCAAGACCAGCCCATTGCTTTTATAAGCAGAAGGCTGACCCCCAGAGAGAATAATTGGTCAGCTATTGAGAGGGAGGCCTTTGCTGTGGTTTGGGCCCTGAAGAAACTGAGGCCATACTTGTTTGGCACTCATTTCAAAATTCAGACCGACCATAAGCCCCTCTTATGGCTAAATCAGATGAAGGGTGAAAACCCCAAACTGCTTAGGTGGTCCATTTCCCTACAGGGGATGGATTTTACAGTGGAGCATAGACCTGGCACTGATCATGGCAATGCAGATGGGCTCTCCAGATATTTCCACTTAGAGCAAGAAGACTCACCTGGTGAAGGTTAGTTTATTGTCCCAAAGTTTGGGGGAGGGGGGGTCATGTAGGAGAGTAGGGTCTGCAATCCTATGATCACCCAGATTTTTTGCTTTTGTTTCACTGGTTTACGACTTTCTCTGGCTGTGGGCCTGCTAATCAGACCCACAGCCTTGCTGTTCTCTCACTAAATTCACACGTGTACCTTAGGTGCATTATCCAATTGGTACTGGGCCACCTTATCAGACCCTGTAGCTCAGGGCATAGGTGTACCCAGGGCCTACCAGGGGCTGAAGCATGTATTATGCCACCCCTGGATGGCCACCTAAATCTGACACAACTGGCTGCACGACAGCTGGGGCAAGGTGGTGTAATCACCCTTTGCTTTAGATATAGTATACCTATATCTAACCCTAAAAATGGACACACAGATTCCTATCAGTCACTCCTATGGCAGGCCTTGACAATCCTGAAGGCAGAGTGCTTGGAATCGTGCAAGATGGTGCTCTGGCATGAGCTGAGCCCGTTTGCAGCTTGCGGAACCAAGTCCTAATAGCTGTTCCATGATAACGCATACCATATACTCTTAAGTGCATTGTAATCCTCGCGGTTATATGCTATCTCTGGTATTGCTTTATCAAAACATGTCGAGTAAGGTGTCATACAAATTGGAATACTAACCCCTCGCCAATTCTGGCGACGGGGTTAGCATTCCACCCTTCTAGAGGGACACGACATGTATGTAACTGTGAACCCCGGTTAAAGTTAACTCAAGACTCAGCATCACCAAATGGATGCTGCCACCACAGACACGAGTCTGACCCCCTGCAGCTGGGAGTCCTTCCAGCGAGGGGAGCTTGGACAAAGGGTTTCCTGTCAGGGGCGGTGCTAGCACCATCCCAGACAGGGTTTTGTGTATCCTGGGTAGGCAGGGCTATACAGGAAGGTGACTGCAAGTGGCACCCCGGTGCTCACTACGCATCTGCCGGCTAGAACCAGTTCCAGGGGCACACCAGCCCCTGGCCTGGGGAAAGTCCGGCATGGGAGAGGGGTGTAACCACCACCCTTCCTGGTCCCACCCCTAGGGCAGGACCTAGTCACGTACCCACCCCTTTCTTTAGGATAAAGGCAGGAGCGGGGACCCTTCCAAATTAGATCATCTTTGAATCAAGAAACTACTTTCTACGAAAGGAACTCTCAACTTCTTAAGATTTCTCCCTTGTGACTAAGGAGTAGTCACCCTGCATCCGCAGGCACCATCTAAGAACTCTGCGGTTTGCTGCACGTCCTTCCTCCGGAATCCGACCGACCAGCACGACGCGACCCGGCTTCCCTGGCACCTCTATGACCTCTACCTACCTCTACAGCTAAGCTGAGAACCGTAGGTGCGACGAGACCTCGAGGGACCGGCCATCATCAGAACTGCACGACTTCTATCCAGCACGACCGCCGAGGGATCCTCTGGTGAGTGCTTTGGGGTCCGAGAAGCCCCGACCCTGAGCAGCTCCAGCACCGAAGTCCAGCCCCCCAGCATCCACGAGATCTGCGTGGGGCCCTTCTGCTTTTTGCTGCTCACCGCGTTGTCTGGCTACTAGCCCGCTGGCTTGTGGCCTTCCCGACGACGTCCGACGACATCACCACTGCTAGTCTGGTTGCTCCAGACTGGCTCTTTCTCCCTTCCAAAAGAGGAGCACCCCGGACCCTCCTGGTCCACTCCAGACGCCATTTTAGGTCCATCGCGTGGGCTTGAATTTGCCAAGACTTGTTGCCCCAATCCTGGGTCCAGCGACGTCGACAGCATCAACCATCGTGGGACTGCTCGCACCTCCATCCTGGTAGCCGACAGCGCCTCCTAGTCCGTGAGACTGCAGAGCCCAGCGTCGCCCACTCACCTGGTCGAGGTGACTTCGCCCGGTGCCATCCTGGTGCCCACACAATCACTGGCTAGTGATTAAGAACTTGGTCCCCTCTGCTTTCAGGTGTCATCCATCTTTGATCCAGGCTTGGATCCATCGAACAATCTTCACTGGTTGCCTGCCAGAAACTTCTTTCTTCAGGCTCCATAGACAGCAACGAGGATTCCCGACGTCTTTTCAGACCTATACAGCCGCAGCCCCTGGGCTAGGTAACTTCAGCATTTCGGTGCCCCAGCATAGCCTCACTATCCAAGGGTCTAGATCCTTTTTCGTTTTCAGCCTAACTAGTCGGATTCGTCCGATATCCTTAACCTTGCTTTTACTAGCCTCCATAGACTTTGTCCCGCATCCCGCGTGAGAGTGCACACTCTGCACCCGAGTCCCCTAGGCCTATTACTAGTAATCTGAAGGTTCAGTAACGTAGTCCTAGCGATTCCAAAGCCTATTAGTCCAGTACTTACCTGCTAGTAATTTCGCATTCCACTTTCATAGTATATGGTTTTTCGTGCCCTTCGGGCATTTGTGTAAATTGTGCAACTTAAAGTATTTTCGTAAGAGTTTTGTTGTGTGCTTAGTACCCTGTCCTCATAAAGAGTACAGGGCTGTTGTGATCTAAATAAATACACTGTTTATATTCATAACACTTGTGTGGTGTCCTTTCACTTGGTGTTCAAGGGGTATATGTGATGGTATAACAGCTGGCTTAACACACCCTCTAGAGTTTAGCCCGAAGACTGCTCGTATCCATGCTACTAGGATAGCTGGTCTATAAGGTTGACTTACAACCAATCATCAATGAGGGTTGTTTGGATTGATACAAAGTGCTCACTAGAATAGTGAACATTATATATCAGGCCAACTTCTCACACTCTGGGCCACTTATTCTTTAGATCAGTGCCAACCCTTGAGCGCCAATGGATTTGGTGTTGAGTCACTCAAGTCAGCGTGTTCCGGCTCAGAAATGGTGCAGCCTGGAGTGCTACTTTGTTTTTTCAGCATGATGTCCATCGCTGCTCTTTTCTGCATAACCTTGGGCCAAACTTTCCTTCTTCTGCCTTCTGTGCTGATCCTTTGGCACCGAAAGATTGCACACTCTGTGGCTGCCTTTTTGGAAAATCCTTAATGACATTTGGGATAAAATCTAAATGGTGTATTGCTCCATAGAATCCTCACATTCTCCAGCCAATGGGATCTTGGATGAAAACCCCTGAACTTTCTTTTGTTGCTTTTAAAGTTGAGGATCAAGTAAGTTTATTTAGCTATTCTCGGTTTTCCGTGGACGTCTTGCTGACACTCAATTTTATTGGTTCCTCAATGGAGCTCCTGATCGTATTTTCAGGCGCAATAGCGGAAAAAAGAACGTGAAAAGGACTACGTTAAGCACAGGATTCAGGGGCATATGCATGGCATAACTGGAGGATGGACAAGACATCAAACAGAGGTCGACATGGACAACTCCAACACACAAGTAGGAAAGAAAAAAGAAAAAGAGAAAAGGAATGTTTCGGACACATCTCGCAAGATGGAATAACACAGCGAGTCCAGAAAATATTCACACTGCAAAACATGCATTAGAGATAAAATACGCATATGTAACATGAAACTAAACCATGGGAGGGGGGACATTCAAGAGAATTAATTTCCACCTGAGAAAGAAAAAATTGATTATAAAGAACAGTGGAGTAGAAAAGTAGAAGAAAGAATAGGAGGCAGAGAAAGACAGAAAAGGTGAATATAGAGCTACAGAAGTGTTTATTGAGCATGCTACAGAGGTAAGCAGAGTACACACGATGAAAGTAAACCACCATCAAACCTCCCAACTTTGTTAGAAAATTAATTTTTAATTGTGCCGCTTTCAAACTATACTGAATTTTACATTTCTGAAAGATGTAAAAATTTAACTAATAAAAAATATACATGACCATTTCCGACATAGATAACAATCTATGCGCTTGAAACGAAGTGCATCAATTTCAACAAAGAATTGGTCATTTTAACAGAATCAAATTACAAGTTTCAGCTGAAAGGTGAAACTGTTCAGACTAATTTGACCTGCGGATTCTGCGCCATTTTTATTGTACAGTCAAATCTGTTTCTACATACAAAATATTTTGAATTTATTAAAACTGAATATTACAATGCAAGGTAAATTAAGACTAAAGGCACATAAACTTTGGTCCCACCAAGTCTAGTTTCAAAAACTTCCACAAAAGAATTCTTCCTGCAAATCTTGCAGTACACTTAGTCGTTGATGCATGCACAGGTTCCTGAACAAGCTTGACCAGTCTGCACATGCTCAGAAATCCACAACCATATTTCCAATAGTAATTACAAACTAAAGATGGCAATATATATATTTGAATGCACATGTCATGTCAACTTCAAAAACATCTACAAAAAATATTCAGCCACAAACAAGACATTACTGTGTGCGAACACTTATGATACGTTCTCAAGAGTGTACAAAAAGGTTAAGATTCTACAATGCTTTCCACATACTGTAGGGCTGAAACTTATATAAATCATGTGTATCGTTCTTTAAAGAGAACACTTTGCACTTTGTTAATGTTAACAAGCGTCTGCATTCATAACTGAACGCATACAAGAATCATGAAATACAAAAAGCCTGTGGTTTTCAAAACAAAATATTATGCTATACATGCACTTGGAAGGTAACACACTGATCAGGAAAAATCAAAGCTTAACCTTTCCACACACCCCTGCTTGAAACTAAATTTGAATGTGCCCCAGACACCCTCTTTTTATTTAGTGAATGCTAATACGTAAGCAACACCATTTTCCATTTTAAGGCACACATTAACTTAGTAAAAAGAAAAACATGATGGAACTGAACCAATTTTTAACAAAAGCTAATAGTTTTCCAAAAAAACAAATGGAAACCAGCAGCTTTAGCTGCTGCCACCTCCTAGTGAATTTTATTATATTCATTGCATTAACAAAGGAATGATAACAGCATGAAAATAAAATCCAACTGTGGTCCCTCCTTTCCTGAACAGTCAATAGGTGATAAAACACTTAACAAAGTGATACAGGTCACACAAATTTAAATAGTTGACTTGGAGAAAGAAACTCTCAGATGGTGGTTATCTCCAAGGTTGTAATTATGCAGATCAATCAAGGCCTGAATCGCTTCTTCTGCTGTGGACATCTGAAGTAGAGCCATCTTGTGATCTCTTCTGAAACAAATGAAACAATTAAAAACTGTCCAAGCATTTAAAGTAAACAGAGAAATTTGTAACGTTTACTCCTTGGGGTATTTTAGTAACACTAGAAGAAAGAAATCAAAATCTCCATGAATGTGACCCTCCCAAGGACAAGACTAAAAATGAATTAAAACATTTCTTTTCAAAAATCAAAGTACCTTTACTGATGTTGGTTTTAAGGGTACTGCATTTCGTTGGTACCAGTATCTTCATGCCCAGTCCATAGCCACAAGGATGACTTGGGCCCAGTCTCGCCTGATCTTCTTCAGCACTCTGGGCAGAAGTGGTATAGGCGGAAAGGCGTACAACAGACCGCAACTCCACTCGCAGCGAAAAGCGTCTCCGAGCGAGTGCCGCCTTGGAAATTCCAACGCGCAGAACTGATGACATTGCGAGTTATCTTCGGTGGTGAATAGATGTAACCAAGTCTCTGCCCACTGCTGAGAGGCCTTGCGCCACGTCAGAGTTCAGACACCATTCGTGATCCATCATGCACCGGCGGCTGAGTTCGTCCACCCTGGCGTTCAGAGAACCTGCCAGGTGTTGAACCACCAGGGTCACACCCTGATGTTCCAGCCACTGCCAAAGGAGCTGAGCCTCCTGGCAGAGGGTCCACGACCCCACCCCGCCCTGTTTGTTGCAGTACCACATGGTGGTGGTGTTGTCCGTTAACACCTGCACTACACTCCCCCGGACGAATCGCCCGCAGCTCCTAAAGGTTATTATGGAGCCAGGACTCCGCCGGAGACCAGAGGCCTCGGATCTCCGCCTCTCCCATGTGGCCTCCCCAGCCCTGGAGGGACGCGTGCTCCGGTTGGGGAAGGGAGAGGGATCTGCTGCTGACCCAATCGCGGTCCGTGAGCCACCACTGCAGCTGTCTCGCAGGCCCCTCAGAGATCAGGACATGGTCGGACTGGTTGCCCTGATGCTGGGCCCACTGAAACTTCAGGTCCCACTGCAGAGCCCGCATCCATCAACGGGCGTGATGCAACAGAAGGATGCTGGAATCCATCAGCCCCAGAAGCCACAGCGTCAACCTGACAGACTCGGGATAAGGGCTGAAAGATTGGAATCAGAGCCTGTATATCCCAAACCCGCTGTTCGGGTGGGTAAGCCCGAAACCGAGTCGAGAACCGCTTCGATGAAAAGGAGATTCTGACAGGGGCACAGGTGTGACTTCAGCACATTGATGGAGAACCCCAGCTGGTGCAAGAGGTCTGCCGTCGTCTGGAGGTGGCTGACTACTGTCTGGGGCGAGCCCGCCTTCAACAACCACTCGCCGAGGTAGGAGAAGACTGAAACCCCTAACCTGCGCAGATGAGCTGCGACCACCGCCATCACTTTCGTGAACACCCGTGGGGCGCTGGTAAGGCCTAAGGGGAGCACGGTAAACTGAAAGTGCTCGTGGCCTACCGTGAACCGCAGGTAGCGCCGGTGGGCCAGCAGGACAGGGATGTGAAAATAATCTTCTTGCAAGTCCAACGCTACCATCTAGTCTCCTGGGTCCAGGGCAGCTAAGACCTGAGCCAGAGTCAGCATTTTGAACTTCTCCTTCCGGAGGAAGCCGTTGACGTTCCATAGGTCCAAGATAGGGCGTAGGCCCCCTTTGCCCTTCTTGGGTACCAGAAAGTAGTGGGAACAACAACCACGTCCTACTTCTGGCCCAGGAACGCGCTCGATGGCCAAGAGGGCCGAAACTTCCTCCTGCAGAAGCCGCAAATGATCCCCCGATACGCAGTGGTGTTGCGGTGGTATGGCTTGAGGAGTCGTCTCGAAGGGGAGGGAGTAGCCCCTTCGGACGATTTGCAGCACCCAGCAATCCGATGTGAGTGCGATGGCGAACCCTGCCCCCCACTGGCGTCACATGGGCCGAAAAGCACGGACTAGGAGGGTTTTGAGGCGGTTGGTGCGGGGGAGAGTGTGGACTGGCCTCGCCATTGTCCCCGACCGCCTCCACGGCGATTTCCACGGCCGCCACCGCGGCGATTTCCACGGCCGCCACCACGTTGGATGTTAGTCTGCGGTGCGTGGCTGGCAGCACGTGTGGGGGGGCCCCTTCCTTGGCCACGAAAGGAGCGAAAGGCACCAGTTTGATGGCACGGGGACGAGAGGCCCAAGGACTTGGCGTTAGGGCTGGAGTCCTTTTGTAAGAATTGGCTTTTGTAGTTTGGTTTGCCCTGTTCCCATCATGCACTGGGACAGGAACAGACTAATTTGCATACAGCCAGGTTCTGAAACTGGGATGGTGCAGTGAGCTAAAAAACGGTGTTGGATCTAGCCCTGATCTCTTGACTGGGTGAGAGCTTTCTGCTTAATTCAGAGACTCTGTCCCTCACCACCCCTTGTTGTAAATATATACTTAAAGCGCCCAAGCGCATGGTCTGCCTTGTCGCCAAAAAGGCGACGGTCATCAAACGGCATGTCCATTAGTGTATTCTGGACATCGGCCGAAAAGTTGGCGGACCTCAACCAGGTGTGGCGACGAATCGCCACAGTCGTTGACATCATTCTGCCTAGTGAGTCGGTAGTATCCAGCCCACACTGGATAGAATATTTTGCTGCATCCCGGCCTTCCACAAGGGGTTGGCAGAGTTTGGCCCGTACCTCCAACGGACACTCTGGCAGCAATTCCGCGACCGTGTCCCACAGAGAGTGGCTGTAGCGGCCCAAGAGGCATGCGGTGTTGGAAGACCGCAGTCCCAGACTAAGGGATGAGAATACCTTTTTGCCGTACTGCTCATACCTCTTGGATTCCCTGTCCGGCGGAGCAGACGGGAAAGTGGTCTGGGAATTCGAAGCCTGGATGACTAGACTCTCGGGGGTGGGGTGGGTGGACAAGAAACATGGGTCGCCCGGGGCCTGGCGGTGGCGTCTGGCAACGTTCCCATCTACGGGCGAACCCGCAGCAGGCCTGGACCAAGTGCCCAAAAGAACGTTGGTCAAGGCCTCATTAAACGGCAGCAGAGGCTTGGCCGAGCTTGACTGATGTTTAAGGACCTCAGTGAGGTTAGTCCTCACGGCCGCGACGGGGAGCTACAGGCTCAAGCCTTGGCCGCCCTCATCAACACCACACTGTAGGTTGCCCCCTCCTCCGTAGCCACGGTAGGAGGCGAGACAAAGCCAGTGTCTGGTGAGGTGTTCAGACCACTGGCATCCCCAAGTCCACCTGTCCAGTCCTCTTGAGACTGACACTCTGGTCAGAGGGTCCTCAGACCCCTCCCAATACTCCTTATCACCCATCCCCTGATAATCAGGGTTGTCAAACGATTGGGCCGGTTCATAGAAGGTTAACTACCCAAGCGGCGTCGAAAGCGGCGCCGTTCCAACGCCGGAACCGGAGCGATGGAGGCATCGGGGACGGCGCCGCCCAAGGACGGCGCCGGAGGTGACACCTGAGGGACCCGCGCTGGTGAGGTTGTTAGGTCAACAGGCGACGACCCGGATCCAGTGGGGCCCTGCGGCGCCGGGGCCAAAGCCCCCGACCCGCTAGGGGCCCCAGATGGGTCCGCTGGGCTCGAAGGCGCCGCGGAGACCATCGGGGAAGAGGGACCTCATGGCCATGAGGAAACGCTTGATCTCCCCCGGCGTCGCGTTCTGCCCAGGGACCGGAGGGTGTCGAGCAGGCCGCGACGCCCGTGACTCCGACGGACCTGTGTGGGGGGTGTCACCCGAACCCCCGGCAGTGTCGCGCGAGCGTCGCGGGGAGACAGAAGAGCGATGACGTCTCTTCGACTTCTTGTGCTTACCTGACGATGACTTCGACCCGGAGGTGTCGACTCTCGGAGCTGTGATGGCTCCTACCCCGTGACCTGTCGCTCTACCTCTGGTGGGACCGGGACCTCTCGCGGCGCGGGGCCGCCTGCCAGAGTTAAAGTACTGTTTTTTCCAGATCTGCGCTTGCTGGCGCGGAAAAAAGAACTGACGTCAGCACGCGGAGGCGGCGTCTAAGTACTCAAGACAACGTCATCACGGCGCCCACGACGCCTACCGACGCGCAAGGGTACTGCTACGCAAAAATTTCCTGATCCAGTCTGACGCCTGGGGATATTTTAAGGTAAGGAATCTATCACTAACTTGTCTCTTTCAGATCCTGTTCCCTGATTTTGCAATGGAACTAACTATTGCGTCTTTTTGCAGCAATGAGTCTACCTCTTGTTGGAGCAGTGTTAGATGTTCCGTGGGCATTGGACGCTGTCTGGGTGGTATATGTGGAGGAGTAGCTGTAAGCTCTAGGCAGTTCCCATACTGGATAATTTGTCTTACCCACTTGTCTGTTGTAATGGAATTCCAGACTGGTAGGAACTGTGTTAATCTCCCCCTTACAGGAGTAGAATGCTGTTGGGGGAGCTGAAGGAAGTCACTGTTTAGTGGTGAAGGAGGTTTGATTGTTATTACCTAGACCTCCTTTCTTGTTGGTGCATCTGTAGCCTCCTCTAAAGTATCCTCTATTGGAGGATTTTTGTATTTGTCTTAAAGGAAGCTGAATTGTCTGCTCCAGCTTAGCCTCCTCTGTAGATGGAGGAACGAAAGGAGCCTCATGCTTGGGTGGACTGCAGAGCTCCCATCGACTTTGGTGTGTCCGTGTCTTTCTTCTTTTCTTCAAGTGCTGTGTCTACCTCTGAACCAAACAATTGTTGTTGGTTGAATGGTTGATTTAAGATAGTAGTTTGCACTTCTTGCTTAAATCCTTAAATGAAATGCGTAGCCACATGTGACGTCTAAGGAGGACACTGGTGTTTATTGCTCTGGATGCAGTGCCTGCTACATCAAGAGCGCATTTAATGGAGGCATTTGAAATAAGCTTACCCTCTTGTATGAGGTCATTTGCTTGTGCCTTTTATTGGTCAGGTAGATGTTGTAAGAACTTCTTTAACTGATCATAGTGAGCCCTGTCGTATCTTGCGAGGAGGGTCTGTGTGTTAGCGATGCGCCATCTATTGCTAGCTTGGGCAGCTATTCTTTTCCCTGAAGCGTCTATGATCTTTGATTACGTATCAGGAGGTGGTGCTTCGCCTGATGTTTGGGAATTTGCTTTTTTACTAGCGTCCTTTAATGTAGGCAGGGTCCCCAGGAGCTGGTCTGTACTTTTTCGCTATCCTTGGGTTTATGATTCTAGCTCGTACAGGATCTTTAAACACTGCTGGTGCATGCTTAATGATTCCTTTAATCATTGGCAATATTTGTACAGATTTATGGGAGTGTTCAAAAGTGTCTAATAAAAAAATCTTCCTCTGCCTCATCTGAATGCATGGAGACATTGTGATAGATGGCAGCCCTGTGAAGTGTCCAAACTCAATATAGTCTTCTGGAGGAGAAGGTTTAGATGGATATGTATGTGGGTCAGGAATATCTGGTACATCCTGTGGGTTTGGAAACTCCCAGTCTGGTGAACCTGTTGGGTAGGGAAAAGGGTCATCTGCGTCTCTCCCTTCACCCATGCTATACGCATCATCATCATCAACATCCTGAGGAGGTGTATGTGGTGGAGAATGAGGAGGAGAATTTTGAGGTGAAATGGTTAAAGGAAGAGAAGGAGCAGGAGATACAGGAGAAGATGGGTGCATAGGAGATGTGGCAGAATCCTTGACAGGCACTGGAGGTGTAGGTGATGTATCTGATTTCCTCTTTTTGTGTGGTGTAGTGGAAACATGTCCTGTTTCTGGATCAATGTAGATCTTTTTTTTATAGGATCTGGTTGGAAAAGCTCTTCTTGAGGCACAGCCTTCGACGCCATTCTTTTCTGTTCCGAAATGGTTTGTTGCTTGTCTTTAGCCTTAGGAGACGATGTAGAGTCCTTTGGCGTAGATTTCGGCACTGCAGATATTTGTCTTTGGAGCCGAAACCTGTTTCGTGGACTTGGAAGCATCGGAAGCAGGCTTTGTCTGTTTCGGCATCGAGGGTATCGTTTTTTGAGTGGAAGCTATTTTCGGGGCATAGGAAATATGCTTCGTTGTTTTCGGAGCCGCTTTGTCTCTCGACGGTTTTGGAGTGTCTTTCAGAACCGGGACCTTTTTGTTTCGGTGCCGAGGAACAGGTGGTATTGGCACATGCGGTCTGCTCGGTATGGAGCTACCGGAAGGCTTCATTATTTTCTTCAGAGCCAGGCTCGATGGCAGGGCTTTCAAAGTGTTTTTTCGGTCTCGACTGGGCCCGTTGACCTTTGCCTTCGATTATGGTGTTTGGGCTGGGGTAGGGGCAGTGGTACTCAAGCATTGACCCGAAGGTATGGAGTCATTGGAGTCATCTGCCTCGGATAGGATCTGGAGATCGGAATCTTCTTCTGGGACTCATGGACCCATGTCTAAGATATACACCGGTTCCAGAGCTGATCTCTGCATATTGCGTCACCGGGCCCTCCGATTTCTAATGGTCTTTCGATGGAAAGGATGCACAAGCTGTGCAGCTGAATTAGTCATGTTCTGGCGATAAGCACAGGTTACATACCTCGTGATGGTCACTGGGTGGAAATTTTGCTCCACACTTGGGGCATCTTTTGAATGCCGTCCTTTCCATGCGATGTAGGCCTCACGGCGTGGGTAGGCCCAACGGCCCACATAGACGATCAGAATCGGGCTGAGGTTGAGTCAATGTTTATAGATATTGAAAGTTGTTTTGTGAAGTTACAAAAATGTTTTCGCGTCGAAGTACTTGAAATGTAAATTTCGAAACGGAGCGGAAAAGTTTCATCCGAATTCAGTGGCGGAAAAAAACAATCTAAGGATGGAGTCAATGCCCATGCGCACTATCGTCCAAGGGAGGAGTCACCTATCTCGTGACTACAAAGACTTTTTCCAAGATGACAACATGCAATCATCCGAGCCCAACACCAAGTGGCGATCTAATGCACAGTGTGAGATCTGCAGCTCATATGCCCAGAACAGTGGGTTGTCTGGGCCAGGCGGTGGGATCGGGCAATCATCCTGTCCACAGGAGCCCCTGTGCTGGGCTTGGGCCAGGTGTCCAGAAGGACGTCGGTGAGGGCTTCATTAAAAGGCAGCAGGGGCTCTGAAGGGGCAGCTGCCAGTTGAAGTACCTCTGTCAGGTTAGTCCTGACTGCCACCGTAGGATGCTCCACACCAGAGGCCTCAACCGCCCTTCGCAACACCACTATGTACAAAGCTTCCTCCTCCATAGCCATGGGGGGGGGGGGCGGGGGGGGGCGGGGGGGGGGGGAGAGAGGGGTATGGGGATTGAGGTTGTTTTCTGGAAGCATGCCAAGGTCTGGATCTAGGCCTGGATTCTCTGGGACCCTCCGGAGAAGCAGACATTGAAGGCCTAGGACCCTCGCAGAGTCCGAGGGCCCGAAGTCAGACGGTCGGAGTCAAGCTGCCCAAAGATGCTATGAAGCGCTTTGTAAAAAGCTCATAGCTGGCCATGGATGCCCTGCTTCGTGTTCCGAAGACTGAGCTGGAGAGAAACGATGCTCCGGGTCCCGCGTCTTGTCAGCAGACGTAGAGAAGGCAAAGAACGACGATGCTTCTTCGCCTTCTTGTGTGGTGGTGGCTCAGAGACTGGTCCCAAGACCTTCCTCTCGACCGGGACCTCGAACGTTGCGGAGCAGACGGCTGGGCCTACAAGAGCTGTTGAGACCGCTCCAGCAAAGACTTAAGATTCATGGCCAGGCAGTCGGAGCAAAACTTTGTGTCGTGGGTGCGCTCCAGGCACCAGAGGCACACGAGCTTCGGATCCATGACGGACATCAATTTGTGACCGGAATCACAAGGCTTAAAGCCGGTCCGGCAATGGGACATCCATCATGCTACCAGGGGTTGAAGACTCAAAAGCTGTCAACAAAAGTGGGTACGCTCTCTCCGAACCTGCACTGGCTGGAGTGGAAAAAGAAAGCACCGAGGTCAGCGCATATGGGTGTCATCTAAGTAGACACCATGACATCATCCTGGCGACCAAGACGACGGAGCCGACCGAAGCCAAATACTGACGCGCAGGGGTAGTGCTACAGGAAAAATTCTTTCAATCCAGTCTGATGCCTGGGGGTAATTCTAAGGTAAGGAATCTATAAGGAGTAGTTTCTGTCCTGTAACTCCAGTTCTGTAGTAGGGGTATCTCTGTTATAGTCATAATCTAGTAAATAGTCCCGCCCATGTGCGTGGACCCCGGCAATCAAAAATAATCTCTTAAGTTGTCAAAATAATGCAGAAAACTGCAAAGACACTTAAGAGAGAATTTAAAGACAAATAATGCAGCCTATATCCACAGGCTACACTGTCCAGTACTTCAACTAGAAATTCCACCAAAAAAAACCACCACACACAGCACAGCCTGCCAGTTTCTACCATAAAGAAACTTGCCTCCCCCAGTCAAAGACTCTGGAATGATAGAGAGGAAAGTAGGGACAGACAAGCCCCATAGGCTGCCATTATGTGGCTTAAATAGGATACTGTGCCTTTAAGAGAACTTTCCAGAACTTCTCCCAGTATCCCAGAATGCATAACAGGTCCCTCTACTTTCAGTTCTTTTTGAAGGCGAAGCACGCCAGACCTGTCGCATTCTTTACATGATGAAAAATCTCCACCGGGGAGGAGGGCGGGCGCTTATGACTAACAGAGATACCCCTACTACAGAACTGGAGTTACAGGACAGAAACTACTCCTTCTGTAGTAGGGGATCTCTGTGTATAGTCATAATCTAGTGAATAGAATGACAAGCCCATCCCCACACCAAAGCGGCGGTGAAGAATAATACATAACGCCACTACTGTGCGAACAAATTCTGCAGCGAAGCCTGCCCAACCTGAGCGTCTGCCCTGGCGTCAGTGTCCAGGCAGTAATGCTTAGCAAAGGTATGAACCGACTTCCAAGTGGCTGCCTTGCAGATTTCAGCAATCGGCACGTTACGGAGCAGAGCCGTCGTGGCAGCTTTGCCCCTGGTGGAATGAGCCTTAGGCTTACCTCCTAAGGTCTTATTAGCCTTCTGATAACACAATTGTATGCAGGACACAATCCACCTAGAGATGGACTGCCTAGAGGTCGCAAGACCCGTCCTGACCGATCCATAATTGATAAACAACTGGTTAGACCTACGAATATCTTTGGTTTTATCCAGATAAAATTTCAACACCCTCCTAACATCCAGGGAATGGAGAGACCTCTCCGCTGGGGACGAAGGGTTCTGAAAAAACATAGGAAAAGTTATAGTCTGGTTGACATGAAAATCAGAAATAACCTTGGGAAGAAATTTAGGGTGAGTACGCATAACAACTTTAGCAGCATGAAATACAGTATAAGGTTCATTACAACACAACGCCTGAATTTCACTCACCCTGCGGGCCGATGTAATGGCCACGAGGAACGCCGCCTTCCAGGACAGGTGCTGCAACGAAGCCTTATGAATAGGTTCAAAAGGCTCCTTCATCAATCTGGACAGCACCACATTCAATTCCCATGAAGGCGAGGGAAGCCTGACAGGAGGGATTACTTTCTTCAATCCTTCCAGAAAATCTTTGATCACGGGGATCTGGAAAAAGGAAGTCTGTGAAGGGCATTTCCTGTAGGCAGTCAGTGCAGCCAGATGAACCTTAATGGAATGCACATTAAGGCCAGACTGCGCCAAATGTAAAAGGTAAGGAAGGATAACATCTTCCTTGCAGGTCGTAGGATCATGGTTCTTAGACTGGCACCAGATACAAAACCTCTTCCACTTGTAAGCATATGAAGTCCGAGTGGAAGGTCTCTTAGACTCCTTCAGTATGTCCATGCAATCATCGGGCAGATTCAGATGGCCATATTGCACTATCTCAGGAGCCATGCCGCCAAACTCAAAGACGAGAGGTTGGGGTGTAACATCCGTCCCCCGAACTTCGTGAGAAGGTCCGGGCTGCACGGCAACCGAATGTGAGGAAGGAGAGACCGGTGAAGTAGGTCCGTGAACCACCACTGCCTGGGCCACTCCGGGGCGATGAGTATCATCCGAGCTCTGGACCGGGCCAGCTTGATGAGCACCGCCGGAATCAGGGGAATGGGAGGAAAGGCGTACAGAAAGCTGTTCGTCCAGTTGATCCATAACGCATTCCCCAGCGTCCCTTGCTGGAAGTACCTGGAGGCGAAGTCTCTGCACTTGCTGTTTTCGGCGGTGGCGAACAAGTCTACGTCTGGAGTTCCCCACCTTGCGAAAACTTCTCCTAGTACTTCGTCGTTTATGACCCATTCGGGGTTTTCCTGAACCAGTCTGCTCAGTGCGTCTGCCTGAACATTCTGCACACCTGGTAGATGGGTGGCCGTTATCGTCAGTCCTCTGGCTAGGAGCCAGTGCCAGATCGCCTGCGCCTCCTGTGACAGAGTGCGTGATCTCGAGCCCCCCTGCTTGTTGAGGTGATACATCGTGGTGGTATTGTCCGTCTGTACAAGCAGAGAGTTGGTCTGGAAGGACGGAAGAAAGGCCTTTAGCGCCAAGTGAACAGCCCTGAGTTCCAGGAAATTGATGTGATACGTGGCCTCCATCGGTGACCACGTGCCTTGAATCTGTAGAGTCCCGGAGTGCGCTCCCCATCCCAGAAGAGACGCATCCGTCACGACAGTCTGCGTGGGAATGTCCTTGTGAAAGGGAACCCCTCTGAGGAGATTCTCCACCGAACACCACCACTTCAGAGACTGAAGAGCATGCAGCGACAGTCGAATCTTGTCGTCCCGAGATCCTTTCCTCTGATCCCACTGGTCCTCCAAGCACTCCTGCAGTGGTCTCATGTGCAGCCGTGCGTGTGGCGTCAGGAAGATACAAGAGGCCATCGATCCCAGTAGAGAAGACACCGTCTTCACTGTTGTAGATGGAGTCGTCATAAGAGCCTGAGCCTTCCGAAGGAGTGAAAATTGTCGCTCTTCCGAAGGAGACACGCTTGCTGACAGCGTATCGATGGAGGCTCCCAAGTACTGTATGCATTGGACCGGAGTCGGGACAGACTTGGCCATGTTGATGTGCAGCCCCAGCTTGTTCAAGAGAACGCACGTCTTCTGGAAGTGTGCTCGCGCTTCCGAGAAGGAGGATGCCTTGATCAACCAATCGTCCAAGTACGGGTAGACGAACACCTTGTTCTTCCTCAGGTGTGCTGCTACCACCGCCATGCACTTCGAGAACGTTCTCGGCACAGACTTCAGTCCGAATGGGAGTACTGTGTATTGATAGTGATTGGTGCCGACTTGGAACCGCAGGAACTTCCTGCGTTTGTGTGCAATGGGCACATGGAAGTAAGCATCCTGTAGGTCTATAGCGCAAAGCCAGTCTCCCTGTTGCAACTGAGGGTAAATCTGATGCAACTACAGCATGGGAAACTTTTCTCTGCGAATCCATCTGTTTGCCTGTCGCAAATCCAGAATGGGCCTGAACTCGTTCTTGTCCTTTTGCGAACCAGAAAGAACCGGGAGTACAGACCTCTTCCTCTCTGAGACAGAGGTAAGTCTTCTATCGCCCTTTTCCTCAACAGGATATCCGCTTCTGCCTGAAGCTCGGGCAGCTGAAACTGCGAGCTGACCGGGGGAATTGCTGGAGGAGGGCTGGTGAACCGAAGACTGTATCCATTGCAAACAATATTCAGCACCCACTTGTCCTGAGTAATTTTTCTCCACTCTGCCAGAAAAAATTGAATGCTTCCCCCTACCGGAGTGGGTAACAGATCCGGGGGAAGTAGGTTCCTAGGGCCTAGACCCAGCCTGGCCCTTGGGCGCTGGGGCCGATTGCTGGCCACCTCTGCCCTTCTGGCGCTTCTGGAATGGCTTACGGAACTGGTGTTGCTGTTGCGATTGCCCCGCAGCCTGTCCCTGTCCTCGGCCTTGCCCGCCGAACCGCCGTTGGAAAGGGCGGTACTGCTTCTTGGTCTCTTTAGGCTTCTCTAGGCCCACAGCAGTTAGCGTCTCGGCCTCCGCCTTCATGCGGGTCATCTCATCGTCCGCCTGCTTCCCGAAGAAGGTCTCACCGGAGAACGGTAGATTGGCTACCCTCTGCTGTGCGTCCGGTTTCAGGGACGTAAGCCGGAGCCATGCGTGGCGCCGTTGGTTGATCCCGTGGCAAAATCCGTGAGCAGCCAACAGGGAAGAGTCCGCTGCCGCGCTGATAATCTGGTTGGCCACCAGCATCCCCTCACTCAGTACTTCCATGAAGTCTTTACGCTTCTCCCGGGGTAAATGCTCCGCAAATCGCTAGAGGGAGTCCCAGAGGGCGCGGTCGTATCGGCCCAACAGTGCCGTGGCACTCGCAGCTTTCATGGAGGTAGCGGAAGTGCCACAGACTTTCCTCCCCGCCAAATCCATCCACCTTGACTCCTTATCCGGAGGAACCGTAGAGGAAGGAGTGGTAGCATGCTGCTTGCGGGCCGCCGTCACAATGACAGAGTCAGGAGGAGGTTCCGTTCTCAAAAAGGCCGGGCCATAGCCGGTTCTTCCAGGCCCGGGACCAGAGGCAGGAGTGGACGAGACAGGTGTTTTTGATGTAAAGTCTCAAAAATGACTGACGTTTTCGGAGTAGGCACCGTCAGGGATATGCCCAACTTCGCAGCGCCCCTTAAAAGGACGTCATGGAACGCCACCAGGTCATCCTTCGGGGACACTCTCGTGTCCAGTGACCCCGATAGGGTAGGAGAATAGTCCCTGGTCCCAGAGGACCTCGTGTGTGAGCGAGATTCGCGCCTCCTATGGCGGTGTCTCGACCTCGTGGATGATCTGCGTCGCGATCTCTCCTTCCTCCCAGAGCGAGAGCGAGACATGCCTGCTCGTGGCCGCTCCTTCGGCTTTCGTGGAGGGGTCTTCCTCGGTTCCTCAGGGGGTTTCGGGGTCCCCTTAGGAGGAACAGGCAGGGACGGCAGGGAAGTGGACCTCGGAGAAGGAACCTTCGGCTGCGGGGTGGGCCCATGCGGAGGGACCGGAGGCGGAGGAGGGTCTCCTGAAGGCAGTTGAGGTTTGGGTGGAGGGTCCTCCTTAGGAACAGGAGGAGGAGTCGGAGTCCTGGGCCGAGATGGTGTGTACACCTCTGAGTACACCGAGCCCGGTGACCCTTTAGGCGAAGGGTGCGGAGAGCCAGCCCCATCAGCAGGTGACCGCTTCCTCTTGCGTCCTCCACTTGAAGCAGCGTGACTTCTGGGACTAGAATCCCTCTTGCGCCGTTTTGGAGAGGCTGACCGACTCCTAGACGCTGACCGCTGTCTGCTGGACGCAGAGCGACGCTTTTCCGGCGTCGAACGACGCTTCCTCGACTCCGGCGTCGATCGCCGTCTCCTCGGCGTCGACCCTCTTTTCCTCGGCGTCGAACGTCGACTCCTCGACGTCGACCTCTTCTTCCGCGACGCCATACGCCGCCTTCTCGACGTCGAGCGTTCCGTCTTAGACGACGAACGTCGCCGTCCTCTCAATGCTCTCGACGTCGAGGAGCCCCTCGATGTCGACCGGTGCCTCAACGCGGCGAGCGTCGATGCTGGTCACTACGCCTCCGGCGTCGTTAGGAAGACCTCGACGAAGACTATGACGTCGACGGTGGCTTCGACGGCGACTTCTCCATGATCTTCGACGTCGAGCCGTCACGCCGTCTCGACCCAGAGAGCACACCGCCGTCATCCCTCTCGACGTCGTCGTCGATGCAATCGACGTCGACGGAGACCGAGACCGTTTGCTGGACTTCCTGCCTCCGGGGAGCCCCCCAGAGGCCTCAGCAGGGGCAGAAGGAGCCTTCCCAGCCTGCCCAGACCCACCTGCAGTCTGCAGACGCCTCTCCTCAAGGCCAGAAAGCCTGATCTTCATCCTGTCCCTCAGAGTCCGAGCAGTAAACTGCTGGCAGATGGTACAATCCTCAGGGACATGATCTTCAGGGAGGCACACGATGCAGACATCATGGGGATAACTCTTGGCCTTCTTCCTCCCACATGCTGGGCACTTATCAAAAAGGCCAGGCATTTTAGAGCCCTAAAACGCCTAATACAGCACAGAAAACGGAGAAGAGAACACCAAGAAGTAAACTGCAACACTTTTAGAATTCAAAAGTGTCAAAAAAATCCAATAAACCCTTGAAAAAGAAAGAGCTCAATGCCAGGGTCCTGTAAGCAGGAGCCGGAAAAAAGAACTGAAAGTAGAGGGACCTGCTATGCATTCTGGGATACTGGGAGAAGTTCTGGAAAGTTCTCTTAAAGGCACAGTATCCTATTTAAGCCACATAATGGCAGCCTATGGGGCTTGTCTGTCCCTACCTTCCTCTCTATCATTCCAGAGTCTTTGACTGGGGGAGGCAAGTTTCTTTATGGTAGAAACTGGCAGGCTGTGCGGTGTTTTTTTTTGGTGGAATTTCTAGTTGAAGTACTGGACAGTGTAGCCTGTGGATATAGGCTGCATTATTGGTCTTTAAATTCTCTCTTAAGTGTCTTTGCAGTTTTCTGCATTATTTTGACAACTTAAGAGATTATTTTTGATTGCCGGGGTCCACGCACATGGGCGGGACTATTCACTAGATTATGACTATACACAGAGATCCCCTACTACAGAACTAATGGTCTCTTTCAGGTAGTCTAGTTTGCAAGTGGGACTGTTTCGCCATGACTAATAGAGAGAAGTAGGGCTCAAAGTCACAGAGGGCAAAAACACCTGTCCTGAAAGCGCAAATTAACATTTCTGAACCTGATGGCAGAACAGAGGAGTATGTGCCCGTGTGCACTGTTGAACAACGGAGGAGTCACTCCACATCTAGTGACTGAGTTGCTTTGAAGAAAAGCAACCTCTAATGTTTGAGCCCATGACTTGATGGCAGGAGTACGCAAAGCATGTGTATCTAAAGATGCTATTAATGTACACACAGGTGTGAATAGAAGTGTATTTTAAAAGAGTGTTCAGGCAAAGTCATCTACAGTTTTAAATACCCTCAATGCTTACTAGATATAACATAGCAAAGTCTTAATGTGGAGCATAGGTGAGGATAACTAGGTACAACTAAGAACCAAAGGTGAAATCAGAATATCCTTTCTAGGCAAGCAGAAGCAGTCTAAAACATGATTACTCAATATTAATTTCCCATCAGTTTTCCAACGTTCTTTTAAAAAATGCAATAATGTTGGCCAGTCATCAGCATATTTTCAAAGAGCTTACGGTAATAAGCTTCCTTCTCCGGCTGACATTTAAAAAAATAAAATGAACAAGCATTGGCAATGCCAATAGATAGGACTTTAAAGGAAAATTGCATGGTCACGTGAAGCATTACCAGTAAATAGCATGGGAATAGATGTGCGCCCTCCTCCCAACCTGTGCTGCTGCCAGAGAAAAACTAAATAAATTATCTATTTGACTAAGACACTAATAGCATTCCATTGTCATGTGAGTGCCCCTGAAAGTTTGAGCTGAAGCAGCTGTTAACAAAAATTGAGGAAGCACACAACTTATGCCCAATCAAAACATACACCTGGCTCCCAACATGTTGGAGGAGCCAAAGTCCCTCTATAGAGATGCTGACACATTGGAGACAGCTGTGCTGTAAAGCCAGACCATCAAAAAGAGTGTGGCCAAAGGGCGGGCGCCAAGCGGTTTTGTAGGCTAAAGTCATAATTCGCAAAGTCTCATGACACGCAAAACGTTTTTCTGAGAAGAGGTGCAGTGTGAACACTCAAGATATTTTATATAGCACTTTGCATCAGAACTGCTCTTTTTTTAACAGTGTGTTTGATTTCAACGTAATACACATGATTGTGTTTTTTCCTGTTGTGGTAAGCGTTCCAGAGCAACATTTTTAACAATCTCTTCTTCTTAGAAGCTATGAAGTCAAAGTATCTGTAAAGAGGTTGAAAAACATGCTTACTGGAAAAATTTAAATGCTTTCACAGTGCCGCCGGTGTTTGTAAAAAGTGTACGCAAGTCTTCTTCAGATACTGTAGTGCTGTAAAAAAGAAAAACATTAAGTTAAACACATGAACACATGGAAAACCTAATTGGATCAGTCATACTAACAGTATACAAAGTCATTTTTAAGCCAGAGCACAAAACCAAACCATTTTAAGTAACCAATATATTTTGAGACTAACCATTCCGAAGATGCAGCTTGCAAATATTTGAAAATTAGGTTCTCTTTAATCAAAAGCAAAATTCGAATAAGGAAAAACTAGTTACAAAGATGGGCCTCCATTTTCTTCTCCGAATACTCATGAATTCTTCTCAAGTGGATGTAACTGAATCCTTAACACTGCCATTGTATGCACTTCATCCAATTTGACCTTGTTTTGGGATAGAGCTTACACATGTGGCCGATACACTGTTCATGCTTCAGCTTTCAAACACAATTTTAGGTTTAGCCTAGAGACAGCATGCTGCCTCGCAAACCTTGTGTATTAAAAACAATCTTAAATATTATTGCATACAAATGAACATGCATAGAGCTGTTTTAAGTGAATTCTTATCCATGGGTCTATTAAATTCATTAACATTTTGCTCCTGCCCATCACAACATACAACATTGGGTCAAAACCCTATAGCTATCAGTTCGCATGCGCTGAGAGTAATGGGATTTTCCATTACAGTACATGCACATATACCTAAAAAGTGTTCCTTAGTGCCAGGGGCTGGTCACCCAACACTTTACTTTCCACTGCCATTTTTATCCATTCAACGTTTATTTCTTTGGTCATCCTTGTGTCTTTAAACTGTGCCTCCAGACAACAGAAATTCAAAGCCAATAGTATATTTACTTTTAGCCAGAAGGAACCTTGTTACTTAACTGTAATAATAGTTTGAATCGTTTGACCAGTTTAAGCCAGATCCTCTTATAGATGCACATGCTGCGCACTATTCCATCATTTAGTGGTTGGATCCAGAATATAATGTTTTTCCTTATAAACCCACAATGCCCCGATATGTGACCAGCATATTATACTAGGTTTGCTCTTTTAACCAACTCATGCCCCAGTGAGGGTCACATGAGACTAGGTAAATAACAGTTAACTGTTGCACCCAGCCTCAAGCTGCACAACTGCACAGGTATGAGTCGGCGAGTTAAACAACAAGAATCCAAGAAATCCATCATAATTCAATATTTGACAATAATTTCAGAGTTCCCAATGAGGCAACATGTCAAATTTTAGATGCTGAAGAAATGTCTAGCCAGGCTTTTTTCTGAAGCATGTTAGAATTCACATCTCACCCTGGGTATCCATGCAAATGTTCACCCAATGCATTTTGGACAATAGGCCTTTCATCAGGGGTAGCTGTAGTGTGAAACAAGCCATCATCAATCTTCAATGATTTCATGTCAATCAACAAAAATAAATTAACCATACACACCTCATCCGTGAAGTAAATACATAAAACTCATCAAAAATCAAACCAGCAAGGACAACAGAACCTGTACTCAGTTTGAACTAAGGAATTCAGAAATAAACCAGGACAAAAAAAATGTTTAGCGCAAAATGTGTTCGTGTCATATTTCCCATGCAAAAACAGTGTGCATGAAACCAGTCCTGAAAAACCAATAAAGATTAAAAAATAGACTTATAATGCAACAGGTATATCATCTAAATCTCCAGTCTCTAAACACTGTAACCGGATATGGGATTACTACTTCTGAAAACCAAGACGTTGCGCGCTAAGGAAGATAATTATAATTAAACCTATTGTGTGCTCCAGGTGAAACCAATTATTTTAAAACGTAATGTAAAGTTAAAACAAAACATGTGAGCACAAGCCTTGCCACACAGTAAACATAAAATAAATCAAAACATTCAAACATATAGTGCATTACATACTCGCTTAAATACTTACACGGCAATAACCAAAATACAGAATTAAATAAAAATATTCTGTGGCTATATGAAAGTAAAAGTTTCTCAAAAATACAGTCAGGCAATAACAATTAAAACAGTGGTAGTGAAAAATACAAATCAAAAGTAGGCAATGATTAACTCGTGTAATTCTATTAAAAAGTTGACCTTGACATAACAAGAAACAGTTCTGTGTGGATGAATTGCTCGGTTTTTTACATTAACCCTTTTGCTGCGTCGAACGTTCAGCACCCAGTGCTGAACGTTCGAATAACGAGCGCTGGCCCGTCGGCCAACGGTCGTGCGCAGCACTGGCAAGGTAGTGCTCGTGATGACCGTTGGCCGACGGCAGCGCTTAAGGGGTTAAAGGAAGATGGCTACCACTGAAACTTAGTGCAACCCATTGTTCCTAAGTGGCCTCCGAGATGGTATTTTACGAGTTTAATCAAATCATTGTTCAGGGGGCAGACAATTGCAGGGACAGCAATATAAAACATCTAAGCAAATAGACTGCTTGTATACTTTAGGTAAAAAATAAAAAAAACATTTAGTTTGCACTGTGAAACTCTTCTACATTCAAATGGTGTGCATTACATGGCATTAAACCTCTGTTTAAGAATGTTTGAAGAGTGAATAGTGACAATCATATGATGTAATACTATCTGACCCACTTGAGCCTCTTTTTGAGACTGAGTATGTTAACAGTGCTTTGCGAAAGTAGCTTTTGAAGACCACGTGGCTGCTGTACATATTGTGAAGTGAAGGTTACCAATGAACACCAAAGCAGCTTCTTTTTTTCCGAGTTAACGAGCTTTAGGTTTTCTCAACTCATTGTTCGTTAAAGCATAGCATATTTGGATAGTTTGTACCATCAATACTTATCTACTACCTTTTCTTACTGGATTAAGGAAGACTGAGCAAAACATGTGCAAAAGAAAAACCTCTGAATGCCTCAAACACTGCAGCTATGCCTCTAGCTTTGCAGTATCAACTTGGAGAAAGTGTAGTTTGACAGGATGGGTGAGCCGGACACATTTTTTACAAAGAAAATAATTCCGATTGTCATTTGGCTTGAAATTATTTCTATAATTCTTAATGAAATCCTAGAGATTCTAGGAATAGATCTGGGCAGCTGAAGGCAAATATATACGTTCAATTGATCAAATATTTCAGGTTAGCAGCAGTAGCCATTGCAAGGACCTTGTGCCATCAAGCCATGCCAAAATGGTAAGTGGAAAAATCTTACTCCTGTTCTAAGCATCCATGTGGCATTACAAGCCAGTCCGGATCGTGGATTTTCAATAAATCTGACAGGCAACTCAGTTATTGCGCCTTTTGAACGAAAGGTACAGCTTAAAGGAGTTTATTTTATGACTAGTAAGCTGTACACCCTTGCATGTTCAAAGGAGAAACAAAAGCAACAGCGCCGTATTTCAAAGTGGGACTGCTGTCCTTTTTCACTTTGGTGCAGTTATGATGCTAAGGGATTTAACTGGGAAAAAATAAAAATCATTAGTCTGCATGGATCTTTGATATGTTACAAGAATAATTTGCTTAGTTTGAATTATCTCTGCCTTCAACAGTTTAATCATTAAGCTGGCAGCATGTGCTTGGCTTGTCACACCTCCCCCTACCTAGAAAGTGGTGATAATACATAGCAATAGGTCGCCTATCCGAGGCTCTCCCAGAACAATAGGAATCCTACTCTTAAACCCCACTCCTGTTTGATAGACGTCAGCCAAAAACAGAATGCACCTTTTAAAGGGCCTGCTAAAAATAGTAATAGCCATCACTACTTAGTAATTACAGAAAATCCTAGCCAGGTTTCTCACCACCACCTTGGAAAGTTGGAATAGTTTTGTGGGAAGTCAAAGGCATGCTGTGATTAATGCAATGCTCATCAGCACGCAGTGCACTGTAAAAGGACCCAGGAGAATCAATATTTTTTTTAATCTCATTAATTTATTTCCATGTAAGTGCAGCACCATTTGAATTTTATTGTACTTGGTGGTGTTACTGTATGAAATGTATTCATGAGTAGAGGTCAAGTTGCTTGCTTGGGGGTTCAGAATCACTTTTCTTTAGTGGCTCATTTATCCTCTGCCAGCCTGCCTCCCTATTCGAGGGCCCAGGTCCTTAACAACAGGCTGGACTACAGGAACACTACGCAGGAATCACTGCACGCCACCTGAAGAGACTACAGGCAATACAAAACTCAGTGGCCAGGCTCATCACTGACCTCCAAGATGAACCCACATCACACCCAAACTCAATAGCTACACTGGCTAATGATCCTGAAGTGATGCCAGGTAATGATGTTGACCAACGCATACAAAGCCCTACACAACGAAGGATCAGCAGGGGTGTGAGCCCTGGTCAAGCAGGGACCACAATCCTTGTCAGGGTGAGGTACAAGCCAACCCAAAACTAACCTGTGCTCAACCTTCTGGTAGCATGGCATAGAGCAGTCAGGCTTAACTTGGAAGCTACAGTTAAAGCATTTGTGAAACTTCAAATTGTGATAAAGTCAAAAACACCATCTAAAACAAACTACAAATCTAATCAGTAGAACCCAAGATATGCAATTTTAAAGATTTTAGCGAAAATAGAACCAAACAGCACAAAGAGCCAACCGCAGATATCTTGCTGCGCTGAACTGGGACTAAGTCACAAGCTCAGGCTGACCGCAATTGAGTGTGGGCCGGCTGCAGGGATCTAGTTAGGCCTGATGAGAAAAGTACCTTAAATTCTGGTTTGCAAAGCATTGTGAGGATCCGCAGAGGTGTTGTGTAGCCAAAATGATGCGTTGGTTCTGTGGCACGGCAAGGATGAGATGCAACGTCCTGTGTAAACGAGTATCGCGGCGACAAGGGCTTCTGATGCGAGGTGTTCTCATCGTTGAGGATCCAGTCTCCGAGGGCTTGCAATGTGAAATCAGGCATTGAGGATGCATTGGTTCGAAGGAGCTACAAACCTACGATGTGGAGTTTGTCGTCAGGGCTGCAGTTGATGAGAGCCTGCCCTGGGAATGCGTTGCCCAGCGGCGGTTGTGAAGAGGTTGCAGGCTGCGGATGCAGCTCTTTGTGACAGGTGCAATGCACACAGCAATGGAGTTGCATTAAGCTCAGGTTTGCACCGTGTAGCAGAGAAGATGTATCTAAAGAGTTGGTGTCTTGAGGTCCAGTATTTATACACAGTTCTTTTGAAGTGGAGAAAAGGTTCAAGAGGCATGCCTTCTCTGGCCAAGCTCCGAATTGGCTACAGGGGTTATATGAAGCCCTTTGAGAGGAGGTAGGACACAGCATATTCAAATGTAAGTGGGGATGTACCCAGCTCCTCCCCACCATAGTGCCAGTGATGGTCCACCCAGGCAGACTTGAGTTTCTTATCTTATATGGCTGTCTAGGAGGAATACACAAAGCCCACCTGTTAACTACACTCAGACGTGATCTAGAGACAGGCTTCAGCACCAAATAGCTAAGGCAGGAAAACGCCACCTTTCTAAAAGTGCTACGCAAAAAAATTATGGACAGAATGCTGAATAAATCACACATTCACCCCCAGTCAAGAGATCAGGGTTAAGTCCATTGTTCTTTTGCTCACCATACCACCCCAGTTCAGACCCAGCCATATGCAAATCAGTCTTGACCCTGTGCCTCATGGGAACAGTCCAGACCTAACTGCCAAGCCAGGCCCTCCCTGGACCAGAAACATAATCCCTGTACCTTCAGCTTGCCTCTGTGCGCTCTCCAACACTTGAGGGATGCTTCTGTTATTGTCATAGTGGTAGCTGGTGTCTTGAATGGTCTATGTTCACACTTGTTGATTTCCACCATTGTATTTCCCCGTCTACCTTTGCTGTGACAATCACAAGATCCTCCCAGCAGCCTGAGCCCATTTATTGCAGATCCATTCCTGAACGGGGTGCAAACGTAATCTTGTATGTCTTAAGAGTGGAATGCATGATACAATCATGTCCATGAATTTCATGGTAAAGGAGTGTGCGCTCTTGATTGCCTTTTCTCTGAACTGGGTATGCTCGCGCAGTTCTGGAATTTAAGGTTGCTCCCAGGAGCACTGTGATAAAGTGCCATGTTTCTTGCATTGGTATGCCCCCATTTTTTTCTGAACTGCTGATGTGCCTTGACTTAGCATGCCCTGGGTTCCTGCCAACCAGGTATCCAGGGCCTGTGTTCCTTCCCTAAAACTGTGTTGAAACTAAAACCCAATTGGCATCTCTGGCCACCTGTCAGCCCCTAGTAAACGGTACCCTAGGTACCCAGGTCATGATGAACAGAGAAAACCCCTAAGGGCTGCAGCACTTATTGTGCCACCCTTACACCCACACACTTCCTTTGCAGGCTGAGTGTTTAAGTACAGAACTAAACAAAGAGTTGACATGGCACACATCCCTGGGCTGGTGTAGGTGCACAAACCATGTGCCCCTACAGTACCAGGGCCATTCCTGGGCACTATAAGTGCAGTGATGCCATTAAGATTATATGGTGCTGGGAGGTCGTCATTACAAACTCCAAAGCACCATAATGGCTACACTGAAGACTAACAAGTTTGGTATTAAATCTTCTCAGCGCATTAAACCCACAATGATGCCAGTGTGGGGTTTAATGTAAAACAGTCCCCAGAGGGCATCTTAGAGATGCCCCCTGAAACCTAACCTACAATCCACGTCTGGACGGAGTGGCTGACAACAGACATGTTGCTGGACCCCTGGGTGGAGAGCCCCTCACTCTCCTGGGCCTGCAACAATGCACATCCTGGGCGAGGTGCTAGGTCTCCTGCCCCAGAATGGGCAGGGGGAAGCTTCAAAGGCATGCCGCCTTTGTGAGCTTCTGCAGGCAACTTGCTGTACTCAGCAACTGGCCCCCACCAGGATAAAACCAAGGATATTCTTAGGTCAGACCAATTGTTTATCAATTATGGATCAGTCAGCACCGGTCTTGCTACCTCAAAACAGTCCATCTCTAGGTGGATTGTGTCCTTTATGCAATTGTGTTACCAAAAGGCTAATAAGACCTTAGGGGGTAAACCTAAGGCTCATTCCACCAGGGGCAAACCTGCCACGACTGCTTTGCTGCATAATGTTCCAATTGCCGAAATCTGCAAGGCGGCCACTTGGAAGTCGGTCCATACCTTTGCTAAGCATTACTGTCTGGACACTGATGCCAGGACAGACCCTCAGGTTGGGCAGGCTTCGCTGTGAAATCTTTTCGCACAGTAGTGGTGTTAATTTTCTTCTCTCCACCGCCGCTTTGGTGTGGGGATGGGCTTGCCATTCTATTCACTAGATTATGACTGTACACAGAGATCCCCTACTACAGAAGGAGTAGTTTGTCCTGTAACTCCAGTTCTGTAGTAGGGGTATCTCTGTTACAGTCGTAAGCGCCTGCCCTCCTCCCCGGTGGAGAAGGATATTCATGTAAAGAATGCTACAGGTCTGGCGTGTTACGCCTTCAAAAAGAACTGAAAGTAAAAGGGACCTGCTGTGCACTCTGGGATACTGAGAGTTCTGGAAAGTTCTCTTAAAGGCACAGTATCCTGTTCTGAGCCACATAATGGCAGCCTATGGGGCTTGTCTGTCCACCACTTTCTCATTCCCGAGGCTTCTGCTGGTAGGGGAAGGATTTTCTCTATGGAAAACACTGGACAGGCTGTGCTGTTAGTGGGTTTTTGGTGGAATTTCTAGTTGAAGTACTGGACAGTGTAGCCTGTGGATATAGGCTGCATTATCTGTCTTTAAATTCTCTCTTAAGTGTCTGTGCAGGTCTGCATTTTTTTTGACAACTTAAGAGATTATTTTTGATTGCTCTGGGGTCCACGCACATGGCAGGACTATTCACTAGATTATGACTATACACAGAGATCCCCTACTACAGAACTGACTACTCTGCACCCGCCGAGCCCGGCCTGAGCCCGAGTGATCCAAGACCACGAGGGCATCCCCTGGTGACTGGGACCCGAAGTCCAGCACCCAAAGACCGTCCTCGACGAACCAGACGATGCCTGCAGTCTCAGAATCAGGGACCCCTCCAACCTCGACCAGCTGAGGGTAAGGTTTCCAGATACCCCTGCACTCGGCACCCTGCGGCTCCCTGTGCCTCCCTTTGGGATAGCTACCTCTTCTCCAGGATCCAACTTACCTCTCGAAGTGGTGGTCACACCTGAAGAATCCCCGTCCCAGAGTCTGCAGCCTTTGTTCCCTGTTTATTTTTCAGATTGCCTAACATTGAGCGCCCAACGGCTCAAATGCACCCTGCACCCAGCCGCCCGAGTGCCTCTGGCAGTGCAACCTTTGCCCTATCCTACTTCCCCATTTGCCCTGAGCAAGTGACCAGGAGCCCAGCTCCCACAACCGCGTGGCCTGCTAGCCAGCAGCCACCAACCGAAGGCCCCCTGCCCCTCATTGGTTAACATTGGGCCTAACTACCTCTGCACCCAGCTGCCCCTGTGCCGCTGAGGGTGAACCAACTGTACCTACCTGACCCTGGGGGTCCCCTGAGTCCATGCCCAGAACCTTAATTTTACCAGTCGAGTACTCACCTAGAAACCGGTAACTCACTTACCTGCCATTGGAGAACATTGACTGGTTTGACTCGAAAAATCTTCTAAGTGTGAGGTTTTGGAAACTTAAAATATTCCTATAAAATCAGCCTAATTCCGAAGTACTCACCTGTGAGCAGGAGAGAAGCCAGTACTGTACCTTGTAGCCCAGTACTGAACCCCAAAAGTAATTCAAACCGGGTTTACTAGTAACCTGAATTTTCTTCATAGGAATCCACGGTCTGCTTTTCTATGAATTTTCTTCTGTCTACTTGAAAACTTGGAACATTCTTTAAAAATCATACTAACTACTGAAATGTAATTACTTACCTGTCTTAAGTAGAAATCCCAGTGCTGGACCTAGGAGCCCTGTACTGGAATACAAAAGTAACGAGAGCATACTTTACACCAGAATTTTCTCCCATTGGATTACATTGCCAGATTTTCTCTGAAAAGTTTCCAAGTGTGAACTTTTGAAATACCTTTATATTCCTTAAAAATAATTGGAATAAACAAAACGGTTTTACTAAACTGTTTCCAGCTTAGAACCCAGGACTGAATCTAGGATCCAGTCTTAGACTTACCAAAGTAATCTACAAAGTAATCAACTGTAATTGTGTAGAAAAACCCATTGAGCTCAATCCTAAATTGTGTGAAGGATTGTGTTGTCTATTGCAACCCCTGTACGTATTATGTTTACAAAGTCATTGCCGTTCTGCAAAGCAATAACCTGAGTTTACTCATCACTGAGAAAAGTATATTTTTATACCTGTTGGTTCTAAAAATAAAACAACCCATCGAGCTCAATCCTAAATTGTGTGTAGAATTGTGTTGCCTATTGCAACCCCTGTACCTATTGTGTTTACAAAGTCATTGCCGTTCTGCAAAGCAATAACCTGAGATTACTCATCACTGAGAAAAGTATATTTTTATACCTGTTGGTTCTAAAAATAAAACATCTATATCTTTTGATATAAAAACAATTGGCCTGGAGTTCAGTCCTTGAGTGTGTGAAACCTTTTGCTGACTGAGTGTGCACAACAAATGCTTTACACGGTCCTCTGGTACTGCCTTACTGCTCGACCAAGCTACCACTTTTGAGAGCAAGGTCAGTCCTGTCTTTAACCTCTGTTATACCTCTGGGGTTGGTGGACTCTATACACACTGTACCTTAGGTTGGTCCAGTATGTATAGAGCCACTTTCTCACAAGCACTGTTACTTGTTCTGGTTGTGGTGAAAGTTTCGTGTGATTGATTCTGAAAGCAAGGCATTACGATGTTGTAATTACTGTTTGTATATCCTTTTTAACAATTCTTTTAATTGAGCCTTTACTAACCAATTGTCTAAGTACGGGTCGAGATGGATTCCTTGTATTCTAATGTGGGCTGCTACCGCTACTAAGCACTTTGTGAATACTCTTGATCCCTTAATGCTAAATGGTAGCACCCTGTTTTGGAAACACCTTGTCCAAAATAAATCCGAGGTATTTCTTGTGTTTTTGGTTGATAAGTACAAGTAGATAAACATCCTTTAGATATAGGGTGACCATAAAATCCCCCTTCCTTAGGAGAGGTATTACTCTTTGCATTGTTATGTGTAAGTTCTGTGTATGGATGAAATTTATGTAGAAATTGGAGGCCTAGCATTGGCCTCAAAGTTAGTTTTTGAACCAGAAAGTAGGGGGAATAGTTTCCATGGTTTGCTTCTTTGGCTGGACCTTTTCTACGGCTCGCTTTTGGAAGATTTCTTGGACCTCCTTTCTGAGCTGTATTATTTTTTGTCCCTGGAACATCTCTGGTTTGGGGGGGGGGGGGGGGGCCTTTGAGCAGTTCCATACAGTATTCAGGACTTGTTCAAAACCCATTTGTCTGATGTAATTTTTCAAGCAGAAAAACTCTTATCCTGCCTCCCAAATGTGTTTTGTGGTTGGGTTGGATGTTGCTCAAGTCACTTGCCCGTTAGTCCTCCCACTTTGGAAGGCTGGCATCTTCCCCTTCCTCGAAAGGTCTGTTTCACAGGGTGTTGTCACTGGTATGAGGTTTGCTGTGTGGCTTGATGCGTACTGCCCTGTGACTGCTGTCGCTGCTAACCAAATGTTAAGAGCGCCCTACCTTGAGGGCTCCTGGTTGCGGTTCCTCCGCTCTTGAAGAAACCCCTAAATTGTAGTGCCCCCATTGCTTAACGTGTATTGTTATCCTTCTTTAATTGCTGAAGGGTATCATTTACAGCCTGGCCAAACAGGGCTTTAACTTTGGATGGCATATTGGATGATTGAGGTTTGCACCTCCGGCTGGAAGCCTTATACTCTGAGCCAAGCATGTCTTAATGTTCTCCCTGTGAAAAACTGCCTACTGGCAGTATCTGCTGCATTGGTGCGAACTTGAGGCAGTTATTAGCAATGTCCTTACCTTCCTGCATTACTGCGTTGGCCCTCTAACAGTATTCCTCTGGCGGTGCTCCATGAGGCACTCCCATCCATTGCATTGCTCGTAACAGTTTAAGAGCGTTGGAGCCAGCCATTCGAGCTAGCAATTCTCAATTTGGTGGCTACTTCTCCCTCGATCTTTTTCTCCATATCTTTTTCTCCACCAAGTCAAGTCTTTTACTTTATTTTTCTGGTGGCAGCCCCTTGGATGTGGGAGCATGGTTTCTTTTCTTAGCGGTCATCACTATTATTGAATCAGCTGAAACATGTGCCCTAATGTATTCAGGGTCCTAATAGGAATACCTGTACTTCTTTTCCACTCGGTGTTACAGACCTTGCACTGGTTAGCTCGAGAAAAGCCTCCGTCCCTTGGTCCAAGAGGCTAGGAAGCATGGGCGGTTACAGGTCTCCCTTTTGCAAGGGCATTAATATTTCAATGAGGAAACATTAATCCTTTTCTTCCTCAAGTTGCACCCCATGTTTCTGCAGCCCCCTTAAAGCGGCTGTTGTAGAGGAATAGGTTGTCTGGTGGAGATGGCATCAAAGCTTAGCTGAACACCCTCCTCCACCATACACTGTTGAGATCCTATCATGTCTCCTCGAATTGGTGTCGAACCTGGTCGGGCTTTTGACATCCTTGAGTTTTCAAAAATCTTCTTGCTACTCTACATCCATGCTATCCTGGTAGTCTTCTGCTTCAGTGGCCGTCAAAGGCTTTGCAGGAACATTGAATACCTCAGGAGTCCAACTCCTCCTTCCTCTGCAGGTTGGCGGACATTTCTGCCTCAAGCCTTCTTTTCTTGCTTTCGGTTCGGTGTTGGGTTTCTTTTTAGGCATCCATTCCCTTTAGTGGGCTTACATTGATGGCACGGTTACTTTTGCTGTTGCTGCTACTGGGCCCCTGACGGGTGTGAACCCTCAGCAAGTCCTACCAGCTGTCAAAAGTATTTTTTTGTTTTGTTTAATTCCTTTTTTGTTTATGCCCATAGCTTCAATGCCTCTATTTCTATTTTCATGCAATCCAACTCAAAAACAATGTATTAACTGCGAAGGAAAGATTCATATTCTGTTCCTAGAACTCGTGCTTTAGGCCAACCAAAAAAAGCAATTCATTGCAGTTCAAACCTTAACAGGCATAAGTTGCTAGGTCAGAGGAATCCACAGCTGCATACATTTGCTAGTTCAAGGCTCACATTCCCTTGTGCACGACCACCTGGTAATCATTCCTGCCCTCCCAAACCAACTTTTGAATAAGGCATTGGGAGAGAATCTGAAGGGGGTGACGTCACATGCCAAGCAAGGCAGTAGTGTATGCACCCTCAATAGCAATCGTTGAGGTTCTACACATCTTTCTACCCTCTGAATCCAGACTTTTGCTTTTCTGATCAGACAGACCGTTAGAGGCAGGCGCTGTGGTACAAAATCGTATGGCTATTATGATAACAGTTCAGTATCACAGAGTTCAGAAGAAACAAGGGGTCTTTCTCTGGAGGCTTATACTTTTTGAGGAGGCCTTTAGGAGCCTACTTTGCAGGAGCAAGCAATAATCGGATTGCTGATTCAAGGAGATCTGGCACGGAAGGCAGAAGAGGACGGGGGGCATGAGGTAGGGTCATTAACATTATCGATGTAGACAAAGATAATCTGAACAGTACTTTACGGAGGTTTGAGATGTAATCTACTAGGGACGCTCGAGCAAGAGTAGACTTTCATAGTAGCCCATAAGCTCATTTGAAGGAGGAAAATGAGGTCACTGTCTTCCGAGTGTGAGAACAAAGTGGTGCTTAGGACTCATGCTGGAATCCCTAGCATGCAGAGTGCGAGCACCTGAAATAACTTCTGGTAGATGTTTGGCAGAGGAACTCTTCAGACGTGACCAGGGAGAAGAACAAAAGTTACTTACCTGTAAACTGTGGTTCTCCAGTATTGGTGTCTTTCATAGATTCACATGCTTGAATAATTCCCCGTTGTCAAAGTGGGAGTTCCACGGTACATAAAATAGTAGTATGAAACATATATACATAAAGTACACACACATATATATATAAAAATATATACATTAAATATATATATGTAAAGATATAAGACTTTTCATAAAACTTTAAAGTACCATACAACAGCATTGACTCATAGAAAGCATTAAGGGATTGTCACTTTACTAACGTATCATTGTCATTATTTGGTCCACATTCCAGCCCATCAGGCTGTAGCACCCTCTAGAACCTTCTCCTCAGAAGCTCAGGCCCTCAGATTTTCATAGCACAATGGTGACCATAGAGTTCATGAGGAGAAGAGAGCCTCTGAGGGGAGGAAGGGTGGGTCGCATGTGAATCCATGAAAGACACCAATACTGGAGAACCACAGTTTACAGGTAACTTTTGTTCTTCTCCAGTATTAGGGTGTCTTTCATAGATTCACATGCTTGAATAAGAATAGAAAGCAGTTAATAACCGTAAGTATCATAAAAGGTAACTCATGAAAATGCAATCATATAGCGACATTGTTATAACAAATATATATATATATATATATATATATATATATATATATATATATATATATATATATATATATATACACACACACACACACACACATAAGAAAACCTTTTATGACCGGAGGCGGGAAGCAACAGAGGCTGACCTTCATTTGAAGACATTTCGTAGCACTGCTTGACCCACGGCAGTGTCCGCAGCGGTAGCTGTCTCCAGACAGTAGTGCCTCGTGAACGGGTGCCTGCTGGACCACGTTGCCGCCCTGCAGATCTGATGCAGAGGCACTCCAGCAAACAGGGCAGTAGAGGATGCTACTGCTCTAGTCGAATGTGCTCTCACCGGAGCAAAAAGAGGCTTGCCAGCCCGTTGATGGCAGTAGGAAATGGCCAAAGAAATCCAGCGGGTGATGGTCTGCTTGGTGACAGGATGTCCCTTGCGCATCCGCCCATATGCCAAAGAGTTGGTCGGATTTTCGAATGCTGCAGTATGTTGGATATAGAGCATCTCTTCAGGTCAAGCGAATGAAGAGTACGCTCAGCAGGAGACTGAGGGTTAGAGAAGAAAGTTTTAAGTATTACAGGTTCATTAAGGTGGAAGTCCGAAGGAACCTTGGGTATACACTTTGGGTTTGTACGTAGTATGACAGCGTCCTTTGAAAACTGTAGGAAAGGGGGCTGGATGGTAAGGGTTTGTATGTCACTCACTCGCCGAGATGACGTCAGTACGAGTAGGAGGGAAACCTTCCAAGTAAGGAATTTCAAATCCGCTGAGTGGATTGGTTCAAAAGGAGGCTTGAGTAGTTGGGCCAATATGAGTATTCTTTTTAATTCAGAGACTCTGTCCCTCACCACCCCTTGTTGTAAATATGAGATTCAGGCGCCATGACGGCAGAGAACGTCGGATGGGCGGAAACATCCTGAATAAGCCTTTAAAGAACTGGCGAATGATCCAAGAGGAGTATAGAGATGTGGAATCATCGTGTCGGAAGCAAGAAATCGCAGCCAGGAAGACCTTTAGAGTGGAATGAGAAAGGCCTGATCTCGCCAGGAGGAGGAAGAAAGGTAGGATTTCCTCAGGGGTAATGAGCATAGGGTCAATGGCTACTGAGTCGCACCAAATACAAAAGCGCTTCCATTTTATTTTATAAGTCTTGATGATGAAAGAAGCTCGTGCATGAGCTAGGACCTCCCTACAGTCCGGTGTGCTAGTTAAATGGGCAAACTCAAGGTGCTCCCGTTCCAAGAGGTGAGCAGGAAGGACAAATCTGGATCTGGGTCTGGATGGCAAATCCGTCCGTGATTCATGGTGAGAAGTTGAGGCAGTGGACGAAGAGTTATTGGTGGGCACTGAGAGAGGTGAAGGTCTGTGAACCATGGTCGACCCGGCCACCTGGGCGCAATTAGCAGGATGTGACATGGCCGTGATATCATCTTGTGCAGGAGACGAGGGATCAGCGGAAAAGCGTATGCAAATTTTCTCGACCAATTGATCGAAAATGCATTCCCGCTCGACCCTTTGTGGGGATGCCAGCTTGCATAATGTAGGCATTTGCGATTGAGTGGAGTTGCAAAAAGATCCAGGTCCACCTGGCCCCTCAAGCGAAAGACATACTCCAGAGTTGGCTGGTGTAGCTCCCACTCGTGGTTGCCGGTGGCAGTTCTGCTGAGAGAGTCTGCAAGGGCGTTGGAGACGTGAACTGCAGTCAACTGGACTGGATGTTTTATTGCCCATTCCCAGATTTGCTGTGCCTGCTTGGAGAGCAGCCGTGATCTCGTCCCTCCTTGCTTGTTTATGTAGTGCTTACTGGTGGTGTTGTCTTTGTGCACTAACACTGACTCCCCTTCCACTAGGAGACGGAAGGAATTTAGAGCGAGGAAAATGGCCAAGAGCTCTAGACTGTTGATGTGCCACTTGCGTTGGACCACAGTCCATTTGCCATTGATTGACAGTCCTTGGAGGTGTGCGCCCCAACCCTCCAAGGAGGCGTCTGTGGAAAGGGTAAGTGTGGGAGCTGTCTCTAGAGGAGAGCGTCCCGTGGCGACATTGGGACAGTGAGCCCACCAGTCCAATGCTACTTGTATCCGAGGCGTCAATGAGATTATGTTGTTGAACGTGCCTGGGACCTGTCGCATTTGTTTGTCTAGCTCTCCTGAATTACTCTCATATGCAACCTGCAGTTGGGGATCAACGGAATGCAAGATGAGGTCATTCCCAGAAAGGATTTTAATGTTCGGACTGAAACCGACCTTTTTGATCGTAGAAGATCCACCAATTTGGGGATGCGTACTTGGTGTTCCATTGAGACAAACGCCTTTGCCAGTTTTGTGTCTATCAACGCTCCCAGAAAAACATTTTTCTGTTCCGGAAGGACTTGCGATTTTTCGTGATTGATTGAAAGACCTAAGTTCTTGAAGACTGACAGGCAAGTTTGAGTGTGTTGTCTTGCTGCGAGAAAGGTTGGAGCCTTTATCAGGCAGTCGTCTAAGTAGGGGTAAATTTGTATGCCTTGCAGGCTTAGATAAGCTGCCACCGAAGATATGATCTTTGTAAATACTCGTGGAGCAGAAGGAAGGCCGAAAGGTAAAACCTTGAATTGAAAGTGCTTTGAGCCTACTTGGAAGCAAAGGTATTTTCTGTCTCTCTGGTGTCTTGGCACATGAAAATATGCGTCTTGGAGGTCGATTGTAGAGAGGAACTCGCTGGGATTTAGTAACTGTAAGATTTCTGTCAGAGTTAGCATGCGAAAGGTCTGAGACTTTATGTACTTGTTGAGTGCTCTTAGGTCCAATATCGGGCAACACTCTCCTGATTTCTTTCGGATAAGAAAAACAATCGGGAATAAAAACCAGTCCCCTGGGAACCACTTAGACTGCTCCTTTTTTGATCATAACAGTAATTTGGGCAAACAGTTCCTTCAAATGTGCCGGAGGGGGACCTTTCGGAGGTCGGTTGGGAGGAAACTTGACAAATTCTATTGAGTGGCCCTTTGAAACTACGTCCAAGACCCAACAATCTGACGTTATTTTTGACCAATTGAAGGAGTATTGAGAGATACGACCTCCCATCTTCGCAGTAGGATGAGACTTGAGTTTTAAAAAGTCATAGCTTTTTAGAGTAATTTCCTCCCCTGTATGTCGATTTTCTCCTGTACTGTCTAGAATCAGTTTTCTTTGCTGATTCTGGTTCGAGTAACGCTGTCTGTTATATGAGCGGTATTGAGAGGAAGAGCCCCGAAAGGAGAATGAGGAGCCTCGACTGCGTGCTCCACGAAATGGCCGTTTCAGATATTGGAGAGATCCTAAAGGCACGGGCAGTGTCCGTATCCTTCTTGATGGACTACAAGGCGTCATCCACATGTTTGCCGAAGAGGGATTCCCCATCAAAAGGCATGTCAAGTACTCTGGCCTGAACTTCAGGTCGAAAGGATCTGGCCTTCAGCCAGCCCTGCCTCCTCAAGAGTGCAGCATCTGCCAGCAGCATCTGCCAGCTGTCTGAATCCTATAGAGGAAATGTCAATTGCGCAGCCTATAATTTCAGATTAAATTCTTTCGCCCTCCTGTAGGATCTTTAGGGCTTCCGCCTTGAATGATTCAGGAATAAGGTCAAGAAATGCAGACATCTCTGACCACATCTGTCGGTCATACCGTCCCAGGATGGCCAAGGAATTTGCCGCCCTTACTGTAGTCGCAGACATGGTGGAAAACCTTTTCCCGATGGTATCCAGGCGTCGCTCCTCTTGGTCAGGCGGAGATGTTAACGGAGAAGCTGGATTACGGGATCTCTTTTGTGCAGCCTGCGTAATGACAAGAGGCCGGTTTTGGTTTGGAAATGAGGCAGGCAGGTGAATTGTTAGGCGCCCTATATTTTTTTTGTCGAGGCGTGGAAATACAGCCGGAACTGAATTGGGGCGCTGCATAAGTTTTAGACCACCTTGCCAAATAAAGTCTAATTGGTATGGCGTGTACTTGTTTCAAAGGTTGATTCTTGAAATCGTAGAGGAAGCAATCCTTCTGCCTGGTGACCAAAGGCAAGAGAAAACGTTTTGCCGCCCTTTCCATTAAGAGGTGGAACCCTCCTATATCCACTGGAGGAGATGCCAGAGGGGAATAGGGAGGAGGAGACTGAGTAGGAGCTTGATAATTGTTCCAATCTGTGAGAACAGTGTCATCATCCTGGTCCATATTATGATCCACCTCATCAGTGTCCTGAGGAACTGGAGACTGAACCGGCGCAACCGGAACCGATACTGGTGTCGATGTTGGCGGTGGAGAGGCCTGCGTAGAGGGTGGAAAGCGACGATTATAGTCTTCCAGCATATATTGCAGGTTTGATATTAATGAAATTGGCAACTGAGCCATAGGAACACCTTGATGCCATCATCATCATCATCTGCAATGGAGACATGAGACTCTAGGCACTGGTCGTCGTTTTTGGGAAGAGACAGAGGTTGTAGCTGTTGCCACTGAAGGTGGATGGCAGTAGCCACCGAAAAATGCACAGTCGACGGTCCCGTCGACGAGGTCTTTGTCGACAACAATGGAACAAAGCCTTCTGGCGTCAACGAGGTCTTACACGACGAAGATGTTAGCGTCAACGACGAAGTACGCGTTGACAAAGTCTTCGTCGACGAGTGTTTTTAAGGAGCCACCGACGAGGTCTTTTTTTAAGTGATCTTTATTGTCGACGAGATAGGTCGAACCTCCAGAACCGTCGACAATGAGGCAGACGATGTTGTTTTCGTCGACAGAGCAGGTCGTCGATGTGGAGATGGCGTCAACGGTTTTCGTCCAGCCCATCGACGGGCTGGCACCTTTTTTAGAGGAAAAGGGCACAGCAGGAGTTTGCGATGCCATAGAACTAGGTCCCATAGGCGTGGAGGCCGGCAGAGTCAGTGGGGAAACTGGATTTTGATCCACAGACCGCTTCTTTTTGAGAAAAGGAGAAGGAATCTCAGTCCCACCCACGTTTAAGAGGTCTTAGAATGATGGGAAGACACTCTCCACGTCAGACATAGGGTTGTCTGAAGTCTTCAACTTCTGTAGAAACAGAAGGAGACGGGCCTCTCTATCCTTTAAAGTCTTTGTTGAAAAAGTCCTGCACAACGAATAGTTTATCTGTCGGTGTAGTTTTGCAGCTTGAAGATCTTTCTGGATTCACTATGCTGTGCATTATTCCGCGGTCTAGTGGTTGGGTCCAGAATCAGTCTTTTCTTTTGTGTTCTTTTTTTTCCCGTAGCCCAGGTGGGCGTCGACGTCCCACCTTTTGGTGTCCTTCCCGTGACGTCAGCACGCTTCCTGCGGAAGCTCCCACCCTTGGGCGCCATCTTCTGATTCTTTTTTCTCGTTTTTTGTTCAGTTTCCGAATCTATAGTAATGTTCAAGTAAGTGATTCACTGCTTTGACCTCCAAGGTGTCTGTTTCAGTCTTGTCTTTGTTTTTACCACCTTTCTCTCCAGCCTCATCTTTCTGGCGGAGGTGGGTTCGCTAGTGAATCCAGAAAGATCTTCAAGCTGCAAAACTATACCGATCAGGTAAGAAACTATTCGTTTTGCAGCGTGAATCTTTCTGGATTCACTATGCTGTGCATAGACTTTGTAGCGGTTTGGTATATTTGTGGCGGCTGGGTGGAAGATGAGCGTTGGGTGTTGAATATGTGCTGAAGCACTTTGTCCCACTTGTGCTTCCTTGTTCATTTGTAGGTCCACACAGTAGTGCATCGGGAACGTTGCCATGCATATGTCCTGAATGGGTGTGTTAGCCAGGAATGCTATTGTGGCTCCCTTCTTCCTAGTAGAGTGGGCTCCTGTCCCCTCTGCCAGCTCCTGTCCTGCTTGCTTGTGGCACAACTGTATTGTTTGTGCGATCCACCGTGAAATGGTTCCTTTCGTTACTGGTTTCCCCATGAAACTGTTTGCGAAGGACACAAAAAACTGCTTTGTTTTCCTGTGCCCCTCAGTTCTCTCTATGTAGTGCATGACTGCCCTTCTGGCGCCCAGAGTGTGCAGTGCTCTTTCTGCGCTTGTGGCTGGGGTCTGGAAGAAACTTGGTATTTGTATTGTCTGACTGATGTGGAACCTTGACACCACCTTCGGCATAAAGTGTGGGTCCGTTCTCATCACCACCACCCTATCAATATGTTTTTGGATGAAGGGTTCTTGCAGCGTTAGCGCCTGTAGTTTACTCACCCTGCGCAGCGAGGGGATTGCCACTAAGAATGCAGTTTTCATTGTTCGCATTTGTAGTGAGGCCTTCTGAATTGGTTCAAAACGCTCCTTCATGAGTTCTGTCAGGACTAAATTAAGGTTCCATGCCAGTGGTGGCACCCTCTTTGGTGGTGCAATCTTTTTTGCTCCTTCCAGGAATACCTTTACTATCTGTGATGTGAAAAAGCTCTTGCCTGTTTCTCCTCTTGTGTAAGCGACTATCGCCGCCAGGTGTACCCTTAGTGAGGATGAGCAAGTTTTCCTCGAGCAGGTGCGTGAGGTACTTAAGCACTGTTGAGTCCTTCTGCATCTTCTTGTGCAGCTTTTCCTTTCTGCACCAAAGTGTGATTTTCTTCCACTTTGACACATAGCACTTCCGTGTGCTGGGTCTTCTTGCTTCACATAGTACCCTCAGGGTGCTTTCTGGTAATTTCAGATGAGCAAACAATGTCCTCAGGAGCCATGCTACTAGGCTGAGGCTCTCTGGCTCTGGGTGTAGCACCTCCCCGTCTTGCATGGAGAGTAGGTTTTTCCGTCTCCCGAATCTGTGGGGGTGCACTCTGTCATCTCCATTATCTGCGAGTACCAGGTCTGCCTGGCCCACTGCGGTGCGACCAGGATCAGTCATGTTACTGGTTCTGCACTTGTTGAGTACTTTCTGTATCAGAGGGATCGACGGAAAAGCGTAAGCAAATGTCCTCGACCAGCTTATCCATGGGGCATTCCCCAGGGACCCTTCCACTGGTTGCATGGATGGCAAGTTTTGGCATTTTGCATTCTGGCGTGTTGCAAACAGGTCTATTGACGGTGTTCCCCACTTTGCGAACAGCTTCTCCGTTTCCTATGCATTGAACTCCCACTTGTGGGATGCCGATGTCTGTCTGCCGAGCCAGTCTGCCTCTACATTGTCCTTCCCTGGTTGGTGTAAGGCTAGCAGGTCTATCTTGATCGGGATGTCCCATCTCCACATTTCTTGAAAGCGGGGCCGATTGTGTCCCTACCTGCTTGTTTATGTAGAACATTGCTGTGGTGTTGTCTGTCTGGATCAACACTTTCTGGTTGTACAACTTCGCCTGGAAGGCCTTTATTGTGAGGAAGACGGTCTTTAATTCCAGGTAGTTGATGTGTTTTACCGCATCTGCTGGTGTCCACAGACCCCTCACTGAGTTTTTCCATGTAAGCGCCCCATCCCTTTTGGGATGCGTCTGTGGTGATAGTCACCGTTGGCGGTGTCAGAGGCTTCCCCCTTTCTTCTTCTGGATCTTCCAGCACCTCCAGGCTTCCCGAATGTCCTTAGACGTCGTAGTCCTCTTCTTTGGTTATCTCGACAACCTGTGGTCTTGGTTTCGTCGGGATTAAGAAGTTCTTCATCCTGGCGTCAAATTCTTTTTTGCGCTGCAGGATGTTATCCATTTCGGCCTCGAGCCATCTTTCTTTTCCATTTTGCCGACATGTTCAGCGTCGAATGGATCAGCTGCTCTTTTCGGCGTATTGGTCGGCGTGGAGGAGACTTTCGGGGTGGAGCTGGGTTTTGGCACCGAGCTGGCTTTCGGGTCCTTTTCTTTCGGCGTCAAACGTTCCTTCTCGGGGACGTTTTTCGACAACTTTTTCTGTTCTCCAGCTTTCGGCGCCTGGGAGTCCCTCTCTGAGGATCCACTGAGCCGGTTTGTAGCCGCGGACGACAAAGATTTCGGCGTCAGCGCTTTCGAGGACTTGCCCTCGTTTTTTCGAGAGTCTGGGTCAGACTGTCGAGTGTCTTTCGGGGCAGTCGAGTTTCCTACCTTTTTAGGAGTCTTCTGATTGGTCTCTACGACCGTGTAGTCGTAGTCTTCTCCGGCGGCGTTGTCCTCTTAGTCTGTTGAGAGCCCCAGGTCTCGAAGGGATGGTGGCTGGCCCTTGCCCTGCATGCTGGCGTTGGCCATCCTCTGTCTCGCTCTTACTCGAAGAGTTTTCGGTGCGAAGGCGGAGCAGGCGTTGCAGTCCTTGCTCTCGTGGTCGACAGGAAGGCAGAGGTTGCAAACCGGGTGCTGGTCCTTCTGCGCGTACTTGTGGTGGCAGTTACGGCAGAATTTGAATGGTGTGTTGTCCATCTCCCGCATTCAGGGGGCCCCCTGAGCGCGCATTCTCCGATGGACGGCAAAGTTCTGGAAGTTCTCCTGTCCTTTTATCATCCTCTTCGATGGTGAAGTCTCTCGTCTTTTCCAATCTTTTTTTGTATAAAAAAGGCTTTTGGTGTCTTTTCTCCAAAAATGTCTGGAGCCCTCTTGGGAACGATCCAGACCCAACCGCAGAAAAAAGAATCTGAAGATGGTGCCCAAGGGTGGGAGCTTCCGCAGGAAGCGTGCCGACGTCAAGGGAAGGACAGCAAAAGGTGGGACGTCGACGCCCACCTGGGCTACGAAAAAAAAAAAAAAAAAAGACTACGATTCCGGATCCAACCACTAGACTGCGGAATAATGCACAGCATAGTGAATCCAGAAAGATTCAGGCTGCAAAACTTGCAATTCCTCACCTCATAATCGGAATATAAGCAATAGATGCATTTCTTATGAGGGTCCTCAGAAAAAAGGCGAAGTTTTCCACAGGCAGCACACTGACGGAACAAAGACTTTTTGGAAGAAGAAATATTGTAGAAGATTTTGAAGATTAGAAGAACAAACTGAGCAGAGCTCAGGGAGACTCCCTTCACACGACGGGTGGTAGAAAATGGGAGGGCCTGAGCTTCTGAGAAGGTTCTAGAGGGTGCTACAGCCTGATTGGCTGGAATATGGACCAAATAATGACAATGATACGCGACACTCCCCTAATGCTTTCTATGAGTCAATGCTGTTCTATGGTACTTTGAAATTTTATGAAAAATCTTATATCTTTGCAACTTTGCGATAATCAAACCTACAAACACTTCAATGGGAGCTAACGTTATAGATGCTTACGGAATATTGGACAGATGAAGAGTTGCAGAAGGAGGAAATATATTCAGGAAATTCTTTGAGCCAGGTTTCTTGAAGCGATGTAGAGGAGAATTGCCAAAATCTTTTGTAAGCCCTTGGTCATCAAGACCCTCTCGAGGAAGCTGCACTGTCTGATGCTTGGAGAGAGTTACTCGAATGATCTTTCCATACATTTTTTGACCATTAAGATGACTCATTGCTGTAAGACAAACAAAAAAAATTATCAGTGCATCTACGAGACCCGAACCACAATACATTACCCTTCTCAAACACTTGCTCCAGAAACAGCACTGTTTGTAAATTTCACACTTTCTTTTTTTTAAAAAAAAATCCACAAGGAAGGGATTTTGAGAAACAATTTGTCACTTGCCCCACATTGTCTAAATGTTATGAAACCAATAGAATAGCAGAGTCATTTTGCAACATTAAACCTAAACGTTCAGCTCATTGCCATTTAATGTTTTTTCTGTCCAATTTCAGAACAGATCTTGCATCAACTGTACATAGCAGATAGGAGGGAAACTGAAGGATAAAATCTAGCTACACCATGTCCCTTATTTAGGGACAAAAGAGAAGCCGGAATTCCACACTTATGCTCAATAGGTGTTTTTTTTTTACATCTGATGCTCAATGGAAACTCATTCTTGTAGTGCACTACAACAATCTCATCAGTTTGCAGAGTCTCACTGCAATCAAATAGATTCCAGTGTGAACTACAGATGTGACAGACTCTTGCCTATTGGTTCCGAGGTTACATTATACATAACCAACCACAGAGGTTTCATCATTGAATCTATGGCCTCATAAAACAATATTTTACCATGAATGGTACGCAACGATTGAGGCCAATTTGCTTCTCAACATTAAGTAAACATTCCCATGCTGTTGTGCAAAATATTCAGTAGTGCAGCTGCAATTAGGAGGATTTTTTAAGGAATAAAATTAAACCGTTCAAAAAGAAAATGTGAGTATTGTTCTTCAAATTTAGCATTCCAGTCACAAATTCTAAAGTTTTTGAAGTGCTCACTCACCCACCCCTTTGTCAACATTTTTTATGTTTCAGCGTAGATTAGTCTTGCGTACATACGCATTCATCATGACTAAAAACCATCCGCACATCAACTTTAGTGGCATACCCACAGACCCTTTTCCTGCAAAGCTGCTCGAAAGTAGTGACATGTATGATGTCTTATAAAGGGTGAACCCAAGTTTTTGTCTACATACGGTATTAAATCTGTATACCAACTACAGCTATTAAACCAGATGCCAATTAGGCTCCCTCCCCAGCGTTGTATGGATGTGAGTCATACAGAATTCCTCATGTACTAGACATGCATGTATGTATGTAACCATGTTGTAGACAGCTGCACCACAAAAATGAGCATTCTACCCTGTAGCAGATTAAATTATGGTTTTAATCTGAGCTTAAACATAGTCATTTAGCACTTCACCAGCATTCACCAATGATACAAGGCTTAAGTCATAAGAGTCTACAAATACATGGATGTGACTAATATAGACCTAAGTTGGGTTACAGACCAGACAGACTCACCAACAACCAATTTGATGTCTTTGCCAACACTTCGACATTGGCTGCCAAACACATAGTGTGTCATGCATCAAAATTGTTACTTACTGGTAGGAATAATTTAGCAGCTTGAAGAATTTTCTAGATTCACATGCTATCGTTAGGGTCCCAAACTCTCCACTTGTAGTAGTCTTTTCTTCCTCTTTTTTGCTGTGGTTCGACTGTTACCACCAGATAGGGCTTAGTCCAGCCTCCTACTGACGTCAAGATGCCCATCCCGGAAGTCTCTGCATGTTGTCTCTATCTTCAGATTCTTTTTTTCAATGACTGACATTTTAGTGTTCTGTAGGCTTCCTCTGAACTTTTACTTTTTTTATGCTCTTGTTTGCTTTGTTCCAAATACATCTCCTGGTGAGGTGGGTGGGTCGCATGTGAATCCAGAAAATTCTTCAACCTGCAAAACTACCCCTACTGGCAAGTAGCCATTTTTTTGCAGCATGAATCTTTTCTGGATTCACATGATTTGCATCAATTTCATTTCGGTTTCTTTCTTGTGGTGGGTGGGCTGCAGAGGAGGTTGAGCTTGAAAATAAATGCCTCAGTACTCTGTCCCTCCCGTCCATCCCTGTTCACTAGGAAGTCAATGCAGTAGTGTTTCGAGAACTTATGGACTGGGGACAGTGTGGCTGCCGCGCCTGTCGCTCAGAGAAACTAGCCAGGAAAGGTAAGGAGGCTCCCTTTTATCTTGTGGAGTGTGCTAGTTAGCTTAGTCTATCTGGATGCCAGGTATTTGTGACATATGAATTGTCTGGGCTAGCCATCTTGCGATGTGCTCTTGGTAACCGGTGTCTCTTCATTATGGTCTGCACATGATACAAATTATTGTTTTCCCTTCCTGAGAAGATTTTGTTCTCTACAGGTAGTACATTATCGACTGCGGGCATCCAGTGCATTGAATGCTCCTTCGGGGGCTGGAGTCTTTGGCCGTTGAAATAAAACTAGGTACCTGGATTGTTTGATTTATGTAGAAATGTGATATGACCTTTAGCAGAAAGTGTGGGCTGGAACTCATAACTACTGTATTTGCTGGTATGGCTCCTTTATAATGAGTATCTGAAGCTCACTTAACCTGCAACGCGTTAGTGTGATGCATTTTACGGTAGATCTATGGAGTGGCACAAACATTTGATGAGTAAGCACCAAGTTTGGATTCACAAAGGCATTGGTGCACTCCTTGGTGGGACTATAGTCTTGGCCCCTTCTGGGAACAGTAATTACTGGTGTAGTGAAGAAGCTTCTGCCTAGGTGTCCCCTAATGTAGGCCACTATCGCCGCAAAATGTACTTTTGGTGACAAGGAGTTTAGGCTAATGTCTAGCAGGAGCGCAAGGTATCTGATAACTGCGGTCTCTTGTGTTCTGTACTGAAAGAGGCTTGATTTCTGGCCCCAACTTGTGCGTGTCGTCCACTTAGCCATTTAACATTTCTTTGTAGCCTGCCTTCTCGTTTCTCTGTAGACTTCCATGGCTATCTTTTGGAGTCACAAGTGCCCAAACGAATATGCTACTTACCAGTATGCATCTGTTCTTGGCATGTAGGGCTGCTGACATTCATATCTGTGCATAGATCGCCGCCTAGTGTTGGGTCCAGATGATTGTTATGAAATTAAAGGAGGACCCCGCACAGGCTAATAGGGGACTGGGGGGATAGTAGATCTAAAAAATGACAAGGGCGTCCCCACATACAAAAACACACAAAGTGAGTATTTTACTCTAATGCTGGTCTTAGAGTAAAATACTCACTTTGTGTGTTTTTGTATGTGGGGACGCCCTTGTCCTTTTTTGGGTCCAGATGATTGCACATTGTTGTCCTGGAAGAGTCTTCGAAGTAGCACGAGATCGGTGGCTCCTCCCCTGGACTACAGTGCGCATGGGCATCGACTCCATCCTCAGATTGGTTTTAGCCATTGTGGCCAAGATGGAGTGAAACTAAGTGAATGATGACCATGCTAGAAGTATGTGTGAATTCTGCAGCCAGCTGCTACGGGCGCCGGGGAGGAGGGCGGGCGATATGAATGTCAGCAGCCCTACATGCCAAGAACAGATGCATACTGTTAAGTAGCATATTCGGTTCAAGACATGTGGGCTGCTGAATTCATATCTGTGCATAGAATACATAGCAGTCCCTCCATTAACGGCGGCCGCCCGTGCCAGCTGTAGCAGTTTGGAAAAGTGTTTTGAGAACTGCCTGCCCTACAGCTGCCTGCTGTTTGGAGTGCACATCAACACTAAATGCTTCGTAAATGTGTGTGTGGTAGACCATGTGGCTGCTCTAAATATGTCTTCCAAAGGAATGTTTCCAAGGAATGCCATAGAAGCCCCCAGCTTTCTGGTGGAGTGGGCCCTTGGTGGAATAGTGAGAGTACGTTTGGCTATCAGATAGCAGATCTGGATACATTTAACGATCCACCTAGCAATACCAGCCCTGGAAATAGGGTTACCTTTGTGGTGTGGTGCAAAGGCAACAAATAGTTGCTTAGTCTTCCTAAAATCCTTGGTCCTATCGATGTAATACATCAGGGCCCTTTTGACGTCAAGGGTGTGGAGCATTCTCTCCGCCAATGACTGAGGATTTTGTAAGAAAACAGGCAATTCAATAGTTTGGTTGATATGGTATTGAGACACAACCTTAGGAAGGAATTTAGGGTTAGTGCGAAGCACTACCCTGTTAGAATGAATTTGAATAAATGGCTCTTGGATAGTGAGGGCTTGTAGTTCACTAACTTGCCGTAGCGATGTAATCGCTATGAGGAAACCCACTTTCCATGTCAAGAATTGAGTCTCGCAGGAATGCAGTGGTTCAAAAGGAGGACCCATCAGTCGGGTGAGGACCACATTGAGGTTCCACTCCGGAGCTGGTGGAGTCCGCGGAGGAATGACTCGTTTGAGTCCTTCAAGAAAGGCCTTAATGGCAGGCACTCTGAAGAGTGAGAGGTGCTGCCTATTCTGGAGATAAGCGGCCATCGCAGATAGATGTATGCGAATGGAAGCATAGGCCAGATCACATTTGTACAAATGGAAAGGGTAACAGATGATATTCTGAATAGACGCATCTAGTGGGTTAATGTTGTGGTCTGCACAATAAATGACAAACCGCTTCCATTTTGCCGCATAGCATGCTCTGGTGGTGGGCTTCCTTGCCTCCCGAATGATGTCCATACAGTCGGAAGGTAATTGCAAGTAGCCAAACTCTAAGACTTCAGGAGCCAGATCGCCAGGTTGAGCTGTTGCGGATCTGGATGCTGAATGTCGCCATGGCTCTGCTTCAGAAGGCTGGGTGTGAGATGTAGCCTCTGGTGCGGTACCACGGACAGTTCTAGGAATGTGGTGTACCATGGTTGGCGAGCCCACGTTGGAGCAACCAGGATGAGAGTCATCGAGTGCTGCCTGAGCTTGCGTGCCACCAGCGGTATCAGAGGTGCTGGGGGAAAAGCGTACACAAATTTGCCTGACCAGTTCATCCATATCGCATTGCCCTGCGACTGTGGGGGTGTGAACCTGGCAGCGAAGCTTTGGCATTTTGCGTTCTCCCTTGTGGCGAACAGGTCTATCTCTGGATGACCCCACCTTTGGAAGTACGGTTGGAGTACTGATATATGTATTTCCCACTCGTGCATTTGTTGGCTGTGCCTGCTGAGCAGGTCCGCCATCTGATTGTCTTTGCCCGGGAGGTGTTCTGCCATGAGGAAGATGTTCCTTTGAATGGCCCACTTCCACATGCTCTGAGCCAGATGAGACAGCTGCGGAGAGTGCGTTCCTCCCTGCTTTTGAAAGTAGTACATGGCTGTCATGTTGTCCGTCCGGAACAACACGACCTTGTTGCACAGATGTACTTTGAAGGCTTTGAGTGCCATGAAGATCGCCATCAGTTCGAGAACATTGATGTGCATCTTCCGTTGCAGTTGCGTCCATAGGCCCTGCACCGCGTAATGGAGTACATGAGCTCCCCATCCCTGGAGAGAGGCGTCCGTCGTCAGGATGATCTGTGGCACAGGCTCTTGGAACGGTCGGCCCTTGCAAAGGTTTCATGGATTCCACCAATGCAGAGAGTTGTATGCCTGACCGCTCACCAACACTAGGTCTTTCAACTGCCCGTGAGCCTAAGTCCATTGACGTGCTAGGCAGTCCTGAAGCGGGCGCATATGTAGTCTCGCCTGCGGGACTATGGAAATGCAGGAGGCCATCATGCCTATCAACTGCATGAACACTCTTGCTGGAAGCGAGTGTTGAGGTCTGAATTTTTGTATCAGCGATTGAATGCTGCTGACTCTCACTGAATTTGGCTGTGCCGTGGCCGCCAGAGTGTTTATAGTCGCACCCAGATACTGCCGTATGTGGGCGGGATGGAGGTGGGATTTTGGGTAATTCAGTGAGAATCCCAGATCGTGCAGGAGGTGAATTGTGTGGGACATGTGGGCAGCACACTGCTGGGCTGACTTTGCCTGGATGAGCCAGTCGTCCAGATAAGGGTAGACGTGGATGTTCCGTCTCCTGAGATGCGCCGCCACCGTCGCCAGGCACTTTGTGAACACCCTGGGAGCCGTGGTGACACGAAAGGCAAAACCTTGAACTGGTAGTGCTGGTTTTGTATGGTGAACCGGAGGTATTTCCTGTGAGAAGGGTGCAGTGGAATGTGAAAGTACGCATCCTTTAGGTCTAAAGTTGCGAGAAAATCCCCCTGACTGAGCAACGGGAGCACCTGCTGCAGGGTCAGCATATGGAAGTGCTCCGACAGGATGTAGTAGTTGAGTGGCCTGAGGTCCAGGATGGGCCTGAGGGACCCGTCCTTTTTTGGTATTAAGAAGTACAGGGAGTAGACCCCTGTGCCTCTTTCCTGCACTGGCACGAGCTCTATTGCTCCTTTTTGCAGCATGACGGTGACCTCCTGCTGCAATAAGTGCAAGTGCTCGTCCGACATAGGACGGTGTCTTGGGGGCATGTTGGGTGGAGTGGTTGTTAACGCCAGACAATTACCATATTGGATAAGTTTTCTGACCCACCTGTCCGTGGTGATGGACTTCCAGATGGGCAGGAACTGCTGGAGTCTCCCCCCGACCGGTGTTGTATGGTCGGGGTGCAGTGACAAGGCGTCACTGTTTGCAGAGGATCTGGAGCTGTTGTTTCCACGTCCTCAGGCCTTGGCGCTGTTGCCACGATATCCACCTAGACTCTTGTTGGTGTAAGTGGTCTGAGTGTTGCCCTTGTAGTACTGCGTGGACTGGGAGAGCTGGCCCCTGGAAACGCCTCTAGTGCTGGAGCGACGAAAAGACCCACCCTGAAACTGCTGGGACTGTAAGGCACCCATGGATTTTGCAGTCAGTGTCCTTTTTTATCTTTTCAAGGGTGGTGTCAACCTCCGGGCCAAACAGGTGATCTGGGTTGACTGTTTGGTTGAGGATGGTGGTTTGGATTTCTGGCTTAAATCCAGAGATTCTCAGCCAGGCATGTCGCCGTAGCGTAACACTAGCGTTTATAGCTCTGGCAGCGGTGTCAGCAGCGTCCAGAGCGCACTTAATTGAAGCGTTAGAGATTAGCTTCCCTTCCTGAATCAGCATCTCAGCCGCCTCCTTGTACTCATCAGGCAGGTGCTGCAACAGGGTCTCCAGTGTGTCGTAGTGTGGCCTGTCATAGCGCGCCAGAAGCGCTTGTGTGTTAGAAATGCGCCAGATGTTGGCTGCCTGTGCTGCTACCCTCTTCCCCGAAGCCTCAAAGACCTTGGATTCTTTGTCTGGGGAGGAGCATCACCCGTACTCTGAGAATTAGCCCTCTTCGGGCATTCGAGACAAAAAGGGAGTCCAGAGGCAACTGTCCTTTGATGTAGGTAGGGTCAGTAGGCTCCGACTTGTATTTTTTGTCAATCCTAGGGTTTATCACCCTTGCCCTGGTAGGTTCTTTAAAGATCTCAGCAGCATGCTTTGGACACCACGAGAAGACCTGTTGAGAAAGAAAGAAAAGAAAAAACTTGAACGGACAGTTTGCGTCACCACCTTTGGGTCATCATCCAACTTTCTTAAGAAGGTTATCAACCAGAACTGGCATTTAATAAAGGATGTGGATACCCAATTGAATGCCAAACCACTCTTTGCCTTCAAAAAAGATAAGAGCATTGCAAACCAAGTCGTCAGAGCCGCGGTTCCCAGCAAAAAGACCTCGACAATACGTCAATTTGTCAATTTACCCCCTGTCGCAGGGCACAAAAAGTGTGGAACATGCATGTGTTGCAACTCCACGATTGAGGGGAATGTATTCCAACACGAAGGAATCTCATGGAAACATAACACCTTTTCGAACTGCAAATCTAAAAACTTGATCTATGCCATTCTATGTCCATGCCCAAAATTGTACATAGGAAAAACCAATCAGGAAATCAGACAGAGAATCTCCCAACACAAATCCAGAATTAAGAAAAAAATCACCTCAGCACCTCTTGTACAACACTGGATTGATGAGTCACACGGAGACCTGGACTTCAGATGGACCGTCATCTCAAAATTAGAGCGTGACCAGAGGGGCGGAGACCTAGAGGCCAAACTAAAACAAAGAGAAGCAATGCTGATTCTAAAATTCAATTCAGCCACCCAAGGCTTGAACGAGATGTCGGAACTTTATAACTTATGAAGTGGTAGGTCTCTCTTAACTTCTTACACTGTGTTAAGCAATCATGGACCCAGTAGGTAACAGGATCCATACCTCTTTTATTGGTTGCCAGGCAACAGTGAAAAATAATACATGAGGAATCGGCACATCGTGCAATAAACGGACTACAACATGTCTTTGCGCACTCGCGTCCAAACTAAATCTATGACACACAGCCAAAAAACTACGATTCCCAGAATCCTTATCAGCAAGGTCGTAGGACTTATACAACCGGGTCAACCGGCATCAACACACACACACCGCTTCACTGAACGGAGCCACGGAGGAGACTCGACTAGAGAGCACCGGTAAGCTTTCTCTAACACCGACCAATTGGCAATTTTGACTTAACGCTCTTCGGAAAACGAGCTTAGAGGGGCTTTCTTAGAAAAACGAGCTTAGACTGTCATTTCAATTGTAGAAACCCGGCCAGACCCAAGGCATCCTGCGCCGCAATATCTAAACTGAGCCGCGTATGGAGGATACTTAACTAAAACGCCACCGGTAAGAGCGCCAACCGCAGCGTTATATTAATGTTTGATAAAACCAGCGTGTCGAAAATATGTTCAGACTTGTCATGTCCTCCAATGATTCACGAAGGTTTCAATCCCGGGAATTTTTTCTAATTAAAGGTCTAACAAATCTACTAAGTCAGGTACCCCAAACAGCGCGAGAGGCTGCTCAGAGAACCCGTTTTATGTTACAATGAGCACAACTGCGATATGCCCAGACCGTAGCGTATGATTACTAATACCAACCTCTTGTTTTCACCACAGGAGTGTTCGACACAACTAAAATCATTCTGACCACGCGGTCACACCGCCCATGTATGTAAGTACCCTGAAAGAACACTGACATGATTATGCCAGCAGTCTGGCCAACTGATACTAATTATGCCCATTCAATCCTTAATATTACAGTTACCGGATTAGCCACCCTGTAGAGAGACCGACCTCTGATTCTTGATTACAGGTATGATCTAAGAGAGAGTGTGTGTGACTGATAGAAGTTGAGTGTTCTGAGTATGACTGACAGAGTGTTTTTTATTCACTCCTATAGATTGATTCTTCACGGTCCTGATGAGAATCCCTGGCATATAAGGGATTCGAAACGCGTCGACCCCTGTTCTCTTCACCATTGTGTTCTTTAATAGACCAATCTTCCCAGGATTACAGATTTGAAAACTGAATTATTAGATGGTCTATTATGTGTAAATAAGCAGAAACATTCGTTACTAACCACTAGTACCCGCACCTGTTTGCCAAAAAACTTTCATTCAATACAGGGCGTGTACACTAGTTGCGAAACCAGCCTATAGGTCAATTTGTTGTCTATTTGTCCAGTTTTTTATGTTTGTGTCTCTAAGTTCACGTAATGTTGTCTTTTGAATGTTTATCTTGTTTATTTTGCTTGCAATGTGATACATTCAATGTGGAATAGTGATAATTTTTTGACATATTGTGTGTATTTTGTAATGTATTTTCTAAGTCTCCATGTTTGCGATATCATTCTTGTTGTGAAACAAGGTTCAACAAAAATAGATAAAAAAACAGAAGGAATAATGTTCTAATAATAAAAAGAACTATTCAAAAAACAAGACTAAAAGATTGGTCCCTTATAATTGAGGATTGTTACTCAATTAGAAAAATATTAAATTGAAGTGCAGTACTGGCATTTTCTTGTTGATTATTATATTGGCGCAGCCTTACTGCGTAGTTGCCAGAACCCCCATTGTTACCACTTAAAACACCTTTCAGCATAGGCAGAGTCTTAACAGTTTTTTCTGAGACTGAAAAGGTGTCAAAAAGGAAATCGACATCCACAGGGTCCGTATGTAGCTGGAGGTTGAGATTGTTAGCTGCCCGCTCAATGAGGGCATTGAAAGCTGCAGAGTCTTCTGTAGGGGACGTTTTAGCAGAAAAAAGTTGAGGGTCTTGTCCTGATTGAGGATCCCCAGGGTCACTACCAGCTGCCCAGGGTTCATTGGTATCCTCAGGGTCTGTATAGACAGGATAACTGTATTCATCCTCATCATCCCCCTCTCCAGCGTCCACATCTGAGTAAGTGGGCGAAACATTATGAGTCTGTGGGGAATGTGGTTCCACCAAGACGGGAGAGCAAGCAGAGTCCTTCTTTTTCTTGAGAGGGATCTTGTAAGACTCCAGTGGGCGTTCTGGGGCGATTTTCCGCTTGAGGAGGGAAAGCTTGCCTGTTTCGGCATCAATGAAGTGCTCCTGACGCTCGTCCCCCGAAGGTAGTCGAGGTCGCGGGCCGGGGACCACCGCTGACCCTTTCGGCACGAGGATACCTTTTCGGGCACGCCGGCCACTGCTTTAGGAGCGAAAGCCTTCGGCGCCGTCTTCGGCGGCAACGTGAAGTGTATGGGCGTGGACGCCTTAAGTGGTTTCTCCACAGGTTTCGCAGGCAGAGGATCCTTCGGACCGACCGACGCAGTGCCGTCCCTGATGCGCTGCAGGGAGTCCGTCACCTTCTTGGTGAACGCGGCGGATGGGCGCGCCGGTTCAATGGAATCCGTTGAGGCCACTCCTTGAGTCGACTCTCGGGGCGCAGTGCCCTTGGCCTTGTCCTGCTGACGCGGGGTCGTGAGGCCCTTCGGGTCATCCAGCCGCTTCCTCGGGTCACCGAGACTTTTCTTCGTCTCGCCGACAGTCTTCTTCGGGTCGCTGAGGCTTTTGCCGGTGTCGACTGTCTGCGGCGCCGACGCGCCCAGCTCGACCACCTTCACTTTAGTCTTCGGCGCGGCAGCCCTTGACTTGAGCCTTCGGCTCGACAGTCACCTTCGGCGCCGAAGCCTACGAGGCCTTGGAGCCGACCAACGCGATGCGCACTTTTGGTTTCGAGGCTGGCACCTGCGCAGTATCTGGATTTCGTTTTGCCAGGGAGTGGCTCGGCAGCAATGTCCGTGGCCGAGCACCAAGGCGGGGCCGTAGAACCCATAGCGAGATCTTGGATAAGGCCCGAAGGCGATCCCTCGACCTGAGCCTTATAAATTGGCACGGCCCCAGAGTCAGTTTGAGGGAGCTCCTCATCCGAGCTATCCTCCATGGCCCCGAGGGCCCCGTCGTCGTCCCCTACCTCGACGACTTCTCCGGCCTCGAACATCTCAGCATCCGCGTCGTAGTCATAGTCGACGTCCGACGCGGGGTTCGACTCAGAAATGTCCTGGATAGATTCGTCCTTGACATCCCCGGCAACGAAGATGTCCAAAGGCGCCGGTGCAGCATGCTGGGCCTCCTGGCGCGCAGCTCTTCGAAGCTTAAGCGTCTTCTTGGACCTGAAGCGACAACAAGCCATACACTTGTCCTCATTGTGGTCCGGCGACAGACACTTGTTGCACACCGGGTGGACGTCGATTTGGGGATACTTTGAGTTACAGACTGGACATCTCTTGAATGGACTTCGGTCCATGATGGACGGTCGATAGGTCTGGAGCGTCGACTGGGCCTTCCGCGCCGAGAGCACGCGGGAGTAGAGAATCCAGCTCGTAACCGAGCTGGAAGAAGCAATGCCGAACGCAAGACAATACCGACGTATTAGACTAAAGACCTTTTGGTCTCAAGAAAGTTTTCTATCTATTCCGACAAGAGGGAATGAAAAGACATCCGAACCCAATGGCGGAAAAAAACAATCTGAGGATGGAGTCGATGCCCATTCGCACTGTAGTCCAGGGGAGGAGCCACCTATCTCGTGATACTTCGAAGACTCATCCAGGACAACAATGTGCAATCATCCTGACCCAACACTAGGCGGCGATCTATGCACAGATATGAATTCAGCAGCCCACATGCCTCGAACATCTATTACCTAAGGAGCCATGCAGCAAATAGCAAGTTTCGTTCTTGGTGAAGGACTCTCCCCAATGCAAGGAAAGCAGGTCAGGTAATGCTGGTAGTCTATGTATGCTGTGCACCATCTCTATCCGTTCGGAGTACTTTGTTGGTCTTGCAGACTGTGGGCGATGAGTATCAATGCCATTAGTGATTGATCTCTCTGGTTGATCACTAAAGGAAAAAGTGGGATCTGGATAAAAACCTATGCAAATTTCCCTGCCCAGTATATCAACTGTGCATTCACAAGGGCGTGGTGGTGTGGGTCTCTAGATGCAAAAAGACTGCCATTTGGCATTCTTTGATGCTGCAAACCATTTTATGTCTTTGTCCCCCCATCTCTGAAACACCAGTTTGACTACTGTTGGATTCAGTTCCCACTCGTCTGAGGCAGATGCTTGTCTGCAGAGTGTGTTCTTCTCCAGGTTGTCTACAACTGGTGGCTAAATTGCCGTTAATTTTATCTGTCTCTGGATGGCCCATCTCCATGTTTTTTGTGCTTGTTTTGAAATTTTTTGTTGTATTGCCTGTCTGAACTTGCACTGTTTTCCCCCACAATTGTTTATGAAGGGCTTTTAAGGCTAGGAACACTGTTTTTAAATCCAGTACTTTAATGTGCTGTATCGCTTTCTTTTGCTTCCAAATTACTCTGAGGGTGCAGAAGTCAAATTGGGGTTGGGCCCCCTATGCCAATCAATGGGGGAGATTGGATACAGGGGTGACCTTTTGCGTAGAGAACAGCTACCGGGCAGGTCACGATCAGAGAGAGTCTTTGGATAGAGGGGGTCTTTGGATTGAGGCCATAGGAGTCGAGGTAAAGTCTGGCAGGGGTTAGCTGACAGTGACTCAGAATTGCTAGGGAACCTTCGCAGGACTGGTGGGCTACTTGGACTCTGGCTTTTGGGGGTCGGGTGCAGAGGTGGGTCTGGAGGCGGTTTCGCGGTTCCCTAAGGCAGTGCTCTTCAGTTCTAAAGTTGGTTTCTTCTTGGACAGGTCCGCTGTCCACTGGAGTATCTTGATCTTTATAGGAGGCAGGCAGTCCTTCCAGGGAAGTTGATTGGTCTACAGGATGAGTCTACTTTTGTAGCAAGGGCAAAAGGCAGCAAAAAAGTCAAGAGGGCTGGCACCTAATCAGTCACTGGCCCTCCTTTCTCGATGGGGCGGCTCTTCGGAGTCCAGGCTTTGTAGGTCAACACGAATCTGATTTCAGGGTCTGGGGGTGCTACCTAAAGGAAAATGCTACTTACCAGTATGCATTTGTTCTTGGCATGTAGAGCTGCAGAGTTGCACACTGTGTACAGATCGCCACCTTGTGTTGGGCCCGGATGTTTGCAGTTTGTTGTCCTGAAAAGTTATTTGGAAGTCACGAGATAGGCGACTCCTCCTCAGGACCAATTTGCGCATGGGTATCGGCTCCATCCCCAGATTGTTTTTCGCCATTAGGGAAATGGAACTTTGCAAGAAAGGGAAGGATGCTCATGTAATTTGTATCCAATTAAGATAATACTGGAACAGACAAGGGTAGCCGGGCAGGCAGGTGGTCGTGTGCAACTCTGCAGCTCTGCATGCCAAGAACAGATGCATACTGGTAAGTAGCATTTTCCGTTCCAGGCATGTGAGCTGCAGATTGCACACTGTGCATAGATTGTATAGCAGTACCCACTCTTAGCGGCGACCACCCCCATCTGTTGCAGTAGTTTGGAATAATGTTTTGAGAACAGCCTGGCCCACATTAGCTTGTTTTGTTTGCACATCTACACAATAGTGTTTTGTGAATGTGTGCGGTGTAGCCCATGTAGCTGCTCTGCATATGTCACATAGGGGAATGTTCCCTAAAAATGCCATTGAAGCCCCTATTTTTCTTGTAGAGTGGGCTTTAGGAGGAACAGATAACGTATGTTTAGCTTTGTGGTAACAAATCTGTATGCATTTGACAATCCATCTAGCTATCCCAGATTGTGAAATGGGATTACCTTTGTGTGGTGGTGAGAAAGACACAAAAAGTTGTTTTGTCTTACGAAAAGGTTGAGTTCTTTCTATGTAGTATAGCAATGCTCTTTTGACAACTAATGTGTGAAGAGCTCTTCTACTTGGTTTAGTGAAGAGCTACGAACCGCTAAATCAACCTGAAAACACCTAGAAAGGTGCTGGAGGAAAGATTTCAGCGCCCATCTGGAAGCAGAATATAAAATTAGCCTCAAGAGCTATCTTTCACTTATTAGGAAGGAGAAGGCAGCTTATTTTAATGGTAGGAAGAATTCTACAAAAGAGCTGTTCAAGATCTTTATAGAAATCTCCTCCTTGGCATCCGTCACAGAGCCAATCGTCGGCTCTGATGAGGCATGCAAATGAGTGGCTGAGTACTTTGCAGAGAAGGTCAAGAAGATTTACTCTTATTTTCCTGACTCTGCGCGCACTTGCATCAGAGTGGAAAAGGAATTCATGGGTGCTCCCGAAATACAGGGTCTGTTTGAACTGACCTTGCCCCCCCCCCCCCGGGACATTTTTAAAAAGATTGCCATTAGCATCAAATCAGGCTCGCCCAGGGACCCAGCTACCCCATGGCTGCTCAGAGGTAGTATTGATGTACTTGAGCCTTTTATGAGACATCTTGTGGAGTTGTCTCTTATCTCATGAGGGGTCCCGGAAATGTGGAAGGAGGCTGTGCTACTCCCTTTACAGAAGAAGCATCATAATAGTACTGATCAGCTTGACAACCTGCACCCCATCTCTCTGCTCCCGTACTTTGCCAAGGTGGCGGAAAAGATTGTGAATATCCAACTCACGGCACATATTGCGAACAATAACCTTCATCCTTCCCAGTCTGGCTTCCGGGCTTTTCACTCTACTGAATCGGCCCTGCTATACTCCACCGAGACCATCCGGAAGTTTGTGGACGAAGGGCAGACAGCGAGCAAGCTAGGAATCTTAGGGTTTGGGTGGACAACAAGTTGTCCATAGATTAACACACCAGGCGGGTGGCAGGCGCCTGTTTTGGTATTTTAAGGAGACTACGGAAAACCCTGGACACCATACCCACGTCATCCAGAAAAACCCTTGTTCATGTTTTGGTAACCTCAAGCCTAGATTACGGCAACCTGCTGTATCTGGGTGCAACTGTCAGATGTTTGCAACGATTGCAGTGCATCCAAAATGCAGCAGCAAGGCTAGTTCTTATGCTCCCGAAGAGGGCCTCTGCCACTGGTGCGCTGGCCTCTACACTGGTTCCCCATTAGGGAGAGAGTAAAGTTCAAGGCCTGGTGCGTGAGTCACCTGATCCTACAGAGAAAGGGGCCCAGTTACCTGCATGATTTCTTAACTCCCTATCTTCCGACTAGACTGTTAAGGTCAAGCGGGAAAGGGAAGGTGCATGTTCCAAAAATCAAGAGAGCCAGAATGGGCAGCCGCTCGTTTTGTTATTTAACAACAAGGGGTGGTAATGGACAGAGTTTCTGAACTAAGCAGAATACTCTCACCCAGTCAAGAGATCAGGGCTAGATCCAACACCGTTTTTTAGCTCACTGCACCATCCCAGCTCAGAACCTGGCTATATGCAAATTAGTCTGTTCCTGTCCCAGTGCATGATGGGAACAGGGCAAACCAAACTACCAAGCCAATTCTTACACTGGGAAGGAAACAAGCATCCGGGGACCGGTTTCTGGCATTTCAGCCGTCGTCGGCCCGGCTTGCTGAATCCTGATGGTGCAGTGAGCAAGGGACTCACATCTGAGTATACCCTTCCATGCTTATGGTGGACAAAATATTTAACAACAAGGGGTGGTGATGGACAAAATTTCAGAATTAAGCAGAATACTCTCACCCAGTCAAGAGATCAGGGCTAGATCCAACACCGTTCTGAGCTGGGATGGTGCAGTGAGCTAAATAACGGTGATGGATCAAGCCCTGATCTTTGGACTGGGTAAGAGTGGCCTGCTTAATTCAGACACTCTGTTCATCACCACCCCCTTTTCTGAATCGTTTTTGGCCACTATAGGTGTGGCAGGGTATACTCAGACATGAGTCCCTTGCTCACTGCACCATCAGGATTCAAGCAAGCCGGGCTGACGACGGCTGAAATGCCAGAAACCGGTCCCCGGAAGCCTGCCTCCTTTCCGGTGAAGAATTGGCTTGGTAGTTTGGTCTGCCCTGTTCCCATGATGCACTGGGCCAGGGACAGACTAATTTGCATATAGCCAGGTTCTGAGCTGGGGTGGTGCAGTGAGCTAAATAACGGTGAAGGATCAAGCCCTGATCTTTGGACTGGGTAAGAGTGGTCTGCTTAATTCAGACACTCTGTTCATCACCACACCCTTTTCTGAATCGTTTTGTTATTTGGCAGCCCAGCTGTGGAACTCCCTCCCTCAGGCACTCTGGCTGGAGTGTTCTGAATCTACCTTCCGGAAGGGTCTAAAATAAGCATGGGCGGAAAATCCGTTACGCTCACGGATTTTGGGTAAATTTGCAATCCGTGAGATTCGCGAATTTCCCGCAAAATCCGTGAGCGGAACTGATTGGGTCAAAAGTTCAAGCTGACTTTTGTAACTCTTTTAGAATGGCGCCGGCAAGCTGCCAGAGCCATTCTAAAATAGTTACAAAAGTCAGCTTCAACAGGAAGCTCTAATAGATAAAGTGAAGCAGGTGCTAGAGTTGAAAGTCAAATTCAGTTACACAATCATTAATCACCCCAAACTACCTATCAGCTGCATAAACACTTGTGCTGGGAGTGAGTGTTGGGGTCTGAATCTCTGAATCAGCAATTGCATGCTATTGATTCTTGCTGAGTTTAGCTTTGCATTTGCCGCCAGAGTGTCTATCGTCACTCCGAGGTACTGTTGTACATGTGCGGGTTGAAGATGAGACTTTGGGTAATTTAGTGAAAATCCTAGACTGTAGGAGGTGAATCGTGTGGGACATGTGGCTGGCACATTGCTGGGCTGACTTTGCTTGGATAAGCCAGTCGTCCAGATAAGGATAGACATGAATGTGTTGTCTCCGAAGGTGCGCAGCCACTGCCACCAAGCACTTGGTAAACACTCTGGGGGCTGTTGTGACCCCGAAAGGCAGGACCTTGAACTAGTAATGCTGGTTGTTTATGGTGAACCTGAGCTATTTCCTGTGTCCCGGGTGAATCGGAATGTGGAAATATGCGTCCTTCAGGTCTAGTGTTGCTAGAAAATCTCCCTGACTGAGCAATGGTAGGATTTGCTGCAAAGTGAGCATGAGAAAATGTTCTGACAAGATGTATTGGTTCAGGGGTCTGAGGTCTAGTATGGGCCTGAGAGACCCGTCCTTTTCTGGGATTAAGAAGTACAGCAAGTACACCCCTGTACCCTGTTGGTCTAAAGGCACGAGTTCTATGGCCTCTTTTTGCAGCATACAGATGATCTCTTGCTGCAAAAAGTGCATGTGCTCTGCGGACATAGGACGGTGCCTTTGGGGTACGTTGGGTGTAGTGGAGGTCAGTTCTAGACAATAGCCATATTGGATAAGCTGTCTCACCCACCTGTCTGTGGTAATGCCTTCCCAGACTGGCAGGCACTGCTGAAGTCTTACCCCGACCGGTGTTATATGGTCCGGGGGCAGTGACAAGACGTCACTGTTTAGTGTTGGCGGAGGATCTGGCGTTATTATTTCCTCGTCCTCTGCCTTTGGTGCTGTTGCCACGGTATCCACCCCTATTGTTTTTGTTATAGGTGGTCTGTGTGCCTCCTTTGTTGTATTGGGCTTGCTGTGATGCTTGACCTCTAGAGGCTCCCCTGTTACCGGAGCGACGAAAGGAACCTCCCCATAACTGTTGTGACTGCAGAGCGCCCATGGATTTGGCTGCCTCAGTGTCTTTATTAATCTTTTCTAGGATTGTGTCCACATCAGGACCAAATAAAAAGTCAGGGTTAACAGGCTGATTGAGTAATGTAGTTTGAATCTCTGGCTTGAAACCAGAGATGCGTAACCAGGCATGCCGTCTGAGCATCACACTTGTGTTGATGGCCCTAGCTGCCATGTCTGCTGCATCTAGCGCACATTTAATGGATGCATTTGATATCAATTTCCCCTCCTGTATCAGCATTTCTGCTCCCTCCTTATAAGCATCAGGCAAGTGTTGTAGCAGCTGCTCTAACGTGTCGTAATGAGCCCTATCATATCTGGCTAATAGGGCCTGTGTATTTGAGATTCTCCAAATATTTGCTGCTTGAGCCGCTACTCGTTTTCCAGATGCTTCCAAGATCTTGGATTCTTTGTCCGGAGGAGGAGCATCACCACTTGTTTGAGAGTTTGCTCTCTTACGAGCATTAGCCACTACTAAGGAGTCCAATGGGAGCTGGCCTTTGATATACGTAGGGTCTACCGGCCTGCGCCTGTACTTCCTTTCAATTCTTGGGTTCACAACCCTTGCCCTTGTGGTTTCCTTAAAAATGTCACCAGCGTGTTTAAGGACCCCCTTCAGCATACTTCAGATCTTTACTGATCTTTCTGAAGTTGAGAAAGTGTCAAACAAAAAGTCTTCCTCTACTGGGTCAGCGTGCATTTCCAAATCATGGTAATTTGCTGCCCTTTCAATTAACGCGTTAAACGCAGCTGTATCTTCTGTTGGTGAGGTTTTGACCGTATAGGACTGAGTGTCAGGCGTGGTGTGTGGCTCACCCAGGTCAACAGGGTCAGTCCAGGGTTGGGGCTCCTCTTGATCTGCGTCAATAGGATAATTAAATTCCTCCTCATAGTAGCCTTCCCCCACATCCTCATTAGTACGTGTGGGTTAATTGGTATATTCCTGTCCATAGGACTCCACAGGCTCAAAAAGAACAGGTGAGGTGGCAGAGTCCCTTTTCTTTTTGAGTGGGATCTTGTATGACTCCATAGGATTTTCTGGAATGATCTTTCTTTTATAAATAGTGAGTCTGCCAGAATCCGAGTCGATGAACACAGTTTCGACTGGTTATCATAGGAGGGCGCTTGGAACACAATGTCCTCCTCTATGGGCTGATTCCTAGATACCACTGACACCGTTCTGGCTGGTTCGAGGCTATGTTGTGGCTCGAACGCCTTAGGACGTGCGGTCGGGGGCAGTCTGAACTTTCTTTGTGGCGCAAGCATTGGAGACGGACTGACCTTCTTCGAGGTTGGCGCCGTCTTCGATCCGACCGACTTAGTCTTTTCACCAGTTTGTTTTTGGCCTTGTGTCGACTCGAGCTGTTGGTGCGCAGCGGGCACGCTCCTTTGCTTCGGCTTGACATGCTCTTTCGAGCCAATGTTGGTCTTCGACTCGAAGGCCTTGACCACCAGTGGCTTGGAGGCTGGAAGCTTCGGACCGACGGTCTTCGGAGCCTTGAGTCCTTTGTTAGTGTTGCCATATGTCGATGGCGTCAGTGCGACGTGCTTGACCTTAGTTACAGGCTTCGAAGGCCCGATCCTCGGGCCGACACCCCCTTGTGACCCCGAAGGGTCGATGACACTTCAATTTGATTGGATCCGATGAATCCGAAGTCGTCGATCCGAGGACTGTCTTTAGCAGTTTCGGTTTTGTGTCTGTTGGTTTCGATTTCACCGTTGACTGTGGTTGATCGACCGATGGCTCCTTAGATATATTCTTAGCCGGGCCTTGACGCGGGGCTATAGAATGTAGTTGAAGATCTGGGCTAAGGCCTTCCGGCGATGCCTCGACCTGAGCCTTTGAAAGTACATTGTCATTATCGGCCCCTGCAACTGCGGTTGGGCCTTGCTCATCACTCAAATAGTCGTCGACTGCTCCGATGGCCTGTGCGTCGTCTCTTACCTTGACGAAATGTGTTCATCATGGACGTAGTCTTCGTCTTCATCATAGTTAGAGTTCTGCTCTGACGCAGGATCCGACTGTTGTTCAGGATCCTCCTCATAGACGCCCTCGTTGTCTTCAGCCTCGAAGATGTTCTCCGGGTCGGGCGCTGTATTCTGCGCCGACTGTCTCGCGGCGCGTCGAAGCCAAAGTGTTTTCTTTGACCTGAACCGAGAACAGGCCATGCAGCTGGCCTCGTCGTGGTCCTGAGATAGGCATTTATTGCACACCGGGTGCACATCGATGTGAGGGTATTTAGAGTTGCAAACGGGGCATCGTTTGAACGGGCTCCGTTCCATCGTCGATAGTTGATGGGGCCTTTGGTGTCGAAAAAGGCAAGCAGCCTTCGACGCCCAGCTCGATGAACTGGAACAAGTACGCGGCACCGAATGAAAAGACAATACCGACGCCCCGAAGACCTTTTGAATTTTTTTTTATATTGATTCCGAATTTGAGTTAAGAAAGTACATCTGAACCCAATGGCAGAAAAAAACAATCTGAGGATGCCCATGCGCACTGTAGTCCAGGGGAGGAGCCCCCTATCTCGTGATACTTTGAAGACTCTTCCAGGACAACAATGTGCAATCTTCCGGACCCATCACTAGGCGGCGATCTATGCACTGATATGAATTCAGCAGCCCACATGCCTCGAACATAACAATTTTAGACATTACTGGTGACCTTGGTTGCCATTTTCTGCTTTGAAGTGACTGTTCTTGGTTTGGAGTGACTATGTTCTTGGCATGGTGGACCTAAAGGTAATGGCATCACAGATAGAGATGAAGTACTTATCCACAAACGCAGATATTAAATCCACTGTCATTTCACAAAACAGAATGGTCCACCAAAATCCTATATGGCTAGAGCATCCATTATTTCAAATGCATTTTTAAACGGAAAAACCTTTGGTCTAAGCAGCCTGAATATTTATAAAGTGATTAAAATAAAACTATGCTTCAGTTTAGGTCTTGCAGCGAGTTCTCCCACAAGGAAAAAAATATTTATTTATTTTAACAACTTTTAGAGCCCTCAAATACCCATAGGTGTCTCGGCGCTATGAACTGGAAGGGTATGCAAAGAGATGGTGGGAAGTCTATTGGTTAAAAAGCCAGGTTTTATTTTGTTTTCTTAATAATATCAGCGTGGTATTAGCCCCAATCTGCAGGGGAAGAGAATTCCACAGTTTGCATGTGGCAACTGTGAATCTTCTGTCACTCCTGTTGGCTTGCCTTGTTCTGGGGACGATCAGATGATTGGCATCTGCTGAGCTAAGATCTGCTGGGCGTGTAAGCCTGGAAGGCTCTTTAAACATTCAGGTCCAGTATTGTGAATTGCCTATTAGGCAATACAGAAAGCCTTGAATTTCATTCTGCTTCTTATGGGCAGCCAATGGAGCTGTCGCACCACATTGGATATGGGCTTGAACTTGGGGGTACCCAACAGTATCCTAGTGGCTGCGTTCTGTACCAACTGCAGCCTGCCAAGAACTCTTTCTTGGGCATTGATTAAAAGGCTATTGCAGTGGTCAACCTTCGACATGACCAGAGCACAAATTAGCGTTCTACTGGTACTGGCTGGGATGAAAGGTAACAGTTTATTATTCTTAAAACATAAAAATATGTGGGAAGTAAACAAACATACCAGAACACATTTCCTACAATCCATTTGCAAAAGGTGGCATGCTTACTCTAAAAAATATTCTGGAAACAGGTAATAAAATTACTATAACTATTATTTATTAGCAGGTTTACACATACCCCTACACTTATTTTAATTGGTTACAAATGACCCTGTAGTCAGAATTCAGAATCCTCATTTCAAAAAATGTATATGGTTAAGCACAATCTTACCAAGTTGAGATTGGTTCGCATCAGCCATCTGTATGAGAGCACTGTCTTTCTTATTGTATAAAATCTTCACACGCTGGACATCCCCATAAACACCTTTTCAGATTCAGAGAAGCAATCCAAAAAAGAAAATAGTTTTATACCAGAGTCAACTATAATGCTAGATCAACGACATTCAGGCAGCACAACAGTCACTCAGCTCATCTCTACAGTCATACAAATGAAGAGAGTAGATAAAGATTCTGAACCGTGATTTTTTTTTTTTTTTGAAAAAGAGTAGTTTTTGGAAATACCCTCAAAGCTATGTGAATGATAATAAATTAAAGTTCATGCAAAACAAAACATGCATTACACTGAATTGAATCTATTGCGAGGTTTATAAAATCAAAAAAACTGCAAAATAAATAGCAAGAGATTTATTATTCAACTAGACAAACTGCTCGCTACAAATAAGAATTAAGGTGAAATAAAAATGAAATCAATAATAAAAGTATAGTGCTAACAATAACATACCGAAGAGGGTAAACAGACTTTGGGGCGAAACCATCTTTAGAAGGAGAGAAGAGCAAGCAGCATAAGACAAGAAGAGAGAAGAGTCGAGGAAGAGCGGAGATGAACAGATCATCCATAACGAAGGGTGGTTTCCGTAGAATGGTGAGGTGGTCATGGATCATGGTTCAAGGCAGTTAATTGGGACAAGTTGGTCCGAGGAACATTTTGTTCAAGCACAAAAGCATGAACATAGGGTAGGCAACAGGAGGTATAGACAAGGAAGATAAAAGGAGAAGACAAGGAAGGGAGGGCATGGTATTTGGGGAAGACAAGGAATGGATTGAACACAAGGGGGAAAGGATGAAATGGGGAAGGGAAACAGCAATGCATAAGGAAAAAAAAAATAAGGATTTGGGAACAAAAATAAAATATAGGTCAGTACATAGGAAATGCTGGAGTTTGGTCAGAAAATGGTTGGTTTATGTACTGTACAAGAAAAACTGAGTAAAGGTGACCCATGACAAATATGGGCAAAGTACATCCAATAGCAAAGAGAAAAATACAGCATTTTATTCAGACATGAAAAGGCTTGCAACTTAAATTTTTAACTCTGAACTTTAAATGCAAAGCATGGCTGGTTATGAAATGCAGGCATTTTAATAATGGTCTTAAATACAATGTAAGCATGCAGGACAATGAAGTTAACATAACCAAATGATATGTTCTATGCTCAACTTTTAAGAGACGTTATGAATGAAGCAATTCAACATAAACAGTTATCCACATCATATCACCTTACACAGCATTACAACTTATAATATGAAAAAGTGAAATGAGAAAGTAAAGAACTATCCTACAAATATGATTACTGTAGAGGCATCTAATTGAAAAAAGGACACATTTCCTACAGAAGGGACAAGGCAATCATTTAAGTAACAAGCATGAAATGTACAAAATGACCACAACAATGTGCAAAAGTATCTTGTATAAAATTATCAAAGAGAACGCTCTGGGCGGGAACAGAAAAAATAACTGGATGACAAAAAAGGGAAGGATTTGCATCTTTTAAAATTTACCTGCACGCCCCTGGCTACTATAATAACCAGCGGAATCGGCCGCATTGCAAAACGAAATTAAGATCTAACATAAGATGAAATACAGCACTAAGGGTTTTACTTAGGAAAGAAGCTTAGAACATAAAATGAAATGGGTACAAGTCAGCATATCAATATATACATATATTTAAAAGAAACCAAGTGGTGCAAAGTATTAAAGAATGTGGAAAGTTAAATGTTTCACTGACCTCTTCATTTAGATTGCTAACCAAGAGTACAGTATAGACTCCATGTGTCATTCCACCCATACCAGCACGCCCAGCAGCATGAGCTGCCGCAGCAGCATTCGGGATACCCATGGGACTTAGAGTTCCTGGAACAGCTGTAACTGGAAGCCCTAATTACAATATAACAGGCAATTAGGAGCGTTAGAATAATATGTATCATTTGAGATTGTGTGAGTAACAAAATTGCTCTCAACTCTGGCACACATTATACAATTACAGATACACCAAAACTGACTCGACCCTCAAAAGTAGTTACTGTGAACTTCTTAGACAGCCGAAATACTTCATGCAAGTCACAGCATGCACAATAAAATGAATGTGTTTTGCAGGTAACTGGTATGCCTTACAAAGGTGGTGGAATGTTAAACTGTTTATTACTTGAAACGTTATCAGCCGCTGTTCAAATAAACTAAGTGTTAACACTAAGCAAAAATGTACAAATGCTGTAATAAAAGGATTAACACTGTTTTACACCGTGTCTTCTTATAAAAAGTGATGGTGTGTGACAACTGTCATAACGGCTTTGATACATAGCTGCAGTCTTTCTTGCTGGAGCGAATATGAAATACTTTATTGGTTTCCTACTTAAACAGGACACCACGCTCAGTGATCTGAGCATTACCTTTGTTATAAGAGTGCAGTATGTAAAGCTACACCTTTCCCACATACCATACCTCGAATATTTAAGTGGTCTCAAATATTTTTCAAAAAAAAAAAAAATAACCAGCTACTTTGTTAGGTGTCACACGTTGGATAGTTAAATTCACCTAAGGCCTTCATAACGTTATCCAATTAAATAAAACATTTACCAGATTATATTGTATAGATTTCACAATTTTTCCAATCACAATAAGAAACGAGTATCTATGATAACTATTCCCCAAAGGTAAAAAATGAATGAAAATACAAAGACATTTTCCAATATTGCACACAAATCCTACACTTTAACCTGGATTATAAGCCTTTACAGGACTGAAAAAAAATATCCATATAAAAAAATAACAATAGCGTGAACCTAATGGGAGAACTTTTATTGGGGTATTGAGACTTCGATAATTGGGCTGTACTCTGTAGGTATATTTTCCACTGGAGTTTAAGTGATATCATACTAGTACACTTTACCGGAATGTTCAAATTACTCAATGGGAACTTTAATCTCTCCGCGTAGCTGTGTTCAGCAGCAAAGGCTTACTTCAGAATGAAGGGGATTTTAGAAGGGTTAACTATCATTGCCAGTGTATTATTCTAGTTAAAAAAAATTGCATCATTTTCATACACAAGTAAAAGCAAAAGCCATAAAAAAAAAAAGGTAATATCACCTACCCGGTTCAGAATACCTCACCAATCAGTATTTAATCCGGTCTGTGCTAGGAGCTCGAATTCTGACGGCACTAGAACGTTGGCTAAAGTTATTCTACTGGGCTCGTTTCAAGTGAATGCTGGTATCTTCCAACAGGACTCAAGACTTTAGCATAGTAAGAGTTGCCCCCCTCACAAACTGGTGGGTAAGTGATACAGGTATGGGGAATCTCTGGATCACTTCTGGTGCTGGGCTAGTCTTGGTTACCATGCTGGTACAAAGGCTCGAGGAACAGGTTCTATCCTATTAAACTGTGACCCATAAAATAACTAGGACAATACACTGCAAAATCACTGGAGTGACTGTTCGGTGAGGAATACAATCCAAAACATCAATGAACTATAATCAGGAGTTTAGAGCTCAGCTGTCCCATATGAACCGGTGATACACTTATTTTATTGTTCCTCGGGTATGCTTTTACATTCAGGACCTGTATCTGAAAATCCCTAGGTTTACTCATGCTTTTCTACTTCTGTGCGCAGCGACAGGACCGAGGCCACAGACAGGAGTCACTGGTCAAATCAGGGCCGAACAGTATTCAAACATTTGAGGGTAGGTCCAAACTGATGACAAATGTCACTATACCCACAACTGCATTGGCTACAAATATGGTACTAACTGTTAGGGACCTCCTACAACCAAACTAATAAGATCCCAAACAAGGCCTAATAGCAGGGGACTACCTCCTAAATAAAGACCGAAGGCCCCATATGTGCACATAAAGACTAGGGATGTTGCAAGCTAACACTCAAGGCAATAAAAGACGACAATGCATCATCTCAACCCATAGGACACTCTACTTTGGATCACGTTTCCACCTATGGGACAGAGCTTCCCTAACCTCATGCATACTGGGCAATCTCAGTTCGTCAAAGCGTCCTTACTCAGGTCTTTGTCAGCTGGGCCAACTTGTGCAGTTATTACAATGGACCAGGTCACCTTCCATGGACAGGTAGAGTTCAGCTCCTTGTCGGGAGGAATTCTCCTCTACACAGTTCACAGAAGAAAATCAAATTACCAGGATTCCCAACATAATGTCAGTCTGACGGGATAGCTACAAATAGGTGCGTTTCTTTTGCATATGTTGCCTTTACTACAAAAGTGTGCAGCTCTCTTCAATTATGAACTTGTTGAGGAATCCAGTAGTTGCACCCCTTTGATAGTCCAGACCGGTATGTGGAATCAGAACGTCTGCACTATCAGAAGATGGAAAACTCCTTCAATCATTAAGTAGGGCATCTTGCTGTAGCTGGTCGAATGTCAAGATCCTGAGACAAAATTCCACATACAGCCAGTACAGATTGTCAGATTTTTCTTTAATCAGCTGTTCGTTCAGATACAGCCTGGTATGTATTCCAGTATGGTAGATGCCATAATAAGTTGGAAATAGACTTTAGTCGAGGTTCACTATGAGCTGAGGTAAACCTGCCCTGGACAAAGAAATGGTCTTGAAACCACCACACACATCGCTCATAAACATGTTTCAGCGAATGGAAAAGGGAAAAGCATACATCTCTACTGGTATGTAACCTTAATGAAGAATATGTTTAAGAACAGCTTGTCCCACCGCTACATCGTCCTGCGAAGCAGACTGTAGTGCTTCATGAACGTGTAGACATTCTTCCATGTCGCAGCACGACAGATGTTTTCCAATGTAATACCAGCAAATGCCATAGAAGCCGTCATAGTCCTGGTAGAATGCGCTTTGACCTTTCTTTGTAAAGGTTTGTTGGCTTTATCATGGCAAAATTGAACAGAAGCAATCCATCTGGCTATAGTTGCCTTCGTAACAGCCTGTCCCAGAGTGGCTTGACCATAGGCGACCAATAATTGATTGGATAGAATAATGTCTTTAGTCTTCTGGAGATAAAATTTAAGGCAACGTTTGACGTCAAGAGTGTAAAGCCCTTTCGGCCAGCGTAACTGGGTCCAGGGAGAAGGTTTTAAACTCTACAGGCTGATTTAGATGGAATTGAGACAGTACTTTATGGATGAATTTGGGATTTGTTCGCAAGTCCCGTAATCTTTAGTGAAATGTAAAAAGCGTTCCAAAATGGTCAAGCCTTGAATTTCACTAACCCTTCGGGCTGAAGTAAGAGCTAATAAAATTGCCACTTTCCAGGTAAAAAATTTGAGCTCAGCCTTGTGAATTGGTTCAAATGGTCTTCTCATCAACTGAGATAAAACTGTTTAATTTCCACTCTGTAGGTGCTGGCCGAATCGGAGGAAAGACTCGAAAAAGTCCTTTTTAAAATGGTTTGATAAGTGATGAAGAGCAAAGTGATTGTTTTGTAGAGCTCTTTCGGAATCTGGAAATGGCAGCGAGGTGAACCTTGATAGAGAACACAATTCCTGCTTTGGCCAGAGATAGCAAATAAGGCAGGATATCCTCCGCTGGAGCTTGGATTGGATGAATATCCTTTGCCTCACACCAATAACAAAATTGTTTCAATTTTAAGCGATACGTCCTGACTGTACTCTGGGCACGGGATTTAGATAGTATATCCGGACAATCCGGAGATATTTTTAGATCTTTAAATTTCAGGAAGTCAGGAGCCAGGCCAAGTGAAGCGACTGTGGATCTGGGTGTAGTATCTGACCTTTTCCCCTTGTCAACATTGTGAGTGTTGGAAGTAGACGAACAGGGTGTTCCTGTGATAATAGGAGTAGCTCTTGGAACCAATATGGTCTCGGCCAGCGAGGTGCAATCAGGACGAGACTGCAATATTCCCTCTTCGTCTTTTAAAGCACTTTCGGTATCAATTGTATTGGGGGGAAAAGCGTACGCATAAATCCCTGACCATCGCATGGACAGGGAATTCCCTATTGATCCCCATTGAAGGAATCTGTTGGCGTAGTAAAGGCATTTGCTGTTCTCTCTCGTTGCAAGCAAATCTAGTGTTTGCTTGCCCCAAACGCGAAAGACCTTCTCCACCTGCTCCAGTTCCCACTTGTGACATCCTTAGAGCGATCTGCTGAGGGTGTTGGCCAAAGTGTTTTGAAGCCCCTGGACATGCTCTGCTCTTAGGGTTATACTGTGTTCTGTAACCCACGCCCACAGCTCCTGAACCTCCTGCGAAAAGGGACAGTGACCTCGTTCCCCCCAGTTTGTTGATGTAATACATGCTGGTCGTATTGTCGGTATGGAACAGCAGAGGAGCCCGCAATCCTCAGAAGGAATGCCTGCAGAGAGAGAAAAATGTCCCGCAATTCCAAACTGTTGATGTGTTTTTGCTGGTACTGTTTGGACCATCTTCCTTGAATCTGTAAGTCTTGAAGATGGCCTCCCCAGCCCTCCATGGATGTGTCTGTTGTTAAAACTAATTCTGGGGGAGTTGCCAAGAACGTGAGGCCCAGAGACAAGTTTGCTTTCAGGGACCACCAATGGAGAGCATGAATCATGCGCAATGTCACTTTGATGGGGTAGTCGAATGACCCTGCGGCTTGTTGCCATTGTAGGTGCAGTTCTTCTTGCAGAGGTCTCATTCTGAGCCTTGCCAACTGAACCAGGTTTATTGCAGACGAGCACATCCCCAGAAGAGAAGTGAATGTCCGGACAGAAACTGACCTTTTTGAGATTGACTTTGCTAGTTTTTGTAGTCTTAGCTGGCGATCTTCTGATCAGAATGCTTTGCACTGTATGGTGTCTAGCATTGCCCCCAGAAAAGGTATCACTTAAAGAGGATGCAACTGTGATTTGCTTACGTTGAGCTTGTGACCTAAACTTGAAAAGAGATGTACGTTATATGAGACAAGGGTTAACCCAAACAAGTCGCTGGGACCTGGGTAGCTATCGTTATGAATAGAGGGGTCCCAGTGAGGGAGAGCAAATTATTTAAAAATCATTAAAGTGAATCTCATCAATAAAAATTACCTCTATAATGTTTTATTCACACTATAGGAAAACGAGCAATATTGAGCATTCATAAAGTATACACAATTGTGAAGGTACAGGTGCCCCTGGGGATGGAGGGGAAGTGATATAGTGAAGGTAAGGTGGGGGAGTCCTTTGTGACAATAAAAAACACGATATTTATCCAGTAATATTAGGATACCAATGTTAAACAATAAGCAAAGCAAATGGTTAATCAATGACAAAGTTTCAAAAAACATGCCCCAATGTCCATCATGAAAACGAATGGTGGGTTGAACGGGGCTGTTGAGGGGACGTTGTCGAAGTTTCGACCCTAAGAAAGCAGGATTAGTAAGATTCCTTGCAAGTGGGTCTTCTTCAGGACGGGCGGTATGGTAGGGGCAGCCAACCTGTTATTAAAAGGGGGATTTAGTAAATTAATTATATGGTGGACAAGTCTTGATCTGATTTAGGCGGGTAGGGTAGACAAAAGGACGTACCTGAGTACATCAAAAGGGGATGAAGTTAATCCAGGTAAAGGTCCATGACATTGGTTCAAAACCTTAAGAGAGAATCATATTTGTAACCATTAGAATTATAATTGGACGATCAAATCTACCAAATTAATAAGGAAAAGGCCAGGGACTTACTAATGAAGTAAAGTCCGGATTTCCCGGGGTGGATCCAGTTGCTGGACGGGGGACCACTCGAACAATCTATCTAAAAGGGGAACAACATTTAGATACAGGCCGCTTAGAGCCGAGACTCGATTATGAAATTATATGTGGGCGGAACTTACCGAGTAGGTTAGAAGTCCGCTGGAATATTCTGCTATTGAGGAGAAACGCTGAATAAATCAGGCGTGGTTTCTGCGGGGTGAATAAAATGGAAAGGCGTCATTAACGTTATTGGACGTGGGATGATGGTTAGATCTCATTTAGTAAGTTGTAAGACAAGTGGGTAGGCGGGCTTACCGGTCGGCAAGCAGCTCGGCGTCTAACTCGGGATCCTCGAGGCAACCGAGGAACTTCCAGATGTTATAGTGGTCATGGCAACCGAGGTCACGTGAGATAGACCTGGAAGACAGACTCGTCGAATTCATCCGTTACCAGGGTAACCAGATAGGTATCGTCGAGAAGCAAGATTAATTCTACGGTGTGACTAATTAAAAGGCATTCAATTAAGGGACTCGAAGTTTAAAAGGGGCAGTAACAATATCAAAGATTTATTACTTTGTTGCCCAATAGAAAGTAAGTCTTATTAATTCCGTGATGGTTGTGAAGATAAGGCATACAGAACAATGACAGTGACTCCCCGGTATGGTCGTTGAGGACCGATTGATTCATACGTCAGAATTAACATTTAGGGGGCAGTAAGTCTATTGATAAATCAATGGTAACGCATTAATAATATCATTGATACAATACTGCGTACCTATCACATGATGGTAAAGGCGGTTTGTATCATCAATTTGGTGATAAATATGCAGACATGTCATGTACAACAACACAAGTGACGTCCCAAATTGATCATTGGGGGCCTATCGATTCATCAACATTATACCGCGTACCTGTCACATGACGGTATAGGCAGTTACATTCTGTATGTACATGTACATTGATTCTTAAATTGGAAAGAGAAACATAACACAGTGGATGATTACCTTAGAGGATCAATAGATCGTAATCTCACCATTGATGAATATCCTAGAGGGTCAATCAACATCATACGGAAATTAGTGATTCATTTTAGACTAAAGTGGCAAGCTGTGAGAAGGAACTATCATGTTCGTTCAAGCCTGATTGAATGGAGTCGAAATAAAACATCCACTTCAGTTCCCTGATGTTCAGTATATTGGAGATGTTTCCCCCCCCTGGGACCAAGATTGATTTTCTCAATCACGGCCCATTTGAGACTATCAGGTAGGTGTTGAGCTGATCTGAAGTGGTCGACTAGTGGTGCACCCACCACTTCACATCTAATGCGATCATATGTTGTAGGACCAGTTGTTTGATTTTTTGTTGAGTTTGCCCAATATAGATAAGATTACAGGGGCAAACAATTGCATAGATCACAGTGGATGTATTGCAGTTGGTTAAAGTTTTCAATCGGATTTTGTTCAGGTTATGCACAAATTCTTTTGTCTGTATGCAACTATCACAGGCTTTGCACTGACCGCATTTGAAGTCACAATTTACCATCCAATCTGACAACCAGAGTATAAACTTCTTGGACATCACCATTTACCAACATCAGGGGCAACTTTTGACTACACTGTACAGGAAACCATCTGAGAGGAACTCCCTTCTGCAGTACAACAGTCACCACCCTCGGGCCCTACGAGACAACCTTCCATTTGGCCAGTTTTGCGTGTCCGTAGAAACTGCTCCACCAAGGGGCACTACTTTCAACAGTCTGAAGATCTATCTGACCGCTTGAAAGCCCGTGGCTACCCTAAAAGACTTGTGACCAAAGCACGAAATAGAGCATGGTTCTACCCACGTGAGGAACTTTTAAAGACCAAAGATCCCACCAACACACGAGAAGACCGTATTGTATGTGTGACGACCTTCTCAACCAAGAGCAATTTAATTAAAAAGATTGTTAATCACCACTGGCAATTGGTGGCAGATGACATCAAACACCCAGGCACCCCACTACATGCCTTCAAGAAATCTAAAAGTGTGAAGGACTATGTGGTACGTTCGCTCCTTACAACCAGGGAGGAGCCAACCATCAGATCCCTCTGGAATCTTGAACCAGTTACTGGCCACTTCAAATGCGGTCAGTGCAAAGCCTGTGATAGTTGCATACAGACAAAAGAATTTGTGCATAACCTGAACAAAATCCGATTGAAAACTTTAACCAACTGCAATACATCCACTGTGATCTATGCGATTGTTTGCCCCTGTAATCTTATCTATATTGGGCAAACTCAACAAAAAATCAAACAACGGGTCCTACAACATATGAGCCGCATTAGATGTGAAGTGGTGGGTGCACCACTAGTCGACCACTTCAGATCAGCTCAACACCTACCTGATAGTCTCAAATGGGCCGTGATTGAGAAAATCAATCTTGGTCCCAGGGGGGGAAACATCTCCAATATACTGAACATCAGGGAACTGAAGTGGATGTTTTATTTCGACTCCATTCAATCAGGCTTGAACGAACATGATAGTTCCTTCTCACAGCTTGCCACTTTAGTCTAAAATGAATCACTAATTTCCGTATGATGTTGATTGACCCTCTAGGATATTCATCAATGGTGAGATTACGATCTATTGACCCTCTAAGGTAATCATCCACTGTGTTATGTTTCTCTTTCCAATTTAAGAATCAATGTACATATACATACAGAATGTAACTGCCTATACCGTCATGTGACAGGTACGCGGTATAATGTTGATGAATCGATAGGCCCCCAATGATCAATTTGGGACGTCACTTGTGTTGTTGTACATGACATGTCTGCATATTTATCACCAAATTGATGATACAAACCGCCTTTACCATCATGTGATAGGTACGCAGTATTGTATCAATGATATTATTAATGCGTTACCATTGATTTATCAATAGACTTACTGCCCCCTAAATGTTAATTCTGACGTATGAATCAATCGGTCCTCAACGACCATACTGGGGAGTCACCGTCATTGTTCTGTATGCCTTATCTTCACAACCATCACGGAATTAATAAGACTTACTTTCTATTGGGCAACAAAGTAATAAATCTTTGATATTGTTACTGCCCCTTTTAAACTTCGAGTCCCTTAATTGAATGCCTTTTAATTAGTCACACCGTAGAATTAATCTTGCTTCTCGACGATACCTATCTGGTTACCCTGGTAACGGATGAATTCGACGAGTGTCTTCCAGGTCTATCTCATGTGACCTCGGTTGCCATGACCACTATAACATCTGGAAGTTCCTCGGTTGCCTCGAGGATCCCGAGTTAGACGCCGAGCTGCTTGCCGACCGGTAAGCCCGCCTACCCACTTGTCTTACAACTTACTAAATGAGATCTAACCATCATCCCACGTCCAATAACGTTAATGACGCCTTTCCATTTTATTCACCCCGCAGAAACCACGCCTGATTTATTCAGCGTTTCTCCTCAATAGCAGAATATTCCAGCGGACTTCTAACCTACTCGGTAAGTTCCGCCCACATATAATTTCATAATCGAGTCTCGGCTCTAAGCGGCCTGTATCTAAATGTTGTTCCCCTTTTAGATAGATTGTTCGAGTGGTCCCCCGTCCAGCAACTGGATCCACCCCGGGAAATCCGGACTTTACTTCATTAGTAAGTCCCTGGCCTTTTCCTTATTAATTTGGTAGATTTGATCGTCCAATTATAATTCTAATGGTTACAAATATGATTCTCTCTTAAGGTTTTGAACCAATGTCATGGACCTTTACCTGGATTAACTTCATCCCCATACCGATGTACTCAGGTACGTCCTTTTGTCTACCCTACCCGCCTAAATCAGATCAAGACTTGTCCACCATATAATTAATTTACTAAATCCCCCTTTTAATAACAGGTTGGCTGCCCCTACCATACCGCCCGTCCTGAAGAAGACCCACTTGCAAGGAATCTTACTCATCCTGCTTTCTTAGGGTCGAAACGTCGACACACGTCCCCTCAACAGCCCCGTTCAACCCACCATTCGTTTTCATGATGGACATTGGGGCATGTTTTTTGAAACTTTGTCATTGATTAACCATTTGCTTTGCTTATTGTTTAACATTGGTATCCTAATATTACTGGATAAATATCGTGTTTTTTATTGTCACAAAGGACTCCCCCACCTTACCTTCACTATATCACTTCCCCTCCATCCCCAGGGGCACCTGTACCTTCACAATTGTGTATACTTTATGAATGCTCAATATTGCTCGTTTTCCTATAGTGTGAATAAAACATAGAGGCAATTTTTGTTGATGAGATTCACTTTAATGATTTTTAAATAATTTGCTCTCTCTCACTGGGACCCCTCTATTCATAATGAAAAGAGATGTAGGCATGTTTTAATAGCCTTTTTTGTAATCTGTTCCGAAGGACCCTTGAGCAACCAGTCGTCGAGGTAGGGGGAACACGTGTATTCCCCGGGACCTCAGGGTTGCAAAAACTAGTGCTAGGCATTTCGTGAAAATCCTTGGTGCGGATTTCAGTCCGAACGGAAGCACCTTCAACTGAAAGTGGACGCCAGCCACTGTGAATCGTAGGTATGGATGTATAGGGATATGTAAGTATGCGTCTTCCAAATCCAGAGAAGCCATAAAGTCCCCTTCGTTGAGAAAGCTTAACTCTTCGGCAAGCGTCACCATTCGAAAACTCTTTTCAGAAACTTGAGTTTGCGAAGATCGAGAATAGGGCACCACTTCCCTGATTTTTTCCTTATAAGGAAGAAGCAAGAGCAGAACCCTTTCCCCTTCTGCGACACTGGAACTTTTTCTATAGCATTCTTGTGGAGCATGTTTAAGGCTTCTTTGAAAAGTAAGTGAAGACTAGGGGGGAGGAGGACCCTTGGGCGGGGTCGTAGGTGGTTTCTTTGTGAATTCCAAAGTGTGACTCTTGTGTATTAGGTCAAGGACCCCCGGATCGGACGTGATCTGTTGCCATTGATGAAAGAAGGCAGAGATCTTTGCGCCCACAGGGGGGGGGGGGGGGGGGGGGGGGTGGGGGGGGGGGGGGGAATGGACTGGCGTCCTGCTGGACTCCTTGTTTTCTGTTGGAGTCACGGCCTTGATTCTTCGACCGTCTTCATCCGCCCTGATGAGAGAAGCTATCGGATGAAGCTGGTCTGTATGAGGATTGGTAGTAAGGTTGTTTGTATTGCGATTGATACTGCCTATTCTGCTGATTGAGTTAACCTCCCCTGGAGGAAAAATCACGGCCTCCGGTTCCTCGGAAAGATCCTCGTTTGTACTGGATAGCACCCAACGATTTTGCAGTATCTGTATCAGTCTTGATAGCCAACAAGGCTTCGTCTATGCGCTTCCCAAATAAGGAATCGCCATCATAGGCCATATCCAGTATCTTGGTTTGAACCTCTGGCCTAAACGATGTTGCCTTAAGCCATCCCTGGTGTCTAATTACCGCAGCACCTGCAAGCTGCCTGAAGTTGGTATTAGCTATATCTAGAGCGCAGTCGATAATTTCGGATGCAGCCCGTTCACCTTCCAACGCAATTTTCCTTGCCTCTTGCCGACGATCTTCAGGGATGAGGTCTATAAACTCTGACAAATCTAACCACATCTGGCTTGTACCATGCCAAAATTGCAAGGGTATTTGCTGCTTTGATGGAGGATGCGGCAATAGTGGAAAATGTCTTTCCTTTCGGATCCAATATTCTACCATCCTTATCAGGCGGAGTTGAAATTGGGGTGGCCGGATTCTTCGATCTCTGCTAACGGCAGCTTGTGATAAGACTGAATCCGGGAGTGGATGACCTATAAGGGAAGATGGAGTATCTGGAGGTGCTCGGTATTTCTTCTCAATCCGTGGAAGCACCACCGCAGGTATGGAGGTAGGCGTTTTCATTATTTTAAGACCTTCACTCTAAATGTAGTCTATAATTGGAATAACTCGTTATTTTTCTATAACCCTCTTTAAAATCATGCAAGAAACAATAGTGACTGTCAATTTGAATCTTATTGCGGCCTGTTACATGTTGTGGAAGCCGCTGATATCCTCAGGAGGAGAATCAGATGGCTGAGGAATAGGAGGCGAGGGCATGGGAATGATGTAGCCATCCCTGGGGTCCCCATCACCATTGTTGTCAGGTAATTCACCTTCCTCCCTTCCTTCCTCGTCAGAGGATGAAATATATGGGTGCCCCTGTGGTGCTGTTCCAGAGGGCTGCCTTGGGGGAAGTAGGACCCTCCGCCAGCGGTAGTGGTGCTGGTATGACTGCCGGTGAGGGAGGAAAAACAGAAATAGTCTGTTCTGAAGGAAACCGTGGCCGATAACCAGCCAACATGGCCTGTAGGTCTTGTATCAAAGAAGGAGGAAGATGACTGGTCTCTCCTTGAAGTGATGCCCTTTTGGGATGCCTGTGATAAGGGGTAGAGAGATCTTCCTTACAAAAATGATCTTGGTAATCTTCTTAGTCGTCTCCATCTTGGCATTTTATTTGTAGTTCTGAGGGATGGTGAGCTATGCCAAAAGGACCTTCCACATCAGACTCATCTTCCACATATGTCTCCAAAATATGTGATGGCAATAATGGAGAAATATTGTTGTAATCTTGTCTGTGGTAGGTTTTCAACTGGAAGTATAGGAAATAGGTGTCGTCTGAGACACTGGAGGAATCGCTGATGACCAACCCTTAGTCGCTGGACTTTGTAATCAAGGGGCTCTTTGTCGGCGACGGGGCCGTCTTAGCCAACTGTGTCGTAGACGACTTGTTCGTCGACGTGGTCGTTGTCGACGGACTCTTGGTAGACTATGTGGTAGTCGAAGATGTGGTAGTCGGACACAGAACTGTCGTACACGGGCTCTTCGTCGACGGTGGTGTGAGAAGTTGGCCTGATATTCAGTGTTCACTAATCTAGTGCTCACTATGTATTAGTCCAAACATCCCTTATGGTGATTGGTTGTAAGTCAACCGATAGACCAGCTATCCTAGTAGCATGGACAAGAGCAGTCTTCGGGCTAAACTCTAGAGGGCGTGTTAAGCCAGCTGTTATACCATCACATATACCCCTTGAACACCAAGTGAAAGGACAAAACACAAGTGTTATGAAAATAAACAGTGTATTTATTTAAATCACAACAGCCCTGTAATCTTTAAGAGGACAGGGTACTAAGCACACAACAAAACTCTTACGAAAATACTTTGAATTGCACAATTTACACAAATGCCCGAGGTGCACGAAAAACCATATACTATGAAAGTGGAATGCAAAATTACTAGCAGGTAAGTACTGGACTAATAGGCTTTGGAATCGCTAGGACTACGTTACTGAACCTTCAGATTACTAGTAATAGGCCTAGGGGACTCGGGTGCAGAGTGTGCACTCTCACGCGGGATGCGGGACAGTCTATGGAGGCTAGTAAAAGCAAAGTTAGTGTTCTCGGGCGAACCCGACTAGGTAGGTCAAAAACGAAAGTGGATCTGGACCCTTGGATAGTGAGGCTATGCTGGGGCACCGAAATGCCGAAGTTACCTAGCCCAGGGGCTGCGGCTGCATAGGTCTGAAAAGACGTTGGGAATCCTCGTTGACGAACCAGGAGCCTGAAGAAAGAGTTGCTGGCAGGCGACCAGTGAAGATTGTTCGAAGTGATCCAAGCCTGGATCGAAGATGGATGACACCTGAAAGCAGAGGGGACCAAGTTCTTAATCACTAGCCAGTGATCAGATGGGCACCAGGATGGCACCGGATGGTAGTCACCTCGACCAGGTGAGTGGGCGACGCTGGGCTCTGCAGTCTCACGGACCAGGAGGCGTTGTCGGCGACCAGGATGGAGGTGCGAGCTGTCCCACGATGGTTGATGCTGTCGACGTCGCTGGACCCAGGATTGGGGCACAAGTCTTGGCAAATTCAAGCCCACGCGGTGGACCTAAAATGGCGTCTGGAGTGGACCAGGAGGGTCCGGGGTGCTCCTCTTTTGGAAGGGAGCAAGGGCCAGTCTGGAGCAACCAGACCAGCAGTGTTGTCGTTGTTGATCGTCGTCGGGAAGGCCACAAGCCAGCGGGCTAGTAGCCTGACAACGCGGTGAGCAGCCAAAAAGCAGAAGGGCCCCACGCAGATCTCGTGGATGCTGGGGGGCTGATCTTCGGTGCTGGAGCTGCTCAGGGTCGGGGCTTCTCGGACCCCAAAGCACTCACCAGAGGATCCCTCGGCGGTCGTGCTGGATAGAAGTCGTGCAGTTCTGGTGATGGCCGGTCCCTCGAGGTCTCGTCGCACCTAAGGTTCTCAGCTTAGCTGTAGAGGTAGGTGCACAAAACCCTGTCTGGGATGGTGCTAGCACCGCCCCTGACACCGCCCCTGACAGGAAACCCTTTGTACAAGCTCCCCTCGCTGGAAGGACTCCCAGCTGCAGGGGGTCAGACTCGTGTCTGTGGTGGCAGCATCCATTTTGTGATGCTGAGGCTTGAGTTAACTTTAACCGGGGTTCACAGTTACGTACATGTTGTGTCCCTCTAGAAGGGTGGAATGCTAACCCTGTCGCCAGAATTGGCGAGGGGTTAGTATTCCAATTCGTATGACACCTTACTCGACATGTTTTGATAAAGCGATACCAGAGATAGCATTTAACCGCGAGGATTACAATGCACTTAAGAGTATATGGTATGCGTTATCATGGAACGGCTATTAGGACTTGGTTCCGCAAGCTGCAAACGGGCTCAGCTCATGCCAGAGCACCATCTCACACGATTCCAAGCACTCTGCCTTCACGATTGTCAAGGCCTGCCATAGGAGTGACTGATAGGAATCTGTCCATTTTTAGGGTTAGATATAGATATACTATATCTAAAGCAAAGGGTAATTACACCACCTTGCCCCAGCTGTCGTGCAGCCAGTTGTGTCAGATTTAGATGGCCACCCAGGGGTGGCATAATACATGCTTCAGCCCCTGGTAGGCCCTGGGTACACCTATGACCTGAGTTACAGGGTCTGATAAGGTGGCCCAGTACCAATTTGAAATGTACCTAAGGTACTTGGAATCCATTTTAGAGAGAGAGCAGTAGGCCTGGGGTCCTGATTGGCAGGGCCCCAGGTCAACTAAGTCGGAAAACCAGCAAAACACCAGGAAAAAAAGTTGGGGGCAACCATAGTCCGGTATCCACCTTCCTACAGGTGGTGTCGCCGTCGACTGGGTCTTCGTCGACGATTTCAGATGTCGACGAGCTCTTAATAGTGTCTTCATTGACGAGGAAACGGTCGTCGACTAAGTCGACGCTCTTGTCGACGAAGGTTTAGATGAGGAACTTTTAGTAGACGATTTTTAGTAGACGATTCCTTGATAACAGTAGCTCTTTTTGACGTAGATATTCGAGAGGACACAATAGGTGAGGTAATAGCCATGGTAGAGACCGTAGTTGAAGAAAGAGGAGCAGCAGAGGTCACAGATACATTATGAAAAGACACCAGAGAAAGAGAGTCTTGACCTGGGCTTTACTCACGTTCTGGTAGTTGAAGGCCTGGAGACCACAGAGGGCAGAGACAAGGCTGATCCAGAAGGAGAAACAGGAGATCTCCTTGACTGGTCAGAAGCTCCATGAGAGGATTTGTGGTGCTTCCTTCCCTCCGACGAAGATCTGTCACCGGATCTAGCTCTCTTGCTAGATGTTGAGACGTTGTCATCCTCCTCAGCTGATGAGGATTGCAGCCATAAAAGTACCTTCCTTCCCTGTCTGATGGTTTTGGCAAGAAAGGTATGACATTCTACAATTCTTAACATGGTTAGGATGTAGACAGTAGATGCAGCCCTTGCGCTGATCTACATGGACCCTCTTCATCACAAGTCCTGCAGGTTCTAAAGAGCTTTTTTGTCTGACATCTTGAAGGAAAATATGAAGGAGACTCCCTTTCACACGACGTGCGGTGAAAATCTGAGGAGAACTGCCTCTACTGGGAAGGTTCTAGAGGGTGCTGGGTGAGGGATATTTAATGAGAGTAAATCGCAAATTACGATAAAAATTATTGTAAATATGTGTATATATTGGTACGATGCAATATGTAAGTCCATCATCGGTGTTTACCCATTGTATGCAAGGTTCGAAAAGAACCAATCACTAATGAGCACTGTGCACTTTAAATATGTCGAAAAAACAAGGTTACGCTGTCATGTGATCAAGGCTTTTCAGCCGAAACGTTATGGCGACAGCTGAATAAACGCAACTAACCAGCATCCAGAGTGTGGTCCGTGTCTGTTTCCAGCGCGATCAGGGCAGAGGTGATTGTGGCAGGAGAACGGAGGTTATATATATATATATATATATATATATATATATATACGGATTTAACAAAGAACTTGCAGTCTCTGGAAAAACTAAAGAAAAGAGAATTATCCCGTTGGTGGGAAGTGGCATCATTGAGACGTTACCTTGATGTAATCAGGATCCCGCGGGGACTCCGCATAATGATTTCCCCCTCGTCCGAAAACCCGGATATCGGAATGTTGGAAGAATGGGCTGAGAACAGTGCTGGAAGCTCTAAAAACATGATGCAGATACTTCTGAAGTACGCAGAAAAAGAGCGTTTAGAAGTAATCGATAAAATCAAGGAACTGACTGATATGTTAGATAAACATGATGATAAAACACGGATTGAAAAATTTAAGACTGATCTGAAGCCAAAACTTGAAAAGTACGAGAAACGCATCAAAGACAGGAAGGCGACGAAATTTATAAGGGATCGAATTGACTACGAAACCGGGCGAATCTACACATTCGCAAAGAAATTTGACATGGTTCGGCGCCAGAAGATCTTCAGTGGCCAAAATGCCCAACAAACACCAATGCAGAGTGATGCAAGTTCAGGAACTGGCTCAGAACAAGAATCAGATGACGGTAGCCGGAGAGGTCCGAATGATGTACGGCTGCCAGTAACTGATGAGGTCCGTTTTATCATCATGGAACAACAGTCGGGCCATCGCATGGGGAGAGGGAGAGGAGGGGGAAGGGGCCGCGGAAAAGAAGACCAGACGAGGGGGGGAAGGCTACAGGAGGAGTACAAGGTTGGCAAACAAAAAGATCTCTGCGGTCCAACACCAAGAAGCAGTAGATATTGTGAATATTACCAAGGAGTACACAACAATTATTAATCTGAGCTCAGTCCAGTTAACAAGTGATGACGAGTCAATCCTGAAATTAGGTCTCTCCTACTGTGATTCGAATGACTTTAATTACCCTAACAGTAGGATGGACCTGTACAAATATATTAGGAAACTCAAACTTAGTAAAATGCATGCAACTAAAAAAAGCAATGCCATACTGAGCCCAGCTATAGAATCAAGTAGTACGCAGCCTTCCCTCACAGTTCGTGAATTACCAGCATTAAGAGATATGATCGCGCTTATGGATGACGCTTCTGAGGAAGAAAACATTGAGAATTCTGACTTTGGGAATGATCTGTTACCTGAAGACCATACACCCTTTAGAGCTACATCAACATTTCTTCCTCAAACAATGAAAGACAATGTAGACTTATTTGGGGAAAATGTAACTAGAGATCTGAAAAATCTATACTTGCAGGAAAATCAGAAAAAATGCAAGTTGAATCTGAGGAAAGCTAACTTCCACAAAACAGTGAAGAAACTGCAAACGGAAGATGGTCTTCTGGTGAAACCCTCTGATAAAGGGGGAAACGTGGTCCTCTGGGGAAAAGAACAGTATAAAAAAGAGGCTATGAGCCAGTTATTGGATCACAGCTGCTACAAAAGAATTAGTACCAGAGAGTATGAAGATGTCATCAGAGAGTTTTATGGAAGACTGGATCACTGGAAAGAATCCGGTTTACTTAGCTAGGATGAACACAAATACATCAAACAAGACAATCCAGTGATTCCAGTTTTCTATATGTTACCTAAAATACATAAAAATGCCACTAGTCCACCAGGGAGACCCATCATTTCTTCATGTGGGAGTCTTTTCGAGAAAGCTTCACGGTACATAGACTATTTCCTTAACCCCATGGTCAGAACACTTCCTTCTTACATCAAAGACTCGACTGATTTTTTAAAATGTATCTTCGATATTTGTTGGGATCCAAATACTATGATCCTGTTGACACTAGACATTTCTACTCTTTATACGAGTATAAGACACAATGATGGTCTAAAAGCATGTGCCCATTATTTGAATAGAAGACCTATACGTCTTGCATCCCAGAATAGGATGATCCTTGAGATCATGGAGTGGTGTTTATCAAAGAACATCTTTCTGTTTGGTAATGATCTTTATATTCAGGAAAGGGGTACAGCAATGGGCACCTGCTTTGCCCCTAGTTATGCCAACCTACACCTTGGCTACTGGGAAGAGCAGGTGCTAAGAGGGGGCCCACTGGATCATTGGTCGGAGCACATTCTTTTATGGGTGCGCTATATCGATGATGTCTTCGTGCTGTGGCAGGGCACGGAGACATCAATCGGCACCTTTATTGAGGAGATCAATCAAAACTCTTTGAATCTGGAATTTGTGGGGAACTTTAGTAAGGACTCAATTGATTTCTTAGATATCAGGGTCACCCCCTCCAATAATAAGCTTGAAACAACTGTGTTCCGCAAGCAGACTGCAGGTAACTCCATACTGCACGCTGAAAGTGCTCATCCAACTGCATTAATAAGGAGCATTCTGTTTGGGGAATACTATAGGGCCAGACGGACATGTAGCAGTGATGAACAGTTTGACACCATAGGAGAAATGACCCAGAGATTCCTTGAGAGGGGATATAGCAAGAAAGTTCTTCAGGGTGCTGCCAGCAAAGCCAAAAAACTAACTAGGCAAACTTTACTTTTTGAACCATCTAGAACATGTAAATCTAAGTCTAACCAACAGGATCAAATTAGCTCTAGATTTATCACTACATATAATACCCAGCATAAGGAAATTAGATCGATATTGAGAAAACATTGGTATCTGATAAAGAATGATCCAGTATTGGGCTCTAAGATGAAGAAAAACCCAGAGATCACTTATCGGAAATGCAAATCACTTAAAGATCTAATTGTCCGTAGTGATTTTGAGGACAAACGTAAGAGTGGTGCAGATTGGATGAAGGCAAAACCAGGGTTCAAGAAGTGTTTTAAGTGCAAAGCATGCCTCCACGGCATGAATCGTACTGAATTTAAAACACCCTTTAACAAAACTGTGAAAATCAAGAGTGCCATCACCTGTAAGAGTGAATTTGTCGTGTACCTTTTACAATGTCCTTGTCCCAAGATTTACATCGGAAGTACAACCTTACCAGTACACCAACGAGTGCTACAACATAGAAGAGCTATAGTGAACCAGGATAGGTCTTACCCTGTGGCCCGACATTTTGAACTCCATCACCAAAGTAACCCCGAAGGTCTGTTATACTCTTGTATTGCAGAGGTCCCCAAAAAGAAGAGAGGGGGAGATAGGAAGGGGGAGTTAAGGAGATTGGAAACTTACTTTATTTTAGAATTTAATTGTAAGGAACCACAGGGTTTGAACGTTGATGAAGACCTGTATACTTGCCAGGGCTAACTGTACAAATACAATGATTTATTTCTGAAACCTCGATGATCCTATAACTGCATTTTTAAGATTTTTTCATTATGAATTTCTTTTATTGTGAAAATTTCTTGTTGATTTTAATGGTTCAAATCTGAAGTCTTTCCTGTTTGTACCTTTACATGCAGAGGTGGTTTCATTCGTGAATGAAGGCTCTGGGAGAAATGTTTATTTTGAATGTAGTAATGCTGTCTTTTATCTTGTGATTTGCACTGTCATTTTGGATTAATGCTCTTGATTGTGCAATTTGAGTAGAATGTTTACATTTATGAAGTACTGTATTATTGATGCAATAGCACTTGTCACTTTATAATAGGACCTAGAAATCCCTCCTATGCTTTGCAATTATAGGTCATAGGAGGATGAAGTGTAGATATGGAATCTTGTGAGAAACACAGAAATATTTACCCTCCTTTTGGGACATTGTTTACCTCTCAAGCACTAGCACTTTGTCATTTTCCATGTGCGATATCCAGTCTAATTGTTTACAGCATTTATTTATCTGTGAACTCATGCACTTGCACTTTATGTTTTTAATAAGGTAGAAATGTGGGACAGCATAACCATTGATATAACTCCCATATGTTGTAGTAATGGAATCTCGACAATTAGAGCCAGGACGATCTCTGAGGAGAATAGACTGTGTCGAATTGAAGACAGCGACCTTTCGGACAATATACAGAATGCAGGACAGTAATTTATCTCTCACACAGAAGGAAGGGTCATGCTTTAGTGAAATAGGCACTTGCCTTATTTTAATTGAGGAACTCTTTTTTGTACAAGGGAGTTAACATGTTTATATTGAATGACATATGCACTTGCACTTTGAAACAAATGTGACATTTTTCAGATAGAGATATACACAATTATATATCTCCTCTATTTTGAGCATTTCTTCAATTACCCCTGTATTAATGATGTGTTGTGAGAGGTCCGAGGATAAGGCATTCACTTGAATATCTATATATTAAAAAAGTGTTAAGATGGCCGCTGTGTTTTACCAAACAGTCCTTCCCTTCGAGTCCCTTTTCCGTTTTTATCACCCTGCATGTATGTGAAAAGGAAAGCTCAGACCAACGCATAAACATCGTGAGCAAGGGAGCGTGACTCCCGAAACGCGTTGATGAGATATGCTTAATAAATAAGCTTTTTGAAAAAACCTGTTCGTGAGTGCCTGGATGCTTTCAGTTGCTGACTGTGGAATCTGGATTCTTATTTTGAATATATACATACATATAGATATACATACATACATACATACACATACATATATATATATATATATATATATATATATATATATATATATATATATATATATATATATATATATATATATAAATAAAAGATACCCAATACTGGATAAAACAAGAAATATTAGGTGTAATGGGTTATCAATATTTGACAAAGGGGCAACAGATTTTGTGATCTAATGACATGGATCTATGAAAATGTCATGGGGGACGTTTATGCAACGGAGTTTAGGTGAACATGCATGGAAGTGCTGTTACTGTGTAGCTTAAAACAGAAGAGGGATCCAAGCAAGTGACCAAATGAACACTTACAGTAACAGTGCAGTGTTAAATCTACATGCACAACACAAGCAATGTTCAGTTAGGAAATTAAAACATACATACCTAAAAGAGACGTTTCTTTGGCAAAAGCTGCAGCAATAGCTGGATCCAACGATGGCTGTCCATCTCCAGACGGTAGGTCAGGACGAGTGTAGTCCCTACTTTTGTCATTATTGTATTTCACATTTAAATTGACCAATTTAGAAAAATCAATCCTCAAAGTACAGCAGGCATTATATATATTTTGTCCATCCAAGGCCTGAAAAGATTTAAAATGTTGACTTACACAGATGGTTAAGCCTTTGAATAATTATGACGAAATTCATGCTTCATCTTTTTTTTCCAAAGACACAACAGTAGCTAATATAAAGATTCATATGACACAAAAGTGTCTCCTTTCAGCTCATGGAATGATGACACCACCATATCACGGTTCCATATGCGGATTGTTACGGATTCAAAGGAATCACGGGTTGGTTATAAATGCATACCCAAATCACCTTTCATACACATTTCAAGTGCCAGCCAATAATCCATTTTAAAAGTGTGCCAGGCAACAAGTTTGTTTTATAAAATAGTTATGTGCATAGCATACTTGTTCTTCCACAGTGCCATCCTTTCTAACGTTTAACACTTAATAGTGGAGTTTAAGATAGTTTCCCCCCCCCCCCCAGATTTATTTACCTGTTAGATTTGCATTCAGGACCCGCCTGGAAAGATTTATATGACTTGGCCTTAATATTAAAATGTTTCTCCAACAAGGACAAATGTGTGATGGAACTGTTTCAAATCATAAATGTTTGCTTGCACTTCGCTAATTTGTCTTGCAGGAACTTAATGGCAATAGATTTTTGACCCTTTTATTAATGTGCGACACCTTCCTTTTAATTGTATTTGTCGTCGGCTAATGTAAAAAAAGCGATTTATAGTTTGGTTCTGTTTTAATGACTTGTTTTAGGGCAACAAATTAAAATACAAGGAACCATACGCATACAAGTAGTCCATGCCAAGGAAGCTCACAAAAAGAATAAATAATGAAGGGCTTACCCGCTTTTCGATTTACCCTTCTCCATACTAGAAAATCCAGGTACAATAATGAATCTGGAAAATCCTTCCAGCAAAAACTCATGCACGCCAAGAAGTGGTGCCATGTGGCCCAGCAGCAATCTCGCACCGCCCCAAAGGCTGCAGGTAGACCCACCCACCCTAGTGTCACTTTCTCAATCTTTCAATTCTCGCACCCTCAGAAGTTTCAGTGTTAACAATTTCCAGGTGAATGTGTGCCGAAATCTAACTTAGGACTTACTGTATACAGATGTCCACTCCATAGAATGGGGAGAGAGGGCAGTGAGGAAACCGTGGTTAAAGTAAAGAAAAAGATGCAAATACCTCACCTTTAGAAAAGATACCATCACAGTACTTAAGAAGTGCATTAAAATCTTGTAGGACTGATAGGACAATATGGCTTTCTGCAACCCTGGCTGTCAAAGCAGTGGGTTTAGGAGCATATTGGAACTCTATTTTTTTAGCGCTTACTACCCCTGACGAGGCGTCAAAGTGCTTTTCAGCAAGGAGCAGGCTACTATAAAACCCAAAAGAATTAGTGGTGGATTAGTATATACACAAGACGACAAGTAGCACTTGAACTCTGTTATTAATGAGTGAAACACTCAAAGAGCAAAGAAAAAGACTTGCAAATAAGTAGACATTGTTAGCCTACAGGCTGCATTGCAAAGCCTTCAAGGCACGGTGTCAGTATTTTGTTGAAAATGCTTTCTTTTTCCATGCTTTTGTTTTGCAATGCAGCCTGTAGGCTAACAATGTCTACTTATTTGCAAGTCTTTTTCTTGGTTCTTTATGAGTGTTTTACTCACTAAAAAACAGAATTCAAGTGCTACTTGCCCTCTTGTGTTTTTATATATGGGCAAAGACAGTTTTTGTGTGCGCAATTACATTGTTTAGCCTCCATTTTGGAGCTGCATTGGTATGGGAAAAAATGATATATATATGTAGAGCTGTACATATATGGTTTCCATATATAAGGTTTTATTATTTCGGGGTCCCCGCACATGGGCGGGAATATTCGGTGCTTATGACTATTGATGAGGATCCCCTGGAAGAGAAATATATGTATAACAAATATATATTGAGATGTGTGTTTTATAAAGTAGTGAGAGGAGATACTGATGTAGTGGTCTTCTGTGAATGATTTGTATGTGCCGTACTGCAGATGAGTTGTATTTGAATAGAACAGGAGTGGTGATGTGTTTTGGAGAAGAGTATGTGGCGGGTTAGAGGGGAAGGACAAAAGTTATGTGTCGAGTATAGGTTTTGTCATGATAAAAGGGGATCGGTTAGGTGCAAGTAGAGGATAGAGCTGGTGATTTGTTTGAACAGGGAGTACAGGAATAAATCTCTCCTCTTTCAGGTAGTGTGGTGAATCAAAGTAAGCTGGTAGGACAATGAACTGTCTAAAATTAAATGGCAAAACCACTGTTGGCAAGAAGGCGGCCTAATTCCTTACCACAAATTTGTCCAGTAAGAAAATGGTGTAGGAAGGCAGTGTCAACTGCTCCTGCAGTTCACTCACACAGTGTGGGGAAATACTGGGCCAATCGAAGGCCACTATGATGACTTGGTCCCAGTTATTCCTGATCTTTTTCAGAAGTTTGGACAAGAGAGACAGAGGCGAGAACGTGTACAGGATTCATGTGCTCCATGCCCGCTGAAAGGCATCTCTTAATGAGATTATTTGCAGAAACCCTAAAGCAAAAAACTTTCAACACAGAGTGCTCAATAATGGCAAAAAGATCTAGCCTTGGTTCTCTACACTGCTGGAAGATGCCCTGCACCACCTCAGGACGTAGAGTTCACTCATGATCTGCCAGATGGTCAATCTATCTTGGCATTCAGGGACCCTGCCAGGTGGTTCAAGATTAGGAAAAAAAAAACATATCCGGAGACACAGTGAGGACCTGCACCAGCCTCCCCTTGATTGATGGCAGGAGCTAGCCCAGCAGAGACGACACTGCCAGCTCAAGGTGGAAAAGGGTTCTGCTACTGGACTAGTTGAGTTTGAGCAGCCACCACTGATTTCTCAAGACATCTCCTCCAAGACCTAGATGAAATGTGTCAAATTGCCTTGATACAGGGCCCACTGAATTCCAGTTTCCACTGCAGAGCCTGCCTGTGCCACCTACCATAGCAGACTAGAAGGCGCCATCAGACGATCAGTTAAGTATCATTAAACACAAGCAAGGGCTCAGTCGTAGCTAGTACAGGCTGTAAGAGCTATGTTACAGCAATTGTTTAACCCCTTCGCTGCGGAGCTTTTTCACCTGCTGTGCGGAGGGGGCCACGCGCGGCGCCGCCGTTCTTGTGAAGAGCTCGGCTCGTCACGCTGTACGGCGGCCCTGTGCTCATATAACCACACCCGTTTTCGAAAGTTTAGCACAGTGGGTAAATGATTCCCGCGTGCGAGCGTTCTGTCATGACGAGCTAAGCTCGTCATGAGCACAGCGCAACCGTGCCTCATGACGAGCTGAGCTTGTCCTGAACACGGAAAGTGTTAAGTCAAGTTTTATGATGAGCTGTTGCTCTTTGCAATTTCATCAATCGTCAGCCAGGCTTCAGCTAAATGAGATCCAAATCAGGTATGGTGTCAACACTAGTACCTTTTTTGAATCGGCAGCATCGACAAAAGTGTAGCAAGGACTGGTGTGGATTTCTGGCTCAGTGTATAAGTCTGTACTTGAATAATTATAGGCCCAGTAAGGATAAGTTACCTACTTGTAATCCTAGTTCTCTTTTAGGGGTGTACTCGAAGTAATTAGTACTAAATAGTCCCGCCCATGTGAGTGGACCCCAGAGCAACAGCAAACATGAATATATCTACATATATTTACATAAATACCCATATATATTTACATAAATATATTTACATAAATATATACATACATATATATACATACAAGTGGGAGGAAAAGTACTTGATGATCACATTGGATGTCCAATCCTTGTATACCATCATTGATCACAGGGATGATTTGGAATCATGCGGCCACATTTTGGCAGCACGTCCCCTCAAAATGCTGTTGAGTTTGAGGACATGCGGTCTCTCCAACAACATTTTTTTATTTGATGGTGTTCTCTACAGGCAGGTAGTCGGCACGGCGATGGGTTCCAGATTTGCTCCCAGCTTCGCAAATCTTTTCATGGGAAGCTGGGAGCATGACATCAGTGCCGACCCCGCATATGCTCAGTACCTCCATCATGTAGTCACATGGTGGAGGTACATTGATGATCTTTTTGTCATCTGGGATGGCAACAAACAAGATGCTCTTGCTTTCAATGACACTCAACAGGAAAGACAAAAGGAATATGCTACTTACCAGTATGCATCTCTTCTTGGCATGTAGGGCTGCTGACATTCATACCTGTGCATAGATCGCCGCCTAGTTTTGGGTCCTCATGATTGCACATTGTTGTCCTGGAAGAGTCTTCGAAGTATCACGAGATAGGTGGCTCCTCCCCCGGACTACAGTGCGCATGGGCATCCTCTCCATCCACATATTGTTTTTCGCCATTGTGGCAGAGATGGAGTATGATACTGTAAGTGATGTCCATGCTAGAGATTAATTCTGAGTGCTACAGCTGGGACAGGCACCGGGGAGGAGGGAGGGTGATATGAATGTCAGCAGCCCTACATGCCAAGAACAGATGCATACTGGTAAGTAGCATATTCCGTTTGAGGCATGTGGGCTTCTGAATTCATATCTGTGCATAGAATGTATAGCAGTGAATCCCTTAGCGGTGGTTTCCCGTGCCAGCTGCAGCAGTCTGAAAAAGAGTCTGGAGTACAGCCTGTCCTACAGCTGCTTGCTGTTTGGAGTGTACATCTACGCAGTAGTGTTTGGTAAATGTATGTATGGTAGTCCATGTGGCTGCTCTACATATGTCTTCAAGAGGAATGTTTCCCAGGAAAGCCATGGATGCCCCCAACTTGCGTGTTGAATGTGCACTTGGGGGAACTGTTAATGTGTGTTTAGCTTTCTGATAACAAATTTGTGTGCACTTAACAATCCATCTGGCTATACCGGATTTTGAAATGGGGTAGCCTTTGTGCTGTGGTGAAAAGGCAACTAACAAGTTGCTTAGTTTTCCTGAAAGGTTTTGTCCGGTCTATATAGTACAGGAGAGCTCTTTTAACGTCTAGGGTATGTAGAGCTCGTTCAGTCACTGAATCTGGATTTGGGAAGAACACTGGCAGTTCTATATTTTGATTGATGTGAAACCGAGATATCACCTTTGGCATAAATTTCGGGTGTGTACGTAACACTACCCTATTTGCGTGTATTTGTATGAATGGCTCCTGAATAGTTAGGGCTTGCAGCTCACTAACTCTTCTAAGTGATGTAATTGCCACTAAAAAAAGCCACTTTTCACGTTAGGAATTGTATCTCACGAGTGTAGAGGTTCAAAAGGTTGTCCTATCAGTCTGGTTAGAACCACGTTCAGGTTCCAGACAGGTGAAGGTGGGTGTCTTGGAGGAATCACTCGCTCGAGTCCCTCCATGAAAGCCTTAATAGCAGGTTCTCTGAAGAGTGAAAGGTGCTGCCTGTTCTGAAGGTAAGCTGCCACCGCAGTTAAATGTATACGGATGGAACTGTAGGCTAGATTGCATCTGTGTAAATGTAACGGGTAACATATGATGTTCTGAGTCGATGCATCTGGTGGATTTATGTCATTATTGGTACAATAAATGACAAATCGTTTCCACTTCGCCGCATAGCATGCTCTGGTGGTAGGTCTTCTGGCCTCCTTGATAATATTCATAGTCAGGAGGCAAGTTAAGGTAACCAAATTCTATGACTTCAGGAGCCAGATCGCAAGGTTCAACTGTTGCGGATCTGGGTGCTGAATGTCTCCATGGCTCTGCGTTAAAAGACTGGGTGTTAGCCGCAGCCTTTGATGAGGCACCACGGAAAGTTCTAGGAACGTGGTGTACCATGGTTGCCTCGCCCACGTTGGAGCAACTAGGAGGAGTGTCATGGAGTGTTGTCGCAGTTTGCGTGCCACTAGCGGTATCAGCGGGGCTGGGGGAATAGCTTACGCAAACCTGCCTGACCAGTTCATCCATATCGCATTGCCCTGCGATTGTGGATGTGGAAACCTGGTGGCGAAGTTTTGGCATTTTGCGTTTTCCCTGGTGGCGAACAGGTCTATCTCTGGGTGACCCCACTGCTGGAAGTACGGTTGTAGCACTGAGGGATGAATCTCCCACTCGTGCATCTGGTGGCTGTGTCTGCTGAGCAGATCCGCCATCTGGTTGTCCCTGCCTGGAAGGTGTTCCGCCATGAGGAATATATTTCTCTGAATGGCCCACTTCCACATGCTTTGCGCTAGATGTGACAACTGTGGAGAGTGTGTCCCTCCCTGCTTTTGTATGTAGTACATGGCAGTCATGTTATCCGTCCGGATCAACACTACTTTGTTGCACAAGTGTACCTTGAATGCCTTCATTGCCATGAAGATTGCAATCAGTTCCAGCAAGTTGATGTGCATCTTCTGCTGTGTCGTCCATAGTCCCTGCACTGTGTAATGGAGGACATGCGCTTCCCATCCCAGGAGAGATGCGTCCGTCGCAAGCACTATTTGTGGTACAGGCTCTTGGAACGGTCGTCCCTTGCAAAGGTTTTGTGGGTTCCACCAATGCAGAGACTGGTATGCACGACCGGTCACCAACACTAGGTCCTTCAATTGTCCTTGAGCCTGGTTCCACTGCTGTGCTAAGCACTCCTGAAGCGGACGCATGTGTAGTTTTAAGTGCGAGACTATGAAGATGCAGGAGGCCATCATGCCTATCAACTGCATAAACGCCCGTGCTGGGAGCGAGTGTTGAGGTCTGAATTTTTGAATCAGTAATTGAATGCTGTCGATTCTTGCTGAGTTTGGCTGTGCCTTTGCTGCCAGAGTGTCTATCGTCGCTCCCAGGTACTGTTGTACGTGGGTGGGTTGAAGATGAGACTTTGGGGAGTTCAATGAGTATCCGAGGCTGTGTAGGAGGTGAATAGTGCAGGACATGTGGCTGGCACATTGCTGGGCTGACTGATATATTTTTAGATTATATTATATTAGATTTATATTTTTAGATTGAAGGATTTGATATACACCGCCAGAATCGAGAGGCTATCGACCCCGATGCGGTGGGATATGAGACCCTTGCTATGCTCCCAGACTTGTCTATTGAGACCTTCGACAGGCTTAGCCTCAGGGTCAAGTCAGGTTCGCCTTTAGACCCGTTAAAGCCAGCCTTTATCAACACACTTTCCCCGATGTGCCGAGCTCCCATATTGAATCTTATCAATATGTCATTGTCCAACGGAACGGTACCCACGGCATGGAAACAGGCAGTGGTTACTCCTATATTAAAAAAAGCCAACTCAGACCCTCGGTTGCCAGAAAACTATCGACCTATATCCCTGTTGCCTTGGATAGCCAAAGTAACAGAAGCCCATGTCAACTCTGTTCTGTCTGAGCATCTGGCTCGTAACCAGATATTGGATTCCAGTCAGAACGGCTTCCGGCCGGGACACAGTACCGAGACGGCATTACTTTACATCACGGAACATCTCCGCCAGGTACTTGACTCGGGTCGTACAGCAGCGCTTTTACTATTAGACCTAAGCGCTGCTTTCGATACTGTGTCCCACCATATACTGATCCAACGCTTACAGGAGGCTGGAGTGACTGACGTCGCTCTCCAGTGGTTTCGATCTTTTTTATCGGATCGATCCTTTAAAGTGGCTATACCACCTGGCCAATCCGCCACCTATTCCCTGGAGCTGGGAGTCCCACAGGGATCCTCGTTGAGCCCTACAACGTTCAACCTCTATGTGAAACCGTTGGCTGCTGTCGTCAAACAGTGGGGTCTAACGATGGCCTCATATGCGGACGACACACAGCTAGCGGTGACACTTAGTGGAGACCCTGAGGTGGAGGCCCCCAGATTCCGAGCGGGTCTTGTGGCAGTAGCAAGCTGGCTTCGCACCAACTGCCTTCAGTTGAATGCCACCAAAACGGAGGTGTTGGTACTAGGGAAGCACGCTGAGCTATGGGGAAACCAATGGTGGCCATCAGAGTTGGGTGTCACTCCTATTCCAGCATCTGGAGTGAGAAAGAAATGCGTTACTTACCTGTAACAGCAGTTATCCAGTATTGGTGTCTTTCATAGATTCACATGCCTGAATCATTCCCCGTCGCCGAGACGGGAGCCTCCGGTACATAAAAAAGTAATGTCCTAGGGACATACATAGAGAATATAGGCCGAAGGGCCTCCCCTTTGGGGCCTTTCCACGTCCTTATGTAAAAAGGACCGAACTCTCATCGTTAGCCAATCAGCTCCGACCTCCCTCTAGAACCTTCCCGGGAGGAGCCTCAGTCCCTCAGATTTTCGTACGCACCCAGCTAGGGTGTCGGCACTGTAGTCATAGAGGTACGTGAGTCCTTACCGGGGAGGCGGGAGGGTGCATGTGAATCTATGAAAGACACCAATACTGGATAACTGCTGTTACAGGTAAGTAACGCATTTCTTATCCAGTATTTGGGTGTCTTTCATAGATTCACATGCCTGAATCAGAGTAGTGAGCAGTTACACATGCGTAGCGGCAAAGCACATTCCCACAACCGGCAGGCCTGCATAAATCACAGACAATGTGAGAGAAACATGGTAATATACAGTCATGCATATAGCAGAGATAAACAAAGACCATGAAGAATGTGCATACCTGGATGGCAGGACGAGGTAAGGCTCACCTTATTGGAAGAGATGGCGTAGCACCGCTTGCCCCACTGCAGCGTCCTTCTGCAGTTCGATGTCCAGGCAGTAGTGTCTGGAAAAGGTGTGCGGGGACTTCCAGGTCGCCGCTCGGCAGATGTCCAGGATCGTCACTCCAGCGAAGAGCGCCGCTGACGTTGACATCGCTCTGGTAGAGTGGGCAGCCACTCGGTCTGTCAAAGGCCGTCCGGCCTGATCATGGCAGAAAGCAATCGCTGAAGAAATCCAGCGGGAGATGCTCTGTTTCGTCAAGGGCAACCCCATGCGCGGGTTGCTGTAGGCTACAAAAAGTTGAGAAGACTTTCTGACGTCTTTGGTCCTATCCAAGTAGAATTTGAGACACCTTTGAAGGTCCAGGGAATGCAGCGCCCTTTCCGCTGCCGTGGAAGGGTTCGCAAAGAACGACTTAAGGACAATCGGTTCGTTCAGATGAAAGTCCGACGGCACCTTAGGAATGAATTTAGGGTTTGGCCTGAGTACCACTCGGTCGTGCCTGAATTGGAGATACGGTTCCTGAATAGACAGCGCCTGAAGTTCGCTGACCCGTCTGGCTGACGTCAGGGCCAGCAGGAGTGCCGTTTTCCAGGAAAGATGTTTGAGTGAGGCCCGGTGTATGGGCTCGAATGGGTGTTTCATGAGTTGGTTGAGCACCAAGTTCAACTGCCAGGTTGGAGGTACTTTCCGAGGCCTCGGAAAGGATCTGTAGAGTCCTTTTAGAAATTGTTTTATCAGTCGACTGGACCAGAGGGAGGGCCCCGATGGGGTCCTGGTGAATCTCGAAATCGCAGCCAGATGAACCTTAATGGAGGCGTGAGCCAGCCCCGACTGAGCCAGGTGGAGGAGGTACGGTAGCAGCTGTACCGGGGTGATCCGGAGGGGGTGTAAGTCGTGTTCCGAACACCACAGGCAGAACCTTTTCCACTTCAGCGAGTAGGTTTTGTTCGTGCTGCCCGCCCTCGCTTTGGCTAGTACTGCCCTGCAGTCCTGCGTGATCTCTAGGTCTCCGAACTCTCGGTGCTCAGGAGCCAGGCCGATAATTTGAGCGAACTGAGGTTCGGGTGGTGTACCTGGCCTCCGGACATCGTTAAGAGGTTCGGGTGTTGTCGTAGGTGAATCGGGGGCCTGATGGACAGGCGAAGCAGGTCCGAGAACCAATGTTGTCTCGGCCAGTACGGAGCAATCAGTATCAGGGTGCACGGCTCCGACTTCATCTTCCGGAGGAGCCTCGGTATCATCGGGAACGGAGGAAAAGCGTACGCAAACACGCTGAACCAGCCGATGGAAAAAGCATTTCCCAGCGACCCCCGTTGGGGATGCCAGCTTGCGTAGCTTTGGCATTTGGCGTTCCCTGCCGTCGCGAAGAGGTCGATCCTCGGGGTCCCCCATTGCGAGAAGACGTGTGCCACCGTGTCGCCGTTCAGCTCCCATTCGTGGGAGAGAGAGGTCCGTCTGCTGAGGGCGTCCGCGATAGTGTTGTCCTTCCCGGGAACGTACTCCGCTTTGAGGGAGAGCCCGTGCGCCACCAACCAGTTCCAGATTTTTTGCGATTCTCGTGAGAGAGAGAGATCGCGTTCCCCCTTGTTTGTTCAGGTAGTGCATCGTCGTGGTGTTGTCCGTTTTGACGAGCACGGGGGAAGAGCCGATCCGTGGCAGGAAGGCCTGTAGAGCCAGATACACTGCTCTCAGTTCCAGTAGGTTGATGTGTAGTCGTGTCTCCTGGGCGTCCCATTTTCCGCTGACTCGAAGGTCCAACAGTACTGCGCCCCAGCCTTCCAGTGAGGCGTCTGTCGTGATGACCAGTGGTGCCGGTGGCAGGAGGAACTGCAAGCCGGCCGTCAGGTGCGTCCGGTTTCTCCACCAGAGAAGGGCCTTTGTGATGGCCGGTGTGATCGTGATAATGTCCTCGAAGGAGCCGGAACTCTGTTTCCATTGTCTCGCCAGCGCCTCCTGTAGGGGACGCATGCGGAGCCTGCAGTGAGGTATGAGGAGAATGCATGAAGACATCATCCCTAGCAAGGAGGTGAATGTCCGTACCTTGATGCGAGGCTTCTTGGCCACCGCCGCGGCCAGGGACAGTATTTTGTTGGTCCTGTCCTCTGAGGGGAAAGCCTTCGCGCGCTTCGTGTCCAGGGTAGCCCCTAGGAAGGTGATCCTCGTTGATGGAGTAATGCAGGATTTTTTGAGGTTGATCGTCAGACCCAGCTGTTGAAAAAGAGCGCTGCAGGCGTTGGATGAAGCCGTCGCGCCTTCCGGGGAAGGCGCCTTCACCAGCCAGTCGTCCAGGTAGGGGAACACCTGGTGACCCCTTTGTCGCAGGAAGGCTGCCACAGGCGCTAAGCACTTCGTGAAGATACGTGGCGCAGATTTGAGGCCGAATGGCAAGACCTTGAACTGGTAATGTCTGCCCGCTATTTCGAACCGTAGGTACTTCCTGTGCCTTACGAGGATGGGGATATGGTAGTAGGCGTCCTGTAAGTCCAGGGAGACCATCGAGTCTCCTCTTTCCAGTGCTCCCAGGATCTCCTGGATTGTGACCATCCGGAAGGATTGACTCCGCAGGAAGGCGTTGAGCGCCCGGAGGTCTAGGATCGGCCTCCACTTGTCCCCTTTCTGTTGGACTAGGAAGAAGTGGGAATAAAAACCCTTCCCCTTCTGGGACTTTGGGACTCTTTCGATGGCTCCTTTGACCAACATGGCGGAGACCTCTTTGAGAAGGAGGTGCAGGTGTTTGTGAGCACGCTTTAGCGGAGGAGCGTTGGGAGGGGTGTTGACCAGTTCCAGGGAATGTCCAAATTGAATTATTTGTAGTACCCACCGATCCGTAGTGATTTTTTGCCAATTGTGGAAGAAGTGGGTCAGTTTTCCCCCAATTCGAAAGGATTGAGACGGTGGTGGGACTGGCCGGAGTAAATGGTCACTGGCGGCCGCCAGTGCCCTTCTTGGCGGATTTGCCTCTGAAGGATGACCTCCCATAGGATGACTGACGGGACTGTTGTTTGTGCTGGGGCTGGTTCCTGTTGCCGTAGGAATAGGACGACCGATTTTGGTAGGAACCCCTGTAGGAGTACTGACCTCTGGAGCGGCCCCCCCGAAAGGATTGGTTCCGGGACTGGAGGGAGCCCAGAGCCCTCGCCGTGTCGGTGTCTTTTTTGATGGCCTGGAGTGCCTCGTCTATCTTCTCCCCAAAGAGGAATTGGCCATCGAACGGCATATCTAGCACCTTAGATTGGACCTCCTGCCGAAAAGACGTCGCTTTGAGCCAGCCTTGGCGGCGTAGCACGGCAGCCCCGGCCAACTGGCGGAATCCCGTCATGGCTGCGTCGATGGCGCAGTCGATAATTTCTGCCGCAGAGTTTTGTCCTTCCGCTAGAAGTGCTTTCACCTCGTCCTGGACCGCGGCTGGCAGACTTTGCAGATAGGGAGCTATGTCTTCCCAGAGCTGGCGGTTGTAGCGGCCAAGGAGGGCGATGGAATTTGCCACCTTGATGGACATGGCTGACGTGGTAGAGAACCTCTTGCCTATGGTGTCCAGCTTCCTTCCTTCCTTCCTTGTCCGGGGGCGCGGACAGCGGCGAGGAGGGGTTGCGGGATTGTTTTTGGGCCGCCTGAGTGACAACCGAGTCCGGTTTGGGGTGGCCGGTCAGGCAGGCAGGTGCGGAGTTCGGGGCCTTATATTTTTTGTCTAGGCGCGGAACCACCGCAGGCACCGAAGCAGGCGTGAGCATCAGCTTCTTGCCCTGTTCCCATAGAAAGTCTATAAGAGGAATAGACTTGGTCGTTTTCTGGCTGTGCTCCTTGAAATCATGGAGGAAGCATTCCGTTTCCGCGGATTCCACTGCCATGTGAAATCTCCTTGCAGCTCTGTCCACCAGTTTGTGGAAACCTCCCACGTCCGCCGCTTCAGAGTGGCGCGGTCGCGGGGATGCCGGGGTAGACGAATGGTGTGATGACGCAGCATCGGCATCGTCGTCTCTGTGGTCCGAGGCGACGTCTTGCACCTCGCCTTCCTCTAAGTCCGTCCCATCCTCCTCGCTTTCCGATGAGTCCTCCGCCTGGGTTTGCGGTCGGAGTTGGCTCCGAGGACGGGCCTGGGGAGCGGAAGGGTGCGAGGCCGATGGTTGCGCTTGGGTGACCGGTACCTGGGTATCGCTGTCGGCGTCCGGGAACCGTTGTTTATAGTCCTGCACCAGGGATTTCAAATCGTTGACCAGAGACAGTGGCAAACAGATCATCGGGGTTTTCACCGTGTCGACGTTCAGGGAGCGGCCCTGATACATAACTTCGTCCCGGACCTCGTGGACGTCCTGGTGTTCCTCGTGAACCTCCTGTTCTTCGTCTGACTCCTCACTTTGGAGTGTCTCCTGTTCTTGTTCAGGTGCCAACTCCACCGTTGGGCGATCCGAGGGCGTTGGAATCGAGTGAATAGAGACTTCGACCAATCTCGATTCTTTCCAAGATGGCGCCGGGGTCTCTTCCGACGACGTGCGTGAAGATGGCGCCCCCGCCGTGTGTGGTGGTGATTTGGGCACCTCCGTCAGGGTCAATGGCATCAAGTTTTGCGGGGATAAGAGTTTCGCCGCCTCACTGATGGTAGTGCCTTGGACTTGAGATATCTTTGTCGAATGTGTGCTCTTTGAACTTGACTTCGACGTTTTAGGTGACGAACTTGACTTCGACGTTTTAGGTGACGAGCCTTCGGTAAGAGGTGTTTTCGGCGAAGGCGTACCTGTAGATTTAGACCTCTTAGGTGACGAAGAGGCCGTCTTCGTACTGGATGAATGTTTCAGAGGAATGGTCGAGGAGACCGGTGCGCCTGAGGACGCAGTGGTGGTCGTCGTGGCCGTCGCGGAGGGCGATGAGGCCGTAGTGGTCGACACAGTGGTCGTGGCTGAGGTGGTCCGCTTAGTAGATGGAGCGGGCTTCTTGAACCTCTGGCCATCCTTAACAGACACGGAGGAGGTGGTGGAGCGCGCCTCCGAAGGCTTCCTGTGCGCCTTCTTAGGAGGAGTGTCTGTCTCTCCAGGGGACTGCACCCTGGGTCTCTTCTTGGAGACTTTGGAGGTCGCGGAGACACTACCCTCGGAAGATTCCAGAGTGTCTCGGACCTTAAGCCTGTCGAGCCATTCGCGCAGGCGAGTTTCCCTTTCCTTAACAGTCTTCTTTGGGAAGGCTCTACACACCCTACACTTGTCAGTGACGTGGTCAGGGTACAGGCAATATAAGCACAGGTCGTGCTTGTCCTCCGCTTGAATCCGCTGCTTGCCGCAGGAGGAACAGGCCCTTAGAAGGGCTTTCTTCTGTGAGTCCGCCATGGACGAAGAGTCGATGATAGGATAAAGATAGTCGATGGTAGGTTAAAAATCCTTTCCGTACAAAGTGAACTTCGGCGAAGTTTGAGACTTCGAATGTTGGAAACCCTGAAGAGCTCAGGTTGGAGACTCCCTAGCACAACGTGCGGTAGAAAATCTGAGGGACTGAGGCTCCTCCCGGGAAGGTTCTAGAGGGAGGTCGGAGCTGATTGGCTAACGATGAGAGTTCGGTCCTTTTTACATAAGGACGTGGAAAGGCCCCAAAGGGGAGGCCCTTCGGCCTATATTCTCTATGTATGTCCCTAGGACATTACTTTTTTATGTACCGGAGGCTCCCGTCTCGGCGACGGGGAATGATTCAGGCATGTGAATCTATGAAAGACACCCAAATACTGGATAATTTAGGTATTTGGTTGGAGTCTGCGCTCACCTTCATGGATCATACTAAGAAGGTGGCTGCCACGTGCTATGGCATTCTGCGGGGAATAAGGCCGGTTTTAAAGTATTTTGATCCCCCTACCAGACAGCTTGTGGTCCAGGCCTCAATTCTATCTCGGCTGGACTACGGCAGCTCGCTGATGTTAGGGGTGAATCAAGCGGAGGCCTCTAGGCTTCAAAGGGTGCAAAACGCCGCGGCACGGGCCATTGTGGGCCTCCCCAGACATTGTTCAGTGTCTGGTACTATCATGGCCTTACATTGGCTACCGGTCAGACAGCGAATTAAGTTCAAAGCGCTGTGCCTGGCCTTTAAAATTTTGAAATCTTCTTCGCCGCCGGCACTTGCCAACCTACTCACTCCCTATATTCCTTTGAGATCCTTGAGATCGGAGGCGCTCCACCTGGCTGTCTGTCCACGTTTTAAACTGAGCAGAATGGGTGGCCGCTCCTTTAGGGTGCTTGCGGCAGGTTTATGGAACTCGCTCCCGGTGCACATCCGAGCTCTTGATGACTTGCTCGCCTTCAGGCAGGCGATTAAAACTTTCCTGTTTCCTGTGTCTGAATAGTTGCCTTTTTCTTTTATTGTGTGTTATGTTATAGTGTCTGTCAAAGCGCCAGGACGCCCCTTTGCTGGGGCAGCTGTGCGCTATAAAAATAACATAACATAACATAACATAACATAACATTGCTTGGATAAGCCAGCCGCCCAGATATGGGTAGTCGTGAATATGCTGTCTCCGTAGGTGCGCAGCCACTGTCGCCAGGCACTTGGTAAAGACCCTGGGGGCTGTGGTCACCCCGAAAGGCAGAACCGTAAACTGCTAGTGCTGATTCTGTATGGTAAATCGGAGATATTTCCTGTGTGCCGGATGTATCGGTATGTGGAAATATGCATCTTTTAGGTCTAGTGTTCCGAGGAAATCTCCCTGACTGAGTATTGGTAGAACCTGCTGTGATGTGAGCATGTGAAAATGTTCTGACAAGATGTATTGGTTTAGGGGCCTGAGGTCCAGTATTGGCCTGAGAGCCCCGTCTTTTTTGGGAATTAAGAAGTACAGCGAGTATACCCCTGTACCTTGATGTTCTATAGTTACGAGTTCTATGGCCCCTTTTTGCAGCATGCTGATGACCTCCTGCAGAAATAAGTGCATGTGCTCTGCGGACATAGGACGGTGTCTTGGGGGTATGTTGGGCGGAGTGGGGGTTAGCTCTAGACAAAAGCCGTACCGGATAAGTTGTCTCACCCACCTGTCTGTGGTAATGCTTTCCCAGACTGGCAGGAACTGCTGTAATCGTCCCCCGACCGGTGTTACATGGTCCGGGGGCAGTGACAAGACGTCACTGTTTAGTATTGGCGGAGGATTTGGTGTGGTTATTCCCTCATCCTCTGCCTTTGCTGCTGTTGCCACGGTATCCACCTCTATTGTTTTTATTATAGGTGGTTTGCGTGCTCCCTTTATTGTATGGAGTCTGTTGAGATGCCTGGCCTCGGGTAGCTCCTCGGTTACCGGAGCAACGAAAGGAGCCTCCTCTGAATTGTTGGGACTGCAAGGCACCCATAGATTTGGCTGTTTCCGTGTCCTTTTTAATATTTTCTAATATTGTGTCCACATCAGGACCAAATAGATAATCAGGGTTCACGGGTTGATTCAATAATGTGGTTTGAATCTCTGGTTTGAACCCAGAGATGCATAACCACGCATGTCTCCTAAGCATGACACTTTTATTGATGTCCCTGGCTGCGGTGTCTGCTGTGTCTAACGCACAATTGATGGATGCGTTGGAAATGAGTTTTCCCTCTTGAATAAGTGTTTCAGCTCCCTCCTTGTAGACATCAGGCAAGTGTTGTAGCAGTTGCTCTAGTGTGTTATAATGAGCCCTATCGTATCTGGCTAATAGGGCTTGTGTATTAGAGATCCTCCATATATTCGCTGCTTGAGCAGCCACCCTTTTTCCAGAAGCTTCTAATATTTTAGACTCCTTGTCTGGAGGAGGAGCATCACCAGTGGTTTGAGAGTTGGCACGCTTACGAGCATTTGAGACCACCAAAGAGTCTAATGGCAGCTGTCCCTTGATATATGTAGGGTCCACCAGTGCTGGTCTGTATTTCCTTTCGATCCTGGGGTTGACAACCCTTGCTCTTGTGGTTTCTTTGAAAATGTCTCCTGCGTGTTTAAGGACACCTTTCAACATTGGCAAAGTCTTGACTGATTTCTCTGAAGTGGAGAAAGTGTCAAACAGGAAGTCCTCTTCAATTGTGTCAGCATGCATTTCTACATCATGGTTTTGTGCTGCCCTTTCTATTAATGCGTTAAACGCTGCTGTATCTTCTGTTGGCGATGTTTTGATAGGATAAGATGGAGTGTCAGGAATAGGCTGTGGCTCCCCCGGATCAACAGGGTCTGTCCAGGCTTGAGTCTGGTCATCCTGATCAGTGTCCGCAGGGTAATTATATTGTTCATTATAGTCATAACCTATATCCTCAGTGTGTGTGGGTGAGTATGCAGAAGTGTCCTGGTCATGGTACCGAACAGTCTCAAAAAGGACAGGCGATGTTGAAGAATCCCTTTTCTTTTTGAGCGGAATTTTATATGATTCCAGTGGATTTTCTGACCTGATCTTCCTTTGATAGATAGTAAGTCTGCCAGATTCTGAGTCGATATGTAGTTTCAACTGCTCATCATAGGAGGGCTCTTGGTACACAATGTCCTCTTCTGGAGGATGACTCCTTTTTCCTGTCGACACCTTCTTTGTTGTTTCGACCCCGGTTTTTGGATCGAGCGCCTTAGGGCGTGCAGTCGGGGGTAGTCCGAATTTTATCGGTGGCATAGTGTCTTTTTCGCCAATATGTTTTTGGCCTTGCGTCGACTTCGGTGCTTGTGGCGTTGGAGGCGCACTCTTCTGGCTCGATTCGACGTGCTCCTTTGAGGCGCTTTTTGGTTTCGGCTCGAGGCCTTTGACGAGCTGCGGCCTGTCGACTCGTTGCTTCGGATCGAGGACCTTCAGAGACCCAAGTCCCTTGTTTGTGTCGCCGTCAGTCGACGTCGACCTTGACGGTTCGACATGCTTGACTTTAGTGAAGGACTTCAGCGCACCGATCTTCGGTTCGACTCCCTTTAGTTGGAACCTGCGTGGTAGTCGACACTCATTTTCTTAGTCGGATCCGATGTGTTCGAACCCTTTGAAACGAAGACTGTCTTCAGCAGTTTCGGTTTTGTTTTCGCCTTGATGGCTTTCGGTTTTGCTTTAGGTGGTTCGACCGATGGCTCGTGTGATATATTCTTAGCAGGGCCGAGACTCGGGGTTATAGAATGTTCGACATGATCTTGGCTAAGGCCCTCTGGTGATGCCTCGACCTGAGCTCTTGGAAGTCTTTGAGTGTTTGTTTCGGGCCCAGTACCCACTGTTGGGCCTGGTTCATCACTCGAGTCGTCGTCGACAGCTCAGATGGGGGATACGTCGTCCCTTACCTCGACAACGTTTTCATCCTCTACATTCTCTTAGTCTTCTTCATAATAGTTGGAGTCATTCTCCGAACCTGGATCAGACTGCTGTTCTGGATTGTCAGTCTCAACGACCTCTTCAACGAAGATATTCACCGGGTCGGGCGCTGGTTTCGTCATAGTTTGCCTTGCGGCGCGTCGGAGCCGAAGCGTCTTCGACCTGGATCGAGCACAAGCTAGACAGTTGTCCTCGTTGTGCTCTAGTGACAAGCACTTGTTGCACACCGGGAGTACATCGATGTGCGGGTACTTAGAGTTACAAAGGGGCATCATTTGAACGGGCTCCGTTCCATTGACGATCGGGCCTCTGGTGTCGAAAAGGCCACGCGGCTCTTCTCGACGTCCTGCTCGAAAGAACTGGAACAAAGAACTCGGCACCGATTGAAAGAACAATACCCACGACCCCAAAGGCCTTTAGAAAGTTTCCGAACTGGAGTAAAGAAAAGTACATCCGAACCCAATGGCGGAAAAAACAATCTGAGGATGGAGAGGATGCCCATGCGCACTGTAGTCCGGGGGAGGAGCCACCTATCTCGTGATACTTCAAAGACTCTTCCAGGACAACAATGTGCAATCATCCGGACCCAACACTAGACGGCGATCTATGCACAGATATGAATTCAGCAGCCCACATGCCTCGAACACATAGTACTGACCAGCCATATTAGCAATAAAACAGCTGAGTATTTAGATGTCAAAATCAACATCGTACAGAATACACTACAGACAACCCTTTTGAGAAAAAGTACTGCCGGGAACATATTCTTCATGCCCTCAGCAGCCACCCGGGTACTCTTAAGTGGAGCATCCCTTATGGGGAGCTGCTGAGGGCCAAAAGAAACTAACACTGAAGAAGCATACCAAGAGGAGTGCAAGAACATTTTAGCCAGGTTCTCTGCTAGAGGTTACCCTAAATGGGTGCTTCGAAAAGCCAAAGAAAGGGCAGACACAATAACTAGACCTGATACCCTTAGTGACAAGGCCAAAGACAAAGATGAGCAAGTGGCCAATGAGACAAGATTGATTCTCACTTACAATGCTGAATCACATAACATACAGAGGATTGTGGCCAAAAATTGGAACATCCTCAAGAGTGACAGCGTTATAGGTGATGAATTGCCCAATAAAGCTAGTGTCACCTACAGAAAGGGCAAAAGTCTAAGAGACCTTCATGTCCACAGTGACGTAACTACCTATGCGGTAGGCTCTGAGCATGGCCTCAAGGGATTTTTTCCTTGCGGCCATTGCAAGGCCTGTAAAAATAGTGTTTTTACAAAGGAGATTCATTACAACTGGACCCACATGGAGATCCAACAATCTCTAACATGTGGCACCACACACGTTGTTTATGTCATAGTATGCCCATGTGAACGATGGTACATAGGCAGTACAACCTGCGCTGCTAAAAAACGTGTCTTAGAACATCTACGGGCAATCAAAAATAATGATGAAGAATATCCAGTTGCCAGTCACTACAGAGACAAACATTTCTCTGACACCTCAAAAGTGAGATTCTTCATTTTAGAGCGGATCCAACAAAATCCTAGAGGGGGTAACAGGATGTTGAAGCTAAGGCAAAGAGAAACTAAGTATAAAATTGATTTTCAGACCAAAGAACCTGGTGTGCTCAACCTGGATGAAGAACTGGCAATACACCTGAGAGAATAATTTTTAACATGCAGGTGCAGTGCATTACTCAGGGTTACACCAGGGACCAACACATAGGTACATCTACCAGAATCTCACAACAAGCATGATGAGTTGACAATACAATTCTGTACCTGTGATTTGTGTATCCGTGTTAATATAAGACCTATTCCGCCTTCTTTCTAAGAACATCAAATGTATCCTCACTGTGCAGTGCATACGAGAGAAAATGTTTGATTTTATTTATTGGCACTCCTGGGAACGTATTTATTATTATCATTGTATTCCTTTTTGCTCAACAGGAAATTGTTTGATTGAGCAATGTATCTTTTGAGCACGGGTTACACCATCCTCTTTTTCCTCACCACATGAGCACTTTTCCTGATCAGCATTCAGGCCAGCCAAGCGAAAGTATACCTGACAGGATGTTGAACTAATTCCGCACTTGGACAGTGATCAACTTACACATGTATTTCACATGGGTACAGTTTTCGTTTGCACAGATTTCCATACACAGAATTATAATTTTTACACATGTTGGCCGGACAGACAGTATGTGGAACACCACACACACTTTATGAGAATAGAACGTAATGTATTTAACATGAATATTATGTTTCCTACTCGTTTTTTTAAATTTACATGAATGAATTTAGAGCGTCTGTTTGCCCAGCAGACTTGACAGACATGAACAGACTTGACATTAAGTTGAAATGCATGTAATATAAGTTTATTTGAACTTTCATGTAATTGTGCACAAGATATTATATCAATACTGGACGTATTCCATGTACTTTATGCATTTCGCGGTACTAGAACGTTGACTATGTGCAAATTGTCCCATTCAATCATGGCGGCTCATTTTCAGTGCAAGGCACAATGCCTATACAGTCCTTCCTCATGGTTTAATTTACATGAATGAATTTCGAGTGTCTGTTTGCCCAGTAGGCACATGACAGACATGAACAGACTTGATATCAAGTTTAAATACATGTAATAAAAGTTTATTTGAACTTATGTAATTGTGCACAAGATATTATATCAATACTTTATGTATTTCATGTCCCTAATTCGTTTCGCGGTACTAGAACGTTGACTATGTGCAAATTGTCCCATTCCATCATAGCGGCTCATTTGCACGACGCCTATGCAGTTCCTCGTCAATGTTTATACTTTACATATGAACTGTTGACTGCCGAATGTTTTATTAACACGATTGTGGGCACTTTTCCATTTAACGTGAGAAACATGTTTTGTGGATTAAAAACCCTTGGAATTTGAGCTGGTCTGTGGATTTTTCACTGAGAGCGTACTGGATTGTTGCAAATATACGGATTAATTACCGGCGTGCTCCGCCGGCGGTGTACGCCAATTCCCTCGGGGCAGCAGGAGGTCAGAAGGAGCGTCTTTGTTTGGATACGATATATACATACATTTATACACATATATATATATATATATATATACATGTATATATATATATACACATACATATAAACAAACATATATATACATATACACACACATATATATATATATATATATATATATATATATACACACATACATACATACATACATACATATATATATATATATATATATATACACACACACACATATATATATATATATATATATATATATATACATATACATATACATATACACACATATACACATATACATACATAAAAATACATATGAAAACAAGTTACTTACCTGTAACTTTAGTTCCCCAGTATTGGTAACTTTCACAGATTCCCATGCTTTGTATCATTCCCCGACATCGGAATGGGAGTCTCAGTAACAAAAATACCATAGCTGTAGGACAAAAGACAAAGGAAAAAGGCCTAGGCCTTATTCCCTTTTGTAGCATATCACCCTCTTTGTGTAAAAGAGACCAAACTTAGGGATCAGCCAATCAGAAGTGCCTCACCTCTTAGAACCTTCCTGAAGGAACCTCAGAGCCTCAGATTTTCGTAGCCGTTTTATACTTAGACACCATATCTGTTGTAGGCTGAGCTTTCCTCGGGGAGGTGGGTGGGCGTATGGGAATCTATGAAAGTTACCAATACTGGGGAACTAAAGTTACAGGTAAGTAACTAGTTTTCGTACCCCAGTATTGGAACTTTCATAGATTCCCATGCTTTGTATCAGAGTAGCAAGCAGTTAGCAAGAAAATCACATTTTGCATCATAAAATTATAGCAATAGGCAACATGACATAAGATACAAAATGTGTAATACGGAAGGTGGGATAGAAAGGAAAGCTCACAATCATTGGAAGAGGTTCCTCAGGACAGCCTGTCCTACTGCCACATCATCTTGTTGCAAGGATTCTGAACAGTAATGCTTGGTAAAGGTGTGAACGGTGCTCCAAGAAGCAGCTCTGCAAATGTCCTTAATCTGTACCCCCACGAAGAGGGCTGTTGAAGAAGTCACAGATCTTGTGGAATGTGCTCGGATCTTTCCAGTTGGAGGTTTTCCTGCAGCCTTGTGACAATGCAGAATGGCACTCGTGATCCATCTTGAAACACCCTGTTTGGATAGCGGAAGGTCCTTGCTTGGACCTCCGAAGGCAACAAATAGCTGTAAAGATTTTCAAAAACCTTTAGTACGTTCCAACTAGAATTTCAAGCACCGTTGCACATTCAGCGAATGCAATGCTCTTTTTGCTGGTGTAGCCAGTTGAGGAAAGAACGCCTTCAGAATGACCGGCTCATTCAAGTGGAAATCCGAGGGAACCTTAGGCATAAACCTAGGATTAGTTCACATGATTACAGTGTTTCTCTTGAATTGAAGGAAAGGTTCTTGGATGGTCAAAGCCTGCAATTCTCCAACACGACTAGCCGACGTGAGAGTGAGGAGGAGAGCCAATTTCCACGAAAGGTATTTCATGTCAGAACAATGGATTGGTTCAAATGGGCCCTTCATGAGTTGAGAAAGGACTAGATTTAGATGCCATGTAGGAGGGGGCGGTCTCACTGGTGGATAGACCCTGAACAAGCCCTTAAGAAATTGCTTGATAATTCTGGAAGACCACAAGGAAGGACCAGACCCTGTCCTTCTGAACCTTGATAATGTAGCCAAATGTCCCTTAATCGATGAATGGGCTAGTCCCGACTTAGCCAAGGACAGCAGATACGGTAGGTCTGATGAGGCTTGGAAGTGAAAGGATCAATGCTTTCTTTCCTACACCAGCAACAAAATATTTTCCACTAAAGGCGGTAAGTCCTGTTTGTTTAAGGAGCCCTTGCCTGGGACAGAACCTCCTTAATCTCTCTTGATAAGGGTAGGTTCATAAACTCTCGCTGCTCAGGAGCCATGCAGTCAGGTGTAACGACTGTGGATCTGGGTGCCAAACTTGTCCGGACATTGTGAGAAGATCCAGCAGAACTCTCAAAGGAAGAGGAGGAGCTATTGACAACAAATGGAGCTCAGTGTACCAGAACTGCCTCGGCCAAGCCAGGGCTATCAGGATTATCCTTCACGGCTCCACCTTAATCTTCCCGATAAGCCGTGGGATCATAGGTATGGGAGGAAAGGTGTAGACAAATGTCCTCGACCATGCTATCAAAAGCGCACTCCCCAGAGAACCTCGATGGTGAAGCCTACTTGCATAAGACCGGCATTTCTTGTTGGTCCGAGTGGCAAAAAGATCGATCTCCGGTCTGCCTCACTGGCTGAAGACCTCCTCCAAAATTCTCTGATTCAATTCCCATTCGTGGCTGACTGAGTATGACCTGCTCAGTCGGCGTTTTCGTTTAGGACCCCCGGCCAAGTGTTCTGCCTTCAGCGATATTCTCTGAAGGATCGCCCATTCCCAGATCTGTTGAGCTTATTGAGACAATGGACGAGATCTGGTTCCTCCTTCCTTGTTCACATAGTGCAAGGCTGTGGTGTTGTCCGTCCTGATAAGCACTTGCGAACCTTCCAGGCGAAGAAGAAAAGCTTGCAGAGCCAGTGTCCGTCCTGATAAGCACTTGCGAACCTTCCAGGCGAAGAAGAAAAGCTTGCAGAGCCAGTTTTATCGCCCTCAGCTCTAAAAGGTTGTTGTGGAGATATTTCTCCTGAGGCGACCAATGACCGCTGACATAAAGGTCTTGCATCACTGCTCCCCAACCCTCCAATGACACGTCCGTTGTCACTACATGTAGGGACGGGTCGCTTACGAAGGATAGACCTTGGGCCAAGTTGTTTTGATCTGTCCACCATAAGGTTGCTTCTTTCATCCTTGTAGTGACCGTCACCATGTCCTCGAATGAACCGGGACCTGTTGCCACTGGTTGTCTAGTTCCTCCTGCAGAGGATGCATTCTCAGTCTGCAATAGGGAATCAGGGGAATACACGATGAAATCACCCCCAGTAGAGATTTGTAGCGGCGTACGGAAAGACACCTTCTTGCACGTAAGTCCCGAGCCAAGGTCTGTAATTTTTCCCTCCTTTCCAGAGTAGGGAAGGCTCTTGAGAGCTTTGAATCCAAGAGGGCCCCCAGGAAGCGAGCCTTTTTGGACGGGACCAGAGAGGACTTCTCGTTGTTCAGAGTGAGGCCCAGATTCTGAAACAAATTCGTACAAGCTTGAACAGCCTCCAGCGCTGCTTCCCTGGACGGCTTTCAGCAACCAGTCATCCAGGTAGGGGAAGACTTGGAAATGGTTCCTTCGCAGGAAAGCTGCTACTGGCGCTAGCACCTTTGTAAAAATTTTCGGGGCTGAGCGGAGTCCAAAGGGTAAAACCCTGAACTGAAAATGGCTCTTGGCTACTGTGAATCGCAGAAACCTTGTGTGCTGGGTTAATCGGAACATGGAAATACGCATCCTCGAGATAGAGCGTGGCCATGAAATCCCCCGGATTGATGAGCTTCAAGATGTCCTGGAGAGAGACCATACGGAAGGACAGGGAGAGGAGATAGGTGTTTAGCTCCCTGAGGTCTAAAATGGGGCGACATTTCTCTAGCGTCTTCCTCACCAGGAAGAACCTGGAATAGAATCCTTGTCCCCTTTGGTTTGAGGGAACCGGCTCTACCTCTCCCTTCCGGAGCATCTGTTGGACCTCGAGCTGCAGGAGACGCTGGCGTTTCGACGGAATGGCTGCCGGGGGCTTGGGTGGAGGGACTTGCGTGAATTCCAAAGTATGCCCTTTCCGAATGATGATGAGCACCCAACGGTCCGATGTTATCTTGAACCAGTTTTGATGGTATATGGTGACCCTGCCTCCAACTGATGATCTCTTGAAGAAGGGTCCAGTAGGAGGAGCCAGGAGGCCGCTATTGGCGCTTTGACATGTCTCGTCCTCGTCCAGCCTGTTTCCCCTTATTGTAAGGCCTGGAGTAGATTGTAGACTGGCCCTGCCGCTGTTGATAAGGCTGACGGTATTGCTGGGAACCTGAGCCCGTGGAGGAATAGCGCTGTTGGAAGTATCCCCTATAGGTACTACCTTTGCCTCTGGATCCTAAAAGGAGACTTGCGGTATTAAAGGGTCCCCAAGGACCTGGCAGTCTCCGTGTCCTTTTTTATTTCTTGAAGTGTATCGTCAATGAGTTTCCCGAATAACGCCTCCCCATCAAACGGGAGATCAAGGACCTGGTTGTGGATCTCAGGCCGGAACGAAGTCGCCTTGAGCCATCCTTGGCGACGGAGGACTGCCGCCCCAGCCAGGGACCGAAACAATGTGGTTGCAATGTCCATTGCACAGTCAATGATTTCCATTGAAGTCGCTTCTCCCTCTTGCAAGATCTTTTTTGCTTCAGATGTTGACTCCGGAGGCAGCTGGTCAATGTACGGGGCGATATCACACCAAAGCTGGCGGTCATATCTCCCCAAGATCGCCAGGGCATTAGCAGCTCGCACTAGTAAACTCTCCATCGATGAGAATCTCTTACTCAGCATTGTCCAATCTCCGCCCTTCCTTGTCCGGAGGAGTTGTTAAGGGAGCAGAGGGGTTACAGGATTTTCTCTGCGCTGCCTGCGAGATAACGGAGTCTGGTCTTGGATGTAAATGTAAATGTACATGTATTTATATAGCGCAAATCACCGACCCGGTATCTAAATGCTTGCTTAGGGAACCCGTCCTGGTATTCCCCTGTGAGATAACCCCGGCAGGGTATCCGCAAGGTGAAAGCCAGGCATCCCGCCGCGAGGGGCCGTTGTGGAGATTAAGCAAGCTATTGCCCAGAGTCGCAGAGTTTGAACCCATGAATCGAGCAGGCACCGGAGCGAGAATTGTCGAGTCAGTGGACATTTTAGGACTCAAGACCCCGCCGAGCCGGGAATTGAACCCTGGTCCCGGGCTGACCCCTGCTTTCAGGTCTGCCTCTTCTAACCAGTGAGCCACACTTCTCCACGGGATGACCAGTTAAGGCCGCCGGACCCTCGTCGGGTGCCCTGTATTTCTTGTCCAGACGCGGTGGCACAGGGGCCACTGTCGCCGGGTTCTTCATAGCCTTAAGGCCCTCCTTCCACAGATAATCCACGATAGGGAAAGATATTATCGATTTCCTAAAAGGTTCCTTGAAATCGTATTGGAAACAATCAGTAGTAACCTTAGGCATGGCCAATTTGAATCTGCCTATTGCTCTCTCCTTCAACTGATGGAAGCCCCCAATGTCCGCTGGCGGGGAATCCGCCGGATCTGGGACTGGTGAAGCGGGATCCGGAATGATATATCAGGGGTGTGGAATTTAATAAAATATCTACTTGTCCATGGGGCAGGCGCTTCATAAACCTACTTGTCCTGTAACAAAATCCACTTGTCCGCTTACTCCCATGTAGAACGGTGACAAATTATGGCAGCAATGCCATATAAGAGCTCTGATATAGCCTTTCTGATTATGCCAGGGCTCATACCATAGTATTGTTTGAATACTTGCAATCCCCTTATGTTGCCTGTTTCCACAGATCTACATATGGAGGCTGAAGGTAGTGGTAAGCAATAGTTCCAGGTTTAGAAAACCTTTTTGAGTACGTACAAACATAATAACTTGAATGTTTTAAGGGTTTTCCGCAACTCTTCTCTAATCTTTTTTCATACTGAAAAATGTTGGAAATTTACTCCTGACAATGACAGACTTAAACCTTCTTCCAGAGTTGGGAAAAAAGTGGTTGGAAGGAAAGTGAACTAGCAAACACTCAGATTTTTTGTATGAGCAAATCTACACAGGCATATTTGCTCATGCTAAAATGCAATTCACAAATATTTTCTAGGAGTACTATTTCTTGTCCTACTTCTGTAAATTCTTGGGACTTCACGATGGCCGTATAGCTGCACTTCATGCAAGGACATATGCTATGGGTGCACTTTTGAGACTTTCGTGAATAATTGGGCCCCTAATTTGGTCTAGCTTGGACCGTGACCTTTTGTGTTTATTAAAATTCTATCTCTCTCTCTTTCTATATATCAGCTGGCTTCACTGTGAGTGACAGCATTCTGCAGTTTCACATGGAGCATATCTGCACACAAAGTAGTTTTGTTCAGTATCAGTAACTACTCTGGCAGTGTATGCTTTTTTGAGACCAAAAACAATTTTTGCTTTTGCCAATGTTTGTTATAAAGGTGAGGGTCCGGCAGCTCCCACACCAATAAGGTTTTACAAAAAAATGCCAAAACAGTTCACAGTCAAAACTAAAAAGCTGACCAACAACAACTCCAGACCTACTGGCTTTGCCAATGCTTGTTTATTTTTGCTTCCCATAATCTTATTGAAACAGGTTACACTGATTTTCCATTATGTATATTTTTGGGAGATACTAGCATGCATCGCCACATGTTACTAAATGATGCTGCAAAGAAATGGTACCTGAAATGTTGCAGTAGTTTAGCTAAATGTTTTTTTCCTGCTTTCATTTTTTTATTGCACATTTTATTTTGAAAGCAAAGAATCCTCAATCTTACTTTCAAGCTTCTGCAAATATTTGCATCAAATCACAGAGCAATCTGGGAGCATTATACATAGCCTCATATTGCTAAACGTTGAAAACCTGTGCACTCATTTTTATACTGGAACCTCTGTCAATAGTGCAGTCAGAGCTTACAACATATATAAGAGCACTTACCCTAATATTATAGGCTTTCAATTAATGAACCTTAAATACAAGTTTGAAAAACATTAACATATGGACAAAAATATGACCTTAACTGCAGACAGTGCCCTTCCCTGATTCATTATGTGGATCTGCAAACTGGCAGCCCAAGGGTTTGTGCTGCAGGGGGTTGGGCCTACTTGTCCCATGGAAAAAATACACATGAAAACGTGTTGCCCTTGACCCCAATCAATATGTCCTGGGCGTCGGGCTATAGGAATTCCACACCCCTGTATATTCATCATATTCAGTATTAGGAATAGAGTCATGATCAGACTGCTGATCCTCATCCGAGGAATCATGGGCCTCTGGCAACCCAGAGGAATCCTGTTGGAAGGATGCTTGAGGAGAAAACTGAGCCGGTAAAGTTGGCATCACTGGCGAGGCCGAAATCCTTGTAGGCGCAGCAGGTGCTGTCGGGACCTGAACTGGCCTATGCTCCCTAGATTTGTAGTCCTACAGCATGTTATGCAGATCTTGGAGAAAAGAAGAAGATGGCACCGTCACCATATCCTGCCCAGAATGATGTTGTGACTGGGCCGTTTGATGATGACCAATCTCCTCGTGGTCGTATTCACCCTCAGAGTCCGTCTCCTGGCACTTGACTAGAAGTTGGGAGGGACTATTGGCATAGCTGTAAGCGTCCTGGTCCTCCTCCTCCGACTCCAGCCTTCTTGAAAAAGCATGGTTGGCAGTAGAGGGGATACACTCCTCGGAGAAGTCATCTCCGGTGTGATTCTTGTCACAGAAATGGTAATCCTTTTTTCAGAGGATAATATAGTCGACGGTTCCGTCGTCGACGAGATCGGGGTTGACAAAATCGCCGACGAGGAAACTGTGGACACACCAGCCGTCGTCGTCGTCGATGCCACAGTCGACGCGTCAACATGGTCGTAGGCGACACTGTAACCTTAGTCGTCTGCGCCTTAGTCGTAAGCGACAATGTAACCTTAGTCGTCGGCGCAGTCTCAGTCGCCGGCGCAGACTCAGTCGCCGGCGCAGACTCAGTCGCCGGCGCAGTCTCAGTCGCCGGCGCAGTCTTAGTCGTCGGCGCAGTCTTAGTCGTCGGCGTTGATGTACCTGCCGTCGACGGTACCTTCGTCGACGAAACTCCCGTCGACGTCATAGTCTACGATATCAACTTCGATTTCTTCGCCGACAGAAACTCCGCCTTCGACGTTTTCGTCGTCGAGGACTTAGAACTCCTGAGAAGACTGGGAAGAAGGTTTTTTGAAGGCTGGGGCAGTCTTCTCACCTTTTGAAGGCGTAACAGGTCCTACCCTCTCCTTTTCACCTCGGTGAGGAGATTTGCTGGGACCTAGGCTCTCAGACTCACTGGGGGTCTTTTTGGAGGGATTAGAAGATCTTTCCACAGAAGGAGAATGGGAACCCCTACCCCTCTTCACTGACCTTCTTGAGGAAGACATCGACGCTGCATTCTCACTGTCACTAGAGACAGTCTCCTTCCTGTATTTCAGCTTCTGGAGCCATGTTAAAAGCCTACCCTCACGGTCCCGGAGGGTCTTAGTCAAAAAGGTGTGACAGATCTTGCAGTCCGCAGCCTGGTGGTCAGGATAGAGGCAATAGATGCAGTCTTTGTGCTTATCCTCCACAAAAAGCCTTTTCTTGCCACAGGTGGAAACTAGCTTGAAAAGGGCTTTTTTCTTCTCCATTTCAGACATCCTGGAAGGCAGTCAACAATCCTGAAGTGAATCTGAAAGATTCTGAAGAAAACATCCTAAAGAAATTCCTTAGAAGAGTAGAAGTTGAGCAGAGCTCACAGGAGACTCCCTAAGCACAACGTGCGGTAGAAAATCTGAGGCTCTGAGGTTCCTTCAGGAAGGTTCTAAGGGGTGAGGCACTTCTGATTGGCTGATGCCTAAGTTTGGTCTCTTTTACACAAAGAGGGTGATATGCTACAAAAGGGAATGAGGCCTAGGCCTTTTTCCTTTGTCTTTTGTACCTACAACTATGGTATTTTTGTTACCGAGACTCCCATTCTGACGACGGGGAATGATACAAAGCATGGGAATCTATAAAAGTTCCAATACTGGGGTAAACATATTTACACATATACATCAATATATATATACACATATACATATACATATGTTTTCCAAAGGTAATCTTCACCAGAAGCAGATTGAGGCGACACGGCGGGGCTCATGATTCAATCAATCTTTATTAATATTGGGCAGGACGCGTTTCGGAAGTGTCCTTTATCAAATGCCCTTCAGTATTAAAATATGCCACTGGTGCTTGCAGTCCTCCATTTTCAGTCTTTTATGCTACCTGATCACTGAAGTAGTGTCGGTTGCCTAGAAAAAGTTGCACAAACTCACTTCTGCCTCCACAATTGGACCGCATTTCCCAGCATGCAGTGTTCCCGCTTTGCTGGCAGTGGTTCCGTTAGTCGGCGTGCTCTTGTCATTCCCCATTGGGATGATTCAGAAAAGGGGGTGGTGATTCAGAAAAGGGGGTGGTGATGAACAGAGTGTCTGAATTAAGCAGACCACTCTTACCCAGTCCAAAGATTAGGGCTTGATCCATCACCGTTTAGCTCACTGCACCATCCCAGCTCAGAACCTGGCTACATGCAAATTAGTCTGTTCCTGTCCCAGTGCATGATGGGAACAGGGCAAACCAAACTACCAAGCCAATTCTTATACTGGGAAGGAAACAAGCTACCGGGGACCGGTTTCTGGCATTTCAGCCGTCGTCGGTCAGCTTGCTTGAATCCTGATGGTGCAATGAGCTAGGGACTCACATCGGAGTATACCCTTCCACGCTTATGGTGGACAAAATGATTCAGAAAAGGGGGTGGTGATGAACAGAGTGTCTGAATTAAGCAGACCACTCTTACCCAGTCCAAAGATCAGGGCTTGATCCATCACCGTTTTTTAGCTCACTGCACCATCCCAGCTCAGAACCTGGCTACATGCAAATTAGTCTGTTCCTGTAACGG